>NC_041825.1:1844583-3219166 GCF_900964775.1 Scleropages formosus | reverse complement strand
CATTTTTGACTCTTAATTTCTTAGAACAAATGAATTAAGGCAGTGATAACAGAGCTTTTTTTTAGGTTTACGAACCAGTGATCTAGAGTGATTTTGGACTTGCTGACCACTCTGATTTATTTTATTACTGAATTGAAGCCTGAGTGTTAAGACTCCTGTTCTTCTGCTTCATGTAAAAACATGAAATTCGAACAGAAGCCAACATTTCTTGTGAAGAACTTAGCTTTACATCCTTGAAGTAGATGACAACAAATTTTAATGTTTTTGGAATGTATGTATATACATAGCATAAAATCATAAAACACAAAAAGTTGTAAGCATTGTATATGTGACACAAAAATTGAGCAGTTAAAAGAAGTCTGCAGATACACTGTATAAAAAGTTATACACATGTACACATATGTATTAACATATGTTATATGTCAATATTTACTTCTTTTCCATTCATTTTCATAAAATTTTCTAAAAAACAAATCCTTACAGATTTCATATTTTAGTATTTTATCGGTACTGTTATTACAGCACATATTTTGCTCAGACAAGGAAGCTGGAATCAATAAATCATAGTTTCCTGCAACTCGTGTCTCTCTTTCTATTGCATGACAGCTTTTACAATCCATATTTTTCTGCCTCACCTTGTTGTATCTACCTGTATCACCTTGTACCCAAATGAAGTGACAGAACTGGGGAAAGTCTTCCAAGGAGCTGGATCAAGATTGAAACACTCTGTGGATCTCGACACTAAAAGAAATAAGGAGAGTAAAGAGAATAACTTGCCAAATGTACACATGACACACAAAATTAGCCCAGATATTTTTTGACTCAATTTTTTTGTACCATGGGCGCATTTCAGTGCTTGTCATGCAGATGTCACTGTAGGCTCCTGAATTTCAGCAGAAAGTTCAAGATTTAGCTAATTAAGTTCAAGTTCAATTTCAAGTTTAGTTTATTGTCATAGGTACAAGTACCACGTGCAAGTATCATGAAATTCTTCCTGAATGCTTCTCCACAGACTATGGACAAAGACAGAGACAATAGAAATACTGCACAAAACAAAACAATGACAATGACAGTGAGCAGTGCAACAGCAATAGTAATAAAAGATGGTAAAAGTAAAAACAATAATACCAGTTGACAGCCAGTGAACTCAGAACGAGAGAATGAGAATCAGAATGAGAATGCTTAAAGTGACTATGTGATCTACCAATGTGCTTGGGTGGAGCAGTCCAACTCTAGTTACTAAAGGTAACACATTGGTTAGTGTTGTATACTCTTACAGCAGTGGGGTAAAGGCTGTTTCTGTACATAGCTGTACGGGTTCGAATAGACCTAAGCTGTTTTGCGGATGGCAGGGAAGAGAAAAGTGCCCGTGCAGGGTGACTATGATCTCTCATGATGCGCATCATCTTTCTGAGGCAGAGTGTGGTGTAGGTGTCCTGGACTGCCGGTAGCTGTGTGCCGATGATTCCCTGAGCTGTTCTGAGCACCCTCTGTAGGGCTTTCTTGTCCTGTATGGAGCAGCTGCCACCCCAGGATGTAAGACACCCTGTGAGGACGGACTCCACAGCACACCTGTAGAAAATGGTGAGGATTGTAATGGACATCCGGGCTTTCTTCAGACGCCTGAGGAAGTGAAGACGTTGATCGGCCTTTTTGATAGTTGATGCTGTGTGCTCAGTCCATGTGAGTTTGGCGGTGAGGGTGACCCCTAGGAATCTGAAGCTGTTGGGCCTCTCTACCATGTCCCCTCCTACGTAGATGGGTGCCTGAACCGTATCCTGTTTCCTGAAGTCAATCACCAGCTCCTTAGTCTTACTGACATTGAGAGACAGGTTGTTGCTCTGGCACCACTCTCCCAGGAGCCTCACCTCCTCTCTGTAGGCCGTCTCATCGTTCTTGGTGATTAGACCCACAATGGTGGTATCGTCAGCAAACTTTATGATGGTGTTGGAGCTGTGCCTGGCCACACAGCCATGTGTGAACAAGGAATATAGCACTGGGCTCAGGACGCTTCCCTGTGGAGTGCCAGTGTTGAGGGTCAGTGGGGAGAAGGTATTACTGCCAATCTGCATACGCTGGGGTCTGTTAGTGAGGAAATCCAGGATCCAATTGCACAATGTGGCACTCAGTCCCAACCCTAGTAGTTTGTGGATCAGCTTGGTTGGGATGACAGTGTTAAATGCTGAGCTATAGTCCACAAATAATAGCCTTCCATAGCGGTTTTTATTATCTAGGTGATACAGAATGGTGTGAAGTGTGTGTAGTATTGCTTCTTCAGTGGATCTGTTGTGGCAGTAGACAAACTGCACTGGGTCCAAAGTGTCTGGGATGGTGTCCTTAATGTGTCCCAGCACCAGCCTCTCAAAGCATTTCATTGCAATGGGGGTCAGCAGTGCCACTGGGCAATAGTCATTAAGGCAGCTCACTTTGTTCTCCTTAGGAACGGGGATAATGGTGGTGTTTTTGAAACAGGTGGGTACAGCTGAGCTTTTTAAGGAGGTGTTAAATATATCCGTGAGCACAGCAGCCAGTTGTTCACTGCAAGTTTTTAAAACTCGCCCTGAAATTGCGTCCGGACCAGCAGCTTTGCGGATGTTGACACGGCTAAAGGTTTTTCTCACTTGCGCTACAGAGACGGTGAGACTGGCGTTATCATGTAGCGCAGTGGGGATCCGCGTGGGTGTCTTCGTTCTCAAACTCGAAACGGCCATAAAAGGCGTTCAGTTCGTCAGGGAGAGACGGAACGGCACCTGTCAATGTCCTCATCTGTGGTTTATAATCTGTTAATGTTTGGATTCCCTGCCACAGCCTATGTGCATCTTGAGTGCAGTTAAACTCTGATTCCACCTTCCTGCTGTATTCCCATTTCGCTCTGGCAATGGCTTTGCGGAGCTCGTACTTGCTCTTCTTGTACGCGTCCATGTGTCCGGACTGCAACGCGCAAGTTCGTGCACGGATCTTATTTCGGATTTCGGCGGTTATCCACGGTTTTTGGTTGGGGAACGAGCAGACTGTTTTATCTGGTATGCAGACATTTACACGGTGCTCCATGAAGTCTGTGACCACTGTGGCATACTTGTCCAGACTGGAGGATGAGTTTCTGAACATGTCATAGTCCACGGAGTCAAAGCAGTCCTGGAGCCTTTCCTCTGCTTCTGGGGTCCAGCGCTGCACAGTGCGTGTCACAGGTTCTCTCGCTTCAGTTTCTGCTTGGAGACCGGGAGCAGCAGAATCGAGGCGTGATCTGACTGCCCGAGGTGTGAACGCAGCAGGGAGAGGTAAGCACCTTTGTATGAAGTGTAGCAGTGGACGAGAATGTTTGAGCAGGAGGGGCAGGAGGTGGGGCAGGAGATGTGCTGATGGTACTTTGGGTACACATTCCTGAAGTCGGCTTGGTTAAAGTCCCCGGAGATAATGAACAGTCCATCTGGGTGCTTGTTCTCGTACTTAGTGACGATGTGGTACAGTTCGTTCAGAGCGCTGTGTGTGTTCCCTTGGGGTGGGATGTAAACTGCAGCCATGAGCACAGCTGAGAACTCCCTGGGCAGGTAGAACAGTCGGCATTTGATCAGGAGATATTCAAGGTCCGGAGTGCAGTTCTGTGCAATCACTTCCACATTTGTACACCATGTGTCGTTAATAAGAAAGCATACGCCTCCTCCTCTCTTTTTCCCTGATGAACCAGTCCGATCTGCGCGGTAGATTGAGGAACCCTCGGGCTGGACCGCGTGGTCTGGTGTGCTGGCGGTGAGCCGTGTCTCCGTAAAGTAGTAAACAAAGCAGTTCCGGAAGTCTCTTCGGAATTTAAGTCGCCCTCTGAGATCGTGCAGTTTGTTATCCAGAGACTGAACATTAGACAGGGAAATGCTCGGCATTGGAGGTCGTAGCCCGCGGCGTTTCGCTCTCACCTGTACGCCAGCCCTGCGGCCCCGTTTCCGAGCTCGCGTCTTCTGAGTGGTCCCAGGTGGGTCGCGGTCATGATGCTGTTTGAGGCAGAGCGACGGTAGCGAATTGAACTCTCTAACGCTAAGAACTGAGTCTAATCGCACCGTTTCACATATTTGCAGAAGAGTTTGGCGGTCATAAGTAATAAGAGAGTAAACTGGCTGGAGGGATAGTGACAAAAACAAAATAATATACACTAAACTAACAAGTCTGCAAGGAGAAGCAATCAACATGTCGCCTCGCGCCGGCGCCATTTTACAGACAGTGAATGTAAATTTGATTATGTAAATCAGGATTTACGTAAAAAATTCCCCGGCATACACATTATTTACAGATAGATGTTTATTTTACAAAAAACATCTGACATATTAAGTGAAAATTGGCGTAGCTAGGCAAGGCAGGAAGCTGCATCCTCCCAGTCCTTGCGTGTTTTGAGCCGTGAATGCATCGCTTCTCATTAGTGCACTGCTTTCTTCGCATATTTTTTTTACATTATTCATTACTGTATTATTCACAATGCCTGGTGGTAAACGTGCACTTGAAGGAAAACGAGAACCATCTCGCAAGCGTAGAGCAATCAGTTTGGAGATGAAATTGAAAATAATATGGAAGTAGGAAGGTGGACAACAGATTTTTGTCTACAGCACAGGAACCAGGTTTAGCCGTATCGACTATAAATATGATAGTGAAGAATGCTGCATGTATAAAGGAGCACATGAAGATGGCACATCACACTAGGAAGAATCCTTAGGGCTGACCCAGGACAGGTTAGGTGGACTATATCTATTAGGTGACCTTGACATGCCTGGGCATATCCCAGAAGGACCTGGAACAAAGAATATGTGACTAAGTACCTAGGCAATACACAGGCTTTAAATGTAATAGGCACATATAAAAGAGTTAAAATAGAATAAGTTTCACCTCTGGACATTAGAGAAGAATCTGTCTAGAATCGATGAACTAAGCAGAGTTAATCACAGTCCAGGAGGTGGTGGCTTATCATGGAGAGCATCTAAGTGCCCATTGTCTGAAACTTCAACACCTTGCAGAAATGATGGCAATAATAAGGCAACTTCTCTGAGGGGAAATCCCATACAACATCCGTAGTTCACCTGAATTATGTGGAATAAAGAAGGATGGCAAACCCTGAGGGAGACACAACGCCACTTTCAAGAGGTTTTGCCACTTCGCCACTTTCTTTCCAAGCGGGACTTTGTCATAAACAAGCTATAATATTCTATCTGATTCAGTCACCATACAACACCATAGTATTAGGCTACACCTGGCTGGTTGTCCATAACCTGGTGCTGTCCTGGAACACAGGGAAGTTACTTTCTTGGGGAAAACAGTGTGTGCACAGATGTCTCACTCCTTTTTTTGCAGCACTACTGTGGCGGAAAGTCCAAAAGCATCTCTGCCCTTGCAAATTCCCATAAAATACCTTGAGACATCTGACCTGGAACCCAAAAGTGTTGCAACCTTTTGAAGAACTGAAGCAACACTTCACCACAGTCCCTTTTCTAAGACATCCAGATCCTTCATTGCTTTATGTGGTCAAGGTGGATGTATCAGAAGTTGGGGTGGGGGCTGTGTTATCACAAAGGCAAGGAAGTCCTCTTAAAATGTAGTCCTGTGTGTTCTTTTTGTATAAGATGTCTGAGTCTGAAAGTAATCATGATGTCAATAAAAGGAATTATTAGCAATTAAACTTGCCTTGGAAGAATAGAGGCACTGGTTAGAGGATGCTACTCACCCATTTATGCTTTTGACTGACCACAGCAATCTGGAATACCTACAGCAAGCAAAGGGGTTGAATTCCAGGCAAGCACGATGAACCTTGTTCTTTACCCACTTTAATTTCATGGTCACATATTGTCCAGGAGTCAAGAATGCCAAAGCAGATGCTCTTCCCAACTGTACAAGGTGCCTCCAAGTCTGCAACCTGCAGAGCCCATACTTCCTGCCACACATTTTGTTGCCCCAATCAGCTGGCCCATTTTGGATGGCATCAGGGCAGCCCAAGAAAAGGAACCGAGTCCCAACGACAAACCACAGGACAAAGAGTATGTCCGTTACACGATTTGCTTGCAGCTTTGCATTAGCTTCTGACTCCCCCAGTACAGGATACCAAGGAGTTCACAGAACACTGTACATTGTTTCATACCGCCGTGGACTTCATTACAGATTTGCCCGGCTTGGAGGGACACACAGCTATACTAGTGGTAGGTGATTGATTCTCTGAAGCCTATCATCTAATAACTCCAAAGAAACTGCCTACTGCAATAGAGACAGCAGAAGCCCTGTTCCAGCAAGTCTTCTGCTGCCTGTATGGAGTCCTGGAAGACAAAATATCGGGCCAAGGGCCCCACTTCACATCCAGGGTCTGGAAAGCTCTCGACTTGGAATATCTGTCAGTCTTCCTGCAGAGTTTTATTCCCAGTCAAATGGACAAGTGAAGAAACTGAAACAGGAGATCGGGCGGTTCTTCCACAGCTATTGTGCACAGAACCAGGCGAATTTAGTCAGTACCTCTCCTGGGCAGACACTTGTTCAACAAATTGACTCCATTCCAATACGTACTCAGATAACTCCAGCACTCTGTCCAGATCGTCAAGGTACAAGCGAACAAGTGGCGCACAGTCTTCTAGGACCCAGGACGGAAAGTATGGTTGTCCACTTGGAACATTAAACTACATCTACCATAGGAAAAACGGTCTCCCAGATAAATTAGAGCCTTCAAGATTATGAAAAGAATCAACTGTCACATACCGGTTACAGTTACCTGTCCATTACAGAATTTGTCCATGTTCCACGTCTCCGTGCTCAAGTCTTTTTCAATTTCACTTTTACTGTACCAGTATGCTGTTGCTCCACCTCCACCCCTTAAGGTGGATGGTGCCCAAGCTTATTGTTATGACTTCACATGGAGTATCGACAAAGAAAGTGTAGTGCTGAGTTAGTATTATTTGTGCGACCAGCCAAAGAGGGGTAGGTGAAGAGGCACAGTGTGACTTGAGAGCATCTGCCACAAAGGAGTCGAGGTGGGGTTTCTTGGCATGGGTGTGGGTCCGAATCGTGATTCAGGTCATAGTCCAAATTGAAAGGGTTGAGTTACGAAGATCCATTCGAAGTGCTGTGATCGTGATCTGAAGGGGCGTGGTCATGGTTCGGTAAATGTGAGGGTGGAGATGCGCAAGGTCTTTGTCTGAAATGCAAGCGGCTTGATCCAGAAGGTTGTGGTCATGGTCCAAAGAACGAGGTTTGAAATACGAAGGGTCTTTATCTAAACAGCAAAGGGCTTGATGTGAATGTTGTGGTTCGACAAGCAAGGGTCTTAATCCAAAAAGCAAGGAGCGATGAAAAACAAGACAAGTGCGAGGAAGGGTGTGTGGTCTCAAAGAGATTCCACAAATGGTTGTGGTCAGAGCTCCTGTTTTTATATTATTTTTCAAATGAGGCACAGGTGTGTTGTAACGATCCGGCTAAGCTAATGAGTTAGCCCAGATCCTCACGTGGATTCCAGAAAGGCGTAAAATTATATAAATCCAGATGGACACGGACAAAAGGAAGCTCTTCTTTTTAATATCTTGTGGGCAACTATGGATGACATATTTCACACAGCTGTCCTTACAATAAAATAAACAACATTAAAGTAATCTCCAAAACGTGCGAGGCACAAAAGGTGTACACGGCCAAGTATATCAGCCTGCGCGCCCGGGAGCGAGCATCGAGGGGGCGGAGCAACCCCTTAGTCTCCACCATGATACGTCATCATTACATACCCCCCCCACTTAGATCAAGGGCTGTCCTCAGACCACAATAGAAATAAAATATCTACCCCTTCACTGTAGCACATCACTGCATAACAGAGACAAACAGTGGCACATAAAAGAAAGTAAAGACAGTTGCCCAGCATAATACCATAGCCCAACATTACACAGCCAGAACAGCATCCTTTAAGTTTTTTGTTTTTTTTTTTCTCTTCTTTCCACAAACTTCACACTGTTAAAGCAGAAACTGAAACAGAAGATATTACAATAAAAACTTAAAACACACAGGTCTGAACAGTATCTCAAGAACAAGTGGTGCATATTGCAGCCATAACCCCTTCAAACATTTCAATACCCGCTAGTCTCCAGACCAGCCAAAGAAAAACATTTTCTTTCGCACACAAAATACAATAAGACCCCAAAATAACAAACAGAACATCATAAAACATGTCAAAACCCAAATTGTAAAGCAAAATAAGGGTTTGTCCATCTGTTAACATCCCACCCACTGGTAACCCTTGGTGTGCGCCTAGAACGGAGGAAGTATGGGTGTGCCGTGTGGGCAGGTTGTGTGGGATGAGTAGGGTGTTGCGAGAGTGAGCGTGTTTCCGCATGAAAGGGCTGTGCGTATGTGAGGCAGGAATCACCAGCACATCCACTGCGAAGAAAATACGGATGTGTGTGCATGTGCACAAGTTGTGGGTGCTGGAGGTGAGCGTCAGCGCGGGGTGAGGAAAAGTTTACAGGGGGCGTGACCACAGGACTATTAACTGAGGGAGGCTGTGTCCCCACAGTCGGAGCAGCCGCCAACTGGTCATGGACGTCCGGCTCCGTAAACAGGGTATCAAAGCCAAATACGTCCTGCTCATCAGGGACACAGACCTCTTGCTCCTGCAAAATGGTCTCAGCCAACTGCTGGGGCAAACACTCCAGGTCCTCCTTGTCATCCCAAGTAAAAAATGGAAGTAAATTAGAAACATGGTGAACATCACCATCAGCTGCATCCGCCACCCTGGGCAACTTGTAATTCAGCTCAGACAAAACTTTGGTAATCCTGTATGGGCCTTTATAGACTGGGGCAAGCTTGGCCGAGAAACCCGCCGAGGCATCCGACTGAGGATGGGCTTTCAGTTTAACCAAGTCACCGACCTGGAACGAGACGGCACGCCGATTCTTATCATAATGTTTTTTCTGTGTGGACTGGCTCTCCGCTAGGGACTCCCTCACATGATCATACGCCTCTCTCAGGGCGGAAGTGAGCTCCACCTTGTAGTCCGCTACAGAATCAGCCATGTATTGAGGGCTTGGTGACAACCACAAATCAAGGGGTGTATTGAGGTCTCTGCCATACAAAAGAAAAGCTGGGGTATCTCCCGTACTCTGGTGTGGAGCTGTTCTCAACGCAAAGGATATCAGCGGCAAGTGGAGGTCCCAGTCTCTGTGTTTTCGCCCCACATAAGCACGGATTGCAGTCTTAATAGTACGGTTCACTCGTTCCGTCTGGTTAGACTGGGGGTGGTAGGCTGTAGTCAGCCTGTGGTCTGAGCCCATGGCAGCAACAACCTCCTCAAAGAAGTCACTCACAAACTGAACACCTCTGTCAGAGACCAGGTGCGCAGGAGCGCCATGTCTCGCAAACACCTCAGAGACAAACTTGCGGGCCGCAGTCGCCGCTGTAGCCTCTCGAACTGGACAGATTTCCACCCACTTGGTGAAATAGTCAATGAAAACTAAAATATATTCATTCCCACGGCCGGATCTGGGGAGGGGACCCATGAAATCAACACCAGCAAACTCCCATGGATATGTAGCGACTACTGGTTTCAGATAGCCTCCAGGCTTCTGATTGGCTGGCTTGGACAACTGGCAGGTCACGCAGGACTGGACATACCTCTTGACATCACCCCTCATACCTGGCCAATAAACTCGTCTCTGTAAGCGCCCAAGGGTTTTGGTAATGCCTAGGTGGCCCCCCATCGGGTGGTCATGAAAATATCTCAGTAAAGTACCATGGAGGAGTCCCGGCACATAGAAACGCAGGGCCTTAAGAGGATGAAGCCGGCAGGAAGCCCTCTTGTCCATGAAGTAAACCAAACCGTCCTGAATGCAAAAATCTGTTGAGTCCACACAGGATCCGCTCTCCAGTTCCGTGAACAGCGATGCGATTACCTGGTCGCCCTGCTGGAGCGACTTAAGCTGTTGCTTGTCCTCCAATATTAACAGTGGTTGACGTCTGAGGTTCAAAGAGCCAATAGTGGCGTATGATGGCAACAGGTCTACGGGCTCGGTAGGATCACAGGCAGGGTTCCGCGAAAGGGCATCTGGAACCAAATTTGCAGAGCCTGGTCTGTGGACCACTTCAAAGTCAAAGTCTTGTAGTCGTAGGCACCATCTAGTTAATCGCCCTGAGGGGGAGGGCCTTGACATCAGCCACCTCAAGCTGTTGTGATCCGTAACAACTGTTACATAGGAGCCCTCAACATATGGACGAAAGTGTTCGAGAGCCCAAATCACCCCAAGGCACTCTTTCTCAGAAGTGGAATATAGGCGCTCTGACTTGTGAAGTGTGCGGCTTGCAAATGCGACAGCCCTTTCCAAGCCATCTTCCCCAGTCTGGGTCAATGCGGCCCCAAGGCCAACATCGCAAGCATCCGTATGAACTGTAAAAGGCTTCCCAAAATTAGGTAAAACAAGTACTGGTGCCCTAGTCAGCCGCTGCTTCAGGTGATCAAAAGACTGCTGGCACTCAGGAGACCACGTGAAATGGGCATCCTCCCGCAAAAGAGCGAACATGGGCTCAGCGATACGAGCATACCCTGAAATGAACCTACGATAGTAACTTGTCAGACCAAGAAACTGTCGCATGTTTTTAACCGTCCTCGGCGTGGGAAACTGCTTGATTGCAGCAACCTTACTCTCATCAGGACCAATGCCTCCTGGGGTTACCAGGTAACCCAAGTAACGAAGGTTTGGCGTACAAAAATGACATTTAGCCAGCTTCAACGAAAGGCCAGCCTCCGCCAAACGCCCCAATACACTAGCGAGGTCTGTCAGGTGTTGGTCAAAGGTTGGTGAAGCAACAACTATATCATCTAGGTACACCATACAACAGGTGTGTGTGAGCCCTGCCAAGACAGTGTTCATTAGCCTTTGAAATGTTGCAGGCGCATTTGACAATCCAAAAGGCATTACTTTAAATTGATAGAGCCCTTTGTGAGAAATAAAAGCTGACTTTGGTCTCGAATCTGCAGCCAACGAGACCTGCCAATAACCTCGTGCAAGGTCTAGAGTTGAAATGAATTTACCGCGTGCCAAAAAATCCAAAGAGTCATCTACTCTCGGCAGCGGATAGGAGTCCCTCACTGTACATTTGTTCACTTTCCTAAAATCCACACAAAATCTCGGCTCTGTGCCAGGCTTTTCCACTATCACGATTGGGGACGCCCAGGGCCCTGAAGCCGGCTCAATAATATCATCCTCCAACA
Organism: Scleropages formosus; assembly: GCF_900964775.1. NCBI lineage: Eukaryota > Metazoa > Chordata > Actinopteri > Osteoglossiformes > Osteoglossidae > Scleropages > Scleropages formosus. Next base: position 3,207,966 of record NC_041825.1, on the reverse strand, counting down.
TTTTAGAAATCTGCTCTTCGATAATCTTTCTTTTAGCGGGTGAGGCACGATAGGGAGGAAGGCACACTGGTTTCGCAGTTCCTGTGTCGATTATATGTGCAACTAATGAGGTCTTCCCCAGCTTTCCACTGAAAAGATATTCAAAGTCTCGCAACAGGCTTGCCAGCCTTTCCTTGTCTGCCGGAAGTAAAGCTGCCTGATCCAACACTGGGATAAAATCAACTTTGGTATCCTTAAAAGTCAGGCAAGCTACATGACCTTCCAAGTCCCCAAACTCCCCCTCCAACAGGCCTAGGTCTGGTGCGTAGTTTGCATTGTCTCCCAATCTAACATTACCTGTGGCCGGATGAATATGAACATCTGCCTGGATCATGAAATCAGTACCCAAAAGAATGGGGCAAGACAGGTCTGGAATCACAGCAAAGCGATGTGTGAACAAGTGACCCAACAAGCTCACGGGCAGCCACACAACACCCGAAGGAGTGCACTGTTTTGAGTCAGCCAACTCAAGTGGGGAGAAAGTCCAAGGGAGAACAATATCCTCATTTATTCCACATTTAAGGAGAGTGGATGGATGGACTGCTGAAATGGACGCGCCCGTATCCAATGTCGCCTTCAGAAAAACTTGGTTAACCATTACCACTGACGACAAAGGGGAGTTCTTAGACTTCCGTGGGCTGTCCTGCACCAAATTAACGGAGTGAGAACCCCCTGTGCTCTGTACGCTGGGCCCCGGTTCCAGGTTCTGGTTTCCACCCCGGGGCCTCTGAAACCTACGCGGTCGAGCACCCGGGTCACCCCTAGTGTCTTGTGGAGCGTTTGGGTTCTCTTGATCTGCCTGAGGACTCGCAGCTGCCCCCCCACCAGGTTCTGTGTTTCCACTCTGCCTAGTTTTCCTACAGGTCCCACAGTTACGCGTGGTGACCCCGGGGGTAAAACATTTGTAGCAGTGCAAGTTTGGTCGCTGGGTCAGCTGAGCAGAAGTGGCAGTCCTGTTAGGGGAGATAGGCCCCATGGCAGTGTGTAGCTCATGGGCAGTCAGGAGCAGCTGAGTTAAAGTTGTGGGTGCGGCCGCATGGAGGGCCAGTCTATACTGGTCTGAGACATGCCGGCAAATCACCTCAATCTGTTCTTGCTCAGATGGTGGTTGCCTCAGTCGTTTGAACTCAGTCACCAGGTGAGCGACAAAGGTGGGAAGTGATTCATCAGAAGCCTGAACACTGTCTAAAATCCCTCTCCAGATCTTCTCTTCATTGTCTGTTGGTAAGAATGCTTGACGAAAGAGATCTGAGAAATGTTCCCACGACAGTAGGTGGGGCTGCATGGCAGAGTACCACTTCCGAGGCTCCCTCTCAAACAGCCTCGTCAACTCTAGAAAAAACCGAGTATCAGGTAAGCCAACCGCTGTTTTGTACAACGAAACAGACTGAAGCCAATCCTCTGGGTCAATAGAATCACCCCCATCAAACTTGGGTGGCACAAGGCCAGAAAGGTGAGCAGAACTAACCAGCGGGGGGTGTGGACATGACCGGGCTGTGCATTCGGAGAGAGTGTGTGCCGCAGTGAGAGAAGTGTGCCCAGGATGGGCACCAGCATCCTGTCCATGCGAATGTTGAGAATCCTCGGCATCTCGACTATTGCGCTTTGTGAGTGTGCGTGTAGCAGGGGTGGAGGTAAACATAGGATGGGCATGTGTGTCTGGTCCCTGTGAGTGTGAAGAGGTCTGGATCTCCAACTGCTGTAGCAAGCTGTGTTGCAAGTCAACAGACATACTAAATGCAGATGTCAGCATATCTACTTGTTGCTGTAACTTTTTTACCTGAGCAGCAAGATGCTGAATTGTGACCGAATCATCACCCAACAGCCCAAGTGGAACACCATCACCTTCACCATCGTCATCCACAAATGCAACAATACGTCTAGCCATTGTAAATGTACTGAGAGAATCAAAACAGAAACGTGACCATGAATAACTGGAAAAAAAAAATTATCCTAAAGCAGGTTAAAACAGCACATGTGCAATAGGAAGACACTCAGTGTATTACAATACATAAGAAAATAATATCATCAAATAACCTTACATGATGAATTACTCTTAAACTCAGTACTGGTCAGTTTTCATTATTTAGCTATTAACTATTAACATATATTACACACTCACATACAATTAACCTTTAACCCCCTTTTTTTTTTTTTAAATTTCCCTCTCCTCTCTTTCACGGCGCGTAGAACTCCGCAGGAAATGGGAAAAAGACGAGGAAAAATGTCCCACGGTTTGCCCAACTGGAGTTTTAGGTTGCCACACCGTGCACGATTGAACGAAATATCGTAAATCCCCTAGCCAACGTGCGTGAGGCAAGGAAATAAAAAGGCGAATTCCAAAAATAGTTTGCCTGCTTCCTTCGTCATCCACCAAAGAGATACTCCAAATATACTCACTGTCCAGTGTCCAAACCTTTCCTTCTAAGGGTATTCATTCACAGTTCGGGCGCCATTTGTAACGATCCGGCTAAGCTAATGAGTTAGCCCAGATCCTCACGTGGATTCCAGAAAGGCGTAAAATTATATAAATCCAGATGGACACGGACAAAAGGAAGCTCTTCTTTTTAATATCTTGTGGGCAACTATGGATGACATATTTCACACAGCTGTCCTTACAATAAAATAAACAACATTAAAGTAATCTCCAAAACGTGCGAGGCACAAAAGGTATACACGGCCAAGTATATCAGCCTGCGCGCCCGGGAGCGAGCATCGAGGGGGCGGAGCAACCCCTTAGTCTCCACCATGATACGTCATCATTACAGTGTGTAATGAGCTTATTGTGTGGTCAGCGCTGCACTCCCTGTCATCTTTCAGGCTATTGCCCTGAGGTTGTGACACTTATACTGTCAAAACTATCTTAGAATCCAGATGACGTCGAGCCCACATGTACTACCTGGTGGACTGGAAGGGGTATGAGGCAGGAGGGCAATCCTGGTTCCCAGGAAGTGACATCTTAGACCCGAGCCTCATAGAGGACTTCCACCGGGCGCATCCTGACTGCCCTACTCCTCGCCCAAGGGGGCGTCCTCCTCAAGCCACTAGAGCTGCTCCTAGAAGAGGGGGTACTGTCATGATCTCTGAAAATCAGACTTGAGATGAACGTAGCAAGGGTAGCCCCCAGAGCCATTCAGCCACATCAAGCACACCTGAACCCAATAAACCCTTTGATCTCTCCCTGTCCCAATCCCCTGCTACTCACAAAGCCGGCAACTGTCTTGACCTTGTATTTTCCCGCAACTGTGGCTGTCCCGTCCTCTCTGTCACTCCGCTACATGTCTCTGACCACTTCTTCATTTCCTTTCAATCCTCGCTCACCACTAACTCCTCGTCTCTTTCTGCACCCGTTGTCACCTTTCGCTGCAACTTAAAATCTCTCTCACCTTCCTGCTTTGCCTCTGCTACTCTCGCCACTCTCCCTTCTGCTCTACAATTCTCAGATCGATATGTTATGTGCTAACAGGACCAAACTGCGGGCTGCAGAGCAAAGATGGCGTAAATCCAAAACTCCATCGGACCTGGATGCTTACCAGTCACTCTTAGCTGCTTTTCAGTCTGCCGTCTCTTCAGCTAAAACCTCCTTCTTCCACAACAAAATACAGTCTGCATCCAAAAAACCACACATGCTCTTTGCCACCTTCTCATCCCTTCTGTGTCCCCCGCCACCTCCTCCTCCCTCTTCTCTTACTGCTGAAGACTTTGCTTTGTTTTTCAGAGACAAAGTCAAAGAAATCACTGACAAATTCTCACCATCAACCTGCCTGGTTCATGCTGGACCTCCCTGCGGAGCTATCCTCTCCAACTTCAAGCCAAACTACTTGTCCAGGCTATGGTGACTTCCCGTCTGGACTACTGCAACTCTCTTCTGTATGGCCTTCCTGCTCATGCCATCAAACCTCTGCAGCTTCTACAGAATGCTGCTGCACGAGTTGTGTTTGATTTGCCAAAGCGCTCCCATGTATCTCCTCTACTCATCTCTCTGCACTGACTTCCTATAGCTGTCCGAATCAAATTCAAAACCCTGGTTACCGTGTACAAATGCATCAATAGAACTGCTCCCAGCTATTTACAAGACTTGATCAACCGCTACACCCCAGCCAGGCCCCTTCGCTTGTCTACTTCTGCTGGCTTGGTGGAAAGGAAAAGCTCGGAGGTTCTCGGTTCTGGGTCCGTTGTGGTGGAATGACCTTCCCCTGTCACTCAGAGCTGCTGAAACTCTTTCTGTATTCAAGAGGGGTCTGAAAACTCACCTTTTCCAGATCCACTTCGCCCAAGCCTAACCCTAACCCTTGCTTACTTCTGTATCTTATAATATTTAAAAAAAAAAAGAAAAAAAATTGGTGGGAAGGTATCGGGATTAGGGGGTGCGGTGGCGCAGTGGGTTGGACCGCAGTCCTCCTCTTCGGTGGGTCTGGGGTTCGAGTCCCGCTTGGGGTGCCTTGCGACGGACTGGCGTCCCGTCCTGGGTGTGTCCCCTCCCCCTCCGGCCTTACGCCCTGTGTTACCGGGTAGGCTCCGGTTCCCCGTGACCCCGTATGGGACAAGCGGTTCTGAAAATGTGTGTGTGTGTGTGGGTATCGGGATTTGCCTATCCTGTGTTTTATGCACCTACTTGAACGATGAACCTCGGTGCAGCAAGTGGTAGGTAACAAATTAGGTTTGCTTAGACTTTCATGTTTGTAGCTATGTCTCCTTCTCTTAATGTAACGTATAAATTGTACTTTTGCTGAGATGCACATCACTTTGGACAAAAGCGTCTGCTAAATGAAAAAATGTAAATGTAAATATAAACACCAAATCCCCAGCACCATAAAATGAGTGATGGAAAAATACCTATAGCTGCCGATTCTTGATCAGCTCTCTATTGCATTTCCTGGCCCCTACTTAGCAATTCTTGTTCCGTGTATAATCAAATGCTTCTAAAATCCTGTTCACAGTGTGTTTGTGTTCTACTCCAGAGCTCTAGTCCCATCTGCGTCTGTATTTTGTGCTCTTGTCCCGGTCCTGTATCCTTGCACAATCTCAGTCATGTTTCTGTGTATTCAGCCAGTCAGTTTCCTTTACGAAACATTCAGAATGTCCCTTCACTCTATGTTCCTTGTCTTGCTTCAGCACTTTCTTTCTGTGTTTGCCCGATACACATATATATGTTTATTCTGCTTCTGAGAACATCACCCTTTTCATCCACAGTTGGATGCAAAGCAACACATCTGTGTCTGTGTAACCTCCTTATGTGACAATATGCCTAGAATAAAGGATATAAATAATATATTCTGTAATTTGTTAGAGGGGGTGCGGTGGCGCAGTGGGTTGGACCAGGTCCTGCTTTCTGGTGGGTCTGGGGTTCAAGTCCCACTTGGGGTGCCGTGCGGCGGACTGGCGTCCCGTCCTGGGTGTGTCCCCTCCCCTTCCAGCCTTACGCCCTGTGTTGCCGGGTAGGCTCTGGTTCCCCGCGACCCCGTATGGGACACGCGGTTCAGAAAATGTGTGTGTGTGTGTGTAATTTGTTAAAAATTGTGAGTTCACAAAAAAATGCATTTTAAAAGCCATTATTTTATTGTCCTAAAATGAGGTTTTATTCTTTTATCATGGAAAACTCAAATCCCGGATTCTAAAACATTCTGCAAAATTATTGATATTACTTTACGAAGTTGTATGAATGCTCTGTTTTAACTGAACAAAACGTATAACACTGCGCAGAAAACACACACACACACACACACACACACACACACACACACACACACACACACACACACACATGCACACGTCTGAAGCAGCTTGTCCCAAGTGGGGTCATGGCGAAACGGAGCCTAACCTGGCAGCACAGAGCGCAAGGCTAGAGGGGAAGGGGACACATCCAGGACGGGACGCCACTCCGTCGCAAGGCATCCCATGCAAGACTTGCAGAAAACAGACATCGTGAAATATTACCATAAATTAGAAGAGTTGCTAAAGCTGGGAAATGACTCACAACAAGTTGCACAAAAGGGGGGCGTGGTGGCGCAGTGGGTTGGGCCGCAGTCCTGCTCTCCGGTGGGTCTGGGGTTCGAGTCCCGCTTGGGGTGCCTTGCGGCGGACTGGCGTCCCGTCCTGGGTGTGTCCCCCTCCGGCCTTACGCCCTGTGTTACCGGGTAGGCTCCAGTTCCCCACGACCCCGTATGGGACAAGCGGTTCTGAAAATGTGTGTGTGTGTGTGTGTGTGTGTGTTATTCAGAAATACATGCACAAATATTGCAGCCCACCAACTCTCATACAGTGCTGAGTAAATGAGGACATATGGGGATCAACCTCATTTTTACTGAACCACAATGTAAACAGATTAAGGTGTTTCTGTTTTATTGACCTTTTACTGATTCTGAATTAGTGGTATACTGACTTTGGCGTTACACACACACATATGTTTTTCTTTTTGTAGTAGTGGTTATGGTAATGGTATTTTTCTCTCACTTTGGCGTTACAAACAAGTTAAATTATAAATAGATTTCCTATCCCAGCTGTATTCATAATTTGAGGATCCAGCTGTCCCACAGCTACCAGCAGTCGAGGACACCTACACCACAAGCTGCCTCAGAAAGACGATGCGCATTATGAGAGATCATAGTCACCCAGCACGGGCACTTTTCTCTTCCCTGCCATCTGCAAAACGGCTTAGGTCTATTCGAACCCACACAGCTATGTATAGGAACAGCTTTTACCCACTGTTGTAAGACTATACAACACTAACCAATGTGCCACCTTTAGTAACTAGAGTTGGACTGCTCCACCCAAGCACATTGGTAAATTACACTGTCACTTTAAGCATTCTCATTCTCTCGTTCTGAGTTCTCTGACTGTTACCATTATTGTTACTACTGTTACCATTATTTATCGTTATTGCTGTCATTGCTGCTATTGTTATTTACTGTCATTGACACTGTTTTGTTTGTCATTGTTTTGTTTGTGCAGTATTTCTATTGTCCTTGCCCATAGTCTGAGGAGAAGCATTCGGGAAGATTTTCATGATACATGTACATGGTACTTGTATCTAAGACAATAAACTTGAAACTTGAATTATATCTGCATTATATCTCTGATTATGAGATATTAAATATATTAAAATATTAATGAGATGTGAGATATTAAAAATCTTCTTTGCAAATTTTTGTAGTAAAAAACAAGGTCAGAATGACATGGCTGTTTAGCACATGTTGATGTTGAAAAATCTCTCCAGGGTTGCAAAATGAAATTTGAAAGTCGGTGTTCTTTGTGTTTGTGTGGGTTAACTTGGCCTGTGTTTTCTGTCCATGTTTCAAACAGATCACATATTACACATAACAGCATTATTGTAATGTATTACACTCAAAATACATTATGCACATTGCAGAATATATATAAGGTATATATAACACTGATGTTTGTTCAGTTCTTTCATCTCGCCTTACAAAAGCAGCTTTAGAACTGCAACCAACTTTAGTGACAAGCTGTGTGTTCTGCTAGATTCAACATTTAGGCTGAGCTGTAACTGCACTGGTTCTCAAGCACTTAGTACAAGTGAAAAGCGCTTTAGCACTTTTTTTGGTGAAAGCAATCCACCTCGACCTGACAAATGTTCCTTCACCCTGCTGCACACATATGGCCATGCTCTCACATTCAGCTAGAGCTCCTATTTATACTTTGCTTTTGTTCCATATTTCACCAAAAGTTACACATTTTACAGAAGTAAAGCTACCATGAAATCACAACTGTCAGCAAATTGCAGAAAGCTATTTCATAGTCCAACATTTTCCCAGAATAACAACAGATGAAAAGATGTCTCAGCATTGTTTTTTTTTTTTTTTTTTTAAAAAAAACTGTTCAATGTATGATGTATGTAGCCCTTTAGACCATAACCACAAACACCATAAAAAAACACCTAGAGGTGCCAAAGAATTTGAAACGCCTTCTTGTTAATGTAGCAAACTGCTCGTCACAAACACACAGTTTTTTTTGAAATTAAACATCAACAGCATGCACTCTGTATTCATATGCATGTATTTCCTTTATCTAGTACAAGTGAAGTATCTTTCAAAGTTTATTGATTTGAAATTTTAAGAGCACAATTGCTCAGATGTTCTGAAAAGGAAACAGTGAATTAACATCAGTAAAGAAGTCATAGCAAGAAACAAGGAATTATTAAGTGTATATAAACATATTATTGTTATTATTTATTGTTGTTGTTATTATAGCTTAAAAATGAACAAATACAACTTACCCAGAAATAGACACAGAGGGATTTTTAGTATCAAGGACATTGTGGAGGATTTACACAGGAAAAAGTGTGCAGAAGAGCAGAGAGGAAAATATTCTGTTCCTCAGTGTTAAACAGAGGATATAAAACGGAATAAAAGAGGAACGAAAGCTACAGAACTGGGGTGGGGCGAAACGGGTGTTGCAATATATGGAAGATATAGAGATATTTTATTCGAAAGACAAATATACAAAATACAAAATAACACACCCCTCCGTGAACCGCCACCTTACCGTGGTGGAGGGGTTTGAGTGCCTGAATGATCTCAGGAGCTATGTTGCCTGGGGCTATATGCCCCTGGTAGGGTCTCCCAAGGCAAACAGGTCCTGGGTGACAGACGAGACAAAGCGCGGTTCAAAAACCCCTTATGAAGAAAAAATCAAGGCTTTCGTTTACCCGGCCCAGTATGAGGTCACCGGGGCCCCACCCTGGAGCCAGGCCTGGGGGGGGGGGCTCACATGCGAGCGCCTGGTGGCCACGTCTATGCCCACGGGGCCTGGCCGGGCTCAGCCCGAAGCCATGACGTGGAGCCGCTCTTCGGTGGGCTCACCACCTGCCGGAGAGACCGTAAGGGGCCGGTGCGTTGTGATTTGGGCGGTGGTCTGGGCCGAGTGCCTGGCCGACCCAAACCTCGGACGCCAACTCTGGTTTTTAGGACTTGGAATGTCACCTCACTGGCGGGGAAGGAGCCTGAGCTGGTGCAGGAAGTTGAGAGATACTGTCTAGATATAGTCGGGCTCACTTCCACTCACAGCTTGGGCTCTGGAACCACTCTTCTCGACCAAGGGTGGACTCTCCACTATTCTGGCATTGCCCAGGGTGAGAGGCGGCGGGCGGGTGTGGGTTTATTTATAGGCCCCCAGTTTAGCCGCCATGTGTTGAAGTCTACCCCGGTGAATGAGAGGGTCATCTCCCTGCGCCTTCGGGTCAGGGAACGGTCTCTCATTGCCATTTGTGCTTATGCGCCTAGCGGCAGTGTAGAGTACCCGGCCTTCTTGGAGTCCCTGGAGGGCGTGCTGGAAAGTGCTCCCACTGGGAACTCTGTCATTCTACTGGGGGACTTTAACGCCCACGTGGGTAGCGACAGTGACATCTGGAGGGGCATGATTGGGAGGAACGGCCTCCCTGATCTGAACCCGAGCGGTGAGTTGTTATTGGATTTCTGTGCTAGTCACGGTTTATCCATAACGAACACCATGTTCATGCATAAGGGTGTCCATCAGTGCACTTGGCACCAGGACACCCTTGGACGGAGGTCGATGATCGACTTTGTAGTCGTTTCTTCTGACCTTCGGCCATATGTCTTGGACACTCGGGTGAAGAGAGGGGCTGAGCTGTCAACTGATCACCACCTGGTGGTGAGTTGGATTCGATGGCGGGGGAAAAAGCTGGACAGACCTGGCAGGCCCAAACACATAGTTAGGGTCTGTTGGGAACGTTTGGCGGAGGCCCCTGTCAGAGAGGTCTTCAACTCCCACGTCCGACAGAGCTTCAACCAGGTCCCGAGGGAGGTGGGGGACATTGAGTCTGAATGGACTATGTTCCGCGCCTCCATTGTCTGGGCGGCGGTTCGGAGCTGCGGCCATAAGGTCTCCGGCGCCTGTCGCGGCGGCAATCCCCGAACACGGTGGTGGACACCGGAAGTAAGGGATGCCGTCAAGCTGAAGAAGGAGTTCTATTGGGCCTGGCTGGCTCATGGGACTCCTGAAGCAGCTGACGGGTACCGGCGGGCCAGACGGAGCGTGGCTCTGGCAGTCGCCGCGGCAAAAACTCGGGCTTGGGAGGAGTTCGGTGAGGCCATGGAGGAAGACTTTCGGTCGGCCTCAAAGAGATTCTGGCAAACCGTCCGACGACTCAGAGGGGGGAAAACGGTGTTCCACAAACACTGTTTACAGTGGAAGTGGTGCGCTGTTGACCTCAGCTGAGGATGTCCTCGGGCGGTGGAAGGAGTACTTTGAGGATCTCCTCAATCCCTCCGACACGCCTTCCGTAGAGGAAGCTGAGGCTGGGGACTTGGAAGGGGACTCGTCCATTACCCTGGCTGAAGTTGCTGAGGTAGTCAAAAAACTCCTCGGGGGCACGGTTCCGGGGGTGGATGAGATCCGCCCCGAGTTTCTCAAGTCTCTGGATGTTGTGGGGCTGTCTTGGCTGACACGCCTCTGCAGCATCGCGTGGAGTTCGGGGACGGTGCCTCTGGACTGGCAGACAGGGGTAGTGGTCCCTCTTTTTAAGAAGGGGGACCGGAGATTGTGTTCCAACTACAGGAGGATCACACTCCTTAGCCTCCCTGGGAAAGTCTGTGCCAGGGTACTGGAGAGGAGAATCCGACCGATAGTCGAACCTCGGATTCAGGAGGAGCAATGCGGTTTTCGCCCTGGCCGTGGAACACTGGACCAGCTCTATACCCTCACTAGGGTGCTGGAGGGTTCGTAGGAGCTGGCCCAACCAGTCCATATGTGCTTTGTGGACCTGGAGAAGGCATTCGACCGTGTCCCTCGTGGCATCCTGTGGGAGGTGCTTCGGGATTACGGGGTTCGGGGCTCACTGTTACGGGCTGTTCGTTCCCTGTATGACCGGAGCAGGAGCTTGGTTCGCATTGCCGGCAGTAAGTCAGACCTGTTCCTGGTGCATGTTGGACTCCGCCAGGGCTGCCCTTTGTCACCGATTCTGTTCATTATCTTCATGGACAGAATTTCTAGGCGCAGCCAGGGAACAGAGTGTGTCTGTTTTGGTGGCCGCGAGATCTCGTCTCTGCTTTTTGCGGACGATGTGGTCCTGTTGGCTTCATCAAGTCAAGACTTGCAGCGTGCACTGGGGAGGTTTGCAGCCGAGTGCGAAGCAGTGGGGATGAGAATCAGCACCTCCAAATCCGAGACCATGGTCCTCAGTTGGAAAAAGGTGGATTGCCCCCTCCGGGTTGGGGGGGAGTTGCTCCCTCAAGTGGAGGAGTTTAAGTATCTCGGGGTCTTGTTCACGAGTAAGGGAAAAATGGAGCGGCAGGTTGACGGACGGATCGGTGCGGCGTCCGCAGTAATGCGGTCATTGTACCGGTCTGTTGTGGTGAAGAGGGAGCTGAGTCGTAAGGCGAAGCTCTCAATTTACCGGTCGATCTACGTTCCTACCCTCACCTATGGTCATGAACTCTGGATCATGACCGAAAGAATGAGATCGCGGATACAAGCGGCAGAAATGAGCTTCCTCCACAGAGTGGCTGGGCGCACCCTTAGGGATAGGGTGAGGAGCTCAGTCACCCGGGAGGAGCTCGGAGTAGAGCCGCTGCTCCTCCGCATCGAGAGGAGCCAGTTGAGGTGGCTCGGGCATCTGTTCCGGATGCCTCCTGGACCCCTCCCTGGGGAGGTGTTCCGGGCTTGTCCCACTGGGAGGAGGCCTCAGGGCAGACCCAGGACACGTTGGAGAGACTATGTCTCCCGGCTGGCCTGGGAACGTCTTGGGGTTTCCCCAGAGGACCTGGAGGAGGTATGCGGGGAGAGGGAAGTCTGGAGGACTCTGCTCGGACTGCTGCCCCCGTGACCCAGCCCCGGATAGCGGAGGAAGATGGATGGACAAAATAACACAATAAAACGCGTTGGACTTCCCGCCTGAAAATACACGACCAAAAGTGCAGTAAATGACTAAAATAACGTGTCATATATTCATTTAACGTCTAGAGTTGGTTTGAACAGCACAATTGAATCGAAACATTAACAATCACAATGACAGGAAAATCGAGTGTCGAGGGTGTGGAGGTGGGGGAGATGGGGAAGGTGGGGGCGTTGGGTGAAGGGGGGGGTGGATGACGTCATCCGCAGTGTGAACAACTGTCATGATGGCGATAACGAAGGAGACGGAAGCCCGGTTTGAGCGGCACAGATCCACACAGTTAAAGTTAAAAGTAACGAAACGTGGAGATTTTTTTTTCTTTTTTTCGTCACTTGTCTTATTATCATTAATATCTTAAAGGTAAGGATATGGAGGATATGATGCTCCCTCCCTGTTTCCTTAACTTCTCCTTATTAATCCGTACAATAAAGTTGTCTACTGGAATGGAATTGAGTGACATTCCAAGGAAAAAAAAGTGTTTCTGTGCATGAAACTACTTGAAAAGTTTTCATTCAATGGCTTGCATACATACTCACTCACTCACTCACTCACTCACTCACATTTACCACTTGACAAAGACAGGGTCACAGTGGCCCGTAGTTCATCCTTGATGCACATGGCACCAAGCCAGTCAGGGTATGTCCTGCATGGGACACCAGTCCATCACAGTCTCTAAAACCATAGTGTAAAGAACTTATATTTCACAGCTGTGTGTTTCTATTTTTATTGTTGCATTATTCACACAAAGCTTTAGATACACAACTATGCAGTGCAACTGCATGGTTATGTAATATTAGGTTCCATAAGCATAAAGAAATTTTCACTGGGAGTCCCCATATATGGTTTGGTGGTGCAGTGGATTGGGTTGGGTCCTACTCTCCGGTAGGTGTGGGGTTCCAGTCCCGCTTGGGGTGCCTTGCGACGGACTGGCGTCCCGTTCTGGGTGTGTCCCCTCTCCCTCCACGCCTACGCTCTGTGTTGCCGGGTTAAGCTCCGGCTCCCCGCGACCCCGGATGCGACAAGTGGTTGTGATGGTGTGTCCCCCCATGTGTTATATACATAATTCATAGTTAATAGCCTCCACATTGTGCCTATTTGTTTATTATTGTTGATCAGTCTGTAAATATGCCATCACATGAAAATATATTTTCAGATACTGTACATACAGTCACAAAAACACAGCAAACACAACAATAGGGCTTAAGAAGTTTTTAGATATTGATCTATAATTCTCTTTTAGTCCAATACAGTAGATTTGCTGGAAAACACTAATGCCAACATTAGGAATTAAGCAAGAAGAAGGCATAATTTCTGTACCTCTTACATAATCTTCATATGAAAGCATTACAAAATAGTATATTTAGCCACATTTGGCCTCCATTTTTCTTTTTTAAACATTCTATAGAGTACAAAAAACTGATTTTGTAGTTTTTTTTTTCTTGTTGTCTATTCAGTGGCTGGGGGGGGCATTTGCATTTTCCCTTTCACCTCCATCTCCTTCTCCTCCAGCTTCTTGAACCATCTGGTTATATTTGCTCTTAAAAAATCCCGCCTGAGAAAGAGGAAAGAAAACAGTTATACTCTTACAGGTGTGGTGAAGACAAGGCAGTGTGTCAGACCATGACCAAGGGAGGTATGAAATGATAATATGTTCACCTTGTAGAGTCCACCCGCGATCAAAGCCAGCAATAGCAAAGCCCCAAATGCGCCTCCTATGATTTCCTTGGTGAAGTTCGGCTCACTGGACATCTCCACACGTGTCCTAATCTGCAACGAGGAAAATACGATCATGCGAACTTTTAAATGTTTAAATTTAAAGAAGTTTCAGTAAATTAAATAAAAAATGTTGCTATAATTATTTAGATGATGCTGTTATGACACCATAAATTAAACAATATTAATACTAATATTGTTGGAATTAATTAAGATTAAAATATAAATAAGAACTCGAAAGGTTTCAGATAAGCAGTAATATGATGATAATCTCGGAGGGCACAGGTTTGAGTTCCCCTTTCTGTTATAGTACTCTTTCGCTTACCCACCCAGAACTTCACCAGTAAAAAGTAACTGTAGGGAATCATCGTAAGTAGCTTAATGTAAGTCAATATTGAGAAAAGTATCTGTTAAATAAATTTTTTTTAAATATTGTATGAATATATTTGATGACTTATTATTATCCTAGGGATACAAACGTAGGACAGAAAATTCAGGTGTCACTCTATATGTGCTCAGCAAGTGTTAACTTAAAACACTGACTCGATGGCGCTTGTTGATATCAGCGTAACGTTTTTAAAAATTTGTTAAAATTGTCTTTTTGTTATTAGTGTGCGGACTGCCTCCCCTGACCAACAGGATTGTCGGAGGAACTAATGCACAAGAAGGTGCTTGGCCATGGCAGGTGGATATCCAGACAATAACGGATGGCCACATTTGTGGAGGGTCTATCATTGCAGAAGACTGGGTGTTGTCTGCTGCCCATTGCTTCCCAGCGTAAGACTCCAATCTGCCCTCATGGACAGTGCTTTATTGCTCACTGGTGTTTAAAGGGTATGAATGTCCTGGTGTGGAGTGTGATCTTTATTTTTTTTTTAATTCCTTCTCAGGTCTTCCAGTTTGTCCTCCTATGTGCTGTACCTGGGCCGTTACCAGCTCAACGGATTTAACCAGTATGAAGTTTCGAAGCGTGTTGCTCAAGTGACGATTCCACCAGGTTATGTCGATGCCCAGGAAGGGCTGGACATAGCTCTGGTCCAGCTGGACAGCCCAGTGACCTGGTCAGACTACATTCAGCCAGTTTGTCTACCTGATGCCAACACCCTGTTCCCCAGTGGGATGCTTTGCTATGTCACTGGCTGGGGGCAGGTTCAGGAGGGAGGTGAGTGGAGTGTCAGTTGGCAGGTGGTCCTGTCTGGTGGGGTATATTGTTAAAACCCAGTGAAGATGTCAGGAATTTAATGTGGTGAATAGAAAGTTACAGTTATAATAATTGTTCAACCAATTAGCAAAAACTTTTAAGCCTTTTGAGGGAAAAGTAATCCACAAAGAGTATAACGATGAGATGTTGAGACTTGGATTCAAGAGATATTTGCTGTGTAGTTCTTCCCGGATGTTACCCTTCTGTGTTTTTATACAGCTTGTTGTCAACTTAAACGAGTGTTAAGAGGTTTTCTGAACCCTTTTTTTCTTTAAGGTTAAGTTATTGAGATTTGTTCTGTAATATTTAGACTTTTTTATTTTATGGTTGATGCTGTGCTATTTTTTTTCTGGAGTTTTTGTATAGTTATGTGCAGTAAAGCTTTTTATGCTTTTTTTTTTTCCTATTACATTGCTGAACTGTTTTAATCCAACTTTCCACTTTAGCTTTACCCTCTTGTTCAGTGGAATAAATGGAATTAATAGGCTTCAAGTTACAGTTAACTTGGCAAGTAATTCTTTCTTTTTGCTTTTCACAGCTTTGTTGTTTTGAACAGTAGGGGTGGACTGTTAGTCAGCATCTCTTTATATGTAGCTAAATTGTAATCAAATTTGCCAAGTTTTTTTTGTATTATTAAATCAGGTACTCATTCCTAATGTGTCAGTTTTTTTAAAAATTTTTTTAAGGACATCGCAGGTTTCATTGTTCTTGTCAGACTTCTTTCTCTACATGTTAGGAGACCTGGTATGGAAATGAAGTTAAATCTTACTTTTTAAATATTGCCCACTACTGTATTAGCAGAAGTGTAACTGGTGGAACTACATGTTGTGTTTTTTTAACAGAAGATTACAACACTTTGTCCTGTTTAAAATTTAGGATTGTCATTTTGTTGTAACATGTTATCTGTAAGTTCAAACTGTAATAGTCCCCCCCATCACTGTTTCAGTTGTATGGAATTGCTGGCAAATCATCTGCCAGTTTTCACATCAGTACAGAGGAATTCCATTTCTCATGTCTTCAAGGGAGAATAAGTTTTTGTTTTATTTTATCACCGTTACTCTTACTTTTCTTAATTTTTTTTGTATTTGTTAAAGTTTCTCTGTCAGGTGTGGGAACTTTACAGCAAGTTCAAGTCCCCATCATTGACCAGCCTACCTGTCAGCAGATGCTCCAGGCCACTGAAAACATAAGCATCCTGTCTAGCATGATTTGTGCCGGTTATCCAGAGGGTGGAAAGGATGCCTGCCAGGTAAGAGATATTTTAGACGTTCTTCAGTACATGGTTAGAGTGAAGACTTTGTGTTTATGATTCTGGTGCTTTATATTTACTCTCTTGGTGAAGTCACAGAGGCAGTTAAAGCATTTTCTTAATTGCAGGTTGTTAGTCGCATTAGCTTTATTGTCAATGGTAAGAACATACAGACAACCCTCATAATAAAAAGTGGAATACGAAAGCAATGGCCTTATTTCATCCTTAAACACACAGTACAGAAAAATGTTACAGCATCAGTAGCCATTGATTGTTCTTTCTGCAGTAAGTTCCTAATGCTTGTTAAGAACACTGGCGTCTCAGCTGTTATGCTTGCTTTGTGAATTACGATTTTGAATCGTTTACATCTCAAATTCACTACAACACACCTTTAAGTCTTGTCTTCAAAAAAAACCTTCAACATGTTGTCTCGCAGGGGGATTCTGGTGGACCTCTTGTGTGCTCCATGGTGAATGGGACGTGGGTGCAAGCAGGTGTGGTCAGCTTTGGATTTGGCTGTGCCCGACCCAACCAACCTGGTGTCTATACCGAGGTGTCTGCCTATACTGACTTCATCCAAAGTAGCGTGCCAGATGCTCAGCTCATTGGCCGGGCTTCCTATAGCTGGGCGAGTAAGTTGGCTGTGCTGGCCAATGCCGTGACCTCCCTGGTTGCAGTAGTGTTGCTGCGGTAGGCTTGTTCAGTGTGGGTCCACACACGAGAGAGTGTAATAAGTGACTTGGCACATGATGCAACTGAGCCACATAGAGCTGAACTGGGAAGGTTAAACTGGACTTCATACCCGCATATTACTCAGGCTATAAAGTGAGTATTGCACTGTACTTGCCAAAGATAGCAGGGGACCAAGTGAAGTTTCATGCTTAAAAAAAAAAAAAAAAAATTCCAGTGTACAGTTTTAGCATAAGCATATCATTTTTGGATATTTATACGTCTACAATGACACTTACAAAAAATGTCATTAGATTTTAAAATTTTTTTACAGTGGAGAGTGATCAACTGTTACTGCAAAAATGAAGGTATTTATTTTGCAGAAGTAACAAGAATCATTTAGTCTTTAGTTTTATGTGTAATAGACAAGATATCCAGTTTAACTGCAAATGAGCCTTCTCTAATTGATTTGAAGCACTGTTTCTTGGCTATAAGGTGCCTTATTTAGCAACTCTTCCTTCAGTTGTAATGTCTTACATTTTTTTTTCATTTCAACATTATGACAGTGAAAGTATTGAATTTCCTCAACTGTTTTTAATAAGGTGTGAAAAATTGGTTCTTTGCTTGAAATATTTTTGAATGCTTTTCTTTTCATTGCTATGCATACAGCAATACTTTTAGTTTTGTTAACTCAAATTGTCTTGAAAGTTTGAACTTGTTAATTGTGCAAGTGTTTGTTTAGTGTACTGTTTGTTTTGCATCACCAAATATTTTCAGGCACTTACAGATGCCTATTATTACTGTCTGTCATCTATCATCTATTTTAGGTTTGTCTGAAATCAGTGATTAATTGATTTAATAATTTGATTTATTCACTGGGTGTGTAGTCTTAGAGCATCAATAAAGTTGAATTTGATATGCATATTTTAAAATGACAAATTCATATGTCAGTTGTTGACTTATTTCATAAACATGTAGCATTCACATTGATCTCACTGATCACCAACAGTCACAAACAGCAGTACAAGCTGTAATCAATGGAAGTGAGAATGAGGGTGATAAATTAAAGCCTGTGGGCATGGCAAGTCTTCTTGTCCTTGAAGTCATGGCAAGAGACACAAAGAGGGGGCGAGAGGGGAAGAGGACTGAGTTTGCAATCATTGTCACATTTTAACTTAATGGTAGAGAAATGTGAGGGTGAGATGTGTGAAGGGATGGTTGGAGGAGCAGCGCAGGCTGGAAACAGGGACAAAGAGATGGGGGTTTTTGAACTTTACCCCATCAAAAATATTCCTCAAGCATTGTATTTCTTCTGATATTGCTGCCTAGACTGACTGCCATGTAGAACTCAACCTCTCTAACTGAAATCCTGCATCTCCACACTGGTCCTTCTGCCTGTCGAAGGTTCTCTTTTAAACTTGACAATTTGCTCATCTCATCCACTTTATCTGTCAAAAAGCTGGTATTAAGGACTGACTTGAGTCTCTACTTCATTGTAGCCATAGCATAATCTTAGAGATGCCTCCTTTTCAATATCAGTACAATCTGCCTGTAACAGAGGGTGTGGTGGCGCAGTGGGTTGGTCCTGGTCCTGCTCTTCAGTGGGTTTGGGGTTCGAGTCCTGCTTGGGGTGCCTTGCAACAGGACTGGTGTCCCGTCCTGGGTGCGTCCCCTCCTCCTCCGGCCTTACACCCTGTGTGCCGGGTTAGGAAAGAAGTGGAACATGCTGGCTACAATGGCAGGCAAAGTTACAGTTTCAGCAAAGCATAGTGGTAGGTACGGTGACATCTGGTACAGCTGGTCTGGCCAGTGTTCTGGGAAGGTTGGGGTGTGTGTTGTTGCCAAGGTTATGGAGAGAAAGCTGTCAATCAGGAAAGGTGGGGTGTAGGATAAAGGTAATTCTACGTGGACACATGCTAGGGCCTGGTCAATCCTGGCTGGGTCACTTGGGTATAGGTGTCTGGTATTGAAAGATCCAAAACACCCAGTGACCCAAATTTTTGACTGCTCTTTACTGCCCACTAACATCTGTTTGTGGAACTTCAAGTGACTGAATTAGGAGATCTGGAGTGAAATGAGCTACATCTTCATGTTGGATGAGCTTGGGATTCTGGGGTGATGTATAGCACACAACCCTTTTTCTTTTGGCCATGTCCATTGTATATCAATAGATCCATTCAATAGATTCAAGAGGAATGAGTAGCCAGCAGCCTGGTTGAAAGCTCCCAGAGTGCAACAGGAGGACACTGGCTCTAACCAACTAAGGTCAATAACTGCTTGTCCCAGGCAGGGCGCGGCAAGCCGGAACCTACCCAGCAACACAGGGGACAAGGCCGAAGGGTGGGGAGACTACAGCTAGTACAGGATACCAGTCCATTGCAAGGCACCCCAAGCAAGGCTGGAACCCTAGATCCGCCACACAGCAGACACCGGCCAAGCCACCACACCCCCGGCACCAGTTCTGTTCATTGATATGTGACATAAATGCACATTAACAGTGATGCGATCCAGTCAGCGGAATCTCAAGAGGAAAATGACCATGCAGTCATCTACCACCAGTTCAATTTAAACTCTAAAAAAATTAATAAAATACAATAAAAACCATAAAACGTACATAGTGTGTGAACTGTATCAGTGTCAAGTTATTCATGCAAGTGGTAAAAGCATCAGGCCAATACTACAAAACACTATGGTTCTTAGGGAGCTTTTTTGAACACTAGTGCAGTGCAAGGAGATGTTGGTGGTTTGAAGAATGTGGTTACTGTGTTTTACTTTGTCCTTCTCTTCACCCAATAGGGTTTTATCCATTATTGCTTTTAATCAAAGGCAATTTTTCTTTATACTTTACAGTTATTTATGGGAGTTTTCTAGTATCAAGACATAAAAACAGACAGTAAAATCCACCTTTTCCAGATGCATGACTGGTCACTCCTTGAAACAGACACATGGCAGTGAATCATAATGATGAATTAGCAGTTGCATATGACTCATTAAACTTATTTCTTTAAAGTGCTTTATTAGTTTTTGCAAGCTCAAAAAAATTACTGTATTTACAACTTAAATTTCATCGCTAGGACTTCTATATTGGCGCTTTAGCTGCACAACTATCCAATGCAACTATATGATTACATCTTATTGGGTTGCAGAAACATGAGGAAATTCGCAGCTGGGTTTAAGAGAGACTGTTTTAAATAAAGAAGATAACAGCCTCCAACCCGTATCCATTTCTCAATGAATGTAAATCAGTATGTAAATATATGTACCATCAAAAGGAGAAAATAATCTCTCACACACACACATTTTCAGAACCACTTGCCCCATACAGGGTCACGGAGCCTATCCGGCAACACAGGGCATAAGGCCGGAGAGGGAGGGGACACACCCAGGACAGGATGCCAGTCCGTCGCAGGGCACCCCAAGCGGGACTTGAACCCCAGACCCACTGGAGAGCAGAGCCCAGTCCAACCCACTGCGCCACCACAACCCCCGTTTATAGAAATACAGCAGATACTAAATAAGGACTTCAGTGGTATTTATAAATTGATCTATAACCATCCTTTTGTACATTATAGCACTTACTGGAACAAGCTAATGCTGAGATCAAGAATGAAGCAAAAAAAGCATATTTTTGTACCTGTCACACATAATGTTCATACAAAAACATGTTGAAATAGTAAATTTCACCTTTTTGGTTTCCAAAATAAAAAAAGCACTTTAAGCAAGAGAATATATTTAGCCATTTGCTATTCTCCTGCTGTTTTGTTTCCTCGTTGTCTATTCAGTAGCTGGGGGGGCACTTGCATTTTCCGCTTCACCTCCATCTGTTTCTTCTCCAGCTTCTTGAACCATCTGGTTATATTTGCTCTTAAAAAATCCTGCCTGAGAAAGAGGAAAGAAAACAGTTATATTCTCACAGGTGTGGTGAAGACAAGGCAGTGTGTCAGACCATGACCAAGGGAGGTATGAAATGGTAAGATCACCAGAATAAATGGTAATATGTTCACCTTGTAGAGTCCACCCGCGATCAAAGCCAGCAATAGCAAAGCCCCAAATGCGCCTCCTATGATTTCCTTGGTGAAGTTCGGCTCACTGGACATCTCCACACGTGTCCTAATCTGCAACGAGGAAAATAAGATCATGCGAACTTTTAAATTTTTAACTTTATAGAAATTTCAGTAAATAAAAAATGTTGCTATAATTTTTTAGATGATGCTGTTATGACACTTACAGTAAATTAAACAATATTAATACTAGTATTGTTGGAATTAATCAAGATTAAAATATAAATAAGAACTTGAAAGGTTCCGGAGAAGCAGTAATATGATGATAATCTAACATGAATTACCATGCTACAGGTAAACACAAGCTCTGCTTATGATAAACATTAATGACAACAATAATTTAACAAAATGAAACTTTTACAAAGATAATTTATTACTATGAGTGCAGTGGTGAAAATTATTAAGTAACACATCAGAACACCACTTTTAACATAGTTTTACAAAATTATACTGTTTTGGCCGTGTCTTCTTTATATTTGACAAAGCACTGCACTGTTGTGGGTTTCTTTTATTTTTCTCTTGTGCTTCACCTGCTCGATAGTCTCTGTATCAACATCCTATGTCCTACAGGACTTCCTATAGAAACTTGATACATGAATAATTACACTATGTGCGTTTTAATGACTTTTATATTGACAACTAACACCACATTCACAGTATGATGTTATTACCTCAGTGACTGGAATGCTGCTTTGGGGACTCGAGGAAAAATAAATAAACTGGTTTTTGTCAAAATCCATACTTGAGCTACTGACCAAACGTACAGTTGATAGCTGAGTCTGGGCAAGAAGAAAGAGGGCAATTTATTCATATAACACTTACTGACTGGTCATTTCATGATCAGATACTCTGACTCACAGAGTCTCAATCAAGTACACAGTGGACACACACCAAAACACATGGAGAAAATACCCCCCCGCCAAAGGCCTCCACACACAAGTAGTGGGTTAACAATGTTACCTGCTCAACTGTAACTTATCCTTTAATATAAAATAAATGTAAATGCACTTCATGTACATCACAAAATATGGGTGGCTGGCAGGTTAGTTTGTAGAGGTCCTGCCTTTGAACCTGAAGGTTTCCAGTTCAAATCTCACCTCCAGGTGTAGTACCGTTGAGGAAGGTACTGGGACTAAAACTGCGGTTATAAAGATAAAATAGAGTTTCACCACGGTTGAACACCCCATTACCTGTTCAATCCAGCCTGAAGTAACTTCACCGGAAACATTGTAAAACATGGTTTCATCTTTTCTCAAAAACACCTCACACCGTAGTACTCTGCACACTGCAACTGTACAGTCCTAAGGGAGAACAAGTCAGACAGGAACCGTTTTATACATGACATTAATCTAAGGAGGAGCCAACACAAGTCAGCTTTCTTTCTTTGTGCTTCGGGGTATTTTGACACACAGTGTGAACAAATTTTACTTTGTCAGTAACTATGCTTGACGTTCACAGGCTTGTGATCGACATGAGACACCACTCGAAATAATTATTCGGTGATTATCCATCCATCCATCCATCCATCTTTCTCCGCTTTTATCCGGGGCCGGGTCGCGGGGGCAGCAGTCCGAGCAGAGCCCTCCAGACTTCCCTCTCCCCGCACACCTCCTCCAGCTCCTCTGGGGGAACCCCAAGACGTTCCCAGGCCAGCCGGGAGACATAGTCTCTCCAACGTGTCCTGGGTCTGCCCCGAGGCCTCCTCCCAGTGGGACAAGCCCGGAACACCTCCCCAGGGAGGCGTCCAGGAGGCATCCGGAACAGATGCCCGAGCCACCTCAACTGGCTCCTCTCGATGCGGAGGAGCAGCGGCTCTACTCCGAGCTCCTCCCGGGTGACTGAGCTCCTCACCCTATCCCTAAGGGTGCGCCCAGCCACTCTGCGGAGGAAGCTCATTTCTGCCGCTTGTATCCGCGATCTCATTCTTTCGGTCATGATCCAGAGTTCATGACCATAGGCGAGGGTAGGAACGTAGATCGACCGGTAAATTGAGAGCTTCAATGTACAACTCAGCTCCTTCTTCACCACAACAGACCGGTACAATGACCGCATTACTGCGGACGCCGCACCGATCCGTCTGTCAACCTGCCGCTCCATTTTTCCCTCACTCGTGAACAAGACCCCGAGATACTTAAACTCCTCCACTTGAGGGAGCAACTCCCCCCTAACCCGGAGGGGGCAATCCACCTTTTTCCGACTGAGAACCATGGCCTCGGATTTGGAGGTGCTGATTCTCATCCCCGCCGCTTCGCACTCGGCTGCAAACCTCCCCAGTGCACGCTGCAAGTCTTGACTTGATGAAGCCAACAGGACCACATCGTCCGCAAAAAGCAGAGACGAGATCTCGCGGCCACCAAAACAGACACCCTCCGTTCCCTGACTGCGCCTAGAAATTCTGTCCATAAAGATAATGAACAGAATCGGTGACAAAGGGCAGTCCTGGCGGAGTCCAACATGCACCGGGAACAGGTCTGACTTACTGCCGGCAATGCGAACCAAGCTCCTGCTCCGGTCATACAGGGAACGAACAGCCCGTAGCAGCGAGCCCCGAACCCCATAATCCCGAAGTACCCCCCACAGGATGCCACGAGGGACACGGTCGAATGCCTTCTCCAGGTCCACAAAACACATATGGACTGGTTGGGCAAACTCCCACGAACCCTCCAGCACCCTAGTGAGGGTATAGAGCTGGTCCAGTGTTCCACGGCCAGGGCGAAAACCGCATTGCTCCTCCTGAATCCGAGGTTCGACTATTGGTCGGATTCTCCTCTCCAGTACCCTGGCACAGACTTTCCCAGGGAGGCTAAGGAGTGTGATCCCCCTGTAGTTGGAACACAATCTCCGGTCCCCCTTCTTAAAAAGAGGGACCACCACCCCAGTCTGCCAGTCCAGAGGCACCGTTCCCGAACTCCACGCGATGCTGCAGAGGCGTGTCAGCCAAGACAGCCCCACAACATCCAGAGACTTGAGAAACTCGGGGCGGATCTCATCCACCCCCGGAGCCTTGCCACCGAGGAGTTTTTTGACTACCTCAGCAACTTCAGCCAGGGTAATGGACGAGTCCCCCTCCAAGTCCCCAGCCTCAGCTTCCTCTACGGAAGGCGTGTCGGAGGGATTGAGGAGATCCTCAAAGTACTCCTTCCACCGCCCGAGGACATCCTCAGCTGAGGTCAGCAGCGCACCACTTCCACTGTAAACAGTGTTCGTGGAACACCGCTTCCCCCCTCTGAGTCGTCGGACGGTTTGCCAGAATCTCTTTGAGGCCGACCGAAAGTCTTCCTCCATGGCCTCACCGAACTCCTCCCAGGCCCGAGTTTTTGCCGCGGCGACTGCCAGAGCCGCACTCCGTTTGGCCCGTCGGTACCTGTCAGCTGCTTCAGGAGTCCCATGAGCCAGCCAGGCCCAACAGAACTCCTTTTTCAGCTTGACGGCATCCCTTACTTCCGGTGTCCACCACCGTGTTCGGGGATTGCCGCCGCGACAGGCGCCGGAGACCTTATGGCCGCAGCTCCGAACCGCCGCCCCGACAATGGAGGCGCGGAACATAGTCCATTCAGACTCAATGTCCCTAGTCTCCCTCGGGACCTGGTTGAAGCTCTGTCGGAGGTGGGAGTTGAAGACCTCTCTGACAGGGGCCTCCGCCGAACGTTCCCAGCAGACCCTCACTATGCGACCTGCCAGGTCTGTCCAGCTTTTTCCCCCGCCATCGAATCCAACTCACCACCAGGTGGTGATCAGTTGACAGCTCAGCCCCTCTCTTCACCCGAGTGTCCAAGACATATGGCCGAAGGTCAGAAGAAATGACTACAAAGTCGATCATCGACCTCCGTCCAAGGGTGTCCTGGTGCTAAGTGCACTGATGGACACCCTTATGCATGAACATGGTGTTCGTTATGGATAAACCGCGACTAGCACAGAAATCCAATAACAACTCACCGCTCGGGTTCAGATCAGGGAGGCCGTTCCTCCCAATCACGCCCCTCCAGGTATCACTGTCGCTGCCCACGTGGGCATTAAAGGTGATTAATCTAATGAATAAATATAGAAGAAATGTAATGTATAAGAAATGTTTGCTCACCACATTAGGAGTTTTCCTCAATTTCTCCACAAAATCGGTAAAGGCAGGGTTCTCATCTTTTTGTGCCTTACATCCCATAATCTACAGAATAGTTTTTCATCAACAGAAAATACACATTTTACACTCTGTTTTATACGGAAGATAACTGCATAAAGAATAATAATCTGCATGAATATGTCATGCATTTACCATGTTATACAGCGTTGCACTGTGTTTAGTAAAGGCTGGTACCTGCGCTGGTTGTGCCTGTAGTGTGGTGCCCAATTCCAGACTCACCTGAATGCTGTTTTTATTGGTCCAGATGTCTTTTTCTCCCAGTTTAATTGGGACCTTTATAGTAATTGTTGCATTGAAATCTCTTATATAATTAACAACCTTAAAAAACAAGAAAAAACAGACCTCATTTCTCTTAACTTTTTGCTCAACTATTGTTAGAGTCCAAAGGAGTCACAGCAAGCAATCAGCCAGTTCATGAGCCAGTTCTTCTTTTATTTAATAAAATGTGAATTAAGTCTTTTTTTTTTCTGTTTTATGTTCACATTTCTTTATGCTGTACTTGTTTCTTGCTTTAGGTTTCAGTCAAAAGTAAATTAAGTGGTACTTTTGATGTCACCACATAACACACTAAAAATTACCAAACACTGTATGCTGCAACATCTTCTGTGAAATTTATGAAACATCTGTACTGTTTCCAAACACTCTGGGATTCTGCAGAAAGTCATCCTTCATCCAGTTCAAATGAGTCTGATCTCAACTGTTCACATACAGAACCAGTAGCAATGTAATTAAGAGCAGTGCAAGATGATGGAAAAAATACCTCAAATGACTGCAAAACAGGCTTCTTCAGATCATTTTTTCCAGCAGTGAAGTTTATGTAACTGGTTGATTCCTCTGAGCTTCATGGATTTAAAACAGAAAAAATATGATCAGTGGTCTAACAGAAGGACAACTGAAAATGACTTACACTGTCAATCTACTTTTGTGGATCTACCGTGGCACTGACATTTAAACTGTAATTTCATGAAAAAAAACAATTTTTAAAAGAAAAAAGTCTAAACTGCATAATCTCTGGACCACAAAACAATTATAGAAGTGATCAGAAAATGCAAACCTTCTGACAACAGCAAAAATGCTGTATTTTACACCAAGCTGTCTGGTCCGGTAATTTTCCCTCAACGTGTGCAGTTCGTTTCCGCTAAAAGTCACAACATTAAAGAAATACAATTATGTACTATGCATTTGGCCGCAGGAAAAAATCATATACATGACAGTAAGTTACTGATAAGCATCCAAATAACGTGATAATATAATATGACATTGTCACATGATTTTGATGTCTCACTCCCACATGTTTTCAAATAGAGAGATTCACAAAGGAGATGAAATTTATGACAAACATTAGGTGGAGACACAGATGTCCTGTTACCTTGAAGCATTAGCAGTAAACGTCACAGTTCGGTCAAAATTACTGTTTCCATCTATCCCAAAAGATAGAATGAAGAAAACCTAAGACAAGTAGGAAGACATTCAGAATAATGACAAAACTCAACAGTTTGCATGAAATGCAAAACAAGTGTTAACTTTATGAGCCAATAAACTTCTTACAGTGGCTTTCTCTCTGTTCAACATTTGAAATAAACACCATGTTGGCATTCTTACTTTCTTTTTACTGCTATATTAACTTAAAAATCGCAACCCTGTGTGATTTCCTCACGTTCTACCTCCCGGTCTTCTTCTCATTCTGTCCCTCACGATATCTATTAACTGTACTACACACCACATATACCTCTCTGCAGGGTACTACAGAGCCCCAACTGGGACTGAAACACTGGACCTTGTAAAAAGTTCCTCGGCCACGATGTCACCTACTAATCCATATTACAGAGAAAGTACAGAAAGTACAGGTGGAAATTGTGAACAGGTGCTCAAATTTCACGTAATAATGCCCTTAACCAGCTTTTCAACATTTCGCTCTTTCCAGGCCATGACAGTGGCTGATCAGACAACCATGGGTGCAAAATTATGTACCTTTAAAATGATAGACACTGAAAACCTGACACTTTCTAGAACAGTAATCTTTTACAGTTCTCACCAGTTTGCAAAATATTGTGCTAAATAACAGGAAAAAGAGATGGAGAGAAAAATGGGAAATGTGCTCTTATATTTTGAAGAACAGCTAACACCAGGTGTTCTTAACTCTGGACCTGGTGGGTCACAGTTAATGCAGGCTTACAAACTGTCTTCAAATTAGAAATATACACATTATTTTTAAGTCACTGTTTTATTTTATTACTGAACATAAAAGTGGACGTTGACTTGTTGACTCAATGAACCACAAACTGAGAACTAACCTGGGATCCGCTCCTGAAAATGGGCCTGTTGATGTGGCAGGTGCTGATCCCCAATACAGTGGCTTCTAAACTGTCCACAGCAGTGCACTGAACTCTTGCACTCCTCAAAGGATCCTGAAAGAAGAATGGAAGTCTTTACACTTCATTGTTAACGATGGTACATATTGGCTGCACTGGGTTTCTGTTGCAGCAGCTCGGTGAGTATTAAACACTTCACATTTACATTAATTTTACTTTACAGACGCTATTTTTTTCTCCAAAACGACTTCCTATGAACTCTGTCTAGTGTTACCCCACCACACATAAACACACCAATGGCTGAATTGCTCTCCCTCACCTGTACCACAGTAACTCTTCGAAATGACAGTCCTGCTGGGTAGGTGAAAATGACATGACTGTTGTATGAGTTTTCCCCTCTGTTCTCCACTGATACCGACACGTTCAATACCAGCGCTATGCCAACCTGTACCTCAGACACTCTGGGAGAAAAAAGTAGGGAGAAAGTACAGCTTTATACAACTATTCCTCATATTTATCCAAAGTATTATTTTGTAGAAATGCAGTATCAACAGTATTCATTATGTCTGGTCATAAACTGTGGAAAAAGTTTTACATGGCAGTAATTTTCTCACCCTGAGAAATTGAAATCCACTCTGAGATCATCAGTACACTTGCTGTCTGCTCCACAGTCCACCACAAAATCTAACTGACAGTGATGATAGAGCAGTTTATTTACACAGTGAAGAAGTAACAAAATTCGTAAGTAACTAAAGATCAAATGTAACATAAAACTGTATCCATAGTGATGTGAAAACTCACTGGGTGATTTGTGATTCTTCGTGAAAGTGGATCCAAGACTGGAGCAAGTTGGCCTCCTGGATGGGTGCTGTCTACAAAACTCAACCTTAACTCATTTATCAGAGGATTCAGAGCATCTTCTGGGCAGGCCTGGCACATAATACAGGAGAACACATGTCACTTGGGCATAAGGACTGTAAATTTTATTTTTCTAGGTGTACTGTGACAAAATAGATATATACAGATTAGAGGTTTTAAACAAAACACCATCTTGAATGGAATTATTATTATTGCTATTAATTTTATTTTTTATAGAGCGCTCTTCACACGCAGTGACAATCTGTGTTTATACAATGGGTCCCCCTACTTATGAACATTTGAGTAATTAACTTTCCTCTATTACAAACAATTCAAATTACGAACCAAAACTTCACACAATCTGCCAACAGACAGTACACATATAATAAGCCCTTTAAAGTTCAGTTTTCAATTTGTCAGCACCCTGCTACAGGTCTGGTTACGGTTTAATGTTGCTCTCTCTCATTTACAGCAGACCATAAATTCTGAGCCAGTAAAATCAGAATGTGCAGGAGCTTGCACAAGGCTGTTTGCCAGCATGGTTTGTGTTCCTGTCTGAAAGACAATACTGTCATGCATGCAGACATGCGATTCTTAAAGCACATCCAATTAGTCAAATAACATTGTTTTTACCAGTAAATATTACACCAATAGTTGCATGCTAATTTAGATTGGAACAGAATTATATAACTGATAATGATCCCCCCAGGCTATTCCATGTCACATTCTACGATCCAACTTGTCGAGGAACAAACCACCTCTTAGTCCCATTTAAGTTTGTAAGTCAGGGACCAACTGTAATGAACACAACCAAGAGATCCAGATATTTCTGTACTATTTAATAATTGAGAAAATATTTTCCAGACGACATACATACATTCTCTCTAAACACTGGTAACCCCCAAATGCATTTTTCAAACATTTCCTTCAGGTTGTTGAAGAAAATATGAATTAATGTCTGTAGTATTTTTTGTACTTACTACAATAGAAAACTGATGGTTTTCACAATGATTCTGCTTTTCCCCTTTAATGGTAACAACTTTATTCAAGAATTGTTTTTGAGGAGCGAAACTGGCTCGAGACCGTGCAACATTTCGAGTCGCATCCACAGTCAGAGTGTAATTCACGCTTGCTTCCAGATCACCTATATGCAAGAAAGAGAAGATGTACCCACGAGGAAAGTCAAATGAACATGTTTCCTGAGAACGATTAAATGTCACTCAAGTGTACATCTGTCAATATCTCTGCAGTAATTTGTCAGTTCTTGTACAAACGAAATTTTGGGCCAGCAAAAATCTTTCTTGAACCAACTGACATTCACATTTAATACATATGCACCTTGATACTCTTTCGTACGACTCGTCATGGTGAAACAGACAGTTGCAGTATTAGAAAGGTCTTTGGAACAATCCTTGATGTCGGTGGGAATTTTGGATGGGTTGAAAGACATGGTGACTGCAACAGAAACCACCGGTCTGGACCTGTTATGAACAATGAATCATATAAAAAACAAACAAACAAACATATTATAACACATGGAACATTCCCAATGTCACGACCACAAACACACCTCAACCAGCAGCACCTGGCTCCAATTAAGCACCTGGCATTAATCGGAGCACTCGGCTACAATAACACCTCTCAGCCTCTTTTTAGTTGCAGAATCTCATTGAGACAACCGTCCCCTCTGCGCCAACGATACTCATTGCATTCCATGTCCTGTTCCCCTTCGTCCTCGTATCCTGTTCTTCATTCCCTAGCTCCTGATTATTCGCCTTGCCTCCCAACTTCAACTATGGATCTTCGCTCTCACCCTGACTGCTGATTGACCCACTTTTCACCCATCCCCAACAACGAGAACACGTCTGATCCCTTGGTTCTAAATAAATGATCCTGCACTTGGGTCCAGCCTCCTCTGCCTCCTCCGTTCTCCATGACTGAAGATTCCCCCAGCGACATGGACCCAACAAAGATCGAACCACTGCTGCAGGTTGTCTTTGCCCACAGAGCAGGCCTCGGATCCCATTAGCAGATGCTGAAACAACTGATCGGTTCCCTGGAGGAGTTCTTAGCTCTGCTCCAACAGAAAAAGGATCCAAGGAACAAGACAATGCCTGCTTCTGTGCCAGAGCCCACGTCCTTACCAGGCACAGCCCCTATCCCAGTGACTGAATGCTGGCTAACCATGCCCAAGCTCTATGATGGAAACCCTGAGACGTGTAAAGGGTTTTTGCTTCAATGCGAGCTGGTGTTCTCAAGCCGGCCACATGTTTACTGCACCAACACCAGCCAGATAACATACTTGGTGTCACTACTCACAGGTCCTGCCCTTGACTGGGCTACAGTGGTTTGGAAGCAGAGCGCGCCTGCCTCGTATAAATACTTCAGCACACAGTTCGGGGCCATCTTGCAGTAGGGTGACCGGTCCATCTTAAACTACGCCCTGCAGTTCTGCACGCTAAGCTCACTTACCAGGGCAAAGACTGGACCCTGGACCAGTACATAAGGAATGCCATGGCTATGGACAACCTGGCATGTGAGCACCTGCAATGCCCCCAGCCGGCTGCATGAGACCCTGACCTCTTCGCCACCACGACACCATTGTGGGTTGGACAAGAACACCTGACCTCCACTGAGAGACAGCGATGCCTTCAAGCGGGTCTTTGTGTCTACTGCGGCTGTTCCGGCCACTTCCGAGTGACCTGCCCTAAGCAGCCCTTGACACGAGCTCCCAGAATGTGGCCTTCGGGAAGTGGCCATTTCCATCCAGCCTCACAGCTAAACGTTCCTATTGTCCTGTCTTGGGGAGGGGAAGCTCGTGAAATAGTCACGCATGTGTTTGTAGACTCCAGAGCTCCCAGTTGCTTTGTGGACGTTGCATTTGCAAAATTGCATGGCATTCCCATGCGGGACTGTGAAGTGATGTTACAAATCACTGTGTTCGATGGACAACCGCTGGGAAAGCATATATTAGAATCCCACACCAATGCATTCAGGCTTCAGGTAGGGGCTTGCCACAAGGCTCTCTCCTTTTCTCTTATCATGCCCCCTGGTAACCCGGTTATCTTAGGATACACCTGGCTGGCCCTACATAATCCTGTGTTCTCCTGGAGTACAGGAGAAGTGGTTTCTTGAGGAAAAGAGTGCGCCACCTCCTGTATGTCCTTGGCCTGTAGAGCCACCTCGATCGAGAGTCCTGGGTCCACACAGCGTCCGGCTATGTTGGAGGAATACAGAGACCTCAAAGAGGTTTCTTACTGGAGCAACTTAAGATAAGTACTTTGTTCAAGGGTCACGGGTACTACAGCTAGAGGTGGGATTGAAACCTGTAACATATGGGTCCAAAGGAAGCAGCTCTAACCACCAGTATTATTTTCACTTGCATTATTTAGTCTTAGTGTTTCAGTATCTTGTATCAGGAACAGAAGTTTGAGGAATACAGTGCACCCCTTCAATCAAACTGTTTAGTCATAAAACTTATAGCAAGGGCCGTGTTACTAGAGCTTCTGAATGTAATGTGTACCTGAACAGCAGGACCTTTCCCCTCGACCCCACTGCAATGTCTGTCAGCCTGTCTCCACTCTGGTCCAGAGATCCACTGATTGACTGGCCGAAATATCGAAGCCCTGACTCAACGTTTGAAGCCTGGATTCTCTGCAGGTAGTGACAGAGGGATGCAGCGACAGTCAGAGGTAGAAGAGTTACAAGGAAAAGGTGTGAGAGAAATCAGAAACTACATATACTACAGTAACTCATAGGCCTTTAATATCACCATAGTAACAACATGGTATTATCATTGACTTTTTGATGCTGCTTTGCTTCCTGTTGCTCCATTTTGCTTCTCTCACCTGAGAGAACACAGGGTTTACTCCGCTTGTCGTTCCAGAGAAGATGTACACGCTTCCCTGGCCATTGTTCTCCATGGGGGCTCCTACAGCCACATCAGTGATGCCATCGCCATCCAAGTCAGCAAGTGCAGCCAGAGAAGTGCCAAACCTGCCCCTCATTCCTGCCACCCCCACCAAGGGCTGAGGTGTACACATGTCTTTGGACTGCAGAGAATTTTACAGACATGAATCTTTAAAGAGTACTTTCAGTAAACTGAGCTTATGATAAAAGAGATACAGGCACACAGGTAACACTACAAGTGCTGCAGCTCATGAGAAGAACATCAACCTATACCCTCATCCGGAAGGCACAGACGGTGACTTCTCCCTCGCTGTCTCTCTGTGCATCTGTGTACATTGGAGCCGAAATAAGCAGTAAATCTGCGTAGGAGTCTGAATCCAAGTCCACAGCGCACAGCTCTGCCCCAAAATATGAACCAATCTGAAAGGTAAGGTATATTTAAAAATCCAGTTATTTGAAAATGACATTATCATGCTTAAAAAACATAGCTTTTTAGTTGAGAAGGCATACGGGGTAAATTAAAAATAAATAAAATACAAAAGTACAGTACATGTTCAAAATTTTAGAGAGGAGCCAAAAGCAATTTGTGATACAGCACTGTAAACCTCAACAATTTAACATATAATTAACCCTTGATAGATACAATGCTGTTGCACAGAAGAAGAAGACCCAAGAAGATTTCCAGGATATGCTTCATTTGAATGCTGAACACAAGGCCTTGATATTGTGTGCACCCTGGACAGGAAACCAGGCCATCACAAGGGAAGTTCTTTCTCTCTCTTTCACACACACATGCATGCACACACCGGGCGGAACCAGAGAACCCAGACGAAAGTCTTGTGACCAAGAAAAAAATGTGCAAAATGCACATTACACTTAGTGATGTGTCCATTATGCACTTAACAGTATACAAAACAAGACCAACCTGCTTGCTCTCAAGCATCGTCTCTGCTTGATCTGAAAATATAACAACCGCTCCTTTGTGCTGATACCGTGGGGCTCCCAAAATAACAATATTTTTGTTTCTTAGCTTAGCAACAGCCATGGAGTAACCTAAAAGAGAGAAAAACAACTAAAAACTTTTTATGAGTGAAAAGGGAATTCGATGTCTGCATTTTGTCATTGAGTAGACAATGTCTCTGTGCTATAAATGGAAATGGAGATAATAAGCTTTTTCATTCATCTGTCCTGAATCCTTAATCCATTAATTTCATTGTCAGTGGACTGGCCACCTTGTTTTCCTCTGGAAAACCGTGCTTCGTGAGTGGTTTTCATTGCATGTGAGCCTTTCAATATGTGAGTCTTCCATGGGATTTGTAGATCAGACAGCAACATAACATTCTCTCAAACCGATTTGATTTGGACAAGGTTGAAACAAAGACAGACGTCCTTTTTCACAGGCATTTGCACATAAAGCATTAATGATAGAAGGTTTGTGATGGTCCCCAGATAGACTTTCCCTAATATGAGCAGACTAACCCTAACCCTTTGGGCAAAGGCACTGTTGTGATGACTATTTCTCTGATGCTGCATTATCTGAACTTTTATAATGTTTCTCTCTAGGAGAAGCAGAATATTATCTTGTTCTGCATATTAAAGGATCACATGCAATCATTTCAAAAATTGTCAAATTCCAGTTCAACTTCAGTAACACTCGTTTTTCAGTGAAGCAACTAAATTACAGAGCAAAAGCCGATACGCAACATCAACATAAATGAGAGTGGTGTGTCGTACCCAGATAACTGTTAGCTTCCATTTGGCTACTGTTATGAAAAGTGGGTCCTCGTGCTGAGATTTTCTGGAAACCTCCCCTCCAGTCCAGAGCTCCCACTGTCCCCATCAGAAGGTCTCCCTAAAGGACATAAACACTTTCTGAATGGGAGGTATTCAAGAAATATATTCAGCAGTCACAGATACCAAATTAACATTAAAAATATTGAAAGTGATGTATTTTTGGAGTAACGTTGCGTACCGAGGGCAGTAAAACTGAGCTAAATCCCTCTTGGGCTAATTCCATGTGAAAAGATGCACCAGAAGTTTGAGTACCTGAAGAAAGTGGAAAAGTGAGATTGTTATTAATTTAATATATATTTCCCCCCATACAAAGTTAAATAAATCTTGAAATTCTTAACCATTCAAAATTCTTTTTGAATCTTAAGTGATTCAAAGGAGCTATGCAATGTAACCATCATACACAACAGTCTGAAGCCACTTGTGCCGAGTGGGGTTGTGGCAAACCGGGGTCTAACCCGGAAGCACATGGGGGGGAGGGGGCACACTCCAGACAGGATGCCAATCTGGCACAAGGCACCCCAGGCAGGACTTGAACCCCAGACCCACCAGAGAGCAGGCACAGGCCAAACCCACCATGCCACTGCACATCCCTGCACAGCATAACCCTAAAACATGAAAATACGAAAATCAAATGAAGACTGTGGGGCCTGAAAAAGAGCTAAAGAGACAAGCAGTTAAAAAGTCGCTAATATGCATAATATAGAACAACTGTACCCTCAATGGCAAAAATATTCTTCTGTAGAGTATCTCTTAGTTCGTCCAAAGCTTGGAAGTTGTCCACTCGAAACAGGTGACTGTCCGTGGGTTTGGAGGCGATAGTTTCCAGCTCCTGTCTTGCGTTCGGTTGTTGAAACGCCGAGCCCACCTGCAGGGACAAGAGATAATTAATATATTGGTATATTCTGTTTGAAAAACAGTGTGAAAATCACTCACAGGATTTTCCTACACAAAGTAAGATACTTAGTAATAAATGAAAAAGACAAAATCATATGAAATCATATCAAGGGAAACTTCATATATCTTGTATATATATTTTTACACATGTCTTGTAACTTCTATCACTTTGAAGCTGTGTGTTGATTTTATTTTTAGTCAATTAATTATTGCAAGGGGGGTGTGATGGTGCAGTGGGCTTGGTTGGGTTTCACTCTCTGAGGGGTCTGGGGTTCGAGTCCCACTTGGGCTGCCTTGGGGTGGACCAGTGTCCTGTCCTGGGCGTGTCCAGTCCCCCTCCACCATGGCACCCTGCCCTGCCGGGCCAGGATCTGGCTCACTGTGAGCCCAGTCGGGAACAGCGGTTTCTGACTGTGTGTAATTAATGCGATGTTTCATTTACTGTATGTTGTCATCATTTATTTCATGTTTAATCAGTTAGTAATATTAATACTTATGTTGTACCCCAATGGCGTAACGAATTATGCCTTTATCCTCAGCCTCTCGAACAACAACTGACATAGGTGTGCTGTCTCCAACAGTCTGTCCATCAGTGATGACCACTAAGACCTTGACAGCTTTTGGTCGGGATCCACTACTAGGCACAAACAGTTCTCTGCTGTAAATGTAAAAAAAAAAAAAAATTTGCAGAGGATTAAAAAAAATAAGAATTGAGGCATAGAATCATTCTGTTACAAAAAGACAGGAAAGGGCTGAAAATTCATCTCTTCATTGTATTTATATATAACATTTTAAACAACTTCAGAACTTCACTAGGGGGCGTGGTGGTGCAGCAGGTTTGGCTGGGTCCTGCTTTCGGGTCTGGGGTTCGAGTCCTGCGTAGGGTGCCTTGCAATGGATTGGTGTCCCGTCCTGGGTGTATCCCCTTCCCCTCAGCCTTGCACCTTGTGTTGCCAGGTTAGGTTCTGGTTCACCACAACTCTGCTCAGGACAAGTGTATTCAGACAATGTGTGTGTGTGTGTGTGTGTGTATAGATACATATGTATGTATGTATGTATGTGTATAAAACTTCACTTTCCCTTTTATATGACAGGTGTACATTACAGTGAGGACACTCTAGGATTTCAGACCAAAATGGATATGAACCCTCCCCTGAACATCTCAGACACTGCATCACTCTCCTGGCATTTTTAAATTCCCTTTCTGTCATTTAAATGTTCATATGATTTCACAGCACTGTGAAAATACCCATTTCAATTCAATCAGTGCAGACTTACACAACTTTTCTAATCGCAGTAGGAGTGTGGGTCGATCCTCTTTGTTGATTTATTCTATTTATCAGATTCTCCCACAAGCTTCCAAGACGTTTGAAATCACTGAAATCCATATGGATTTCAAACGTGGAAGAATACTGCATTACAGCAAACTGTAACATAAGAAAGACATTGTGCAGTGTCATATCACTGAGGGTCAGTAAGAAAAACATTTAACACTAGTGAAAATGAGAATAGCTAGGTGCAAGATACAATCAACAACTTAGATGCTTCATTTCTACAAAAAATATATCTGAACTGCATGGTGCTCTTATACAATAAGCATCCTTAAACAATGTCTTGGCAAACATTACAACCTTCCAATGTTAACATTTTTCCAAAGGTCTCATATCCTCTTCAGAATCAACCAGATCATAAGGTGACAGTCATTCTATTATGAGTTTGAACCCCAAAACATTTAGAAACTGATAAATTAAGAGAATTAGATCATCATTTGTAATCTATTTTTTCTTGAAGCATTTGTTTAAATGATATGCCAGACAAATTTACCTGACTGTTGCGCTGATTAAATTGTTTGATCAGCTTTATCATAAACTCCTTCATCCGTCCAAAGTCATTGGTGCTTACGCTGCCTGATCCATCTATTAAGAACACAATGTCTGTGCCACTAATAGGACAATCTACAGATGAGGAGAGTAAGAAAATGGAGTTACAAATCAATACAACAGATCTGAAGTATAATCTGTACTGTAACAACCTTTTTACTGTTTTAGGCGGGAAACTTGTTAAATGTAAATAGTTGCATTGTGGGGAATAATGTGAAATGTGGGTGTGCAACCACTGGGGGCACTTCTAGAGAAAATGATGTGTACCAGTGTGTTGGAGGAAAGCCTAGGGGTGCTAAGCAAGAAGTGTGGGTTCTAGAAGGAATGGGGTCCTCAGTCTGAGAGCATTATTGCTGTGTGTGCTGATGTTCTAATAAACTATTTGGGATGAATACTGTCTCTGCGTTCTTCTTCACCCCATCCAAACCCACGGCCTTGCACGCCACAGTGTTTCATGAGTATAAAAAATAATATTAAAGCAGTGTGCTCGTTTTCTTAAGCTAGAACAAGAAACCAACATAAAAATCTGCTTAAAACACCATTATTCTGACAACCATTAACTTCTACACATGAAGTAAAGGGGTTAGTGTTTGCCTAGTAAGATTCCTAAATGAATCCAAGATTTTTTTTTTAAGTGTATGCATCATTCGGCAGCATGTTTACTGTGTTTTACTTTGTCAGTCACTCTTTACTGACCGTTGAGTTTTGGAGGTTGTCCATCACCAATGGGATTGAGTGTCTCACTGAGCTGAAAGCACATTCCATTGTAAGTAGTAATGGCTTCACAATTTCTGGGTATAGTAGGACCACAGACCTATGAAAAATGTAAATATGGGTAAGTTTCCAAATATCAACTGTGTCACTGGTCTGTGTTCATTACGTTCATTCGTTTTTTGATTTGAAAGTGAAAAACAAAATGTGAATTACAATGCCTTCATTTTAATCCAGCACTGGCTTCACTGAACATGCTGGATTTGCTCTGAGTTATTAATCATAAGTTAATACAGATCACTAGGTGCTTTTTAAAAGCAACAATAGAGTGACAGTAAGGCAGGATGACATGTCCACTGAGAAAATTGGCAGGATTTATTTTTCAGGTGTTACTTCTGAAAAATCTTATTACTAATTAAGCGCAGGTCTTAAAAGCACCATGAAGTTCACATTTATTTATTCAGCAGACATTTTTCTCCAAAGTGACTTCCAATGAACTCTATGTAGTGTTATCAGCCCACACACCTTATTCACCGTGGTGACTTACACTGCTAGATACACTACTTACAATGGGTCACTCATCCATACCTCAGTGGAACACACACACTCTCTCTGTCACTCACACACACTATGGGTTAAACAGAACAGCATGTCTCTGGACTGTGGGAGAAAACCAGAGCACCCAGAGGAGACCCAGGCCACCAGCGCCCAATTTCATCATATGTGTTACATAATTGTTTCTTTTAGCCTCTTTAACTGGACACAGGGAGAACATATAAGCTACCCACAGACTGAATGGGGATTGTTGTGTTTACTCAATAAACACACTGAGAATGATTTTGTTAACTGGCACGTAGCCTCGTTTAATGTTCACGCTCGGTTTTTACAACCATGTGCTTTTTAGTATCTCCGCTAAATCCGCTTCCTTGCTGCCTCCGTATCCTTCCTGTACCTACCGAACACTTCTGCCCTCTATAGGTAATAACAGAAAACACAACTGATCACCACAGGGATCAAACCCACATCCTCTCGCACCACCCACTTACTGTGGGCCAGCAGTGCTACTTGCTGTGCCATCATACCACCCATTCTAGGTTAGGCTACTTGTTAGATTGGAAATATTGTACACTTTAGGGCATTCAACAAATTTGATATTGTCAGATTCTGATCGCTACACTTTCTATAATTAAATGAAAACAGAAAATGAATAAACAAGTCCTTATCTTTTTTTGTGTGTGTTCAAAAACAATAAAAACCCGTTTTTCTCATTTTTCTGCTTTCGGTATTAAATCAAAAAACGAATGAAGGCATCGTAATTCTCATTTTGGCATTCAATTTCAAATCAAAAAAATGAACACGACCTACACGAACCATAGTTACGTCGCAGTTCTGTTTAGACAAAATATAAAAATCTCAAACTAAAATGAGAAATGGACATGTTAAATTTAATCTAAACTAAAAAATAAGAAAAAAAATTAAAATAATCAGGACGGAGAGAAGATGAACTATTAATAGTCATTTTCTGTAAGGGATTAAACGGTTACTATGAATAAAAATAAATGTTCTCATAAAAATATACATACCACTGTTTTTGATTGTTTTTGATTACTTTGATCACTTTGTTGTTTAGCCATTGATAGTCCAAGAGACATATTTACTGCATGATTTGGCTCTGTATTAAAATACAAATGTTTTAGTATCATCTCATACAAGGATTTTAGAATATAAAGCAATATATAATAATACACAGTATTTAAAATCTTTCTATGCATTGTAAAACCATGTGATGTAAAAAGGTGATATTGGAGAACTATGAGAAGTGTTTTGTTAATATCTGTAACCCAATTTTATTTGTTGATATAAAATTTAAATTATATACAGCCATTACACACTATGATGATTTGCACAATGATTGGAAAGAAAGTGAGCTAGACATCCATTAGTGATGTATTACCATACTTTACCTGGAAGGGAAATTTCAGAGCATGAGGAACTTCCAGTTTCACAGTTGTAAATCTTTCCTCTTTTATCCTGACTGTAGTTGATCAAAGGGGCGCTAACCAGCAACCTGAGAGTCAGATACAAACATAGCAGAAAACCCCCATGTTAATTTGTAAGTTTTGATGCTCTCAAGACTCTACAGCTTTATAGGTGTTACAGATTTCTTTTTTTTTTTAAATGTATTTGAATGAGCAAATAGCAGCTTTACACAGTACAAACTGCACACACACACACACACATTTTCAGAACCACTCGTCCCACACAGGGTCACGGGGAACCGGAGCCTACCCAGTAACACAGGGCATAAGGCCGGAGGGGGAGGGGACACACCCAGGACAGGACACCGGTCTGTCACAAGGCACCCCAAGCAGGACTTGAACCCCAGACCCACCGGAGAACATGACTGTGGTCCAACCCACTGCGCCACCACACCCACGTGCCAGTACAAACTATTTGATCAAAAAATTAATCATTTTCACATTTTTGACTCTGTTAATTTCTTAGAACAAATGAATTAAGGCAATGATAATAGAGCTTTTTTTTAGGTTTATGAACCAGTGATCTAGAGTGATTTTGTACTTGATGACCACTCTGATTTATTTTATTACTGAACTGAAGCCTGAGTGTTAAGACTCCTGTTCTTCTGCTTCATGTAAAAACATGAAATTCGAACAGAAGCCAGAATTTCTTGTGAAGAACTTAGCTTTACATCCTTGAAGTAGATGACAACAAATTTTAATGTTTTTGGAATGTATGTATATACATAGCATAAAATCATAAAACACAAAAAGTTGTAAGCATTGTATATGTGACACAAAAATTGAGCAGTTAAAAGAAGTCTGCAGATACACTGTATAAAAAGTTATACACATGTACACATATGTATTAACATATGTTATATGTCAATATTTACTTCTTTTCCATTCATTTTCATAAAATTTTCTAAAAAACAAATCCTTACAGATTTCATATTTTAGTATTTTATCGGTACTGTTATTACAGCACAGATTTTGCTCAGACAAGGAAGCTGGAATCAATAAATCATAGTTTCCTGCAACTCGTGTCTCTCTTTCTATTGCATGACAGCTTTTACAATCCATATTTTTCTGCCTCACCTTGTTGTATCTACCTGTATCACCTTGTACCCAAATGAAGTGACAGAACTGGGGAAAGTCTTCCAAGGAGCTCGATCAAGATTGAAACACTCTGTGGATCTCGACACTAAAAGAAATAAGGAGAGTAAAGAGAATAACTTGCCAAATGTACACATGACACACAAAATTAACCTAAATATTTTTTAACTCAATTTTTTTGTACCATGGGCACATTTCAGTGCTTGTCATGTAGATGTCACTGTAGGCTCCTGAATTTCAGCAGAAAGTTCAAGATTTAGCTAATTAAGTTCAAGTTCAATTTCAAGTTTAGTTTATTGTCATAGGTACAAGTACCACGTGCAAGTATCATGAAATTCTTCCTGAATGCTTCTCCACAGACTATGGACAAAGACAGAGACAATAGAAATACTGCACAAAACAAAACAATGACAATGACAGTGAGTAGTGCAACAGCAATAGTAATAAAAGATGGTAAAAGTAAAAACAATAATACCAGTTGACAGCCAGTGAACTCAGAACGAGAGAATGAGAATGAGAATGCTTAAAGTGACTATGTGATCTACCAATGTGCTTGGGTGGAGCAGTCCAACTCTAGTTACTAAAGGTAACACATTGGTTAGTGTTGTATACTCTTACAGCAGTGGGGTAAAGGCTGTTTCTGTACCTAGCTGTGCGGGTTCGAATAGACCTAAGCTGTTTTGCAGATGGCAGGGAAGAGAAAAGTGCCCGTGCGGGGTGACTATAATCTCTCATAATGCGCATCATCTTTCTGAGGCAGAGTGTGGTGTAGGTGTCCTGGACTGCCGGTAGCTGTGTGCCGATGATTCCCTGAGCTGTTTTGACCACCCTCTGTAAGGGCTTTCTTGTCCTGTATGGAGC
Source organism: Scleropages formosus (assembly GCF_900964775.1). Lineage (NCBI taxonomy): Eukaryota > Metazoa > Chordata > Actinopteri > Osteoglossiformes > Osteoglossidae > Scleropages > Scleropages formosus. Next base: position 3,166,674 of record NC_041825.1, on the reverse strand, counting down.
AGCTGCCACCCCAGGATGTAAGACACCCTGTGAGGACGGACTCCACAGCACACCTGTAGAAAATGGTGAGGACTGTAATGGACATCCGGGCTTTCTTCAGACGCCTGAGGAAATGAAGACGTTGATCGGCCTTTTTGATAGTTGATGCTGTGTGCTCAGTCCATGTGAGTTTGGCGGTGAGGGTGACCCCTAGGAATCTGAAGCTGTTGGGCCTCTCTACCATGTCCCCTCCTACGTAGATGGGTGCCTGAACCGTATCCTGTTTCCTGAAGTCAATCACCAGCTCCTTAGTCTTACTGACATTGAGAGACAGGTTGTTGCTCTGGCACCACTCTCCCAGGAGCCTCACCTCCTCTCTGTAGGCCGTCTCATCGTTCTTGGTGATTAGACCCACAATGGTGGTATCGTCAGCAAACTTTATGATGGTGTTGGAGCTGTGCCTGGCCACACAGCCATGTGTGAACAAGGAATATAGCACTGGGCTCAGGACGCTTCCCTGTGGAGTGCCAGTGTTGAGGGTCAGTGGGGAGAAGGTATTACTGCCAATCTGCATACGCTGCGGTCTGTTAGTGAGGAAATCCAGGATCCAATTGCACAATGTGGCACTCAGTCCCAACCCTAGTAGTTTGTGGATCAGCTTGGTTGGGATGACAGTGTTAAATGCTGAGCTATAGTCCACAAATAATAGCCTTCCATAGCAGTTTTTATTATCCAGGTGATACAGAATGGTGTGAAGTGTGTGTAGTATTGCTTCTTCAGTGGATCTGTTGTGGCAGTAGACAAACTGCACTGGGTCCAAAGTGTCTGGGATGGTGTCCTTAATGTGTCCCAGCACCAGCCTCTCAAAGCATTTCATTGCAATGGGGGTCAGCAGTGCCACTGGGCAATAGTCATTAAGGCAGCTCACTTTGTTCTCCTTAGGAACGGGGATAATGGTGGTGTTTTTGAAACAGGTGGGTACAGCTGAGCTTTTTAAGGAGGTGTTAAATATATCCGTGAGCACAGCAGCCAGTTGTTCACTGCAAGTTTTTAAAACTTGCCCTGAAATTGCGTCCGGACCAGCAGCTTTGCGGATGTTGACACGGCTAAAGGTTTTTCTCACTTGCGCTACAGAGACGGTGAGACTGGCGTTATCATATAGAGCAGTGGGGATCCGCACCGGGGTGTCTTCGTTCTCAAACTCGAAACGGCCATAAAAGGCGTTCAGTTCGTCAGGGAGAGACGGAACGGCACCTGTCAATGTCCTCATCTGTGGTTTATAATCTGTTAATGTTTGGATTCCCTGCCACAGCCTATGTGCATCTTGAGTGCAGTTAAACTCTGATTCCACCTTCCTGCTGTATTCCCATTTCGCTCTGGCAATGGCTTTGCGGAGCTCGTACTTGCTCTTCTTGTACGCGTCCATGTGTCCGGACTGCAACGCGCAAGTTCGTGCACGGATCTTATTTCGGATTTCGGCGGTTATCCACGGTTTTTGGTTGGGGAATGAGCAGACTGTTTTATGTGGTATGCAGACATTTACACGGTGCTCCATGAAGTCTGTGACCACTGTGGCATACTTGTCCAGATTGGAGGATGAGTTTCTGAACATGTCATAGTCCACGGAGTCGAAGCAGTCCTGGAGCCTTTCCTCTGCTTCTGGGGTCCAGCGCTGAAGGTTCTCTCGCTTCAGTTTCTGTGATCTGACTGCCTGAGGTGTGAACGCAGCAGGGAGCGGTAAGCACCTTTGTGTGAAGTGTAGCAGTGGACGAGAATGTTTGAGTCTCTGGTGGGGCAGGAGATGTGCTGATGGTACTTTGGGTACACATTCCTGAAGTCGGCTTGGTTAAAGTCCCCGGAGATAATGAACAGTCCATCTGGGTGCTTGTTCTCGTATTTAGTGACGATGTGGTACAGTTCGTTCAGAGCGCTGTGTGTGTTCCCTTGGGGTGGGATGTAAACTGCGGCCATGAGCACAGCTGAGAACTCCCTGGGCAGGTAGAACAGTCGGCATTTGATCAGGAGATATTCAAGGTCCGGAGTGCAGTTCTGTGCAATCACTTCCACATTTGTACACCATGTGTCGTTAATAAGAAAGCATACGCCTCCTCCTCTCTTTTTCCCTGATGAACCAGTCCGATCTGCGCGGTAGATTGAGGAACCCTCGGGCTGGACCGCGTGGTCTGGTGTGCTGGCGGTGAGCCGTGTCTCCGTAAAGTAGTAAACAAAGCAGTTCCGGAAGTCTCTTCGGAATTTAAGTCGCCCTCTGAGATCGTGCAGTTTGTTATCCAGAGACTGAACATTAGACAGGGAAATGCTCGGCATTGGAGGTCGTAGCCCGCGGCGTTTCGCTCTCACCTGTACGCCAGCCCTGCGGCCCCGTTTCCGAGCTCGCGTCTTCTGAGTGGTCCCAGGTGGGTCGTGGTCATGATGCTGTTTGAGGCAGAGCGACGGTAGCGAATTGAGCTCTCTAACGCTAAGAACTGAGTCTAATCGCACCGTTTCACATATTTGCAGAAGAGTTTGGCGGTCATAAGTAATAAGAGAGTAAACTGGCTGGAGGGATAGTGACAAAAACACACACACACACACACACACACACACACTTTCAGAACCGCTTGTCCCAGACGGGGTCACAGGGAACCGGAGCCTACCCGGTAACACAGGGCGTAAGGCCAGAGGGGGAAGGGGACACACCCAGGAGGGGACGCCAGTCCGCCGCAAGGCACCCCAAGCGGGATTTGAACCCCAGACCCACTGGAGAGCAGAACTGCCGTCCAACCCACCGCACCACCACACCCCTAAAAACAAAATAATATACACTAAACTAACAAGAGTGCAAGAAGAAGCAATCAACATGTCGCCTCGCGCTGGCGCCATTTTACAGACAGTAAATGTAAATTTGATTATGTAAATCAGGATTTATGTAAAAAATTCCCCGGCATACACATTATTTACAGATAGATGTTTATTTTACAAAAAACATCTGACATATTAAGTGAAAATTGGCATAGCTAGACAAGGCAGGAAGTTGCATCCTCCCAGTTCTTGCGTGTTTTGAGCCGTGAATGCATCGCTTCTCATTAGTGCACTGCTTTCTTTGCATATTTTTTTTTTTTACATATTTCATTATTCATTATTGTATTATTCACAATGCCTGGTGGTAAACGTGCACTTGAAGGAGAACGAGAACCGTCTCGCAGGCGTAGAGCAATCAGTTTGGAGATGAAATTGAAAATAATAAGGAAGTAGGAAGGTGGACAACAGATTTTTGTCTACAGCACAGGAACCAGGTTTAGCTGTATCGACTATAAATATGATAGTGATGAATGCTGCATGTATAATTAGAGAAGAATCTGTCTAAAATCGATGAACTAAGCAGAGTTAATCACAGTCCAGGAGGTGGTGGCTTATCATGGAGAGCGTCTAAGTGCCCATTGTCTGAAACTTCAACACCTTGCAGAAATGATGGCAATAATAAGGCAACTTCTCTGAGGGGAAATCCCATACAACATCCGTAGTTCACCTGAATTATGTGGAATGAAGAAGGATGGCAAACCCTGAGGGAGACACAATGCCACTTTCAAGAGGTTTTGCCATTTCGCCACTTTCTTTCAACGCAGGACTTTGTCATAAACAAGCTATAATATTCTATCTGATTCAGTCACCATACAACACCATAGTATTAAGTTACACCTGGCTGGTTGTCCATGACCTGGTGCTGTCCTGGAGCACAGGGAAGTTACTTTCTTGGGGAAAACAGTGTGTGCACAGATGTCTCACTCCTTTTTTTTGCAGCGCTACTGTGGCGGAAAGTCCAAAAGCATCTCTGCCCTTGCAAATTCCCATAAAATATCTGGACATGTGTTTAGTAAGTTTCAGACATCTGATCTCCCACCACGTTAGCTTTGAGACTGTACAATTGATCTGTTTCCAGGCACCACACCCCCCTAGAGGCAGAGTGTATCCTCTCTCAAAACCAGAGCAAGAAGCTATGGAAGCTTATGTGGCTGAAGCTTTAGACCTGAGGATTATTCGGCTGCCCACTTCCCCTGCACTTACTGGGTTTTTCTTCATCGAGAAGTAAGACGGGAGTCTACAGCCTTGTATTGATTACAGGGCTTAAATGGAATTACTGGTAAGTATCCAAATCCCCTTCTGCTGATCGCTCAGCTCTTGAACAAGTTAATAAAGCCCAGATTTTTACAAATCTAGATCTTAGGAGTGCCTATAACCTGATCCAAATTAGGGAGGGGGATGAGTGGAAGACCACCTTTAGCAGCACCCAGGGACACTGTAAATATCTTATTATGCCTTTTGGCCTGTGTAACGCGTTCTCTGTATTTTAAGCTTTTGTGACCTAGGTACTTTGGGATATGATCAATAGATAGGTATTAGTGTACCTAGGTGAAATTGTTGCCTTCTCCAGTTCCTATGAGGAGCATGCCATCTATGTCAGAGAAGTCCTAAAAAGGTAATTGGACAATCTGTTATTTGTTAAGAGGGGCGCAGGGGCGCGGTGGCGCAGTGGGTTGGACTGGGTCCTCCTCTCTGGTGGGTCTGGGGTTCGAGTCCTGCTTGGGGTGCCTTGCAACGGCCTGGCGTCCTGTCCTGGGTGTGTCCTCTCCCCCTCCGGCCTTACGCCCTGTGTTACCGGGTAGGCTCCGTGACCCCGTATGGGACAAGTGGTTCAGAAGAGATGTGTTATTATTTGTTAAAGGGGACAAATGCCAATTTCATCAGCACAGGGTGGAATTCCTGGGTTTTGTGCTGGGGCCACAGGGGGTTGAGATGGACCCAACAAATGTGTTGGCTGTGGTTCCTTGACCTCTGCCAAAAACAGTGAAAGAAATGCAGAGGTTTTTGGGTTTTACTAATTTCTTTAGGCATTTCATCAGCGATTTTAGCAGCATTGCAGCTCCATTATCCACACTGATTCAAGGGGCCTTGAGACATCTGACCTGGAACCCAAAAGTGTTGCAACCTTTTGAGGAATTGAAGCAACGCTTCATCACAGTCCCTTTTCTAAGACATCCAGATCCTTCATTGCTTTATGTGGTCAAGGTGGATGTATCAGAAGTTGGGGTGGGGGCTGTGTTATCACAAAGGCAAGGAAGTCCTCTTAAAATGTAGTCCTGTGTGTTCTTTTTGTATAAGATGTCTGATTCTGAAAGTAATCATGATGTCAATAAAAGGAATCATGAGCAATTAAACTTGCCTTGGAAGAATAGAGGCACTGGTTAGAGGGTGCTACTCACCCATTTATGCTTTTGACTGACCACAGCAATCTGGAATACCTACAGCAAGCAAAGGGGTTGAATTCCAGGCAAGCACGATGAACCGTGTTCTTTACCCACTTTAATTTCATGGTCACATATTGTCCAGGAGTCAAGAATGCCAAAGCAGATGTTCTTCCCAACTGTACAAGGTGCCTCCAAGTCTGCAACCTGCAGAGCCCATACTTCCTGCCACACATTTTGTTGCCCCAATCAGCTGGCCCATTTTGGATGGCATCAGGGCAGCCCAAGAAAAGGAACCGAGTCCCAACGACAAACCACAGGACAAAGAGTATGTCCATTATGCCACGCCCACACCTTCGGACCAACACGGAACACCTGTGACCCAACGCAGACCGCAGCATAAAAGGCTGCGTCGGACAACCAGCTGATGCGGAACCTTGATCTGCCTCCTCATTAGCGACCTTCTCCAGCCATTTCCTGTTCCTGAACGCCTTCCCCGAACCCGTCCCTTGTTCCCCCGATCTACTGCCTCCTTCGGATTATCGACCTCTTGCCTGCACACTGACCTCGCCTTTTGGATCCTCCCTGTTACGATGTTCGCACCTCGAAGACCCTTTGCCTGTCCTCTGACCTCCTCTCTTGGATTTCCCCGAAGACACCACGATTACCGCTCTGCACTTGGGTCTGCCGCTTCCCTCTGACGCGACCATGACAGAAGGTTCCGCCTGTTATACGGATCCAGCGGAGCTGAACCATCTCCAAGCGGAGTTGGACTCGCGTGAAGCACGCTTGGCAGGTATGGAACAGACGCTGCACAACCTCATCGCCTCTTACAAGCAGGTGGTAAGCGTGCTGAATACGTCGCGTGCGCCCCCACAACCCGTTGAGAAACGTGCAGCCGGTCCTGCAGCGCCTGACTCGTCGAACGCCACTCCTTCTCCTTCACGCGGTTTCCACTTGTCTCCCCCGACCCGCTTTGACGGGACCCCAGCACAATGTGAAGGCTTCTTGCTTCTATGTGAGCTCGTTTTTTCCAGTATGCCCCCAGTTTACAGCACAGAACAAAGCCGGATCGCCTACGTCCTCTCTCTGCTCACGGGTAAAGCACTTGAGTGGGCGACAGCAGTCTGGACAAATGGCCTCCCCAGCACTTATGCGCAGTTCAAGAGCCGGTTCCTCGCCGTTTTCGGACTGGTTCAACCGGAGGAACAGCTAAGTGAAAGACTCCTGAATCTACAGCAAGGTAACCGACCCGTGGCAGATTACGCCCTAGAATTTCGTGTTCTCGCAGCACGCAGCGATTGGGGAGAGAAAGCCTTGTTGGCTAGTTTTCGCCGTGGTCTAAACCCACGCATCCGTGGTGAAATGGTGTTCCGAGGAGAAAGATGGACCCTTGATCGGTTCATAGAAACCGCGGTAACCTTAGATAATCAGATCAGAACCCAGGGACCAGCCTCAGAACCGGCTCCAGAAAGATGCGGTCCTAAACAGGAGGAAGCAAAGCCGATGCAGCTGGGGCTGGGGCGCCTGCCCCTCCCCGAACGACAGCGAAGACTACAAAATCGCCTCTGTCTTTACTGTGGTGACCCTAGTCACTTCCGTCTCCAGTGCCCGGTCCGCCCTGAGATCAAGGTGAGTGGCACCCTCTGTTGTAACCGCCTCGCGGTACCTGTAATGTTATCCTGGGGAGCAGGACAGGTACAGACGCAAGCACTGGTGAATTCGGGAGCAGCAGGGTGCTTCATGGACATTGGGTTTGCTCGGTCTCATAGCATTCCCTCCAAACCCATTGGGGGGCATCTTAAAGTGACCGCCCTAGATGGCCAGCCCCTCGGTAAGGGTTTTGTGGACCACCAGACAGCCCCTGTAACTGTGAGAGTAGGTGTATGTCACCAGGAAATGTTGAGTTTTTATTTGATTTCGTCTCCGGAGTTGCCCCTGATTCTCGGGTTCCCTTGGCTCTCCAAGCATGACCCAGTGTTTCAGTGGAGTACTGGGGAGTTGGTGGCTTGGGGACCCCAATGTGAGAGAACCTGCTTACAGCTACCCTGTCGAGCTACGTCTATAGAAGGCTCAGAATCGGCACTGCAGGTGCCAGTTCCTCCCGAGTATCAGGATCTAGCGGAGGTTTTTAGCAAGAAACGCGCATCCGAGCTCCCACCGCATCGCCCGTGGGACTGTGCAATTGATCTCTTGCCGGGTACCACGCCTCCGCGTAGTCGCATTTACCCGTTGTCCAGACCCGAACAATCCGCCCTCCAGACTTATATCACCGAAGCCTTAAAGACAGGAATTATTCGACCATCCACGTCCCCCGCGTCTGCCGGGTTTTTTTTCATCGAGAAAAAGGATGGGGGGTTACACCCCTGTATTGACTATCGGGGGTTGAATAATATTTGTGTGAAATATCCACATCCTCTGCCCTTGATCTCAGCCGCACTTGAGAACATTCAGCAGGCGCAATGGTTCACAAAGCTAGACCTGAGAAGTGCGTACAATCTAGTCCGTATCCGGCAGGGTGATGAATGGAAGACTGCTTTCAGTACCACCCTGGGTCATTACGAATACCTGGTTATGCCTTTTGGTCTTGCGAACGCACCCAGTGTATTCCAGGCATTTGTGAATCATGTGCTCGGGGACATGATCCACAAAGGCGTCCTGGCATATCTTGACGATATCCTGATTTATTCTGATACGTTGGCCAAGCATGTATTGACTGTCCGACAGGTGCTCCAGAGACTGTTGCAGAACAGATTATATGTGAAGTTGGAGAAATGTGAATTCCACAAGCAGAAGGTCTCCTTCTTGGGGTTCATACTTACCCGAGACGGCATTGCTATGGATCCGGGTAAGGTCCAGACCATCCAGCAATGGCCTCGCCCAACCACCACTAAGGCTCTCCAGCGATTTTTGGGGTTCTCCAATTTTTACTGCCGATTCATCAGGAACTTCAGCACGATCGTCGCACCATTGACAGCACTTACAGCGAGTAAAACCCCTCGTCTCCCGTGGAACCCAGAAGCCCAACGAGCCTTCGAGAACCTCAAATCCAAGTTCTCTACAGCCCCCATTCTGCATCAACCCGACCCTGAGTTGCCATTCGTGGTGGAGGTTGACGCCTCTGAGTCAGGGGTAGGCGCTGTCCTGTCTCAGAGGCAAGGTAAGCCCGTGAAATTATACCCTTGTGCATTCTTTTCCAGGAAACTGTCTGAGGCTGAACGAAACTACGACATAGGAAATAGAGAGCTCCTGGCAATTAAGTTAGTCCTAGAAGAGTGGAGGCATTGGCTAGAAGGGGCACAACACCCTTTTTTGGTATTCACAGATCATAAGAATTTACAATATCTGCAGACAGCCCGGCGCCTCAACGCGCATCAGGCCAGGTGGGCGCTGTTCTTTTCTCGGTTCAACTTTACTGTCACTTACAGACCAGGTCCCAAGAACATCAAAGCGGACGCCCTTTCCCGGCTGCATGACGAAACGCAGGAGGTAACGGAAGCGGACTACATCCTGCCCAGGTCCTGCTTTGTAGCACCCGTTCAGTGGGACTTCACCCAGGACCTGGCCCAAGCCCAACAAGGGGACCCCGAACCACCAGGTAAACCTTCTGGAAAACAATATGTTCCACCAGGTCTGAGGACGACTCTCCTACAATGGGCCCATGACCATCCAGCGGCAGGGCACCCAGGGTTTGGGAAGACTCAGGCTAGGATCCAGCAGCTCTACTGGTGGCCGTCCCTCCGGGAGGACGTACAAGACTACATCCGGGCGTGTCCAGTCTGTGCTCAGTCCAAGGCTTCAAATCAGAGTCCAGCCGGGCTCCTGGAACCCCTGCCGGTACCCAACCGTCCCTGGACGCACCTAACGTTAGATTTCTTAGTGGACCTCCCACTGTCAGATGGTAAGACCACCATCTTGACCGTGATCGATCGTTTTTCCAAGGGCTGTCGCTTGATTCCTTTGCCCAAGCTCCCCTCTGCCTTGGAGACAGCAGAGTTGCTGTTTCAGCATGTATTCCGGCTCTACGGTATACCCGAAGACATAGTGTCCGACAGGGGTCCTCAGTTCACATCGCGTGTGTGGAGGGCCTTTTGGAAGAAACTCGGGGTCACAGTGAGTATGACATCGGGGTACCACCCTCAAGCCAATGGGCAGGTTGAACGGCTACAGCAAGACATCGGTCGGTACCTCAGAAGCTATTGTCTTGAACACCCAACTCACTGGGTTCGATACCTTCCGTGGGCAGAGTACGCCCACAATACGCTCACCCATACCTCTACAGGTGTCTCTCCTTTTCAGTGCATCTTGGGGTACCAGCCACCATTGTTCCCATGGCAACCGGGATCCAGCGATGTGCCGGCTGTGGACTCTTGGTACCGAACCAGCGGCGAGGTATGGGCAGCTGTCAGACGACATCTCCAAGAATCACAAACCCGTATCAAACATCAAGCCGATCGACATCGGCGGCACCTCTCCCTTGCACCTGGACAGAGGGTGTGGCTGTCAACCCGGGGTCTCCAAGGACCGTATATGTCTAAGAAACTCAGCCCAAGGTACATAGGACCCTTTAAGATTATCCGCAGAGTTACCCCGGTCTCTTATCGCCTGCAACTGCCCCAACACCTACGCACACACCCGACGTTCCACGTATCCTTCCTCAAACCCTTGGCCACCTCCCTACACCAGCCCGCAAGCACGCCTCCAGACCCAATACTCCTGCCTGACGGTGGTGCACCAGCGTATGCGGTACGGGCGCTCCTGGATTCCCGCCGTCGTGGAGGGGTACTCCAGTATCTGGTGGATTGGGAAGGATACGGACCTGAGGAACGGTGCTGGGTAGCGGCACGAGACATCCTTGATCCAAGCCTCATTGCCGACTTCCACAGCAGTCATCCGGATCGGCCCGCACCTCGGCCTCGAGGCCGTCCCCCTGGTCGCCCTCGAGTGTTCGGGACCGATCCTCGGGGGGGGGGGTACTGCCACGCCCACACCTTCGGACCAACACGGAACACCTGTGACCCAACGCAGACCGCAGCATAAAAGGCTGCGTCGGACAACCAGCTGATGCGGAACCTTGATCTGCCTCCTCATTAGCGACCTTCTCCAGCCATTTCCTGTTCCTGAACGCCTTCCCCGAACCCGTCCCTTGTTCCCCCGATCTACTGCCTCCTTCGGATTATCGACCTCTTGCCTGCACACTGACCTCGCCTTTTGGATCCTCCCTGTTACGACGTTCGCACCTCGAAGACCCTTTGCCTGTCCTCTGACCTCCTCTCTTGGATTTCCCCGAAGACACCACGATTACCGCTCTGCACTTGGGTCCGCCGCTTCCCTCTGACGCGACCATGACACATTACACAATTTGCTTGCAGCTTTGCATTAGCTTCTGGCTCTCCCAGTACAGGATACCAAGGAGTTCACAGAACACTGTACATTGTTTCATACCGCCGTGGACTTCATTACAGATTTGCCCGGCTTGGAGGGACACACAGCTATACTAGTGGTAGGCGATTGATTCTCTGAAGCCTATCATCTAGTAACTCCAAAGAAACTGCCTACTGCAATAGAGTCAGCAGAAGCCCTGTTCCAGCAAGTCTTCTGCCTGTATGGAGTCCTGGAAGACAAAATCTCGGGCCAAGGGCCCCACTTCACATCCAGGGTCTGGAAAGCTCTCGACTTGGAATATCTGTCAGTCTTCCTGCAGAGTTTTATTCCCAGTCAAATGGACAAGTGAAGAAACTGAAACAGGAGATCGGGCGGTTCTTCCACAGCTATTGTGCACAGAACCAGGCGAATTTAGTCGGTACCTCTCCTGGGCAGACACTTGTTCAACAAATTGACTCCATTCCAATACGTACTCAGATAACTCCAGCACTCTGTCCAGATCGTCAAGGTACAAGCGAACAAGTAGCGCACAGTCTTCTAGGACCCAGGACGGAAAGTATGGTTGTCCACTTGGAACATTAAACTACATCTACCATAGGAAAAACGGTCTCCCAGATAAATTAGAGCCTTCAAGATTATGAAAAGAATCAACTGTCACATACCGGTTACAGTTACCTGTCCATTACAGAATTTGTCCATGTTCCACGTCTCCGTGCTCAAGTCTTTTTCAATTTCACTTTTACTGTACCAGTATGCTGTTGCTCCACCTCCACCCCTTAAGGTGGATGGTGCCCAAGCTTATTGTTATGACTTCACATGGAGTATCGACAAAGAAAGTGTAGTGCTGAGTTAGTATTATTTGTGCGACCAGCCAAAGAGGGGTAGGTGAAGAGGCACAGTGTGACTTGAGAGCATCTGCCACAAAGGAGTCGAGGTGGGGTTTCTTGGCATGGGTGTGGGTCCGAATCATGATTCAGGTCATAGTCCAAATTGAAAGGGTTGAGTTACGAAGATCCATTCGAAGTGCAGTGATCGTGATCTGAAGGGGCGTGGTCATGGGTCGGTAAATGTGAGGGTGGAGATGCGCAAGGTCTTTGTCTGAAATGCAAGCGGCTTGATCCAGAAGGTTGTGGTCATGGTCCAAAGAACGAGGTTTGAAATATGAAGGGTCTTTATCTAAACAGCAAAGGGCTTGATGTGAATGTTGTGGTTCGACAAGCAAGGGTCTTAATCCAAAAATCAAGGAGCGATGAAAAACAAGACAAGTGCGAGGAAGGGTGTGTGGTCTCAAAGAGATTCCACAAATGGTTGTGGTCAGAGCTCCTGTTTTTATATTATTTTTCAAATGAGGCACAGGTGTGTTGTAACGATCCGGCTAAGCTAATGAGTTAGCCCAGATCCTCACGTGGATTCCAGAAAGGTGTAAAATTATATAAATCCAGATGGACACGGACAAAAGGAAGCTCTTCTTTTTAATATCTTGTGGGCAACTATGGATGACATATTTCACACAGCTGTCCTTACAATAAAATAAACAACATTAAAGTAATCTCCAAAACGTGCGAGGCACAAAAGGTGTACACGGCCAAGTATATCAGCCTGCGCGCCCGGGAGCGAGCATCGAGGGGGCGGAGCAACCCCTTAGTCTCCACCATGATACGTCATCATTACATACCCCCCCCACTTAGATCAAGGGCTGTCCTCAGACCACAATAGAAATAAAACATCTACCCCTTCACTGTAGCACATCACTGCATAACAGAGACAAACAGTGGCACATAAAAGAAAGTAAAGACAGTTGCCCAGCATAATACCATAGCCCAACATTACACAGCCAGAACAGCATCCTTTAAGTTTTTTGTTTTTTTTTTTCTCTTCTTTCCACAAACTTCACACTGTTAAAGCAGAAACTGAAACAGAAGATATTACAATAAAAACTTAAAACACACAGGTCTGAACAGTATCTCAAGAACAAGTGGTGCATATTGCAGCCATAACCCCTTCAAACATTTCAATACCCGCTAGTCTCCAGACCAGCCAAAGAAAAACATTTTCTTTCGCAGACAAAATACAATAAGACCCCAAAATAACAAACAGAACATCATAAAACATGTCAAAACCCAAACTGTAAAGCAAAATAAGGGTTTGTCCATCTGTTAACATCCCACCCACTGGTAACCCTTGGTGTGCGCCTAGAACGGAGGAAGTATGGGTGTGCCGTGTGGGCAGGTTGTGTGGGATGAGTAGGGTGTTGCGAGAGTGAGCGTGTTTCCGCATGAAAGGGCTGTGCGTATGTGAGGCAGGAATCACCAGCACATCCACTGCGAAGAAAATACGGATGTGTGTGCATGTGCACAAGTTGTGGGTGCTGGAGGTGAGCGTCAGCGCGGGGTGAGGAAAAGTTTACAGGGGGCGTGACCACAGGACTATTAACTGAGGGAGGCTGTGTCCCCACAGTCGGAGCAGCCGCCAACTGGTCATGGACGTCCGGCTCCGTAAACAGGGTATCAAAGCCAAATACGTCCTGCTCATCAGGGACACAGACCTCTTGCTCCTGCAAAATGGTCTCAGCCAACTGCTGGGGCAAACACTCCAGGTCCTCCTTGTCATCCCAAGTGAAAAATGGAAGTAAATTAGAAACATGGTGAACACCACCATCAGCTGCATCCGCCACCCTGGACAACTTGTAATTCAGCTCAGACAAAACTTTGGTAATCCTGTATGGGCCTTTATAGACTGGGGCAAGCTTGGCCGAGAAACCCGCCGAGGCATCCGACCGAGGATGGGCTTTCAGTTTAACCAAGTCACCGACCTGGAACGAGACGGCACGCCGATTCTTATCATAATGTTTTTTCTGTGTGGACTGGCTCTCCGCTAGGGACTCCCTCACATGATCATACGCCTCTCTCAGGGCGGAAGTGAGCTCCACCTTGTAGTCCGCTACAGAATCAGCCATGTATTGAGTGCTTGGTGACAACCACAAATCAAGGGGTGTATTGAGGTCTCTGCCATACAAAAGAAAAGCTGGGGTATCTCCCGTACTCTGGTGTGGAGCTGTTCTCAACGCAAAGGATATCAGCGGCAAGTGGAGGTCCCAGTCTCTGTGTTTTTGCCCCACATAAGCACGGATTGCAGTCTTAATAGTACGGTTCACTCGTTCCCTCTGGTTAGACTGGGGGTGGTAGGCTGTAGTCAGCCTGTGGTCTGAGCCCATGGCAGCAACAACCTCCTCAAAGAAGTCACTCACAAACTGAACACCTCTGTCAGAGACCAGGTGCGCAGGAGCGCCATGTCTCGCAAACACCTCAGAGACAAACTTGCAGGCCGCAGTCGCCGCTGTAGCCTCTCGAACTGGACAGATTTCCACCCACTTGGTGAAATACACACACACACACACACATTTTCAGAACCGCTTGTCCCATACGGGGTCACGGGGAACCGGAGCCTACCCGGTAACACAGGGCGTAAGGCCGGAGGGGGAGGGGACACACCCAGGACGGGACGCCAGTCCATCGCAAGGCACCCCAAGCAGGACTCGAACCGCAGACCCACTGAAGAGCAGGACCCAGTCCAACCCACTGCGCCACCGCGCCCCCCCTTGGTGAAATAGTCAATGAAAACTAAAATATATTCATTCCCACGGCCGGATCTGGGGAGGGGACCCATGAAATCAACACCAGCAAACTCCCATGGATATGTAGCGACTACTGGTTTCAGATAGCCTCCAGGCTTCTGATTGGCTGGCTTGGACAACTGGCAGGTCACGCAGGACTGGACATACCTCTTGACATCACCCCTCATACCTGGCCAATAAACTCGTCTCTGTAAGCGCCCAAGGGTTTTGGTAATGCCTAGGTGGCCCCCCATCGGGTGGTCATGAAAATATCTCAGTAAAGTACCACGGTGGAGTCCCGGCACATAGAAACGCAGGGCCTTAAGAGGATGAAGCCGGCAGGAAGCCCTCTTGTCCATGAAGTAAACCAAACCGTCCTGAATGCAAAAATCTGTTGAGTCCACACAGGATCCGCTCTCCAGTTCCGTGAACAGCGATGCGATTACCTGGTCGCCCTGCTGGAGCGACTTAAGCTGTTGCTTGTCCTCCAATATTAACAGTGGTTGACGTCTGAGGTTCAAAGAGCCAATAGTGGCGTATGATGGCAACAGGTCTACGGGCTCGGTAGGATCACAGGCAGGGTTCCGCGAAAGGGCATCTGGAACCAAATTTGCAGAGCCTGGTCTGTGGACCACTTCAAAGTCAAAGTCTTGTAGTCGTAGGCACCATCTAGCTAATCGCCCTGAGGGGGAGGGCCTTGACATCAGCCACCTCAAGCTGTTGTGATCCGTAACAACTGTTACATAGGAGCCCTCAACATATGGACGAAAGTGTTCGAGAGCCCAAATCACCCCAAGGCACTCTTTCTCAGAAGTGGAATATAGGCGCTCTGACTTGTGAAGTGTGCGGCTTGCAAATGCGACAGCCCTTTCCAAGCCATCTTCCTCAGTCTGGGTCAATGCGGCCCCAAGGCCAACATCGCAAGCATCCGTATGAACTGTAAAAGGCTTCCCAAAATTAGGTAAAACAAGTACTGGTGCCCTAGTCAGCCGCTGCTTCAGGTGATCAAAAGACTGCTGGCACTCAGGAGACCACGTGAAATGGGCATCCTCCCGCAAAAGAGCGAACATGGGCTCAGCGATACGAGCATACCCTGAAATGAACCTACGATAGTAACTTGTCAGACCAAGAAACTGTCGCATGTTTTTAACCGTCCTCGGCGTGGGAAACTGCTTGATTGCAGCAACCTTACTCTCATCAGGACCAATGCCTCCTGGGGTTACCAGGTAACCCAAGTAACGAAGGTTTGGCGTACAAAAATGACATTTAGCCAGCTTCAACGAAAGGCCAGCCTCCGCCAAACGCCCCAATACACTAGCGAGGTCTGTCAGGTGTTGGTCAAAGGTTGGTGAAGCAACAACTATATCATCTAGGTACACCATACAACAGGTGTGTGTGAGCCCTGCCAAGACAGTGTTCATTAGCCTTTGAAATGTCGCAGGCGCATTTGACAATCCAAAAGGCATTACTTTAAATTGATAGAGCCCTTTGTGAGAGATAAAAGCTGACTTTGGTCTCGAATCTGCAGCCAACGAGACCTGCCAATAACCTCGTGCAAGGTCTAGAGTTGAAATGAATTTACCGCGTGCCAAAAAATCCAAAGAGTCATCTACTCTCGGCAGCGGATAGGAGTCCCTCACTGTACATTTGTTCACTTTCCTAAAATCCACACAAAATCTCGGCTCTGTGCCAGGCTTTTCCACTATCACGATTGGGGACGCCCAGGGCCCTGAAGCCGGCTCAATAATATCATCCTCCAACATTTTAGAAATCTGCTCTTCGATAATCTTTCTTTTAGCGGGTGAGGCACGATAGGGAGGAAGGCACACTGGTTTCGCAGTTCCTGTGTCGATTATATGTGCAACTAATGAGGTCTTCCCCAGCTTTCCACTGAAAAGATATTCAAAGTCTCGCAACAGGCTTGCCAGCCTTTCCTTGTCTGCCGGAAGTAAAGCTGCCTGATCCAACACTGGGATAAAATCAACTTTGGTATCCTTAAAAGTCAGGCAAGCTACATGACCTTCCAAGTCCCCAAACTCCCCCTCCAACAGGCCTAGGTCTGGTGCGTAGTTTGCATTGTCTCCCAATCTAACATTACCTGTGGCCGGATGAATATGAACATCTGCCTGGATCATGAAATCAGTACCCAAAGAATGGGGCAAGACAGGTCTGGAATCACAGCAAAGCGATGTGTGAACAAGTGACCCAACAAGCTCACGGGCAGCCACACAACACCCGAAGGAGTGCACTGTTTTGAGTCAGCCAACTCAAGTGGGGAGAAAGTCCAAGGGAGAACAATATCCTCATTTATTCCACATTTAAGGAGAGTGGATGGATGGACTGCTGAAATGGACGCGCCCGTATCCAATGTCGCCTTCAGAAAAACTTGGTTAACCATTACCACTGACGACAAAGGGGAGTTCTTAGACTTCCGTGGGCTGTCCTGCACCAAATTAACGGAGTGAGAACCCCCTGTGCTCTGTACGCTGGGCCCCGGTTCCAGGTTCTGGTTTCCACCCCGGGGCCTCTGAAACCTACGCGGTCGAGCACCCGGGTCACCCCTAGTGTCTTGTGGAGCGTTTGGGTTCTCTTGATCTGCCTGAGGACTCGCAGCTGCCCCCCCACCAGGTTCTGTGTTTCCACTCTGCCTAGTTTTCCTACAGGTCCCACAGTTACGCGTGGTGACCCCGGGGGTAAAACATTTGTAGCAGTGCAAGTTTGGTCGCTGGGTCAGCTGAGCAGAAGTGGCAGTCCTGTTAGGGGAGATAGGCCCCATGGCAGTGTGTAGCTCATGGGCAGTCAGGAGCAGCTGAGTTAAAGTTGTGGGTGCGGCCGCATGGAGGGCCAGTCTATACTGGTCTGAGACATGCCGGCAAATCACCTCAATCTGTTCTTGCTCAGATGGTGGTTGCCTCAGTCGTTTGAACTCAGTCACCAGGTGAGCGACAAAGGTGGGAAGTGATTCATCAGAAGCCTGAACACTGTCTAAAATCCCTCTCCAGATCTTCTCTTCATTGTCTGTTGGTAAGAATGCTTGACGAAAGAGATCTGAGAAATGTTCCCACGACAGTAGGTGGGGCTGCATGGCAGAGTACCACTTCCGAGGCTCCCTCTCAAACAGCCTCGTCAACTCTAGAAAAAACCGAGTATCAGGTAAGCCAACCGCTGTTTTGTACAACGAAACAGACTGAAGCCAATCCTCTGGGTCAATAGAATCACCCCCATCAAACTTGGGTGGCACAAGGCCAGAAAGGTGAGCAGAACTAACCAGCGGGGGGTGTGGACATGACCGGGCTGTGCATTCGGAGAGAGTGTGTGCCGCAGTGAGAGAAGTGTGCCCAGGATGGGCACCAGCATCCTGTCCATGCGAATGTTGAGAATCCTCGGCATCTCGACTATTGCGCTTTGTGAGTGTGCGTGTAGCAGGGGTGGAGGTAAACATAGGATGGGCATGTGTGTCTGGTCCCTGTGAGTGTGAAGAGGTCTGGATCTCCAACTGCTGTAGCAAGCTGTGTTGCAAGTCAACAGACATACTAAATGCAGATGTCAGCATATCTACTTGTTGCTGTAACTTTTTTACCTGAGCAGCAAGATGCTGAATTGTGACCGAATCATCACCCAACAGCCCAAGTGGAACACCATCACCTTCACCATCGTCATCCACAAATGCAACAATACGTCTAGCCATTGTAAATGTACTGAGAGAATCAAAACAGAAACGTGACCATGAATAACTGGAAAAAAAAAATTATCCTAAAGCAGGTTAAAACAGCACATGTGCAATAGGAAGACACTCAGTGTATTACAATACATAAGAAAATAATATCATCAAATAACCTTACATGATGAATTACTCTTAAACTCAGTACTGGTCAGTTTTCATTATTTAGCTATTAACTATTAACATATATTACACACTCACATACAATTAACCTTTAACCCCCTTTTTTTTTTTTTAAATTTCCCTCTCCTCTCTTTCACGGCGCGTAGAACTCCGCAGGAAATGGGAAAAAGACGAGGAAAAATGTCCCACGGTTTGCCCAACTGGAGTTTTAGGTTGCCACACCGTGCACGATTGAACGAAATATCGTAAATCCCCTAGCCAACGTGCGTGAGGCAAGGAAATAAAAAGGCGAATTCCAAAAATAGTTTGCCTGCTTCCTTCGTCATCCACCAAAGAGATACTCCAAATATACTCACTGTCCAGTGTCCAAACCTTTCCTTCTAAGGGTATTCATTCACAGTTCGGGCGCCATTTGTAACGATCCGGCTAAGCTAATGAGTTAGCCCAGATCCTCACGTGGATTCCAGAAAGGCGTAAAATTATATAAATCCAGATGGACACGGACAAAAGGAAGCTCTTCTTTTTAATATCTTGTGGGCAACTATGGATGACATATTTCACACAGCTGTCCTTACAATAAAATAAACAACATTAAAGTAATCTCCAAAACGTGCGAGGCACAAAAGGTGTACACGGCCAAGTATATCAGCCTGCGCGCCCGGGAGCGAGCATCGAGGGGGCGGAGCAACCCCTTAGTCTCCACCATGATACGTCATCATTACAGTGTGTAATGAGCTTATTGTGTGGTCAGCGCTGCACTCCCTGTCATCTTTCAGGCTATTGCCCTGAGGTTGTGACACTTATACTGTCAAAACTATCTTAGAATCCAGATGACGTCGAGCCCACATGTACTACCTGGTGGACTGGAAGGGGTATGAGGCAGGAGGGCAATCCTGGTTCCCAGGAAGTGACATCTTAGACCCGAGCCTCATAGAGGACTTCCACCGGGCGCATCCTGACTGCCCTACTCCTCGCCCAAGGGGGCGTCCTCCTCAAGCCACTAGAGCTGCTCCTAGAAGAGGGGGTACTGTCATGATCTCTGAAAAACAGACTTGAGATGAACGCAGTAGGGGTAGCCCGCAGAGTCATTCAGCCACATCAAGCACACCTGAACCCAATAAACCCTTTGATCTCTCCCTGTCCCAATACCCTGCTACTCACAAAGCCGGCAACTGTCTTGACCTTGTATTTTCCCGCAACTGTGGCTGTCCCGTCCTCTCTGTCACTCCGCTACATGTCTCTGACCACTTCTTCATTTCCTTTCAATCCTCGCTCACCACTAACTCCTCGTCTCTTTCTGCACCCGTTGTCACCTTTCGCTGCAACTTAAAATCTCTCTCACCTTCCTGCTTTGCCTCTGCTACTCTCGCCACTCTCCCTTCTGCTCTACAATTCTCAGATCGATATGTTATGTGCTAACAGGACCAAACTGCGGGCTGCAGAGCAAAGATGGCGTAAATCCAAAACTCCATCGGACCTGGATGCTTACCAGTCACTCTTAGCTGCTTTTCAGTCTGCCGTCTCTTCAGCTAAAACCTCCTTCTTCCACAACAAAATACAGTCTGCATCCAAAAAACCACACATGCTCTTTGCCACCTTCTCATCCCTTCTGTGTCCCCCGCCACCTCCTCCTCCCTCTTCTCTTACTGCTGAAGACTTTGCTTTGTTTTTCAGAGACAAAGTCAAAGAAATCACTGACAAATTCTCACCATCAACCTGCCTGGTTCATGCTGGACCTCCCTGCGGAGCTATCCTCTCCAACTTCAAGCCAAACTACTTGTCCAGGCTATGGTGACTTCCCGTCTGGACTACTGCAACTCTCTTCTGTATGGCCTTCC
This sequence comes from Scleropages formosus, assembly GCF_900964775.1. Lineage (NCBI taxonomy): Eukaryota > Metazoa > Chordata > Actinopteri > Osteoglossiformes > Osteoglossidae > Scleropages > Scleropages formosus. The sequence goes on along the minus strand of NC_041825.1, from coordinate 3,146,775 downwards.
TGCTCATGCCATCAAACCTCTGCAGCTTCTACAGAATGCTGCTGCACGAGTTGTGTTTGATTTGCCAAAGCGCTCCCATGTATCTCCTCTACTCATCTCTCTGCACTGACTTCCTATAGCTGTCCGAATCAAATTCAAAACCCTGGTTACCGTGTACAAATGCATCAATAGAACTGCTCCCAGCTATTTACAAGACTTGATCAACCGCTACACCCCAGGCAGGCCCCTTCGCTTGTCTACTTCTGCTGGCTTGGTGGAAAGGAAAAGCTCGGAGGTTCTCGGTTCTGGGTCCGTTGTGGTGTAATGACCTTCCCCTGTCACTCAGAGCTGCAGAAACTCTTTCTGTATTGAAGAGGGGTCTGAAAACTCACCTTTTCCAGATCCACTTCGCCCAAGCCTAACCCTAACCCTTGCTTACTTCTGTATCTTATAATATTTAAAAAAAAAAAGAAAAAAAAATTGGTGGGAAGGTATCGGGATTTGCCTATCCTGTGTTTTATGCACCTACTTGAACGATGAACCTCGGTGCAGCAAGTGGTAGGTAACAAATTAGGTTTGCTTAGACTTTCATGTTTGTAGCTATGTCTCCTTCTCTTAATGTAATGTATAAATTGTACTTTTGCTGAGATGCACATCACTTTGGACAAAAGCGTCTGCTAAATGAAAAAATGTAAATGTAAATATAAACACCAAATCCCCAGCACGGGAAAAATACCTATAGCTGCCGATTCTTGATCAGCTCTCTATTGCATTTCCTGGCCCCTACTTAGCAATTCTTGTTCCGTGTATAATCAAATGCTTCTAAAATCCTGTTCACAGTGTGTTTGTGTTCTACTCCAGAGCTCTAGTTCCATCTGCGTCTGTATTTTGTGCTCTTGTCCCGGTCCTGTATCCTTGCACAATCTCAGTCATGTTTCTGTGTATTCAGCCAGTCAGTTTCCTTTACGAAACATTCAGAATGTCCCTTCACTCTATGTTCCTTGTCTTGCTTCAGCACTTTCTTTCTGTGTTTGCCCGATACACATATATATGTTTATTCTGCTTCTGAGAACATCACCCTTTTCATCCACAGTTGGATGCAAAGCAACACATCTGTGTCTGTGTAACCTCCTTATGTGACAATATGCCTAGAATAAAGGATATAAATAATATATTCTGTAATTTGTTAGAGGGGGTGCGGTGGCGCAGTGGGTTGGACCAGGTCCTGCTTTCTGGTGGGTCTGGGGTTCAAGTCCCACTTGGGGTGCCGTGCGGCGGACTGGCGTCCCGTCCTGGGTGTGTCCCCTCCCCTTCCAGCCTTACGCCCTGTGTTGCCGGGTAGGCTCTGGTTCCCCGCGACCCCGTATGGGACACGCGGTTCAGAAAATGTGTGTGTGTGTGTGTAATTTGTTAAAAATTGTGAGTTCACAAAAAAATGCATTTTAAAAGCCATTATTTTATTGTCCTAAAATGAGGTTTTATTCTTTTATCATGGAAAACTCAAATCCCGGATTCTAAAACATTCTGCAAAATTATTGATATTACTTTACGAAGTTGTATGAATGCTCTGTTTTAACTGAACAAAACGTATAACACTGCGCAGAAAACACACACACACACACACACACACACACACACACACATGCACACGTCTGAAGCAGCTTGTCCCAAGTGGGGTCATGGCGAAACGGAGCCTAACCTGGCAGCACAGAGCGCAAGGCTAGAGGGGAAGGGGACACATCCAGGACGGGACGCCACTCCGTCGCAAGGCATCCCATGCAAGACTTGCAGAAAACAGACATCGTGAAATATTACCATAAATTAGAAGAGTTGCTAAAGCTGGGAAATGACTCACAACAAGTTGCACAAAAGGGGGGTGTGGTGGCGCAGTGGGTTGGGCCGCAGTCCTGCTCTCCGGTGGGTCTGGGGTTCGAGTCCCGCTTGGGGTGCCTTGCGGCGGACTGGCGTCCCGTCCTGGGTGTGTCCCCCTCCGGCCTTACGCCCTGTGTTACCGGGTAGGCTCCAGTTCCCCACGACCCCGTATGGGACAAGTGGTTCTGAAAATGTGTGTGTGTGTGTGTGTGTGTGTGTGTGTGTGTGTGTGTGTGTGTGTGTGTGTTATTCAGAAATACATGCACAAATATTGCAGCCCACCAACTCTCATACAGTGCTGAGTAAATGAGGACATATGGGGATCAACCTCATTTTTACTGAACCACAATGTAAACAGATTAAGGTGTGTCTGTTTTATTGACCTTTTACTGATTCTGAATTAGTGGTATACTGACTTTGGCGTTACACACACACATATGTTTTTCTTTTTGTAGTAGTGGTTATGGTAGTGGTATTTTTCTCTCACTTTGGCGTTACAAACAAGTTAAATTATAAATAGATTTCCTATCCCAGCTGTATTCATAATTTGAGGATCCAGCTGTCCCACAGCTACCAGCAGTCGAGGACACCTACACCACAAGCTGCCTCAGAAAGATGATGCGCATTATGAGAGATCATAGTCACCCAGCACGGGCACTTTTCTCTTCCCTGCCATCTGCAAAACGGCTTAGGTCTATTCGAACCCACACAGCTATGTATAGGAACAGCTTTTACCCACTGCTGTAAGACTATACAACACTCTCCAATGTGCCACCTTTAGTAACTAGAGTTGGACTGCTCCACCCAAGCACATTGGTAGATCACATAGTCACTTTAAGCATTCTCATTCTCATTCTCTCGTTCTGAGTTCTCTGACTGTTACCATTATTGTTACTACTGTTACCATTATTTATCGTTATTGCTGTCATTGCTGCTATTGTTATTTACTGTCATTGACACTGTTTTGTTTGTCATTGTTTTGTTTGTGCAGTATTTCTATTGTCCTTGCCCATAGTCTGAGGAGAAGCATTCGGGAAGATTTTCATGATACATGTACATGGTACTTGTATCTAAGACAATAAACTTGAAACTTGAATTATATCTGCATTATATCTCTGATTATGAGATATTAAATATATTAAAATATTAATGAGATGTGAGATATTAAAAATCTTCTTTGCAAATTTTTGTAGTAAAAAACAAGGTCAGAATGACATGGCTGTTTAGCACATGTTGATGTTGAAAAATCTCTCCAGGGTTGCAAAATGAAATTTGAAAGTCGGTGTTCTTTGTGTTTGTGTGGGTTAACTTGGCCTGTGTTTTCTGTCCATGTTTCAAACAGATCACATATTACACATAACAGCATTATTGTAATGTATTACACTCAAAATACATTATGCACATTGCAGAATATATATAAGGTATATATAACACTGATGTTTGTTCAGTTCTTTCATCTCGCCTTACAAAAGCAGCTTTAGAACTGCAACCAACTTTAGTGACAAGCTGTGTGTTCTGCTAGATTCAACATTTAGGCTGAGCTGTAACTGCACTGGTTCTCAAGCACTTAGTACAAGTGAAAAGCGCTTTAGCACTTTTTTTGGTGAAAGCAATCCACCTCGACCTGACAAATGTTCCTTCACCCTGCTGCACACATATGGCCATGCTCTCACATTCAGCTAGAGCTCCTATTTATACTTTGCTTTTGTTCCATATTTCACCAAAAGTTACACATTTTACAGAAGTAAAGCTACCATGAAATCACAACTGTCAGCAAATTGCAGAAAGCTATTTCATAGTCCAACATTTTCCCAGAATAACAACAGATGAAAAGATGTCTCAGCATTGTTTTTTTTTTTTTTTTAAAAAAAAACTGTTCAATGTATGATGTATGTAGCCCTTTAGACCATAACCACAAACACCATAAAAAAACACCTAGAGGTGCCAAAGAATTTGAAACGCCTTCTTGTTAATGTAGCAAACTGCTCGTCACAAACACACAGTTTTTTTGAAATTAAACATCAACAGCATGCACTCTGTATTCATATGCATGTATTTCCTTTATCTAGTACAAGTGAAGTATCTTTCAAAGTTTATTGATTTGAAATTTTAAGAGCACAATTGCTCAGATGTTCTGAAAAGGAAACAGTGAATTAACATCAGTAAAGAAGTCATAGCAAGAAACAAGGAATTATTAAGTGTATATAAACATATTATTGTTATTATTTATTGTTGTTGTTATTATAGCTTAAAAATGAACAAATACAACTTACCCAGAAATAGACACAGAGGGATTTTTAGTATCAAGGACATTGTGGAGGATTTACACAGGAAAAAGTGTGCAGAAGAGCAGAGAGGAAAATATTCTGTTCCTCAGTGTTAAACAGAGGATATAAAACTGAATAAAAGAGGAACGAAAGCTACAGAACTGGGGTGGGGCGAAACGGGTGTTGCAATATATGGAAGATATAGAGATATTTTATTCGAAAGACAAATATACAAATACAAAATAACACACCCCTCCGTGAACCGCCACCTTACCGTGGTGGAGGGGTTTGAGTGCCTGAATGATCTCAGGAGCTATGTTGCCTGGGGCTATATGCCCCTGGTAGGGTCTCCCAAGGCAAACAGGTCCTGGGTGACAGACGAGACAAAGCGCGGTTCAAAAACCCCTTATGAAGAAAAAATCAAGGCTTTCGTTTACCCGGCCCAGTATGGGGTCACCGGGGCCCCACCCTGGAGCCAGGCCTGGGGGGGGGGGCTCACATGCGAGCGCCTGGTGGCCACGTCTATGCCCACGGGGCCTGGCCGGGCTCAGCCCGAAGCCATGACGTGGAGCCGCTCTTCGGTGGGCTCACCACCTGCCGGAGAGACCGTAAGGGGCCGGTGCGTTGTGATTTGGGCGGTGGTCTGGGCCGAGTGCCTGGCCGACCCAAACCTCGGACGCCAACTCTGGTTTTTAGGACTTGGAATGTCACCTCACTGGCGGGGAAGGAGCCTGAGCTGGTGCAGGAAGTTGAGAGATACTGTCTAGATATAGTCGGGCTCACTTCCACTCACAGCTTGGGCTCTGGAACCACTCTTCTCGACCAAGGGTGGACTCTCCACTATTCTGGCATTGCCCAGGGTGAGAGGCGGCGGGCGGGTGTGGGTTTATTTATAGGCCCCCAGTTTAGCCGCCATGTGTTGAAGTCTACCCCGGTGAATGAGAGGGTCATCTCCCTGCGCCTTCGGGTCAGGGAACGGTCTCTCATTGCCATTTGTGCTTATGCGCCTAGTGGCAGTGTAGAGTACCCGGCCTTCTTGGAGTCCCTGGAGGGCGTGCTGGAAAGTGCTCCCACTGGGAACTCTGTCATTCTACTGGGGGACTTTAACGCCCACGTGGGCAGCGACAGTGACACCTGGATGGGCGTGATTGGGAGGAACGGCCTCCCTGATCTGAACCCGAGTGGTGAGTTGTTACTGGATATCTGTGCTAGTCACGGTTTGTCCATAACAAACACCATGTTCATGCATAAGGGTGTCCATCAGTGCACTTGGCACCAGGACACCCTTGGACGGAGGTCGATGATCGACTTTGTAGTCGTTTCTTCTGACCTTCGGCCATATGTCTTGGACACTCGGGTGAAGAGAGGGGCTGAGCTGTCAACTGATCACCACCTGGTGGTGAGTTGGATTCGATGGCGGGGGAAAAAGCTGGACAGACCTGGCAGGCCCAAACACATAGTTAGGGTCTGTTGGGAACGTTTGGCGGAGGCCCCTGTCAGAGAGGTCTTCAACTCCCACCTCCGACAGAGCTTCAACCAGGTCCCGAGGGAGGTGGGGGACATTGAGTCCGAATGGACTATGTTCCGCGCCTCCATTGTCTGGGCGGCGGTTCGGAGCTGCGGCCATAAGGTCTCCGGCGCCTGTCGCGGCGGCAATCCCCGAACACGGTGGTGGACACCGGAAGTAAGGGATGCCGTCAAGCTGAAGAAGGAGTTCTATCGGGCCTGGCTGGCTCATGGGACTCCTGAAGCAGCTGACGGGTACCGGCGGGCCAGACGGAGCGTGGCTCTGGCAGTCGCCGCGGCAAAAACTCGGGCTTGGGAGGAGTTCGGTGAGGCCATGGAGGAAGACTTTCGGTCGGCCTCAAAGAGATTCTGGCAAACCGTCCGACGACTCAGAGGGGGGAAAACGGTGTTCCACAAACACTGTTTACAGTGGAAGTGGTGCGCTGTTGACCTCAGCTGAGGATGTCCTCGGGCGGTGGAAGGAGTACTTTGAGGATCTCCTCAATCCCTCCGACACGCCTTCCGTAGAGGAAGCTGAGGCTGGGGACTTGGAAGGGGACTCGTCCATTACCCTGGCTGAAGTTGCTGAGGTAGTCAAAAAACTCCTCGGGGGCACGGTTCCGGGGGTGGATGAGATCCGCCCCGAGTTTCTCAAGTCTCTGGATGTTGTGGGGCTGTCTTGGCTGACACGCCTCTGCAGCATCGCGTGGAGTTCGGGGACGGTGCCTCTGGACTGGCAGACCGGGGTAGTGGTCCCTCTTTTTAAGAAGGGGGACCGGAGATTGTGTTCCAACTACAGGAGGATCACACTCCTTAGCCTCCCTGGGAAAGTCTGTGCCAGGGTACTGGAGAGGAGAATCCGACCGATAGTCGAACCTCGGATTCAGGAGGAGCAATGCGGTTTTCGCCCTGGCCGTGGAACACTGGACCAGCTCTATACCCTCACTAGGGTGCTGGAGGGTTCATAGGAGCTGGCCCAACCAGTCCATATGTGCTTTGTGGACCTGGAGAAGGCATTCGACCGTGTCCCTCGTGGCATCCTGTGGGAGGTGCTTCGGGATTACGGGGTTCGGGGCTCACTGTTACGGGCTGTTCGTTCCCTGTATGACCGGAGCAGGAGCTTGGTTCGCATTGCCGGCAGTAAGTCAGACCTGTTCCTGGTGCATGTTGGACTCCGCCAGGGCTGCCCTTTGTCACCGATTCTGTTCATTATCTTCATGGACAGAATTTCTAGGCGCAGCCAGGGAACAGAGTGTGTCTGTTTTGGTGGCCGCGAGATCTCGTCTCTGATTTATGCGGACGATGTGGTCCTGTTGGCTTCATCAAGTCAAGACTTACAGCGTGCACTGGGGAGGTTTGCAGCCGAGTGCGAAGCAGTGGGGATGAGAATCAGCACCTCCAAATCCGAGACCATGGTCCTCAGTTGGAAAAAGGTGGATTGCCCCCTCCGGGTTGGGGGGGAGTTGCTCCCTCAAGTGGAGGAGTTTAAATATCTCGGGGTCTTGTTCACGAGTAAGGGAAAAATGGAGCGGCAGGTTGACGGACGGATCGGTGCGGCGTCCGCAGTAATGCGGTCATTGTACCGGTCTGTTGTGGTGAAGAGGGAGCTGAGTCGTAAGGCGAAGCTCTCAATTTACCGGTCGATCTACGTTCCTACCCTCACCTATGGTCATGAACTCTGGATCATGACCGAAAGAATGAGATCGCGGATACAAGCGGCAGAAATGAGCTTCCTCCGCAGAGTGGCTGGGCGCACCCTTAGGGATAGGGTGAGGAGCTCAGTCACCCGGGAGGAGCTCGGAGTAGAGCCGCTGCTCCTCCGCATCGAGAGGAGCCAGTTGAGGTGGCTCGGGCATCTGTTCGGATGCCTCCTGGACCCCTCCCTAGGGAGGTGTTCCGGGCTTGTCCCACTGGGAGGAGGCCTCAGGGCAGACCCAGGACACGTTGGAGAGACTATGTCTCCCGGCTGGCCTGGGAACGCCTTGGGGTTTCCCCAGAGGACCTGGAGGAGGTGTGCGGGGAGAGGGAAGTCTGGAGGACTCTGCTCGGACTGCTGCCCCCGTGACCCAGCCCCGGATAGCGGAGGAAGATGGATGGACAAAATAACACAATAAAACGCGTTGGACTTCCCGCCTGAAAATACACGACCAAAAGTGCAGTAAATGACTAAAATAACGTGTCATATATTCATTTAAAGTCTAGAGTTGGTTTGAACAGCACAATTGAATCGAAACATTAACAATCACAATGACAGGAAAATCGAGTGTCGAGGGTGTGGAGGTGGGGGAGATGGGGAAGGTGGGGGGCGTTGGGTGAAGGGGGGGGTGGATGACGTCATCCGCAGTGTGAACAACTGTCATGATGGCGATAACGAAGGAGACGGAAGCCCGGTTTGAGCGGCACAGATCCACACAGTTAAAGTTAAAAGTAACGAAACGTGGAGATTTTTTTTTCTTTTTTTCGTCACTTGTCTTATTATCATTAATATCTTAAAGGTAAGGATATGGAGGATATGATGCTCCCTCCCTGTTTCCTTAACTTCTCCTTATTAATCCGTACAATAAAGTTGTCTACTGGAATGGAATTGAGCGACATTCCAAGGAAAAAAAAGTGTTTCTGTGCATGAAACTACTTGAAAAGTTTTCATTCAATGGCTTGCATACATACTCACTCACTCACTCACTCACTCACTCACATTTACCACTTGACAAAGACAGGGTCACAGTGGCCCGTAGTTCATCCTTGATGCACATGGCACCAAGCCAGTCAGGGTATGTCCTGCATGGGACACCAGTCCATCACAGTCTCTAAAACCATAGTGTAAAGAACTTATATTTCACAGCTGTGTGTTTCTATTTTTATTGTTGCATTATTCACACAAAGCTTTAGATACACAACTATGCAGTGCAACTGCATGGTTATGTAATATTAGGTTCCATAAGCATAAAGAAATTTTCACTGGGAGTCCCCATATATGGTTTGGTGGTGCAGTGGATTGGGTTGGGTCCTACTCTCCGGTAGGTGTGGGGTTCCAGTCCCGCTTGGGGTGCCTTGCGACGGACTGGCGTCCCGTTCTGGGTGTGTCCCCTCTCCCTCCACGCCTACGCTCTGTGTTGCCGGGTTAAGCTCTGGCTCCCCGCGACCCCGGATGCGACAAGTGGTTGTGATGGTGTGTCCCCCCATGTGTTATATACATAATTCATAGTTAATAGCCTCCACATTGTGTCTATTTGTTTATTATTGTTGATCAGTCTGTAAATATGCCATCACATGAAAATATATTTTCAGATACTGTACATACAGTCACAAAAACACAGCAAACACAACAATAGGGCTTAAGAAGTTTTTAGATATTGATCTATAATTCTCTTTTAGTCCAATACAGTAGATTTGCTGGAAAACACTAATGCCAACATTAGGAATTAAGCAAGAAGAAGGCATAATTTCTGTACCTCTTACATAATCTTCATATGAAAGCATTACAAAATAGTATATTTAGCCACATTTGGCCTCCATTTTTCTTTTTTAAACATTCTATAGAGTACAAAAAACTGATTTTGTAGTTTTTTTTTCTTGTTGTCTATTCAGTGGCTGGGGGGGGGCATTTGCATTTTCCCTTTCACCTCCATCTCCTTCTCCTCCAGCTTCTTGAACCATCTGGTTATATTTGCTCTTAAAAAATCCCGCCTGAGAAAGAGGAAAGAAAACAGTTATACTCTTACAGGGGTGGTGAAGACAAGGCAGTGTGTCAGACCATGACCAAGGGAGGTATGAAATGGTAAGATGTTCACCTTGTAGAGTCCACCCGCAATCAAAGCCAGCAATAGCAAAGCCCCAAATGCGCCTCCTATGATTTCCTTGGTGAAGTTCGGCTCACTGGACATCTCCACACGTGTCCTAATCTGCAACGAGGAAAATAAGATCATGCGAACTTTTAAATGTTTAAATTTAAAGAAGTTTCAGTAAATTAAATAAAAAATGTTGCTATAATTATTTAGATGATGCTGTTATGACACCATAAATTAAACAATATTAATACTAATATTGTTGGAATTAATTAAGATTAAAATATAAATAAGAACTCGAAAGGTTTCAGATAAGCAGTAATATGATGATAATCTCGGAGGGCACAGGTTTGAGTTCCCCTTTCTGTTATAGTACTCTTTCGCTTACCCACCCAGAACTTCACCAGTAAAAAGTAACTGTAGGGAATCATCGTAAGTAGCTTAATGTAAGTCAATACTGAGAAAAGTATCTGTTAAATAAATTTTTTTTAAATATTGTATGAATATATTTGATGACTTGTTATTATTATCCTAGGGATACAAACGTAGGACAGAAAATTCATGTGTCACTCTATATGTGCTCAGCAAGTATTGACTTAAAACACTGACTCGATGGCGCTTGTTGATATCAGCGTAACATTTTTAAAAATTTGTTAAAATTGTCTTTTTGTTATTAGTGTGCGGACTGCCTCCCCTGACCAACAGGATTGTCGGAGGAACTAATGCACAAGAAGGTGCTTGGCCATGGCAGGTGGATATCCAGACAATAACGGATGGCCACATTTGTGGAGGGTCTATCATTGCAGAAGACTGGGTGTTGTCTGCTGCCCATTGCTTCCCAGCGTAAGACTCCAATCTGCCCTCATGGACAGTGCTTTATTGCTCACTGGTGTTTAAAGGGTATGAATGTCCTGGTGTGGAGTGTGATCTTTATTTTTTTTAATTCCTTCTCAGGTCTTCCAGTTTGTCCTCCTATGTGCTGTACCTGGGCTGTTACCAGCTCAACGGATTTAACCAGTATGAAGTTTCAAAGCGTGTTGCTCAAGTGACGATTCCACCAGGTTATGTCGATGCCCAGGAAGGGCTGGACATAGCTCTGGTCCAGCTGGACAGCCCAGTGACCTGGTCAGACTACATTCAGCCAGTTTGTCTACCTGATGCCAACACCCTGTTCCCCAGTGGGATGCTTTGCTATGTCACTGGCTGGGGGCAGGTTCAGGAGGGAGGTGAGTGGAGTGTCAGTTGGCAGGTGGTCCTGTCTGGTGGGGTATATTGTTAAAACCCAGTGAAGATGTCAGGAATTTAATGTGGTGAATAGAAAGTTACAGTTATAATAATTGTTCAACCAATTAGCAAAAACTTTTAAGCCTTTTGAGGGAAAAGTAATCCACAAAGAGTATAACGATGAGATGTTGAGACTTGGATTCAAGAGATATTTGCTGTGTAGTTCTTCCCGGATGTTACCCTTCTGTGTTTTTATACAGCTTGTTGTCAACTTAAACGAGTGTTAAGAGGTTTTCTGAACCCTTTTTTTCTTTAAGGTTAAGTTATTGAGATTTGTTCTGTAATATTTAGACTTTTTTATTTTATGGTTGATGCTGTGCTATTTTTTTTCTGGAGTTTTTGTATAGTTATGTGCAGTAAAGCTTTTTATGCTTTTTTTTCCCTATTACATTGCTGAACTGTTTTAATCCAACTTTCCACTTTAGCTTTACCCTCTTGTTCAGTGGAATAAATGGAATTAATAGGCTTCAAGTTACAGTTAACTTGGCAAGTAATTCTTTCTTTTTGCTTTTCACAGCTTTGTTGTTTTGAACAGTAGGGGTGGACTGTTAGTCTGCATCTCTTTATATGTAGCTAAATTGTAATCAAATTTGCCAAGTTTTTTTTGTATTATTAAATCAGGTACTCATTCCTAATGTGTCAGTTTTTTTAAAAATTTTTTTAAGGACATCGCAGGTTTCATTGTTCTTGTCAGACTTCTTTCTCTACATGTTAGGAGACCTGGTATGGAAATGAAGTTAAATCTTACTTTTTAAATATTGCCCACTACTGTATTAGCAGAAGTGTAACTGGTGGAACTACATGTTGTGTTTTTTTAACAGAAGATTACAACACTTTGTCCTGTTTAAAATTTAGGATTGTCATTTTGTTGTAACATGTTATCTGTAAGTTCAAACTGTAATAGTCCCCCCATCACTGTTTCAGTTGTATGGAATTGCTGGCAAATCATCTGCCAGTTTTCACATCAGTACAGAGGAATTCCATTTCTCATGTCTTCAAGGGAGAATAAGTTTTTGTTTTATTTTATCACCGTTACTCTTACTTTTCTTAATTTTTTTTTGTATTTGTTAAAGTTTCTCTGTCAGGTGTGGGAACTTTACAGCAAGTTCAAGTCCCCATCATTGACCAGCCTACCTGTCAGCAGATGCTCCAGGCCACTGAAAACATAAGCATCCTGTCTAGCATGATTTGTGCCGGTTATCCAGAGGGTGGAAAGGATGCCTGCCAGGTAAGAGATATTTTAGACGTTCTTCAGTACATGGTTAGAGTGAAGACTTTGTGTTTATGATTCTGGTGCTTTATATTTACTCTCTTGGTGAAGTCACAGAGGCAGTTAAAGCATTTTCTTAATTGCAGGTTGTTAGTCGCATTAGCTTTATTGTCAATGGTAAGAACATACAGACAACCCTTATAATAAAAAGTGGAATACGAAAGCAATGGCCTTATTTCATCCTTAAACACACAGTACAGAAAAATGTTACAGCATCAGTAGCCATTGATTGTTCTTTCTGCAGTAAGTTCCTAATGCTTGTTAAGAACACTGGCGTCTCAGCTGTTATGCTTGCTTTGTGAATTACGATTTTGAATCGTTTACATCTCAAATTCACTACAACACACCTTTAAGTCTTGTCTTCAAAAAAACCTTCAACATGTTGTCTCGCAGGGGGATTCTGGTGGACCTCTTGTGTGCTCCATGGTGAATGGGACGTGGGTGCAAGCAGGTGTGGTCAGCTTTGGATTTGGCTGTGCCCGACCCAACCAACCTGGTGTCTATACCGAGGTGTCTGCCTATACTGACTTCATCCAAAGTAGCGTGCCAGATGCTCAGCTCATTGGCCGGGCTTCCTATAGCTGGGCGAGTAAGTTGGCTGTGCTGGCCAATGCCGTGACCTCCCTGGTTGCAGTAGTGTTGCTGCGGTAGGCTTGTTCAGTGTGGGTCCACACACGAGAGAGTGTAATAAGTGACTTGGCACATGACGCAACTGAGCCACATAGAGCTGAACTGGGAAGGTTAAACTGGACTTCATACCCGCATATTACTCAGGCTATAAAGTGAGTATTGCACTGTACTTGCCAAAGATAGCAGGGGACCAAGTGAAGTTTCATGCTTAAAAAAAAAAAAAAAAAAAAAATTCCAGTGTACAGTTTTAGCATAAGCATATCATTTTTGGACATTTATACGTCTACAATGACACTTACAAAAAATGTCATTAGATTTAAAAATTTTTTTACAGTGGAGAGTGATCAACTGTTACTGCAAAAATGAAGGTATTTATTTTGCAGAAGTAACAAGAATCATTTAGTCTTTAGTTTTATGTGTAATAGACAAGATATCCAGTTTAACTGCAAATGAGCCTTCTCTAATACTATCATTGATTGAAGCACTGTTTCTTGGCTATAAGGTGCCTTATTTAGCAACTCTTCCTTCAATTGTAATGTCTTACATTTTTTTTCATTTCAACATTATGACAGTGAAAGTATTGAATTTCCTCAACTGTTTTTAATAAGGTGTGAAAAATTGGTTCTTTGCTTGAAATATTTTTGAATGCTTTTCTTTTCATTGCTATGCATACAGCAATACTTTTAGTTTTGTTAACTCAAATTGTCTTGAAAGTTTGAACTTGTTAATTGTGCAAGTGTTTGTTTAGTGTACTGTTTGTTTTGCATCACCAAATATTTTCAGGCACTTACAGATGCCTATTATTACTGTCTGTCATCTATCATCTATTTTAGATTTGTCTGAAATCAGTGATTAATTGATTTAATAATTTGATTTATTCACTGGGTGTGTAGTCTTAGAGCATCAATAAAGTTGAATTTGATATGCATATTTTAAAATGACAAATTCATATGTCAGTTGTTGACTTATTTCATAAACATGTAGCATTCACATTGATCTCACTGATCACCAACAGTCACAAACAGCAGTACAAGCTGTAATCAATGGAAGTGAGAATGAGGGTGATAAATTAAAGCCTGTGGGCATGGCAAGTCTTCTTGTCCTTGAAGTCATGGCAAGAGACACAAAGAGGGGGCGAGAGGGGAAGAGGACTGAGTTTGCAATCATTGTCACATTTTAACTTAATGGTAGAGAAATGTGAGGGTGAGATGTGTGAAGGGATGGTTGGAGGAGCAGCGCAGGCTGGAAACAGGGACAAAGAGATGGGGGTTTTTGAACTTTACCCCATCAAAAATATTCCTCAAGCATTGTATTTCTTCTGATATTGCTGCCTAGACTGACTGCCATGTAGAACTCAACCTCTCTAACTGAAATCCTGCATCTCCACACTGGTCCTTCTGCCTGTCGAAGGTTCTCTTTTAAACTTGACAATTTGCTCATCTTATCCACTTCATCTGTCAAAAAGCTGGTATTAAGGACTGACTTGAGTCTCTACTTCATTGTAGCCATAGCATAATCTTAGAGATGCCTCCTTTTCAATATCAGTACAATCTGCCTGTAACAGGGGGTGCGGTGGCGCAGTGGTGCAGTGGGTTGGTCCTGGTCCTGCTCTTCAGTGGGTTTGGGGTTTGAGTCCCGCTTGGGGTGCCTTGCGACGGGACTGGTGTCCCGTCCTGGGTGCGTCCCCTCCTCCTCCGGCCTTACACCCTGTGTGCCAGGTTAGGAAAGAAGTGGAACATGCTGGCTACAATGGGGCAGGCAAAGTTACAGTTTCAGCAAAGCATAGTGGTAGGTACGGTGACAGCTGGTCTGGCCAGTGTTCTGGGAAGGTCGGGTGTGTGTTGTTGCCAAGGTTATGGAGAGAAAGCTGTCAATCAGGAAAGGTTGGGTGTAGGATAAAGGTAATTCTACATGGACACATGCTAGGGCCTGGTCAATCCTGGCTGGGTCACTTGGGTATAGGTGTCTGGTATTGAAAGATCCAAAACACCCAGTGACCCAAATTTTTGACTGCTCTTTACTGCCCACTAACATCTGTTTGTGGAACTTTAAGTGACTGAATTAGGAGATCTGGAGTGAAATGAGCTACATCTTCATGTTGGATGAGCTTGGGATTCTGGGGTGATGTATAGCACACAACCCTTTTTCTTTTGGCCATGTCCATTGTATATCAATAGATCCATTCAATAGATTCAAGAGGAATGAGTAGCCAGCAGGCTGGTTGAAAGCTCCCAGAGTGCAACAGGAGGACACTGGCTCTAACCAACTAAGGTCAATAACTGCTTGTCCCAGGCAGGGCGCGGCAAGCCGGAACCTACCCAGCAACACAGGGGACAAGGCCGAAGGGTGGGGAGACTACAGCCAGGACAGGACACCAGTCCATTGCAAGGCACCCCAAGCAGGGCTGGAACCCTAGATCTGCCACACAGCAGACACCGGCCAAGCCACCACACCCCCGGCACCAGTTCTGTTCATTGATATGTGACATAAATGCACATTAACAGTGATGCGATCCAGTCAGCGGAATCTCAAGAGGAAAACGACCATGCAGTCATCTACCACCAGTTCAATTTAAACTCTAAAAAAATTAATAAAATACAATAAAAACCATAAAACGTACATAGTGTGTGAACTGTATCAGTGTCAAGTTATTCATGCAAGTGGTAAAAGCATCAGGCCAATACTACAAAACACTATGGTTCTTAGGGAGCTTTTTTGAACACTAGTGCAGCGCAAGGAGATGCTGGTGGTTTGAAGAATGTGGTTACTGTGTTTTACTTTGTCCTTCTCTTCACCCAATAGGGTTTTATCCATTATTGCTTTTAATCAAAGGCAATTTTTCTTTATACTTTACAGTTATTTATGGGAGTTTTCTAGTATCAAGACATAAAAAGAGACAGTAAAATCCACCTTTTCCAGATGCATGACTGGTCACTCCTTGAAACAGACACATGGCAGTGAATCATAATGATGAATTAGCAGTTGCATATGACTCATTAAACTTATTTCTTTAAAGTGCTTTATTAGTTTTTGCAAGCTCAAAAAAATAACTGTATTTACAACTTAAATTTCATCGCTATGGACTTCTATATTGGCGCTTTAGCTGCACAACTACCCAATGCAACTCGCAGCTGGGTTTAAGAGAGACTGTTTTAAATAAAGAAGATAACAGCCTCCAACCCGTATCCATTTCTCAATGAATGTAAATCAGTATGTAAATATATGTACCATCAAAGGAGAAAATAATCTCTCACACACACATTTTCAGAACCACTTGCCCCACACGGGGTCACGGGGAACCGGAGCCTACCCGGTAACACAGGGTGTAAGGCCGGAGGGGGAGGGGACACACCCAGGACAGGACGCCAGTCCGTCGCAGGGCACCCCAAGCGGGACTTGAACCCCAGACCCACTGGAGAGCAGGGCCCAGTCCAACCCACTGCGCCACCACAACCCCCATTTATAGAAATACAGCAGATACTAAATAAGGACTTCAGTGGTATTTATAAATTGATCTATAACCATCCTTTTGTACATTATAGCACTTACTGGAACAAGCTAATGCTGAGATCAAGAATGAAGCAAAAAAAGCATATTTTTGTACCTGTCACACATAATGTTCATACAAAAACATGTTGAAATAGTAAATTTCACCTTTTTGGTTTCCAAAATAAGAAAAGCACTTTAAGCAAGAGAATATATTTAGCCATTTGCTATTCTCCTGCTGTTTTGTTTCCTCGTTGTCTATTCAGTAGCTGGGGGGGCACTTGCATTTTCCCCTTCACCTCCATCTGCTTCTCCTCCAGCTTCTTGAACCATCTGGTTATATTTGCTCTTAAAAAATCCCGCCTGAGAAAGAG
This sequence comes from Scleropages formosus, assembly GCF_900964775.1. NCBI lineage: Eukaryota > Metazoa > Chordata > Actinopteri > Osteoglossiformes > Osteoglossidae > Scleropages > Scleropages formosus. The sequence goes on along the minus strand of NC_041825.1, from coordinate 3,130,322 downwards.
GAAAGAAAACAGTTATATTCTTACAGGTGTGGTGAAGACAAGGCAGTGTGTCAGACCATGACCAAGGGAGGTATGAAATGGTAAGATGTTCACCTTGTAGAGTCCACCCGCGATCAAAGCCAGCAATAGCAAAGCCCCAAATGCGCCTCCTATGATTTCCTTGGTGAAGTTCGGCTCACTGGACATCTCCACACGTGTCCTAATCTGCAACGAGGAAAATAAGATCATGCGAACTTTAAAATTTTTAACTTTATAGAAATTTCAGTAAATAAAAAATGTTGCTATAATTTTTTAGATGATGCTGTTATGACACTTACAGTAAATTAAACAATATTAATACTAATATTGTTGGAATTAATCAAGATTAAAATATAAATAAGAACTTGAAAGGTTCCGGAGAAGCAGTAATATGATGATAATCTAACATGAATTACCATGCTACAGGTAAACACAAGCTCTGCTTATGATAAACATTAATGACAACAATAATTTAACAAAATGAAACTTTTACAAAGATAATTTATTACTATGAGTGCAGTGGTGAAAATTATTAAGTAACACAACAGAACACCACTTTTAGCATAGTTTTACAAAATTATACTGTTTTGGTCGTGTCTTCTTTATATTTAACAAGCACTACACTGTTGTGGGTTTCTTTTATTTTTCTATTGTGCTTCAGTCACACAAAACCTGCTCGATAGTCTCTGTATCAACATCCTATGTCCTACAGGACTTCCTATAGAAACTTGATACATGAATAATTACACTATGTGCGTTTTAATGACTTTTATATTGACAACTAACACCACATTCACAGTATGATGTTATTACCTCAGTGACTGGAATGCTGCTTTGGGGACTCGAGGAAAAATAAATAAACTGGTTTTTGTCAAAATCCATACTTGAGCTACTGACCAAACGTACAGTTGATAGCTGAGTCTGGGCAAGAAGAAAGAGGGCAATTTATTCATATAACACTTACTGACAGGTCATTTCATGATCAGATACTCTGACTCACAGAGTCTCAATCAAGTACACAGTGGACACACACCAAAACACATGGAGAAAATACCCCCCCCGCCAAAGGCCTCCACACACAAGTAGTGGGTTAACAATGTTACCTGCTCAACTGTAACTTATCCTTTAATATAAAATAAATGTAAATGCACTTCATGTATTTCATAAAATATGGGTGGCTGGCAGGTTAGTTTGTAGAGCTCCTGCCTTTGAACCTGAAGGTTTCTAGTTCAAATCTCACCTCCAGGTGTAGTACCGTTGAGGAAGGTACTGGGCCTAAAACTGCAGTTATAAAGATAAAATAGAGTTTTACCACGGTTGAACATCCCATTACCTGTTCAATCCAGCCTGAAGTAACTTCACCGGAAACATTGTAAAACAAGGTTTCATCTTTTCTCAAAAACACCTCACACCGTAGTACTCTGCACACTGCAACTGTACAGTCCTAAGGGAGAACAAGTCAGACAGGAACCGTTTTATACGTGACATTAATCTAAGGAGGAGCCAACACAAGTCAACTTTCTTTCTTTGTGCTTCGGGGTATTTTGACACACAGTGTGAACAAATTTTACTTTGTCAGTAACTATGCTTGACGTACACAGGCTTTTGATCGACATGAGACAACGCTGGAAATAATCATTCGGTGATTAATCTAATGAATAAATATAGAAGAAATGTAATGTATAAGAAATGTTTGCTCACCACATTAGGAGTTTTCCTCAATTTCTCCACAAAATCGGTAAAGGCAGGGTTCTCATCTTTTTGTGCTTTACATCCCATAATCTACAGAATAGTTTTTCATCAACAGAAAATACACATTTTACACTCTGTTTTATACAGAAGATAACTGCATAAAGAATAATAATCTGCATGAATATGTCATGCATTTACCATGTTATACAGCGTTGCATTGTGTTCAGTAAAGGCTGGTACCTGCGCTGGTTGTGCCTGTAGTGTGGTGCCCAATTCCAGACTCACCTGAATGCTGTTTTTATTGGTCCAGATGTCTTTTTCTCCCAGTTTAATTGGGACCTTTATAGTAATTGTTGCATTGAAATCTCTTATATAATTAACAACCTTAAAAAACAAGAAAAAACAGACCTCATTTCTCTTAACTTTTTGCTCAACTATTGTTAGAGTCCAAAGGAGTCACAGCAAGCAATCAGCCAGTTCATGAGCCAGTTCTTCTTTTATTTAATAAAATGTGAATTAAGTCTCTTTTTTTCTGTTTTATGTTCACATTTCTTTATGCTGTACTTGTTTTTTGCTTTAGGTTTCAGTCAAAAGTAAATTAAGTGGTACTTTTGATGTCACCACATAACACACTAAAAATTACCAAACACTGTATGCTGCAACATCTTCTGTGAAATTTATGAAACATCTGTACTGTTTCCAAACACTCTGGGATTCTGCAGAAAGTCATCCTTCATCCAGTTCAAATGAGTCTGATCTCAACTGTTCACATACAGAACCAGTAGCAATGTAATTAAGAGCAGTGCAAGATGATGGAAAAAATACCTCAAATGACTGCAAAACAGGCTTCTTCAGATCATTTTTTCCAGCAGTGAAGTTTATGTAACTGGTTGATTCCTCTGAGCTTCATGGATTTAAAACAGAAAAAATATGATCAGTGGTCTAACAGAAGGACAACTGAAAATGACTTACACTGTCAACCTACTTTTGTGGATCTACCGTGGCACTGACATTTAAACTGTAATTTCATGAAAAAAAAAAACAATTTTTAAAAGAAAAAAGTCTAAACTGCATAATCTCTGGACCACAAAACAATTATAGAAGTGATCAGAAAATGCAAACCTTCTGACAACAGCAAAAATGCTGTATTTTACACCAAGCTGTCTGGTCCGGTAATTTTCCCTCAACGTGTGCAGTTCGTTTCCGCTAAAAGTCACAACATTAAAGAAATACAATTATGTACTATACATTTGGCCGCAGGAAAAAATCATATACATGACAGTAAGTTACTGATAAGCATCCAAATAACGTGATAATATAATATGACATTGTCACATGATTTTGATGTCTCACTCCCACATGTTTTCAAATAGAGAGATACACAAAGGAGATGAAATTTATGACAAACATTAGGTGGAGACACAGATGTCCTGTTACCTTGAAGCATTAGCAGTAAACGTCACAGTTCGGTCAAAATTACTGTTTCCATCTATCCCAAAAGATAGAATGAAGAAAACCTAAGACAAGTAGGAAGACATTCAGAATAATGACAAAACTCAACAGTTTGCATGAAATGCAAAACAAGTGTTAACTTTACGAGCCAATAAACTTCTTACAGTGGCTTTCTCTCTGTTCAACATTTGAAATAAACACCATGTTGGCATTCTTACTTTCTTTTTACTGCTATATTAACTTAAAAATCGCAACCCTGTGTGATTTCCTCACGTTCTACCTCCTGGTCTTCTTCTCATTCTGTCCCTCACGATATCTATTAACTGTACTACACACCACATATACCTCTCTGCAGGGTACTACAGAGCCCAAACTGGGACTGAAACACTGGACCTTGTAAAAAGTTCCTCGGCCACGATGTCACCTACTAATCCATATTACAGAGAAAGTACAGAAAGTACAGGTGGAAATTGTGAACAGGTGCTCAAATTTCACGTAATAATGCCCTTAACCAGCTTTTCAACATTTCGCTCTTTCCAGGCCATGACAGTCGCTGATCAGACAACCATGGGTGCAAAATTATGTACCTTTAAAATGATAGACACTGAAAACCTGACACTTTCTAGAACAGTAATCTTTTACAGTTCTCACCAGTTTGCAAAATATTGTGCTAAATAACAGGAAAAAGAGATGGAGAGAAAAATGGGAAATGTGCTCTTATATTTTGAAGAACAGCTAACACCAGGTGTTCTTAACTCTGGACCTGGTGGGTCACAGTTAATGCAGGCTTACAAACTGTCTTCAAATTAGAAATATACACATTATTTTTATGTTGGGGGGTGCGGTGGTGCAGTGGGTTGGACCACAGTCCTGCTCTCCGGTGGGTCTGGGGTTCAAGTTCTGCTTGGGGTGCCTTGGGGCGGACTGGCGTCCCGTCCTGGGTGTGTTCCCTTACACCATGTGTTACCGGGTAGGCTCCGCGACCCTGTATGGGACAAGCGGTTCTGAAAGTGTGTGTGTATGTATACATATATATGTATTTTTAAGTCACTGTTTTATTTTATTACTGAACATAAAAGTGGACGTTGACTTGTTGACTCAATGAACCACAAACTGAGAACTAACCTGGGATCCGCTCCTGAAAATGGGCCTGTTGATGTGGCAGGTGCTGATCCCCAATACAGTGGCTTCTAAACTGTCCACAGCAGTGCACTGAACTCTTGCACTCCTCAAAGGATCCTGAAAGAAGAATGGAAGTCTTTACACTTCATTGTTAACGATGGTACATATTGGCTGCACTGGGTTTCTGTTGCAGCAGCTCGGTGAGTATTAAACACTTCACATTTACATTAATTTTACTTTACAGACGCTATTTTTTTCTCCAAAACGACTTCCTATGAACTCTGTCTAGTGTTATCACACCACACATAAACATACCAATGGCTGAATTGCTCTCCCTCACCTGTACCACAGTAACTCTTCGAAATGACAGTCCTGCTGGGTAGGTGAAAATGACATGACTGTTGTATGAGTTTTCCCCTCTGTTCTCCACTGATACCGACACGTTCAATACCAGCGCTATGCCAACCTGTACCTCAGACACTCTGGGAGAAAAAAGTAGGGAGAAAGTACAGCTTTATACAACTATTCCTCATATTTATCCAAAGTATTATTTTGTAGAAATGCAGTATCAACAGTATTCATTATGTCTGGTCATAAACTGTGGAAAAAGTTTTACATGGCAGTAATTTTCTCACCCTGAGAAATTGAAATCCACTCTGAGATCATCAGTACACTTGCTGTCTGCTCCACAGTCCACCACAAAATCTAACTGACAGTGATGATAGAGCAGTTTATTTACACAGTGAAGAAGTAACAAAATTCGTAAGTAACTAAAGATCAAATGTAACATAAAACTGTATCCATAGTGATGTGAAAACTCACTGGGTGATTTGTGATTCTTCGTGAAAGTGGATCCAAGACTGGAGCAAGTTGGCCTCCTGGATGGGTGCTGTCTACAAAACTCAACCTTAACTCATTTATCAGAGGATTCAGAGCATCTTCTGGGCAGGCCTGGCACATAATACAGGAGAACACATGTCACTTGGGCATAAGGACTGTAAATTTTATTTTTCTAGGTGTACTGTGACAAAATAGATATATACAGATTAGAGGTTTTAAACAAAACACCATCTTGAATGGAATTATTATTATTGCTATTAATTTTATTTTTTATAGAGCGCTCTTCACACGCAGTGACAATCTGTGTTTATACAATGGGTCCCCCTACTTATGAACATTTGAGTAATTAACTTTCCTCTATTACAAACAATTCAAATTACGAACCAAAACTTCACACAATCTGCCAACAGACAGTACACATATAATAAGCCCTTTAAAGTTCAGTTTTCAATTTGTCAGCACCCTGCTACAGGTCTGGTTACGGTTTAATGTTGCTCTCTCTCATTTACAGCAGACCATAAATTCTGAGCCAGTAAAATCAGAATGTGCAGGAGCTTGCACAAGGCTGTTTGCCAGCATGGTTTGTGTTCCTGTCTGAAAGACAATACTGTCATGTTACTGATATTTACGTTTAACCTTGTGCATTGCTTTTCCCCAAAGCAACATACAAATCAGAGTAAAAAGTGTATTTCACTAGACAAAGAGATAAGGATGCAGACATGCGATTCTTAAAGCACATCCAATTAGTCAAATAACATTGTTTTTACCAGTAAATATTACACCGATAGTTGCATGCTAATTTAGATTGGAACAGAATTATATAACTGATAATGATCCCCCCAGGCTATTCCATGTTACATTCTACAATCCAGCTTGTCGAGGAACAAACCACCTCTTAGTCCCATTTAAGTTTGTAAGTCAGGGACCAACTGTAATGAACACAACCAAGAGATCCAGATTTTTCTGTACTATTTAATAATTGAGAAAATATTTTCCAGACGACATACATACATTCTCTCTAAACACTGGTAACCCCCAAATGCATTTTTCAAACATTTCCTTCAGGTTGTTGAAGAAAATATGAATTAATGTCTGTAGTATTTTTTGTACTTACTACAATAGAAAACTGATGGTTTTCACAATGATTCTGCTTTTCCCCTTTAATGGTAACAACTTTATTCAAGAATTGTTTTTGAGGAGCGAAACTGGCTCGAGACCGTGCAACATTTCGAGTCGCATCCACAGTCAGAGTGTAATTCACGCTTGCTTCCAGATCACCTATATGCAACAAAGAGAAGATGTACCCACGAGGAAAGTCAAATGAACATGTTTCCTGAGAACGATTAAAGGTCACTCAAGTGTACATCTGTCAATATCTCTGCAGTAATTTGTCAGTTCTTGTACAAACGAAATTTTGGGCCAGCAAAAATCTTTCTTGAACCAACTGACATTCACATTTAATACATATGCACCTTGATACTCTTTCGTACGGCTCGTCATGGTGAAACAGACAATTGCAGTATTAGAAAGGTCTTTGGAACAATCCTTGATGTCGGTGGGAATTTTGGATGGGTTGAAAGACATGGTGACTGCAACAGAAACCACCGGTCTGGACCTGTTATGAACAATGAATCATATAAAAAACAAACAAACAAACATATTATAACACATGGAACATTCCCAACTCCTCCGCGAACCGCCACCTTACTGAGGTGGAGGGGTTTGAGTGCCTGAATGATCTCAGGAGCTATGTTGCCTGGGGCTATATGCCCCTGGTAGGGTCTCCCAAGGCAAACAGGTCCTGGGTGACAGACGAGACAAAGCGCGGTTCAAAATCCCTTTATGACTATTAAATCAAGGATCTCGTTCACCCCGCCTGGTATGGGGTCACCGGGGGCCCACCCTGGAGCCAGGCCTGGGGGGGGGGGGCTCGCATGCGAGCGCCTGGTGGCCAGGTCTATGCCCATGGGGCCTGGCCAGGCTTAGTCTGAAGCCATGACGTGGAGCCGCTCTTCGGTGGGCTCACCACCTGCCGGAGAGGACATAAGGGGCCGGTGCGTTGTGATTTGGGCGGTGGTCTGGGCCGAGTGCCCGGCCGACCCAAACCTCGGACGCCAACTCTGGCTTTTGGGACTTGGAATGTCACCTCACTGGTGGGGAAGGAGCCTGAGCTAGTGCAGGAGGTTGAGAGATACCGTCTAGATATAGTCGGGCTCACTTCCACTCACAGCTTGGGTTCTGGAACCACTCTTCTCGATCAAGTAAGTAAGTAAGTAGAGCTTTATTGTCATTCCACTACATGTGTGGACATACAGTGGGACGAAATGTCGTGTCTCGCAGGACCACGGTGCTGTGTAAATAAGCATAAATATAAACATACAACACTAGACATAAGGACAGCTTTTAGACCTACATAACTAATTTACTAAGTCGGTAATCTGAAATTAGTGCAAATATACATATACTATAAACAGTTAACTATACAAGTACTTTCATAATAACTGTACATGATATTGTGCAATAGAGGTATTTAAGAAGGAATAGTGCAATATGATTTGTAGTGCATTCATGTCACGTCCCACAGGGTCACTGCCCCTCCTGGTCAGAGGCGGCGCCACTCAGTGCTGCTAGTTAATGCTTACGTATCACCTCACAGTCTCGTAGGACACGGAGGTATAAAAGGAGCCAGCGGAGCAGAACTACTCGCGGATTCTTAATCAGCGGTTCTCTTGTGCTCCCTTGGCGATTAGTAGTCTCTTGTTCCATCAGTCTGTTTTCTAGGTGTTGATGTTCCAGTCCCGGGTGCCCGTCCTGTCAGTCCCTGCCTCTAGTCCTCCAGTCCTGGTCCATCGTTCCTGTCCGGTATTTCGTCACGTCTCGGGGTTGTGGTCAAACTCACTGAATAGCGTTTCACTGTTCACCGTAGTTCAAACATTGTGCGTGTTTCCTGGTCTCGTGTTTCCTGTTTCACTTTCACCGAGTGTCTTACAATACGCACAGTGCACTTCTAACATCACACTGCACGTGAGGTCATTTTGTACTTCGTCTGTGTTCGGACGTAATAGCAACATGCGTCCGTGTCGGACTCCCGTCCGGACGCTACAATTCACAAGTAAACATTTGTGTTATCTTATTAAGTCCTTGTAACATTGGGGGTTTTATAAGAAAGTGTCTGGTGCATATAGAGAAAAAAGTGTGTTTCTACAGTTGGTTTGCATATGGAAAGGAAAAGAGTGTGTTTCCACAGGAGGTTTCCAACAGTTTACATGTGGTGCATGTGGTGTGGTGGGTTGGGGTGGAGAGTGGATCCTGGTTTCAGGAGCTAAGGTTGTGGATGAGGTTTCAGAGGGTGGCAAGGTGATTGCAATTGAGGGCTCTCACAGCCTGGGGGAAAAAGCTGTTGAGCAGTCTGGCAGAGCGGGCTCTGATGCTCCGATACCGTCTTCCTGATGGCAAGAGCTGGAAGAGACTGTGAGAGGGATGAGTGGGGTCTTTCACGATACTGGTGGCTTTACTGGAGCATCGTGCAAGGAAAATGTCCAGAATGGAGGGGAGAGGGGCACCGATGATCTTTGCAGCTGTGTTCACTGTCCGCTGTAGGGTCTTGCGGTCTGCTGCACTACAGTTCCCGTACCAGACAGTGATGCAGCTGGTTAGCACACTCTCAATTGTTCCCCTATAGAATGTGGTGAGGATGGGAGGAGGGAGACTTGCTCTTTTAAGTCGGCACAGGAAGTGGAGCCGCTGTTGCGCCTTCTTGGAGAGTGATGTAGTGTTGGTGGTCCAGGTGAGGTCTTCTGTAATGTGCACCCCCAGGAATTTAGTGCTGCTGACTCTCTCCACAGTCGAGCTGTCGATGGTCAGTGGGGGGTGGTCAACAGAGTTCTTCCTGAAGTCCATCACAACCTCCTTTGTCTTACTCACGTTGAGGGACAGGTTGTTTGCACCACACCATTCAACTAGTTGTGCCACTTCCTCTCTGTAGGGTGTTTCATCATTGTTGCTGATGAGACCTACTACCGTTGTGTCATCAGCAAACTTGATGATGTGGTTGGAGCTGAACTTGGCAGTGCAGTCGTGGGTCAGCAGCGTAAAGAGCAGCGGGCTGAACACACAGCCTTGTGGGGCACCTGTGCTCAGTGTGGTAGTGCTGGAGGTGTTGTGGCCGACACGGACTGACTGAGGTCTTCCGGTTAGAAAGTCCAGGATCCAATTACAGAGGGAGGCATTTAGGCCAAGCAGGTTTAGTTTGCTGATGAGCTATTGTGTGATTATTGTGTTGAATGCTGAGCTCAAGTCGATGAACAGCAATCTAACATAAGAGTCTTTGTTTTCCAAGTGGGTGAGAGCCAGGTGGAGAGTGGAGGAGATGGCATCGTCCGTAGAGCGGTTTGGACGGTATGCAAATTGGAGCGGGTCAAGTGTGTTGGGGAGATTGGATTTGATATGGTGCATGACTAACCTCTCAAAGAACTTCATCATGATTGGGGTCAGTGCTATGGGACAATAGTCATTCAGGCAGGACACAGGTGACTTCTTTGGTACTGGGATAATGGTGGTGGACTTGAGACATGTGGGGACAACTGCTTGGCTTAATGAGATGTTAAAGATGTCTGTTAAGACATCTGTCAGTTGTTCAGCACAGTCCCTCAGTACTCGGCCTGGTATGTTGTCAGGACCTGCAGCCTTGCGTGGGTTAACCCTAGATAGGGTCTTCCTTACATCGACTGGAGACAGATAGAGCACCTGGTCATTGGGAGGTGTGGTTAGTTTGTGTGCAGACTTGTCATTCTGCATTTCAAACCGTGCATAGAACTCATTAAGTGGATCTGGGAGGGATGTGTTGTCCTCACAGGCCTGTGGCAGGGGCTTGTAGTCTGTGATGGTCTGAATAGCTTGCCACAGACTCCGTGTGTCCTTGCTGTCACTGAAGTGATTATTGATTTTTAGTGCATATAACCGTTGTGTTTTCTTGATGCCACGGGACAGGTTAGCTCTTGCTGTTTTGAGGACTGCTTTGTCTCCCGATCTGAATGGGTCATCATGGGTCTTTAGCAGCCCACAGACCTCTGCTGTCATCCATGGCTTCTGGTTGGCACGTGTGGTGATGGTCTTGGTGACTGTCACATCATCAATGCACTTTTTGATGTAAGCAGTCACTGTTTCAGTGTGTTCTTGCAGGTCTGTGTGGTCATGGTAGGTGGCTGTCTCTTTAAACATGTTCCAGTCTGTGTCCTGGAAGCAGTCCTGTAGTGCTGAGGTAGCATCGTCTGGCCATACTGTGATCTGCTTTTGGACTGGTTTGGCAAGTTTGAGAAGTGGTTTGTATGCTGGAATTAGCATAACAGAGATGTGGTCTGAGTACCCGAAATGGGGGCGGGGTGCAGCTTTGTACACATTTTTTACTGTTGTATAAACCAAGTCCAATGTGTTGTTTTCTCTTGTTGCAAAGTTCACGTCTTGGTAGAGCTTTGGCAAGACTGTCTTTAAGTTTGCTTGATTAAAGTCACCGGATATTATGAAAAAGCCGTCAGGGTTATTTGTCTGTTGCTCGCTGATAGCGCTGTACAGTTCGCGAAGCGCGTCCTTAGCGTTTGCACAAGGGGGTATGTACACAGCAACGATGACAATGGCTGTGAACTCCCTCGGCAGATAGAAGGGTGGGCACTTCACAATTATAAACTTCACCAGCGATGAGCAGTGTTTTGACACTAACACAGCATTGTTGCACCATTCCTTGTTAATATATACACACAAGCCGCCACCGCGAGTCTTACCAGACAGTGCTGTATCTCTGTCCGCTCGGTAGCATGTTAGCCCGTGCAGCTGAATGGCGGAGTCTGGGATGTTGTTGTTTAGCCACGTTTCGGTAAGAACAAACACGCAGCACTCTCTTGTCTCACGCTTGTAGTCCGGCAGAGTCGAATTAGGTCCAGTTTATTTTCTAGTGAGCGTACATTTGACAGCAAGATTGTTAGAAGAGCTGGTCTTGTGGGGTTAGCCTTTAGCCTAGCTCATATGCCTCCGCGCTTGCTGCGTTTGCGTCCCCTCTCACACCGCTTGCGGCACCTCCTTGTGCGGGTAGCAGCCTTAGCGAGTCCGCGGTCTTGGGGTCTGGCTTCCGCAGTAAACAAAGGCCTCAGCTTCTCAGTAGTTATTGGTGATGGACGATGGTTACCTGCATTGCCGATTTCCAGAAGACGCTGGCGATCGTAGACATATTGCAGTGTAGCTTTCTGATGTTTCTGTTGTATTTCCTCTGGTTTTGAGGACGAAGGGACAAGACTAACTGACATTAAAACACCGTTTTTAGGACCCGGAGCAGCTGCTGCGTCTGACCGCGCCGCCATCTTGGAATCAAGGGTGGACTCTCCACTATTCTGGCGTTGCGCAGGGTGAGAGGCGGCGGCTGGTGTGGGCTTATTAATAGCCTCCCAGTTCAGCCGCCATGTGTTGGAGTCTACCCCGGTGAATGAGAGGGTCGCCTCCCTACGCCTTCGGGTCAGGGAACGGTCTCTCACTGTCATTTGTGCTTATGCGCCTAGCGGCAGTGTAGAGTACCCGGCCTTTTTAGAGTGCCTGGGGGGCATGCTGGAAAGTGCTCCCACTGGGGACTCTGTCGTTCTACTGGGGGACTTTAACGCCCACGTGGGCAGCGACAGTGACACCTGGATGGGCGTGATTGAGAGGAACGGCCTCCCTGATCTGAACCCGAGTGGTGAGTTGTTATTGGATTTCTGTGCTAGTCACGGTTTGTCCATAACAAACACCATGTTCATGCATAAGGGTGTCCATCAGTGCACTTGGCACCAGGACACCCTTGGACGGAGGTCGATGATCGACTTTGTAGTCATTTCTTCTGACCTTCGGCCATATGTCTTGGACACTCGGGTGAAGAGAGGGGCTGAGCTGTCAACTGGTCACCACCTGGTGGTGAGTTGGATTCGATGGCGGGGGAAAAAGCTGGACAGACCTGGCAGGCCCAAACGCATAGTTAGGGTCTGTTGGGAACGTTTGGCGGAGGCCCCTGTCAGAGAGGTCTTCAACTCCCACCTCTGACAGAGCTTCAACCAGGTCCCGAGGGAGACTGGGGACATTGAGTCCGAATGGACTATGTTCCACACCGCCATTGTCGAGGCGGCGGTTTGGAGCTGCGGCCATAAGGTCTCTGGTGCCTGTCGTGGCGGCAATCCCCGAACACGGTGGTGGACACCGGAGGTAAGGGATGCCGTAAAGCTGAAGAAGGAGTTCTATCAGGCCTGGCTGGCTCATGGGACTCCTGAAGCAGCTGACGGGTACCGGCGGGCCAAACGGAGTGTGGCTCTGGCAGTCGCCGCGGCAAAAACTCGGGCTTGGGAGGAGTTCGGTGAGGCCATGGAGGAAGACTTTCGGTCGGCCTCAAAGAGATTCTGGCAAACCATCCGGCAACTCAGAGGGGGGAAGCAGTGTTCCGCCAACACTGTTTACAGTGGAAGTGGTGCGCTGCTGACCTCAACTGAGGATGTCCTCGGGCGGTGGAAGGAGTACTTTGAGGATCTCCTCAATCCCTCCGACACGCCTTCCGTAGAGGAAGTTGAGGCTGGGGACTCGGAGGGGGACTCGTCCATTACCCTGGCTGAAGTTGCTGAGGTACTCAAAAAACTCCTCGGTGGCAAGGCTCCGGGGGTGGATGAGATCCGCCCCGAGTTTCTCAAGTCTCTGGATGTTGTGGGGCTGTCTTGGCTGACACGCCTCTGCAGCATCGCGTGGAGTTCGGGGACGGTGCCTCTGGACTGGCAGACCGGGGTGGTGGTCCCTCTTTTCAAGATGGGGGACAGGAGATTGTGTTCTAACTATAGGGGGATCACACTCCTTAGCCTCCCTGGGAAAGTCTGTGCCGGGGTACTAGAGAGGAGAATCCGACTGATAGTCGAACCTCGGATACAGGAGGAGCAATGCGGTTTTCGCCCTGGCCGTGGAACACTGGACCAGCTCTATACCCTCACTAGGGTGTTGGAGGGGTCATGGGAGTTTGCCCAACCAGTCCATATGTGTTTTGTGGACCTGGAGAAGGCATTCGACCGTGTCCCTCATGGCATCCTGTGGGAGGTACTTCGGGATTATGGGGTTCGGGGCTCATTGGGGGGAGCTCCTCCCTCAAGTGGAGGAGTTTAAGTATCTCGGGGTCTTGTTCACGAGTGAGGGAAAAATGGAGCAGCAGGTTGACGGACGGATCGGTGCGGCGTCCGCAGTAATGCGGTCATTGTACCGGTCTGTTGTGGTGAAGAAGGAGCTGAGTCGTAAGGCGAAGCTCTCAATTTACCGGTCGATCTACGTTCCTACCCTCACTTATGGTCATGAACTCTAGATCATGACCGAAAGAATGAGATCGTGGATACAAGCGGCAGAAATGAGTTTCCTCCGCAGAGTGGCTGGGCGCACCCTTAGGGATAGGGTGAGGAGCTCAGTCACCCGGGAGGAGCTCGGAGTAGAGCCGCTGCTCCTCCGCATCGAGAGGAGCCAGTTGAGGTGGCTCGGGCATCTGTTCCGGATGCCTCCTGGACCCCTCCCTGGGGAGGTGTTCCGGGCATGTCCCACTGGGAGGAGGCCTCGGGGAAGACCCAGGACACGTTGGAGAGACTACATCTCCCAGCTGGCCTGGGAACGCCTTGGGGTTCCCCCAGAGGAGCTGGAGGAGGTTTGCGGGGAGACGGAAGTCTGGGGGGCTCTGCTTAGACTACTCCCCCCGTGACCCGGTCCCGGATAAGCGGAGGAAGATGGATGGATGGATGGGACATTCCCAATGTCACGACCACAAACGCACCTCAACCAGCAGCACCTGGCTCCAATTAAGCACCTGGCATTAATCGGAGCACTCGGCTACAAAAACACCTTTCAGCCTCTTTTTAGTTGCAGAATCTCATTGAGACAACCATCCCCTCTGCGCCAACGATACTCATTGCATTCCATGTCCTGTTCCCCTTCGTCCTCGTATCCTGTTCTTCATTCCCTAGCTCCTGATCATTCGCCTTGCCTCCCAACTTCAACTATGGATCTTCGCTCTCACCCTGACTGCTGATTGACCCACTTTTCACCCATCCCCAACAACGAGAACACGTCTGATCCCTTATTTCTAAATAAATGATCCTGCACTTGGGTCCAGCCTCCTCTGCCTCCTCCGTTCTCCATGACTGAAGATTCCCCCAGCGACATGGACCCAGCAAAGATCGAACCACTGCTGCAGGTTGTCTTTGCCCACAGAGCAGGCCTCGGATCCCTCTAGCAGATGCTGAAACAACTGATCGGTTCCCTGGAGGAGTTCTTAGCTCTGCTCCAACAGAAAAAGGATCCAAGGAACAAGACAATGCCCGCTTCTGTGCCAGAGACATCAAAGAGGTTTCTTACTGGAGCACCGTAAGATAAGTACTTTGTTCAAGGGTCACGGGTACTACAGCTAGAGGTGGGATTGAAACCTGTAACATATGGGTCCAAAGGAAGTGGCTCTAACCACCAGTATTATTTCCATTTGCATTATCTAGTCTTAGTGTTTCAGTATCTTATATCAGGAACAGAAGTTTGAGGAATACAGTGCACCCCTTCAATCGAACTGTTTAGTCATAAAACTTATAGCAAGGGCCGTGTTGCTAGAGCTTCCGAAGGTAATGTGTACCTGAACAGCAGGACCTTTCCCCTCGACCCCACTGCAATGTCTGTCAGCCTGTCTCCGCTCTGGTCCAGAGATCCACTGATTGACTGGCCGAAATATCGAAGCCCCGACTGAACGTTTGAACCCTGGATTCTCTGCAGGTAGCGACAGAGGGATGCAGCGACAGTCAGAGATAGAAGAGTTACAAGGAAAAGGTGTGAGAGAAATCAGAAACTACATATACTACAGTAACTCATAAGCCTTTAATATCACCATAGTAACAACATGGTATTATCATTAACTTTTTGATGCTGCTTTGCTTCCTGTTGCTCCATTTTGCTTCTCTCACCTGAGAGAACACAGGGTTTACTCCGCTTGTCGTTCCAGAGAAGATGTACACGCTTCCCTGGCCATTGTTCTCCATGGGGGCTCCTACAGCCACATCAGTGATGCCATCGCCATCCAAGTCAGCAAGTGCAGCCAGAGAAGTGCCAAACCTGCCCCTCATTCCTGCCACCCCCACCAAGGGCTGAGGTGTACACATGTCTTTGGACTGCAGAGAATTTTACAGACATGAATCTTTAAAGAGTACTTTCAGTAAACTGAGCTTATGATGAAAGAAATACAGGCACACAGGTAACACTACAAGTTTTGCAGCTCATGAGAAGAACATCAACCTATACCCTCATCCGGAAGGCACAGACGGTGACTTCTCCCTCGCTGTCTCTCTGTGCATCTGTGTACATTGGAGCCGAAATAAGCAGTAAATCTGCGTAGGAGTCTGAATCCAAGTCCACAGCGCACAGCTCTGCCCCAAAATATGAACCAATCTGAAAGGTAAGGTATATTTAAAAATCCAGTTATTTGAAAATGACATCATGCTTAAAAAACATAGCTTTTTAGTTGAGAAGGCATACGGGGTAAATTAAAAATAAATAAAATACAAAAGTACAGTACATGTTCAAAATTTTAGAGAGGAGCCAAAAGCAATTTGTGATACAGCACTGTAAACCTCAACAATTTAACATATAATTAACCCTTGATAGATACAATGCTGTTGCACAGAAGAAGAAGACCCAAGAAGATTTCCAGGATATGCTTCATTTGAGTGCTGAACACAAGGCCTTGATACTGTGTGCACCCTGGACAGGAAACCAGGCCATCACAAGGGAAGTTCTTTCTCTCTCTTTCACACACACATGCATGCACACACCAGGCGGAACCAGAGAACCCAGACGAAAGTCTTGTGACCAAGAAAAAAATGTGCAAAATGCACATTACACTTAGTGATGTGTCCATTATGCACTTAACAGTGTACAAAACAAGACCAACCTGCTTGCTCTCAAGCATCGTCTCTGCTTGATCTGAAAATATAACAACCGCTCCTTTGTGCTGATACCGTGGGGCTCCCAAAATAACAATATTTTTGTTTCTTAGCTTAGCAACAGCCATGGAGTAACCTAAAAGAGAGAAAAACAACTCAAAACTTTTTATGAGTGAAAAGGGAATTCGATGTCTGCATTTTGTCATTGAGTAGACAGTGTCTCTGTGCTATAAATGGAAATGGAGATAATAAGCTTTTTCATTCATCTGTCCTGAATCCTTAATCCATTAATTTCATTGTCAGTGGACTGGCCACCTTGTTTTCCTCTGGAAAACCGTGCATCGTGAGTGGTTTTCATTGCGTGTGAGCCTTTCAATATGTGAGTCTTCCATGGGATTTGTAGATCAGACAGCAACATAACATTCTCTCAAACCGATTTGATTTGGACAAGGTTGAAACAAAGACAGACGTCCTTTTTCACAGGCATTTGCGCATAAAGGGTTAATGATAGAAGGTTTGTGATGGTCCCCAGATAGACTTTCCCTAATATGAGCAGACTAACCCTAACCCTTTGGGCAAAGGCACTGTTGTGATGACTATTTCTCTGATGCTGCATTATCTGAACTTTTATAATGTTTCTCTCTAGGAGAAGCAGAATATTATCTTGTTCTGCATATTAAAGGATCACATGCAATCATTTCAATAATTGTCAAATTCCAGTTCAGCTTCAGTAACACTCGTTTTTCAGTGAAGCAACTAAATTACAGAGCAAAAGTCGATACGCAACATCAACATAAATGAGAGTGGTGTGTCGTACCCAGATAACTGTTAGCTTCCATTTGGCTACTGTTATGAAAAGTGGGTCCTCGTGCTGAGATTTTCTGGAAACCTCCTCTCCAGTCCAGAGCTCCCACTGTCCCCATCAGAAGGTCTCCCTAAAGGACATAAACACTTTCTGAATGGGAAGTATTCAAGAAATATATTCAGCAGTCACAGGTACCAAATTAACATTAAAAATATTGAAAGTGATGTTTTTTTGGAGTAACGTTGCGTACCGAGGGCAGTAAAACTGAGCTAAATCCCTCTTGGGCTAATTCCATGTGAAAAGATGCACCAGAAGTTTGAGTACCTGAAGAAAGTGGAAAAGTGAGATTGTTATTAATTTAATATACATTTGCACAAAGCTAAATACACACACAGTGTCTACAACTGCTTGTCCCAAGCGGAGCCTAGCCTGGCAACACAGGGAGCAGAGTTGGAGGGGGAGTGGACACACCCCGGAGAGGACACCAGTCCGCCGCAAGACCTCAGACCCACCACAGAGCGGGGCCCGAACAAACCCACTGCGCCACCTTGCTCCCCCCATACAAAGTTAAATAAATCTTGAAATTCTTAACCATTCAAAATTCTTTTTGAATCTTAAGTGATTCAAAGGAGCTATGCAATGTAACCATCATACACAACAGTCTGAAGCCACTTGTGCCGAGTGGGGTTGTGGCAAACCGGGGTCTAACCCGGAAGCACATGGGGGGGAGGGGGCACACTCCAGACAGGATGCCAATCTGGCACAAGGCACCCCAGGCAGGACTTGAACCCCAGACCCACCAGAGAGTAGGCACAGGCCAAACCCACCTTGCCACTGCACATCGCTGCACAGCATAACCCTAAAACATGAAAATACAAAAATCAAATGAAGACTGTGGGGCCTGAAAAAGAGCTAAAGAGACAAGCAGTTAAAAAGTCGCTAATATGCATAATATAGAACAACTGTACCCTCAATGGCAAAAATATTCTTCTGTAGAGTATCTCTTAGTTCGTCCAAAGCTTGGAAGTTGTCCACTCGAAACAGGTGACTGTCCGTGGGTTTGGAGGCGATAGTTTCCAGCTCCTGTCTTGCGTTCGGTTGTCGAAAGGCCGAGCCCACCTGCAGGGACAAGAGATAATTAATATATTGGTATATTCTGTTTGAAAAACAGTGTGAAAATCACTCACAGGATTTTCCTACACAAAGTAAGATACTTAGTAGTAAATGAGAAAGACAAAATATATAAAATCATATCAAGAGAAACTTTATATGTCTTGTATATATATCTTTACATGTGTCTTGTAACTTCTGGTTTCTTCTATCACTTTGAAGTTGTCTGTTGATTTTATTTTTAATCAATTATTTATTGCAATGTTTCCTATATTTTCTCATAATTTATTTCATGTTTAATCAGTTAGTAATATTAATACTTCTATTGTACCCCAATGGCATAACGAATTATGCCTTTATCCTCAGCCTCTTGAACAACAACTGACATAGGTGTGCTGTCTCCATAAGTCTGTCCATCAGTGATGACCACTAAGACCTTGACAGCTTTTGGTCGGGATCCACTACTAGGCACAAACAGTTCGCCGCTGTAAATGTGAAAAAAAAAAAAAAAAATTATGCAGAGGGTTAAAAAATTAAGAACTGAGGCACAGAATCATTCTGTTACAAAAAGGCATAAAAGAGCTGAAAATTCCTTTCTCTGTTGTTTTCATATATAACATTTTCAACAACTTTAAATCCTCACTTTCCCTTTAATATGACAGCTGTACATTACAGTGAGGACACTCCAGGATTTCAGACAAAAATGGATATGAACCCTCCCCTGAACATCTCAGGCACTGCATCACTCTCCTGGCATTTTTAAATTCCCTTTCTGTCATTTAAATGTTCATATGATTTCACAGCACTGTGAAAATACCCATTTCAATTCAATCAGTGCAGACTTACACAACTTTTCTAATCGCAGTAGGAGTGTGGGTATTTCCTTTTTGTTGATTTATTCCATTTATCCGACTCTCCCACAAGCTTCCAAGATGCTTGAAATCATTGAAATCATTGAAATCCATATGAATTTCAAACGTAGAAGAATACTGCATTACAGCAAACTGTAACATAAGAAAGACATTGTGCAGTGTCATATCACTGAGGGTCAGTAAGAAAAACATTTAACACTAGTGAAAATGAGAATAGCTAGGTGCAAGATACAATCAACAACTTAGATGCTTCATTTCTACAAAAAATATATCTGAACTGCATGGTGCTCTTATACAATAAGCATCCTTGAGCAATGTCTTGGCAAACATTACAACCTTCCAATGTTAACATTTTTCCAAAGGTCTCATATCCTCTTCAGAATCAACCAGATCATAAGGTGACAGTCATTCTATTATGAGTTTGAACCCCAAAACATTTAGAAACTGATAAATTAAGAGAATTAGATCATCATTTGTAATCTATTTTTTCTTGAAGCATTTGTTTAAATGATATGCCAGACAAATTTACCTGACTGTTGCGCTGATTAAATTGTTTGATCAGCTTTATCATAAACTCCTTCATCCGTCCAAAGTCATTGGTGCTTACGCTGCCTGATCCATCTATTAAGAACACAATGTCTGTGCCAGTAACAGGACAATCTACAGATGAGGAGAGTAAGAAAATGGAGTTACAAATCAATACAACAGATCTGAAGTATAATCTGTACTGTAACAACCTTTTTACTGTTTTAGGTGGGAAACTTGTTAAATGTAAATAGTTGCATTGTGGGGAATAATGTGAAATGTGGGTGCGCAACCACTGTGGGGAATAATGTGAAATGTGGGTGCGCAACCACTGGGGGCACTTCTGGAGAAAATGATGTGTACCAGTGTGTTGGAGGAAAATCTAGGGGTGCTAAGCAGGAAATGTGGGTTCTAGAAGAAATGTGGTCCTCAGTCTGAAAGCATTGTTCCTCTGTGTGCTGATGTTCCAATAAACTGTTTGAGATGAATACTATCTTTGCGTTCTTCTTCACCCCATCCAAACTCATGGCCTTGCATGCCACAGTGTTTCATGAGTATAAAAAATAATATTAAAGCAGTGTGCTCATTTTCTTAAGCTAGAACAAGAAACCAACATAAAAATCTGCTTAAAACACCATTATTCTGACAACCATTCACTTCTACACATGAAGTAAAGGGGTTAGTGTTTGCCTAGTAAGATTCCTAAATGAATCCATATCCCCCCACCCTCTTGCTCCAGGCTGCGCTCAGTTTTTCTCACGTTCAGAAAAAAGACAGTTATCGATTCAATGCATTAGACATATTTCTCATAGGTGCAACAGCTGAGCCCTATTTGTGTAAAATTCTTGTGCAAAATCACTGTCGTGAAAAACATGAAAAACGTCATAGACCAAAATCCAACAGAAGATTTTTCTTTAAAATGTATGCATCATTCGGCAGCATGTTTACTGTGTTTTACTTTGTCAGCCACTCTTTACTGACCGTTGAGTTTTGGAGGTTGTCCATCACCAATGGGATTGAGTGTCTCACTGAGCTGAAAGCACATTCCATTGTAAGTAGTAATGGCTTCACAATTTCTGGGTATAGTAGGGCCACAGACCTATGGAAAATGTAAATATGGGTAAATTTCCAAATATTAACTGTGTGACTGGTTTGTGTTCATTACGTTCATTTGTTTTGTAATTCGAAACTGAAAAACAAAATGCGAATTACAATGCCTTCATTCGTGATTTGTTTCAAAAATGAAAAACAAATTATAAATTAACTATGTTTAAAAAACATTTTTTGCTCAAAATGTAAAATATTTAAAATATGCCTCATTTACGGTTTCTTGCTGTCTTGTTTTTAACTTGGAGTTATTTCGTTTAGTGGTATTTTTGAAGAACCTGCAAGTAAACTAATTAAAACAGGTCATAATCCAGCACTGGCTTCACTGAACATGCTGGATTTGCTCTGAGTTATTAATCATAAGTTAATACAGATCACTAGGTGCTTTTTAAAAGCAACAATAGAGTGACAGTAAGGCAGGATGACATGTCCACCGAGAAAATTGGCAGGATTTATTTTTCAGGTGTTAGTTCTGAAAAATCTTATTACTAATTAAGCGCAGGTCTTAAAAGCACCATGAAGTTCACATTTATTTATTCAGCAGACATTTTTCTCCAAAGTGACTTCCAATGAACTCTATGTAGTGTTATCAGCCCACACACCTTATTCACCATGGTGACTTACACTGCTAGATACACTGCTTACAATGGGTCACTCATCCATACATCAGTGGAACACACACACTCTCTCTGTCACTCACACACACTATGGGTTAAACAGAACAGCATGTCTCTGGACTGTGGGAGGAAACCAGAGCACCCAGAGGAGACCCAGGCCACCCGTGCCCAATTTCATCATATGTGTTACATAATTGTTTCTTTTAGCCTCTTTAACTGGACACAGGGAGAACATATAAGCTACCCACAGACTGAGTGGGGATCAAACCCACATCCTCTCACACCAACCACTTACTGTGGGCCAGCAGTGCTACTTGCTGTGCCATCATACCACCCATTCTAGGTTAGGCTACTTGTTAGATTGGAAATATTGTACACTTTAGGACATTCAACAAATTTGGTATTGTCAGATATTGATCTCTACATTTTCTATAATTAAATGAAAAGAGAAAATTAATAAACAAGTCCTTATCTTTTTTGTGTGTGTTCAAAAACAATAAAAAGCCGTTTTTCTCATTTTTCTGCTTTCAGTAGTAGATCAAAAAACGAATGAAGGCATCGTAATTCTCATTTTGGCATTCAATTTCAAATCAGAAAAATGAACACAACCTACACGAACCATAGTTACGTTGCAGTTCTGTTTAGACAAAATATAAAAATCTCAAACTAAAATGAGAAATGGACATGTTAAATTTAATCTAAACTAAAAAATAATTAAAAAAATTAAAATAATCAGGATGGAGAGAAGATGAACTATTAATAGTCATTTTCTGTAAGGGATTAAACAGTTACTACGAATAAAAATAAATGTTCTCATAAAAATATACATACCACTGTTTTTGATTGTTTTTGATTACTTTGATCACTTTGTTGTTTAGCCATTGACAGTCCAAGAGACATATTTACTGCATGATTTGGCTCTGTATTAAAATACAAATGTTTTAGTATCATCTCATACAAGGATTTTAGAATATAAAGAAATATATAATAATACACAGTATTTAAAATCTTTCTCTGCATTGTAAAACCATGTAATGTAAAAAGGTGATATTGGAGAACTATGAGAATTTTTTGTCAATATCTGTAACCCAACTTTATTTGTTGATATAAAATTTAAATTATATACAGCCATTACACACTATAATGATTTGCACAATGATTGGAAAGAAAGTGAGCTAGACATCCATTAGTGATGTATTACCATACTTTACCTGGAAGGGAAATTTCAGAGCATGAGGAACTTCCAGTTTCACAGTTGTAAATCTTTCCTCTTTTATCCTGACTGTAGTTGATCAAAGGGGCGCTAACCAGCAACCTGAGAGTCAGATACAAACATATCAGAAAACCCCCATGTTAATTTGTAAGTTTTGATGCTCTCAAGACTCTACAGCTTTATAGGTGTTACAGATTTCTTTTTTTTTTTTAAATGTATTTGAATGAGCAAATAGCAGCTTTACACAGTAGAAACTGCACACACACACACATTTTCAGAACCACTCGTCCCACACAGGGTCGCGGGGAACCGGAGCCTACCCGGCAACACAGGGCGTAAGGCTGGAAGGGGAGGGGACACACCCAGGACGGGACACCAGTCTGTCGCAAGGTACCCCAAGCGGGACTTGAACCCCAGACCCACTGGAAAGCAGGACTGTGGTCCAACCCACTGCGCCACCGCACCCACGTGCCAGTACAAACTATTTGATCAAAAAATTAATCATTTTCACATTTTTGACTCTGTTAATTTCTTAGAAAAAATGAATTAAGGCAATGATAATAGAGCTTTTTTTAGGTTTATGAACCAGTGATCTAGAGTGATTTTGTACTTGATGACCACTCTGATTTATTTTATTACTGAATTGAAGCCTGAGTGTTAAGACTCCTGTTCTTCTGCTTCATGTAAAAACATGAAATTCGAACAGAAGCCAAAATTTCTTGTGAAGAACTTAGCTTTACATCCTTGAAGTAGATGACAACAAATTTTAATGTTTTTGGAATGTATGTATATACATAGCATAAAATCATAAAACACAAAAAGTTGTAAGCATTGTATATGTGAGCAGTTAAAAGAAGTCTGCAGATACACTGTATAAAAAGTTATACACATGTACACATATGTATTAACATATGTTATATGTCAATATTTACTTCTTTTCCATTCATTTTCATAAAATTTTCTAAAAAACAAATCCTTACAGATTTCATATTTTAGTATTTTATCGGTGCTGTTATTACAGCACAGATTTTGCTCAGACAAGGAAGCTGGAATCAATAAATCATAGTTTCCTGCAACTCGTGTCTCTCTTTCTATTGCATGACAGCTTTTACAATCCATATTTTTCTGCCTCACCTTGTTGTATCTACCTGTATCACCTTGTACCCAAATGAAGTGACAGAACTGGGGAAAGTCTTCCAAGGAGCTCGATCAAGATTGAAACACTCTGTGGATCTCGACACTAAAAGAAATAAGGAGAGTAAAGAGAATAACTTGCCAAATGTACACATGACACACAAAATTAGCCCAGATATTTTTTAACTCAATTTTTTTGTACCATGGGCGCATTTCAGTGCTTGTCATGTAGATGTCACTGTAGGCTCCTGAATTTCAGCAGATAGTTCGAGATTTAGCTAAATTTCAAGTTCAATTTCAAGTTTAGTTTATTGTCATAGATACAAGTACCACATAAAAGTATCATGAAATTCTTCCTAAATGCTTCTCCACAGACTATGGACAAAGACAGAGACAATAGAAATACTGCACAAAACAAAACAATGACAATGACAGTGAGTAGTGCAACAGCAATAGTAATAAAAGATGGTAAAAGTAAAAACAATAATACCAGTTGACAGCCAGTGAACTCAGAACGAGAGAATGAGAATGAGAATGCTTAAAGTGACTATGTGATCTACCAATGTGCTTGGGTGGAGCAGTCCAACTCTAGTTACTAAAGGTAACACATTGGTTAGTGTTGTATACTCTTACAGCAGTGGGGTAAAGGCTGTTTCTGTACATAGCTGTGCGGGTTCGAATAGACCTAAGCTGTTTTGCGGATGGCAGGGAAGAGAAAAGTGCCCGTGCGGGGTGACTATGATCTCTCATAATGCGCATCATCTTTCTGAGGCAGAGTGTGGTGTAGGTGTCCTGGACTGCCGGTAGCTGTGTGCCGATGATTCCCTGAGCTGTTCTGAGCACCCTCTGTAGGGCTTTCTTGTCCTGTATGGAGCAGCTGCCACCCCAGGATGTAATACACCCTGTGAGGACGGACTCCACAGCACACCTGTAGAAAGTGGTGAGGACTGTAGTGGACATCCCGGCTTTCTTCAGACGCCTGAGGAAGTGAAGACGTTGATCGGCCTTTTTGATAGTTGATGCTGTGTGCTCAGTCCATGTGAGTTTGAGGGTGAGGGTGACCCCTAGGAATCTGAAGCTGTTGGGCCTCTCTACCATGTCCCCTCCTACGTAGATGGGTGCCTGAACCGTATCCTGTTTCCTGAAGTCAATCACCAGCTCCTTAGTTTTACTGACATTGAGAGACAGGTTGTTGCTCTGGCACCACTCTCCCAGGAGTCTCACCTCCTCTCTGTAGGCTGTCTCATCGTTCTTGGTGATTAGACCCACAATGGTGGTATCGTCAGCAAACTTTATGATGGTGTTGGAGCTGTGCCTGGCCACACAGCCATGTGTGAACAAGGAATATAGCACTGGGCTCAGGACGCTTCCCTGTGGAGTGCCAGTGGGGAGAAGGTATTACTGCCAATCTGCATACGCTGCGGTCTGTTAGTGAGGAAATCCAGGATCCAATTGCACAATGTGGCACTCAGTCCCAACCCTAGTAGTTTGTGGATCAGCTTGGTTGGGATGACAGTGTTAAATGCTGAGCTATAGTCCACAAATAATAGCCTTCCATAGCAGTTTTTATTATCCAGGTGATACAGAATGGTGTGAAGTGTGTGTAGTATTGCTTCTTCAGTGGATCTGTTGTGGCAGTAGACAAACTGCACTGGGTCCAAAGTGTCTGGGATGGTGTCCTTAATGTGTCCCAGCACCAGCCTCTCAAAGCATTTCATTGCAATGGGGGTCAGCAGTGCCACTGGGCAATAGTCATTAAGGCAGCTCACTTTGTTCTCCTTAGGAACGGGGATAATGGTGGTGTTTTTGAAACAGGTGGGTACAGCTGAGCTTTTTAAGGAGGTGTTAAATATATCCGTGAGCACAGCAGCCAGTTGTTCACTGCAAGTTTTTAAAACTCGCCCTGAAATTGCGTCCGGACCAGCAGCTTTGCGGATGTTGACACGGCTAAAGGTTTTTCTCACTTGCGCTACAGAGACGGTGAGACTGGCGTTATCATGTAGCGCAGTGGGGATCCGCGTGGGTGTCTTCGTTCTCAAACTCGAAACGGCCATAAAAGGCGTTCAGTTCGTCAGGGAGAGACGGAACGGCACCTGTCAATGTCCTCATCTGTGGTTTATAATCTGTTAATGTTTGGATTCCCTGCCACAGCCTATGTGCATCTTGAGTGCAGTTAAACTCTGATTCCACCTTCCTGCTGTATTCCCATTTCGCTCTGGCAATGGCTTTGCGGAGCTCGTACTTGCTCTTCTTGTACGCGTCCATGTGTCCGGACTGCAACGCGCAAGTTCGTGCACGGATCTTATTTCGGATTTCGGCGGTTATCCACGGTTTTTGGTTGGGGAATGAGCAGACTGTTTTATGTGGTATGCAGACATTTACACGGTGCTCCATGAAGTCTGTGACCACTGTGGCATACTTGTCCAGATTGGAGGATGAGTTTCTGAACATGTCATAGTCCACAGAGTCGAAGCAGTCCTGGAGCCTTTCCTCTGCTTCTGGGGTCCAGCGCTGCAGGTTCTCTCGCTTCAGTTTCTGCTTGGAGACCGGGAGCAGCAGAATCGAGGCGTGATCTGACTGCCCGAGGTGTGAACGCAGCAGGGAGAGGTAAGCACCTTTGTGTGAAGTGTAGCAGTGGACGAGAATGTTTGAGCAGGAGGGGCAGGAGGTGGGGCAGGAGATGTGCTGATGGTACTTTGGGTACACATTCCTGAAGTCGGCTTGGTTAAAGTCCCCGGAGATAATGAACAGTCCATCTGGGTGCTTGTTCTCGTACTTAGTGACGATGTGGTACAGTTCGTTCAGAGCGCTGTGTGTGTTCCCTTGGGGTGGGATGTAAACTGCGGCCATGAGCACAGCTG
The DNA here is from genome assembly GCF_900964775.1 of Scleropages formosus. Taxonomy (NCBI): domain Eukaryota; kingdom Metazoa; phylum Chordata; class Actinopteri; order Osteoglossiformes; family Osteoglossidae; genus Scleropages; species Scleropages formosus. The sequence continues at coordinate 3,104,005 of NC_041825.1, read as the reverse complement.
AGAACTCCCTGGGCAGGTAGAACAGTCGGCATTTGATCAGGAGGTATTCAAGGTCCGGAGTGCAGTTCTGTGCAATCACTTCCACATTTGTACACCATATGTCGTTAATAAGAAAGCATACGCTTCCTCCTCTCGTTTTCCCTGATGAACCAGTCCGATCTGCGCGGTAGATTGAGGAACCCTCGGGCTGGACCGCGTGATCTGGTGTGCTGGCGGTGAGCCGTGTCTCCGTAAAGTAGTAAACAAAGCAGTTCTGGAAGTCTCTTCGGAATTTAAGTCGCCCTCTGAGATCGTGCAGTTTGTTATCCAGAGACTGAACATTAGACAGGGAAATGCTCGGCATTGGAGGTCGTAGCCCGCGGCGTTTCGCTCTCACCTGTACGCCAGCCCTGCGGCCCCGTTTCCGAGCTCGCGTCTTCTGAGTGGTCCCAGGTGGGTCGCGGTCATGATGCTGTTTGCGGCAGAGCGACGGTAGCGAATTCAGCTCTCTAACGCTAAGAACTGAGTCTAATCGCACCGTTTCACATATCTGCAGAAGAGTTTGGCGGTCATAAGTAATAAAAGAGTAAACTGGCTGGAGGGATAGTGACAAAAACAAAATAATATACACTAAACTAACAAGTCTGCAAGGAGAAGCAATCAACATGCCGCCTTGCGCCGGCGCCATTTTACAGACAGTAAATGTAAATTTGATTATGTAAATCAGGATTTACGTAAAAAATTCCCCGGCATACACATTATTTACAGATAGATGTTTATTTTACAAAAAACATCTGACATATTAAGTGAAAATTGGCGTAGCTAGGCAAGGCAGGAAACTGCATCCTCCCAGTCCTTGCGTGTTTTGAGCCGTGAATGCATCGCTTCTCATTAGTGCACTGCTTTCTTCGCATATTTTTTTTTTACATATTTCATTATTCATTATTGTATTATTCACAATGCCTGGTGGTAAACGTGCACTTGAAGGAAAACGAGAACCGTCTCGCAAGCGTAGAGCAATCAGTTTGGAGATGAAATTGAAAATAATATGGAAGTAGGAAGGTGGACAACAGATTTTTGTCTACAGCACAGGAACCAGGTTTAGCCGTATCGACTATAAATATGATAGTGAAGAATGCTGCATGTATAAAGGAGCACATGAAGAGGGCACATCACACTAGGAAGAATCCTTAGGGCTGACCCAGGACAGGTTAGGTGGACTATATCTATTAGGTGACCTTGACATGCCTGGGCATATCCCAGAAGGACCTGGAACAAAGAATATGTGACTAAGTACCTAGGCAATACACAGGCTTTAAATGTAATAGGCACATATAAAAGAGTTAAAATACAATAAGTTTCACCTCTGGACATTAGAGAAGAATCTGTCTAGAATCGATGAACTAAGCAGAGTTAATCACAGTCCAGGAGGTGGTGGCTTATCATGGAGAGCGTCTAAGTGCCCATTGTCTGAAACTTCAACACCTTGCAGAAATGATGGCAATAATAAGGCAACTTCTCTGAGGGGAAATCCCATACAACATCCGTAGTTCACCTGAATTATGTGGAATAAAGAAGGATGGCAAACCCTGAGGGAGACACAACGCCACTTTCAAGAGGTTTTGCCACTTCGCCACTTTCTTTCCAAGCGGGACTTTGTCATAAACAAACTATAATATTCTATCTGATTCAGTCACCATACAACACCATAGTATTAGGCTACACCTGGCTGGTTGTCCATAACCTGGTGCTGTCCTGGAACACAGGGAAGTTACTTTCTTGGCGAAAACAGTGTGTGCACAGATGTCTCACTCCTTTTTTTGCAGCGCTACTGTGGCGGAAAGTCCAAAAGCATCTCTGCCCTTGCAAATTCCCATAAAATACCTTGAGACATCTGACCTGGAACCCAAAAGTGTTGCAACCTTTTGAAGAACTGAAGCAACACTTCACCACAGTCCCTTTTCTAAGACATCCAGATCCTTCATTGCTTTATGTGGTCAAGGTGGATGTATCAGAAGTTGGGGTGGGGGCTGTGTTATCACAAAGGCAAGGAAGTCCTCTTAAAATGTAGTCCTGTGTGTTCTTTTTGTATAAGATGTCTGAGTCTGAAAGTAATCATGATGTCAATAAAAGGAATTATTAGCAATTAAACTTGCCTTGGAAGAATAGAGGCACTGGTTAGAGGGTGCTACTCACCCATTTATGCTTTTGACTGACCACAGCAATCTGGAATACCTACAGCAAGCAAAGGGGTTGAATTCCAGGCAAGCACGATGAACCTTGTTCTTTACCCACTTTAATTTCACGGTCACATATTGTCCAGGAGTCAAGAATGCCAAAGCAGATGCTCTTCCCAACTGTACAAGGTGCCTCCAAGTCTGCAACCTGCAGAGCCCATACTTCCTGCCACACATTTTGTTGCCCCAATCAGCTGGCCCATTTTGGATGGCATCAGGGCAGCCCAAGAAAAGGAACCGAGTCCCAACGACAAACCACAGGACAAAGAGTATGTCCGTTACACGATTTGCTTGCAGCTTTGCATTAGCTTCTGACTCCCCCAGTACAGGATACCAAGGAGTTCACAGAACACTGTACATTGTTTCATACCGCCGTGGACTTCATTACAGATTTGCCCGGCTTGGAGGGACACACAGCTATACTAGTGGTAGGTGATTGATTCTCTGAAGCCTATCATCTAATAACTCCAAAGAAACTGCCCACTGCAATAGAGACAGCAGAAGCCCTGTTCCAGCAAGTCTTCTGCCTGTATGGAGTCCTGGAAGACAAAATCTCGGGCCAAGGGCCCCACTTCACATCCAGGGTCTGGAAAGCTCTCGACTTGGAATATCTGTCAGTCTTCCTGCAGAGTTTTATTCCCAGTCAAATGGACAAGTGAAGAAACTGAAACAGGAGATCGGGCGGTTCTTCCACAGCTATTGTGCACAGAACCAGGCGAATTTAGTCGGTACCTCTCCTGGGCAGAATATGCAAAGAATTCTCTGGTCCACTTGTTCAGCAAATTGACTCCATTCCAATACATACTCAGATAACTCCAGCACTCTGTCCAGATTGTCAAGGTACAAGTGAACAAGTGGCGCACAGTCTTCTAGGACCCAGGACGGAAAGTATGGCTGTCCACTTGGGACATTAAACTACATCTACCATAGGAAAAACGGTCTCCCAGATAAATTAGAGCCTTCAAGATTATGAAAAGAATTAACTGTCACACACCGGTTACAGTTACCTGTCCATTACAGAATTTGTCCATGTTCCATGTCTCCGTGCTCAAGTCTTTTTCAATTTCACTTTTACTGTACCAGTATGCTGTTGCTCCACCTCCACCCCTTAAGGTGGATGGTGCCCAAGCTTATTGTTATGACTTCACATGGAGTATCGACAAAGAAAGTGTAGTGCTGAGTTAGTATTATTTGTGCGACCAGCCAAAGAGGGGTAGGTGAAGAGGCACAGTGTGACTTGAGAGCATCTGCCATAAAGGAGTCGAGGTGGGGTTTCTTGGCATGGGTGTGGGTCCGAATCGTGATTCAGGTCATAGTCCAAATTGAAAGGGTTGAGTTACGAAGATCCATTCGAAGTGCTGTGATCGTGATCTGAAGGGGCGTGGTCATGGTTCGGTAAGTGTGAGGGTGGAGATGCGCAAGGTCCTTGTCTGAAATGCAAGCGGCTTGATCCAGAAGGTTGTGGTCATGGTCCAAAGAACGAGGTTTGAAATACGAAGGGTCTTTATCTAAACAGCAAAGGGCTTGATGTGAATGTTGTGGTTCGACAAGCAAGGGTCTTAATCCAAAAAGGAAGGAGCGATGAAAAACAAGACAAGTGCGAGGAAGGGTGTGTGGTCTCAAAGAGATTCCACAAATGGTTGTGGTCAGAGCTCCTGTTTTTATATTATTTTTCAAATGAGGCACAGGTGTGTGTAATGAGCTTATTGTGTGGTCAGCGCTGCACTCCCTGTCATCTTTCAGGCTATTGCCCTGAGGTTGTGACACTTATACTGTCAAAACTATCTTAGAATCCAGATGACGTCGAGCCCACATGTACTACCTGGTGGACTGGAAGGGGTATGAGGCAGGAGGGCAATCCTGGTTCCCAGGAAGTGACATCTTAGACCCGAGCCTCATAGAGGACTTCCACCGGGCGCATCCTGACTGCCCTACTCCTCGCCCAAGGGGGCGTCCTCCTCAAGCCACTAGAGCTGCTCCTAGAAGAGGGGGTACTGTCATGATCTCTGAAAAACAGACTTGAGATGAACGCAGTAGGGGTAGCCCGCAGAGTCATTCAGCCACATCAAGCACACCTGAACCCAATAAACCCTTTGATCTCTCCCTGTCCCAATCCCCTGCTACTCACAAAGCGGGCAACTGTCTTGACCTTGTATTTTCCCGCAACTGTGGCTGTCCCGTCCTCTCTGTCGCTCCGCTACATGTCTCTGACCACTTCTTCATTTCCTTTCAATCCTCGCTCACCACTAACTCCTCGTCTCTTTCTGCACCCGTTGTCACCTTTCGCTGCAACTTAAAATCTCTCTCACTTTCCTGCTTTGCCTCTGCTACTCTGGCCGCTCTCCCAAAGTCAAAGAAATCACTGACAAATTCTCACCATCAACCTGCCTGGTTCATGCTGGACCTCCCTGCGGAGCTATCCTCTCCAACTTCTAGCCACTCTCCGATCCTGAAGTCGCTGACCTCCTGTTAATGTGCAGAGCCACCACCTGCTCGCTTCATCCGATCCCATTGTCACTCCTTCAGAACGTTTCCCCACTACTCTCCTCCTTCATCTCTACAATCATCAACTCCTCACTCTCCTCTGGCTGTTTCCCAGCTGCCTTCAAAACCGCTCTAATTTCACCTCTGTTAAAAAAATCCTCCCTGGACCCCAATCCGGTCTAAAACCCTAGAGCGGGTGGCCTGTGATAAACTGTCTGATTTCCTCACCCGGAACCATCTCCTCGATGGTTATCAGTCTGGTTTCAAAGTTGGTCACTCCACTGAGACTGCCCTTCTGGCGGTATCTGATGCTCTCCAAGCTGTTAGAGTTGCCTCTCTCCCCTCGGTCCTCATCCTCCTCAATCTGTCTGCAGCGTTCGACACTGTCAATCACCAGATTCTTTTCTTCTCTCTTAATCAGCTTGGGATCAGAGGTGCAGCACTAAGATGGTTTGAGTCCTACCTCTCTGACAGATGCTATCAAGTGGTCTGGCGGAGCTCTCGTTCTTCTCCTCTGCCTCTCTCAACCGGTGTTCCGCAGGGCTCGGTACTGGGTCCTTTTCTTTTCTCAATCTACACCTCCTCCCTCAGTCCGGTCATAGCCTCCCATGGATTCAAATATGACTGCTATGCTGATGATTCCCAACTCTTCCTCTCCTTTCCACCTGGTGTGTCAGACATCTGCTGATTCTCATCCCTGCCGCTTCACACTCAGCTGCAAACCTCCCCAGTGCATGCTGCAAGTCTTGATTGGTACCCGTCAGCTGCTTCAGGAATCCCATGAGCCAGCCAGGCCCGATAGAACTCCTTCTTCAGCTTGACGGCATCCCTTACCTCCGGTGTCCACCACCGTGTTCGGGGATTGCCGCCGCGACAGGCGCTGGAGACTTTATGGCCGCAGCTCCGAACCTAGTCCATTCGGACTCAATGTCCCTAGTCTCCCTCGGGACCTGGTTGAAGCTCTGTCGGAGGTGGGAGTTGAAGACCTCTCTGACAAGGGCCTCCGCCAAACGTTCCCAACAGACCCTCACTATGCGTTTGGGCCTGCCAGGTCTGTCCAGCTTTTTCCTCCGCCATCGAATCCAACTCACCACCAGGTGGTGATCAGTTGACAGCTCAGCCCCTCTCTTCACCCGAGTGTCCAAGACATATGGCCGAATATCAGAAGAAATGACTACAAAATCGATCATCGACCTCCGACCTAGGGTGTCCTGGTGCCAAGTGCACTGATGGACACCCTTATGCATGAACATGGTGTTCGTTATGGACAAACTGCGACTAGCACAGAAATCCAGTAACAACTCACCACTTGGGTTCAGATCAGGGAGGCCGTTCCTCTCAATCACGCCCCTCCAGGTGTCACTGTCGCTGCCCACGTGGGCGTTCAAGTCCCCCAGTAGAACGACAGAGTCCCCAGTGGGAGCACTTTCCAGCACGCCCCCCAGGGACTCTTAAAAGGCTGGGTACTCTGCACTGCCGCTAGGCGCATAAGCACAAACGACAGTGAGAGACCGTTCCCTGACCTGAAGGTGCAGGGAGACAACCCTCTTGTTCACCGGGGTAAACTCCAACACATGGCTGCTGAACTGGGGGGCTATTAATAAGCACACACCCGCCCGCCGCCTCTCACCCGGGGCAATGCCAGAATAGTGGAGAGTCCACCCCTGGTCGAGAAGAGTGGTTCCAGAACCCAAGCTGTGAGTGGAAGTGAGCCCGACTATATCTAGACGGTATCTCTCAACCTCCTGCACTAGCTCAGGCTCCTTCCCCGCCAGTGAAGTGACATTCCAAGTCCCAAAAGCCAGAGCTGGCGCCCGAGGTTTGGGTCGGCCGGGCACTCGGCCCAGACCACCGCCCAAATCACAACGCACCGGCCCCTTATGTCCTCTCCAGCAGGTGGTGAGCCCACCGAAGAGTGGCTCCACGTCTTGGCTTCGGGCTGAGCCCGGCCAGGCCCCGTGGGCATAGACCTGGCCACCAGGCGCTCACATGCGAGCCCCTCCCGCAGGCCTGGCTCCAGGGTGGGGCCCCGGTGACCCCATACTGGGTGGGGTGAACGAGAGCCTTGATTTTACAGTTATAAGGGGGTTTTTGAACCGCGCTTAGTCTCATCTGTCACCCAGGACCTGTTTGCCATGGGAGACCCTACCAGGGGCATATAGCCCCAGGCAACATAGCTCCTGAGGTCATTCAGGCACTCAAACCCCTCCACCACGTTAAGGTGGTGGTTCGCGGAGGGGGGCCTTCCTGCTCATGCCATCAAACCTCTGCAGCTTCTACAGAATGCTGCTGCACGAGTTGTGTTTGATTTGCCAAAGCGCTCCCGTGTATCTCCTCTACTCATCTCTCTGCACTGGCTTCCTATAGCTGCCCGAATCAAATTCAAAACCCTGGTTACTGTGTACAAATGCATCAATAGAACTGCTCCCAGCTATTTATAAGACTTGATCAACCGCTACACCCCAGGCAGGCCCTTTCGCTTGTCTACTTCTGCTCGCTTGGTTTAAAGGAAAAGCTCGGAGGTTCTCGGTTCTGGGTCCGTTGTGGTGGAATGACCTTCCCCTGTCACTCAGAACTGCAGAAACTCTTTCTGTATTCAAGAGGGGTCTGAAAACTCACCTTTTCCAGATCCACTTCACTCAAGCCTAACCCTAACCCTTGCTTACTTCTGTATCTTATAATATTTAAAAAAATAATAATAAAAAAAAATTGGTGGGAAGGTATCGGGATTTGCCTCTCCTGTGTTTTATGCACCTACTTGAACGATGAACCTCGGTGCAGCAAGTGGTAGGTAACAAATTAGGTTTGCTTAGACTTTCATGTTTGTAGCTATGTCTCCTTCTCTTAATGTAATGTATAAACTGTACTTTTGCTGAGATGCACGTCACTTTGGACAAAAGCGTCTGCTAAATGAAAAAATGTAAATTTAAATGTAAATATAAACACCAAATCCCCAGCACCATAAAATGAGTGACGGAAAAATACCTATAGCTACCGATTCTTGATCAGCTCTCTACTGCATTTCCTGGCCCCTACTTAGCAATTCTTGTTCCGTGTATAATCAAATGCTTCTAAAATCCTGTTCACAGTGTGTTTGTGTTCTACTCCAGAGCTCTAGTCCCATCTGCGTCTGTACTCTGTGCTCTTGTCCCGGTCCTGTGTCCTTGCACAATCTAAGTCGTGTTTCTGTGTATTCAGCCAGTCAGTTTCCCTTACGAGACACTCAGCAAGTCCCTTCACTCTGTGTTCCTTGTCTTGCTTCAGCACTTTCTTTCTGTGTTTGCACGATACACATATATATGTTTATTCTGCTTCTGAGAACATCACCCTTTTCATCCACAGTTGGATGCAAAGCAACACATCTGTGTCTGTGTAACCTCCTTATGTGACAATATGCCTAGAATAAAGGATATAAATAATATATTCTGTAATTTGTTAGAGGGGGTGCAGTGGCGCAGTGGGTTGGACCAGATCCTGCTTTCCCGTGGGTCTGGGGTTCAAGTCCCACTTGGGGTGCCGTGCGGCGGACTGGCGTCCCGTCCTGGGTGTGTCCCCTCCCCTTCCAGCCTTACGCCCTGTGTTGCCGGGTAGGCTCCGGTTTCCCGTGACCCTGTGAGGGACAAGCGGTTCAGAAAATGTGTGTGTGTGTGTGTGTGTGTGTGTGTGTGTAATTTGTTAAAAATTGTGAGTTCACAAAAAAATGCATTTTAAAAGCCATTATTTTATTGTCCTAAAATGAGGTTTTATTCTTTTATCATGGAAAATTCAAATTCCGGATTCTAAAACATTCTGCAAAATTATTGATATTACTTCACGAAGTTGTATGAATGCTCTGTTTTAACTGAACAAAACGTATAACACTGCACAGAAAACACAGACACACACGCACACGTCTGAAGCCGCTTGTCCCAAGTGGGGTCGTGGCGAAACGGAGCCTAACCTGGCAGCACAGAGCGCAAGGCTAGAGGGGAAGGGGACACATCCAGGACAAGACGCCACTCCGTCGCAAGGCACCCCATGCAGGACTTGCAGAAAACAGACATCGTGAAATACTACCATAAATTAGAAGAGTTGCTAAAGCTGGGAAATGACTCACAACGAGTTGCACAAAATACTAGAAGTTTGAAGAATCACATTCTTAAACATGGGGAGCTACACCGCTCTATTGCGTTTTGTATTCACAACAAACCAATCCCGTAAAAACAGCAGCAATGACATCCCATTATACCTCCGCTCCCCCCGATTATTGCCCATCTCCTCCAGGACACTCCTCTCCTTCACTTCTAACTCAGATTTCTCCTCCTCTGTCTCTTCTTCAGGTAGTGGTACCCCAGATTTTATATTTTAATGTTATTCAGAAATACACACACAAATATTGCAGCCCACCAACTCTCATACAGTTCTGAGTAAAGGAAAAAATTAGGACATATGGGGATCAACCTCATTTTTACTGAACCACAATGTAAACAGATTAAGGTGTGTCTGTTTTATTGACCTTTTACTGATTCTGAATTAGTGGTATACTGACTTAGGCGTTACAAACAAATTAAATTATAAATAGATTTCCTATCCCAGCTGTATTCATAATTTGAGGATCCAGTGTCCTACTACCCCACTCAAATACAGAGGAAAACATGTATGTGTCGTAATGGAAGAATGACATCAGTATCTTACTTCTGTTTTAATGTTCTGCCCTTCCTTAACACACCCAGAGATACATTCTGTTACCTTAAAAGGACATGTATTGCTATCTATAAAAGAGAAGATGGATACCTAACTACCTTTTCTGCTGTTTCTTCTTATTCTGGAGTTCTAGTATGCATGGTCTGTAGGTTGGTATCACTTAAATGGAAGAGTCAACTGGGAGTGCTCAGTATAAATGAAGCAAGTCTATTTAGAAGATCAATAGTGGAAACTAACAATGTTTTTATCTCAGAGTTGAGATTTGTATGAAAAAATCTAATGAAACATTGTCTCAGTGTGATTTATTTATACAATGTATAATCTCTTTGATTTACAAACTTCATGGTTAGTGTGTTGTGCAACTGGTAATGATATTCCAAGTTATTGTTTATTTGTTTGTTTTACAAACAGCAATAACAGTATATTGTTACATTATAAAGGCCCAAATGATAGGCAGCAAATAAATGATCATTAAAACTTCAGAAATGCATATTAACTCAACTTAACGCCACCAGCTGTCCCACAGCTACCAGCAGTCTTGGACACCTACACCACAAGCTGCCTCAGAAAGACGATGCGCATTATGAGAGATCATAGTCACCCTGCATGGGCACTTTTCTCTTCCCTGCCATCTGCAGAACGGCTTAGGTCTGTTTGAACCCGCACAGCTATGTATAGGAACAGCTTTTACCCACTACTGTAAGACTATACAACACTAACCAATGTGCCACCTTTAGTAACTAGAGTTGGACTGCTCCACCCAAGCACATTGGTAGATCACATAGTCACTTTAAGCATTCTCATTCTCATTCTCTCGTTCTGAGTTCTCTGACTGCTACCATTATTGTTACTACTGTCACCATTATTTATCGTTATTGCTGTCATTGCTGCTATTGTTATTTACTGTCATTGACACTGTTTTGTTTGTCATTGTTTTGTTTGTGCAGTATTTCTATTGTCCTTGCCCATAGTCTGAGGAGAAGCATTCGGGAAGATTTTCATGATACATATACATGGTACTTGTATCTAAGACAATAAACTTGAAACTTGAATTATATCTGCATTATATCTCTGATTATGAGATATTAAATATATTAAAATATTAATGAGATGTGAGATATTAAAAATCTTCTTTGCAAATTATTGTAGTAAAAAACAAGGTCAGAATGACATGGCTGTTTAGCACATGTTGATGTTGAAAAATCTCTCCAGGGTTGCAAAATGAAATTTGAAAGTCGGTGTTCTTTGTGTTTGTGTGGGTTAACTTGGCCTGTGTTTTCTGTCCATGTTTCAAACAGATCACATACGACACATAACAGCATTACTGTAATGTATTACACTCAAAATACGTTATGCACATTGCAGAATATATATAAGGTATATATATATATATATATATGACACTGACGTTTGTTCAGTTCTTTCATCTCGCCTTACAAAAGCAGCTTTAGAACTGCAACCAACTTTAGTGACAAGCTGTGTGTTCTGCTAGATTCAACATTTAGGCTGAGCTGTAACTGCACTGGTTCTCAAGCACTTAGTACAAGTGAAAAGCGTTTTAGCACTTTTTTTGGTGAAAGCAATCCACCTCGACCTGACAAACGTTCCTTCACCCTGCTGCACACATACGGCCATGCTCTCACATTCAGCTAGAGCTCCTATTTATACTTTGCTTTTGTTCCATATTTATGTAACATTTCTCCAGAATAGCAACAGATGAAAAGATGTCTCAACATTGCTTTTTTTAAAAAAAAAAAAAAAAAAAAAAAACTGTTCAATGTATGATGTATGTAGCCCTTTAGACCATGACCACAAACACCATAAAAAACACCTAGAGGTGCCAAAGCATTTGAAACACCTTCCTGTTAATGTAGCAAACTGCTCGTCACAAACACAAACACACACACACACACTTTCAGAACCACTTGTCCCATACGGGGTCGCGGGGAACCGGAGCCTACCTGGCAACACAGGGCATAAGGCCGGAGGGGGAAGGGACACACCCAGGACAAGACGCCAGTCCGCCACAAGGGACCCCAAGCAGAACTCGAACCACAGACCCACTGGAGAGCAGGACCTGGTCCAACCCACTGCGCCACTGCACCCCTCACAAACACCCAGTTTTTTTAAAATTAAACATCAACAGCATGGACTCTGTATTCATATGCATGTATTTCCTTTATCTAGTACAAGTGAAGTATCTTTCAAAGTTTATTGATTTGAAATTTTAAGAGCACAATTGCTCAGATGTTCTGAAAAGGAAACAGTGAATTAACATCAGTAAAGAAGTCATAGCAAGAAACGAGGAATTATTAAGTGTATATAAGCATATTATTATTATTATTATTATTATTATTATTATTGTTGTTGTTGTTGTTGTTGTTGTTATTATAGCTTAAAAATGAACAAATACAACTTACCCAGAAATAGACACAGAGGGATTTTTAGTATCAAGGACATTGTGGAGGATTTACACAGGAAAAAGTGTGCAGAAGAGCAGAGAGGAAAATATTCTGTTCCTCAGTGTTAAATAGAGGACATAAAACGGACTGAAAAAGAGGAACAAAAGCGACAGAACTGGGGTGGGGCGAAAAGGGTGTTGAAATATATGGAAGATATAGAGATATTTTATTCGAAAGACAAATACAAAATTATACAAAATAACACAATAAAACGCGTTGGACTTCCCGCCTGAAAATACGCGACCAAAAGCGCAGTAATGACTAAAATAACGTGTCATATATTCATTTAAAGTCTAGAGGCGCTTTGAACAGCACAATTGAATCGAAACATTGACAATGGCAGGAAAATCGAGTGTCGAGGGTGTGGAGGTGGGGGCGTTGGGTGAAGGGGGGGGTGGATGACGTCATCCGCGGTGTAACCAACTGTTATGATGGCGAAAGCGAAAGAGACGGAAGCCCGGTTTGAGCGGCACAGATCCACACAGTTAAAGTTAAAAGTAACGAAACGTGGAGATTTTTTTTTTTCTTTTTTGTTTTTCGTCACTTGTCTTATAATCATTAATATCTAAAAGGTAAGGATATGGAGGATGATGCTCCCTCCCTGTTTCCTTAACTTCTCCTTATTAATCCGTACAATAAAGTTGTTTACTGGAATGGAATTGAGTGACATTCCAAGGAAAAAAAAGTGTTTCTGTGCATGAAACTACTTGAAAAGTTTTCATTCAATGGCTTGCATACATACTCACTCACTCACTCACTCACTCACTCACTCACTCACTCACTCACTCACATTTACCACTTGACAAAGACAGGGTCACAGTGGCCCGTAGTACATCCTTGATGCACATGGCACCAAGCCAGTCAGGGTACGTCCTGCACGGGACACCAGTCCATCACAGTCTCTAAAACCATAGTGTAAAGAACTTATATTTCACAGCTGTGTGTTTCTATTTTTATCGTTGCATTATTCACACAAAGCTTTAGATACACAACTACGCAATGCAACTGCATGGTTATGTAATATTAGGTTCCATAAGCTTAAAGAAATTTTCACTGGGAGTCCCCATGTATGGTGTGGTGGTGCAGTGGGTTGGGCTGGGTCCTGCTCTCCGGTAGGTCTGGGGTTCCAGTCCCGCTTGGGGTACCTTGCGACGGACTGGCGTCCCGTCCTGGGTGTGTCCCCTCCCCCTCCAGGCTTACGCCTTGTGTTGCCGGGTTAGGCTCCGGCTCCCCGCGACCCCGTAGGGGACAAGCGGTTGTGATGGTGTGTCCCCCCATGTATTATATACGTAGTTAATAGCCTCCACATTGTGCCTATTTGTTTATTATTGTTGATCAGTCTGTGAATATGCCATCACATGAAAATATATTTTCAGATACTGTACATACAGTCACAAAAACACAGCAAACACAACAAAAGGGCTTAAGAAGTTTTTAGATATTGATCTATAATTCTCTTTTTGTACAATGCAGTAGATTTGCTGGAAAACACAAATGCTGACATGAGGAATTAAGCAAAAAGAAGTCATAATTTCTGTACCTCTTACATAATCTTCATATGAAAGCATTACAAAATAGTATATTTAGCTACATTTGGCCTCCATTTTTCTTTTTTAAACATTCTATACAGTACAAAAAACTGATTTTGTAGTTTTTTTTCCTTGTTGTCTATTCAGTGGCTGGGGGAGCACTTGCATTTTCCCCTTCACCTCCATCTGCTTCTCCTCCAGCTTCTTGAACCATCTGGTTATATTTGCTCTTAAAAAATCCCGCCTGAGAAAGAGGAAAGAAAACAGTTATATTCTTACAGGTGTGGTGAAGACAAGGCAGTGTGTCAGACCATGACCAAGGAAGGTATGAAATGGTAAGATGTTCACCTTGTAGAGTCCACCGGCGATCAAAGCCAGCAATAGCAAAGCCCCAAATGCGCCTCCTATGATTTCCTTGGTGAAGTTCGGCTCACTGGCCATATCCACACGTGTCTTAATCTGCAACGAGGAAAATAAGATCATGCGAACTTTTAAATGTTTAAATTTAAAGAAGTTTCAGTAAATTAAATAAAAAATGTTGCTATAATTTTTTAGATGCTGTTATGATACTTAACAGTAAATTAAACAATATTAATACTAATATTGTTGGAATTAATCAAGATTAAAATATATATAAGAACTTGAAAGGTTCCAGAGAAGCAGTAATATGATGATAATCTAACATGAATTACCATGCTACAGGTAAACACAAGCTCTGCTTATGATAAACATTAATGACAACAATAATTTAACAAAATGAAACTTTTACAAAGATAATTTATTACTATGAGTTCAGTGGTGAAAATTATTAAGTAACACATCAGAACACCACTTTTTAACATAGTTTTACAAAATTATACTGTTTTGGCCGTGTCTTCTTTATATTTGACAAAGCACTGCACTGTTGTGGGTTTCTTTTATTTTTCTATTGTGCTTCAGTCACACAGAACCTGCTCGATAGTCTCTGTATCAACATCCTATGTCCTACAGGACTTCCTATAGAAACTTGATACATGAATAATTACACTATGTGCGTTTTAATGACTTTTATATTGACAACTAACACCACATTCACAGTATGATGTTATTACCTCAGTGACTGGAATGCTGCTTTGGGGACTCGAGGAAAAATAAATAAACTGGTTTTTGTCAAAATCCATACTTGAGCTACTGACCAAACGTACAGTTGATAGCTGAGTCTGGGCAAGAAGAAAGAGGGCAATTTATTCATATAACACTTACTGACTGGTCATTTCATGATCAGATACTCTGACTCACAGAGTCTCAATCAAGTACACAGTGGACACACACCAAAACACATGGAGAAAATACCCCCCCCGCCAAAGGCCTCCACACACAAGTAGTGGGTTAACAATGTTACCTGCTCAACTGTAACTTATCCTTTAATATAAAATAAATGTAAATGCACTTCATGTACTTCATGAAATATGGGTGGCTGGCAGGTTAGTTTGTAGAGCTCCTGCCTTTGAACCTGAAGGTTTCCAGTTCAAATCTCACCTCCAGGTGTAGTACCGTTGAGGAAGGTACTGGGCCTAAAACTGCAGTTATAAAGATAAAATAGAGCTTTACCACGGTTGAACACCCCATTACCTGTTCTATCCAGCCTGAAGTAACTTCACCGGAAACATTGTAAAACAAGGTTTCATCTTTTCTCAAAAACACCTCACACCGTAGTACTCTGCACACTGCAACTGTACAGTCCTAAGGGAGAACAAGTCAGACAGGAACCGTTTTATACGTGACAATCTAAGGAGGAGCCAACACAAGTCAGCTTTCTTTCTTTGTGCTTCGGGGTATTTTGACACACAGTGTGAACAAATTTTACTTTGTCAGTAACTATGCTTGACGTACACAGGCTTTTGATCAACATGAGACAACGCTGGAAATAATTATTCGGTGATTAATCTAATGAATAAATATAGAAGAAATGTAATGTATAAGAAATGTTTGCTCACCACATTAGGAGTTTTCCTCAATTTCTCCACAAAATCGGTAAAGGCAGGGTTCTCATCTTTTTGTGCCTTACATCCCATAATCTACAGAATAGTTTTTCATCAACAGAAAATACACATTTTACACTCTGTTTTATACGGAAGATAACTGCATAAAGAATAATAATCTGCATGAATATGTCATGCATTTACCATGTTATACAGCGTTGCACTGTGTTTAGTAAAGGCTGGTACCTGCGCTGGTTGTGCCTGTAGTGTGGTGCCCAATTCCAGACTCACCTGAATGCTGTTTTTATTGGTCCAGATGTCTTTTTCTCCCAGTTTAATTGGGACCTTTATAGTAATTGTTGCATTGAAATCTCTTATATAATTAACAACCTTAAAAAACAAGAAAAAACAGACCTCATTTCTCTTAACTTATTGCTCAACTATTGTTAGAGTCCAAAGGAGTCACAGCAAGCAATCAGCCAGTTCATGAGCCAGTTCTTCTTTTATTTAATAAAATGTGAATTAAGTCTTTTTTTTTTCTGTTTTATGTTCACATTTCTTTATGCTGTACTTGTTTCTTGCTTTAGGTTTCAGTCAAAAGTAAATTAAGTGGTACTTTTGATGTCACCACATAACACACTAAAAATTACCAAACACTGTATGCTGCAACATCTTCTGTGAAATTTATGAAACATCTGTACTGTTTCCAAACACTCTGGGATTCTGCAGAAAGTCATCCTTCATCCAGTTCAAATGAGTCTGATCTCAACTGTTCACATACAGAACCAGTAGCAATGTAATTAAGAGCAGTGCAAGATGATGGAAAAAATACCTCAAATGACTGCAAAACAGGCTTCTTCAGATCATTTTTTCCAGCAGTGAAGTTTATGTAACTGGTTGATTCCTCTGAGCTTCATGGATTTAAAACAGAAAAAATATGATCAGTGGTCTAACAGAAGGACAACTGAAAATGACTTACACTGTCAATCTACTTTTGTGGATCTACAGTGGCACTGACATTTAAACTGTAATTTCATGAAAAAAAACAATTTTTAAAAGAAAAAAGTCTAAACTGCATAATCTCTGGACCACAAAACAATTATAGAAGTGATCAGAAAATGCAAACCTTCTGACAACAGCAAAAATGCTGTATTTTACACCAAGCTGTCTGGTCCGGTAATTTTCCCTCAACGTGTGCAGTTCGTTTCCGCTAAAAGTCACAACATTAAAGAAATACAATTATGTACTATGCATTTGGCCGCAGGAAAAAATCATATACATGACAGTAAGTTACTGATAAGCATCCAAATAACGTGATAATATAATATGACATTGTCACATGATTTTGATGTCTCACTCCCACATGTTTTCAAATAGAGAGATACACAAAGGAGATGAAATTTATGACAAACATTAGGTGGAGACACAGATGTCCTGTTACCTTGAA
Source organism: Scleropages formosus (assembly GCF_900964775.1). Classification (NCBI taxonomy): domain Eukaryota; kingdom Metazoa; phylum Chordata; class Actinopteri; order Osteoglossiformes; family Osteoglossidae; genus Scleropages; species Scleropages formosus. Next base: position 3,087,223 of record NC_041825.1, on the reverse strand, counting down.
GCATTAGCAGTAAACGTCACAGTTCGGTCAAAATTACTGTTTCCATCTATCCCAAAAGATAGAATGAAGAAAACCTAAGACAAGTAGGAAGACATTCAGAATAATGACAAAACTCAACAGTTTGCATGAAATGCAAAACAAGTGTTAACTTTACGAGCCAATGAACTACTTACAGTGGCTTTCTGTCTGTTCAACATTTGAAATAAACACCATGTTGGCATTCTTACTTTCTTTTTACTGCTATATTAACTTAAAAATCGCAACCCTGTGTGATTTCCTCACGTTCTACCTCCTGGTCTTCTTCTCATTCTGTCCCTCACGATATCTATTAACTATACTACACATCACATATACCTTTCTGCAGGGTACTACAGAGTCCCAACTGGGACTGAAACACTGGACCTTGTAAAAAGTTCCTCGGCCACGATGTCACCTACTAATCCATATTACAGAGAAAGTACAGAAAGTACAGGTGGAAATTGTGAACAGGTGCTCAAATTTCACGTAATAATGCCCTTAACCAGCTTTTCAACATTTCGCTCTTGCCAGGCCATGACAGTGGCTGATCAGACAACCATGGGTGCAAAATTATGTACCTTTAAAATGATAGACACTGAAAACCTGACACTTTCTAGAACAGTAATCTTTTACAGTTCTCACCAGTTTGCAAAATATTGTGCTAAATAACAGGAAAAAGAGATGGAGCGGAAAATGGGAAATGTGCTCTTATATTCTGAAGAACAGGTAACACCAGGTGTTCTTAACTCTGGACCTGGTGGGTCACAGTTAATGCAGGCTTACAAACTGTCTTCAAATTAGAAATATACACATTATTTTTAAGTCACTGTTTTATTTTATTACTGAACATAAAAGCGGACGTTGACTTGTTGACTCAATGAACCACAAACTGAGAACTAACCTGGGATCCGCTCCTGAAAATGGGCCTGTTGATGTGGCAGGTGCTGATCCCCAATACAGTGGCTTCTACACTGTCTACAGCAGTGCACTGAACTCTTGCCCTCCTCAAAGGATCCTGAAAGAACAGTGGAAGCCTTAACACTTCATTGTTTACTCTGGGGGGGTGCAGTGGCACAGCAGGCTTGGCCAGGGCCTGCTCTTTGGCGGGTCTGGCGCTCGAGTCCCGCTTGGGGTGCCTTCTAACAGACTGGCGTCCCATCCTGGGTGTGTCCCCTCCCCCTCGAGCCTTACACCCTGTGTTGCCGAGTTAGGCTCCGGTTCGCCATGACCCCGCTTGGGACAAGCGGCTTCAGACAATGTGTGTGTGTTTACTGTGGTACAGATCAGTTGCACTTGGTTTCTGTTGCAGCAGATCGGTGAGTATTAAACATTTTACATTTACAGTTATTTTGCAGATGCTTTTCTCCGAAGTGACTTCCTATGAACTCTGTGTAGTGTTATCACACCACACATAAACACACCAATGGCTGAATTGCTCTCCCTCACCTGTACCACAGTAACTCTTCGAAATGACAGTCCTGCTGGGTAGGTGAAAATGACATGACTGTTGTATGAGTTTTCCCCTCTGTTCTCCACTGATACCGACACGTTCAATACCAGCGCTATGCCAACCTGTACCTCAGACACTCTGGGAGAAAAAAGTAGGGAGAAAGTACAGCTTTATACAACTATTCCTCATATTTATCCAAAGTATTATTTTGTAGAAATGCAGTATCAACAGTATTCATTATGTCTGGTCATAAACTGTGGAAAAAGTTTTACATGGCAGTAATTTTCTCACCCTGAGAAATTGAAATCCACTCTGAGATCATCAGTACACTTGCTGTCTGCTCCACAGTCCACCACAAAATCTAACTGACAGTGATGATAGAGCAGTTTATTTACACAGTGAAGAAGTAACAAAATTCGTAAGTAACTAAAGATCAAATGTAACATAAAACTGTATCCATAGTGATGTGAAAACTCACTGGGTGATTTGTGATTCTTCGTGAAAGTGGATCCAAGACTGGAGCAAGTTGGCCTCCTGGATGGGTGCTGTCTACAAAACTCAACCTTAACTCATTTATCAGAGGATTCAGAGCATCTTCTGGGCAGGCCTGGCACATAATACAGGAGAACACATGTCACTTGGGCATAAGGACACATACACACACACACACACACACACACACCATCTGAAACCGCTTGTCCCATACAGGGTTGCGGGGAGCCGGAGCCTAACCCAGCAACACAGGGTGTAAGGCTGGAGGGGGAGGGGACACACCCAGGATGGGACGCCAGTCTGTCGCAAGGGCATAAGGATGGTAAATTTTATTTTTCTAGGTGTACTGTGACAAAATAGATATATAGAGCCTAGAGTTTTTAAACAAAACACCAACTTGAATGGAACTGGTGTTTACCTAGTGGGTCCCCTACTTATGAACATTCAAGTGATGAACTGTCACCCCCCCCGGCCACACCCCGGACACCCAGTTAGCAGGAAGGACTATATAGGTAACCACACCACTTCTCCCAAACTGTGGAATCTCTTTGAGACAACCGTCCCCTCTGTACTTCAACCTGCTACATGACCTGGTCTGACCTCACCTCACCTAACCTGACCTGACGTGGCCCAGCCCTCGCCCCCTTGTCTTGTTCTCCTTCATTGCTGACCTTTGTTTGCCTCCTGGACTACAACTTTGGATTCTCACAAATAACAACATACACACCTTGTTTCTTTGACCCATCCCTGTTCCCAACCAGGAGTTTTGCTTTGTCCTTCAAGATTCACAATAAAAGACCTTGCACTCGGCTTCTACCTTCGGTGTCAATTAGTCAGATAAGATTGTTTTTACAAGTAAAAATTATACCAGTAACTGCATACTAATTTAGAATAGAACAGAATTATAAATCTGATGATGTTCCCCCCAGGGCTACTTCATGTCACATTCAACGATCCAACTTTTCGAGGAACAAACCACCTCTCAGTCCCAATGAAGTTTGTAAGTTAGGGACCAACTGTAATGAACACAACCAAGAGATCTTGGTTTTTCTATTCTATTTAATAATAATATTTTCCAAACAACATACATGCATTCCTTCTAAACACTGGTGACACCCAAATGTCTTTTCTAACATTACCTTCAGATTGTTGAAGAAAATATGAATAATTGATTCTAGTGTTTTTTTTTTCTTACTTACTTGAATGGAAAACTGATGGTTTTCACAATTTTTCTTCTTTTCCCCTCTAATGGTAACAACTTTATTTAAGAATTGTTTTTGAGGAGTGAAATATGCTCGAGACCGTGCAGCATTTCGAGTCGCATCCAGAGTCAGAGTGTAATTCACGCTTGCGTCCAGATCACCTATATGCAACAAAGAGAAGGTGTACCCATGAGGAAAGTAAAATGAACATGTTTGCTGAGAACGATTAAAGTGTCACTCAAGTGTACATCTGTCAATATCTCTGCAGTAATTTGTCAGTTCTTGTACAAACGAAATTTTGGGCCAGCAAAAATCTTTCTTGAACCAACTGGTATTCACATTTAACACATATGCACCTTGATATCCTTTCGTACGGCTCGTCATGGTGAAACAGACAGTTGCAGTATTAGAAAGGTCTTTGGTACAATCCTTGGTGTCGGTGGGAATTTTCGGTGGGCTGAAAGACATGGTGACTGCAACAGAAACCACCGGTCTGGACCTGTTATGAACAATGAATCATATAAAAAACATTCCCAAAAACACAGTTGCTGTTTTGCCCTGCCTAAGTGTATATAAGGAACACCTAAAAAGATAGTATTGAGTCCTTTTTCATCATTGATTTTATCTGTATTATATTTGAATTTCTCTGAAACTTTTCTCCAACGCAATTTACAATGTTCAGCTACTGACAATAATTTACCAATTTATACAGCTGGTTATGGTTTTACTGGAGCAACTTAACTTGGTTCAAGGGTACTACAGCCAGAGGTGGGATTGAAACCTGTAACATTTGGGTCCAGTATGATTTCCACTTACATTATTTAGTCTTAGTGTTTCAGTATCTTGTATCAGGAACAGAAGTTTGAGGAATACAGTGCACCCCTTCAATCGAACTGTTCAGTCATAAAACTTATAGCAAGGGCCGTGTTGCTAGAGCTTCCGAAGGTAATGTGTACCTGAACAGCAGGACCTTTCCCCTCGACCCCACTGCAATGTCTGTCAGCCTGTCTCCGCTCTGGTCCAGAGATCCACTGATTGACTGGCCGAAATATCGAAGCCCCGACTCAACGTTTGAACCCTGGATTCTCTGCAGGTAGCGACAGAGGGATGCAGCGACAGTCAGAGGTAGAAGAGTTACAAGGAAAAGGTGTGAGAGAAATCAGAAACTACATATACTACAGTAACTCATAAGCCTTTAATATCACCATAGTAACAACATGGTATTATCATTAACTTTTTGATGCTGCTTTGCTTCCTGTTGCTCCATTTTGCTTCTCTCACCTGAGAGAACACAGGGTTTACTCCGCTTGTCGTTCCAGAGAAGATGTACACGCTTCCCTGGCCATTGTTCTCCATGGGGGCTCCTACAGCCACATCAGTGATGCCATCGCCATCCAAGTCAGCAAGTGCAGCCAGAGAAGTGCCAAACCTGCCCCTCATTCCTGCCACCCCCACCAAGGGCTGAGGTGTACACATGTCTTTGGACTGCAGAGAATTTTACAGACATGAATCTTTAAAGAGTACTTTCAGTAAACTGAGCTTATGATAAAAGAGATACAGGCACACAGGTAACACTACAAGTTTTGCAGCTCATGAGAAGAACATCAACCTATACCCTCATCCGGAAGGCACAGACGGTGACTTCTCCCTCGCTGTCTCTCTGTGCATCTGTGTACATTGGAGCCGAAATAAGCAGTAAATCTGCGTAGGAGTCTGAATCCAAGTCCACAGCGCACAGCTCTGCCCCAAAATATGAACCAATCTGAAAGGTAAGGTATATTTAAAAATCCAGTTATTTGAAAATGACATCATGCTTAAAAAACATAGCTTTTTAGTTGAGAAGGCATACGGGGTAAATTAAAAATAAATAAAATAGAAAAGTACAGTACATGTTCAAAATTTTAGAGAGGAGCCAAAAGCAATTTGTGATACAGCACTGTAAACCTCAACAATTTAACATATAATTAACCCTTGATAGATATAATGCTGTTGCACAGAGGAAGAAGCCCCAAGAAGATTTCCAGGATATGCTTCATTTCAGTGCTGAACACAAGGCCTTGATATTGTGTGCACCCTGGACAGGAAACCAGGCCATCACAAGGGAAGTTCTTTCTCTCTCTTTCACACACACATGCATGCACACACCGGGCGGAACCAGAGAACCCAGACGAAAGTCTTGTGACCAAGAAAAAAATGTGCAAAATGCACATTACACTTAGTGATGTGTCCATTATGCACTTAACAGTGTACAAAACAAGACCAACCTGCTTGCTCTCAAGCATCGTCTCTGCTTGATCTGAAAATATAACAACCGCTCCTTTGTGCTGATACCGTGGGGCTCCCAAAATAACAATATTTTTGTTTCTTAGCTTAGCAACAGCCATGGAGTAACCTAAAAGAGAGAAAAACAACTCAAAACTTTTTATGAGTGAAAAGGGAATTCGATGTCTGCATTTTGTCATTGAGTAGACAGTGTCTCTGTGCTATAAATGGAAATGGAGATAATAAGCTTTTTCATTCATCTGTCCTGAATCCTTAATCCATTAATTTCATTGTCAGTGGACTGGCCACCTTGTTTTCCTCTGGAAAACCGTGCATCGTGAGTGGTTTTCATTGCATGTGAGCCTTTCAATATGTGAGTCTTCCATGGGATTTGTAGATCAGACAGCAACATAACATTCTCTCAAACCGATTTGATTTGGACAAGGTTGAAACAAAGACAGATGTCCTTTTTCACAGGCATTTGCACATAAAGCATTAATGATAGAAGGTTTGTGATGGTCCCCAGATAGACTTTCCCTAATATGAGCAGACTAACCCTAACCCTTTGGGCAAAGGTACTGTTGTGATGACTGTTTCTCTGATGCTGCATTATCTGAACTTTTATAATGTTTCTCTCTAGGAGAAGCAGAATATTATCTTGTTCTGCATATTAAAGGATCACATGCAATCATTTCAATAATTGTCAAATTCCAGTTCAGCTTCAGTAACACTCGTTTTTCAGTGAAGCAACTAAATTACAGAGCAAAAGCCGATACGCAACATCAACATAAATGAGAGTGGTGTGTCGTACCCAGATAACTGTTAGCTTCCATTTTGCTGCTGTTATGAAAAGTGGGTCCTCGTGCTGAGATTTTCTGGAAACCTCCCCTCCAGTCTAGAGCTCCCACTGTCCCCATCAGAAGGTCTCCCTAAAGGACATAAACACTTTCTGAATGGGAAGTATTCAAGAAATATATTCAGCAGTCACAGATACCAAATTAACATTAAAAATATTGAAAGTGATGTTTTTTTGGAGTAACGTTGCGTACCGAGGGCAGTAAAACTGAGCTAAATCCCTCTTGGGCTAATTCCATGTGAAAAGATGCACCAGAAGTTTGAGTACCTGAAGAAAGTGGAAAAGTGAGATTGTTATTAATTTAATATACATTTGCACAAAGCTAAATACACACACAGTGTCTACAACTGCTTGTCCCAAGCGGAGCCTAAGCTGGCAACACAGGGAGCAGAGTTGGAGGGGGAGTGGACACACCCCGGAGAGGACACCAGTCCGCCGCAAGACCTCAGACCCACCACAGAGCCGGGCCCACAACAAACCCGCTGCGCCACCTTGCTCCCCCCCATACAAAGTTAAATAAATCTTGAAATTCTTAACCATTCAAAATTCTTTTTGAATCTTAAGTGATTCAAAGGAGCTATGCAATGTAACCATCATACACAACAGTCTGAAGCCACTTGTGCAGAGTGGGGTTGTGGCAAACCGGGGTCTAACCCGGCAGCACATGGGGGGGAGGGGGCACACTCCAGACAGGATGCCAATCTGGCACAAGGCACCCCAGGCAGGACTTGAACCCCAGACCCACCAGAGAGCAGGCACAGGCCAAACCCACCATGCCACTACACATCGCTGCACAGCATAACCCTAAAACATGAAAATACAAAAATCAAATGAAGACTGTGGGGCCTGAAAAATACCTGAAGAGACAAGCAGTTAAAAAGTCGCTAATATGCATAATATAGAACAACTGTACCCTCAATGGCAAAAATATTCTTCTGTAGAGTATCTCTTAGTTTGTCCAAAGCTTGGAAGTTGTCCACTCGAAACAGGTGACTGTTTGTGGGTTTGGAGGCGATAGTTTCCAGCTCCTGCATTGCGCTCGGTTCTTGAAAAGCCGAGCCCACCTGCAGGGACAAGAGATAATTAATATATCAGTATATTCTGTTTGAAAAACAGTATGAAAATCACTCATAGGATTTTCCTACACAAAGTAACATACTTAGTAGTAAATGAAAAAGACAAAATCATATGAAATCATATCAAGGGAAACTTCATATATCTTGTATATATATTTTTACACATGTCTTGTAACTTCTATCACTTTGAAGCTGTGTGTTGATTTTATTTTTAGTCAATTAATTATTGCAAGGGGGGTGTGATGGTGCAGTGGGCTTGGTTGGGTTTCACTCTCTGGGGGGTCTGGGGTTCGAGTCCCACTTGGGCTGCCTTGGGGTGGACCAGTGTCCTGTCCTGGGCGTGTCCAGTCCCCCTCCACCATGGCACCCTGCCCTGCCGGGCCAGGATCTGGCTCACTGTGAGCCCAGTCGGGAACAGCGGTTTCTGACTGTGTGTAATTAATGCGATGTTTCATTTACTGTATGTTGTCATCATTTATTTCATGTTTAATCAGTTAGTAATATTAATACTTATGTTGTACCCCAATGGCGTAACGAATTATGCCTTTGTCCTCAGCCTCTCGAACAACAACTGACATAGGTGTGTTGTCTCCAACAGTCTGTCCATCAGTGATGACCACTAAGACCTTGACAGCTTTTGGTCGGGATCCACTACTAGGCACAAACAGTTCTCTGCTGCAAATGTAAAAAAAAAAATATATGCAGAGGATTAAAAAAAATAAGAATTGAGGCATAGAATCATTCTGTTACAAAAAGGCAGAAAAGGGCAGAAAATTCCCTTCTTTGTTGTATTCATATATAACATTTTCAACAACTTGAAATCTACAGTTTCCCTTTAATATGACAGCTGTACATTACAGTGAGGACACGCTAGGATTTCAGACAAAAATGGATATGAACCCTGCCCTGAACATCTCAGACACTGCATCACTCTCCTGCCATTTTTAAATTCCCTTTCTCTCATTTAAATGTTCATATGATTTCACAGCACTGTGAAAATGCCCATTTCAATTTAATCAGTGCTTCAATCAGACTTACACAACTTTTCTAATCGCAGTAGGAGTGTGGGTCCATCTTTTTTGTTGACTTATTCCATTTATCAGACTCTCCCACGAGCTTCCACGTGTTTTGTAATCATTGAAATCCATATGGATTTCAAACACGGAAGAATACTGCATTACAGCAAACTGTAACATAAGAAAGACATTGTGCAGTGTCATATCACTGAGGGTCAGTAAGAAAAACATTTAACACTAGTCAAATAATTTATAAAAGAATTGCTTTGAAAATTTGAACATCATGCCAATACTGGATTATGGCAAACTTTAAAATGTTATATTAGCACAGGTCAATAAGAAAAGCAAATAACTTCAATCAAATGATTTAAAAGAGAATTTCCAGGTACATGATGCAATCAGCAATTTAAATGCTTCATTTGCACAACAAGACTAATATCTGAACTCTACGGTATCCTTAAATAGTGAGCATCCTTTCATAGTGTCTTGACAAATATCACAATCTTTCAGTCTTTTTTATCCAAATGTTCTCTATCCCCTTCTGAACTAATCAGTACACAATGATATAATTAATCTGTTGTCAACCGCAAACATCTGGAATGTGAGAAATAATGGGTTCTGAACTCTTCGAAATCTTCCTGAGACATTTATCAAGGAGTGTGTGCCCACGACTACACTCTGCATCAGAGTACTGAACGAATCAGGTACACTGTACTTGCCAAAAATGAATTATTGGAATATTATCAAAGGCTGTGAAAGACCTGGCTTCTTTTCTGTGTTTCTGGGTCTAATTTACTCTGACATTGCCACTCATGATCAGTGTGCATCCCAACTTTGAGTCTATTCTTAGTTTCAAATACACACACACACACATTTTCAGAACCGCTTGTCCCACACGGGGTCACGGGGAACCGGAGCCTAACCCGGCAACTCAGGGGCGTAAGGCTGGAGGGGGAGGGGACACACCCAGGACGGGACGCCAGTCCGTCGCAAAGCACCCCAAGCGGGACCCGGTCCAATCCACTGCGCCACTGCGCCCCCCCCTAGTTTCAAATAGTCTTTAGGTTTTCCCATCCTTTTCTCTTCTTTTTGTTATTTAAGAAAACAATAAACTTTGTCTTAGGGGGTGCGGTGGCACAATGGGTTGGACCAGGTCCTGCTCTCCAGTGTGCCTGGGGTTCGAGTCCTGCTTGGGTGCCTTGCGACGGACTAGCATCCCGTCCTGGGTGTGCCCTCTTCCCCTACCGGCCTTGCTCCCTGTGTTGCTGGGTTTGGCTCCGGTTCCCCGCAACCCCGTATGGGAGAAGCGGTTCAGAAAATGTGAGTGTAAACTCTGTCTTTTATCTCATTACTTAGACATCCAATTTTTCCCATGTACATGAAGAAATAAATGTTATTGCAGATTTACAGAAAACAGAATTAGGAAATCATCTAACTCTTTATTGCTCTTAGAGTATTTGTTTGGACTGTCTGACAAATGTACTTACCAGAGTGTTGCGCCCTTGAAATTGTTTGATCAGTTTTATCATAAACTCCTTCATCCGTCTAAAGTCATCGTCACTTACGCTTCCTGATCCATCTATTAAGAACACAATGTCTGTGCCACTAATAGGACAATCTACAGATGAAGACAGTTAAGAGAGCAGAGTTACAAGTTAGTACAATAGAATAATTCAAAAATAGTCTGTCTTTTTCACATATGACTGCACATATGATGGCAGCATTTTATTTAGCAATTAAATAATAACTGCTATGCAGTACCCTCAATGGCTTAAACTGCAACAACCTAAATATACATTTATTTATTTATCAGATGCTTTTCTCCAAAGCGATTTCCAGTGAACTCTATGTAGTGTGGAATGAAAATTTAAATTTGTTATCTTTGCTCCAGTTATATTGCTTGTATTGACACTGTTGCGCAAGATCACTGTGACCCAGCGTATGTTCCTGTGTGATTATGGAATTGCGTCAAACTAAGTCTGTGTTCATGCTTATGCAGCTGCTTAAAGAATACATGTATGTGCAAGGAAGGAAGAACACAGGTCAGAGTGATATAGGAAGGTTCCCTAAGACTCATAGCTGTATTGTGAAACTGTCCTCACCGGGAGGGCTGCTTCCTGCTCTCATTAAGAAGAGGGGAGAAGCGGATTTGGTTGTTTTGCCTAAAGGAAGGGGGCCCTGCCTGGTGTGTGCGACAAGAGCTGTATAAATATCTGCTTGCTTAGATGCTACGGTGTGTGACTCTGTTAGAGAGGCTCACCCGTGTGCATGCATTCCATAATAAAGCATTAAGTTTCTGTCTGATTCTCTGGAGTGTTTGTTTGTTTCTCCTACCACAGTAGTTATCAGCCCACACACCTTGTTCACCAAGGTGACTTACATTGCTAGATACACTACTTACACTGGGTCACTCATCCATACATCACTGGAACACACACACTCTCTCTGTCACTCACACACTATGGGGGGAACCTGAACAGCATGTCTTTGGACTGTGGGAGGAAACCAGAGCGCCTGGAGGCACCTCATACAGACATGGGGAGAACATGCAAACTCCACACAGACTGAGCGGGGATCGAACTCATGTCCTCTTGCACCACACAGGTGCAGTGAGACAGCAGCACTATTCGCTTTGCCACCATGCCACCCATATATAATAATATAATATAAAAATATATACAGTATATACAGTATACAATATATATATAAATCAATAGAAAAATTAGATATGAGCAACAGCATTTTTATAACCTCGGTTCTGGCTCTGATGTGATGGAATGATCTCCCTCTTTCACTCAGAACTGCTGAATCTCGTAGCTCAAGACGAGTCTCAAAACATACTGTACCTCTTTTCAGACTCACTTCTACTGAACATGTTTTTAAGCACTGGAGAAACCTGCATTCTTGTGAAAAGATAATACTCATATAAACCGCATGGTGCCTACTGAGTCATTCACAGTTCCCCCTCTCTGACTTAGTCCTGAATTTGGTCCTGATCCTGAAGGAACTTCACACAACTTTAAATGGGTGTGTTTTTTCTTCATCCATCCATCCAGTTTGAATGACTGCTTGACCTGAGCGGGGTCGCAGTGGTCCTGAGCCTATTCCGGAAGCACCGAGTGCGAGGCAGAGGGGCTACACCTTGGACAAGACACCAGTCCTTTGCAGGGCTCCTGTTTTTTTTTCTTTTTGCTGACAAGTTATTTGCTACCTTTATTCTAAGATTTTCCCATTGTCAATTCTTAGATCTACAGGCCAAGTCAGGAAATTAACAGAAAATCAGTACAAAAGCATTATGTTCATATGCTTATTTCTTGCTCTTTCTTAACACCCACACAATCGGTACAGGTGGCCCCGTCCTCATCGGTCCATCGTCCTGTCGTTCTTCGCAGGTGATGATGTCAGACTCCCCCAGCCAATCAGAGCCAACGCGGCAAGTTCAAAACCCTGGATGGTCCTTAGTCGGCGGCATGTTGCCCAGATTATTGTTCCCTTAGTCTGGCATCTGGTTCGATTTGTGTGAATTATTCTGTAATTTGAACTATTGCTTTTACTTATGTGTCAGTGTTTTCACTGTAAATGTTAGTCAGTTGTTTCACTGTGACTTTGTCTGTCTTGAGGCAAAAGTCAACAGGTAAGATTGTCACATGACACACACCTTGCACACACGTGGGTTTGTTCCTCTTGTCTCGACACAGCGGGCAAGGGGCGAGTGCCAGCCTTGTATTTCCCTTTGGTTACTTAGTGTAGATCAGTTAAAGGACATTAAAACTCCAAAGACTTTCTTTCTCTGTTTTCTTAAAATTACTTTGGACAGATTGTGCTGTATCAGCTACGATCGTTGGTTTTGAAGTGTTCTTTTCTTTGGCACTGCTTGTGTTCCTTCTCGTTTTTGTACGTACTGCATATAATCTTCTATTCCACACATTCCTTTGTATGTAGTAAATCCCACACACAGCTCAGCTGCATTTATTCATTCATTCGCTCTCTTGTTCTTTTCCATGTTTCACCGCTGTCCAAACAGTTCTAATAATAAAAAGTTCTGCCAATATAACACCGCTCAGCAACCTGGAGTCTTAATACAGAGAATTTCTTAGTATAAACTCATTACCATGAAGAATGCCACAGACAAAAATCGAGCAGAAGAATTTAAAAAATGCATACATCATTTTCCATGTTTATTGTATTTTACTTTGTCAGTCACTCTTTACTGACCTTCGAGTTTTGGAGGTTGTCCTTCACCAATGGGACTGAGTGTCTCTCTGAGTTGAAAACACATTCCATTGTAAGTAGTAATGGTTTCGCAATTTCTGGGTATAGTAGGGCCACAGACCTATGGAAAATGCAAATATGGGTTCAGGTAAATTTCCAGATATTAAGTATATAATGAGATCTGAGTTCTGTTTAGACAAAATAGGAAAATCTCTAAAATGAGAAATGGACATGTCAAATTTACTAAATAAACAAGATGAAGGGAAAATAAATTAACAGTCACTTTCTGTAAAGGATTAAATGGTTACTGCCAATAAAAATAAAAGTTTCTCATAAAAATATACATACCACTATTTTTGATTGTTTTTGATTACTTTGATCACTTTGTTGTTTAGCCATTGATAGTCCAAGAGACATGTTTACTGCATGATTTGGCTCTGTATTAAAATACAAATGTTTTAGTATCATCTCATACAAGGATTTTAGAATATAAAGCAATATATAATAATATACAGTATTTAAAATCTTTCTATGCATTGTAAAACCATGTGATGTCAAAAGGTGATATTGGAGAACTATGAGAAGTTTTTTGTTAATATCTGTAACCCAACTTTATTTGTTGATATAAAATTTAAATTATATACAGCCATTACACACTATGATGATTTGCACAATGATTGGAAAGAAAGTGAGCTAGACATCCATTAGTGATGTATTACCATACTTTACCTGGAAGGGAAATTTCAGAGCATGGGGATCTTCCAGTTTCACAGTTGTAAATCTTTCCTCTTTTATTCTGACTGTAGTTGATCAAAGGGGCGCTAACCAGCAACCTGAGAGTCAGATACAAATACATCAGAAAACCCCCATGTTTATTCAACAGTTTTGATGTTCTCAAGTCTCTACAGCTTTATAGGTGTTACACATTTTTTAAAACATGTAACTTTACACCATTTTGTCAAAATTAATTGTTTTCTACATTTCCAACTTGGATAATTTCTTAAAAGAAATGAATTAAGGCAATGATAATGGAGTTCTTTTTTACATTTATATTTATTTGCTTAGCAGACACTTTTTTAAGTTTGCAAACTGGTGATCTAGAGTGAGTTTGTACTTGGTGTGCATTCTAAATTATTTCTTTATTACTGAATTGAAGTTTGGGTGTAAAAACATAAAATTCGAAGACAAGCAGATATGACTTGTGATGAGTTTAGTTCCCCATCCTTGACATGGATACAAATTTTATCAACATTTTCAGTACATATGTGCATGCATAACATAAAATTATACACAAAAGCCTTCCATATTGTAACTGTAAAACAGAAATAGAGGAGTTAAAAGTCTACAGGTACCGTTGTAAAAAGTTATACACATGTACACATTAACATATTAACATATGTTACATGTCAATAATTTTTTATTTTCCATTTATGTTTATAAAATTTTATCAAAAATGAATCCTTGCAGAGTTCATATTTGGGGTTTTTCTTTAGCACTGTCATTACAGAACAGATTTTGCTTAGTAAAAACATTTCTTTTTATCTCTGGAGTAATTAAGGTGTTTGATAAACAAACTGGAATAAATAAATCATAGTTTCCTCTAGCACTTTCTTTTTTCTATCTATTATGGACTTTGTTTACAGTCCATATTTTTCTGTCTCACCTTTTTGTATCTACCTGTATCACCTGGTACCCAAATGAACTGGCATCACTGGGGAAACTCTTCCATGGAGCTGGATCAAGATTGAAACACTCTGTGGCTTTGCACACTAAGAGAAACAGGGAGAACAAAAAAAATGACTTTCCAAATGTACACACAACACAAAAATGAGAGCCCTGGTTTTTTTTTCCCTCAGTGCTGTACCATGGGTGCACTATTCAGATGGATGTCATTTTAGCCTCCCCAGTTTCAGCAGACATTTCAGCATTTGGCTAATTACATAGTCTGAACTCATTCTAAAAATGTATTTAGATGTAAGTGGAAAAATTTTTTATACAGTACATAGCCCAAAGTATATGATACATGAACACCAACAGCCATATGTACTTCTTGAACTTTTAATTTGAAAACCATGGACATTACAATGTAGTTGGTCATCCCTATGCTGCTATAACAGAAAGGGTTGTCACTAGGTTTTTGAACATGACTTTTTAAATTTTCTCCCTTTCAGATGCAAGAACACTGGCTTGCAGTCAGCATTCTGGATCATCTCAAAGGTGTTTGATGGGGTTTAGGTCTGGGCTCTGTCTAGGCCATTCAAATTCTTCCACACTAGACTCAGTAAATCCTTTGTTTATGAACCCCACCTTGTGTACAAGAGCATTGTCGTGCTGAAACATTAAAGGGCCCTCCCCAAACCACACAATTGGAAGAACACAATTCTCTAGAATGTCATTGTATGATGAAGCATTAAGATCTGCCACCACTGGAATTAAGCATCTGAGGTCATACCATGAAAAAAAAACCTAGACCATTATTCTTCCACCACCAAACTTTACAATCGGGGTTGAGCTGACTACTACCACTACACAATAACAGAACTAAGAGTTGACCAGGACAGGTCTAGAATGGCAAAAATCTGACAAACTGATTTGTTTGAAAGGTTGCATCCTATGACAGTGCCATGTTGAAAGTCACAGGCTCCTTTAATATGACCCATTCTACTGGAAATTTTTGTCTTAGGTGATACATGACTGTATGCTTGATTTTATGGATCTATTTGGAACAAGTACGGCTGAAACGGCCACGTAGTGTTTTTACTGTTAACTCTGTATGAGTATGGTGGGGTCCTGAATATCAGTACTCTGTTTTCATCCATTCCAGAGTGAAACTCTGAGGTTTTCTCCACTTCAGCTGCATCTGGCCTTTTGTTTAGGTTTTTGATAGTCCACACTGTGAATTAAACTACAGGTCTGTTTTTAGAAGAACCCCTTGGGGCTATAATGAGCACATCACACTGGGAAGAAACTCCAGGGCGAAATACATGAAAACTTTTATACATAAAGCATAATTCAAAAATCCTCAAACTGCACTTTTTGAAATGGATGAATTTCTCCATCAGTCATTTCAATGAAAATGTACACAAAAGCAGTTAATCCTGGAGAACTGTTGCTAGACATTAAAAATAAGGACTTTTTAAAAGCAAGAAACTGTCTTTGTAATATATTTACCTTACTCTGCTGTTAACCACATGTAGTTGACATCTTAGAATGGCACACATTTACAAGTATATAAATATGAAAATGCTGTTTAAAAATGCACACACAAATATTACAGCACACCATCATAAGCAATACTAATGCCTCAAGAGGACTTCGAGGAGCAGTGGATCCTAGACATAACTATTATGTTATGCTTTTTCATTGAGTGGTTTCTGCAAAAATGGTGATATCTCAACAATGAAAATAATATTCTATCTGTGAGTGATTTGTGTGAGGGGGTGCGGTAGCGCAGTGGGTTGGCCCGGGTCCTGCTCTCTGCTGGGTCTGGGGTTCAAGTCCCACTTGGGGTGCCTTGCGACGGACTGACGTCCCGTCCTGGGTGTGTCCCCTCCCCCTCCAGCCTTACTCCCTGAGTTAGGCTCTGGTTCCCCGCAACCCCGTATTGGACAAGTGGTTCAGAAAGTGTGTGTGTGTGGTTTGTGTACTCCCCACACACAGAGCTTGAGTTTGTATTCAGTATCCTGGTGTGTTTTGCTGCCCCTAATGAAAGAAAGCAGAAATGCAGACCATTTTTTATCTTCAGTGATTCAGTTTTTCTTTGACTGTAGCTCAAAACAAATAAAAACATCCAAAAGATTTTTCATTAATTATTTTTTGCAGAACCATTGGGGGAATCCCATTTTATTAAACTTTTATTGATTATGAGATATTGGTAAAGTGACTTTGGAGTTATGAACAAAACAAATTTTGAATAGACTTCATGTCCCTATTGTATTTGTAATTTGTGAAGCCAGTGTACTTCTCTCCTACAGAAATACAGAGGAACAGATACAGTAATGTATGTGTCTTAGTGGAAAACTCTTCCTTAACAGACCATGTTAGAAAGAGAAACACCCACAGACATCCATCTTCTCTTCACATAGCAATACATGCCCTTTTAAGGTAACTCTAGCTATGTGTTCTTTTTTCTTGTTGATTGTTCTTATTCTGAAGTTTCAGTATGCATAATCTGTAGATTGTCAGTAATTAAATGGAAGTGAAAAAAGAGAGTACTCGGTAGAAATTAAAGAAAAATGTTTAGAGGATCATTACAGGAAATTCCATATACTTTTTATTCTTTATGTTTAATACACAGGGGGGTGCGGTGGCGCAGTGGGTTGGACCGCAGTCCTCCTCTTTGGTGGGTCTGTGGTTCGAGTCCCGCTTGGGGTGCCTTGCGACGGACTGGCGTCCCGTCCTGGGTGTGTCCCCTCCCCCTCCGGCCTTACGCCCTGTGTTACCGGGTAGGCTCCGGTTCCCCGTGACCCTGTATGGGACAAGCGGTTCTGAAAATGTGTGTGTGTGTGTGTGTGTGTGTGTGTGTGTGTTTAATACACTGTGGTGAGGGGGGCAAGGTGACACAGCGGGTTTGGCTGGGTCCTGTTCTCTGGTGGGTCTAGGGTTTTAGTCCTGCTTTGGGTGCCTTGAGATAGACTGGTGTCCCATCCTGGGTGTGTCTCCTCCCCCACAGCCTTGTGTCCTGTGTTGCCAGGTTAGGCTCCGGTTTGCCGCAACCCCGCTTGGAACAAACGGGTTCCGACAATGTGTGTGTGTGTGTGTGTGTGTGTGTTTAGTACATTATATAATTGGTGATAATATTACATAGAGGGGGGCGCGGTGGCGCAGTGGGTTGGACCAGGTCCTGCTCTCCGGTGGGTCTGTGGTTCGAGTCCCGCTTGGGGTGCCTTGCGACGGACTGGCGTCCCGTCCTGGGTGTGTCCCCTCCCCCTCCGGCCTTGCGCCCTGTGTTGCCGGGTAAGCTCCGGCTCCCCGCGACCCCGTATGGGGCAAGCGGTTCTGAAAATGTGTGTGTGTGTGTGTATTACATAATGAAGACCTAACATCTACATGACAGGCAGCAAATAAATTATCATTAAGACTTATGTGTGTGAGTGGTCTGTGAAGAAGGTAAGACACATATTGTTCTGCAATGTGCACAGGCAGGACAATTGCACTACACAATTAGTAATGGTCTTGGCTGAGTGTGTGATGGCCTGATGTTCTGATTGTTTGCACACCATTCACTATAGAATGTTGTTTATTTCACTGAAGGAAATGCTGATAATATTAGAAAATAGAGCACTAATAGGAAACACACCGTGCTCTGTTTGTCTGCTGGTCAAACTGTGACCATTGGACAAGATCGATTGCGGAGAATCGTGTGTCTGTTGACGAAATACACTTTTGTTTCTCCTGAGTTTTTTCTGAGTTGTTAAAACTGTCTGCCAAACGAATAAATGTAAAGGTATTACATGATCATGCGGTTTAGTGCAGATGGCAAAGTCCGCAGTTTTTCCTGTCAAATATCTTTAATAGTGCAAGATGGAATGTGATTAGTTAAAAAAACTGAGAAGTTTGCTACACAGCTACGTAACATTACTGTAATGCATTATGCCTAAATATATTATATGAATTGCATACTATATGAGGTATGTGTAACATAGGCATTTGTTCAGTCTTTTTCATTTTGTCTTACACAGTCATCTAGGGCACTGCAACAGCCTGAACACTGCAACCAACTTCAGTGGCCAGTTGTGCTGCTCGGCATTTAGTCTGAGCTGTAAGTGCATTTGTTCTCTACCACTTACCACAAATGAACAGTGTTTTAGCACTTTTTTTTTAGAAGGGAAACCACCTCCAGTTGACATATTTTCCTTCACCCTGTTGCACACCTATGGGCTAGTTCACACATTCAGCTGAACTCCGATTTATGCTTTGGCTCTATATTTCATAGATTATTCAGAGTTTTAAAAAGAGTTCAGGTCTAGAAGCAAAGCTACCATCATATTACATTTGCATACAGTTACACGTATTCATTTAGCAGACGCTTTTCTCCAAAGCGACGTACATCTCGGAGAAAATACAATTTGTGCATTACATTAGGAGAAATTCAGAAATAACAAATTTGCAGAAAGCCCTTTCAAAGTATAGCATTACCCAGTATCTTTCAGTTTGTTGACTTTAAACGTGCAAACTGAAGACCACAGCTGATCATCTGCTCTCAAAAGAAAATAGCATTACCAAATAAATTACAACAATTAACTTCAAATACACAGTGTAAGTCTATTATTATTATAAAAAAGAAAAATACAACTTACCCAAAAATATAGACAGAGGGATTTTTAGTATCAAAGACATTATGAACATTTACACAAAGGAAAAAGTCTGTAGTACAGTGGAGAGAGACAAACGTGATTCTGAGTGTTAATGTCTGGGCAGGAGCTAATGAAACGAGGAAATGAAAGTGACAGGACTGGGGCGGAACAAGAAGAACGTTGAACAAGGAATAAGAAATGAAGAAAAAGAGAAACACATTGTACTTCACGTTTTTAAAATATGATTACGCCCCCTAACTACTGAAACATAAATAGTCTGAGTTAAAAGCGACATCTATGTAGATTGACTTGTGTACTTCCTTTTTTTTTCATGTAGCAAAAATAATTTACTGGGTTTTTGCTGCTCTGGAGTAAGACCCTGCATTTTAACTATTTACATATGTTGTGTATTATTTGTAAAGAAGCAGTATCAAAACTATTTATGAATCTGGCAAACATTCAGAATGATTTATGTGGTCATAAAAATGTTATCTGATCAAATTTTAATATGTCCATTTGTACAATATGTAGTACCAATGTAGATTTTGCGAACGTAATTAATACTGATTGATATGATATATACAGATTCAAAATAGGTATTAATGTGGAAAACAGCTGTTAATGTTCGGTACCTTTGTAAAGTTTTAGCGCTCTTAATTGAAACTAGTTTTTTTTTTTTTCTTTTTCCACAAGGAATTTGGTTAACAAGTTCTCACTTGCTCACTGTTGGTAGTCTCTTATCCAATTCAGGGTCATGATAATCCCCAGCCTGTCCTGGAAGAACAGGGAAAAAAGTCAAAGTGGACACACCCTAGATGGGATACCAGCCCATAACTGTTCTTACCCAGGTTTCCCATATGTACTTACATTTGACTCGATGATGTACTTGCATAATTTCACCATACTTTTCTCTGATTTTGGTATTACGGCTTATTCCAGTTAAACAGTATGTGGAAACCTATAGCTTTGAAACAATCTTGTACGATGTGCTTTTCATCATGCCAAAAAAACATCATTAATCATAATCATGAGCCTTAAAAGAAAAAGAATTAAGTACTAAAAGAACTTGATGCAATAAAACACAAAAATGAATCTAACTCATTATCAGCAAACTTGATGATGCGGTTGGAGGCATGTGTTGTAGAACAGTCATAGGTCAGAAGTGTGAACAGGAGTTGGCTGAGCACACAACGCTGCAGGGTGCCTGTGTTCAGTATGGCGGTGCTAGAGGTGTGTCTTCGGCCTTGCAGTCAGGAAGTCAAACATCCAGTTGCATAGGGAGTTGTTGAGGCCCAGCTGGCTCAGCTTAGGTATTAGGTGCCGTGGGATGCCATCCATCCATCCATCTTCCTCCGCTTTTATCCGGGGCCGGGTCGCGGGGGCAGCAGTCCGAGCAGAGTACTCCAGACTTCCCTCTCCCCGCACACCTCCTCCAGTTCCTCTGGGGGAACCCCAAGGCGTTCCCAGGCCAGCCGGGAGACATAGTCTCTCCAACGTGTCCTGGGTCTGCCCCGAGGCCTCCTCCCAGTGGGACAAGCCCGGAACACCTCCCCAGGGAGGCGTCCAGGAGGCATCCGGAACAGATGCCCGAGCCACCTCAACTGGCTCCTCTCGATGCGGAGGAGCAGCGGCTCTACTCCGAGCTCCTCCCGGGTGACTGAGCTCCTCACCCTATCCCTAAGGGTGCGCCCAGCCACTCTGCGGAGGAAACTCATTTCTGCCGCTTGTATCCGCGATCTCATTCTTTCGGTCATGATTCAGAGTTCATGACCATAGGTGAGGGTAGGAACATAGATCGACCGGTAAATTGAGAGCTTCGCCTTACGACTCAGCTCCCTCTTCACCACAACAGACCGGTACAATGACCCCATTACTGCGGACGCCGCACCGATCCGCCTGTCAACCTGCCGCTCCATTTTTCCCTCACTCGTGAACAAGACCCCGAGATACTTAAACTCCTCCACTTGAGGGAGCAACTCCCCCCTAACCCGGAGGGAGCAATCCACCTTTTTCCGACTGAGAACCATGGCCTCGGATTTGGAGGTGCTGATTCTCATCCCCGCCGCTTCGCACTCGGCTGCAAACCTCCCCAGTGCACGCTGCAAGTCTTGACTTGATGAAGCCAACAGGACCACATCGTCCGCAAAAAGCAGAGACGAGATCTCGCGGCCACCAAAACAGACACCCTCCGTTCCCTGACTGCGCCTAGAAATTCTGTCCATAAAGATAATGAACAGAATCGGTGACAAAGGGCAGCCCTGGCGGAGTCCAACATGCACCGGGAACAGGTCTGACTTACTGCCGGCAATGCGAACCAAGCTCCTACTCCGGTCATACAGGGAACGAACAGCCCGTAGCAACGAGCCCCGAACCCCATAATCCCGAAGTACCCCCCACAGGATGCCACGAGGGACACGGTCGAATGCCTTCTCCAGGTCCACAAAACACATATGGACTGGTTGGGCAAACTCCCACGAACCCTCCAGCACCCTAGTGAGGGTATAGAGCTGGTCCAGTGTTCCACGGCCAGGGCGAAAACCGCATTGCTCCTCCTGAATCCGAGGTTCGACTATCGGTCGGATTCTCCTCTCCAGTACCCCGGCATAGACTTTCCCAGGGAGGCTAAGGAGTGTGATCCCCCTGTAGTTGGAACACAATCTCCGGTCCCCCTTCTTAAAAAGAGGGACCACCACCCCGGTCTGCCAGTCCAGAGGCACCGTTCCCGAACTCCACGCGATGCTGCAGAGGCGTGTCAGCCAAGACAGCCCCACAACATCCAGAGACTTGAGAAACTCGGGGCGGATCTCATCCACCCCCAGAGCCTTGCCACCGAGGAGTTTTTTGACCACCTCAGCAACTTCAGCCAGGGTAATGGACGAGTCCCCCTCCAAGTCCCCAGCCTCAGCTTCCTCTACGGAAGGCGTGTCGGAGGGATTGAGGAGATCCTCAAAGTACTCCTTCCACCGCCCGAGAACATCCTCAGCTGAGGTCAGCAGCGCACCACTTCCACTGTAAACAGTGTTCGTGGAACACCGCTTCCCCCCTCTGAGTCGGCGGACGGTTTGCCAGAATCTCTTTGAGGCCGACCGAAAGTCTTCCTCCATGGCCTCACCGAACTCCTCCCAAGCCCGAGTTTTTGCCGCGGCGACTGCCAGAGCCGCGCTCCGTTTGGCCCGTCGGTACCTGTCAGCTGCTTCAGGAGTCCCATGAGCCAGCCAGGCCCGATAGAACTCCTTCTTCAGCTTGACGGCATCCCTTACTTCCGGTGTCCACCACCGTGTTCGGGGATTGCCGCCGCGACAGGCACCGGAGACCTTATGGCCGCAGCTCCGAAATGGAGGAGCGGAACATAGTCCATTTGGACTCAATGTCCCCCACCTCCCTCGGGACCTGGTTGAAGCTCTGTCGGAGGTGGGAGTTGAAGACCTCTCTGACAGGGGCCTCCGCCAAACGTTCCCAACAGACCCTCACTATGCGTTTGGGCCTGCCAGGTCTGTCCAGCTTTTTCCCCCGCCATCGAATCCAACTCACCACCAGGTGGTGATCAGTTGACAGCTCAGCCCCTCTCTTCACCCGAGTGTCCAAGACATATGGCCGAAGGTCAGAAGAAACGACTACAAAGTCGATCATCGACCTCCGACCTAGGGTGTCCTGGTGCCAAGTGCACTGATGGACACCCTTATGCATGAACATGGTGTTCGTTATGGATAAACCGCGACTAGCACAGAAATCCAGTAACAACTCACCGCTCAGGTTCAGATCAGGGAGGCCGTTCCTCCCAATCACGCCCCTCCAGGTATCACTGTCGCTGCCCACGTGGGCGTTCAAGTCCCCCAGTAGAACGACAGAGTCCCCAGTGGGAGCGCTTTCCAGCACGTTCCCCAGGGACTCTAAAAAGGCCGGGTACTCTACATTGCCGCTAGGCGCATAAGCACAAACGACAGTGAGAGACCGTTCCCTGACCCGAAGGCGTAGGGAGATGACCCTCTCATTCACCGGGGTAGACTCCAACACATGGCGGATGAACTGGGGGGCTATTAATAAGCCCACACCAGCCCGCCGCCTCTCACCTTGGGCAACGCCAGAATAGTGGAGAGTCCACCCTCGATCGAGTAGAGTGGTTCCAGAACCCAAGCTGTGGGTGGAAGTGAGCCCAACTATATCTAGACGGTATCTCTCAACTTCCCGCACCAGCTCAGGCTCCTTCCCCGCCAGTGAGGTGACATTCCAAGTCCCAAAAACCAGAGTTGGCGCCCGAGGTTTGGGTCGGCCGGGCACTCGGCCCCGACCACCGCCCAAATCACAATGCACCGGCCCCTTACGGTTTCTCCGGCAGGTGGTGAGCCCACCGAAGAGCGGCTCCACGTCATGGCTTCGGGCTGAGCCCGGCCAGGCCCCGTGGGCATAGACCTGGCCACCAGGCGCTCGCATGCGAGCCCCTCCCCCCAGGCCTGGCTCCAGGGTGGGGCCCCGGTGACCCCATACCAGGCGGGGTAAATGGACGCCTTGATTTTTCCTTCATAAGGGGTTTTTGAACCGCGCTTTGTCTCGTCTGTCATCCAGGACCTGTCTGCCATGGGAGACCCTACCAGGGGCATGTAGCCCCAGACAACATAGCTCCTGGACTCATTCAGGCACTCAAACCCCTCCACCACGATAAGGTGGCGGTTCACGGAGGAGGCCGTGGGATGATCGTGTTAAATATCAAGCTGACATCAATGAATAACATTCTCACATTGGAGTCTTTTTTCTCCAGGTGTGGCAGAGCTGGGTAGAGGGCTGATGTTATTGCGTCCCGAGTGGAACGATTAGAGCAGTAGATAAACTCAAGGGGGTCGAGCGTAATGAGGAGGTCAGGCTTGATATGCTGCAAGGCTAACCCTTCAAAGCACTTTGTGATGATGGGCATCAATGCAACAGGTCAGTAGTAATTCAGAGAGGCCACCTCAAACTCATTCACTCACACACTACAGGCAATTTTCAGTCAAAAATTCACCTGAAACATGTTTTTGGGCTATGGGATGAAACTAGAGCACGTGGAAGAAAGTCTGTGAGAACATGGGGAGAACATGATTGAAAATGTTCAAATCATATGTTGTAAGCATGATGCAAAACTTGATAGTTGCTCAACTCTCACACATTGTGTGACAATAGCCATTAAGTCTTCAGAACAGTGGGCAAATACAGAAGTGATCAAAAGGGGTATGCAGAGGTCAAGACCGAGAACCTGATGAACTAAAAGAGGAACAGAGACAGTCATTAGCATATGAGAAAGGAAGTGACAAGCCAAGAAACACTGTTTTGTAAAGACAGTGTATCTCAACCCAGTCTGAAATCAAACCCAACTTCACACATTAACATCTATTTATTTAGCTGACACTTTTTCTCCGAACAACTTACAATTATATATCCATTTATGCAGCTGGGTAATTTTACTGGAGCATATTAGGGTAAGTACCTTTCTCAAGGGTCCTACAGCTGGAGGTGTGATTCAAAACTACAACCCTGGGGTCAGAAGGCAGCAGCTCTAACCACTACCAGCTGCCCCACATAACTTTAAAGACAGGATGGTTCAGTCTGAACTACTCATAGCATGAAAATGTGGACCAGTGAACCAAGCGGTTCCAAGACTTTTAAATATAATTATACTCAAATTTTATAGGCCTGTATCATCAAGAAGCCACTGTCAGCTATGAAGTCACTATTGTACATCATGTGTTTAAAAATCATTTCATCACTACTGTCATATACCATATTTTTTAGATTGTCATTAACATTCAGCTACTTGGTGTGACAAAAGCTGCACAGCCTTAACCAGTTACATTTACTTGTATGCTTTTGTCCAAAGTGATTTCTAATTAACTCTATGTAGTGTTATCAGCCCCCACACCTTATTCACCAAGGTGACCTACACTGTTAGATACACTGCTTATAATGGTCACTCATCCATACGTCAGGTTCCAACACTCTCTCTGTCACTCACACACAATGGATGAACCTGAACAGCATGTCTTTGCACTGTGGGAGGAAACCCCACACCGACTGAGCAAGGATCAAACCCACATCTTCTTGCACCACTGAGGTGCTGTAAGACAGTAGCAGTACTTGCTGTGCTACACTTATCAGTTATTGTATTACTTTCTCAGAATGATCTTCTTGGCTGTTGTCACTATGGATTCAACATTGGCCATTTCACCAAAACTGTTAAAAGCTCTTCAGTTCACCAGAGAAGCCAGACTAACTTCTCCCTCTTCGGTCCTCATTCCAGTTGAGATCTCTGAAGCATCTGCCACTGTGCAATCACCAAGTCCTGCTTTCCTCTCTTAAATATCTTAGAAAAAAATGGAACAGCACTGAAATTTTTTTGACTGTTACTGATCAGATGAGTGGTGCAGTGGGTTTAGCTGAGGCCTGCTGTGTGGTGGGTTTGGGGTTCAAGTCCTACTTGAAGTGTCTTGCAGTGGACTGGTATCCCCTCCACCCTGTGCTGCTGGTTTGGGCTCTGGTTTCCATGACCCCACTTGGGGAAATTGGTTGTAGACAGTTTGTGTGTGTACCTATCAGGTAGACTTTACCTGGTGATCCGGCATGGTTCACTGATTAGCCTTCTCCACACCGAAAGCTCAATACCAAACCTTTCTACTGGCAAAATCATTGATGGTGTCTTTAAAGTGCAGTCTGCGTAGTTGACTTTCAACTGAAAGTTGGGCATGACTGTTCAGTCACTCTTGGGATAAGACTGATCTGAATGTAGTTTTATAACTGTCTGAACTTGCAAAAAGCCCTTTGACCACCAGCAATAGGAGGACACACAGATGGTGAAACGCACTCTCAAAAAATGCTCTAAAGCTGCATTTTATAAATAGAATTCTGCAGCTCAAGGCAAGAAAGATCATCTGCAAATGTGGAACTGTAGACAGAAGCTGAACTTCATTCTCCAAACCTGCACTGTGATACTGTGGTCATTTGCTTGTTAATGCACAGCAAGTTGCATAAATTTGGTCCTCATGTAAATTCTGTAGTTTGAAAATTGCTGCAAACTTTTCACACGCAGTCACCATGATAACAAAATAGCCAAGGCATTGTTTTTTATTTAACTCCACATAGAAAAAAATGTCAAAATCAGTTTTCTTCTGTCTCATGTTTGCTGCAGTCTTCCAAATTCTGACATTCATGTGTAAACCAGTTTCTCTTTCTGGTTTATTTTAGTTCACTGGAAAGGCTCTGGGAAGACCCGTAGTAATTGTCATGAGGGAAGCTTCTGGAAGAAGACCATGCCTTGAGTTGTGCAAGACCTGCATTTCTTCTTTCGGTGAACTGGAGTGGGTAACTTCTAAATCCAGTCAAATTCTCCCTGACTGGAGAATGAGGTCTCAATTTTCTACGGATGGCAATATTTTCTTCCACATAGTGAGACACCCTAAGAGAGGCAACAAAACCTGATCCTCCAGCAGGACAATCCAGGCCACAAACAGCACTGTGGTCACAACTGCCCCAAGGAACACTGGTATGCAGATGCTGGCTTGGCCTTCTTACCTGACCTTAAAACCCACAAAGCACATTTGGGGTGGCCTGGGTGTCCAGATATATGTCCCTCTGCCTGCCAGTGTTCACCAACTTCGTCAGGCCTTCTGGAGGAACGGAATAGCATCCCACAGCGGCAGATTCAGACGCTCTTTGGCTTTGTGCAGCAGACATGTCAAGCAGTGGTAGCTGTTCTTGCACATTTTCCTGTTGTTTTTATTTTTATGCAGTTTTGTTTTCCAATTAAAATGTGTTTACTGTAATTTCAGCAAGGCAGATTTCAGCCCAGCAACAAGGGGTTAATTTCATTTTTTCATCAGCACATGTAAAGTATGTAGATTGTTGTGGTGAAGATGGAAAAAATTCTTTCAGTGTCACTTCCCTCATTGAGTACTTTGATTCCTTCGGGAAAATACAAATATATTGCACACATTCTGCATTCTGCAACAGGAAATGATTGCTACTGCTACCCCGGCCATCCGTAATTAATAAGTAGAAGTACAGGTGGAGTATGTTTGGAAATGCACTTGAACACATCGCACTTGGAAGCTGTAGAATCAAGTGCACAACCATTCTTTTCCTTAAATGCAATAAACAGGGTATTCTCTAAATTCATGAAACGAAAGCAAATGCAATAAATGTGCTGGTCATGTACAGACACAGATTGCATCTGGCCCAGAAATTGTCCAGACGTGAGATACAATTCTTTCTGAATTTGATTTCCTGTCCATAATTTTAAAAAATAATTAATCCAAGCAATTAGCAAACAGAAATAGTTTTTCAGCTCTGAAATATTGGACTACAAAAATTAAAAGAAAAACACAATTAAGCACTAGCATGATTGGAAAGTAAAACACAACTCAAACTCAACCACTTTCCCACTGTCTTTAAAATTCACAGCCAGCTGCTGGAAGTCCCCTTGCAACGTGAAAACACTCCCTCGTTCCTGTCAGCCTCCGTGTTTTAATAGTCTTTCGCTGGGTTAACAGGCCACACGCTGGCAATAAAGTGAGCTGCTTTTCATAGGGGATCTGAAAGATTCTTGCAGCTGTTTATGAAAAATTATATTCAGATATTTAGATTGTGTTCTGCTGAAGGCTAATGTAAAGTAGACAATTTCTTCTGTGTTCATTGCAAGTCATGGCTTAGTGGAACGTCTACAATAGAGGCTATTTATGACGACACCTGTTTTAAGGAAAAATAGAAAAGAGGGGGCTACCAAAAGTGAGGAAAATGATCAAATTTCTTATACTGGCCAAAAGACTATGGTGAAAACAGTCATAAAGCCTTGATTCTTTCAGAAGACTAAAAAAAACACTGCTTCATTCACCTTCATCCATGAAAGATCACAGAAAGGTCCTGAAAATGTCAAGGGTCCCCTCAGAGGGCGAACTTACAGAGATTGAGTTTCTAGAAGAAGGTACAATATAAGGTTAAGATGTGGAGCGGACACTTTGGCTATCATGATGTCTAAGGAAGGAAGGGAGCCTGTTGAAAGACTCACTTTTAAATGTAAAACTGTGTATTCTATAACAAAACAGTTTAGAAAAAAACACCTAGATTAAGAGAAAATATGTGAAATTTAATTCCATTGCCTTCAGTCTTGCTAAAGCTGCAAGCAATGCAATTCCTTGCCACCCAAGCTGTGAAAAGGTAACACTGAAGTATGAGTTCGCAAAAATATACATACATTTTTAATGTTTATAATTTTTCTAATGTAATAAAAACATTTTTGCATGCAGTCTCTGTTCTTCTGACCGTAGCAACGCTAAAACCTTAAATCATAGAATATAAAAAAGCAAAAAAGGACATGCCTGCAAAACCAATGTCTGACATACCAAATCAAGCAATCACAATTTTTTGAACTCTCACACAGCTGAAAATAATGTCAGTAAAAACTAAAACGCAGTAAAAACAAGTTTCAAACGCGATTTCAAAAGTCAATAATGAACACATCTACAGAACGGAGGAAAGTGACTGGATGCCACAAAAATTGTTCCTTCTAAGAGAAGAGTTTCTGTGTGCTTTAGATCCATTTCTCTCCCCACTGGATAAATTTCTACCTGATTTGTTCAGCCCTATCTTTCCTGTTCGCAGACCTTCCCTCCTTTTTATTAATACGATCTATTAGAAGTTTCATATGACTTTTACTATGCATACCAAGCTGTACCATCATTTCTCCTCAGCAGGACACTTGTAACCTTTCCGAATCTGGGAAGGGCCACGTGCTCCACTCCAGTACTGTACAGGTTCTTTGTGAATGTCACTGCCCCTCTCCAGTTGCTGCCCGGCACTAAGTTTAGCAAGGCTATTTTAAATGTGAAGGGTCATGACAGACTGATAAATACAAGGCTCCTTGCACTAGGGGGGCACCCAGACCCATCCCGGTCTTCCGCTCCTCCTCACTCTACCAGTCAGCCCACTCTTCCGCACCTCCTCTCTTCAACAAAGGTAAATGTATGCTGGAGATGTTTTCTAGTCTTTTGTCTTAGTTCACTGACTGCAAAAATAATTTAAACCTGCATGACCTTTTCAAAATTACATAATTAAAATGTTGCACAATGAGGATGGTGCTTTGTGTTTATTTGTTTAATTGACAAGGACAATGTGCAAAGCAGAAGTCAATACCTTAATTCTGCCGGGCGTAAGGACTCACAAGTAGTTTGCCATTTTTCCGTCTAACTTAACCCTTCTAACAAAATCTGTGCTCATGGGCAACACGAAAAAAAGCATGGGTTCATTTATCAAATTTCAAATATCAATTACCGAATGTCAGCTTTACACTGGTAGTGCATGAAATGACATGTTAGCTACCTAGAATTGCTGGGAATAAATGTGGACCTTTCTAAAATATGTATTCACATATTAAATATTACATCGAAAGTGACTCACATATCTTGCAGTCAGCGTTATTTTGCAAGTAAATGTTTGGAAAAGAGTGCATGCTGTCTCTTGATTAACCCTTCGTCAACAGCTCACTAAGCACAGTCCCAGCGCAGCTGAGTCACTGATTTCATGCAGTCTGAGCCAGAGTAAGAAAGAACAATTTTTGGGCAGAAATGTAGGCGGAGACTGTTGCTAGCAGCTGATGGATAAAAATGTCTATATTTAGTGTGACCTTTACAGAGAGAGGGAGAGACTAAAGAGAGACAGGCTTGTACGGGAGGGGCGAAAAGGTCAGAGTTCAAAGAATGGCAGAATAGTGGGAATTAGCCCTGAACTTGCTTCTGCAAATTATTATTAAAAATGACCTGTATGTGAGTAAGCAATGCATAGTGGACAAAGGAGATGTAGACTGTGGGACAGTTACTCGCAAAACTAAGACAGGAGCCTGAAGTGGATCCATTAGCTGCAGCTTCATTATAAAAGTCCAATCAAATTTATATAAAAGTAGGAGTACTACCAGTTTTTAATGTGATTTAGCTTTTAAGTCACCTATGCTTTTTACAGCATTGCAGAGTGTCATTTTTCAGAGTCTGGCTCAATGGTACCGCAAACACTGGTGAGATCTGGTCTAGAATCAACGATTTATAGGTTACATATCCATGCGCTGAAGAGTTATTGTACCGGCTACTCGGTTTTCTAACGGTTCCATTCCAGCATGCCAGTGTTTGACTTGTTCTATAAATAGAAATCCTTACATGAGCCAAAGACTCTTGCATTTCGCAGGAATAGGGACGGTGAATGTGAGAAGGTCACAAGTGCCATCAGCAGTTCATCCATCTTTTGGAAAAGCTGTTCTTCTCGCATTAAGATACATTTACTGAGAATGTATCGTGTGAACTTTCACTTTGCTTAAATTTCTACACAGAGTAAGAAAATGTTCTAGAAATTTCGAAAATGACAACGACATTTGGGAAAGTGACGCTTGGAGTCTCAGAGCAAAACCACACCAAATGTTTTCAGTTTACGCATCTGGTTCAGCGCACTTCTTATTGGCATAAAAAAAAACATGTACGATGCAAAATTGAAAATTTAGCTCAAGAGACATTTACTTATAATGAAATACATGTGTCCTCCATTTGTGCCTGTGTCATAACATGTTGCATGAACCAAAGAAAAAGACGAAGAACCAGAACCCTAAACACACTGTTGTTTTTAGTCCTGCCTCATATCTCTCCTTTTTTCATTTGTACTCCAGAAATGCTATTGAAATATTTTATATTTAATGCAGAACATATCAGTTAAATAAAGATGTATACATTCATGAGTTAATTTTGCATGACTCACTAGCTCAAAAAAACTTTGTCTCTTTCATACCTTCTAAGACCAACTTTAGCAACGGAGAAAAGTCTCACCCAGACGCCTTTGCCTACAGTGATGCATGTTTTTTATTTCAGTACGTGTGTTTAGGACTTTTCTCTGACATTTCTGTCTGGGAAGTTATTTCAGCTTCTTCCTCTTCGCTTCTCTGTGCTTCAGTCAAACTCTCAGAATACTCTTACTGGTTCAGCAACCTACCGCACTGCACATCTCAGAAGGAGAACAGAAGACTTTTTATGGCCTTTTTACAGAACATAGGTGGAAGTGCTGCATGAGCATCAAAAAAAATGTACTCACACTACAGACGAAAGCAGATGTTTTAGAGATGTTTGCACTCAGTTTAAAATCACCAAGGCAAAATTCTAGACAATCTTACATTTTTATTACATTTTCTTACATTTTTCACTTACATTAATATTAAATTGAAACATCCAAAAAACATTTACGTTATATTTAAATTTAATTTTTCACCAGACAAAGGGGTGCGGTGGCACAGCGGGTTTGGCTGGGTCTTGCTCTCTGGTGGGTCTGGGGTTCGAGTCCCACTTGGGGTGCCTTGTGACAGCCTGATGTCCCGTCCTGGGTGTGTCCGGTTTGCTGCAACCCCGCTTGTTACAAGTGGTTTCAGTGTGTGTGTATTTAACAGATGCTTTTCTCCAAAGCGACTTACAGTGAAATGTATGTAGTGTTATCAGCCCACACACCTTATACACCAAGGTTACTTACACTGTGAGTACTGTACACCACTTACAAAGGGTCACTCATTCAGATATCAGTTAAATACACTTTTCTCTCTGTCACTCACACACAATATAAGTTATTTTAGTCACCAATCCCCCTGAACAGCATGGCTGTGGGAGGAAGCAGGAGCTCCTGGTGGAAACACTGTAAAAACACAATAAATCATCTAAATCATGACTTGCAGTGAACTGAGAGCTGGATATAAACATCACGTTTTCATTATGTTTTCAGTTGTTAATGTTAGAGTTGAACTCATTTCCTCTTCACATGTGTATGTGTATTTCATAAAAGAGAAATACAACCAAACAAGATTTACGAAACTTCTGTCATCTTTCGTGCCATTGCTGAGACACTGGCCTCCAACTGGGACTTCACATCCCTCTTAGCCAGTGGCTTCACTGTGACCTTCATGTGCCCTCTCTTGTTCTTCATTTCCAGGGTCAAAATGCCTCACGCATACCCTTTCCTGACCCCTGAGCAGAAGAAGGAGCTCTGTGACATCGCTCACAGGATTGTTGCTCCAGGAAAGGGCATTCTTGCTGCTGATGAATCCACAGGTAGCGTAAAATACATTATATTATTAATATGAATACAGTATATTTTCTGGAGAAAAGACAAATGCCTATGTAATGATAGATTCTACTTTCCTGCATCCATGGCTCTTTCTCCAATCCAACTGCAGGAAGCGTCGCCAAACGATTCCAGAGCATTAATGCTGAGAACACGGAGGAGAACAGAAGGCTGTATAGACAGCTGCTCTTCACTGCTGATGACCGTGTGAAGCCTTGCATTGGTGGTGTGATCTTCTTCCATGAAACCCTCTACCAGAAGGATGACAGTGGCAAACTTTTCCCCCAGCTCATCAAGGAAAAGGGCGTTGTTGTGGGAATCAAAGTTGACAAGGGTGTGGTCCCCCTGGCAGGCACCAACGGAGAGACCACCACCCAGGGTAAGAGCTAACCTTCTTTCTCGAATCCTTTCAAATCTGATCTCCTTATCTTCATGGTTTTCTTTAACCCTCTCCTCTAAGGTCTGGATGGACTGTATGAGCGCTGTGCTCAATACAAGAAGGACGGCGCTGACTTTGCAAAGTGGCGTTGCGTGCTGAAGATCACCCCCACCACCCCTTCTAGGCTGGCGATCATAGAGAATGCCAATGTCCTGGCAAGATATGCCAGCATCTGTCAGATGGTAAGGGAGAAATATAAAGAGACTAGTATCTCATATTTCTGGGCTTTTAATGAGAACCATTATTTACTCATATTTAATTTGCAATACCGTAGTTTGATTTTGCTGATGTTAAGATTATAAAGGTTTTGTGAGGGTATTACATGATGGTATCCACCTGTAGGCTCCTTTGGATGTAACTGCATTTTTTACATATTTGCCAAACCCAGAGATCTAATGCAATGAAAATCAAGCAAAGTTGTAAGGTACCATCATTTACCATTGTGTTTCATGTGATGTCAACACATATACAACTGTTATCATCAGCACGGCATTGTCCCCATCGTGGAGCCTGAAATTCTCCCGGACGGAGACCACGACCTGAAACGTTGCCAGTATGTCACTGAGAAGGTCCTGGCTGCTGTCTACAAGGCGCTGTCTGACCACCATGTTTACCTGGAGGGGACCTTGCTGAAACCCAACATGGTGACAGCTGGACACTCTTGCTCACACAAGTATTCTCCCCAAGAGATTGCCATGGCCACTGTCACTGCCTTGCGCCGCACTGTACCCCCCGCGGTTCCAGGTAAGACATATTCCAGCTAAAGCTTTAAACTGACAGCTGGGCATTAGAAATTGTTCTACTGATTCCAGCAGGAAGGGAGAACTTTTTCCCTTTATGACCAAGTGAAGGGGAAGAAGCTAAAATAACTTCCCAGAGAAAAGTGTCCCAGAAATGTACTTAACACAGGTACTAAAAGTGAAAAAAGCACAAAGGCAGTGGGAATCCATGGCTGACATGCAATAAGTTCCTGCTGCAGGTAGACTCCTGCAGTAGATTCCTGCTGTAGGTTCAGCAAACACCTTGGTGACATGTTGCGTAGTGTTCTAACAGTCAGCTGGCTGAAGGTCTAAGAGTCCTTCAAAATCCTTACTGATCCCTCCATCTTCCTGCATAGGTGTCACATTCCTGTCTGGAGGTCAGAGTGAGGAGGAGGCCACCATCAACCTGAATGCCATAAACCAGTGTCCCCTGCACAAACCCTGGGCACTCACCTTTTCCTACGGCCGTGCCCTGCAGGCCTCAGCCCTGAAGGCCTGGGGTGGAAAGAAGGAGAACGGCAAGGCTTGCCAAGAGGAGTACATCAAGCGAGCCCTGGTTAGCAGCCCTAATCGTAACACTGCTCGTAATATTTGTCTGTAGTGTAAATTTCCAATAACACCAAATGCATGTGCAGTTCTACAGTCAGAAATGTTAGTATTTGTTCCATAGCCAAGGTTTTTATCCAAAACAGATTTTACTACTAATTCCTGCAAATTCTTTCATTCTTGAAGAGGGTTTCATTCAAACATACTTCAGCCCAGCTTAGTTGTTGGCACAATGCAGTTATTTTTTTTCTTTTGTGCTTACTTAATTCTGTTTATTAGCAATTGCAATGATAAATGAAAGCGGAGCAGCATACGTTAAAAAACTGTTTTCAGGTTTTGTGTTTTTACTTGCTGTCATGTAAATAAATGCAAATGTAAGAGTACAATAGGTATTCTGAGATATATTTGACTAACGCTTTTCTCCAAAGTGACTATAGACTATACTATTTGACTATAGAGCTGGGTAATTTTACTGTATGAGTTTAGGATAAGTACCTTGCTCAAGAGGACTGAATCAGTAAGTGAGACTCAAACCAGTCACCTTAGGGTCTGAAGACAGCAGCTCAAACAACTACAGTACCAGCTGCCCAGGGTTCTAAACCAGCCACTGCACAACCAGCTGATGAATATTCATATTGCTTACGTCACTAAAATTCCCGTATTAACCGCATCGTCTTTGCTGTTCCATTTGTCCCACAGGGCAACAGCAAGGCAGCTTTGGGGAAATATGAGTCCTCTGGAGATAAAGGGGCTGCAGCTGGAGAGTCTCTCTTCGTGGCCAACCATGCCTACTAGACTGTGCTTTGGTTATTTTCACAGAAATTATTAATCTCTGCCCCCCCCCCTCCCCCCCCCCACAAATTCCACTTCCTGTTTTTTTTCCTTCTCATCTTTTCTCTTGTCATAGTCCATCACTTCCTCATCCACGAATAGCAAACCACATTTAGACATTCTCAGACGAAATGTGTGCCTTCTTCTTCGGCTTTTAACAACTACTGTAGAATTCCTTGTCGATATGAACATCATGCATATAATAAAATACAAAGCAGCAAGAAGAAAGTAACTTTTAACTTATCAAACTGTAAAACTTTCCATTATATTCTATGGAAAAAACGGAGAAGTTTTTTAGTGGGTATTTTGGTTTTCAGCTACCAGATGTTGTTTCCATTTTGAATGTTGTGTTGCACACATGCAGCAAGGGGAATGTACACCGAGAGGATGACCAACAAAGTTCTTGCGAAATCATTGGAAATTAAAATATTTTCAAATGTTACCGAGTCAACATTGATGCGTAATTTGTGAATCAATGACAACCACACGGGGGGGTGGGTGGGGGGCGGGGGGTGGTGGTACAACAGGTTTCACCGGGTCCTGCTTGCCAGTGGGTCTGTACACAGTACACAGACAACTGTACATACTGTACATCTGCATTTCAGGGATATTTACATTTACATTTACATTTATTCATTTAGCAGATGCTTTTGTCCAAAGCAACGTACATCTCAGCAAAAGTATAATTTATGTATTACATCAAGAGAAAGAGACATAGCTGCAGGCATATGAGTCTCAAGTAAACCTTGTTTGTTACCTATCGCTTGCTGCACCGAGGTACGTTGTTCAAGTAGGTGCATAATACATTACCACAGGATATAGACAAATCCTGATACCCTCCTACCGAATTTATTTTTTTTGATAATATAAGATACACAGGGGGTGCGGTGGCGCAGTGGATTGGACTGGGTCCTGCTCTCCAGTGGGTCTGGGGTTCGAGTCCCGCTTGGGGTGCCTTGCGACGGACTGGCGTCCCGTCCTGGGTGTTCCCCTCCCCCTCCGGCCTTACGCCCTGTGTTGCCGGGTAGGCTCCGGTTCCCCGCGACCCCGCATGGGACAAGCGGTTCTGAAAGTGTGTGTGTGTGTGTGTGTGTGTGTGTGTGTGTGTGTGTGTGTGTGTGTGTGTATATATATATATATATATAAAAGATACACAAACAAGCACATACAATGCCGGAGTAGTGGCTGAATAAAGGCTTTATTTGGGGATGCTCGTGAAGTTACTGTGCATTGTAGAGCAAAAAGGGAGAGCGGCCAGAGTAGCCGAGGCAAAGCTGGAAGGTGAGAGAGATTTTAAATTGCAGTGAAAGGTGACAACGGATGCAGAAAGAGGCGAGGAGTCTGTGGTGAGGCAGGGTTGAAAGGAAATGAAAAAGTTGACAGAGACATTTAATGGAGTGACAGATAGGGCAGGACAGCCACAGTTGCAGGAAAATACAAGGTCAAGACAATCTAATAATCTAATATAAACAAATACATATACATACACACACATTTTCTGAACCGCTTGTCCCATATGGGGTCGCGGGGAACCGGAGCCTACCCGACAATACAGGGCGTAAGGCCAGAGGGGGAGGGGACACACCCAGGACGGGACGCCAGTCCGTCGCAAGGCATGCCAAGCGGGACTCGAACCCCAGACCCACTGGAGAACAGGACCCAGTCCAACCCACTGTGCCACAGCGCCCCCATAAACAAATAATGAATATTAAATATATTGAATATCAATATTAAAAAAAGCATACATATGTTTAGAAATGCCTCCATATATCTTTAAATGTATACTGGAATATATTTTTAATCACAGGGATTAGTCTCTTAGCCCTAATCATAGCGAATATGGTAACCTACCTTTCATTTGCTGAACGGGATACATAAGGAAAATCCAAGCCCCCCAAAGGACTGGTTAGTTTTGCCTCTCACCCCTGCTGGACTATTGGCCACTTCTGTTGACCCCTCCACCAATACCGGTGTGAAGCCTGGATTTGTGCAAATGTACTTTACCACACAAAGTGTCAACACAAGTGAAGTGACATAAAAGACCTCAAGCCCTCCCGAGAGACTAGGCAGACAATGGCCCTGAAACTTTTCAGCTTCTCATAAGGGCCTCTTACTATTCTAAATATAAAACCAGACTATGATAGAGCTTCAGTACCATGCTTTCACATTCTCTTTCTCCTTTCACTGCAGTGCTATTTTATTCTTACTCAGAAAAGCTTGTAAGTTCTCACTGAAAGGTTGTATTGTATTTTCTAGTTATGATCACTTCTTCAGATGGCAATTTTCAACATAAAATGTCGAACGTTGGGGCGATAGATGGATGATACATTTCAGAACTGCAAGTATAAAAAATAACTTGCACAGTTGTTGCTGTGATCAACCGCTATACCCCAGCCAGGCCCCTTCACTCGTCTGCTTCTGCTCGCTTGGTGGTCTCGCGTACGAAAGGTAAAGCGCAGAGGTTCTCAGGTCTCTCTCTGTTGGGGTGGAATAACTGCCCCCTCTCACTCAAAACTGCTGAAACTCTTGTCTACATTCAAGAAGAGTCTGAAAATTCATCTTTTCCAGACTCACTTCACCCAAGATCTCTCCAGCTCATGTATGCTGTAAATGTTCATGCACCGTAACTTTACGATCATCCCCAGATAAGCCTTTACACAGCCGCTACTCCCGTATTGTACGTTAATGTTTGTGTACCTTATAAAAAAAAAAAAAAAATTGTAGGAAAGGTTATCAGGATTCATCTATCCTACGTTTTGCGCACCTACTCGTGCGATGAACATTGGTGCATCAGGTGGAAAGTAACAAACTAGGTTTATTTAAGAATCACGTCTGCAATCAAGTCTCTTCCTGTTAATGTAATGCACAAATTGCATTTTCGCTGAGATGTACGTCGCTTTGGAGAAAAGTGTCTGCTAAATGAATAAATGTAAATGTATGTAAGTTATCGTGTGAATGTAAAGCAGGCATTTCTGCATTTTTCTGCAGCCCACATAGCACCACTGTAGGGTTAAATAAAGAGGAAATTAGTCAGTAGAAAGCACATTACCAGGAAACAACTGCTGCTTTCTTATCAGACTTTTGAGGTGTGGCACAGGACATAAAGCCAATCTTCCATAGCTCCTGTAGTGGGTGTGGGGTTTGAGTCCTGCGCAGGATTTGTAGAGCTTGTATGTTCCTCCCCATGTCTGAATCCAGCAGACATGCACAGAAGAAGGCCCTGGCCAACAACTTATGTTCCTTCCTTTCCTTGTAAACGCCGCAAGCTGCGTTTGCTAGGAGTCACAGTTGACTCCGTGAAACACCCATTGCTATATCAGCTTGAGTGTTTCTCTTCTTAGGTCTAAGGTGATACCACAACTTTACTGCAGAACTATAGAGATAATGAGGAAGGCTGCAGTTTTATTTGGCTGCTGCGTGTGGCCTGCAGATGGAGACTTAAGTGCCGGACTATGTGTAGAATGCATACTGGCAGCCAGGTTACAAGTGTGAGACTTGCAAGCGCTGTAACTACAGTGACACTGAAGGGGTGTGTGCATCTGTGTGCAAATGAAAAATAAACACATAAATACCACTTGTACTTCAGCTTACAAACATGGCTGAGACAGGAATTCAGTTCGTAACTCTAAACTGTTTGTAAGTCCACCCACCGTCACAAGAAAAGCTTGATAACATAGCTGACTCCATCAATTTATTCACCATTTAGGTTCTGTTGAAACATTAGATAAAGCTAAAATTAACTGAAAATTGACTTTATATTCTAAGATCAGTAGCTTATGCAATGTAGAGCCATACAATGTAGGATGTTCCTCCAGGCTGGATCATTGGGTATGAAACGGTACACTGTGGACTTGACATCAGTTTATTTTATGATCATTTATCAACGTGAAGAAACATCAAAATCTTCTTCAAAATGACTGAAAATAAAAAAATTAATAAGTATCTGGTTAAGTCTGGGGACAACACTGCGTACGATATAAAATCATACCTTTACTTATTTGCCAGGTTGTTTCTGTAAGTGTCTGGGATATAGCAATAATAATGTAATAAAAATATGCTGACTGATACATACCCCTCCCACCACCAAATGTTATTTCAGTTTCAGTTCTGTCTGAGTGCGTTTTGCTCCCGCCCAATGGTAGCAAGCAAAAATGCAGACCCTTATTGCTCCACAACACAATGCAGCAGAAAGTCCAATTAATAACTAACAAATCAACTGTGAAATGTTGATCTTGAAAATGTGTAATTCAGATGTTCGTAACACAAGGTACAAGTTTATCTGGTTGCTACCATGCCTATGCAACCTGATGATTATAATTATGTTCTTATATTGTAGTAGGTTGGGTAGGAACAGCTGGCAGGGTAGTGGTTAGAACTGCTGCCTTTGGACCCATAGGTTCAAATCTTACCTCTGGCTGTACCTTTGAACAAGGTGTTTACCCTAAATTGCTCCAGTAAAATTACTCAGCTGCATAAATGGTAAATAATTTTTTAACAAAAAGCTTAAAATTGTTGCTAGGGGAAAGCGTCAGCGAGGTGGGGTGTGGCATGGTGTGGCACAGTGTGGCGCGGTGGGGCTCGGTGGGGCGCGGTGGGGCGCGGTGCAGCGGGTTTGGCCCAGGCCTACTCTCTGGTGGGTCCCGGCTTCAAGTCTTGCATGGGGTGCCTCGTGACGGACTGGTGTCCTGTCTGAGGTGTGTCCCCTCCCCCTTCAGCCTTGCATCCTGTGTTGTCAGGTTAGGCTCCAGTTTGCCACAACCCCGCTTGGGACAAGTAGTTGTAGACAGTGTGTGTGAGTGTGTATTTTCTCCAGGGTCAGAACTGTTCTGTTATGCTTGTATTCCTTTGTAGTTTCTCTTTGCCCATGTTTATTTCCAACAGTATACAATACTTGACATTGTTTATTCATCACAATAACCTCTCAGTTTCATCTTTTATAATCTGTCCTTCACACACTGGTTTACTCACACTGGTTACACTGGTACAAATAAATGAATGGAGCAACAAAACATCATGAACTTACTGAATAGCAGAATGCAGACAATGCCCAGGTAATTCATGGGTAATAAGAATATAATTAACTAGATGCACTCAAT
Organism: Scleropages formosus; assembly: GCF_900964775.1. Taxonomy (NCBI): domain Eukaryota; kingdom Metazoa; phylum Chordata; class Actinopteri; order Osteoglossiformes; family Osteoglossidae; genus Scleropages; species Scleropages formosus. The sequence continues at coordinate 3,047,572 of NC_041825.1, read as the reverse complement.
TTACTGAAAGAATTTGAACAAAAAAACAAAACTACAAAGAAGTAAAACACAGAAACAGCAGTTTTATATGTAATATACATTTTGTTAAAAAATAAGTTGATAATATTGGAATTGGACGAAAAATCTAATTAATATAAAATACTGGGTTAATATGTACACTAATGAAATAATAATAATGAATGCTCTGCAAGGTGATTTTTTTAATGCATTTTAATTGAGTAAAGTTAGTAAGATATTGTAATTCTGCACAAATGATACACAAGCTTTCTTATATCTGTATTAAAGCCGCAATGATGTACATACACTATTAGCGTGTGTCTCGTGCATGTAAACTACAGTATTCCCTACATATGAAACCCCTCCCTCTTCCCTTCACTCAATCAATGTGCAGTATATATGTGTGAAGAGGGAGAAGATAAGGACTTAGTCCCAGACTAATCAATGAATAATGACGTTTAAAGTCCCTTTCTTTTTCTCGCTTGTAACTTTGTTAAAATGTGGTGAGTACTTTTGGTTTTTATATACACAGCACAGATTTGATTGGTTATGTTTCAGGTTGTGTATGCTGCACAATTATCTACACTTTGGGCATTCCAATGAAAATTTAAGAACATTTATCTTAAAATATTGCACATTATTGATTGAAGCTTTCTGTGTGAAAATGTTTGCTATATAACCATTAGTTTAGTAGTGAAGGTGTATACAGTGCTGCATATCTGTATTTTTTTTCTAAAGCATTCTATCATATTCTTTCATATTTCTTATAGTATTGTGGACTTTATAACATTTTAACTGTACAGACAGATTGGACAGACTGTTTTTGAATATTTTGATGTATCGCCTTGTATTATGGGGGTGTGGGGGGCGGGGTGGTGTAGTGGTGTGGCAGGCTTGGCCAGGTCCCGCTCTCTGGTGGGTCTGGGGTTTGAGTCACGCTTGGGCTGCCTTGCGACGGACTGGCGTCCTGTCCTGGGTGTGTCCCCTCCCCCTCCAGCCTTACACCCTGCGTTGTTGGGTTAGGCTTTGGTTCACCGAAACCCCAGGCAGGATAAGTGGCTTCAGACAGTGTGTGTCTTGTATTATTATTTCATACTTTTATTCATTTGTGCAGCTGTTAATTTTGCCGAAGATAGTCAGGTGAACTAGGCTGTACAGGTGTATCAGGAAAGTTCTTCCAGGTATGTAAGTGTGCAACTTTTAGGGTACATGTGGATGTTCCAAGCTGCTTCAGAATCTGTCGGATTACATTTGTCAATTGGACTTTATAAACTTCTCCAATCAGAACCTATCACATATTTGTTTGTTTGCTTGCTCTGTTTCCCTTTTTCTTTTGTGTCTGTATGTAACAGAGACAGAGAAAGCGATAAAGATACTGAACTTCATGTTCCCATATCCCCAGTCTATTGCATCCCTCCGATTATTGACCCCAATAAAAAGACACTGTAATAATAACTCTGCTGCCAGCAAACATTTATTGCATTAGATATTGTTTAAAGATGCAGACAATTTCTGAACGACTGAGTGCTTCCGAAAGAACACTTGTTATGAAAGCCTAGCATAATAAAACATTACAGTAATAGGGAAAACAAAGTACATTTACATTTGAGTATGTAAATGTGTACAGATGCTTCTCGACTTACGATTTTTCGACTTTACAGTGGTGAGCTGGCGATAGACATTGAGTAGAAACCATACTTTGAATTTCAAATTTAGATTTTTTTCCAGGAAAGCGATATGCGGTGCGATGCTCTTTCACAATGCTGGGCAGCGGCAGCAATCCGCATCTCTCAGTCTGCCATGCGGTTGTGTTTCGTGCATCCGTAATGTCACAGAAATGCCCATCTGTGTCTCCTGCTACTGGTGGGAAGAAGAAGAAGAGGGAATTAACTCTCGAGGAGAAACTCAAGACAATTGCCCAGAATGAAGGCCGCAAGCCCATAATGGCCATCGCACGTATGCTAGGCTGTGATGTTCGGTAGGTTAGGTGTATTAAATGCATTTTCGACTTAGGATATTTTTGACGTACGATGGGTTTCACGGAACGTAACCCCATTGTAAGTCGGGGACCACCTGTACAGTGATACAGAGTACTTCAAGTGGTGAGCCTTCATTTTTCACTTCTTCTGTCCTCTGCCTCCTTATCACGCTTATTGCACCTGATTATGGTGAAATTATAGATGTGACTTTCAGGTGTAATACTTGAGCAGAGATCCTTGAGATATGTCCCCGTGATGTGCCCTTTTACAGGTTTTACTATCACTACTGTAATTGACCTGTAACTGGAAGATAGTGAAGCCGCATTCAGAGCAACTGGGCCATTCGGGCCCAAGTCTGAGCTCAGCTCAGTTTGCATGTTCTCCTTGTGTCTGCCTTAATTTTCTTCTGGGGGCTTTGGTTTCCTCCCATAGTCCAAAGACATGCAATTCAGGTGAACTGGACACTCTAAATTGTGTGAGAACGTGAGCTATTTACGAGCGAAAACAATGCTATCGTCAAGGTGTATTTCTTATCTTGAGGTCGACCTTTCCTCTTACGCTGTTAACATGAACGGGGTGTTACTGCAACACGCCATCAGCGTCATTTGTTCTCAAAGTGTCTTTATTATTTGGACTTTTACATTTTCTTCTCCGACAGTTTCCACTGTAGATGTGTGGGCTCGTCACCAGTCATCAGTGCTTCTCCCGTGCCCCGACGCCAGTTCCCCCACCAGAGTAGGACATGAAGGAGAGCCCAAAGAAAGCGTGGCCCTATTTGGGGTTAGGTGGCTCCATAACAGGTCTGTCATTGCAGTCTCTGGGACGGAAGGCAATCACACCAAAAGTGGATTTACTCTGGATCCGGGAGATTTTGCAAAAGGGATCTTCCCATTGACGGTGCACAACGTCTCAGCTCAGCAAGAGGGACAGTATGTCTGCAGCGTGAGCTATAACAGCACTGTGATTTACTTGTGCAACATAACTGTCACTCTCATAGGTGCGTCTTTCTGGAGTAGCGGGTAAAACTATCTGATTCTTTTCTCTTGTAAGGAAATGCCAATGAAGACAATGAGTCCTAGGTTATGTGAATTGGATGGGAAGTTTATGATTTGACTGGTTACTTGTTAGTTTCCATCTTGACGGAACCAGCGGGTTTATTGTTCAGTGCAGAAATGTTTGGAAATTGTTCAGAAATGATGGCCATTAGCTGACATTGTAGAACACCCACATCAGCAGTCTGAATTGTACCTTGCTATGGAGTTAAGTGTCTGCTAAATGGGTAAAAGCAAATCTAAGAGAATGGAAGTTGTACGTAGAATGCAATGCACTCATTATTTTTTATTCCATCCAGACTGAGTACTTTCTCTCTCTGCCAGCCCCGCCTTCTCTCTCCATCCCTTCTACGACGACTGTGGTCCGCAGGGCCAGTGTGATAAAATGTCAGGCAGAGGGGTTCACACCCCCTCAGATTGACTTCTCCTGGGTTAGGGCGGGAGTACTAGTAAGACCCCCCGAGCGATTAACCGCAGTCAACCACACCAGCAATGGGTTCTTCTGGGCAGTGAGCAGCCTAGAGCTGACACCTTCTGCCCAGGACAGGGACGTGAACTACAGCTGTGTGGTAAATCATACTGCCTTGCAGGAACCCATAGCCCTGACATTCTCTCTCAACTTAACATGTAAGTATCTTCATACTTCCAGTCTTTCCACTTTTGATTTTCTTTGCAGGCACTTCTTTTAATTTTGGAGTTCTGTCCCCTTTACTCATTCTGAATGGTGCAAGAATAACCTTACACTGTATTTCTGCCTTGTGGTTCCCTGACAGACGTGCCAACCGTGAGCCTCTCAGCCCTTCCACAGGCCTCTCACTCTTCCCCCCTCACTCTTGCCTGCGATATTGAGGGATTCTACCCTGAGGAGATCTCAGTCACCTGGATTCAAAACGGTTCAGTTCTACCCAACCTGCCATCAGTCCAGTCAGGGCCCGGTGGCTCCTTCCGAACCCGCCATTTCCATACGCTGAGTCTGGAAGAGAAGATGAGGGGTGATGAAGTACAGTGTGTGGTGTGGCAGCCCACTGTCCCTGGGCTGATCTCTGCGACCATGAATCTGTCTGTTACTGGACCATGGGGTAGGGCTTTCAAAGTGTTAGCAGCTGAGCTCATTATTCCTTGTGTTTCATATTGCTTGAAGGTATGAAATTGAAACTTCATAGATGAAACAGTAGATCCCATGCACCCCCTCAGCCTTGTCTCTCTGCCCCGTGTAGCACACGGACCAGCTCTGACTAAGTCTGCCAAAGCATCAGTGGCCCTCATGATCATTTCACTGGTTCTGGTCCTCTTGCTGTGCCTTGGATTCTCCTGGTCGAAGAGAGATGGTGAGTTTCCCCTGTCATTTCTATGCTTCTAACCACTTTTTCTGTCAGTTCTTCTCTTTTTGAAATCATTCCTCAGTAACACATGCTTTATTTCCTAGTTTTGTACCCATCTTCCAACATTCACCTCTCTTAACCTTTGTGCTGTGCTTCACACAAGGTTCTTTTTTTGGTGCTTCCATCGAGCCCATTAAAATTTATAAATAAAGCAATTATGAAAAGAAGATGATTACCTAATGTTGTGTTACACCTTTTAACCAACTTCAGTTCTTGCTGTTATCACATGTTCTGCACATTGTTTTTGAATTCATAGCCAATGGACGTCATTAGCCTAAAGTTATATAACATGTGTATGAACTCCTGAATATGGAATTTGACACTTTTTGCTTTTTATTATAGTCTCACCCACTGATTTCCTTCCGCCAGCCACGTCTGATCACACACGTCCCAAAAGCACAAAATGTGAATAAGACATGTACAGTTCTGTGAAAGTAGTGACCTTTAATTTTATGCATTCAGATGCACCGACTGCGGAGAATGTCATGAAGCCTTATGACCATGAGATGAAAGGAACAATGTTTATGATAGAAAGTTGGGTCAAATTTGACTGGACCACAACATAAGAGTTAACACAACTCTTTAAAATGTCTTACTGACCTTAATATATTAAGGCACCTTTACAAGTTAGACCCTAAAACCTGTAATCAAATTGTTATGACACAGGATGTAATTTTGTGTGAGAAAAAATATGTATTACATCTGTTTCATCTCATCAAATTTTCAGTTATTCTTCCTTAAATATGTTTACCGGTATTGGCACTGACGATTTGTTATCTGGTCCCATTTCAACAGAGAAAGAGAAGTCTCTGAGAGTGTCACCTATAATTCTGCCACCACGTGTGATCGTCGGGAAAAAGGGCCGTGTGACTGTGAGTATTGAGGGACGCAAGGTGGACAAAGTCCAGACTGTCTGGTTCCTCAATGACACTCCCATCTCAAACTCTTCTCTCACAGGTATGGACAGCAGACATGTGCCAGCTATGATTTTTGTTGTTGCATAATCTTGGTTAAATAGCAAATGTTGTAATGAATACGTACCTATTTGTTTATAGTTACCGACACAATTTTTCATTGTGGAACATTACTGATGATATTTTCCTTCATGTACTTTACTTTTATGCAAATGGAATTTGTAGCTGTTATTTCAGTATTCTCTCAGTCTTTATCAGATGCTACATGATCATCTCAGGGTTTTGATCAGTTTTGCTTTTTGATTAGTTAATTTGTTTTAGTAGCCAATTAGCTTGAGGTCACCTGTTACACCTTCTGCATTTTCCGTAACACAGTAAGGATTAACATGTTTCATTTTCTGCTCTGCAGTAACTGAGAAAAGCCCTCTTGTTCCCCCAAGTGGCAATGCTGGATATTACAAACTACATAAGCAGCGCCTCCTATCTTCAGGGAGTGGCAGCACACAGCAGCTGCTCTCGTCCTTTACCTTCATCCCCGACATCTCCCTGCACAAGGGCGCAGTCTTCAAATGCCAGATCTCCTACAGAGGGAAAGAGAAGGTGGTGGCGGAGAGAGTGTCAGACAAGTTCACACTGCTGGGTGAGGAATAAATTATGCAATTTTCCATTGTCTTTTTTTTTATTTTTTTTTTCCACTTTGTGTCTATTCACATTGATATGGGCTTCATTCTTGAATGCTGCTTTGTAGTACACTCAAAGTTTTCTGTACAAGTTGGTCTTATTTATAAAATAAATCATTTTCATTTTTTAGCTGTCCCACATGTATCTGAGATTCAACTCTCAGAGCCAGCTGATGACACAGGTATGAATTCCTTATCACATTAACACTAAAAAAAGGTGCACTTAACCTGGTTTTGTGTGTATGCTAAGCAATTCAGACTTAAGAACAGATTTTGAAGGCTGGTAAAGGTGAATATAACTGTCTTGAAGGTTTGTGTAGTGTACTAACAGTGAAATGTTGATACGCTAACAATCATCCCTCTGCGTTGTCTTTCCAAAAAAAAAGCAGGCCTTGTCACTCTTACAGCCCAGGCCTCTCGCTTTCATCCCGCCGTCATCACCTTCCGCTGGTTTTGTGAAGGAGGAGAACTTACTCCCATAGCACCCCGGCCATCACTTTTCACACCTCGTCCATGTGCCCAGGGGTTCTTCTCTGCGATCAGTCAGTGTAAACTGCCCTGGGCAGAGCTGGTGAGAGGTGAGACCAGGGTGTGGGTGACTGTGCATCACATGGCCCTGAAAACGCCAATTTTGCGAGAGACTAGAGGTATGTAACATGCCATAACGATGGGGAACCATGTATTCAACGTATTGTAAATATTAAAAACTAATAATTTTGTTTATTTCTTTCCCTTAGTAATTTATCATTTTTTGTAAGTTAGATAGCTAGTTTTTTCCAGTCTCCTAAATATAATCTTTACCGTTGGATATGTACTTCCGTCTTATTTGAAAAAAATTCCTAAATATGAAGTAATTTAGCCTTTCCTCCATTGTTGTGCTGCAAACTGTGTATGGAGAGCTATGAAAATTGCACAATGGATGCCAAGAAAACACACACACACACACACACACACACACACACACACACACACAGTCTGAAACCGCTTGTCCCATGCGAGGTCACGGGGAGCCGGAGCCTAACCCGGCAACAGAGGGTGTAAGGCTGGAGGGGGAAGGTACACACCAAGGACGGAACGCCAATCCATCGCAAGGCACCCCAAGCGGGGGTCGAACCCCAGACCCACCAGAGAGCAGGACCCAGTCAAACCCACTGCACCACCACACCCCCTATGCCAAGAAAAGACTTGAGAAATATTGCTGCAGACTTAGGAATAACAAAATAATTCAATAATGGCCAAACAATCCAATGCGAAAGCAACATCAAGAAAGAGTGACTAGATCAATACAATGAACTAAAAGGAGACGAATGCAGTACTCACAGAACCAAAATGTCTTTTTCACAGGCTTTGTAAAGAAACCCTGTGTGTCTGAAATCTCTTCGCTCTCCCCTGAGGAACCCATGAGCCTTGGTTGTGAGATCACAGGTTTCTACCCACCTGAAATTTCAGTGACGTGGTGGATCCTGAGTGATGGGAACAGAGAAGAAGAGATAGTTGAGGAAAGAGAGTTGTGGGGGCCCCTACTGACCCATCCCAGCACTTACCGTGCAACAGCCATTCTGAGGACAGGAAGTAGCAAGGAAGGGGTGGAGGAGAAGGACAACTGGATCATGTGCAGAGTGACACACTGCTCATTGAAAGAACCCACTGAGAAACGCTGGAGGAACAGACTCATAGGTGACTATTCCCTCTCAGTCATCAAACAAAAAATGCACTTCTTAGAGCCTTTGACACACCACAGACAATAAGTTTTTATTTCTAAACCTTCCTCCTATAGCGCCTCCCTCCATCCCCTCTTCAATCTCAGTGGAGTGGAAAAAAGGGGGAGTTGGGCTGTTTTCTCTGGAGCTGTTGGGTGGTCACCCCAAGGCCAAGCTGCTGTGGGCTGCAGGAGTCGCTACTCTGTCTCCACTCATCTCTTCAGAGAGCGAGGAGGAAGGGGAAGGCAGGAGTCACAAACTAAGGAGCGTCTGTGTTCTTGAGAGAAGGACCGGGACAGCAAGACACCCTGGAATTCTTTCAAAAAGCAGGAGCAACAACAGTATGCACAGTAAGTTACCTGTTATACATGGTTACTGTAATGAATAATATTACTGTTATTATTCTACATTATTTTTTATATTATTCTGGATTATTTTTTCTATTATCACTGCATTTTAATGACAGTATTACGTTGGCTTTTTTTGGTCATATACAGATGCAAATGAGTGTGAGTCTATGATACTTTTCAGTTCACTGCACTATCAGTACACATATTTCTATATCCAAAATAGATCTTAATTTTCTAAATCCTAAAACTGGATTAATTTTTAGTATTCTTTCATTGTCATTCGTATTTTTGTAGTTGTAATTTTTCTGTTCATACAGAAGGAAAATTGTTAAACAGTGTATCATGATATTAACAAAAATTGTACTTCCTAAATAATATAGGGAAAAATGGTGCTCCCCCACATTATAATGCAGAAATTATGAACAAAAACAAGCATGAGAAAAATCAAGGGCATCATCCAATTGCTATGGTGAAACTTGCAAAACATAAGGAAGAGGATGATGAAGAACATGAAGACAGCAGAAAGATCAAGACAGGGGCTGAGCTCACCCAGATAAACATAGTGCATGTGGGACAAGGTGAAAGACAAAAATGTAGTAAACAACTGAAAGTCAGTGTGGAGATTACACACCCAGCGCTTCCTCTGCCTGTGTACCGGACATGGATAGAAAATAAATGAATGCTTCTCATAATGTTACATAATGGCACAGAAGAACTAAAACAAAGTACAGCAATCTGTTGATTTATGAAATTAATATGTTCCTGGAATTTTGTCAATTTTATTTGTTTTTAAGAATGACAAATAAACTGATTTTCCCATTATAGCATAAACATGGTTTACTGATTTTTGCACATCACTAATCCATGTTTAGAAGAGAAATATTTAGTGTAGGTATTTGTAAAGCTGATTGTCTAACAGTATAAGTCATCTTGGACAAAGGTGTCAGCTAAAGGCTAATTATGATGATCCATCCAGCAATTATCGATAACCATGTTGTCCAGTGCAAGGGTGGGGTTTCTGTAGCCTATCCCTAGAACAGGGCACAGCTAGGATACACCTTTGAGACACCGATAGAGTACAGTGTAACTCTTTCATTTCATCACTTTTATTAAGAACTGGTACTGCAGCAGTTGGAGCTGCTGCCTTTAGACCCAAAGGTCACTGATTTGAATCTCACCTCTGGATGAAGTACCTGTGAGCAAGGTACTTACCCATAATTGCTCCAGCAAAATGATGCAGCTGTATAAATGAGTAAATAACTGTAAGTTGCATTGGAGAAAAGTGTCAGTTAAATAAATAAATGTAAATGAACTTCAACACAGGGGGTGTGGTGGCGCAGTGGGTTGGACCACAGTCCTGCTCTCCGGTGGGTCTGGGGTTCGGGTCCCGCTTGGGGTGCCTTGCGACGGACTGGCGTCCTGTCCTGCGTGTGTCCCCTCCCCCTCCGGCCTTACGCCCTGTGTTGCCGGGAGGCTCCGGTTCCCCGCGACCCCGTATGGGACAAGCGGTTCTGAAAATGTGTGCGTGTGAACTTCAACAGAGCATTATAACCACAAGTCAATGAAGACTGTTGAGCTGTTAATCTCATAAACGTGTACAGAATTCTTCTTATTTGTAATTACTAAAATAAGGAACACCAGAAAGGAGAAGTAAACACAGCAAAGACTTAGAAGCACATGGAATGAATGAGTCCTTAACCTCAATCGTGTTCCAATACTTTCTGTGTGCGTTTTGCTGCCATCTAAGGGTGGTACGTGGTAATGCAGGTCATTTTTGGTCTGAAAGTGGCAAAATCTTAGATGTACTTACTGTCAGTAATTTTGGGGCTCATTAATTTGTTCCTGAGCCCCAAAATTGACACCCAAATATGCTATATTAACACCAGTTTACATTACTTCAACTAGCAGACATGCTTCTCCAGTGAACTTCCAATGAACACCAGGTAGTGTTATCAGCTCACACCTTATTCACCCGAGGTGACTTACACTGCTATATAGAGCACATACAATGAGTTACTCATCCACACATCAGTGAAGCACATTCTCTGTGTTACTCACACACCATTAGTGACTTAGTCACCAATCTACCTGAATGGCATGGAAACCCATACAGACACAGGGAGAACATACAAACTCCACACTGACTGAATGCAGATCAAAATCAGATCCCCTCACACTACTCATCCACTGCAAGAGGGCAGTGCTACTCACTGTGCCACCGTGCCTCCCATGACAATAGACAGTTAATTCAATAATTAAGATTAGTTATCATAACTTAGGGGGTGCGGTGGCGCAGTGGGTTGGACCGCAGTCCTACTCTCTGGTGGGTCTGGGGTTCGAGTCCCGCTTGGGGTGCCTTGTGACGGACTGGCGTCCCGTCCTGGGTGTGTCCCCTTCCCCCTCTGGCCTTACGCCCTGTGTTGCCGGGTAGGCTCCGGTTCCCCGTGACCCCGTAAGGGACAAGCGGTTCTGAAAATGTGTGTGTGTGTGTGTATCATAACTTATCATAACAAAGGCAGTTTCTTTCCATTATTTACTCCATAATACTACATGATTGTCTACATACACATCAGCTCTTTTGTTGCTATTTCACACCTTGTAATATCCTGCAGTCCAAAGATATGTGTTTCTGGGGAACTGGTAACTATAAGTTCCTCAAAGTCTGTATGTGTGTGTGTGTTTATACACATATGTATGCATGCGTGTGTTACATTCTTTTGGTGTTGAGATAGGTGAATGACTGTCAATAGTTTAATGCGGCATGTTTTACACTCAAAGTCACTTGGAGAAAAGGTATCAGCTAAGTATTAGTTAATAAGCCATTATATGTCGCTTCGGAGAAAATCATCTGCTAAATGAAAAAATATAAATGTTTCACACAGCTCAGCTTTTGGGAGATTCACAAAGTCCAAAATTGTGAAGAAATGCCTCTTAATATGAAGAAACTCCTCAGAAAGTTGAATTCTCATAACTCAGGACCGTATGACTGCACATATCTTCAAAACCCCGCAACGTGGATGTCTGTAAGATGAGGTACCAGTGCTAAACATATTGCCTACAGAAATGAAAGAAGCAACTGTTGAGGTAAACTATTATACTGAACTTGTATAGGTCCAAGAAGTACGCGTACAGATGAGGGCAGAAGGTTTTTGAGGGTTTTATCTGAGGCAGCGCGAACGACCACTTCCTTTTCCCACCCTGACAACAAACAAAAGAAGCAGAACCATAAAACACTTGTTAAACACATATGCAGCAAACGGCTGAACCAGTATGTTTTGCTGGCAGGGAGAAAGGGTAAGATGTGCTCCACAGTGGACTGCGGAGAGAGGAGAACGGCTGATGGAGGCTGTGGGTTTCCTCTTTCTCAAGTGTGATCGGAACACACCATGTTTAGCACTGACCCAGGGCTCAGCAGGGCCCCGTCACACTCGCATCATCTACATCTTCAAAGATGGACGCTCAGGCACATTCTCTGGGGTATCAAAAGTGAAGTTTTTACCTCAGTTTCCTCAGAAATTAATCTTCTGGCTATTAAACGAAAAAGACAGCCTTCCGGATACGTTTTAGCAGCTTTAGCCTCAATTTTTAGCAGCTCACAACGAATTAATACAAAGTAAAGGGAAAACGTTAGGAGGCAAAAAAGCAAACGCTGACTTTACTTCACGGAGAAAGCAAAGCAAGATTTAAAAAAACCAAGAAGGCTAATAGTGGTCGCGCGCGTGCGCTACTGGCGGCAATGGCAGGCGCGTGCAGCCCGCGAGCTCCACCTACGTGCGAGCAGAGCTCGATGTGGTGTCCACAGTTTCGTGAGCTCTGACCACCCCTTCCTCATTTCAGTACAGCTTCGGAAGCAGGAACTTCACAGGACGGTGAAACGTTTCTCCGCACTTCTATGACAGCTTCGTTTGAAAACGTAATTTACGTAAATATGTTTTTACTGACATACAGGTAAAAGGTAACGGGCGGTAGCCGGCGTCTGCCATATAAATTACCGCTTTTCTCAACACAGCCTAACAAGTTTTTAAAGGCTTCCTACAGGAAACGCCGTGAAACCTGCAGGCAGGTGGACCGTCCTTCAAGCCAGGGCCGTTTCAGCGATTTCTCCTCTGAAACGGGCTTTTGCGCTCAGCTGAGCGATGGACCCGCAGAGCGGTCTCCTGTCCCGCGCCGGAACCTCCCTATGGACACTCTTCCAGGGCGCCGTGGTGAGTCAGTGCATGTGTGATGTGCCATAAAATGTCCTGTTATGAAGAAAAGGGACCTCGGTGTGTTGAGAAACGTAACACCAGTGTGCGAATTTTAAATTAATGGGAACCAGGGAAGCTTCCAAGTATGTTCTCTATATATAAAAAGATGTACATTTCATACATCTACAGAAATATATATTCCATATAGTGTATTTTACGTGTATTATGTGTCATGATACTTTATTAACAATGTGAATAATAATAAGATTGCATGGAAAGGTCACATTAGTGTAAATATGCACACACACACATTTTTTGAACTGCTTGTCCCATACGGGGTCGCGGGGAACCGGAGCCTAACCCAGCAACTCAGGGCGTAGGGGACACATCCAGGACGGGATGCCAGTCCGTCGCAAGGCACCCCAAGCAGGATTCGAACCCCAGCCCACCAGAGAGCAGGACCTGGTCCAACCCACTGCGCCACTGCGCCCCCCGGTGTAAATATGCATTTGTATTAATTCATTTAACTGATGCTTTTCTCCAAAGAAGCTTACAATGTTAAGGTACTTACAATTATTTACCCATTTATACAGCTGATTATTTTTTTTATTGGCACAATTTAGGGTAAGTACCTTGCTTGAGGGTACTACAGCAAGAGGGGGGAACTGAACCTGCAACCTTTGGATAGAAAGGCTGTAGGTCTAGGGGACAGCTGGTAGTGTAGTGGTTAGAGTTGCTGCCTTTGGACCCAAAGGTCACAGGTTTAATCCTCATCTCCAGCTGTAGTTCTCTTGAGTAAAGTACTTACCCAAAATTTCTCCAGTAAAATTAACCACCTGTATAAATGAGTAAATAATTGTAAGTTGCTTTGGAGAAAAGCATCAGCTAACTGAGTAAATGTCTAGCCACTAGGGTACCAGCATAATTCCATGATGTGATTGTTCACATTTGCATGATTGTGAAATGACACATGAGTACACCTTGGGTAAAGGTGCCTGTTTTTTTACTACACATTACTTTAGGAATTATATTGAACATGTACATGAATTATACTTCTAATAATTATTCATGTTTTAAATGCTATTTTTGATTGTGTTTGTTTAAGCCTTGTTCTATTCTTCTATTATTTCTATGGAAAACCAGCAGCACAAACTCAAAAATAGTCTGGCTGTAGGGGATCACCTAAGCTTCCATCAATCACAGAGCATGCTCAGGCTGTAGCACAAAGTGCAGGAGCCCTAGTTAAAAATCAAGATAGTTAGTTCCTGAGTGTTTCGCATTAACTACTGAAATGCATGCTTACCTTTCACCAGAATAATCCCATCAGTGAATGTTCTGGAGGTACCTAGTTTTTCAGTAATAGCAAAAATTATATTTATCAAAGGACAAAATGCTTTTTAGCAGAAAAGCCTGTCTTTCACCAGTCACTGGTTATTTCATTTGGTGTTTTTCAACATTTCAATTCTTAACTATTTAGTTATGTTATACGAGTTTGTCAGAAAGGGGCTACACAGGTGAAGGGCTCTTGAAAATAATCTCTTTATTTCTCGATCCCTGGGATTAACAGCCTCTTATTTTCAGTTGATGTTTTCATTTGATAAACCAGTTTACCTGCATCATGAATTTTTTTGAACATTCAGTCTCTCTCTCTCTCTCTCTCTCTCTGTCTCTCTCTCTCTCTCTCTCTCTCTCTCTCTCTCTCTTTTTTACCCCTCTTCACACAAAGAACTATATCACATCAGCTGTGGGCAGATATTTAAGGCCTGAGCCTCCAAATACAGGAAATGATGACATAAATATAATACCGGAAGCAACAGTTTGCAAACAAAGAGAGAGAAGTCATGAGGAGGAAGAAAAGAGTCTGAATGCAAACTACAAAGAAAAAGAAGAGGATGATGCTGAGAACAGTGGGAAAAATTTTGCAGATCCCTGTCAGATTACCCTATCCACAGACACAGAGAGCAAGACTACACAATGGAGCGTTGAATATGTCAAGAGTATGGTAACAGAAAAAGGAGACAAGGCACATGAAAGATCAAGAGAAGACCATGACCAACTGAAAATAATCCCAGTCACTGCAAACTTAAACAATGAAGATGCAGAGGAGAAGGGTCTTACTCAAGAAGAAATCCAACAGGGAGATACACATATGAGACATGGTTGTCTGATAGAACCTAGAAAAGGGGAAAAGGGAAAGCAAGACAATCACCAAACTGAGGATGACATTCAGTGGCAAAAAGAACAAAAGGTAGCCATAAAACAAGATCATGCCAAGTCTACAGAAGATGATTTTAAAGGTGAGAGAAGATTTTTTGGGATTAAAGTAAAGACAGTAGGAAGTGATTATAGAACAATGGAAGGTTGTGAGGGAATTCTTGGTATTAAAGAAAGACAGCCGGAGATGAGGAAGGGAGAAGATGATACAGGGATAAATCAAAGTTATAAGGAATCAGAAGCAGAGCAAGAAGGAAATGAACAATCAGGAAGGTTGGAAGAGACTGAAACAACAAGCAGAGAAGGACAAATAAGTTGTCAAGAAAATGAAAAAAATAAAGTAAATATTCAAGCACTAAAAAGCAAATTCACAGAACAAGAAAGAGAAAAACATAGACTGGAAGACAAAGGAGAAATGGAAGAAATAAGAGGAGAGTTGGAAACATTAAATCAGAATCAAGAATCAGTATCAGTTGAAGGGACTGATGAATCATGTGCAATTGAGAAAAGTGGGGAGGATGGAAAGAGGGAAACATATTCATCTGTGTTAGAAAGAAGAAAAGAAATAGAGTACAGGCCTCACAGAGCTCAGACACATTCTGATGATGAAGATGATGAATTGGACACAAACCAAGAGGAAGAAAGAAAAACAGGTGGGGAACAAATAGGAACTAGGGAGGTGGAAAGAGAGGGAGGACTACAAGAGGTGAACATAGAAACAAAGTTCAAAATGACAGTAGTAAAGATAAAGGATGGAAAAGATGAGGAGAATGAAAAGGAAACAAAAAGTGATGAAGAGGAAACAACTGACTTAGAAAACAGAGAAATACAAATGGGGAAAAATTTCGAGGAACCGCAAGATGAGATAAAACAAGATGATGAACGTGGGTGGAAGGAAGAGGTTCAGACCACAAGGGTGTCAGGGCACGGAAGTGTCACAGAGAATGAAAAACACAAAAAAGAAATGAAAGGTATAAAAACGGAAATCATTGTAAGTGTCAAAGAACTGGAAAGAGAAATGCAGAGAATAGAGGAGGAGGAAGATGTGGAAGAAATAACAGAAGACCTGGAAGCAGCAGATGAACCTCAAGAATTTGTAACAACAGAAGAGAAAGAAGAGTTATGTACATTAGAGAAAGGCAGCAGGGTTGGAGAAATGGAAGTGTGTTCATCTGAGTTTGAAAGAGGAGAAGAAAGGGACAATTATGTAGCAAAAGAAGATGTAAAAATCCACTTTGAAGATCAATGGCCAGTGCAAGAATGGACTGAGGAACACTTAACATTAGGATTTGACTTTCAGGAACTGGAAAAAACACACAAAGAAGTAGAAATGATACCAGAAGATAAAGTTGTGGCAATATCACAGACACAGTGGAGAGATGATAATAAAGATGAGGTAAGTGCCCAACAGGCGAGAGAAACAGAAACAGAGCACAGGTGTCACAGACCTCACGATCATTCTGGTGTGGAAGATGAAGAATCAGATACAAACGAAGAGGAAGAAAAAAAAGCAGATGCAGAACAAACAGATGCAGGGAAAATGGAAACAGAAGGAGAACCACAGGAGGTGTACATGGAAATAAAACACAATATGACGGAAGCAGAAACAAAGTATGGAAAAGATGAGGAGACTGAAGAAGAAACCAGGAGTGATGACGTGGAAACACCTGACTTAGGAAAAAGAGAAATAGCACTGGAGACAAATTTCAAGGAATCAGAAGATGAGATAAAAGAAGTGGAATCTGGAAGGGTGGAAGATAATAAGTCCATAAAGGAAAAAGGCCAAGGAAGTGTCACAGAAAATGAAAAACACACAGAATTTAAACATCTAGAAAGAGAAATCACAGTAAGTTTAGAACTGGGAAAAGAAAGGGAGAGAATAGAGGAGGAAGATGATGTGGAAGAAATGAAAGACCTGGAAGCAGAATGTAAATATCAGGAATCTGTAACAGAAGAGGGAGAGGAGTCATGTGCAGTTGAAAAAGGTAGCAAAGATGGCAAACGGGATGTATATTCATCTGATGTAGAAAAAAGAAAAGGAAAAGACCCTAATATACAAAAAGGGGATACAGAAGTGCACTTTGATGATCAATGTTCAGTACAAATTGGGACCAAAGAGCACTTCGGATTAGGATTTGACTTTCAAGAATCTGAAACAACAAACAAAGAAACAGTACAAACGATAACAAAAGAAGACGATGTAGAGGGATCAGGGACTCAATGGAGAGATTATATGACACATGAAGATAGTGTTTATAAGCAAACAGAAAACAACCAAAAGGAAAAGAGAAAAACAGATGAAGAACAAATAGACACTGAAGAGATGAAAATGGAAGAACCGCAAGAAATAAACATTGAGATGAAATACAAAATAGTCACTGTAGAAAGTGAGGATAGAAATGATGAGAATGACGTGGAAACACCTGAATTGGGGGAAGATGAAATAGAGTTGAATAAAAAGTGCAAGGAACCCCAACATGAGATAAAAGGAGAGGAAGAATTTAGAAGTTCTGTGAACACTGAGTCATCTTTTGGAGATGAACTGGGCAACGTTCTAGAAAATGAAAGAAATGATGGACTACACAGACTAGAAGGTGAAATCACAGTAAATACATTGATACTGGAAAAACTTAAACAGAGCAAAGAAGAAAAAGAAGAAATGAATGATCTAATAGAACATTTAGAAACAGAAGACAAAAGCCAAAAACCAATAATGATGGAAGCTGGAGAAGAATCACATGCAGTTAAGAAAGGCTGGGAAGATGGAGAGAGAGAAGTGTGTTCAACTGAGTTAAAAGAAGAAGAAAACAGCATAAAGGCAAAAAAACAAGATATAAAAGTCCAGTTTGAAGACAGATGGACAGCACAGTCTGAGGGTCACTTACCATCACTAGTCAGTTCTCAAAAAATTGCAACAGCACACAAAACTGGTCAAGCAACAGCAGTTGATAAACCTGTAGATATATCAGTGACACAATGGAGAGATGATATGCAACCCGAGGAAAGTATCTACAAGGGAACTGAGACAGATGAGAATGGGAAATCTCAAAGAACTAAAGGGCAAACTGGTGAGAAAGATGGGTCTCATAATGTAAGTATAGAATGGGACATTGAAATAAAAGAGGAAGATGCTGTGCATGAAGAAACAAATGAAGCTGTATCACAACAAAGTATAAAAGCTGAAGAATTAAGCTTCAGTAGAGCGGCTGAAAATGAAGAAGACAAAGAATTATGCAGGAGGGAAGACATTTTTAACAGAATAGAAATGAAACATGATAGCAAGGTTAAAGGTGTAAATGCAGTTGAAATGAGGGATGAAATAATAGAAGTCAATCAAGAAGCTATTACAAGAAGTGTAGATGAACTTGAAGAAAGGGAGGTAGGGGAAACTGGCATTGATGACATTGCCGGAATAAGAGACGAGTTCCATGTAAAAGACACAACTGGAAAAAATGTAGAAGAAACAGAATGCAGAAAAGATGAAAGCAGAACTGAGCATGTGTGGGAAATGCAGACCGAAAAAAGGGAAGAACAGGTAGTACCAGCATATGTAGCAAGTATGGGACAGAAGGAGAAAGGAGGAGAAAATACAGTGGATGAAAGCGTAACAGAAAGAGGAGCAGAAGTGTTTGTAGAGGGAGAAGGAATAGAAGTGGTAAAATGGCAATCCATGTCAAGTAAAAACAAAGTTGTAGGAAAGGATACAGAGGGATCTGATGTGTTGGTGGATGAAAAAGAGGAACTTCAAGTAAGAAAGGATGCAGAGGAAGAGATTATTGAGAGAAATGCAACCAATGAATTAGCTGAAACACAAACCGAGCATAAAGGCTATGTTAGACAGGAAAGCAAAGACAGAATTACCATGGAAGATAATGGAAAAAATTTGATAATGGTTCTAGATGTAAATACTGCGCTAGCGGAAGATTATAAGGATAAGAGTGCACATGATGAATTGGGAGCAGTAACACTTAGAAGTGGACTGGCTGAGAACAAGTCAGAAGAGGAGAGAAAGTCAGACTATAATGGGGGAATGAGGGCCCAAGTATGTAAGACTGATGAAAAACAAGAAGTAACTAAAGCAAAAGATTGGGTAGAACATGAAGAAACAGCAAAAGAAAAGACTGACAACAGTGAAGTGTACAGACAAGAGGTAGAAAGAACAAAAATACAGGGAGAAGATACAAAACAAGAGCAAAACAAAAGCGATGAAACGGAGTCATATGGTCGAAATGGTAAAACAGAAATGTTAGTCACAGAGACACTAGATGATGAGGAAAAGGAAGAGCAGCCAATGTCTATGGGGGGAACTAAAAAAGAAGTGGATGAAGAAATAAGAGCAGATGTGAGAAATGAAGACATTGCACAGGATGATGTTCGAAAAAGAGAAGACGAGCAAATATATGAAGATGAAAGTAAAAAATTTGTCTTACAGGTAAACATTTCAAAAGTTTTGAACTAAATGATTTTTCTTTCTCTAAATATGACAAAAAATCTTCATTGAATCCAAGTATTACAGCTTTAATTAAAGATTATTATTAAACTTGATTTTAATTGTTGATTATAAAAGTTTTTTTTATTAAATGATACACTTGGTCCCCAATTTGGAAACTTAATTTGGGCTTATATTTGGATCGTTACTCAAAAAGTTAATAAGTTGAATATAACAGGTGGTGGGCCAGGGGCTCCTCGTCCATTCTGTTTGCAGCTAATCATGTAATTTACACCAGTAAAAATTGTGACCTTGGACTAAGTGACTGTTTGGAGAATCACATGTGTATTTGTATCTCTCTGTTGGTAAAATACACTTTTGTTTAGTCTGAGTTGCAAGCCTCTTTGGAAACAAGCATCTACTAAATATATGAATGTAATATAAATGTCAGCAACCCCGAACATCAACTGCGGGGTGGGAGGCAACAACGGGGCTTTTCAGACAGGAACAGTACGGCGCAGTGGACTGTCTGTCTCTCCCAGGAAGGGGGTAGATAGCCCCTCCCTCTGGTGAGTAGGGATGCCTTGTGCATGCACCTGCATGTTCTGAGTCCCCTGGCAGGAGTATTTACAACATTTTGTAAATAAGAAAGCCTAATAAGAGCTATACCACAGTGGCTGTACTCATGGGAGATCACATAAAATTCACTAATACTCAATACAAGCATAATAAAAAGAAAGAAAAGAATAATTGTGATGAGTTTAAAAAAAACATTAGCTGTATGTTGTTTAACTTAAAACAAAAACAACTTTGTATCAACTTGGAGCTGGTGGTATTACATGGAGGTAGAGGATGATGGAGAGGCAGCGCTTCTCTAGCTGCTCACAAATGGTAGATGTAGAAGGCAGAAAATCATGTACAGCATGTTCAACTCCTGTTTGCTTCTTTACACCTTCTGCATTGTTATGCGAAAGCCAAAAACACCACTTATTCTTTGTGATCACTATCTGTCAGCACATTGGGTGAAGATTTGGCACACAATTTGAACTAGTATGCCAGCTGCCTTTTTGTGCAAAAAATGCTTTTAAAAACTTCTCAAAAAAAAACTTGTATTTGCAAAAAAAAAAAATCTTTACTCAAAAGTAGGGAACTGTTTATAGTTGGTACTGGAATCATACAAAAGAATTGCAGTTGTGTCTGGATGTAGAAATTGTGCACCTTTATTGCAGGTGGATGCCCCCTCTTTGGATTTCACTGCCCAAAAGTCTCGAATTGCCCTTAAGAACCACCTGGTTCGTCCACCCAAGGATCCTCGAATACTCCTGCAGAAAGCCTCTGTGATCCCTATCCATTCAGCCCCACCCCAGGAGGAGGGGTTTAACACAAAGCCAGTGATGATGAAGGTGGGAGGTGGTGGAGTGATGGGAATCAAACTGCCAGGTAATGGAGTTCAGCAGATCTGTATATCTCTGTTGACGTCTTAATGTAGCTTTTGTTGACTTTGGGAGTATATACTGACGCCTCCCTGTTGTCCCGATTAACCTGGCTGAATCATTTTATTCTTATTGCTTGACTAAACAGGCTTTGGCGGTGGAATTCCAGCACTGAAGAAAAAAGAAAAAGGAGTGAGTGAAAAAAGTGAGGAAGTTACTGGACAGGTAGCGCCATAGGGATTATGGCCATAGGTCCTAAAAAATCAGTTGAAAATTAGTGGAACATAGTGGCCCTGCATATTTAACAACTTTTATAACCTTTGTGTCTTTTCCACAGATCAGTGAGAAGGAACTCACTGCAAATGTTGGAATTGATGTCAGGGAGCAGAGCAGCACAAAACAAAGGGAGGCAGGACCCAAAATGGGAGGAGTCGGGGCGATTGGAGTGAAGCTACCTGGTAATTAACAATGACAGAGAAAACAAAATGGTCATTGTCACTCTGTTGACCCCTATTGACAATAATGTTGTCTGCAGCTTTTGGTACAGGACTGCCTATTTTAAAGAAGACAGACCGGGGAGTGAAGATGAGGGAGGTAAGAAAGAGGAGTAAGAGCACTGACAAGCAGTCAGTTTTAAACACAGCTGCTGTTTACAACACTCAAAGTAAAACGACTTCTGCTAGGATGTTGCAGATGATGGTGAATATGGAACAGCAAGGGCTGAAGGAAAAGGAGCAGAATCAAAGGAAAAGGAGGTGAAAAGTACTGGAGCACCAGCTGTAAAACTACCAAGTGAGAGAGAAGTTTTTCATTACTGTTGTTGTTTACTGCATTTTCTTAACATGGGATTAAATATTGTAGTTTTTGTTTAGGTTTTGGCGCTGGATTTCCTATGCTGAGAAAGACTGAAAGGGGAGCGAAAATGAGAAGTGGAGAAGACTTGGTAAGCTTCACATAGGAAGGATTATTGACAGCTGGTTATTAGTATATTCACGGTATTTAGCTAGCACTTCTGTTTGAATGGTTTGGTGTTTTCACTAACATATACAACTGGATAATCATACAAATCCTACCGAAAGAATGTAAAGACAGACTCTGTCCTGGGACTGGTAACTTGCAAGACTCACTTAGAAAGTTCATAATTGCACTAATATTTGCAGAAACATGTCACTGTCGTCTTTATATCACAATATCTCCAAAAAAAATATTTAATTCAGGAAAAGTCTGAAGCAGATAATTTAAACGACACAGACAAGCCAGATGGAGGATCTCCATCCAACAAGGCTGAGTAAGTAAGATATAAATTCAGTTTCAATATTTTCTTACAGAAATATTGAATAAATGTGGGGGGCGCGGTGGTGCAGTGGGTTGGACCGGGTCCTGCTCTCCGGTGGGTCTGGAGTCCCACTTGGGGTGCCTTGCGACGGACTGGTGTCCCGTCCTGGGTGTGTCCCCTCCCTCTCCGGCCTTACGCCCTATGTTACCAGGTTAGGCTCTGATTCACCGTGACCCCGTATGGGACAAGCGGTTCAGAAAATGTGTGTGTGTGTGTGCATTGAATAAATGCCATTTCAGTATTTCATAATCATCTTAAAATTTAATGAACTATAGTGATGATGTTGAACTATAAGCCCAATGTTACTTGTGTGTTTGTGTTCTTAACTAAGTCTGGTTGAGCAAATTAACAAATATACTCCAAATCATAATTAATGAAACAAGTTCAATGAGCATTCATAATTTTTCAATGATATATAATTATGGCAAGTGTTGTCTTTGCTTGTTTTTGAGTTACTTTATGCAGCAGTAAAGTATTTAAGAATTGAACTTTGAAAGTTAATAACAAACATTAATACCTTACTGGGGGGTGCGGTGGCGCAGTGGGTTGGACCACGGTCCTGCTTTCCGGTGGGTCTGGGGTTCGAGTCCCGCTTGGGGTGCCTTGCGACGGACTGGCGTCCCGTCCTGGGTGTGTTCACTCCCCCTCCGGCCTTACGCCCTGTGTTACCGGGTAGGCTCCGGTTCCCTGTGACCCTGTATGGGACAAGCGGTTCTGAAAATGCATGTGTGTGTGTGTGTGTGTGTGTGTGTGTGTGTAATACCTTACTGGTATGTTCTTCCTTTTTCAGTGTAGGAAATCCTCTACTGTCAGAGCTTAAGTTTAAATTAAAGAAGACTGACAAGAAGTGAGAGTGATATCCTGCGTTTCTTTTTATACAATACTGTGTGCATATGAATTTCGACATTATTTTACCATTACTTACCTGCATTTCGTGCACTATTAAGTAGGGTTGCCAGCAGTGTATGCAATTTTACCGTAATACCCTAAAGAATAAATGTTTGTTCAAGCATACATGCAGAAGTGCCTCTCAGGTTTGGAAACCACAGCTGTCAGGGCTGTCCA
This sequence comes from Scleropages formosus, assembly GCF_900964775.1. Classification (NCBI taxonomy): domain Eukaryota; kingdom Metazoa; phylum Chordata; class Actinopteri; order Osteoglossiformes; family Osteoglossidae; genus Scleropages; species Scleropages formosus. Next base: position 3,024,854 of record NC_041825.1, on the reverse strand, counting down.
GACTACTAGAATTCTAGCAGACAATGTGTTGTGTGAACAGTCTCTGACCTCCCCCTTTTCAACAGTGTTTACTCATTTCTGCATTATGGGGTTGCACTATTCATGTGTTTTGTGTTTTTTTGCTTTTGCATCTTTCTGAATTCCTAATACTTGTATTCAATTTCAAATAAATCATGTATTTCATCCTTGTCTTTGATTTTAGAGCATATTTGTTGATATTTGTAGTGTCACCTGGATAATGGTGCAGTCATTTGAAGAAACATTCATTTTTTCTAATTAAAAATTTTTGTTTTTACTAAAATGTTTCCTTTTTATGTGTATATTCTAATGCAAGAAAGGCTACATCGCAATGTAATGAATCAACCTAAGGAAGTGGCTGAAGTGAATAGACATAATACTGTATATTGGTGGGAAGCAATGTTTTTGACAAGTAAATAAAACTAAGTAAACCAAGTGTATTGTCATTACTACTTATACATTCCTATTCGTAAGTCTGAGTTTGTGGCCAAGTCACATTATCTGTGTTTGAGTTCTTACATCTGGAATAAAATTATAATCAATTTTTCAGATCACTCTGCTGGAAATGAAAAATAACCCTAAGATGAGAAGTGGTGAGGAGTAGAGCTATACACAAAACTTTTGAACAGAGTTCAAATGTGATGAACAAACATATTAATTCCCTGTCCATCAGCTGGTGCGACGACACTCAGTGAATTAAAGGAGTGAGTAAACATTAGAGGGCCTTCTCTGAATACCCTGAATACAGGAGCATACAGTGAAACAGCAGTAAGGAACCAACTGCAAGAAAGACTGCAGCGAGAAAGGTCTTCTAGAAAAAGCCTTTGAACACTCATGATGCACAAATTTGTCACAGATTTATCTCTGTTGAAAACAGGAACTGTGCGCCTATACAGTCCAAGTGAAAACTTCAAGAAATCAATGCTTTTAATTCATTTTGTTCAGCATAATCTTTTTGTGCATCATTGTAAAATGATTATATTCTTTGAACTTTTGAATAAATAATTCTTCTCAATTTCTGAATAACAAAATTCTTACAAACTTTTACAGGACCCATGCGCCGAACTGCGCTTTTCTGTGACTGTGGTTCACTGGCGCCCCCTGGTGGCTCCGGGCCCCTGAGCAACCGCTAATAGTACATTACCGACAGATAGTCTTGACATACCATACATGCGACTTAGGGATGTTATTATTTATTTAAAATGTTCAGCAAGCAAAAACATTATTTTTGGTGATGTCGAAAAGAAAAAGGTAAAAGAAAACGGATTTCTAAACGAAAGTGAGAATAACAGTAAAAAATGTCTGTATTATCTCATCTATTATTTTATCTTAAATTATGATATCATGAATAATGTATGGAAAAATATATCACAAAGCCCAATCATAGCACGTAGCATTTATGCATGTTAGTTATTTATATTGTGGCACACAGCGCTCTGCTCTGGGTTCATATGGGGTGAAGAAAGACGCACAGGCAGCGTTAATAACAAACATTTTATTAGAACACCCACACACAAGGAAATAATGCTCCCGGTCCAAGGTACTACACTTTGATCTTAACCAAAAGACCGAGAAGCGATGATCCCGGTCCACGGATCCCTTTTCCTCAAGAACCTGCGTACAAACCAGGTTTTCCCCTGGCGAGCACTGTCATCCTTTTTTCCCCTTAAGTCCCCCCAGTGGTTGAACACTTATTTACGTTTTACCCACAATACAACTATGCACAATAGACCCGTTTTCCCGCCCAAACTCACGGTAACGCGGGTCGTTACATTGTGTTCTAATGGTTAATATAATGCAGAATGGGGGCATTTGCGACGTCCGACAAACTCGTTAAATCGGAAGCCCGTCGTGCGTCGAGGACCCCCCTGTGGTCGCTCTGTGTGAATCCCTGTCGCGTCGCGTTGCGTCCCACCGAAAAACGGGATCCGCGCGCCCTCTACTGGTCGGCCTTTCACCGTGCGTCTCGAATTTTAAAATTACTGCTTAAAAAGACACAGTTTGCTGTTATGGGGTGTTTCAGGGGAACCGAAGTCGGTAGCCGTGCTATCAACGCAAAAATTGCTTGATTGTTACATCAAGTCGTAAAAGTTAAAGGAGAAGCGGAAGTGGTGCCGGAAGCTGGAGGATGAGCGCGAGCCTACGCACGAGGGGGCGGGGGGAAGCGGGGGCACTGTGGAGAAATGGGGACCTAGAGGTGCTTTGCGCGTTCCGGTGCGCGAGGGGGCGCTGCTGAGCACCACAGGCCGGTGGCGGTGGTGTGAAAAGAACCGGGGGAAGCCGGGCAGCAGCGACGTTGGTCAGAGGTAAAAATGGCTTTACTACATTGTTTTAAACAGTTGTGGTTATGCTGAACGATTAAACTGGTTTTCTCTTCACGAATAAGAAGTCTTCAGTGTCTGTTCGTCGTCAAGTGGCGCTTACGCGCGGTGCCGTGTAACTGTAAGTACCTGGACGAGTGGAGGTTAGTAGCTAACGGATAAAAGGTAAAAAAAAAGAAACGTTATACTCTTTACCACGACCGAGGAAACACTCCGTTTTAATCCTCGCAAATGTGCTTCGTAGGAACTTGTACATTTTCCCTGAAGCGGACAACTAGACTCTGTTGCGCAGAAGCACATCTCTAGGCTAACTACGTCAGCCGGCTAACTAGGCTAGCTGCGTTTAACGACCAGGCAGGAAAGGCGGGATAAGTTAACCAAGTTTTGTAGGATACGCCGTGGTTTGGAACGAATACAAACTCGCATTTTTTCAATGTTAATATGGGCGAAGATATAAATTTTGTCCCCGTCTGTCAGGTACCTTTTGTTTTGTGTCCCATTCCGATTCGTCTCCGTGACGAGAAGCCTTGTCGCCAGAGTACCGGTTTAACATGGTCGCCTTAAGTAAACTAAAACTGCAGTTGAACGGGAACGACTGGTTTGTGTTTCGGGTGAGCGCCGTGCCCGCCGTGCTCGTGGAAGCCGCGGCTCCATGTCGGAGCGCGCCTGGCCTCGCGAACGCGCCAGGAGCCAAAATGGCTGAACACACGGAGCCTGATCTCTGGAGTTGAGCAAACAATACTGCTGCTGTGTTGGACCTAAACCCCTTCCGATCTACCCCCCCCCCCGTCAGCATGACTGCGGAAATGTATAAAATAATAATGCTGTGTCGTTATGTTCTCTTGCTGTGTTACACGCGGGTTAGTGTTTTATGTCGTCATGGTTGGTGGATCATTAGATTAGTTCATATTCATTTCACTACTGTAGTGTAGTGAAACTTGTAAGTCCTTAAACGTCCCCAGTCTCCACAGTTAGTCTGATCCTTAATGTACCTCTTCGTAGTCCTCACTTAGCCTGGTTTTAAAATAACAATAGTAGTGGCAGAATCATCTTTAATCGTTGAGTTCTGTAATGTAGAGTTCTTCAATTTTACCTATTCTATTGTGAATTTATGTGGAAAGAGTTATCTTTCCACTTAGAGAGACACAAACTATTTGTGTATGTTTTCTCTTTCTTCATGCAGATTTTCTCCGCTGCCCTACACTTTCCTTTCATCTGGAGCTGGCGTGGTGGAGTTGGCGACCCGTGTGTTTTTGTCAAAAGGAAGCGCGGGCATATGCTTGTATGTCAATGAGACAGTGTTGCCTGTCGGGTGGAATCTGAAACACGAACCAAGTGACAAACTGTCTCTGTGTAGTTGACAATGGGCGACATCAGCGACCTGGACAGACAGATCGACCAACTCAGACGGTGTGAGCTCATCAAGGAGAATGAGGTTAAGGCTCTGTGTGCCAAAGCCAGGTACGAGATACAGTTGAAGGCTTACGCCATGCTCTAAAAATGGGAACTGATGCAGCGGCCCATTCTAAACCCTGTTTATTATATGGCCGTTTTCCCATAGTGGTGGTGTACCACTATGCTGGTAAACAACTTTTTAAATGCATCAGATGTCATTTGTGTAAATCTGAAAATATTAGAAAATGGACCATGGCAGTATTTTAAATGTATATGAGAAATTTTCATGTGGTATTAAACAAGCTTTATTTTTAATTTCCTAGTTGTTTGTTGTCTTTAATATGTCCAATTTAATAGAGTACCTTTGTGTTTTTGTTCAGTTTGTGCTATTCAGCCTGGCATCCAAGGAGTCCATTGTATAAAAGTTACAATTTGTTGAGCTCAAATGTTTAACCGCATCTCATATTTCAGTGTCCATGTCACTTATTCTGAATAAGATAAGTTTTATCTGGATGTTTTGGTATGGATTACTGTGATGCATCCATTTGTAACTGAGGTGCTCTGTGTTTCAGGGAGATTCTAGTCGAGGAAAGCAATGTTCAGAGAGTGGATTCTCCAGTTACAGTAAGTAATCATGTAACTATACATGTCTACATCTGCTTTTAATAATGTTCTTTGAATGTAATTTTTCTTCTCCTATCAGGTTTGTGGTGATATCCATGGGCAGTTTTATGATCTGAAGGAGTTGTTTAGAGTAAGTATCCTTTTGTGCCATCCTTGCCTGGTTAGTTTAATTTTTTTTTTCTTGTTTTTTGCGTGAGATGTGAAAATTATACCACCTGGTATATATATTGTTGCTTTAAGTGTTTGTATTTTGAGTACTAATATAAGGGTGGTATTATAATTGCTAGAGCCACACACTATATAGAATGTAAAAGTCAGCGGATAACTTTTTTTTAATTGCTGAAAGCACTGCAGAAATTGAAGGGTTTACCTACTTACTCTAGGTTAAGGTAACTTCCTCCTGTTGTTTTGTCTGGTTTTAAATTGATGTTTGTGTGGCAAATTAAATCATCATAGTTCAGATGTCATGCAGATACAGCCAGGGGGGTATGCCTGTATTCAGCTTCAAAATCCTGTCCATGTGGCCATTACTGAACGGATTTCCAGTTGGTTGACAATGCAAAGTGATTGGCAGATGTTCCAACCACTGTTTTGATTCCCCCCCCCCTCCAAAATCTGTATTGATTGCACGTGGCCTGCAATTGAAATGAAAAACACAGAAAGGCAACAAAAAAGTTGCAGCTTTTTTGTGAAGACACAATGAGTCTGACAGGGAAATTTAATCATTTATTTAGATTCAGATACTGAACAGCAAATATTCAGCTTTCAAGTTATGCTATTTTACATTTTTTCTCTTATTTGTATGTTGTAAATTAAACATAACTGCATTATTATTGTTAATTACAAGCAGGAAAGATATGAGGATGAATGGTTTGGTGTTCTTCACATGTTCTTTACCATAGTTTTTGCCACCTAGAGTACTCGCAGTTTTCGCACAGTCAAAAATACATACAGTAATTGTCTACAACATTTGCAGGTTGGAGGTGATGTTCCAGAGACAAATTACCTCTTTATGGGTGACTTTGTGGACCGAGGATTCTACAGTGTGGAGACTTTCCTACTGCTGCTTGCCCTTAAGGTTCTTGTATAGTCCTTGCTTGCCCTGTTTATGTTGTACACTACATAGTTAATTGGAAGTCACTTTGGAGAAAAGCATTTTCTAAGTAAATAAATGTAAATGTATGTAATTGTGTGTTCAGTTTATAACAAACATTAAGTCCAGAGTGCACACGTTTTTAATCCTTTATGATGTCGATTCCTTCCTTTTATTTTGCTTTATCCATTCTTTTCTCTGTATAAAAACAAATTTTTGCAGTTATTAGTTTGGTTTAAAAATGTTACATTTTTAATAATAAAGCTAGGTTATGAAGGATGTTTATGCAAAATATTACATAACTGCATTTAAAGGCTTTATATGCAGTTATTCTCATGCTTCATTTTTTTTAATTACAATTGGTGCTGTGTAATTTTTAGTTCTGAGTGTAATTCCTTATAGTGTTTTTGCTTTTGTATGACTGTCTGGAACAGACTAGGGAGTTTCCATTTTTCTGACACTGAATTGGAATCTTACTAAAAATTGTTCTTATGGTATTGTGTAAGTATTACCTTGCTGTCTTTTCTTTTAGGTGCGATACCCAGACAGAATCACACTGATTAGAGGGAACCATGAATCTAGACAAATTACCCAGGTGTATGGCTTCTACGATGAATGCCTAAGAAAATACGGCTCTGTAACTGTGTGGAGATACTGCACTGAAATCTTTGATTACTTGTCACTCTCTGCCATTATTGATGGCAAGGTTGGTGTGCATTTCATTGTATGACCTATCAGCAATGAGATATGCATAAATAAAATACTCATAGAGAATATACATTAAAGCACTGTAATTGTATTTTCATCCTGCACTATTTTCACCTTTTTTGCCTTTTTAAGCTGTCCTCTTAAATGTAAAAGAATACATGGTCAGTAGCTTATGTCCTCCTCTTACATCTTCAGATATTCTGTGTGCATGGAGGCCTCTCCCCATCTATACAAACACTGGACCAGATAAGAACCATTGACAGGAAGCAGGAGGTTCCACATGATGGGCCTATGTGTGACTTGTTATGGTCTGACCCTGAGGGTGAGGAATCTGTTTATATCAGTAGCATCTCTGCAAGGAGTGTTTTGCGGTAGGAAACCTGTCATTTAAGCAGTGATGTTAAAGAAAACCATTGTGGTTAACATAATACTGTTTACTTTGTTTAACATGTACAAAGTCCTCTTTTCTTTGTTCCAGATACCACAGGGTGGGGTGTGAGTCCAAGAGGTGCAGGGTACTTGTTTGGTAGTGATGTGGTAACCCAGTTTAATACTGCAAACGACATTGACATGATCTGCAGAGCTCATCAGCTTGTCATGGAAGGGTATAAGTGGCACTTCAATGAAACTGTACTGACTGTGTGGTCAGCGCCAAACTACTGCTACAGGTACAATTTCATCTGTTTCACCAGTTTTTCATTTAGATCTTTGTTCTCCTTAATGCTGCAGCAATGATAGTAAATGTACTAACTCCTTTTTCTTTATAGGTGTGGGAATGTAGCAGCAATACTGGAGCTGGATGAGCACCTGCAGAAAGAGTTCATTATATTTGAAGCAGCCCCACAGGAAACAAGAGGCATCCCTTCCAAAAAGCCAGTGGCTGACTATTTCCTGTGACCTCACAGTTATTCAAACATGACACAAACCACAGGAGAACTGTTTTATTCTTGCATATTCCTTGTCCTGCCCCCACAATTTCTTAAATGCTCCCCACTGTATTTTCTACCTCTCAGTCCCCCCCCAAAACCTGTTAGGAATTCTCCCTCTTGATTCCACATAACCTTTTATGCACCAACCACTCCCCGCTATTTTCTGATACTGATATTATGAATTGTGTTCTGTTATACATCTGCATACTACTTCTGTGACCGTTAGCTTTAGTGTGATAGTTCAAGTGGCATTGAGGGGAAACAGGCACAAACAGTGACATTTTGGAAAGCCTATTTAGGTGGATGGCTGAAGAAACTCGATCTGAAGTGGATGATGGTATTCATTTTGAATTTTTTTTTTTTTTTTTTACACTGCTTATTTCTTTTCCTTATCTGTGAAGAAAAAACAACAGTGAATTATTTGGTTTGGTTCTGTTTCCATTTGTCTTCAGCAACTGTTTAAAAAAAAAAAAAAAAACCAACAGCACAACTGCTAAGTAGTTCTGCGCTCTGCTAGTTCAGGGATAAATGGAAACATTGAACCAAACAACCATTTATGCTTCATTGACCAATTTCTCTGTAACATGAATTGTTGACTTTTATCAATCTGTGAAAATAAATTGTACATTTTTTATAAATACAGCTTTGTTTTTGTATTTGTATTAGTGTTTTACTTCACAGATTAATTTCTCTTGATTAATACAGTTTGAAACCTGAAAATATAAATGTAAGTATAACCTAAATAAGTGTAAATTAAACCCTACAACAGCAGATGTGAATAGTGACAGATAACACAGGATTAAATGTCACTTAGACAACTGTAACAGTGTGAAAATAGGATATAAATTAGTAGTGAAAGTTCAACACCACTTGAGCAATAAGAGGTTAGTACTGCACAGAGTGAAAACTGCACTGATGTGTCCCTCAGTGCATTCAGCAGGGTGAGATCTATTGGACATGGTTAAGCGTTTGCTTTGATTCCTTCTCTACCATTTCCTCCAGAGTCCAGTCTTAACTCCCATGACTGAGCCACCCTCGCCAATGCCTCAGTCTGCGGACATCAGCTGTCCACTACAGCTTGTTGTCCAAGTGTACCTTCAAGTATCTTGAATGTAATTCAAGCCCCACCTCCATATTCTCTACAGCAGCAGTCACTGAACACAAAGGACCATTGGTCTCCTGAAGTCCACCACAACCTGTAGTTTTTTTCTCCGTTGAGCTGCAGCTGGTTCTTTCAGCACCACTTGGCAAAGTCCTTCACCACGCCTCCGTACCTCCTCCTGCCCTTCCATGATGGATCCAACAGCTACTGTATAATCTTTGAACTTCTGCAGATGATGACTCAGTGTTGTACCTTCAAGTCCAAGGCATAGGCCTACAGGGTAAACAGAAAGGAAGCCAAGACTCTCTCCCGAGGGGCACCTGTGCAACTTATTTCCATGTCTTTGGTCTCATAGGTGTTCTTGGATCCTTCATCCTCAGGCTTGGCTTTCTTAGATCCTGAGTCTTCAGATCAGTTGTGGCCCAGGGTTTGTTATTGAAACAAAATGTACCATTTTGGTGGTTATGATAGCATCAGTTTGTTTATCAGTCTTTATGTAGCCTCCCAACATGGTTCAGAGAGCATTTCTGAATACACACACACACACATTGTCAGAACCGCTTGTCCCATACAGGGTCACGGGGAACCGGAGCCTACACGGTAACACAGGGCGTAAGGCCAGAGGGGGAGGGGACACACCCAGGACGGGACGCCAGTCCGTCGCAAGGCACCCCAAGCGAGACTCGAACCCCAGACCCACTGGAGAGCAGGACCGTGGTCCAACCCACTGCGCCACCGCACCCCCCCATTTCTGAATAATTTCTTAGAAATTTAGTACAGTTTAAGAATAAGAGGCAATTTTTGCTCATAACAGTGGTTCTCAGTACCTCGTGCCCCCATCCCCACCCCACTGCAAGCAGTTCTCTGATATCTACACAAGGGGCCGCTTGGACCACAACAGAGATTCACTTTTTAAATCTTTGCAACTATTAACTGTTAAACCTTCTTAAGTTTCAATTTGGATGCCTTGGACTTTTTTTGGAACTTTAATAAAAATGCTTAGCGCTTCAATTATATAGAATGTCTGCATGTGCAGTATTGCGTATCGCCTACTCCATCTTCGTTTCGAGTTTTGTAGTTTTTTTTAAAAAGAAAACTACAACGACCACAACCTACCAAAAAGGCATCTTTTCTACTTCCGCTTCCGTTCACAACCGGACCGCTATACCCGGCGCGTGGAGCACGCAGTCCTAACTGCAAAAAAAAAAATCACGCCGTATGTTCGGAACAGAGTAAAGTTCAAGGTTTCACAGTTTTGTGCAGAAAAAACAGGTGAGATTAAGTGAGAATAACCGGTTGTGTTGGAGGTGCGAGTGTATTTGTTAGAGAAAGCAGTCTGTTTGTACGACGCAGTGGCGGAGCGTGCGGCCTGTGCGAGGCCTCGACCTCCCGCGCGCGCTGAGCTGTGCTCTGTTTTGCAAAACGATTTTAAATGTGAAAGTATTATTTGCTTTAGGCTTCCACAGGCGATGGAGCTACATTACAGAATGGCTTGTAATAGTTTAGTTTTAAAAGGCTTCTCAGTGACTTTAACTGTATTTCTTAGGCCAGTCAGTCTTCTACCGTTGCGTTGCAGGATGTTTCATCATTCTTTCAAATTCATAATAATTCCTACTTTTTCTTCAGTTCTAAAACCTCTAACCAATTCTGCACGACGTGACAAAAGATGGTTTTTTTATTAGCTGACATTTCAATAATATGGGGTTTCCGGCTGTTTTCAGTGCCGTCATGTTTGCAGTTTGATAAGATCTCTTAAGTTTCCCACACTGACGCGGTGCTTCTAAACAATTATTTTCCAAGAAATATTCACGTGGCACCTTAAATTATGTGAATTTATTATTATTAAGATATATTCACATTATTTTGTGTGTTCTCCTGACATGACTGACATGATTTCACCCATCTTGAGTCTTTGACGAACACAAAACTCTCAGCTACAGGTAGTGATACAGGTCAAAATAAAAAATGGGACTCTCAATAATCCTTTTTTTTCCCCTGTGCAGAACACAGTTCTTGCAGCGATGTCTCGTTTCTTCGCTACGGGTTCTGACAGCGAGACAGAGGAGTCATCTTCCGGGGATGAGCTCACTCCCAAAGGAACTGGAACTACCTTCACCAAGCAGTCAGTATTGGGGTTTTTTCCCCTCTCCAATAAATTCAGTAATTTTATCCTTCGTTGCAGCCTTTTAACCCAGTCGCGTTTCCCTCTCAGGTCTCTCCTTCTCAGTGATGATGAAGAGGACACTAAGAGAGTTGTGCGTAGCGCTAAGGACAAGAGGTGACAATTTTAACTCCAAGCTATTTGTCGATAAATTGGAGACACATTGACCTCTTCCACCGTTTTCTCCCAGTAAAGCTACCTTTGTCAGCTCATTCATATAATGACTGAATAATTTTCCAGGTTCGAGGAGCTTACGAACCACATCAAGACCATCAGGAATGCCATGAAAATCCGGGACATGTCAAAGTGCTTGGAGGAGTTTGAGCTGCTCTGTCGAGCCTTCCTCAAGAGTAAAACAATTGTGGACAAGGAGGGGATGCCTAAATTTTACATCCGACTCCTGGCTGACTTGGAGGACTATCTCAACCAAGTACAAAAGTTTAACGTATTTTCGTGGTGTGTATATAGAGAATGCTTAGAGAGATGCAATTCTAACTGTATATTTCTCCAAAAGCTTTGGGAAGATAAAGAAGGCAAGAAGAAAATGAACAAGAACAACGCGAAAGCCCTCAGCACCCTCCGTCAGAAAATCCGCAAATACAACCGGGACTATGAAAATGAAATTACCACCTACAAGGAGGTTAATAATTACAGCTGTTTTTGCAAAATTTAAACATTGGTCTTTTTTTTTTTTTTTTTTTCTTTTTTGAAATTTTAATTGTGCCAATTCATAAGGTAGCTGTTTGGTACAATAGTAGTGATAAGTGTTATCGCACAGACTGTAATTGTGCATTGTTCTGATTTGTGCTCTTCCCCCTCAGAATCCAGAGCAGTCAGCAGATGAGGAAGAAAAGGATGAATTCTCATCAGGTGAGGTGTTTTTCTTACTTGATATCTTTGGCTGTACCTAAAATGTTGTTCTGTGTATAGTTCAGTACTTTGATGGTAAATATTAATGGTAAGAACTGAATTGCATAACATTCGTTTTGACAATGTATTCTTTACGCATTGTAGTTAGAGCTGCTGCCTTTGGAACCAAAAGGTTGCAGGTTTGAGTCTCACCTGCAGCTGTAGTACCGTTGAGCAAGGTACTTACCCTAGATTGCTCCAGTAACATTACCCAGCTGTATAAATGGGTAAAATAATTGTAAGTACCTTAACGTTGCAAGTCGCTTTGGAGAAAAGCGTCAACAAAATGAATTAATCTGAGTTGTTAGTGTTTTGTATACCTGTACACTGGCTTCTGATTTTACAAACACAGTTCAGGCGGGAAGGCTTTAACTCAATTTGTCAATGCATTTAATAAATATTAATAATTGGAAAAATATTCAAGTAATGACAGTAATGTATAAGTGATTTTGAATGTGGCGGTCTTAAGCCTGCAGTTGAAGGTTTCCATAGTGGTTCGGCTATTGTGGACTTGGTTTTTGATTTGGTAATTTTTACATTGATATGGGACAAGCGGTTCAGAAAATGCGCGTGTGTGTGTGTGTATTAATTGTATTTAAGATTTTATGTAACTTAAGTTTATGAGCACATCTTGCGGAAAAAATTGTGCTCATTATGAGACAACTGGTAGCATAGTGGCTAAACCTTCTGAGTTTAGTTCTGAAGATCACAGGTTCAAATCCCACCTCCAACTGTAGTACTGTTGAGCAAGGTAGTTGCCTTGCTCTAGTGAAATTACCCAGTTGTGTAGATGAGTAAATAATTGTAGCTCGCATAACTAAATAGCTTTAGAGGGAATTGTCAGTGAAATAAGTCAATTATGCAAGTGAAACCTTTAATTAGTGTGTTTGTGCACTCCTCCCCAAGAAGTCATGCCATTGTTTCCTGTTACACTCTTCTCCCTGGTTGTTAATCCTCAGAGAGTGAAGAGGAGGAGAAGGGAGAGGAAACTAAGAAAAGTTCATTCCTGAAAAAGAAGCCTGCAAGTGAGTCGCCTCCAGATGCCAAGAAATTCCTGAAGTCAGCAGTGGTAAGAAATGAGAGGGCATGGATTTTTCAAGTAATGAAGAATTAAAGAACAAAACGAATTGTTATATCTTTAGCTTGGAAATTAAGTTTATGTTAGTAGGATTCTTTTGGCTCATTATTTCCTGTAACAATCTAAGGTTTTTTTTTTTAAACAAGCATTTTCAGCTTCTTTGTGGATCCTTGGTGGCTGAGTTCAGCATGGTTTTGTTCCAGATAGTAGTGAATAAGTGGATTCAATTTAATATCCTGTCAGCTTATCTATTTAATTCTGAGATCTTAGAAGTATAAGTAAGACTGGAGAAATCATTCAGACTCAATCCTTAAAAACCAAATCTGAAAACCTTGTACTTTATTTTTAAAAAAAGTATTGGCCATGTTCAGTAATTATAATTTGTAGAGAAATTGGGGATTACTAAGTGATCTGTAGTTGGAATCACTGTTTTAACCACAAAATATTTTTTCCTTTTTTTAAATACATAACTTACTGCTTTGGGTGACATTTTGTTCCCCTTTGCCTTATGACCACGCCATCTTTCAATCAATTCAGGATGAAGAGTCGGACAGTGAAGATGATGATGAAGATGATGAGGACTGGGGTTCTGATACGGTGGAAAGTGCTAGTGAGAGTGATGATGTGGACAAGAGTGCCTCGCTGGCTGTTGTCTTCCTTAAGAAGTGAGTTCATACCTTTTTTTGCTTTCCACTCGTTTTTTTCATTGATTCTTTTTTCCAGCCAGTAAAAATAATTGTAAGGTTATGGAGCCTGACAATGTTACACTTTAGTCTTGATTGGCAACTGGAAATTTGTCTTCATGAATTCCTGTTTAGTGAATGTTTTTGACTAACGTACCCCATAATATTTGCACTGTTTCTGATCTTGTTGCCGATCACGGGCGCTCATAAAACATGGACGCTATAAATGCTGAGCAAGTTGAATGTCGGTGTCACACACCTATTATTTTTGAGAGCGTTTTACTGCCAACTAATGGTAGTATGTGGGAAATACAGGTGACATTCACGGCTACAATTTTTTTTAAACAAATCAACAAAAATGTTTCTACCCGAAAATATGTAACATTTGTCGCACAAGGATCCAGTGTGTTTTGTCAGTTTGTGTATTTTCTGAAGGTGTACTGTAATTTCATTCTTGCTGCTTCATTGTCTTTTTAAAAACAGTTTATCCTGTTATAACTGGATACCCTCCGTGTCTGTTTAAACAATATTAAACTAGTTCTTATTTTCTCAGGCCTCTGGAGGGTGAAAAGCAGTCAACTGATAAGGTGAAGAGAAGGAAAACGAAGGAAAAAGTACGGCAGGATGAAGATGCTGATTTGGAGCCTGGAGATGTTGAAGGTTCAGGATGGGAAAAGGTTAAAGGAGGTGTACAACTGGTCAAGGTCAGTGGGCACATTGTAAAGTTCGAGGTGCAGTCAGAGAATGGTCTTTTTTCTGTTTCTCAGTCAAAGTTACCTCACTGATTGTCACTTTATTCAAAACTGGGTAACTTTGGCTTCATTTTTTTTAATTGCTTGAAGATAATTCTTTTCAACAATGTGTGCTGAATGTGGTGGTTTATTTCATATAAGTTGCATTTATCATAAGTATTGCGTTGACTACACAGAATTTTTTTTGAGGTTAAAGCAATACTGTTAGTCCTCTAGTGAAATGGTTTCTGAGTCTTCAATCTGTTTATTTGTTAATGCATTGAGGAAATGGCTTAAGGACATAGAAGCCCTGCTCCAGTCTAGAAGTTACCCAAAATAAATAACTATGCTTACATAATTTAGACAAAGTAAAATTAGCTAGCTGTCACTACCAGGCTGAAAGAATCAATCTATCATGGTAATAGTTTTTCTTTGAGGAAAAGATGTGCACCACTGGCTTAATTTCCTTGGCTTTCCTTGTTGTTTTCACTGTAGCTGGTAAAAGATCAGGTCATAATTTAAAAAAAAATATATTTTAATTTAGAGTGTTAAAACTTGCTTAAAAATTTGACTTTTTTTTTTAATTGCCATTATTTACTGGTGCTAGGTATGCAGAAAAGAAATGAGATTTTAGGTTGATTATGTGAATTCGAATAGCTGTCATACAGATTAAGGAATTTGTTCATGCAAAATGTGAGCCTTCACCGTTTGCTCAGGTGCAACTATGTTCTTAGAATAAAATGGTAGAAAAATGTTCACGTTGTAAGGCCGTGTTTCTGTAAACGTGTTTGAATATATATGGAAACCTTGTCTGAACCTGGAGATGAGGAAATCATACTAAATCAGTTCCCATATCTCCTTTATAGGAAAAGCCCAAGATGTTTGCTAAGGGTACAGAGATCAATACTGCAGTTGTCGTCAAGAAGCTCAATGAGATCCTACAAGCCCGGGGAAAGAAGGGAACTGACAGGTAAAGCAGTTCCCCTCTAACATTTGTCTCTTAATGATGATCCCTTTGATATTAATATTAATTTGGTCATAAAAATGGAATGTCTGCTCTTTTTAACCAGGCTGTGTAGATGACATGTAATTTTGTGTACTGCAGAGTGTGTTCCCAGCTAGCAAGCTTGCTGATTTTTTTGCACACAGCTGCTTGTATCAGGGTCTGTCTCAGGAATCAAAGATAAATTACATCAGTGTTGATTTGGTACATAGCCTTAAACAAGAGTTTTGCTATCATCGTTACCATTTTACTACTTATATATAGATATGTTCATACACAGTAAATATTTTAAGTGAAATTATGGTGTCTGGACAAGTGCTTGTCATGGTTACCGACAAAGTTTAATTTTACTCTTCCATGATGTCTCAAGAAGATATAGTAAAAAATAAGACAAGTAAATGTTTCATCTGTTTTGTTTGTCATATGTTCCCTCCCATACCTTAAAAATTCTGCTGTTTTCGCTGTACTTCCTATAACACAATGTGTTCTCATTACTGTTGCAGGACCTTGTTGAAAATCCTGAGTTAAACTGGTTTTTCATTTAGAAAGGCATTAAAGGGCCTAAAATGCAGAAATTGTATTTTCTGAGATGTCACTTTGGAAAAAAGCATCTGCTAAATGAATAAATGTAAGATGATGGCAATGTTTTGGGTAAATCATCATGTCTGCCACCATTGTCAGCAAAAATACTGACATTGTCATTACTTGAGCAATTTTACCTTTGGGTTTTGCTTAAAGATCACAAGACAGACCGATTAACTGTTTAATACCCCCCCCCCCCAGGGCTGCTCAGATTGAGCTCCTCAGCGCTCTGGCTGGAATCGCTGCTGAGAACAACTTGGGAGAGGGAATTCTGGTCAAGATCAAATTCAACATTATTGCATCCCTTTATGACTACAACCCAAACTTGGCAGCTTTCATGAAGGTGTGTGTCACTTTTTGACTTCTGTCTTCATTTTTTTTCTCCAGATGATATATCTTGAAGCTGCTCCTACAGCTGGAGTCATACCAGGAAAATGAACTTGTTTTTTTTTAAAAAAAAAATAAAATTACCTCCTTATTCTAAACTGCTTGTTGCCATTGTTTTCTCTGTTTTCAGCCTGATATGTGGAAGAAGTGTTTGGACTGCATTGATGAACTCCTGGATATTCTATTTGACAACAGTAATATTTTCATTGGGGAAAATATTGCAGAAGATAGTGAAAATCTTAACATCTCTGAACAGGTAAGTCTAATGTGACTGTCCAATACTAGTTGTCTTTGCATGCTACCAAGTACCATGTTTAACAGGCATGATCAGTGTACAGTTCATGAAAGCATACTGTTTACTTCCCTTCACCCTTCTAGCCATTCAGAGTTAGAGGCTGTATTTTGACTCTTGTTGAAAGGATGGATGAGGAATTCACAAAAATCATGCAAAACACAGACCCTCACTCTCAGGGTAAGATCCATGCCTTCTCAGTGTTTTCTGCTTCTTATTTCAACTAGTGTTTGCCTGGGACTTCCATGTTTCTGTCCTATTCACTTGATTCTCCTTTATGTTCTTTCAGAGTACGTGGACAATCTGAAGGATGAGGGCCGTGTGTGCGCCATCATTGACCGCCTGCTGCAGTACCTGGACAACAAAGGTAGCACAGAGGAGGTGTGCAGGATCTACCTGCGCAGGATCATGCACACTTACTACAAGTTTGACTACAAGGCTCATCGCCGGAGCTTGGGGTTGCAGGGAGAGTCAAAGGTGAGTTTTTGGGCTAAATGAAAAATTATCCATGATCTATGGTTCTTAAGAAAAAGGTGTGATTAGTACTTAGTGCATGTTTTAGCTTTTACTCCAATAGCTACTGGTTTTAAGTGGTTAAATGAGCACTGGCTGGAAAGTGGTTCTGTGCTGTGCAGTCTGAGCAGGACCAGGAAGAGAGTGAAGGCGAGGACAGCGCTGTGCTGATGGACCGCCTCTGCAAGTTCATCTACGCCAAGGACCGCACTGATCGCATCCGCACCTGTGCCATCCTGTGCCACATTTACCACCATGCCCTCCACAGCCGGTGGTATCAGGCCCGTGACCTCATGCTTATGAGTCATCTGCAAGACAACATCCAGCACGCTGACCCGCCTGTGCAGGTACACAGTTAAGATTTGTCCCTTTTAGTGTGCAAAGTTAAGGAGAGGACAGTTGGACAAATGTTGTTCTTGTTTTCTTTTCCCCTCTCTTGCAGATCCTGTACAACCGCACTATGGTGCAACTGGGCATTTGTGCCTTCAGACAGGGCATGATCAAGGATGCCCACAATGCGCTGCTCGACATCCAATCCAGCGGCCGTGCCAAAGAGCTTCTTGGTCAGGGTTTGCTCATGAGGAACATGCAAGAAAGGAATGCAGAGCAAGAGAAGATTGAGAAGCGGCGACAGGTATCTGCTTGTGGCTCGTCCTGATTGGTTCAGGTGTTTGACAGATTTTTGGGACATTTTCTTGTTTAGCAACATCGTTGAGTTGTCCTGTGTGACAGGTTATTCAGCCAATTTAGCCAAGCGGATATACTGCTTAAAAATAACTTTTTTTCTTAAGTTGACATGTTCCCCCAGTGTGTTTCTAAAAAGCCTTTCTTTAGGTGAATTCTCATGTTACAAAGGTAAAGCTACTCCTTCCTGAGCCCCAAACATGATACTTGTTTTTGCCAAAATGTCACCAAATCACACTAAAATGGACATGATTACTTCATTAGTTAGTTCAGTTAGTTCCCAGCAGTAGCAAAGCAGTTTCCCTTTTTTAGTCAAATGTTGTATGGGTGTTTGCTGTGAAACTGCAGATAAAACCAAAAAGTGTTAAAATCTGTCACCACATTGTAACATTGTTAGTCTTAATAAACTTGTAGTTGTACAAAATTAATAAACATATAATGCTAAACATCTAAGAAATATATTGTAACTGTAATAGTGAAACCATTAAACACCAATATAGAATACACACATAAATGCCCTCACTTATTTGTTTGTGGGTTTTCTGCCACAGTCCAAAGATGTTTCAAGTGAACCGATTTACCCCTACTGTGTGTGTGTGTGTGTGTGTGTGTGTGTGTGTGTGTGTGTGTGTCCTTTCACTGAGGTTCTCTCTTCCACTCTGTGTGCTAGGTACCATTCCACATGCACATCAACCTGGAGCTGCTCGAATGTGTGTATCTAGTGTCAGCCATGCTGCTGGAGATCCCGTACATGGCTGCACATGAGTTTGATGCACGGCGCAGGATGATTAGCAAGCAGTTCCACCACCAGCTCAGGGTTGGCGAGAGGCAGCCTCTGCTGGGTACGTGTTGGTCGCTGTTCCAGTGGCCCTGATTGCTCTGGATTCGTCTCCAGGCACAGACCAAGGAGTCTG
Source organism: Scleropages formosus (assembly GCF_900964775.1). Lineage (NCBI taxonomy): Eukaryota > Metazoa > Chordata > Actinopteri > Osteoglossiformes > Osteoglossidae > Scleropages > Scleropages formosus. The sequence goes on along the minus strand of NC_041825.1, from coordinate 3,006,727 downwards.
ATAATGTCACCAAACTATTAAATTCTCTACTTTGGAACAAATAGTGTTCTTTGTTAAATAGTATTTTAGAAGACTGAAAAGATTGAAGTAATGTCTCTAGAGTATAACCCTAGTGTTGGATTACATGCGTTGAGGAGACTTCCAGTTGTGGAGGTCGGGAATAATAACCAGTGCATTCATTCTGCGTGTAACATCAGGGCCTCCTGAGAGTATGAGGGAGCATGTGGTGGCAGCGAGCAAGGCCATGAAGATGGGTGACTGGCGCACCTGTCACTCATTCATCATCAATGACAAGATGAACAGCAAAGTGTGGGATCTGTTTCCAGAGGCGCAGAGGGTCCGGGAGATGCTCGTCAGGTGAAGCGGTCAGCTTGTTGCTGGCATTGCCATGTCTGAGGGTGGTGCCCAAACTGCAAAAGCCCTGTTCCTTGGGAAGGGTACAGCGCCAAGAGAGCTGGCCGTTGATTTCACACCACTGATCTAGGAGACTGAGTACCTGCAGTGTTTTTAATTTGTTGTATAAATGTAAACGGTTTAATTTCTCGGTTGCAGGAAGATCCAAGAAGAATCTCTGCGCACTTACTTGTTCACCTACAGCAGCGTGTATGACTCCATCAGGTATAAGGCTGCACTTCATACTTTCACATAACTTGTAGATTTCTGTTTTAACTATGTTTTTGGGCTATATGCTTTGAGACTTGTTCCATTTCCTGTCTCAGCATGGAGATCCTTTCAGAGATGTTTCAGCTAGAGTTGCCTACAGTTCACAGCATCATCAGCAAGATGATAATCAACGAAGAGCTCATGGTAATGCTTTTTTTTTTTTTTTTTTTTTTTTTTTTTTTTTTTTTTTTTTAAATTTAGACTACCAGTAAGCAGAAGTTCAATTTCATTGGCATTCCTGGAACACCCTCTTTGAGTGACATGTGGTAACGGGTTTGGTGTCTCCTGCCATCTCTCAGGCATCCCTGGACCAGCCCACGCAGACTGTCGTGATGCACCGCACAGAGCCGACCTCCCTGCAGAACATGGCCCTGCAGCTGGCTGAGAAGCTGGGTGGACTTGTTGAGAATAACGAAAGGGTGTTTGACCTCAAGCAGGGTGTTTACGGAAGCTACTTCAACAGAGGTAATGACTTTGGTGGTTTTATGCCATATAGCTGCTCCAAAAGGATGAAAGGCTAGAAATGTTGAAAAACATTTTAAGATATTCCAGTATCATGATACTTAGAGACAGAAATAAGTGTTGGGTTTTTTTTTTTTTTTAAATAGGATTTTTTCCTTTCTGTTACAGACCAAAAAGGTGGTTACCAACAGAAGCAAAGCTACCAGAGAGGTAAGTATCTTTCTCAACACTGACTTCTTTTTGGATGCTGATGGTTTGTCCACTGGGGTTTACAGGGCAGTCGTCTGGAAAGATGGTACTTTCTCTCAGCTAGTACTAGTTTGTCCAGTAACCCACAGATCTGCTGAAGCACAAGACCTGCTGCGAAGTTGCTGTGTGTGAGCTGCAAACTTGACTGGAGTGTATTTCAGCCACACCGAATATGTCTGCAGGAGATGCAGTATGTCCTTAAACAGACTAATTTTGGGGAGGGGGTGTCTACTGCCAAATATCAGTTAAACCCAAATGTCCTTAAAATAGGATCAATATGAAACCAAAAGAGCATTATATAAAGTTGTGTATTCTGAAGAATGCTACTCCCATTTAAGCAAAAAACTTTTTGCCGTACAGTATATTAAATTATGCATTACAATATAGAGTCAACTTTATTTTTTCAGTAAGGAAAAAACAATTATATTGCCTGCTGAGAAGAGGAATAATTTCTCTCGTTTCAAGTTTGTTGTCAGTCCTGGCAAGAGGTGGACACTATTTGCTGAGGAGGTGCTAATTCTAAGTGACACAGGCTTTGGTCACCAGATTGGCTTGTCGAAGGCATCTAATGCTGTTTTGGAAGTTTGCTGCTTACAGATGATCTTCTCTCTAGTGGCTTGGAAATGAGAGTAAATATGACAACTTATCAACTCATGTGATTCTTATCATGAAGTCATTAATGAGATCTTACGTGAGACTGCTTGATTTTTCAAGTTGTTGGTCCTTCTCTCCTTCCAATATATCATCCGGAAAATAACAGGGAAGTACCAACAAACTAACTGTAGAATTTTCTGCTAAATGGGGGTCCATTAAGTGGAGGACTTGCAGTACTAACAAGCAAGGTTATCATCAGGGTGCCTAGGAACCAGTGCACTTGTTAATCTGCATTTTTAAAATGTATCTGTTCTCTTTGGAGGCGGTCATAAAAACTGCAATCATGTCCCTGCTTTATCTGTACCATGGGGGTGTTCTCTTGTCAGAAGTCCTTTGTCTCCCTTTTATATTTCTTTTGTCTCCCTCAAAGTATTCTTTCAGTTCAGTTTTTGTGCCTAGCCTGTCAGTCATCTTTTTGTGTGTCCATCCTGTGTGTCGTTACCCTTTCTCAGGATTATACAATATTTGTTCTGCATTAACGCATTTCCCTCTCTCCCTCAGACCAGAAAGGTGGATATCAGCAGAAACAAGGGTATCAGAGAGGTGGATACAGGAGCCAGAACCAGAACGCATACTGAGCTGTCAGAAGATGACATTTGTATCAATGAAGCAGTCCATCTCCATCTCACCCCAGACAGTCATTTTCTCCTCCTGACAATTGTGCCTCTTTGCTTTCAAGGCTGAACTGGTTGCAGTGCTATAGTACCTCTCTTGTTATGTAGCAACACAGCTCCAATTTCAACTAGAGACCAGTAGTTTCATTTTCCCGTTTCATTAGACATATGACTTACTCCTACAAAAAGCCTTATGAGTATTGAAAACTTTATTATGAATCATCTTGATTTTCTTTCTCCAAATAGACATTGATGTTGAGGCTTCAGAATCGTTCGGTTTTTCACTTGCAGTTCTGACACCATTTTATCCAAAACCCTCTTCCCACACTATTGGACATACAGGAGGATTACAGACGTGTCAGAGTTGTCCATTTGCATTGTACCACAAAAGAAATAAATACTTAATAATTACTTTGTGTCCTGTCATTTGCAAGGGTGGTAATACTCTGCAGCCAAGTGATGGCAGAGCAGGCTCATTTAGTCACTACTCATTAGTGTAAATGTACTTACATATTTTAACATTCCCCTCAAGACCTTTGTTTCTCTGTCAGTATTTGTTTTGCCAATTAATCAGTTGAGATTTTTAGGTATTTGAAACTACATGTGTATGTTTTACATGGTGTGACAGGATAGGTGTTTTGTACACCAGGTGTTGCTTTATTTATTTATTTATCTGGATTGTTTAAAACTTGACCAAGTGGTGGGGCAAAGTTCTCCTTTCCCATGAGTCACCTGTTGCATTCCCATAACTTTGTTGATCTTTTGATACTGGTGCTGCTCCAGATAATTTCTCTCAAGGCTATAATTTCTTTCCATTTATACACATTTCTCAAATCAAATTTTAAGATCCAATTAAGGAAAGCAACCCAGCAAATCAGTTGGTACCAATCCAGTTTTATACATGAATATAAATATGGTATGATAGTAAAAGTGGCTGGAGTCTTTGTTATGAAGGTTGTGATTCTGCATTGAATATTTTGGTAAAGAATATGTCAAAACCACTGACTGTGACATCCAAGACACTGCTGGGTTGTCCATTCTGACCTTGGTGGTCAGCACTCTGGAGACGAAAGCACTCTGGTAGGAATCGGTAAAAAGACCATTTGTCCTGTTGAGCAATAGGTACAGAGATGGGAGAAGGGGGGGTGACTGAGGGGAAGCTAGTTTTGTGTTAGAAGCTGTGCAGTTCAAGTTAATGACTATAGTTGAATAATAACCTGCAGTATCGAGGTCAGTTTTTGAACACAGAAGTCCAGATACGGGGAGTGAGTATTTCCCAGAACTCAAGTCAGAGCTAGGAAGATGAGTGTGAAGTTTTGTCACTGTCACCAGTGAAATTTAATATAATACATGTATAACCAATGTAATGCTTTATTATGTATAGTACACAGAGAACAAACGTATGGTAAAAATGCTGGATTATGGGGTAGTACAATCAGTATTGCAGCACAAGTCTCGAAGTCATTCATTAACCAAATTGTGACCCAAAAGTGACATGTTACTCCTCTCCATGTACGTGTCCTCTTCTGAACCATTCCGCTCACTCCGTCTTTCACTGGCTCCAGTGCTTATATAGGGTAAGATGATTTATTTCATTCTGTATCTGAGTTCAAATTCAATGTTTAATGTCTGAATTGTGGCTAAATTTTTGTGAAATAACCATACACAGTTATGAGGAAAAACCCTTTGGAATTATCTGGATTTCTGCATGAGTGGCTCCTAAAATGTTAATTGATCATCTAAAACTAATGTCTTTGAGAAACACACAGTGCATTTTTATAACTTTGTTGAACAAATGTTTTCAATTCATTCTATTGATGGGGTGGGAAAGTGTGTGAACCTCTAGGATGATAAAACAGGAATTGCAATAGATTAGGTGTGCAGGTACCTTCAGAGGGTTCACAGACTTTTTTTTGCAAGTTGCTTCAACAAAGTACTCGTGTTAAAACGCAATTTAAGGTGTTTACTGCTTTTATAGGTTTCAGACAGCCAAAGTTTTACAATCCAGATGTTTTTACCAAATACTTTGTGTAATTGAAGTGCTGTTGGGTGTAACTTCGTGTGTAATTTCATTGTTCTAATAATTTCGCCCTAGGAATATCTGAGCCATTGGGACATCTGTGGGGACCTGAAGCTAATAGTTGTGTGGTTTTGTCAATACAACATTCAGATGTCGATACTCATGCAATATTTATGAAGAAACATCATTTGAAGGAAGCAAATTATCCAAAGCAATTCTCAATAAAACCCATTGGAAGCTAGCTGCTAGTGAACCCCACTGAAGTGGTGGACAATTGGTGGAACGATCTGTAATGTCAACCCTTCTTCGGCCCATGTTCCATCGTATCTCATCGGTTCGTCTTTTGGGAACCGCAGCACCCAGAACGGTCAATGGCAGCCGCTTGCCTATGGCTCCTTCCAAGGACGATAGCATCCCCCCCGAGAAACTGACCTTTGATGACCCTAGTGCCTTCCATGTGAAGACCTTCAGGGAGCTGCTGCGAGCCCTCGGGGTCTTTCAGCTCTGCTCCTTTCCTGTGCTGGTCAACAACTGTGGGAAGGTAAAAGCTGGAAAGTCCTTGCAAATACAAGCATTGTACAGTCATGGCTGAAAATATTGGCACCCTTGCACTCTCTGCAAATAACTCATATTTACCGTATGAAAAGAATGAAGTGGACCCCTTAACCACTGAGAGATAATCTGGTCCAGCTGGGAAGCAATTTAAAAAAAAAAAAAAAAAAATTTAAATGAGTTATTTGGAAAGAGAACAAGGGTGTCAGAAATATTGGCACCCTTATATTCCTTGCAAATAATTCATATACAGTAAATATGTTTATGGGGTATGCATGTAGCTAGGAACCGGTCAGTCAATTTAATTTTTGCAACCCAGCACTAAAATCACACATTTTGTTTGAGAAAGCCTGGAGTTGAACTGTGGGCGTTTTATTGTCCAAAGTAAATCTAGAGCTCAAGGTATCTAATTGCAGTTATTGTGACCAAATATGGAGTCTGGGGTGTCAATAATTTTGTCAATGCCTTTTTTTTCTGAATTACAAGGATAAAAATAGTTCTGAATCAAAAACAAAGCTTCTGTAGTATTAACGGTGAAATAAACAATTGTGAAGACTACGTACTTTGTGGTCAATTTCGTCTTCTTTTTAGCGAAAGCTACGAGTCATTTGCGAAAAGGGCGCTAATATTTTTCATTATGCTTTTATGTTGAAGGAAATCATCGATATCCTTTCTTATTAGCTGCTACTCACCACCTGTTTATTTTGTACACAATGTCCGCAATACACTCGGCAGTGCATTTTGCTCTTCGCGTTCACAGGAGGTTGTGCGTGCGATGCTCGTTCTCACTGCGGTTTTTTCCCTCAGCTCATGTCTGTGGCCCGCTCTCTGCTGGGTAAGACTGGTTTCTCCATGATCCTCCGCCCCTCCATCTATGCCCAGTTTGTCGCTGGAGAGAGTGAGGCTGAAATTGCAGTTGCCATGGAGAAGATGAACTCACTGGGTTTGCGCACCATGTTGGCAGTGCCTATTGAAGAGGACCTGGGAGAGAGCACCGGGTCTGATCATCGACCTCTATTACCACACATTCATGGCTCTTAATTTCATTTTCTCTGTGGCTCTTCGCTTTAAAATGTACACTGTAAATAAACGTACAGTGTTACGTTCTTTCTGAAGTCACTGAAAAGGAAATACTGACTGGTGCACTGGAGCACTTCTGCTGTGTCTTCTGGGTCTCGAATTTCTAAAGGTTTAAACGGAGAGAACGGTGCACACAGGACCTTTCCAAACCTTCATGTTCTCGAGTAATAATTGCTCTTAGGCTCACGTTTTTGGCGGTCTCATAAAAAAATGTGCTTGTGGTAGGGAGCGTCGCTATGACGACAACTTGGAGGCCATGCTGGAGTGTGTGCGCATATCCCATAGCAACGCCTGTGCGGATCCCATGATGCAGCTGAAGATCACTGCACTGCTAAGCCCAGAACTGTGTGTGAGTTTGAGTCACAGTTGTGATAGCTGTGTCCAGTAAATGGTGGTGGTGATGATGATGATGATGATATTATTATTGCTATTGTTATTATTATTGTTAAAGTGGACTTTCTCTCAATATCTCAGGTAAAGTTAAGCTCCCTTCTTTCCAAAGAGCAGTATGACCTGGCTCAGCTGGTCAGAGCCATGGAAGGAGAGGTACAGTGGTGGGTCTTCTACGGAGGATTTGAATAACTTCAGGTCCTATGTATAATCTATATCGATCAAAGTATTGACTCCTGCCATTAATTCCAGTTCATTCTGGCCCTTCCCTCTTGCAGTCTTTCCACTTCCCAGGCTTGACACAGTCAGAAAACACTCATTTTCTCCATGGCCTCCGGCGACTTAACAAAATAGGAGAGGTAGGAAATGGAAAATAATCATGTAATGCCACAATAACATTTTTTTTCCCTCTCTCAAATATGTGCAACACCTGTGTTAATATGACGCTCCCCTCTGAATCTCCTGTCACTATTTACTTTCTGACCATCACTGAAATGATCCTCCAACAATCTCCATCCTGTACTGTAATGTTCCGTCAGTCGCCATGAAGTTTCGAGAAAAATGCTCCTGGACAAGTGAAACCAGCCAAACACCACGGTGATTTAGTACTGCAAACTTCACAATCAACCATATTACTGTTTTAGCAAAAATAATTAAAATACAGTCGGACTGGAATGTGGTCTGCCCCCAAAGGCTGCTAACGACACACTTCGAAAACACTTTTCACCCGAACTACTGCACTTACTTTACTCATGCCTTATTTGACAGACCAGCTTCCTTAAAGTACGAGTTCTCGTGGACGCCGAATACACGTATATGAACCCAGCCCTTTCCCTTGTCACCATGGCAATGATGAAAAAGTTCAACCAGAAGGGAGCTTGGATCTGGAACACCTATCAGTGCTACCTTAAGGTCTGTATGCTGCACCACTCCAAATTCTCTTATTTCTTTATTATCACTTTTATTCATACATAGTTTCATTTTTATTGCCCTCCTGTTTATGCCCTTCATGTTCTGGCTTTTAGCATTTGCGTTTAGAAGATGCTTTTCTCCAAAGCAACATGCAGTATGATCTTAAGGTACCTACAGATGCTCTTCTACTTACGATGGTTCGACTTACGATTTTTCGAAGTTACGATGGTGCGATAACGATACGCATTCGGTAGAATCCGTATTTCGAATTTCGATCCGTTCCCGTGCTTGTGATATGCGGAACGAAACTCTCTCCCGATGCTGGGTGATGGCAGCGAACCGCAGCATCCACTCGACCACCCTCGCAGTCTCTGTATCTATCACAGGAACGAGTGTAATCGACCGCAAGTGCAAACGAGTGATACTGTTCTAAAGCTTTTTTTTTTTTAAATTTTGTTTTCACATTCGAGCATGTCTACTAAACGTCCATGTGTATCTCCTGCTTAAATTTGCCCAGCTGTAGGTTATGATAAGTGTTCTGAGCACGTTTAAGGTAGGCTAGGCTATGATGTTCGGTAGCCGTGGTACTGTATTTTTTTTCAGATTCACTTGCGATTTTTCCACTTGTGATGGTTTTATCAGAATGTAAGCCATCGATAGCTGAGGAGAATCTGTACAATTATTTACCCTTTTAGTCAGGTGAGTAATTCTTCCTGGAGCAATTTAGGTCTGAAAGCACCAGCTGTAACCACTATTCTATCATCTCCCTGCAGTAATACTGGCTTGTACTAAACCTTGTACTACGTGCCCTCCTACCCCACTCTTTCAGGAGTCTAGATCTCTTCTACTAGATGCGATTGGCCAGTCTGTCAGTCAGTCCTTCTGCCTAGGGGTGAAACTTGTGCGGGGAGCTTACATGGACAAAGAGAGGATGCTAGCTGCCAAGGAAGGCAGGCCTGATCCCATTCAACCGTCATGGAAGGATACCAATAAAAGGTGACCAAGTGACTTCTGGTTACGAATGTAACGGGTGTAACGAATCAGCCCGTATCCTGTAAATTTTGTTGCGTCTATGTTCCTAAAACCGAAATGGAGTGTCATGACTCTTTTTTTCGTGTTTGCAGTTACAATGGTTTATTAGACATTCTACTGGAGCTGGTCTCTCAGAATACTGAGTGTTTCCGGGTGATTGTGGCAACACACAATGAAGAATCCGTCAGACATGCAGTTTCAAGGTACGGCTGAGTGAATGTTTACATTTACTTTTATTCATTTAGCAAAAGCTTTTCTCCAAAGTGACGCAGAGTGATTTTTATCTAGTACTCTATGTAGCTGACACCTTTATCCAAGGTGCCTTACAATGCTGGATACACGACAGTAAACTCGCTATAATCATTTATACATCTACACACTGAAGCAGTGTACTAGACTGGTTCATAGAAAAAAGTTACCGGTAAAATTGCAACATTTTACAAGATCTGAGACAACACTTACATAATATATAAATCACCAGATCTTCAGCTTTCTAATTAAATTTTATTATTGAGCAAAATTTTTAATTAACTTTTTTCGAGATTTCAATACATTTTTTAATTGGCAAAATTTCAGCCCCCCAAAACGATTGCCAAGATTTGCCTAGTTATAAAACCAGGCCTGTATTTATATACAATATTGTGCTGTTTTCAGAATTCATGTGCTATACTTTCTTGTCAAGACACTGATAATTTTAAGTTGACAGTGTGTACTTAGGGTGTCAAACCATCACATTCTCTCCCTTAAGGATGGCGGAATTGGGAATAGACAAAAACTGTGGCTCTGTGTGCTTTGGACAGCTGCTGGGGATGTGTGATCATGTCTCCCTCACCCTGGGTAAGATGTCCTGCTCAAAGATTTCACTTATGAATAAACATTTTGAGCAACAGACTACGGCGCGAGGTTGCATATGTGTAGTGATAAAAACCAAAATTAAAATATTCCATTTTTGGATATCATATTACAGATGCAGTGAAGTTTAACAAAGTATGCTGAACCTGAATGTGTAGCAGAAATTTCATTGAAAAAGCAGTTTTAAAGCTCAGACAGACATGTAACAGAATGGAATAAAACCTGTAAATCTGAAAAGGAATGCCATTTATTTATTCATTTTGTTCAATTATTTAATATATTGAGCAACAAAGTTTTTTTTTTTTAAATTGTATTAATAATGTGAAACATATATTTTGAAAAATCAGGTGTAATAACATTAAGACAGGATTCTCTCTCTGCTGTCAACTCTCAGCTCAACACGGTTTCTCCGTGTATAAGTCAGTGCCCTATGGCTCGGTAGACGACACTGTGCCCTACCTGGTGCGCCGGGCCCAGGAAAACCGCACTGTCCTACAGGGAATCCGCAAGGAGAGGGACCTGCTGAGGCAGGAGATGAAGAGAAGACTGAAGGAGAGGTTGATGGGTTATAGAAAGAAATGCTGAAGGAAGAGAGAGCGGAAGAAATAAAAAGCGGAGTCGGCCATCTCCATGAGTAAGAGTGTGGAAGAAGAACTGGGAGGAGGCACGGGTTAAAAGTTGAGAAAAAGACAAAACGGCATGAGTAGTAATAGGACAGGAAGAATGCCTAATCAAATTAGAACTTTTTATGTTTGTGTTGATGGATATCAGGGTGCAAATGAAAGGAATGGAGAAAATATTTTGCTTGCTTGCGAGGTCTCACTCCTGAAACTCTTCTGTTTGATGAACTGGGTTTTGTGGGGAAAATTTTTGCTGTATCTCATGTCTGACAGGTCACTCAGTGTCCGTCTGATCTTCCACCATCAATACTATTCTGTAGCCTATTCATTATGTTCAGAAACCCGTCACATAATCTAAATTCTGACAGTCGCTTGTTTGTATCGAGAATGTTTATTTTACGTAACTCCTATAGTTTTTATATCCACCAGCAACCAAGAGAAACAGAAATAGTTCTTATTACAGTAGTGAAGAAGCACAGTCAGGACTTTCCCAGCCAAAAAAGGCCACACCAGCAAAAAAAGACTGTAACTGTGAAGTACGTGTGGACTGTGGATTTGCTAAGCAAACTAACATTTTGTGTGATAATCTAATGTATTTTCAGTACATACAGCTAACATACTTGAGCGACTATTAAAAATCATTGTATTATGCTGAAATTTGACTCGTATCTATTTCATGCAAAAAAGAAATAAAGTGAAGTGAAGCGATCTTGAAAAACAATTTGTAAATTTTTCAGTGGTACCCTAATGTAAATACTATTGATTATGTATATTATAAAATAATTGAGTATTTCCATATTCATGCGTTGAGAACATTCAACAATTTTTTTCTTATTTTTGAACAAATTTCTGAAAAAGTTGGAGGAACATTTAAAAAGTGTGTTATAAGAAGAACTGAAGACTTCCCAAACTGGTTTTGCAGGACACTGGAGGTTGTCTCCTACTCCCATTCCCCTGTACCTCATTTTCTCTTTGAAAACCACCAAATGGTGCTGAGTGGCGAGAGGGAAGTCATTAACATCTTGTTGCCAATAACCTCTCCTCTTTCATTTATTCACACCCTGTTCAATAATAAACACTGACCAAATGCTGCTTTTTCAATGAACCACACAAAGAGGACAGAGTCACAAATTCAGAGAACGAGCAGAACATCTGTTGGAGGTCAAAGCACAGGTGGATCTCTCTAGAACAGAGCAACATACTAAAGCAGATAGCAGAGCTCAGCAGTGTCACACGGTGATCTGTCACGGAACATATTTACTGTGCCACGTAGACGAGATAATACATGAGTCCAAAACCACCATAAAGAGTTTGGAGATGCAGACAATCGCAATGAAACATGTAACTGCACTTCTTAAGTGGGACTGTAAGACTACCTTCAGGCTAAGAGTGTGAAACTGTGCCATGCAGATCTTGTATTAGAATCAGAATCAGAATCAGAACGAGCTTTATTGCCAAGTATGTTCGCACATACAAGGAATTTGTCTTGGTGACAAATTTTATTAAGAGCTCTTGTGGTATGAGGTGTGCTAAGGCAAGTCATAACCTCAACACTACTTCAATGTGATGACTTTGTATAGAATAATGGGGACCACAGTATGTCTGATCTGTTTAACAGAGTACAAACGAAGGCACAGTAAGAGTACAAGTAAGACACATGGAAGATTACAGTAACCAAAGTGAAAATGTGACCGTTTCATTGTTAAATTCAATCAACTCATAAAAGATAGAATATCAGAAAATGATAAAATACACCCTTTATTAAACTAGTTTTAAAGTTAGATAAAAAAGGGACAAAAAGTCCATTTACATATTCGTTGTCCTTAACAATTGCTTGCTTTTAAACTAATACAATACAATTAAAACTCTCAAACTAACTTTTTGTATGTATTAACACCCAGTTCAAAGGCTTTCCCGTTATACCCATTACACTGTTCTACTTTATATACCGCATTAATGTACAGCACAGTATAATGCTTTCTCAGAACTTTTGACAGTAAGGTCATCCTACTTTGTTCTCACAATTCCTCATAGCTACACTAAAATCTTAATTCTCATTTTTTTTCCAAACGCTTAAGAGACAATATTTAGGCAGTACATTGTCTTCAAAGATACACAGTTTCTTAAACTCATGCCTTAGGTGTCCCCATGTCTTTTTACACTTCAATATAATGATCTTTAAAAAAACATAGCAAAACTATTCATATTTATCAATGACATATTCAACAGTATCCTACTGCCTGTCCAAAAAGGCACAGGGTGTAAAAGTGGACTGGCGTTGTGTACAGGTTTCACTCCACTGGGGCTAAGGACGGTTTACAGTGGCAAACAGTGAAGGTCAGATTCAAACCTGCAATCCAAGAAATCATATGTAAAAACATCACCCACAAAGCCTCAAGTGATGTCATTTAAAATATAGCCCTGCTCGGAATCTCCACGTAGGTCCTCTGACTGTATGTGTGTCCATGTCGATGCTGTCCATAAAGATGCCTGAGAGGGATGGTGAAGGAGGCGTGTGGATCTTGGCATATCCTTAGTGGGTAGGAGGGGAATGATGGGTACAGAGAACTAGGAGAAGGAGAGGTTGATGTATGACAAGAAGGAAGCGTGGGCTCAAGGGTAGTCATGAGAGTAGTGTGTGGAACCATTTCTGACAGATAGGAAGAACTGGTCTTGAATGGAGGGAAGGAGGCAATTTCAGAGGATGGATAGGAGGAAGATGTGGAGGAGGGAAAAGGTAGATAACTGGTTGGTGGGAGAGGGTGATTAGGAAGAGAGGAGGCGTCGTGGCCAGATGTTGGGGAAAGAGAAGAGAAGGATGATACAGATGAAGCTAAAGAACAGACAGCGGAGTGGCTGAGAACTGAGTGAGAAGCATGGACTGAGGAAGAGGGGAAGGTGGAAGTGGGCAGAGTGTGACTGGCAGCGGGATTGTATTGAGATCCTGTGGAGGGTGGATCAGTCGGATCAATGGTAGAGAGGTGAGCCTGATTAGTTACAGATCCTGGTGTAACGGTTTCAGGAAGAGAGGAAGGGGAGTCACGGGAAGGTTGGGAAGAATACGAGGTAGGAGTCAGACTAGTCTCGCTGGGCACAGAAGGGGGGTTATTATTGGTGGTAGTCAGTGAGTTATTTGAAGTACACATGGATGGAGGAGTATTGGAAGAGACTGAATGATGGAGGCTGAGATATGCTGAAGATGGGTGAGAGGGTAGAGGACTAAGGAGAGCTTCTGGGGAGCTGGAGTTAGAGAGGGCTGGATAGGAGGTAACTGGTGGGGCCTCTTGGGGTTGAGGAGAGGAGGATGGAAGAGATACAAGGTGGTAGTTGGACGATGAGGTCTGGAGAGAAGTGGAGGAAGTGGAAATGGGAAGCAGAGCTGGAAGGAGAGAAGGATAGGAGGAAGGAGGAAGGGATTGACACAGAGATACAGAGACAGGAGCTGGAGAAGAGGATGACCCTGGAGGAAGGGAGGAATACGGAGACACAGAGGGGGGGACAGACTGATAAGGTGGTGCAGATTGTGGTAGACATGCAGAAGGGAAGGAGGTGCAGTTGGTGTGAGGGTTGGGAAAAGCTTGGTTGTATGAAGCGAGAATTATTTGGCCAGAGCTGCAGAGACAAATGAAGGCTGGCGTTAACATAAACCTCGAAATGTCATAATCAATTACGTCAATCAATCATTAGAACCACTAAGACTTGCATAAGATAGTCTGTTATTTCTTACCTTCACATGTTTTTGCTACCAGTTCATTTCAAGAACAATTTCGGAAGGTGAGCGCTTTAAACTCTAGCAAGAGTTACTCCAGTAATGTAAAAGTAAACCTATTTGTTTAAACATTTGGATCACAGGAAAAACAATCAATAATTAGCACCTACTTTTCCATTAGTCCGTCACTATCGGCGTCAGCATTCGATTGCACATTTTCAGCGGTGTTTGTAATCTTCTCAGTGGGACGCGGGAGGAAGGCCTGGGTGAGACTGAGGGACTGACGTTCGTCTACCACAGATGTTTCCCTCAAGTTGGGATCATTCGGGCTGCAGCTGCAGGCAGAATCGGGGATTGGGAGGCTACCCAGGTCAAGGTCCTGGCAGTTTTTTGCAGATTGCTCAGAGGATTCGCATGGCTCATGAGACTCTGATGATTAAAATAGAAAAACATAACATTGTCATTAATATATTGTGGATGTTTACTTTTGCTGCCTCATGTAAGCTGTAATATCAGTACAGTACAACACAACTTATCTTTACACAGCACTCTATCCTGAAGGCAGACTCAGTGCTTTCACAGATTACAGAAAATATCAAAAACAGAACGGTGAGCAATATAAAATAAATTTGGAGGATTTAAAAAAAACAGATATGCTGACAAATATATGAAATATTCTGAACACAGATGTTCTTTAAAGAGATAGTGAAGATTAAGACATAATGAAGTGGCAAAGGAGGGGGTGCGGTGGCGCAGTGGGTTGGACCGCAGTCCTGCTCTCTGGTGGGTCTGGGGTTCAAGTCCCGCTTGGGGTGCCTTGCGGCGGACTGGCGTCCCGTCCATGGGTGTGTCCCCTCCCCCTCCGGCCTTACGCCCTGTGTTGCCGGGTAGGCTCCGGTTCCCCGTGACCCCGTAAGGGACAAGCGGTTCTGAAAATGTGTGTGTGTGTGTGTGTGTGTGAAGTGGCAAATTGGCAGTGGAGGAGATGAAAACAAAAACTCCAGACTGATAGTAAGTTGGGGAATTGAACTCCTGGGGGGCTATGGTCAATCAACAAGTTTGAGCCGGACATCACTTAACGCAATCCCAACTCTTCCGCAACATTCCCCAGAGATATGGGACACTTCTGGGCTGCTTTGCATTGACTCTTCTGTCATGTGCATCCCATACAACCATTGCCTAAGTTGCTCAGGTGTACTCAAACTTTTGACTGTGCCTAGTGGCTTCACTTACCAGCATCATCTAGCAGTTCTTGCTGCTGATTAGAATTGCAGTTTAATTTTTTCTTGAGCCTCGCCTCTCTTTGTCTGCAAGTCACACACAGTTTGAAAGATGTAGGAAAGTTGCTGAAAGTAAATGATTCAAATTTAAAATGAATCAATTGTATGAAACCATATTTGGCAGGGGGGAACACTGGTTGATTTGGACTGTTCACATAATACTTTGTGCTATTTTATTAAATCATTCTTAAAAAGCATGTACAGGTGGTCCCCGATTTACGATGGGGTTACATTCCACGAAACCCATCGTAAATCGAAAATATTGTAAGTCGAAAATGCATATAATACACCTAATACACACCTCCGCGTGGCAGACTGGGAGACGTGGATCGCTGCCTTTGCCCAGCATCGCGAGAGAGTATCGCACCGCATATTGCTTGCCCGGAAAAAAAATCTAAATTCAAAATCCGAAGTACAGTTTATACTGAACGTCTATCACCAGCTCACCATTGGAAAATCGAAAAATCATAAGCCAAACCATCGTAAATCGGGAACCACCTGTACTCGAAATACATTTTCTTAACTAGTTTTCCCATCTGTTACTGATCTCCATGCAGCTGTAGATTCAGGAGAACGTTCTTTACCTCTTGCTGTTCATGCCGTTCTCCCTGAATCCCCTCGCAAACGGGTTGGAGTTGATCTTCAGTTCAGTGATCTATGGGAGCAGCACCAGCAGCGAAACAAAACAGGACAATTTTGAATATTGTGTTGACCTTCCTCCCAAAATAATTCTTGAAATGTTTCATGCAATACTTCCCCAACCTAGATACCTAAAGACCAAAGACAGCTGCTGCTTGACTCACTTACTACAGTACAGCTACATATAGAGTGAGAAGTGCTGAATTATTCTGTTCTTACACTTTCACCCTGGTTTTGTCTCTCTATGCTTCACCTTCCTCTCACCCCAGAGTGATTTTACCACATTATTTCTAGATCTTGGCAACACTGTTATACTCCAACCATTCTAAACCATCTCTTTTACCTTGCTGTTCTGGTAAGCTGTGACTGCGAAGAACTGAGTTTCAGGGAAAACAAAGGACTGGCGGATCCCTCCCCACATCCGCGCATCTCTAGCCTCGATCACATGCACACGTGGCTGATAGCGATGGAGGGAGTGAAGTATGATCTGAGGGTGAGAAATTATGGAGAACATCTCAGGCTTTAGTGGAAATCAGTTGCCGAGTTAAATCATCCTTAACAAAATATAAAATATGAATAGCATAGAGCGCTCAAGTACCGAAACAAGAGAACAAGGAAATGCCATTGAGTCAAGGACAACCCGGCAACTCAGGGAGAAATTCTAGAATGTTCTAATGCACAGCCCTGTTGTAAGTGCAGTGAGGACTGTAGGAATGTGAAGCTGCCTCTGTTCGTGCTCTTCAAGGCACACGAGGAAACACACACGCGCGAATCGGGCTTACATGTCCGTGTGTGTCTAGCGTGTTGTTGGTCAACTTGACCTGATGGAAGGAGATGGTCCTGCCCTGCCAGTGGGCCCCCGTGGCAGGGGAGTCCGGGTGGATGAACATACGGTCGGGGAGGCGTGGCTCGGCGCTGCCCACGGCGTGCCAGCAGCCTCCCTGGAAGCGATACTTTGACGCATCCGCCGGGACGACTTCCAGCAACAGAATGTAGCGCAGGGAGGGGTTCAGCCCAGAGAGCTTCACTTTGAGCTGCGGGAACATGCGGCTGGGCGAGAAACGGAGGCAATAAGGCCGTACGAAACGTGAAGAAACGGTGCAGAACCATAGAAATGATAAAAAATGAGTTCCTGTACCGGCCTGTCTTGGTGATGACCATCTCGGTCCCGATGCCACTGAACTGTTTCCACAAGGATGAGTTTTCTAGATCCATTTTGAAGTTACCTTGTTCTTTGCCACTCAGGTTTATGGGGACAGCGGGGGCCAGGATTGAGCCCGGTACGGTTCTGGTCATGTCACAAGTGCTTGGAAAGAGCGGCAGGTGGGACTGTGCATCTCTTTCTGAAATTCACCGCAAGAGTCCATCACCGATACTGACGTATACCGTAATTCCTTCAAGTTACTCAACAAACACAAGGCTGCAAAATTTTTCAAAGTTCTTAGTTATGTTGATTTTTGCATTGATTATGATTAGTCAAAAGTTACCCGATTACAGAAATAGCAGTAGTTCTTCTAGAGTTTCAGTTTTAGCTTGGTACTTTACAGCCACTGGATGAAGCTAGAAGGCACCAGAACATTCTAGAAAGTAGCAAAACATTCTAAAAAGCATCAGATCCTAAAAGGTACTGGAATTATTTGGTGCTTGGAATCCAGTACTAAAACGGGCTCATTTCAAGAACGTGGAATATTTTTCTAAAAAGTGACATATAGTACAAACTAACGCCAAAAATGTGATTAATCGAAAAAAAAAATGAATGGAAATTGCAAAAAATAGAAAAATAACATTTCTGTTACATTGTGATAATCAATGAGAGGTGATTGATATTATGCAAATATTTCTTTAACGTTACAGTGAGAGTCTTGCTTGCAAAGTAATATGCATATCAAAAAGCAGGGTAAATTGTCATTTACATTTAAAACAGTGATTAGTCAGTCGGTCAGTTTCCTTCCACTTACAGCTAGACTGGTGATTAGAGCGCGATTAGAAGGTTCAAGAAAAAGCCGAGACCAAAATGTACCGAATTTCGAGAACGAAATAGCCGTAATGTAGCTACCTACTGTAGTAGTTTCTTACAAACTCATTGCAATACTGCGCTGGAATCAGACTGTTTACACACGAAAACTGATGCGCAGTACAGTCTCTAAACCATGGGTGTCCAACGTGTGGCCTGCAAGAACATTTGTAAAATTATTAATATATACCACACCTACCATAAATACTATAAATTCTATTTGATCATGTGACAATGTAGCTGAAACACATAGAGCTGAACACACACCTCACTTAAATAAAATTAAATTTAGAAAAATGTATATACTGTGGGGGGTGCGGTGGTGCAGTGGGTTGGACCGGGTCCTGCTCTCCGGTGGGTCTGGGGTTCGAGTCCCGCTTGGGGTGCCTTGCGACGGACTGGCGTCCCGTCCCGGGTGTGTCCCCTCCCCCTCCGGCCTTACACCCTGAGTTGCCGGGTTAGGCTCCGGTTCCCCGCGACCCCGTATGGGGCAAGCAGTTCAGAAAATGTGTGTGTGTGTGTGTGTGTATATACACTATATATATGTATATACATATACTTTTTTTTTCATTTTTAGAGATTTAAGATTTACTGTTTCTTACTATGATTTTTACACATACAGGGCTTGGATCTGTTCACAATAATGATTGTGGCCTTTGGCCAAAAAAGGTTGGTCAACCCTGCTCTGAACAAAGTGACTGAGCTGATCCTCTGAATGAAGTCTCCACACACACACACACACACACACACACACACACAGGTACGGTGATTGCCTTCCTTGCCTCCAGAAAGCCCCAGGCCTTCTAAGAACTACCCGTCTTTTTGAAACTCACCTCTGTAGCAGCAGTCGGTCCATCTTGGAGGCCCCAGGGCCAAAGTCTCATACATGTCCACCCCCAGCATCTCACGTGCCCTTTCTTCCGCTCACTCAGTCGCCCACGGTCTCCAGGCAGAGCCGCCCGCGTTTTCCTCTTCCTTTCCGTCTAGTTAATATGAAGGTACGAAAAAGTCCTTCGATTCTGCGATTCCAAAAATGAACGGTTTATCAGTTCTCCTCGATACTTTTGCGCCGTCTCTTTTCTACTTGCTCTTGTTCCCTCGCCTCCTCTCAGCGCCCAGACGTCTTCCTCTCGGTGTCTCCACCTTATATACGTGGGTCGTTTTTTCACACATTTACCAAATGGTGGTACCTTCACACTTCAACCCTCATGTGTGACTCACACCAACCTGCAGGCCCTGGCCCATCTTGTCTCCCTACACAGCTACATAAACAAACACCGACGGCGCATCGAAACGCGCCACTCTAAACAGAGCTATATGGCTGAAACGGGTACAGAGCGGAAATGAAATTTATTCACAAATTATCATGCAGCCATTCAAAGACATGCGGTAGCCTGAACCAAATATGAAAAAAAAAACTGCAAAGGTGGAGTCAATTTTGGGAAAACGTCCCAGCGCACTCTATGTATTTATATAGGGTGTTTAGATTGGTGTGTAATTATAAATTATATTGTTTGGGTGGGTTGTGTTTCTTAAAATTAATGGTCCGTGTGCACGATATCTGCTGTAGAGAAATAAAGAGAAATTATGCTCCCAGATGTCTGCAAGATCTTTTCACTTGCTACACCCCAACCATCCTGGGTGGACTGACCTCCCCCTCTCACTCAGAACTGCTGAATCTCTGTGCAGAAGGGTCTCAAAACTCACCTCTTTCGGATTCCCTTCTCCACTGGCCTCGTAGCGCGTGATGAACATGTAAATGTTTATGTTTAATCATTTTTTGACAAGAAATTGTTGAATGATGGTTAAACTTTTACGCAGTTACTTGTGTGATGCACACTGGTTCACGCTGTGGTGTGTGACAAATTGACTGCGCTCCAGAATCACGCGTCTGTATCCGAATCTCTCCTTCTCTTGACGAGATGCGCTTCTCCATTGTTCTCCGAGGTGCACGTCACTTCGAGGAACGGTCTGCTAAATGAACAAATGCAAATGCAGATCATTTTATTTCTGTTTTGAGTTATTTTGCATAGAAAAATGTGACCCACCCCCCCCTTCCTCCAGAGCAGTAAACCTTCCCCTTTCAACCCCCCTCTGTGGGGTTCAGTGCTTTCAGCGACATGAGGTCCTCATGGTCGGGTTCCCTCTTGTGCTCTCAGCAGGAGGTGAGGGGGCTGTGCAGGTGGAAGGCGCAATAACTCCAGTTTGTTCTTGGGTAAACAGCGTGGGAAAGCAGTGCAACTCCACTGAAAGAACGGATGAACAGCCCAGACACACAGCACACATTAGACAGTCGGTTTTCCATTGCCTACTAGAACAAAACAAGGGCAGGAAAGGACAGGGCAGGAAAGGAAAGGACAGGACAGGACAGGACAGGACAGGACAGGACAAGACAGGGCGGGACAGGATAGGACAGGGCAGGGCAGGGCAGAGCAGGACAGGACAGGACAGGAGAGGACAATTATCACCTTATTAATCCCTTCAGGGAAATTCGCACACAGCAGCATAACATGACATGTAATAACAAGTCGCAGTTGTACCGACAAAATAATAGTACATATATTTATCACAGTATCCTACAGTACACACACACACACACACATCTTCTGAACCGCTTGTCCCATACGGGGTCGCAGGGAGCCGGAGCCTAACCCTAACCCGGCAACTCAGGGCGTAAGGCTGGAAGGGGAGGGGACACACCCAGGACGGGACGCCAGTCCGTCGCAAGGCACCCCAAGCGGGGCTCGAACCCCAGACCCACTGGAGAGCAGGACCCGGTCCAACCAACTGCGCCACTGCACCCCCCTATTATCCTACAGTAATATAGTATAAACAGTAACAAAATAAATAACGAATTACATACTCATTATTTTCGGTATTTATAATAAGTTGCAAAACAAATGGCAAAATCAACATTTACACATTATAGTTTTACTATAGCCAAAACCTGATAAAACCAGGGTGACAACTGAAGGTAAACCACCCTAGATAGATAGATAGATAGATAGATAGATAGATAGATAGATAGATATTATTACCCTCATGTTACTATGCCACAGGGAAGATGAAAGGCAGTCTAAAGGTAAGACAATAATCACATCGCATCAGTAAAATTAAAGCTGCACAGGAGCACAGTTACAACAAAACAAAATGCTTCTCTTTCTGTGTTCAGAAGTAAATAGGTGATTTATGATTTAGATAAGCACACAGGCCTGTGTTCCATGCGAACCGGAGCGGTACGAGCGCGTTACACGGCTGCGTTGCGCACGAGGTGTGTCCATGCATGGACACGATGAACTATTTCCGAATAAAAAACAGAAATCAGAAATGACTAGCATGGCCGTAAAGGAGCTCTTTCAGTCGAGGAAATGCCGAACGTGACCTTTTCTGCTCGTGTCAACGTTCATATGTATCTCCAAAAAAAATGATGAGGAAGGCGATCAGGAATCATCGATATGCGGATAAAGTTTTATGCAGCTACTGGTGTGATGAACATTGGTTCATATGGTGGAAAGAAACAAACTAACTGCACTTAAGAATCACACGTCTGCATCCAAGTGTCTCTTTCTCCTAATGCGATGAACACGTTGTATTTTCCATGAGATGTTCGTCGCTTTGCAGAAAAGCATCTGATAAATGAATAGCTGTAAATGTAAATGTATGCGATGTCATGTTTTACTAGAACTGCTCCCTGCGAAAAAACGCACGATGGAGGCAAAGGAAAAGGAGAGCAGTGTTTCCGGGGGTGTTTTCGTTGGCCATTTGGAGCAGCGTAAAGGGCGGCGAAGAAGGGCAGATGGGACTGAAAGGAAGTGGAGGTGAAGGTGAGAAACGCCTGTCTGTCGCACAACGAGGGACAGGAGGGGAGGGTGGAATGCGGCCACCGCGGGCTCAGAAAAACAGTTACAACTTCACGGTGTGTTTGTGTGTGGGGATGCGGTGCAGTCTGGGCATAAATACCGCGGTATCACACCGCCGCCACGCCAAGCTCTTCCGCATATCGTTCGGCCGGATAGGGGAGCGCGGCGGGCCTGGGTGCGAGCCGAAATGAGGAGAGCCCACAGGGATGAGGGGAGACTGGAGGATGAGGGACGGATCAAAACTTGGCAGGAATAATTCTCGCGACAATTCATAACACATCGACTGACAGTAGTTCACTAGCAGCAAGGAAGCGGTGAGTGCAGGGATGCGACACATTTTGGGGTCCAGACAAAACCCCCCGGGACAAAACCCCCTCCTTTGAAACACAAAGCGGGACAAAACCCTCTCTGTCGAAGTGTAAAGTAGGAAAAAACCTTCTTAATTAAATTAAAAAATAACAAAAGCCCCCTTTTTGTCTGTTTTTGCACTTTAACGCCATTTAATACCATTATGATTGGAAGGAAAAATATAAATTAAGGCTTAGGGTTAGCAGTGAGCTGTAAATTTATAATGCATGTATTAATGTATGCTACTATATTATAATTATAATTCCTTCCTTATTGCAGTCTCATTATATTATACATGTAGTACTTTACAATTCAGAGAAGTGTTCATAAACTACAAATAATCAGAAGAATAAAAATTTCATTAATTATTTGTCCTACGGGTGCTTTGTCCTACACTCATCACATTCAGACCCGGTGAGTCAATCAAAATGAATCAAAGTGTCCAAGTTTCCCCCTTCGTTGATCAATCTGTCAAAGGTACTTAATAGTCTAGACTTTCAGTATTTGGAAAAAGGACAGAAACGCTTGACTTGGGTTTAGCTGGAATTTTTTCCGTGTTCCAAATACATCTCGTTAGGTCGGCAAAAGGCCCTTCTATGTCGGCCCACTTGTATGTCGCTTTGGAGAAAAGCGTCGTCCAAATGAATAAATGTAAATGTTTCACAGTGTAAAGTGTTCGGCGCTTCTTTTATAACACACCTAACGGTTCACGGTGAGTAGCGCTGCTGTCTTACAGCTCCTGGGTGGTGCGAGAGGACATGGGTTCGATCCCTGCTCAGTCTGTGTGGAGTTTGCATGTTCTCCCCGTGTCTGTGTGGGTTTCCTCCGGGTGCTCTGGTTTCCTCCCACACTCCAAAGACATGCTGTTCAGGTTCCCCCATAAAATGTGAGAGACAGAGAGACTGTGTGTGTTCCACTGATATATGGATGAGTGACCCAGTGTAAGCAGTGCATTTAGCAGTGTAAGTTACCGCGGTGAATAAGTGTGTGGGCTGATAACGCTACATAGAGTTCATTGGAAGTCGCTTTGGACAAAAGTGTCTGCTAAATACATAAATGTAAATTATAGAGAAACACTGCGGCAAAGGTTTTAATGCGATTTTGCTGGGAAAGGAGGGATGGTTGTTATTGTTATTTTTTTTTTCTGCAACCCCATATTAAACCCCTCACCTTTGTGCACCAGGCACTGCTGACCATTTAGTTCCCTAACACACCCCACCCCCTGTAGCCTGACCATTCTTTACAAACAATTACAGTCAGCACTTGCTTATAGTAAGAAACAAATACAAATCACTAGAAAAGTGTGAAATGCTCCAAATATGGTATTATGGTATTATAATAATTATTCAAGTCCAAGATGTGCCCATTGAAGCGCTGTTTTGAGACTGTTTTGAAAAAAAAAAATTCACTGAAGGGGACCTATCCTACAAAGCCATTGACAGCAGGAACAAATTTACCAAAAGCACACACATCGCAGGTATTTTTGTTTATACTGCAGACAAACATACCTTTAAATAGGTCCAGCATATACTTTTAACCCATTATTTAGGATACACAAAATACACGCAAAATATCCAGGCAGCTTTAGAAGACATTATTAGAACGCTAGTAGAACTGACTACTAAAACATTATTATTGCCAGTGTTTATAGCAGAGTGACATATAAAAACATATCATTCACTTTCTGTCAATTTTTCCTTATTGCCAGCGCTGTAAATAAGATGCAACATCTTCTGCCAAAAGTTACAGCACATATGAAATGGGAAGGAAATGCTGAAGACGGCGGAAACCAAACAAGTGGGGAAACATCTACACTTGCTACATCACAGTTAAAAAAAAGTCTCAGTTCACAGTTAAAAATCTTTAAGACAGATTATAACAAATATGTGTTGTGGATGCACACGAAACCCATATTTATAGAGGGACAATGTTCGGTGAACAAATGGACACCTAGTGCACATACTTTTGAAAAAAGAGCACCAGCAACCCAAAGACGAATTAAGGTTGAATGTTAAATAATGTATTATGGATGGATAAGATAAGATATAAAAGTTGCTCTATTTCTCCTTCCGGGGACGGTGGCAGACAGTAGCCGCAGTGACACTTGGCCTCCTGCTCTGCCGGCTGCACCTGGGCTTGGGCTCATTAGAAGGAAATGACCACAAGCTGCAGTCATTGAAACCTTATGGTCCTCTATTAACAAGCAGAGCGGGAGGTCTCCTCAAAGCAACGTTTGTCGGCTCTTGAAATGATGGCTTTTTTTTGGTTTCTGAATACTTCTGAGATTTGTTTCCACTCCCAACACAAACTAAATCCTCCCACCACCACACTGTACTTCATACACTTTTCAATCATGCAGTCAACTCCAGAATTATTGGCACCCTTCCTGAAAAATGAGGAAAAATCAATATATAAAAGGAGTAACACATGGAATGGGTGATAATTTGGATTTAAACATATGAGGAACCCATATACCTTGATTTTCACACAATATTTTTCCATACATAAACTAAACAGTTTTCTTCAGTTGTGCCATTTTTTTTCTACAGAACATAGGTTTCAAAATTATTGGTACCCCACGATTAATATTCGGCGAATATTCCTGTGAGACGGTTGGAGCGCTTTTTGTACATGTGGATGTAGATGTTTTTAATCCCATTAAAATCGTCCCCAACCGTCCAGTTGTGGAGCTGATCATGCACTGGCGTCTTACCGTAATTCTTCACCAACAACAAAAATCCCCGTTATTGTGTTTTTTTTGTACCTCCTATTTCACATTTTTTGAACAGTCTGGTGTGGTATAGGGTTTACAATTTGAGCTCTGATAAATACAACATTGTGCCAGCAGTTCGTTTGTAGGTAGAGGGGATTGTGGGCATCTAGAAGTGTATGGAAGGCCAACAAGCCCACAAGTGCGCTTTGATTTGTTTCGTACGACTGTGATTTGGGCCCAGTTTCTTATAAATGTGCTCAATTTTTCCGAGAATTGTCGCACTACTGTACATTTGTTGCTCTCACACAAATTTTTGGGGACTCTACTGACACCAGACATCCTAATTTACCTCCCTGGTCAGACGCATAATGTTTAAATATCAAATTAAACCAAGATAAATTTTCGATAAACATTGCATGTTTTATTTGCTAATGATCTTCATGCATTATTATTTGTTCATTTAGTAAACTTCACGTTCGCACTAAAGACACGGTACAGCCATTCCCTGACACACTGTACATCCAAGTTCCGTTCTGACCGACCAGGTCTGGCCTCGAAATGGACGCAAGTCGGACGTATATTAGCATGGTATGTAGAAGTCGTGTACCTCTACAACATTCTTTTATCTTACTCAATTCCTATCGTGATTATC
Source organism: Scleropages formosus (assembly GCF_900964775.1). Lineage (NCBI taxonomy): Eukaryota > Metazoa > Chordata > Actinopteri > Osteoglossiformes > Osteoglossidae > Scleropages > Scleropages formosus. The sequence goes on along the minus strand of NC_041825.1, from coordinate 2,981,412 downwards.
TCAATTTTTATTAACCAGCTTTATTAATTGACATTTTATATAATTCCGTCATTTTTTTAGCTTTTATTTAAGATTTTTTAGTTTATATTTCATCATTTTTATCTTTTACGTTATGCAAGTTTAATCGTGATTATCTGGCTTCTTGCCAGGTCTATCAGGAGGAGATGGGTTTTTCCTCTTACTCATTATCTTCATTGGGGTTTAATACAATAATGGTTTAGTCCAGCAGGAAAATTTGTTACATTTACTCGAATAACACGAATTACCGAATGGCAACTGAGAGAGAGACCTGAGAGAGGTGCTGTGATGGACACAACGCCAGGAAATCGTCCGACGGTCACTATCGTACCCGTGCTGTCGTCGGCACTGGTGCACGTACGACCAAGCGTAATTATTATATTTACATATATTTTTTTCTTAATTTTTTTTATTTATACACTTTTTTTCAGTCGTTTGTACAAATGGTCGTAAGTTGCATCGGTCGTAAATAGGGGAGAGGCTCTAGAAAGTACTGGTGGAACTGGAAAAACTAATTTGACTATTTTCTTTTTATTGTAGGGGGGCGCAGTGAGTTGGACCGGGTCCTGGTCTTTGGTGGGTCTGGGGTTCGAGTCCCGCTTGGGGTGCCTTGCGATGGACTGGCGTCCCGTCCTGGGTGTGTCCCCTCCCCCTCCAGCCTTCCGCCCTGTGTTGCCGGGTTAGGCTCCGGTTCCCCGCGACCCCGTATGGGACAAGCGGTTTCAGATGTGTGTGTGTATTTTTATTTTAAGGACCCCCCGAAGGGGGGGGATCAGTGGTGTTCTTGTAGGTAATGACATAAGCTGGGTTTTTCTTCACACCACAGTAAACAAGACCTTAGACCCCAGAAAAGGTTCAGCAACTGACTGCACGGAGCCTGGAGCGTTTTGCTGCCCCCCCCACCACCAAGTAAAGTAAAACAACACGCGCTGTTTACAGCAACGGAAATAACAGAGTGTTGCGATGTGGGTCCGTTCGCAGCTCCGTAGCACAAGAAGCGTTCGGTCCCTTTCGCCTGATTCCGGGTGGTTCTACAGCACTGCTCCTGGCACCGGGAGCGGCACAGATGCTCAGGGCAAATCATGTGCCTCTCATTTTTACATGTCAGGCGCCCACCTGCAGCGTGGTAAATACAGAAGTACAACTGCATCATTGTGTAACGGGTATGAAGGTGTCCGGCATAAAATGTAACACAATCAAACGTAGCCGTACATTTTCCACTCACAGTCTTCACAGATACGTTGTGTTTAAATGAAATATTTACATTGGATTTTTAGTGCTCTTTGAGGTTACAAAATATACACCTTGTACTATTATGTTACATTAAAACAAAATAATTGACATGAAGTATATATTTATTTTTATGCTATTTTATATATATATATTTTTGTGCACTGATGTGCAAACCTGTATAAATCTATGTAGTGTATTGTACATTTTTTTGCTTCCCCGATACCTGATATGTTGTTCTACAATAGAATTACGTTTTCTGTTTATGTACTCATACTATTAGAGGGAGTGCAGTGGCGCAGTGGTCCTGGTCCTGCTCTTCGGTGGGTTTAGGGTTCGGGTCCCGCTTGGGGTGCCTTGCGATGGACTGGCGCCCTGTCCTGGGTGTGTCCCCTCCCCCTCCGGCCTTACGCCCTGTGTGCCGAGTTAGGCTCCGGTTCTCCGTGCCCCGTATGGGGCGAGTGGTTCGGTCGGCCGGACGGACTCATACTATTATTATTATTATTGTTGTTATTTTAATTCTTATTATTACCTGGCATGGCCAGCAGGTAGCAGAGCGGTTAAGGACAGGCACTCAAGTTTGGCGTCATGGGGGGGGCTCATGGCTGGGTGCGAGGGAGGAAGGGGGGTGTCATCAGCACGGCGGTGACAGGAGACGCTCCGAGAGGCCGTGACCGAGTCAAGAGAAGCGATACAGGTGGAGAAGAGCAAGGGCCCGACGCACACTCAAGTATTACATACGTACCCCATGTGCCGCGAAAGACCAAAAGCCGAGAAGTTCTGCCACCAGGTACCGAGAGACAAACGTACATTAAAACTGGATTTAGGCTCAAACTGATTTTACATATAAGGGCCAGCGGGTGGCGTAGCGGTTAAAGTCGCCCACCGAACTTGGAGGTCAGAGGTGCAAATCTCGGCTCCTGCTATAACACCCCTGAGGAAGGTAATAACCCTAAACTGCTCCAAGAATAAATTCCCAAAGTTAGGTAAGCAGTTGTAATAATTGGCTATGGAGAAACGTCAGCTAAACGAATAAATGTAATAAGCGCGATAAAAAATAGCGGCACTCGTTTTCAAATCGCTCTTTTATCACTTTTATGTCGAAAAAATGGAATTGTCGGTGGATGTGAGCAGACAGAACTGGTTTCTGTGACAAGATGACGAGGGAAGCGACAGGTTCACTCACAAGAATGCAAGTCATTGTATTTGCATAAACATTTAATAACAATAATAAGTGGGATAAATATTAATTAATATGAATTAATGAATTAATATAATTAATATTAATATCGGTGAGCCCATCAGCAGCATTTATTCATTTTTTTTGGTCGTTCTTTCTCGCACTTCCACCTCTCTGTGCTCGTGAGCGTGAGGTGCGGCACGCCCACTCGCACGCGGCCATGTTTTAGGGGCGCGCGCCGCATATGCGCGGGCGTAGGCAGCGTTGTTGTGGACGCGCGCGCGCGCACTCTTTTCCGCCCGAGCCGCGCGGAGCGAGAGCGCGTTTCGACCGACGCACAGTCGGAATCCGTTTAGAGCCACACACACACGCGCGGAGAGAGAGAGAGAGAGGGAGCGGGAGCGCGCGCGAGGCCTTGACAGGATACAGCGCGTCTTTCAGGGAAACAAGCGGGCGGGAAAAAAGAAGGGAGAAAAACAAAACAGACACGGGTGAAGAAACAGCCGAGAGCTCGAGGGAGAAACGCCAGTCAGTGTCGAGGCGCAGCAGTCGGTGTCCGCGCGACGAGAAGGCAGGAAGAGGCGCTGCGGGAGGCGCCATGGCGGATGCGAGCGGCAGTACTGCGGCAGTCGGGGCCGCGGACTCGAGCGGCGGCGCGCCCGGGCCTGGGAACGCTGCGGCAGCAGCCGGGGCGGCGAGCGCCAAGCCGGGCCTCGAGTCCGTCAAGGGGCAGAACTTCGACGTGGGCCCGCGGTACACGGACCTGCTGTACATCGGCGAGGGCGCCTACGGCATGGTGTGGTGAGGGAGCGCGCGCCGCCGCAAAACAATCAAACGAACGAACGAACGAACAAACAAACAAGTGAACGAGCGAGCGAGCCAGGAATTGTTGTGCGCGCGCGCAAGCACAAGCTCCTGCGCGCCGAGTCGCTTCCAGGAAACGTGGGGCGATGCAGCACCGCCAGCGCGCGCGCGCGCACACACACTCATCTTGTTTGAACTACTTGTTATTCGCGTTGGAAAAAAAGTCCGTTTAGGTGCAGAATAACAACTTTAACATCGACTCCAACTTGCGGACGAGCCGAGATATACAGTACCTACTGTGCTGTGTGTGTGTGTGGTGTTTCAGGCGTGGCTCGGCTGTGTGTGTGTGTGTGTTGCGCTTATTATAATACACTGACTCAGTGACTGACTGTTCAAGAAGTGGCAAGAGCGAACAGTGCGGGCCTCGAGTCTAGCGTGCAATAAAACGTGAGCACACATGAAGTGTGCGTGCGCAGTTAGTGCCCGTGCCGATGGCCAAGGTGCGTCCGTCCTCACCGATCGCGGTACAGTTATCTAATACGATTTTGTGTGTGTGTGTGTGTGTGTGTGAGAGAGAGAGAGAGCGCGGCTCAAAACCGCAGACCGAAGTGTTTCTAAACATGATCAGAGAGACAAGAAGAACAGCGGAATTCTGCTGCTGCCTTTTATCTCTTATTCATCGCTTCTTTTTCATTGGCCTGCTCTGTGTGTGTGTGTGTGTGTCCGTCTTGCAGCGCCGATGACGCGCCGCGCGCGCGCCCTGCCGGCCTTGCCTTCTCTTCTGTTCGGGCTCGCGCTCGGCCTTCGCACGTGTAGGGCGCGCCGCGCGACCCTGTGCGCACGAGCTGCATCGAACGTGTCCGCAACGCACAGAAAGAGTACATGTATCGCCCTGTGTGTTTCTCCTGGGTGGGAGGGGGGGTCACCTTTCTCAACCGTTTCTGTACTTTTCTGTGTAGTTTGACACTTTTTAAAAAAAAATATGTATTCATCCATGTAGCACAGTTACTTACGGTACACCAGCGTGTACCATCCATTGTCATAGCAGTAACTAAGGTAAAAATGCCAAATATAAACAGTTACAAGTTGTAGACAAAGGAACAGATAGGGGCAACACCTCTGGGATCCCAGAGGTCACAGGATCACGGGGAGGGGCGGGAGAGGGGGTGAGACTTCACCATAATGGACTGAACTTCCTCCTCATCCTGGCCTCTTCCACTCTGTGCAGAGGTGCTGCCCCCCACAAACCATGGTATTGATGCCACTGCCCATCAGGATCTTATAGAACTTTACTATACAAAATGTAACTGATGCTTTTCTCTAAAGTGACTGTGTTCTGTTACTTGCACTGATTTACCCATTTATACAGCTGGGTAATTTTATTAGAGCAATTTAGGGTAAGTACTTTGCTCAAGGGTACAACAGCTGGAGGTGGGATTCAAACATATGACCCTTTTGGACCAAAGGCAGGTGCTCTAACAAGTGCGCTGCCAGCTGTGCCTCAAGTTACCGTTCAGTTATTTTACCCATTTACACTTCTGGGTAATTTGTACTGGAACGCTTCACATGGGCTCCCCCTGTGTGCCAAGGGACATATGTTCAAGGGTGCTCCGGCAGGAAGTGGGATTAGAACCCGAGTCCTTTGAGTTGAAAAGCAGGAATAAGCACCATGCTCTAACAATTGCGCCACCTGCTGGATGTCTGTCTGTCTCCTTATTTTTATTTTTACTATATGAATTTCCAGTTCCTGCCAAGTGATCACTCCCCCCACTCACAGGTACCAAGTAGACACTTAAGTAAAGCAGCTCTCGCACATCACGCTACTTTCCTTTCCTGCGGAAACAACGTTTCCAGTGTGACGCCTTGTCTCTGTGCCGCGTCCCCGCAGCTCGGCCTATGACAACGTGAACAAGCTGCGCGTGGCCATTAAGAAAATCAGCCCGTTCGAGCACCAGACGTACTGCCAGCGCACCTTGAGGGAGATCAAGATCCTGCTGCGGTTCCGCCATGAGAACATCATCGGCATCAACGACATCCTGAGAGCGCGTCACATCGACAACATGCGGGACGTGTATCCTTCGTGGATGCACCGGGCGCGAAAAACCGGACCCGTTATTGTGTACCGGGGTAAACTGATTGGGGTTAGGGTTACGTTGTAGTCAGGTGTTCATTTATTTAAAAAGGCTCATTTGGCAAGTAGTGGTTTATGTTGATCAGACTGACAATTAATGATCTATTTCATATTTTATATAGTGTGTTATGTGTATATATGGTGGGGAGATACTCGCACAGTTTATTGCTGGAGATTAACCCTTTATTTGTTTCTGTAGTTTGAGACATTGTTTAGAATGCTGTTTGTGTATATATACGCAAGTGTGTGGTATATACACACCCACCCGCAATATTATGAGCAATACTTCTCTGAAGCTACAGACAGAAAAGGTAAAGAATTAGTCTCCGGTCCTCAAACAACCCAGAGACTCTCAAGTGTGTAATTTTTAGGTAAGGCCAGACAAATTAATTTTTTTTTTTTCCTGATCTCACCTGTTGTTTTACTTTTTTATTGAGAGCTCTTGTAAGAAGGTCCAGATGACATATGATCAGATGAAAGTACAGTCAAGTTTAAGACGAGGGTTCCAAGGTGGGTCGGGTGGGTTTACAGTCCCGCAGAACAGCTCATAATGAAATGTCATTTTACTAAGATGGTATAATTAGCTGCCGCCAACCGGAAATGATATTGTCCGATGGCTGCGTTCCCCGACGTTGCTGAGCGTGGTGGTAAGAGGCGTGCCGCGTGTCCGACGGCCCTTAACCGTACTCTCCCACCAGCTACATAGTGCAGGACTTGATGGAGACCGATCTGTACAAGCTGTTGAAGACTCAGCAGCTGAGCAACGACCACATCTGCTACTTCCTCTACCAGATCCTCAGGGGCCTCAAGTACATCCACTCTGCTAATGTGCTGCACAGAGACCTGAAGCCCTCCAACCTGCTCATCAACACCACCTGTGACCTCAAGGTGAAGTCGACATGACCACTCAATGGTGTTCGCACCGGTGTCAGAGAATCCAGGCACTTTGCTCTCTCACACACACACACACACACACAGCAGCTTGACGGGAGGGTGGAGTATTGCAAGGAGCTGAAAAATTGATACGAGATTCCCGGTTCTGTTCCTTCTGTGTGTCTGCGCTGAAGAAGACGCCTAATGCTTTTTTATGTCTTCACGTCACATGAATCGCAATGTGTTAAAACAATAACCATCATTAATGACAAAAAGCTACTAGCAGTGATTTCGTTTTCTCTCAATACTGTATTTACGTTTTTTTTTTTTAACTTTATTTTTGATGGGCAAACCCTCATTTATTTTTATTTGATGAACCCATGGATATTTTGTGATTTTTACAATCATGTGCTGGATCTCATTGACCTGTCAAGACTCTTTAGATGTGAATACATTTCAGATCTTTGTGGTCGTTTTTGTGCCTTGACATTCCACGCCGCCGGTTTTGTTCGAACTTCGTAAAGCGCCGACGATCGCGGCACGTTAAAAATGCGTGTTGGTACAGCTGCGGGTTCTTTGGGTCGCTGTCGCACGTATTTTCCCCAGTTTTAAGTGTCGTAGTCTGTGCCTGGCCTGACGTTTTTAAAAGATTGTTGCCAGATTTCTGGTTGCAGGTGCTTCCCGCTTCATGATGGAGTTCCCTTCTGATCGACTTTGTTATAACTTGCAATTCCCCAAGTGCTGTTTTATATTAACCATAAAGATATGTACACATGGATGAATGATGTATAATTGCCTTTTTACTAATTTCACCTTATCACACACAATTTTGACTTTAAGTGATAGCCCAGAACTTTCACTAGTAACTATATAATATATATGCTTTTCATTCAGTGTAAACTCAAAATTGATGTTGCAGCATTATTGTTAAAACAGCTGTATCTGACACCTTTCTCCAAAGTAACTTGCAGTGTTAATCTATTTACAATTATGTAAACAGCTGGATAATTTTACTGGTGCAATTCAGGGTAAGTACCTTGCTCAAGGGTACTACAGCTGAGGGGGCTTCGAACCTGCGACCTTTGGGTCCCAAGGCAGCAGCAGCTCTAAGCACTTTGCTCCCAGCTGCCCCAAATATTACCCTATTTATACAGTATGTTTTTTCTTCTTCCGGTCTTGACTTTCACTCACAATCTCCTCTTGTTTTCTTTCTCGGTGTTAGATCTGTGATTTCGGGTTGGCTCGGATCGCCGACCCGGAGCACGATCACACAGGCTTCCTGACGGAGTACGTGGCCACGCGCTGGTACCGCGCCCCAGAGATCATGCTCAACTCGAAGGTACAAACATGGTTTTCCGCATCACTCACGCACTTGTTTATTTTGTGAGGCACGCTGCACGGGTTTGAATCCCCCTTAGTTTTTTCCTATACCTGGTTGTTTCTGCAAAATTTTGCCCTGAACTTATGGAAACAAAGTAACAACACGGTTAAAATAATGTAAGCTTATGATTCAAATTACTGTTGTCGTCCTAGTGCCTTTACCCTGCGCAAAGAGTGCTCGAGCGTTGAAAAGCTGCGATGCTTCGCGGTGTGACGTCCCGCTTTGTCTTGCCGCTCCCTAGGGCTACACCAAGTCCATCGATATCTGGTCGGTGGGCTGCATTCTGGCGGAGATGCTCTCCAACAGACCCATTTTCCCAGGGAAGCACTACCTGGACCAGCTGAACCACATTCTTGGTAAATGCACCGAGCCGGGGGAGGGGGGGGCCCACGATCGTCTACCGCCGTTGTCATACGTTCCCTTCTCGGTATTCTGTTGTTGCATTGTGTTGTTAACGAACAGTTGTTCCCTCTGCCAGGCATCCTTGGCTCCCCATCACAGGACGACCTGAACTGCATCATCAACATGAAGGCCAGGAACTACCTGCAGTCTCTGCCCCAGAAACCCAGCATCCCGTGGAACAAACTGTTCCCCAAGGCCGACAGCAAAGGTGAACGTGCGGCATTCGGGAACGCGGATCGCGTTCGCCGCACGGCGTTTGGGCAGCGTGCGTGCGTGTGTGTGTGTGTGTGTGTGTGTGTGTGTGCGCGCGCACACCTGTCCCGGAGCGAATGCCACCTTTTCTCGGCGTGGGGTTTTGGAGTAACTCTGCTGCTGGCTCAGTCCGAGTTTCTGAGAGCGCGGGGTTCGCGGATCGGTTACTTATACTTTTTCACCCGTGAAAGTGGTTAAATCAAGTACTGACTTTTTCTTTCTTAAATATTTTCCTCAAGCATATTTACTACTCATTTCATATCAGCTGGTGTAACTGATTCTAAAAATTCAGCCAGATTGTCATGTCCTATTCAGTTGGTTTGAATTCATAACGCAATGTCACATTTTATTTTGTTCGATTAATCCCACTTTTGGCGTTTGTTCGTACTATGTGTCATTTTTTTCAGAAAAATATTCCACGTTCTTGAAATTAGCAAATTCTGGCAAAGTTTGGCACCGGGTTCCAAGCACCAAATGTTTCGGTACCTTTTAGGATCTGATGCTTTATAGAACGTTTTGGTACTTTCTAGAAAATTCTGGTGCCTTCTATAAATCTTCCAGTGCCTCTGAAGTACCAAACGAAATATGACACTCTAGAAGAACTAGTGTTATTTCTATAAACTTTAATCATCAATGTGAAAATTGACACGTGTTGCGTTGTTATTGACGTGTTAAGCCGCTTACCTGAGTAATTTTACTGGACCAATTTTAAGTCGGTGCATTGCTCAAGGGTATTAGTTAGAGGTGAGATTTGAACATGGAACCGTTAGGTCCAAAGGCAGCAGCTCTAAGCGTTGCGCTACCAGCGGCCCGTATATAGTAGTATAACTAGTGATTTATGTAGCTTCTCTTTTGTTTGTTCTGTTGTGTATCCCCTGCTTCGAAGTCTTGGAACGCATGGTTTGCTCCCTCTCCAGTAACACCTCGCACACACCTTCAGTACACACTCCACCTACGTGTATCATAATGTACTCGGTGTGGAGTTGACAGTGCAAAAGTTCGGTATTTTGTGCGGTTCCGGCTTCTCGCCACAGGCCACGTGTGCGCCGCTCTGATTTGGGCCCCTTTTCCGTTTCAGCTCTGGATTTGTTGGACCGCATGTTGACCTTCAACCCCATCAAGCGAATCACGGTGGAAGAGGCTCTCGCTCACCCTTACCTCGAGCAGTACTACGACCCCTCCGATGAGGTATCCCGTCATCTTCCTGTGCTCCTCACCAGAGGTCTTGTACCGACAGGATGGCTTGTTACCATGCTTGCACTTGAGAAATGGGCACTAGCTAACAAAACTAGTCCCTCCTTATAGCTGAAACATATTTTGCTTAATTTCAACTTGAGTCCCTATACAAACAATACTGTAACTGAGCTCTTCTCAGAATTGAAATGTCTTCAAAGGCTGAGAACATATATAAATACATATATACGCTTAATATCCAACTGAACAGTACGTACTTTCAACAGATGGCAGGTGGCAGATTCAGATCCCACCTCTAGCTGTAGTACCATGATCAAGGTACTCATCCTAAATTGCTCCAGTAAAAAATTACCCAGCTTAATGCTGTAAGTTGCTTTGGAGAAAAGTATCAGCTAAGTGAAATTAATAAATGTGATGCACTTTGTCATTAGTTTTGTTTGCGTTGTTAGAGTAACATTTACTTTACATCTGAGAATCTCTAATACCTTTATTTACATTCATTTCATTTAAAGAAATCAGATTTAATGTTAGTTTTACAGACTTTGTGTGAACACATGTTGAAATTCACCGCTACTACTTAGTCGGCCATCCGAGTCACACGGTGCAGCAGCCTTTAAAGGCTGTAATCGTAGAGTGTTCGTTGAAAGACGTGCTCTCGTACCTCTGTAGTTTCATATCCTGAGATGAAATCTTTTGAGCTCCACTGCCAGCAATGTGCAGGAACGAGCTTATGCAATGTCATAAAAGTTTTACTGTGTGTCTCTCTCTCTCTCTCTCTCTCTCTCTCTCTCTCTATATGTATATATATAATTTATTTTGCATTATCCATTCAGTTTTCTTATAGTAAATGTACTTTAGGCATTAGATTGTACTTTGGAATATTTTTCCAAAAACTGACACATTCCTGAAATTAGCTAATTTTCACACAGGGTTCCAAGCACCAAATATTCCAGTCCCTTTTAGGATCTGATGCTTTATGAAATGTTTTTTCATACTTTGTAGAATGTTCTACTGCCTTCTAGAATTGTCCAATGGAGGCTATGTTTGTATGGTTTTCTAGAATGTGCCAGTGCAGAATATATATATTTATATATTTTTTTTTGGTTAAATGGAGTTTAAAATCTATCAATATGGTGTTCCTAATGTGTGTGAGCAAAAATTCTCAAATTTCATAAAAATAGTGAAAGCAGGATTCTGTGGCCAAAACTGACACTTTATTTTTGTATCTATAAACTTTAATCGCAATCGAAGCAAAAATCAACATAACTAAGAACTTTGAAAAATGTTGCAATGTTGATGTTGCCGCTGCTCCTATCTGGGTTCTGCTTGTTTTTATCGCTAACGCTTCGGTGGCGAACGCTCACCATAGTGCCGTGTGGACGTCTCTTGGCGACATTTCAGCTCTGCGAGATTTCTTGCGCCAAAAGAGATGGTTACGACATGGGAACGGCAGCTCCGGCTGCACCATTTGAATCGTCTCGCTCACGTTCCCGTGTTTGCGCTCGCAGCCCGTCGCCGAGGAGCCCTTCACCTTCAACATGGAGCTTGACGACCTGCCCAAGGAGAAGCTGAAGGAGCTCATTTTCGAAGAAACGGCCCGCTTCCAGGCCAACTACCAGGGCTCCTGAGGGACTGGAGGAGGACGGTGGAGGAAGGTGAGGCGGCGCTGACGTGACGGCGAGGATCCACAAGGACGTGAAAATGAAAGCTGTAACTTGCATCCATGCACCATATGAAGACATCCAACCTCATGTTTCTGTTGAAATCCTCTTGCAGGCGACCTGGACCCGCCTGAGAACGATCAGATCTTTCACCGCGCTTAGCGTAATGTCTAACTTGGGTTTGACAAAAGTTGCGGACAAGTTCCTATCAAGTACAGGCTTGGAAAATGTTATATTAACCGTTTTTTCCGATAACCGCCCTTTAACGATGCATTGAGAAGAGCGACAGGTCTAGCTGGCGGCGGCCAAGAGAATCCATAATTTCACGTACCTAAATGGGATGTATTGCATGCATAGTATTTGTTCTGTAACCTGATGTATGATTCATATGTGGTCTTGCACTCTGTGCACATTGCAGCTCTGAAGACAGATGACAAAGCAGCAGATTAAAAAGGATCCAAGTAATCTACGAAACATGATATACTGTGTTTAAAAAAAAAAAAAAAAGGAAAAAACTGTTAAATGTTTAAAAGTGTGTATCGTAAGGAGAAGTGATGTCTTAAATTTTTGTCTTTGGGGGGGGATAATTCACCAATTGGAATTTTTTGGTATTTTTGTGCTGATATGTAATTCCCTGGACCAACCAGCTCCATGTTTCTCACGCCTGTCCTCTGCTTTCTCCGTGGGGCTCCGGTCCATCACTAAACGTGCACATTGCTGTTTGGACCCTTCTCTTTAGTTTTTTTTTTTCTTTTCTTTTCTCCAGTCGAAATACTTGACAGAAGAAGGGGATGCGTTTCGTCCGTATACATTTAGTCATTAATTTTGTTTGTCGTTAGAGTAAGTTTTCACTTTTTTAGGTTTATGGAATTTACATTTGAGAATATATAACACCTTTACATTCATTTTATTTAAAGAAATGAGATTTTATTATTAATGGGCTTTGTGTATTGAAATTTTCTTGAAATCATTGGTGAGTTGGTCACACGGTCAGTGTTAGTGCTGAGTGCGTCTGTGTACAGCACTCCCGTTACTTTCACTGGTGCCCAATGTGCTTTTCAGATGGATTATGTTGCTTTTGGAGAAATGGTGGAGGGTGTTTTTTTTTCTTTTCTCTTTGGCGCACACATTACGTTTCCTGTGAAGCTGTACCTCACCCATCCGCAGTCCTTTCAGGCTCCTCGGTTCAGCATTTCTGATGTCCCTTGTGTCACACTTCAGCACTATGTTCCTGCACCTTTATATTTCAGGGAGGTTTTCTTTTTCCCCTTGTCCATAAATGTTCTGTATGTAGTTTCTGCATGCGGAAAACATGCTCCTTTATTTTCCTGCGAGACCCCCCCCTTTTTTTTTTTTTTCTTTTTTTGCTGACTGAGAGGACGCCCAGTTCCTTGTATCCCTCTGCAATCTCGTGTAAGAACGATTTGCCAGCATGGTTTTGTAATGCAGTTTAAAAAGCTTTTGTTGCTGATCCGTTAACTTTCCCTGTGTGTCCAATTCCTGACGGGCGCTCCTCTCCCGTATCACGAGTCACCCTGCAGAGGGCCTCTTCGGTGAGCTTCGCCATGCCCCCCACCGCTCTAAATCGGGGGAGCTGCACTGTGTTGCCTTGGCGCCCTGTTTCATACGCAGTCACCGTGCACATCCTAGTAGTAGTAGACATCCTCCATCCGCACCATTCTCTCTCTCTCGCCCGTCCATCTGCGTTTGGACTCCACATTGTTTTTGAAAGGGCTTACATTACTGCTGTGATGATAAAATCCATATCTAATTAGGCTTGCCTGCTTTATATGAATATTTGTAATATGCCTATACAGTTTTATATCTGAAATGTAATGTTGTATCCTATTTTTAGAAGACCAGAGGCATTCTGTTTAGGACGGGATGCGCAGACGCAAGACGGCAGTGCAGCTGCGAGGAGCTGTTCTCAGTTTAAGGCCACCGGCTTTAATTTCACAAAGATGTTCCAAAAAAAGCAGCGAAACAGAAACGGCTGTTTGAAGAATTCTTGCTAGTTTCCGCATGTGTTATCCCTGTGCATGCCGAAATTCCACAAGCAGACCGCTGTCCATTCCGACCACAGAGAAAGTGACTGTCGCGTATGACGTAGTGTAAACGGGGGTTTAAATAGCGGTGTGTGATGTGGTCGTATTAAACAGCTTGATACGGTGTTGCTGTACGAAAACGGATCTCCCTGGGGGGCAAGATTCTCGTCATTCATTGGCTTTTTCGCTAATTTCACACCCCACCCGTTCAAGCGTTGTATAAAAAGTAAAGAAAACGGCATTTCGCCTCGAGCGAAACAAAGGACCACATCTGCGGTGAAACACAGTGAATGGGATAGACTGTATAGGTAGCAAAATCGATGTTTTTCCTGTTTGTTATTGTGTTAAATTGAAACTTATGGCTATGGCTTATTATTATTACAGGCAAGCAACTTAAAAGTGGGGTTTTTTTTGCTTTTGGGTGTAATAAAAGCCAATTTATTTCAGAAATTTTCTTTCAATGTATTAAAAGGATTTATTTTAAGTAATTTATGTAATACTATACTCAGAATACAGATTAATAGTAAATCTATACATTATATCAATATTATATGAATTAAATAACAAAAATAAAGCTTGTTGTGAATTTTTTCCACTCTCCACTATTAGTTTTTTGTTTCCTGGATTATATATATACAGTTCTGTGCATGACTAGACCTCAGATGACCAGGTAGTGTAATGACCAGACAGTCCAAAACATCAGTTATTTTTAATATAAAAAAATGACCAAGTGGAATACAAATTACTCAAATAGCTTTCACTATGGGAAGTGATTTACTTGCATAAACCTTTTACTAATTACAGAAATACAGTAAATGCAATTCTGTTTTGTCATGCTGTGTCAAAAAACCATTTTTACACGATTACTGGAATTACATGTGATACAGGGGAGTATCAATCACTTGACTCCCTCCACCCTTATATCTGTGAGGTCATGCGAGGACGAACTGTCTATGAACATTTTCACGAAGCTCAACCACAGCCGGGCGAATGGTTGCGTAGGCCGTGCGGCCACAGGAATTGGTGGACGGTAACGCTGCTCGTCTGATTAATCATTAAGCCCACGAGAAACTGCAGGCCATATGATGGCTTATTCATGGGTGGGAATGGTAAACTACACCACAAGTCAGACACTGGGTTCGATGGCTTAGCATGTGGTCGTATCTCCGTGACGCAGCGTGGGAGTCACTTGTTTTAACCTTAAACTTCCCCATGGAAACTTAATTTGAAAAATATTCTAATGTGTCTTGTACTTGCTGCGGCTCTACCTCTTTATGTTAACGTTTGGTTTACGTAGATTTTGTCCCAGCGCAAAATGAGCATGTAAAATTAATAGTAATGCGTGGTGAGGGCCGATGGAGTAAGTCTAAGGGTCAAGGCTGTGTCAGCAACTTCAGACTGGATGAGAAAAGTCTTAGTCATGAGAATCCTGAGTGATTTTGTTCACGAAGGTGATTGTCGTAGACCTTTTAATGTCTTTCTAAAGTATTTTAGCTTAGATCCTGTTACAGTATCGAGAGCCCACTGTATTATCAGGCCCTACAGAGAAAAGGGTGATATTTCTAAGGAATGAAAAACAAAACATCAGCTCATCTTCATCTTTATTTGATGAGGCATCATTGAGGAACCAGACTATTTATATTTTGTAACCGTAACAAGCGCTTCAAATGTAACCGTACTGAGAAATGTGTCCAGATGCCATAATTTCACTTTAAATATTTGCATTGTTTATAGTGGTTTAGTATTTTTGACAATATTTGCGCAGTGTTTCACATTTTTAATAAGATTTTAATTTGGGTTGCTGTGGAAAAATAGCTACTGCTACAGTACTATATTCATTTGATTATAGAGTCTAAATCCAGACATAGTACAGTTATGAGATTTTTACTGAACAATGTGACAAGATACATTTAATTTTTTTCTCTAAAAATATGAGGGGTCATATGTCAAAACGGCAGGCTGGCTGAGGGTAAGAAGCTGGCATCGCCGCAGATGACATCGATCACTGGTTCGTGGGAACTGTTTCACGAGCGACCTTTCCGTAAACACGAGTAGGAGGTGAGGGAGAAGAACGGTCCGGAGAAACCAGGAAATGCTGCAGGAGACGTATAAGGGTGTGGAGAAGCTCAAGAGAAGGAGCACAACACCAGTAGGAGTCAACGAGCAAAGTGCAATAGCAACAATTTCATCTGATTGCTTCATATTGTAATTGATTTGCTCCTTTAGCTATTTTTTTCTTTCCTTACTTAAAAAAACATTTTTGAAAGATCTTTTTAAAAATACTCAAATTTAACAGGTTGATATTGCAAGGCTATAGTGTAGTACAGTGTGATCACCGTCATGACAGATTTGGATATGCTGTGGAAGGTGCTTTACTACGTTTTTCCGGCGTTAGGGGGTTACATCCTTACCTCCCTGTACCTCCTGAAGAACCCTCACATCTTGCATAAGAAGAAACGGCCAGCTTTCAACAGCAGACACGTTTCTCACAGAGGGGGTAAGATGATATCCGTTCGCTTACAAGCAAACCGGCTCATTTGCGTTACGTACAGCATCTTAACGAATAACTGGATTCGAAGGATTTACGGCTCTAAGTAAATCTGAAACCGTATTAAATTTATTAAATATTAATTTATTTCCTCAAGGGGCTGGAGAGAGAATAGAAAGCACAATGGAAGCATTTACACAGTGAGTTGAACTGGCCCCTTTTACACAGTGAATAAGTGTTCACTATAGTAAAGTATTAACCCGCCCTCATTGTTCCAGTGCTGTAAACGAGGGCACAGAAATGCTGGAGCTGGACTGCCACCTGACGCGCGACGGTCACGTTGTCGTCTCACATGACGAGAACCTCCTTCGGCAGACTGGACACGACGTCCACATTTCGTCACTGAATCTAGAGGTTGTAACTCGTGCTTCTCTTAGTATCTTTGCTTTTCACGTTATTATAATTGTACCGGCAAGTGTCTTTCAAATGCCCAAAGGACACTATGAAATGTTTCAATAAGCAACTCAAGGATGATCTCCACATTGGGTTGTGACAAGGAGGCTGGAGATGGGTGAGTCAAAGGTGCAGTTAGGTTCTTAAGGTCAGAAAAGTGGCGTAGATGCAGATCTATAAAGGTTGGTTCAGGACCAGGAGTATTTATAGATGAATTTATGGGGGCGAGGACATACTTTACGTACTTTACCTTATCTGACGTCGAGATGCTGCAGGTGCTACGTCCAAAGTAATGGCGTTAAGAGTAGTGAAGGCTTGAAGTTGCAGAGGAACAGATCAATTTCAGCCCGTGAAGCTTTCAAAGAGGTTCCGGCAATCCGAGTTTTTGTAGAAAGCACAGAAATCACAGTACCGAGTTCTGTAATAATTACCCTCATGAGAAGGAGAAGAATAACGAGAGCGAAATGGGGGCTCGGGGCCTGACCTTGTGACACAGCTAGTTAATGCTGTTAACAGTTTGGTCAACGCGGTTTACAGTTTGCTTAACGTCACGGACTGGTGTACTGTAGTCCTACGGAGAGTTACGAAACCAACCCAGGAAACACAAGTTAACTCCAAAAACACGAGGCCCAGGGCACTGCGGGAGAGTAAATCAAATAATAAAATAAGAATAAAATGAGGAACTGGATGAAATGCAGCGGGTTAATAGAAACTATTCACTCATTCTTTCTGGAGCCTGGAACTCAGACTGAAAATGTTCCAGTAGCTTTTTTGTTCATAATACGGTGTTTGGGTTCAAGTTCTACTGTACCGTACATTTAAGTGTTTTACCGATGATCGGTTTAATTCCAAATGTTATTTTTCACACATTTTATTGTAGCCGTCACCACCAGTAACACGCGAACCCATCTGAATCGCATGATAATGCCCCCCTTGTGGTTTTGTTTCAGAGTTTACCGCTGTACAAGGAAAGGCTGGAAGTGACATTTCACAAAGGTACATACTGACTCCTGTATGTCTGCTCCTTTTTATCGAAATGAACGTGACAATAATTGCAGAGTTCTGCTGTGCAGTATGAACTGCGGTATCAGTTCATGTCGGAATTACTGTCCCGTCACATGGAACAAATGATTTTTCCAAGGCTATTACAGCACCGGAAAGGACCGGCAGTTCGTACTATTAGAGGACCTCTTTGAGAAATTCCCAAACGTGCCTGTGAACATTGAAATCAAGGAGGACAATGACCTACTGATTAGAAAGGTAAAGCCAATTCGTGAATTCGCCGGTCGACGGGGGTCCGACATGTATTAATGGAAAAGTTGGTTAGAATGATTTCTGTTGAGAAAGGGTGTTATAGCTCCGGGTGTCGCATTTAACACAGAATTGAACCCAGTGTTTATTTTTTCACACGACGTAGGCTGCATAGCAGTAAAGTAAATACGATTAATATAATTAGTAAATAAAATAAAATGAATATAATATTTTTTCTGTATATATTTCAGCTGTGACGACTGTCACGAGTCTGTTTGCTCTCATCTGCTGTGTTTTTGCGTTTTGAAAGTGTTCTTGTCTGGGTCCTTTTTGTATGTGTACTGTATTATATGTATATAAAATATACAATATTTTTTTGTTTCATCAACAGGTATCATCACTTGTGAAGCAATATAAAAGAGAGGCTATAACCGTGTGGGCCACCGAACAGTCCAAAATCATGAAGAAATGCCGGAACGTTGTATGTACTTTTCTACAAGTGTCGATCTTTTGTGTTCTTCACTGCTTGTGGAAACCGGACTAAATATGTATGGGATGCATTTTGTTATCCTGGTAATGTTTGCATTGTCACAGGAAAAAACACGCTTCGGGGTAGCTCAGTTCAAGCTATTTAATGGTGGGAATAAATTCATCGATTCGGGACTGGCGCTAAATTTTTTGTGCCCCTAGACAAGAATCAGTCCAGCACCATCCAGTCCGGTATCTCTAAATGAATAGTAGATACACATGCATATATGACAAATCGTATTTTTATTTTAGATATAGAGACATACAGATTATGAAGAGGGGAAAATAAAATTGGTTCATAAATGTTATTTTTCTGTAATTTTCTTATAACATGTATGCAAACAATTTATATACATAGAACCCAAATTATACTCAAATGGAAATGGACTGAAAACTAAACTTATTTTCGAGACTGAAGCTTGTTAAAAGAACAAATAGATATATATTATTTCCTCTGTTGTTTTATTGGAAATGTTACCTACAACGGAGACATTTCAAAGACGAGGGGCGGCGATGGGTCATATGATTTTCGAATAATATGTAAGGAAGCAGATTTTCAGTTTTCTAATAAAATTTTATTTATTTTTTTTTATATTATTAAGCAAGGTTTTAAAATCTTTTTGCAAGACTGCAATTCATTTTTTCATGTTAGTAGCAAAATTTGGAGGCCCCAGATCTCAGTGCCCCAGGCCCATGCCCAGGTTTGCCTGATTACGAAACTGGTCCTGTTTTTACATGCTGCTGTTTTCCAGAAACAAAGTTAACACGTTTGTTCATTTAGCAGATGCTTTTCTCAGGGTAAAAAAAACACTCCTATTAGTAAAGTTGTAAACGAAACAAACTTAAAAAAATAAATATTAATAAAATGCAAGCTATTTTTGTAGGTATATCCGACATTTCATTCAAAGTACTGAGACGTAGATCCCGAGGTCACGAGACGGTGGCGACTGAGTAGTACGGTACTCTAGTATTTCATCACTATAGTATCGAGAACAGGAATGTGGTTTGAAGAACACGTGTGTTAAAAAGAGTCTGTCAAAGCTTTTTGTCCTAATTACCAATTTAGAAACTTGAAAGTATGAATGAAAAATGAGGTGCAGAAATTGCTGTTTGTGTGAAAAATATATGTATAATTTCAAGAGTACTGTAACATTAATAATATACAAGAAAAAAAATTAACATTAAAAAATGCCATCGTTTAGCATTTGTTTCTCCCTCTCTGGGTGCTCATGTTGTGCGTTGTTTGCGGTGCAGAATCCAGCCATGCCCTACATGTTCACAGTGAGCAGGGGGCTTCAGCTGCTGCTCCTCTACTACAGTGGGCTGCTGCCCTTTGTGCCTCTAGGAGAGAGCTTTCTGCAGTTCTACCTGCCCCAGGTCATCAACAGGTGAGCCTCATGCTCCTTTCTCTGCACATCTGTGCCTCATGTACATATATGTGCTGCATTCGTCCTCCACACTACAGTGCGCAACATCACTACAATACGCACACCTATATAATGCAGTTGGTCCTCTTGTCCCAGTGAGGACATCACTTGGGAGTTTTTTTCTTCTCATCTCCTCAGCTGCCAGCTGTTGTTCATAACAACACCCTGTTAACACTGATCCAAAGTACCTTTGTTCGACACTCAGGAGAATTGACCTGATTTGAAAGAGAAGCCTAGTTGAGATGAAGCAAAGGGGGTGCTGTGGTGGTGGAATAGGCAGGGCTGGGACCTCACGGACTGCGTTTGGATGTGGGTTCGAATCTGGCTCAGCCTGTGTGGAGTTTTGCATATTCTCCCCATGCGTTCATGTAAAATGTTTTCATAACGTGGTATTATGACAGATGGGTTCTGAGAATTAGTATTCAAACATTTGTCAAGAAATAATCATAGGTAAACATTTGTCATAAAAGTACCCTGAGCACAGCCTTCTTTAGTACATAGCAATAACTGACAAAAATGTTAGCCTCCAAATAAAAAAAAAATCTGTGCACTGCCATTGCTGACATCACACTCTCTTGTTTACAAGGCACACACAATTAGTATATTGATCAACATGTTCATCTTTTAGAACTTATATTCCAGATTCTCCAGTGTTGAGAAATGGACTGGTCATCTCTCTCATTGAGAAGTAAGTAGTTCCCATTTATCAGTACATGTGCTGCTAAGTACCTTACAATGCAAATGTTAAAGGTTGATTTTTGTTTCATTTTAGGTTAACCATGCGAAAAAATCTGTTTCAACACTTGGTTAAACGCGGATTGCAGGTAGCTGGCAATTTTCATGTTGGTTTGTGTACTCAAATATTATTACCCTCTGCTCTCTTGCCACACGCCAAAGAGACACTGTTGGACATGGACCCAACTCTGACTCCTTCAATACAGTTTTCACCACTGGCATTAACATAAAAATAAAAGTTAAAAGTTTGTTATCGCCACAAAACTGATCTTAGCTACTTCGAAACAAACAAATGACTATGCAAGAGGCGGGAATGTTGCATTTCGAAAAGCTCGAGTTCAGCTGGAGAGATAAAAACGGAGGTTAGAGGCCTAAGCCAAGTGCCGCTACCTGTCGAGGCCCCTGCTTGAAATACCTCGTCCTACAGGTGCACCTCTTCGTCTGCAATAAGGAGATGGACATCGCAGCAGCGTTTGCAGTGGGAGCTACAGGGGTGATGACCGACTACCCGTCCCTCCTGTCCGACTACCTGCGCAAACACCCCATCTGCTGAAACCTCTCGGTCCAACAACTAGCGTTATATTTTGTGCTGTTATTTAAAACGTCACTTTTGGATGAGTTTGCTAGTTTTTGTGAGAGTAAATGATCCTTTTAAGATGTTAAAATGAGAAAAATGTGGTCGTTAAGAAAACTAATAGTATGATGTTAGGAATGGAATCTAATTTCAATCATTTAATTACATTACTATTACACTCATAGTTAATATTACAAGTTTTTAAGTCTACAGTTACCAACAGTAGCAGTGTGTGCTGGATCACTTTTTAATCACTGTTTCATGTTAATACCATACAATGTGTTACTTTTCTAGTTTCAAAAGTAAATGTCATTTTATAAATTTAATAAAAATGTGCATTACATGAGCATAGTTCACTGTGATTTCAAAACTGATATAAAATAATATAATAAGGCTAGTGGATTGGCTGTCATAAGCCTGACTGGTTGTAATTCACACACATATTGTAAATTGAGGACCATCTGTACGGTGTGAGGGACTTTACAGTGTAATTATTCCACACCGCACTGCAATAACTCAAGTGCGCCGAGGGACCTTTTATTAACACCGTTGATCAATTATGCATCGTCAGTATAAACTCTCAAAGCCTCCAGAGACCATTTGTTTCTTTAGTCGTTACATTACTTCTAGAGGATCTCGATCTTTCTGTGACAACTGGACGGAGACAGAATCATCCAAATGTACCGACAGTCGTTCTCTCAGAACAGACAGAAAACCACGTTCGCTGTTGCTATGGTCAGTGAGGATCACACTTGTTCCTGCAGCAACTGCATCCAGGACCTCGTGATGCGACATCTCCCCTGTGAGCAGACAGTAGAGCGGAAAGATTGGTGTGTAACTGAAATTCACACAGAATTGTCTCAACCGGACGCAAAGCCATTCTACCAGTGGAATTACACTACAGTACACAAGGCAGTACTGTGACTTGTGAATGGTGCTCTAAACTGAACGAGGTAAGGTTTCCTCATTCATACCTACCTGTTATGTAGAGATCAGCTGTCACTCCTTGCAGAACTGAGCCTCCTGATCCAGCACACACTGCTACTGTGGTAACTGTGGACTCTGTAAGAAACAAGACTTTCTTATAGTACTATTAACTGGCAAACATATTTTGCATTAAAAGTCTCGCAAACCCAATTAAACATGTACCATATTTTTATTATTCTTTTAATTCCTACAACTTCTGTATCAGATTATGACAACGTTGCTCATATGCATGCAACACATACAGAAAATCCTTTCAGTACAAGGCATATGAAGTGTACACTTTTATGAACGGAACATTTCACTACAAAAAATTTGAGAGCGATTAAGGACAAAATCTCAAGGTGGCAGGTTCTGGAGTCCCAAGGGGTTCTTGCTGTACTCTCGGAAAAGGTACTGGACAGTTTCAATAAAATATCCAGCTGTATTGATGCGTGGATAAAAGTTTCAGATATGTTATAATAATTTAAAATACACTCAATGTCATTTGCGCATCATGACATAGAACTACATAAATAATACCAGGTAAAGAATTATTAAATGAAAGTCATGCTAAGTTTGGAACGTACACGTAGAGGTGCATTGTTTGTTGCGAGGCTGAAAACAGTGATCCGTACCCAGAGTTTTCTGTGCTCCAAGAGCCAGCCTCAAATGTTTCAACCCCAGGTGAGCCTTCATTCGATTCACGGCCGTTTCTATGGAAATGGGCTCATCCAAAGTGCCCCGTCGCCCCACACCACAACCCAGAAGTGGTTGCTGGAACAAAGAGGATGGAGGACAAGTTTAAGAAATGTATACTCTCTGAATAAGTGGATGTCTAACTGGTGAAATTACATTTACTATTCAGTAATGTAAAATAAAGGAGCGAAAGAATTTCGGCACCTTGCTGACTGGCAGAATGGAGAGAGACTGTTGGGGGGTCGAGTGTTGCCACAGAGTTTGGACGACAGAGGTCAGCGCTGAGTCGCAACAGGACACACGCACGCTGTACGCGTGGCTGTCAGGTCTGTGTGGCGGGGAAAAAAAAAATGCATGCGTTGTTCACGTAAAAATGCAAACTCATAAAAAAAACCACTAAAGTACAAAACAATACAATCTAGTACTGTACCTGGCCGCAGAGAATGTGACACCTGTTCCTCTGTCCCCTAATTCTGAGAGAACAGTTTCCAGTTCCTCATGATTCCTCACAGTGAACTCCAGTTTGTGACACAGAGGGCCGCTGCTCACAGCCTGACGTAGTACTGAGACGCTGCCGCTGCCTAAAAAGGGGCATTCTTAATATTTGTAAAGCATTCACCAACAGAAAACCAGGAAAACTGTTGGTCTACTTACTGCATAAGTTCAAAGTTCTCTACAGATTATAATATAGTGAGCTTCTGACTCTTTCATTGTGGTGACAATGAGATCCTTCAAATGAAACTATAAATGTCACATATTGTGACTAGCCTTAGCGCTGGTATTACTGCACCCAACTCAGAACATCCCTTGAAAGACACTCATCACAAACATGACATACAGGTACCACAGTACTTTTATTCTGCCTTCATTCTTCACTTAAGTTATTCTTACCCACTCCGCCAATCAGCCAGTCGTTGATGCCACCTTTCACGCTGTCCAAAGCAGTGTGGGGAGAGTAAATCGCAATTCCTGCTTCAACTGCCCGAATTGCTAACTGTTGCTTCCAGTCCTTCTGAACCAGGCGTTTAAATGGTTTAAAGAGCAGTGGATGATAGGAAATGATAAGGTCACAGCTCATAACCTCTGCTTCCTCCATGACACTAACCGTTAGGTCATTGGTCAGTAATATTTTCTGAACCAAGCGAGGTTTACTAGGCTCCACCAGTAAACCAACATTGTCCCAGGGTTCAGCTAAAGACAGAGGAGCCAGCTGCTCAAGCACTTCTAAAATATCCGGTAAGTTCATGGCCTGGGCTGAATGAGAGATGAAGGACAACTGAGTGAAAGAATGACAAGGGGAGGTTAGTGGACAAAGGGAGAAGGTGGGAGAAAACTGACTGAAACAAGATTTAACCCCGGGAACATATACGGAAGGAAAAGGTGATGGAGCAAAAAGAGAGACTGAATGTTTGGCGTGAGGTGGCCTGAGAGAAAGAGAAGTTGCACAACGTGCCAATGCAGTGCGAGAGAGAGAGGAGGAGTAACACAGAGGCAAGAAAGTGTTTGCTAGTCCGTGTGCCAGTGGAAACACTCTCACAGAAGTCCTCAACCATCCAGGAGGCATCTGAACTCCTGCAGACAAAGGAGAATTAATTATTCCCTGCACTGCATTGATGTCTGTATTCAAGCAGAAATAAAGACAGACTTTTAAGTTCACATACATTAATAATATTTCAAAACCTGCATAAAATAGTGATCTCATGACCTGTGTGACTGGGATTTGTGTCTTCACACTTCAATATAACAAGACTGCTGCAGTTTGTGCTGCTGTTGTACCACACACAATGAAATTGTGCTCATTTTCATTACATAATAGACTTGACACTTGACTTATTCGATGTGTACTTTGCTGATGCATTTTGATTTGTCCAGACCAAAGAGACAAACACACGCACAACTCTCTGTACAATTAGTAGTTACTCTGATTTACAGGAGGTACCACTGTGCTCCAGGCCACTGTGGTGACAATATGAAGACTTCCTGCACTAAACTCTTCTTTGCTGTCTGTTTAGACAACAACAATAATAATAATAATAAATACTCTTCTTGAAAGCAATTCAGCCCAGTAGCTGCTTGTGATATCTTCTTCACAAGCTAAACTACGTTTCTCGAATGGTATGTACTTTAACTTTTGCAAAACACCTGAAGTGGGAAGAACATGTACCTTAAACATTCCGACAAATTAGCAAACAGCTATACTACCATCAGTAAGTGTAAAAATCCGACTTCTACACACTACTTACTTCGCTTAACACTAAGCGGAAAGCGCGTTTGCACCACTTCCTACCAAAACACTTCCGGGGCCACGTTCCTGTGATTGGCTGACACAAACCGGTAGTGTGAGGTTATTGGCTAGCGGTTCTGGAGCAAGTTTGACTGAGGAGTGAATGTTTATTGAGTCGGCGGTCCTCGTCAACCGCCTGCCTCGTTTAGTTGGCTGCACGCGCTTAACGGAGACTGCGCACGAGCGACACCGCGGGTCGTGGCCCCGCTTCGTCTATGCTGTTTGGAAATTATGTTCCTTCGTGTTCGTTTATTTTACCGCGAACGGAACAAACATCTTGGACACGGTGCTTACAGTGAATGAGACACCAAGTACCGAATTCTCAGAAATAATAATTTCTGAATACAGTTTTAAATGAACTAAGTAGTTGCGTCATTGATAATTCAAGTAAATTTCAGCTTCAAGTTTTCAGAAGCAATGCTGATGATTCTGTTACTTTTCTGTCACCATTAACTTGTTACTTTTGAATTTTTCATGTTTAATGTTACAACTTTTCTTAACAAACAATCAAGGTCAACTTTACATCGATCTTGGCAATGCCCCCTGGCTGTTAGCTTATTTCCCCTGTGGATGTCATTGGCATTTGTTGACTGTCAGTCACAATTTTACCCTAGTTTAAAAGCCATGGAGGAAGCATGCAGCTGGAATTGATCCCAGTTTATGAATAAAAGATACATAAGCCATTTGCTGTGTAGCTGAGGTCTTTACCCAAAGCCACTTTCAACTCTATTCGTTTGCACTGCAGGTTATTTTCGCTGAAGCAGTTCAAGCTAAGAGTTGCTCACGGGCAGTACAACAGGTGTAGGACTCAAAACGACATCTTTCACTTTAGAAGTCACCTTCAACAATTTTCTCGTACAAAGAGGAATTCATGGTTCCTTCGGTTAAATCAAGGTACCCAGAGCATTCCACTGCCACCACCATATATGACTCATCTATCTAGGGTAGGTGGGATTCTGAGATTTTCTGAAGACATCTACTCACGGTTTGCTAAGTGACGTTGGAGTTACAGAAGCAAAGCTGAGGGACCTACTGAAAGAGCTGACTGAGGAGGCAGGAAAAAAAACTTCTGGCTATGAAGGAATGATAAAGACTGGGAAACACATGGTCCATGAATGTAGCTGGAGGACTCAGCAAGTAAATCAAGGGACGTCTGTATTATAAGATTTAACTCATTCTGACAAAGTACAAAGCAGCTATTTTTATTTTTATTATATCTTTTAGGAAGGTGATCTCTTTTACTCAGTTTGCAGCAGAAGTAAAGAATTATTGTCCACATACATAACTCATATGTTCAAGTTAATATTTCTGATTTGATAAGCTATGAATTAAAACCCTTGGAGCAGTGAATTGTCTTTCCCAGCAAGGTCAAAGTATCCATGATGCCAACAACCTCAAACCAAGCTTCAGAGACAAAGCACTCTTTTTCCCTAACTGAATGTCAACACCCACTCAATGTATAATCAGCAGTGGCTTCTCGTTCCTCCTCTTTTCTTGATTTAGCCTCGAGTATAAGATTTAACGTCACAGTCCATGATGGAGAAAATCCAGAGGACAGAGTAGTGAATGAGACATGAGCTATTGAGGTGCCTCAGAGCCAAATGCCATGTGCAGTCAACTGAAAATTGCTCCAAGGTCAGGTCTCAGATGTGGAAGTACAACACAGCACAGTCATGTTGTCTGGAGGTGCCAGAAACTATTTTCATGTCTGGAAGGAAGGACTCACCAGTGATCTTTTCTATCCCCTTTGGAGAATATTAAATTTCCCTCTAACTGTCTTGATATCTGCTGTTCTCCACCCCTGTGGCAAGGAGACAGCAGAACCTCCCGGTGTCCCTTCTTCATCGTCTGAAGGGATATTGATTAAAAAGGAGAGTGAGCGTAGCCTATATCAACCACATAAATGCTGTTTCAGCAAGATATGTTTTCCCCTGCAGAGCAGGATCAAGAACAAAAATTCAAGGCTAGCAATGTATCTCACTGGATATTATTCCACAAATACCGTCTTAATTTTCCAAACAAGTTGGCTTGGTCAATGTATTAAAGACATTGTTTCTGTATATTGTGAAAAGAATTATAGTGATAATTATGAGCTCCAAGGAGGTGATGTAATGTCTTACCGCTTGGTAGACAGTTCCCCATCATCTACGTCATCCCAATTTGGGTTAAAGATGATCAGCTGCTGGCAATTAATTACATTCAACTTCAGGATCTAAAAGTTGGTCTGAACTTCAGGATCTAAAAGTTGGTCCGAACAGTGGACGAGTCGGAGAGGGACTAATAGAGATGAATAAAGTCCCCTAGAAGGAGTCCAAGGGCTTTGAACCAGGCTGTACAGTTTGGCTGGAGTGTGGCCATCTTTGGCGGCTATTTTGTTTACACCTTTTTAAAATTCCCGTTTGGTTTTTTTTGCTTTAATGTGGTCTCATCTTCAGTTTTCATTGCATGTTTTCAGTAAAAGCATTGCTTTTTAAATATTTTAACTTGCTTTATGATAAAATATCCTTTCACACATGTGCCCTCCCCATTTCACAAGTGGCCATAAAAAATAGTATTTGTCAATTCATACAGTCAGGTAATTTTACTGGAGTAAGTACCTTGCTTAAGGGTACTATGGCAGGAGGAGAGATTCAAACCTCCACCCTTTGGAGACATGGGGAGCAGCATTGACCACTACACTATCAGCTGTTCCAAGCAGTTTTAAACTCATGATGGACTTGATAGGAAATTTTTTGTTCAATTTATATATTATGGTCATTACCTAAAAGATACCCTTTGACAGCAATTTTTTAAATTGCTGCCTTAGTAACCTCAGATGTGGCCTTTGGCAAACTTATAGACAGAGGTTGGATAATATTCAAAATCCGCTTGATAAGATTTTGAAAAAGGTGTTTATTTTCTTAGTGACCAGAATTCAGTCTTCTACAGTTATTCTTGCCATTTTTTTTTTAAATATTTGTTTTTATATTCTCAAATTTTGTCTAGAATTTTTCTGTCAAAATATATATTTAACTTTTTTGTCATGGTTGATGGTACAGTTGCTGCTAGTTTCAATTGCAGTTTTGCATCATTTTCCCCTGATACTGTGCTTTAAATGTTACCAAGAACCTTTCGTAATTCATACATCAGATGCCTGGAAAATTAAAGGTTTTATCTGCTATCCTCATTTGTTAATGGCTGATTTAATCCTTTTCGGCCAACTGCTGCAATGTTTTAAAACCATCTGTATTTCATGGAGCCTAGACTTTTGTTTATTTGTGTCTTGACTGTCAGTTCACTTTCAGATGGTGCTAAAGACACAAAATGCCTTCTGCTGCTTGTTTGCCCTCAATTTGCTTCGGTCTTAAATGACCGAGCAATGCACAGTTACAGCACATCATGGAAAATTTGTCTTCCTCAGCTTGGGGAAAACTAACCTTCTTCAAACTTCTGGAGCTGCAGAACATGAGAAAAATTAAAATACATTATAAATTATCCATAAAGTATTATATATTAAAAATCTCCAAAACCCAAAAGTCCCAATCAAAATATCCAAAATCAAAGCATACAGATCTTTAGGGAAATTTACTATAAAATGAAGGGCTATATAAGGAATGCAATACAATTAGAGCTGGGTTCTATACAGTAATTTAATCTAAATGCAATGCTGTAACATACTTTTGTTGTGCAGCATTGTTCCGCTGACGTGATCTGTTTTTGTTTTTTTAGCCCTAAAGCCGATACTCCAACTAATAACTGGTGATGTCAGTTGTTTCCGTTCCATTCTGATATGCCTCTCTTATGATTGCTTCCCTTGAACGTGCATTAAGCCACACCATCTCTACCACCCTTCATATGCTCACCACACACCCCTCCTTATTTTAAGGATTGTGGATGGGATTATTCAGAGATTATTCCAAAGGTTGGTTGATTTACAGTTTTTTTGTTTTGACTAACATTTGACTCCAACATTCAGTTAATTTATTTTCAGTGTAGAAATGCACAATGTCTTACATTTCAGTTTTATGGCTTTATTCTTTAAAATCAATCCAGTCAAGTTCCATAAAATATTTACAAAGGAAATTTCTAAACGATCTTTGTTCTGTTCAGGTCTAACATTTCTTATGACTAAGTACATTTCAGTTCTGATTTTTTTTCTCCTGTGAAATACTCATGTCAACAAGTCTTTGAAATACATTGTTGCTAAGTACTGAAGGAGAGATGTATACAAGTGTGCAATAATGGTTGGATTACATCAATTTTTTTCCTTTCCATAGTTAAACAATAGTACAAAAAATAGCAATGTTTACCAGTAAGTAATAAAGTAAAGTGAAATGGCTTTTCCAGGACAAACTAAAATGGAAATAAAATTACCTAGAAGAGAAAGAAAACCAAGAAACAGAACCATCATAGTCAAACCCTGTTGGTTCATACCATTCCAAACATAAACTTTTATATTTCTCTCAAAACATTTTCCATAAATCGGAAATTCCAAGTACAATACACTATGGAAGATTATAGGCATTTTTAAGTCTCTTGATAGTGCTAACTGGCCGCACCTGGTGCTCATTTCTCCATAAGGAGTTGTCTTTGGGTGCAGAGGTACGTAGGGGAGGCCCTTGGGCATGTTCAAGCTCCAGCCTGCCCCATGAAGATTATGATATCTTGAAGACCAACATTCAATGCCCACATATTTGGTCAATAAACTCAGCTCGCTGGTGATGAGCTTCAATATGATGTCAAATTGGCACCAAAAATTTGAAATCTGATTTATATTGTAAGCTTTACAGTAACACTTTGACATAAACGTACACACTATTAACATCATTCCATGATAAATACTGCCCTAATCCAATGTTTACAAGTCTGGTATACTTTCGCAAGTAAATTTCATTAGAGGGTAAATCTCTAAATCCCATTAAAAATCCATGATGGTAGGATTTGTTGGTGTATTCCAGCTAGTCACATCTTCTTTTTTTATCCATCATTCTGGGTAATTGGTGTGTTTCTAATAATATTGATTCATGAATGTCAGTAGCTGAAGTGTCCCAGAGAAATATTGTATATTTTGGTCAAAGCATAAAAGGCACAGAAGTCCGTTGACACCATTAGGGTCTAGAGGCAATGAATTTTAGTTAATTGCAGTGACAGGTCAGGCTATATCCGGCTTATAGCGATCAGACCGAGTGGTCATAATAGCCAGATGAAGGCTTTTTTTTTTTGAAGTCAAAAGAAAATCCATTCTGGGTTAAAACTAAACAAAACACCTTTTCAGGTGCATTCATTGCAGAAGCAGAGTAGGACACCCCTGCTAATCTCAGCAACTTGGACCAGATGTCCTCAAATCGACCATAAGGGAACACATCTAATTCCACAGTAGAGCGAAGCTACATGAAAAATCAGGAGAGGCTGTCCTTGCTGACCACCTCGCACCATCACAAAGCTGATTTATTTGGTAAATGTCAGCAGACCGAAGTTTCCATGCTGGGCTACAGGGCGGTATTTACAGCTGCTGCAGGTTTGAAATGCTGCAGAAGATCTCCACGGACCTCCTTCTTCAAGCGACTTGAGATGAACTGCTTCACTAAAAATATTAAGCTATATAAATGCTGTGGAAAAAGTTGGTGTGTGAATGCTCTCTACTCTGAAATGAAGCATCTAAACAAAGCCGCTGGATAATTGTAATACATAAATAATTATGTACTACAATAATAATATTATAGAGGGAGATATCTCACTCATTGCAGTGCCCACTTAACAGCTATAACTTGAACAGGGTTATTGAAACACCTTCAGGTGTCATCAGATAGAAATGTAGGCTATGGTCCAAGCGGGAATTAAACCCCTATCTTGACAACAGCCCGTGGCACCACTCCCAGGAAGACACAGCTATCTCACCCAAAGCTCACCATACACAGTAATCATTGTCTCATCTTGGCTCCAAGGGCATTAGGTTAATATCCGCAGCAGGCCAATGCACAAATTCAGAGTAAATCCACTTCATTTTCTGCTTTTAAACGGTTGACGTGACCTAAGTCATGCAACAGTCTGCACTCCTGAAATGAAACCCATGCCTTCTGCTACAGAATGGGGCAAAGGGTAAGAAAAAAGCTTTTAGCTCTTTGTTTTCTTGGATCGGTGAATTTCTAACCTCATATTATGACTCCAAGGAAGTGTTTGTGTTGCACAGATGATTCTATGGAACACTCTTGCCTGGTTGTAATTAATTAATTTCAATTATACACTTTTAGAGGGAGATTCTTGTTTTTGTATTTCTCAAATTTTAAAGCACTTCTTGCCATAACATTGTCATAGCTATGAAATAAGACCATTGATATTTATGGAATTATACCCTACTATGGACAGGTGTCCTGTCCAAGGTGTACCCCCCTCAGCCTTGTGCCCAGCGATTCCGGGATAGGCTCCAGACCACCGTGACCCTGCTCAAGACAAGCGGTTACTGAAAGTGGATGGATGGATATTTATGGAATTGACCAGTTACTACCAGCTAATACTGGCAGACATTGCCGAGTCAATTTTTTTGTTACCTTTGCTTTCTAGTGACGTGAAAATGTGCACAGAAAGCCGTCTGCTGGATAGCAAATCCGCCATTGTTTAGTTACAAAAGTAGCTTCGCTTAATGAAAATAAACTCAACATCCTAATGAGCTCCATCTGTTTCATTCCTGCGAAACGGGCGCAAAAATTCACAAGGGAAATTCAGTAAATCAGTTCTGTTTTTTCAGAATGTCGGTGAACATTGTATTGAATATTTTTCATCACTAGGGGGGGTGCGGACCAACAGAGTGAGTGACACCAAAATGACTGTCTATAAATCTTTGTGCAGTGTTTAAGCAGAAATGGAAAATTTCCTGTAAAGAACAAAAAATATTTTTCATAATAAAGCCCAGTTTACATGTATCAATATTCCTACGAGGGTAAAACTGTGCTCATTGACCTTTTGAACCTCCCAATGCACTGAGCTCAGAGCTCTCATTATTATCCAATTACAATTACAATACAATTACAATTACAGTGATGCTTCAAATCACGTGGATCCGTCTCCACGCTCTTGTTTTCGTCACCACTGCATTTTTTATTTTCTCACATTTTCTCATGTTTTTGCTACAACATTGCGGTCATTAGTATTTGTGAACCTCTATCAATAAAATTAGAATAAACATAATTTTAATGTAGCTTTTAAACATTTTTCTTTTGAATTCTGTTGTTTTCTTACCGAATTTTCACTTTAACCACATGAAACTATGTAAATAAAAATACATTTCGGTTGCGCGTATGAAATTGTTGTCACGTCCACAAGCCAAGCAGCCGCACATGACGGTAATCAAGGCCAGGGATAAAGGCAGTGCCGTCCCCGCACAAGGTTGCGGAATCTTGCAACGCCCTGGCTATGAAATTCAGCGTTTCAGCCCTTGCTGTTCCTCATTCTCGTGTCCACCCGGCTTTCGACCTCTGCTTGCTTTCCCTTGTTCTGAGTACTGTCTTGCCCTCCCAATGGCGTTTGCGCCTCGATCGACCCTACGCCTGTCCCTGACCACCGATTTCGCCTGCCTCTCTGTGTTGGATGGAATCCGGGATGACCTCACCTGCGCTTGGGTCCGAACCGCCTAGCTCCCGTGTGTGACAATTGTAATTTAAAGGTGTAATTTTAATTTTGCTAGTTGTTTATGTCACCATTATTGCCATTACATTCAATGATATATGGGAATTACAATTTATGAGTAACATCTGTACAAAAAAAACATTGCTAAGGATTCTGTACGCTCTGGTACGGGACGAGGTCCATGGGGGTTGACACCATGAGTTACCGCACTGGTTGGACATATAAAAGGGCCAAGTGTGCACATATGGCATCAGACGTCCCTCCGCTTTCCTCTCTCACTCGCCGTCTCGCTGCCTTTTCTCACACATCCACCGCATCGCCGGGGCTAAATCCAGATTACCAGACTTTCCGTCCTCTTCCTTGCCCCCATCCTTTAATCCCAAAACTAAAGACATTCTCAAGTGATTTTTTTCACCATCTGTTCTTTCCATTACGCGGATTAATATGGATGCTGCTGATTTTCATGGAAGCAAAGATGATTATAAATGTTGTTTATTTAAAGAGATTTGTTGGCTTTATTTCACTGGGGAACCTGTCACGTTTTTATCCCTTCTCGTCTCTGAGATGATGGTTCCACTTTTTCCCCAGTAATTTAGCTGCAGTAATGTTCTGAAAATTGAAATGACAAAAGCGTTACTTTCTGCCTTTATTGAATATCTACCGTTTTTTGTATCAGTTTAAAAAGTAGTATGTTATGTAAACTCAGCAATATCGAGTAAGCTTGTCCAGGCCATGATGACATCCCGTCCAGACACTGCAACTCTCTCCTGTGTGGCCTTCCTGCTACTGCCATCAAACCTCTGCAGCTTCTTCAGAATGCTGCTGCACGAGTTGTGTTTGACTTGCCGAAGCGTTCGCATGTATCTCCTCTACTTGTTTCTCTGCACTGGCTTCCTATAGCTGCTCGGATCAAATTTAAGACCCTGGTTATTGTCTACAAAAGCATCAATAGAACTGCTCCCAGATATCTACAAGACTTGATCAACCGCTACACCCAAACCAGACTGCAACGCTCTTCCACATCTGCCCACTTAGTGGTCCGGGTAAAGCACGGAGGTTCTCGGTTCTGGCTCCGTTGTGGTGAAACAACTTCCCCCTGTCACTCAGAACTGCTGAATCTTTGTAGTCATTTAAAAAGGGTCTGAAAACTCACCTCTTCCTGACTCATTTTGCCCATCATCTCAGGTTTAAATGTTCATGCACTTCAACTTTAAGATCATGTCCGGATAAACCTTTATGCAGCTACTCCTGTCATGTAACGTAAATGTCGATATTTGGATAAAGTTTAATACAGCTACTCGTGTGACGAACATTGGTTCTTATGATGGAAAGAAACAAACTAACTGCACTTAAGAATCACGCGTTTGCATCTTAGTGTCTCTTTCTCCTAATGTAATGAGCACGTTGATTTTCTATGAGATCTTCGTCGCTTTGGAGAAAAGAGTCTGCTAAATGAATACACGTACATGTGTTTTCACCAGTCTGGGAGGAGATTATGACCCCTGAGAGATACAGCATGACATACCCGTTTCCATATTTTTCATCTCGTTTATTGATATTTTTCAGCACTGTACAAGTGATACAGAGTTCAAAAGTGAGATGAGCTCATACAGCGAGCGTCAGGTATTGTTGGGAGGTACGGAAGAGAGAACGGGACAAAAACGTTTCACACACATACTGTCATAAGATGATTTCCTTCAAAAGGGAGAGTCACAAACAACTGTAAATCCGTGTATCCACGTCCAGTGAATTAGACTAATCGGTTCCATATATTGAGCTGTGTCTTCTCCTCGCTCCACATCATTTTCTTCTTCTACCTTCTCGTCCTTTGCTCTTTCACTGGCGAGACATCATTTTCACAAATTCTGTGTATGGAAGAAAATCAAAGCGAATAAACTTCTCTGTAATTTACATAAATTAATGCATCCTAATACCTTTGTATCTAGCAATGTGGCCATGTATTTTTATGGAAATAAATGTTCCTGAGAGACTATTCCGAACTCTGAATACAGCTCTGTAGAGCTACATGTGTGTTCGGTGCTTTTTTAAATTCTACACAGAGCTGGGAAATCAGTTTCATGCACATTTTACATCTAATGCAATTCAGTTTCTGGAAATTCGCTTCTTTAATCAAAATCTACATCCAGCCTGCTGTCTGGAGTCTTTGGATTTGTCAAGCAGCACATAAAGTTTATACCAAGCAAAGCTGAAATGACTCTGACACCAGGAGTGTGTGTCTGTGAGGGCTGCCTGCTCGTGCCCCAGGGTGTGTCTTTGTCTTCAATTCTCACCCTCAAAGTCTACTGTCCCGTCCCCGTTGTTGTCGGCCTCTTTCACCACGGCGTCGATCTCTCGGCGGCTCATGTGTTCTCCCATCAGCTTGGTCATGGCGCAGCGCAGCTCCTCGGTTGTTATTGCTCCGTCCCCATCCATGTCAAACTGCAACCATCAAGAATGAGGGCATGGACACATTTCAGAGACATGAAGTAGACCCAAGTGGATACATCGGGGAGAACGTTGTTTGAAACAGGCCTTAGATGAAGAAACCATAGTCTCGCTCTCTTTTTTACTTTCATTCATTTATCTGACACTGTACTCCAGAGCAACTGACAGTGTTAATCTGCTTACAATTATTTATCCATTTATGCAGCTGGGTAATTTTACTAGAGCGGTTTAGGGTAAGTAGGCACAGTGGCACAGCGAACAGCGCTGCTGTCTCACAGTTCCTGGGTGGTGCGAGAGGATGTGGGTTTGATCCCTACTCAGTCTGTGGGGAGTTTGCATGTTTGCCCTGAGTATGCTCTGGTTTCCTCCCACACTCCAAAGACATGCTGTTCAGGTTCCCCCATAGTGTGTGAGTGACAGAGAGTGTGTGTGTGTTCCACTGATGTATGGATGAGTGACCCATTGCAAGTAGTGTATCAAGCAGTGTAACTGACCACGGTGAATAAGGTGTGTGGGCTGATAACACTACATAGAGCTCATTGGAAGTTGCTTTGGAGAAAAGTGTCTGCTAAATAAATAAATATAAGTACCTTGCTCAAGGGTATCACAACTGGAGGTGGGATCTGAACCTACAACCTCTGAGCCCAAAGGTGGCAGCGCCAACCACTTTGCCAGCAGCTGCCCTTCATTTTCAACCCTAAACTAATGTGACTGCTGCTCCGCCTTGTTATTCGTCCTTCTCACCTCTTTGAAGGCGTCTCTCAACTCCTTGACTCCAATCATCCCGGCGGTTTCAGCAAGGAGCTTTGGGGCCATTAATTCCACAAAGTCCTCAAAATCCACCCTCCCTCCCACTGGAAGAAAATGGGAAGAGAGTCTGGAGATTAGAGGAACTGACCATCAAGCCCTGGCCAGACTCCCAGTTAGGATGTGATGTAAATTTTCCCCATGGAAAGAGCGCAGAAGAAAAGAGCACTGAAATTTATTAAACACTTCTTACAAGAATATAAAAGATTTTCCAACTTAGTTCCAATTAGTTTCTTGTAATTTTTTCCAGGAATAAATTGACGATATTTTTTGCATAAGCTGTTAACTATTGAAAAGTTTATGAATGTGTTACTCTACAACTACATGTAAGTGTACTTACAAGAACTTGCGTAGCTACTAGTGTAGCTGACGTTGCGTTTACGTTACTTTATTCAGCAGACGTAAAGTAACGGAAATAAAGTAACGAAAACGTAGTGTCGCTTCAGTTCTTCAAATACATAAAGAAAAGACAAAAAGACTAAACTTGTTTGTGATTGTTTTGAAAGTTACTATTCATTCCGTACTGATGGAAATAAACATGACTATGCTGGTTACTAATGTGCGCTCCAGTGCGGATTTTTACGTACAGTTTTATTTTCTATGTACGGCTATATAGGCTAGACATTGTTTGAGGTTTTTGCATTACGAAAATATTTTTAAATGAGCAAGGTGTTCATAAACACTGCAGCAAATATATGTTTTGCCATCTAAAATTCCACACTAGTATTCATCAATAAAAAAAATCTTAATTGTTAGCTATTTTTGTAATATCATGTTTTGTTATTGTTTAAATCTGGAAATATGGCTGAAATAAAAACTGCTAATGTCGATATATTTGCAGTCCCTCGCTGTACCTGTATATCGTTGTGACCCCGAGCTGTCAAATAAAATAAAATAAATAAAAAACAAGATACTTAATTATATCAGGTACCGATGAAGAGTATCCTCACTGGAGATTTTAAATATTGCAAAATACTTTTTTAAAAAGTGAAATGCTGGTCTGCTGACATCTCGTGTGTTTTCCTGTAGTTAAATTTAGAGCTAATTTAACACTTTAAAGGAAGTGGCAGCACATTTGTTTTGGATAGCAAAAACCTCAGAATAATTCGAAGGAATACATTTGCTTTCACATATTTTTCATTGTTCACGTAAAATATGAACAATTAAAATTATGTATTACTTTGCGACTTTCCCCTTTTTACTCAGAATTCAGACATTATGTAATGATTTGTTGAGAGTAAAGTTACATGTAATTTGTTAACAATTAACTGTTAACAGTGGCTGTTAACATCACCCTTCACTTTATTTGTCATATAAAACATGGAGAGATTGTCACAACATAAATGAACATACATCATCATGCATTTATGGTTATTCCTTTCATCTGTCTTTTTTGAACTAACACTACTGCTGCATGTTGGGACAGTTCAATTAGTCCAAAGTTGATGCATCTCATATGGTAAAGCATTTCAGTCATGGCTGTACATTATTTACATAATAATATTTACACTGTATATTATATATACAGAAAAGGATGGTATGCCTCCTCCAGGTAAGAGGAGAGAATCTGTCCGGACTGTAGTGGTGAAGGGGGAGCTGAGCCATAAGGCGAATCTCTCCATTTACCGGTCGATCTACGTCCCTACCTTCACCTATGGTCATGAACTTTGGGTAATGACCGAAAGAATAGGATCGCAGATACAAGCGGCTGAAATGAGTTTTCACTCTCCGTGATCGGGTGAGGAATTTGGCCATACGGGAGGAACTCGGAGTAGAGCCGCTACTCCTCCGCATTGAGAAGAGCCAGTTGAGGTGGTTTGGGCATCTGGTACGGATGTCCCCTGGGCGCCTCCCTTCGGAAGTATATCGGGCTGGCCAACCGGGACGAGACCCCGAGGTCAGCCCAGGACACACTGCGAAGATTACATCTTCCAGTTGTCCTGGGAGTGGCTGGGGATCCCCCAGGGTAAGCTGGAGGAACTCGTGAGGGACAGGGACACCTGGCCTTCTCTGCTCTCCCTATTGCCACTACGACCCTAGAAGGTCTAAGTGGCCTAGAAGATGGATGGATGGATGGATTATATATACACTGTTACATCTTCTCAGAGATTCATTGAATTGGAAATACATCGAAAGGTCAAAGTCAGTAGACATTTTCGTCCCGAGTGGATGACCTTTTCTGGAGTAGCTCAAAGGGACAGCAGTCTAGAACAGTCCAAGACCCTGACAGTCCCTCAGTGTGCCGTTCACAGATCACGGTAGACATTACTTTTGTTTACTGCTTTAAGAAACAGATCGTTTTGGCTGCTACACATTTCTGTACTAATGCGTTGACTGTATGAACTCACAATTCATGTTGATGTTCTGGCTCAGTTCGATGAGCTCCATCTCGGTGGGCATGTAGCCCATCGTCCTCATCAAGTTGCCCAGATCCTTGCAGCTGATCAGGCCGTCCTTGTCCTTGTCAAACTCGTCAAAAGCCTCCCGCAGCTCTGCATGGGGCGACAGGGAGTGACTCAGTGTTGGCCAGTGAGGCTGGAGTGAGATCAATAGAGGACAGGACAGTTCCGACATCGCCACTGCCTCATCTCCGCTGCTGGGCCAACGTGGAGAGACAGCCACACCATGTCCAAATAATGCGTTCAAACGGCTCACACAAGGACGCCCATTAGAGTATTTTTATCAGCAGACAACAAGCAGTTTTTTTGCATGGAACAATTATCAGAAAATGAATAAAAAAAAATAAATCGAAAAAAAGAAAGATTTTACCTTCAATTTCATCATCTGCTAGTTCCCTTTCCTGGAATATAACATGAAATTAACAATTAACAATTTAACAAGTCCTTATTTTCACGAAACAAGTTTAGTACTTAATTAAAATTTTAAGAAATTACAATTTTATGGTGTAAGTACATGAGAAAAGTGAAAAAAAAAGGTGTTCAATAACCCAGACACAGTATCACTATGTTACATAAGAACACGGAAAAGCACACAAATACACAGATTGGACGGTAAATATTCTTTTTTTTTTCTGGTACATCAAACATACAGCCAGATTTTAAATCTCTATCATATGATATTCTGCAGGAGAAAAAATAAAAATTACTGAATAAAACTCTTGTAAGAGGAATAATGTTTAATGTTATTATTGCCCATGTGGGGAATAAGGAAGAGGCTGCAGTTTGGCCACCAGAAGCATAACTAGTACAATGAGGGTAAAACACAGACATTGGCCCACATGTGCATCATTAGATGATAAAATACTTGACAAGAAGTGAATAAATTGTGTAGTAAATAGTACATTGGCACATATAGAAAATGCCAAAATTCAAATTCGTGTATGAAATCCATGAATTAAAGAGCGACACACAGAATCCAACCCTGGTTCTCTGTTCTCCTTTTGCCCATTTTTACTGTATTTTATTATTTCATTTATTCATCAGTAAAAAGGGAAAGAATCAGAATCTTTATCTTTTGCTGTTGACATTAATTGTACTCCAATTCAGTTCTAGACCATTTGAACTCGGGTTCAATGTCTTTATAGCGAGACCTGCCGAAAGCAAGAGTATTGAAACACTTTTTGGAAATAATCGATCCAGTTCCTTTATTTGAGGATCAGCATTCAAAATCCCTTTTGTAATATTATAGCAATCCTTATTACGAGCTGAAGTTGACGCCCTCCTCTCAACAGCGCGCTCCGCGGACATTGAGGACACACACTACACGAGCAGGGAAAGCAAGACACTTACGATGTTCTTGCCTCCTCTCAGGAAGATGCACGCTTCTCCAAAGCTCATGGTGGAGGAAGAGGAGTTTGCAAAGAGTCTGTGTGTGTGTGTGTGTGTGTGTGTGTGAGAGAGAGAGAGAGAGGGAGAGTGTGTGTGTGTGTGTGGCTGGGCTCTACTCTCTACTCTACTGCATATGTGTGCTTCTGCTGCGTGTCTGAGTCCCAGCTACAGGCACGTCAGTGAGAGTTCAGCCCAAGTCTCACTCCTGTTTCACCTACAAAATAAGAACGTGGATGTCACATCTTGCTTTCCTTATTTGCACTTTCCAGCACCGTTTAACTGTAAGTAATAAAAAACTTCTGCTGTTGGTAATATGTGTTAAAATCAGCAACTCAGGAACAAATGCATGATCATCACACCATTATTTTAATGCAGCACTGATTTAAATTGTAGAAGAGTACTGAATTCGGGCAGAAGGTGGCATATTAGTTAGAGCTGCTGCCTTACACTTGGAGGAGGTTCGAATCCCACTTCCCAGTACCCTTGAGCAAGGTACATACCCTGAAATGCTCCAGTAAAATGACCCAACTGTATGACAGAGTAAATAATTTACAGTTATTCATTCAGCTGATGCTCTTCTCCAAAGTGACTTACAATTTTAATGACAAGCTTACAATATACCCAATTATACAGCTGGGTAATTTAGGGTAAGTACACTGCTCAAGGGTACTATAAACCAAGGTGGGGATCAAACTTGCAACCCTTGGATCCTAAGGCAGTAACAGTAACCATTACACTACTAGTTGTCCCCATTGTAACTGTAAGCAGTTGAACATTGTTAAAAAAAAGTATAGTTAAATGTCACTGATATGTAATGTGGTAGTTAGTGCTGAACCGACCTGAGGTTTTCCGGGCTTCTCTTCGTCCAGAGATCAGCTCACGTGTTCTTTCCCATGGAGCGAAGGGACTTCCTCTGGACCGTCTTCCCTCCTTGCTATTCCTTCGTGAATCATGAGGAGACGACTCTTTGTCTGTGTGAAAACCGTGAATGAGAGAGGAAAGGAGGGACATTTACAGGAGCAGAGGGCAAGGGGGGGGGGGTTGGGAGGAGGAGCGAAATGAGGAATAAGAGCAAGGGGGGCAGTAAGAATATATATGTATGCATACACACGCGACGATAAAATTGAAATGACATTATAATAATATTTCAGTATTCAAATTATTGTGCAAGAATTGTATAGCAATAGGTAGGAAGTCTCATGACGAGGATATTAAAATTTTGCCAACTATAAGCCGCTTTCCCCATTTAGTGCTCAGCCGTGGCCTTTGGAACTCGTAGTAAATTCCACAGTTAAGCACCGCAATAAAACCTTTAAGTTTTTTTTTTATTCCGTATCACCGGTTACAGCTGAGCTGGAAATATGAGTGGCTCAAAGTGAGCACGTTTCTGTTCTTGCAGTTAATAGTCATTCGTGTCAGTTATGGTGTAGTTCAGAGAAGAAAACCACTATAGAGCAGCAGCTTTGGATTAAGTGGCTCATTATGGTTATGGTTATGGTTATGATTATGTCATTACGGAGCGCCTCAATGCATGATTATGCAGGCCTGCACTTGAAAATCCGTGCAGATACACAAATGGTGAACATATGCAGTCTTTACATTGGCGCGGGGTAAATAGTAGTACCACTGCGACAGACCGGGATTAACCCTATTAAGCTCTTTAAATCACCTCTACAGTCTCAACACAGAGTCTACACTTTATTAACCTTTCTGACTTGGTTACATAAATTTGCCAGAACCCCCCCCCCCCCAACACACACACACACATTTTATGGCAAATGAAAAATCTGTTTGCATAACAGAGTTAATCCAAAGCCTCAGAACGGGGAGCATTAATAGCGATTCGGTTTTTTTCGGTTGTGTTATTATACTGGGGCGACTGCGGCGTTACGTAAAGGCTGGAAGAGAGCGAGGAAGAGGGACCCTGATGTCATGGGCGCCTGGAGTTGGGAGAGGCAAGAGCAGAGCGCTGAGAGGAAAACACAGATGGATAGGGGGTGACAGGATGTTTCGGAAAGGTACAAAGACAGAGGTTGAGCCGGGATAAAAGAAGAGCAAACAAGTTATTTTGGGAGAGCTGGGATCAAGTAGGGGAAAGAGCATAGATGACAGCATATGTGCAGATTCATATGACACAGTATGAGACATGTCATCTCAGGGTGAAGGGGGGGGGAATACAGCTAGAGTACAAGTTAACCAAGAATGAAATCTATCGCAAAGTCAACTGCATATTAAAATTAGATATTTGGAAGAAAAAATAAATATTCTCTAAATCTGACTCTGGGTAAATATCATTAATATTACAGCGTACAGCCCCTCCCCTACTTATGACAGATGCGACTTATGACCATCCGTACACACGACTGAAAAAAATACAGTAGAAATTTAAAAAATAAAGAAAAAATATATGTAGATATAAAAATTACGTTTGGTCGTACGTGCACCAGTGCTAACGGCAGCAAGGGTACGATAGTGACCGTCGGACGATTTCCCGGCATTGTGTTCATCACAGCGTCTCTCTCAGGTCTCGCTCTCAGTTGCCATTCGGTAATTTGCGTTATTCGAGTAGATCTAACGAATTTTCCTGCTGGATTAAACCATTATTGTATTAAACCCCAAAGAAGACGACAAACAAGAGGAAAAACCCATCTCCCCCCGATAGACCTGGCAGGAAGCTGAAGAAGACGCTCGATTTGGAATTTAAAATGAATGTAATCAACCAATATGTAGGAGGAAAAAAGTTAAT
The DNA here is from genome assembly GCF_900964775.1 of Scleropages formosus. Lineage (NCBI taxonomy): Eukaryota > Metazoa > Chordata > Actinopteri > Osteoglossiformes > Osteoglossidae > Scleropages > Scleropages formosus. Next base: position 2,939,451 of record NC_041825.1, on the reverse strand, counting down.
GTGATTCTACGTGATCTACAGTCGTCCCATTCGATGGTCTCCACAATTTTAAAGGACAAAGAAAAAATATGGGAAGCACTGAAAGGTTCGGCAAGTATGAAGAGTATAATAATGACAAAGCAACGAGGGCCCATCCATGAAATGGAAAAGCTACTGATGCTGTGGATGGAACATCAAATTCAAAAACATGTACTACAAAACTTACTAAAAATAAAAAATAAAAATGATGAAATGTGAACTAAAAAATCTTAAAGGGAAGTCAAGAAAAATGACAGAATCATATAAAATGTCAATTAATGAAGCCGGTTAATAAAAATCGAGATTATCGCGATAGAAACTGAGTAGGATAAAAGAATGTTGTGCAGGTACACGACTTCTAGATGCCATGATAACATACGTCCGACTTAGGTCCATTTCGAGATCCGACCGGTTGGTCAGAACGGAACTCGTACGTACAGTATGTCAGGGAGCGGCTGCCTTGGATGTTGCCGGGATCCGGGAAAAATGTGTTCACTTTATGAAATTATTTATGCAATGAGGAGGCACAGTTTAAACGATCGGTCAGTATCTGGAAAATACTTACAAGACCAGGAATAACGCAAACTTTAAATGTTGACTTTTACTTTGTGTCGCCTTTGCTTACATGTTACATGTGAAATAAAATCCTTTTTCTTCAATGTTCCAATATGATATTCAATTTAGAATATTATTTTACATGTTTGTAGGTACATTTCCCCTAATTTAAACTGGAACTTTGTGCTGGACAGACAGTTACTGATGATGGATGGACAGATGGACGGATGTATGGATCGATGTCTCTTTTTATTTGATTGTTTTAGTCAATATAAGTTACGCAGCTTACGAGCAATCTATTTGTAGAGCCAAAATGAAATAAATGAGGTCTGGTGCTTATTTTAATGAGCAGATCCTTCGTTGGATATGAAGTGAGAACCTGATGGTCATAATGCATTGCTAGTATCTCTACTGTCAACTTAAAAGGTATGCCGTCCAGCAGCCTTCTGATCATATTAAAATGATATTAATATATCAAATGATGATACTGAAATCACTGAATGTGTTCATTTGTCATTTTCTCCATCGCTACTCCCTCTGAAGCTAGTGGCCGTGCTCACACTTGGCACTAGAGCTTGAGAACTTTGCAGATGATCAGCCGTTTGTGAGAAGCTGCTCTTGTACCCTTGACCAAAGCGTCAGGACAATTTTCAGCCCTTTGGCCGATAATCATCAACGAAACGTCGCAAGCTGCGCGGAGCTTACAGTTCCTTGTTCGTGACGGACCTCCCGTCTCAAGGCATGGCGGTTTAGACTTCTGACATGATGTCGCTAGCTTGGTTGGTTTCTTGTCCTGCAGGTTCTGTCACATCTTGGCATGGTGGCACAGCGAGTAGTGCTGCTGTTTCACAGTGTCTGGGTGGTGCAAGAGAACGTGGGTTTGATCCCTGCTCAGTCTGTGTGGACTTTGCATGTTCTCCCTGTGTCTGCATGGATTTCCTCTGACTGCTCTGGTTTCCTCCCACACTCCAAAGACATGCTGTTCAGGTTCACCCATAGTGTGTGAGTGACACAGCGAGAGTGTGTGTTCCACTGATGTATGGATGAGTGACCCATTGTAAGCAGTGTAAGTCACCACAGTGACTAAGGTGTGTGGGCTGGTAACACCACGTAGAGTTCATTGGAAGTTGCTTTGGAGAAAAGTGTCTGCTAAGTCTTTAAATTGAATGCAATGTAATTCTCCAAGGCAACTTACAAAAATCAACCTATTTACAATGGTTTACATGTATTGATTTAGCAGGTGCACTTCTCTAAAGTGACGTACAATGGAAACTTTGTAGTGTTTACCTGACACCTTCAGGTGGAACCCACGTCTCCACGCACTGGGAGAAAACAGAGCTTCTCGCTGCACCACTGTGCCATGCATTTACATAGCTGGGCAATTTCTGCTGGAGGTAAATACCTTGCTTGTGGGTAGGACAGCGGGAACTGGGTTCAAACCTACTACTTCTGAGTGTAGAAGCAGCAGCTCTAAGCCCCACACCACCTTGGGCCAGGATCACGAGACAGTTGAGATTCAGAACCACAGCGCTGAACAGCTCCAGCTTTGTTTTTTGACAGTTGAGGTCCAGCTCAGCCCCCGGTGTGTGTGCTGCTCATCCATAACCACTAGATGGTGGCCAAAATTCATTGTGCAGCCAATGAGGAATGGCCCCTCGAAAACTGGCACAGCCAAAACTGAACCTTGATCTGGCGATGGGAGAACACTGGAATTTCATATTTTGAGGACACGTTTCAAATTGAACGCTGAGGGATATCGGTGACGTAGGTCAGATCCTGCGACGCGTCCCCCTCAACTCTGTGAAACGTTCAGTCCGAATCAAACGGGCTGCTTGTAATTTTCACGTTTCCACAATGCAAATGGGTGCTGTAAGACGCAGCCAAAACAATAACTGAACCATACAGCATTTGAAAAAGACTGAGGAGGACTCAGGGTTGAAGGGAATAGAGAGGTAGTGTCGAAAAGCCAGAATTAAAAAGGAAAAAGCACTGGATGAAGGTGAGTTAAAGCGCTCCAACATAACTGATATATCCTGAATTAAAGTGTGGAGTTTGCATGTTCTGCCCGTGTCTGTGTGTGTTTCCTCCAGGCACTCTGGTTTCCTCCCACAGTCCAAAGAATGCTTTTCAGGGTCACCCACAGTGTGTCAGTGACAGAAAGAGTGTGTTCCCCTGATGTATGGCTTCACCCATCATCTCTTAAGTTCATGTAAGGTGTAAATGTTCCTGCACGATAACTTTAACATGATGCCCAAATAAACCTTTAAACATCTACTTCTGTAATGTAACATAAATATTGATATATACATTCACACATTGTCTGAACTGCTTATCCCATACGGGGTCGCGGGGAGCCAAACCCAGCAACACAGGGCGTAAGGGGAGGGGACGCACCCAGGACGGGATGCCAGTCCATCGCAAGGCACCCCAAGCGGGACTTGAACCCCAGACCCAGCGGAGAGCAGGACCCGGTCCAACCCACGGCGCCACCGCGCCCCCCTGTAAATGTAGATATATATGTCCAAATAAAATTACCAAGAAGGTGATGAGGACTCGTGGATATTCTGAAAGTTTTATGCAGCTACTCGCGTGATGAACATCGGTTCATATGGTGGAAACAAAACAAAAACTAACTGTACTTTAGAATCACGCGTCTGTATCTAAGTGTCTCTTTCTGCTAATGTGATGAACACGTTGTATTTTCTGTGAGATGTATGTCACTTTGGAGAAGACCGTCTGCTAAATGAATAGATGTAAATGTACAATGTAATAAGGGGGCGCGGTGGCGCAGTGGGTTGGACCGCAGTCCTGCTCTCCAGTGGGTCTGGGGTTCTAGTCCTGCTTGGGGTGCCTTGTGATGGACTGGCGTCCTGTCCTGGGTGTGTCCCCTCCCCCTCCGGCCTTACGCCCTGTGTTGCCGGGTGGGCTCCGGTTCCCCCGCGACCCTGTATGGAACAAGCGGTTCTGAAGGTGTGTGTACAATGTAATATATTCTGAATTAAAGACGGATGAGACACAGCTGGTGCTCAGTAAAACATTAAGGCAACTTGCACTTAGTGCTGAAAGATATGGAATTCCACGGAAAATAATTTTACCAAAGCTGTGCACTGGTTGCCACGTAGGCCGTATTCTAACGTATTGTTTCTTTTTTTGTGGGGAAAAAAGTTCATCTGCAGTTTTCATTTAAAATAAGAGCAGCACTTTGCACTTGAGTTCACATCAACAGCAGTCTCTTTGTAACCATGACAATAATACATTCAAAGGACATGTAATTATCGCTGTTTTGACAGGCGTGATCGCGACTACAATGTTTCGGAAAAAATGAACACGCAAGGCTTTTTCCTGCTGATTCTTAAGATGCTTATGGTGATGGCAATGATATGAAGGCAGATGCTGCAGCTGAGTTTACGACAAGTGCGTAGGAGAAACTGCTGCCGGTTCTCCGCACAGGAGCGCAAACGATGCCTTTCGGCCCTATGTGAGATTCTTCATGCGCAGGGTGTGTCGACAAGCTCTAGAGAGCTGTATGATTGTCTACGTAATCTGGATTTTCATACGGTTATCAGTGGCATTGTGTCTCGTTGAAATATTGGCATGCAAGATTGGAGAAATGGAACAGGAGGACCATTTCCCAGTTTATATTTATTGTTTTCCCAAGGCAAACAGCAAAACAACAGACACAAAATACACATTGCATCCAACAGCACAAAAATCAGTTCTGCTGGGAAAAAACAATAAATAACGCAAGGATATTTGACAGACTATTTCAGTCTATGAGATACATACGTAAAATTAACAAGGTTAATCTTGTTGCTCGATTCTGTCCTGGGCGACTCCTTAATAGGCCTAAAGGGTCCATACTCCGGACCATCGGTGTGTCCGTGTCCATGTCCCTGCTGGATGAAGCGCCACGGTGCTTTACGGAGATTACCCAAAGAGAACTTTGAAATGCATTATAAAGATCTTATGAGGAAAAATATATGAAAAGCATTCCTTTCAGTGTGGCCAGCTGTACATGAAATACAAGCATAGAAATTTGCATACCTGCTGTATTCTGTATGCTATATATATTGCAGCGCAGATATATTTAATTCCTCCACATGAGTCAGAACAGTAAATACATACAGTGATAAATAAGGAAAGTTATACAGCACATTACAAGGTATGATTTATGGAGATTTATGCTCATCATAGTGTTTGCTATATCCAGAGATGGGCTGTGGTCAATATTGTAGTTTCCAAGTAATATCCTGTGGAGATGATCTAGTAGTCATGGAGGGGTCATGGAATGTATAAGTGAATGTTATTACGATGATTAACCGACCTTAGAATCATTTTTCAGCATTTGATGGTGGTTGGGGACTGACCGACTTGTTCTTTTCTCACAGCTCTCACATTGATGCCTGCAGTTGGTCGGCACTTGAATATTTACAGGCATTTTTATGCTCTATGCAGAACGCATCTAGCTGCTCATTTTCAGCACTTTATGTCCTTTGATTACAGGTTATGCTGCAGGTTTCAGGGTAGACGTGGACTTTTGAAATATGCTCTTCTTTCTGTGTTCGAACGGAAGAGGGTTCCTATTGTTGGAACGGAATATGTTCAGATAATTCTCGGTTCTTTGGAGTTTCAACAATGAGGCAGAAAATCTTAATAAATGGTTTATTAGAGTAATGCAGAGTTTCTCCACATTTTACCCTATCGCAAACAGATGTCTCCCCGCAGTGCCCTCACTGCGCTTTTACCGCCCCCACCCCCCATCTACCTGAGGCCGTGAAACAGACCATCTAAGGTCTCCTAAACAGATGAGCAGAAATTTCCAAGGCAAACAAAGAGAAACAAAGGCACCAAGTGAGACATAATGGAATAAAATTGAGACATAGATAGATAGACATATCTGCAATAAAAATAAGACATAGCAGTAGGGTGAATGATATACACACACACTCTGAACTGCCTGTCCCATAGGGGATTGCGGGGAACCGGAGCCTACCCGGCAACACAGGGCATAAGGCCGGAGGGGGAAGGGACACACCCAGGACGGGACGCCAGTCCGTCACAAGGCACCCCAAGCAGGACTCGAACCCCAGACCCAGTGGAGAGCAGGACCCGGTCCAACCCACTGCACCACCGCACCCCCCTCAGTGAATGATATAATAAAGAGTAATTAAAGAATTATGAAAAGTCGTTAATGACAAAAATCATGATGTTATACTAAAGGGAAACAATCAGCTTCCAACACTACCCTCCTATTCCTTCACATTTATAGATGGTTTTCTTTTTTCACAAAGCTTCTTTTTTGGTACCTGAGCAAACACAGAGTTCTCCTGCCCTCTTGTGCCCCTTTATAATTATTGCTTTACAATGTTCACTTAGTTCAGGTATTCAGGTGTTCGCTGAGCTTGGCATTCAGACTGCAAACTTTTCATCACCAGTCGAGGTGACATCATCACTGATGTCATCAGCGATTATGACATCATGTCATCAGTGATGATGTCACCTCTACTGGTGATGAAACGTTTGCAGGGAAGAATTCCTCTTGTATAACATGTCTGGAGGACAATGCAGTGCGTCCTGTGGTAGCAATTTAGTTGTGACTCAGATATTCTCGGCGCTCTAAAAAAGGGCCGAAGGACCGAAGGAACGCTGGGAGTTGAGGACTGAACAGTTTATCAAGAAAATCTTCCAGCTGCTCACATTCACCACAGAACATCAACATTCTCCTTTACAATTTAATCACTAAAATAACACTCTTGTCTTAAAGAGTGTTTTATCAAAATCAGAATCTGATTTATTTGTCCAAGTCTCCACACATATACAGGGAATTTGGCTTCAGTTCCCAATGGCTCATAGTGCAGAGAAAACAAAAATAAAAACACACACACACACACACACACACACATAGTCAGACATCAGAAGACTGCAGCGGATAGTTCGGACTGCTGGAAGAATCATCGGCACATCCCCCCCAGCTCTCCAAGAACTGCACTCGTCCAGAGTCAGTAAAAGGGCGAGCAAAATCATTCTAGACCCCTCACATCCAGGCCACTTCCTCTTCGGACCCTTGCCATCTGGCCGGCGCTACAGAGCACTGTGCACCAGGACAGCCAGGCATAAGAAAAGTTTCTTTCCTCAGGCCATCTACCTCATGAACACCTAAATCTCTCACCTAGAGAGTAAACCGTGCAATACATAATGCTATTTATATTTATAACTATTTATCACATTTCTCCTACACTCCCTTGCATTTGTATCTAGCGACTATTTTTGTACTATTTTTGTATATTGGGTACTTTATATTTTTTAATATTTTTTGTCCCTTGCTCGCGTGCTCTATCTTCTCATCTGTGTCTTGTCACTGTCATTCTGTCTGTGCTGTGGTGGTTCCTGTCACCAGGACAAATTCCTTGTATGTGCGAACATACTTGGCAATAAAGCTCGTTCTGATTCTGATTCTGATTCTGATATATACACATATAAACATACATACAAGTGCAGGGATGGGAAGGAATAAATAACGAGGGGTGGAATAAATACGAGGGATGGAATAAACAATGAGGGAGGGAATAAATAAGAGGGAGAAAATATTCTGCTGTGTAGACCTGGATCAGTAGCTCAAGCTTCCTCAATCTGGGACAGAAAGTGTATCCTCTGCTGGGCCTTTTATCAAGTTTATTGTCATTTTATGTGATAGACACCATGTTGGCTTTATATTTACATTTATTTATTTATCTAGCAGAAGAGGGTGTGGTGGTGCAGTGGGTTGGACCAGGGTCCTGCTTTCCGGTGGGTCTGGGGTTCAAGTCCCTCTTGGGGTACCTTGCGATGGACTGGTGTCCCATCCTGGGTGTGTCCCCTCCCCCTCCAGCCTTCTGCCCTGTGTTGCCAGGTTAGGCTCCGGCTCCCTGTGACCCTGAATGGGACAAGTGGTTCAGAAAATGTGTGTGTATCTAGCAGAAACTTTTCTCCAAAGCAACTTCCAATGAACTTTATGTAGTGTTTTCAGCACACACACCTTATTCACCATGGTTACTTACACTGCTAGATACACTACTTACTCCTCTATACATCAGTAGAACACACACACCACAGGTGAACCTCAATAGCATGCCTTTGGCCTGTGGGAGGAAACCAGAGCACCTGGAAGAAACATGCAAACTCCATACAGACTGAGCAGGGATCAAACCCACATCCTCTTGCACCACTCAGGCCACCGTGCTACTTGTAGTTTTCCATGTTCGGTCCCGACATATTGTGGATTTGTATTGTTTTGTTATTGTAAAATTGTAAATTTTATTGTTGGTTAAATTGTGTTTGTCTCAAACTTCTCTTGACCCCCTGTCTCATATTCATTTTTTTTTTTTTTTTTTTTTTTTTTTTTACAGGCCCGTAGCGGTACTTGGACTGGGACAGCTGGTAGTGTAGTGGTCAGAGTTGCTGCCTTTGGATCCTAATGTTGTAAGTTTGAATCCCACCTCCAGCTGTAGTTCCCTTGAGCAAGGAACTCAGCCAAAAATCATTCTAGTAGAAATGGTGTAAATGGGTAAATAAGTGTAAGCTGCTTTGGAGGAAACCACAAACTACATGTAAACAGCTTAATATCTTCCTGTTAAAGGGTATTGAGACATTAGCCCACTTCTCCCTGCTGAAACTCAGACTGACTTTTTGAAATGTAAACTTAGAAGAAAAATTTACGGATTAATTTGCTCATGGGCTTTTATTACACATGAAGATAAAGTGGAAACCTCTGTAAACACGTATTTGTATTTTAATTAGGGGGTAAACTGCGCACCATCTCAATTAACTCATCTCAGGCCTTGAAAAATGCTGGGAAAGGGAAAAAGTGTTACTACAGTTTTACTTCAAACGAGGAACACAGGAAACTGTGCGAAGCAGGTCATCACAGCACGTTCTAAACACGATGCCGCGCCTCAGCACAACAGCGCTCCAAGTGACCGGAAGCAAGCCTCGTTTTCCTTCACTTTTACTTCCTGTTTCCGGTTAGCGACCGCCCCTGTCGCCATCTTGAATTTTTGAACAAAAAAAACGGATGAGGAAGAACGGGGAAGCTCGGACTTGAAATAAGGCAGAAAGAAAAATTTAATTGCGCTTCGGCCGAATGTGACGAGGAAATATGACGGAGAGGGGTGCGGGAGAGGAGAGACGCGGCGTCCCGCTTTCAAACGGAAACGTTTAGGCGTTGTGTGTGTGACGGTTGCAGGGAGGGACTGAATTCATCCGGCGAGGGGGAGAGAACTAAGCGAGCAGCCAGACGGAGAGGGGCGAGTGCAACTGTGGCCGGAATGGTGGACCGTACGGACTGAGCGCTGGGAAGCGGAGAGCGCGTCGAGCCGCGGTGAGCCGCAACGCCGCCGTCCGTCCGTCCGTCCGTCCGTCACCGTGTGTTTGCCGGATTCATTGCTGAGTGCGTGCTGTACAGCAGCAGTACAACGGGGGCGCGAGCGAGAGCGCGAGCGCGCCCGTTAGGTAATGTAAAATGTAGCGGCCGGGCACGAGGCCCCCCGGCGACCGGCCCGGTTCCCGGCGTTCAAACTGCACTGTCCTGTCTGCACTGCCGCGAGGAATGAAACACGCGGCAGAACACACTCGTGTACAGTGGTGCAGCGGGTCCTTGCCCGTGAGCGCGAGCTATATCTCTGCGACCATGATCATAACATACGCGCGTGTTAGTTCGAATCCCATCTGTACTGTACATTCATTCTCACTTCCCCGCCCGGGTCCGGGACAAGCTTTTTACCCTCATTTACTCCACTCAGAAAACCTTGCTGTTCGTATGGGTAAGTCATTGTAAATTTGAACGTGTAAAACCTGGTAAAAGGTGTAGAAAGGTTGGGAATGAGTGGGCTGAGCACGCACAACCTCCTGTCCACTCGGGGTCCCCCCCCCCACCTCCTTCTCTTCTGCTGATCTGACTTGCAAGGTGATAATTATGTGATGCTTGATGCAAATGTTTTGTGCTTTTCTTGAATTAATATAATACGGCTGTCCATTTTTTTTTTTTTTTTTTGTTTTCCACCCCACTTACTCTGCTTCTGTTCTGGTGCCTGTAGCTGTGTCATCAGGCTGCCCATGCTGGTCAGAGTTTTACCACGCCACGGTTCATCATTTAATGATTTGTCGTTTCCTAGGACTGGAGGCACTGGTCGTCTTCATACTCGGTAATAATTCCAAGTTGTGAAGTTCATCCCCCGTCACTCGGGGTTAAGTATACAGTTGGGGGGGGGGGATTCGAACCTCCAACCCTTCAGTCCACTACGCTTCTGCTGATCAGTAACTTCAGTGGCATTTACCCATTTTCTCCTCTTCGCTCAGCCCCAGGTTGATTGCTGTCAGGGTCAGAAGCTCCAAGTTTTTCCGTGACAACACAAATATTTTATTTTTGTTTTCCTGTCCTGTTGAGAGGTTTTAGTTCGTTCCTTTATATAAGACCTCTTGCTCTTAATGGTTTACCATTTTTAGAGGTGCGCAGCTGAAGTCCCGGATGTTTTAGACTGTATGTTCTATTTTTGGTTTAATAATAGTACTTGATCCCAGCTTGTCACCAGGTGAGGTGAAAACACCATGCAGTTACCTACGTCAATAGTGCAGTGTAAAGGTGAGGGTGGAAAAGAGGTATATTGGGCAGCACTCGAGGACCCTGCTATGGACCTGCTAGTTGATCTATGTGATGTTAAGTATAAATTCCAGAGCCTGACAGCATAGACACATTGTACTGTTATTAGTTTAACTCACACCTTCGTCCAACGGAATTTACAATGTAAGATGATTGACTTTACAATGATTTATCCATTTTTAAAGCAAGGTATTTCTTACTGTATCAATTCAGGGCAAGTACCTTGATCAAGGGTCTTGCAGGAGTAGTGGGATTTGAACCTGAGACCTTTAGATTGCAAGGTAATGGTCCTAAATAATATCCCACTGCTGCACTACATGTAATGTTCTGGTTTGTTCAATTCTTATTTATCTTAGTTCTAATTGTAAGAAGTGCACCAATCGGTGTGTAAGCTAGGGTGTGTGTACCTGTTCACTGTAACATTGTCACTGATTTGTCTTTGCAGTGTAAAGACATGTATTTCGGCTTGTGTTTTGTGTGAATGTGCTTTTTTTGGATAATCTTTTGTATTGCGGTGCATTGTTAGGATTGATTGAAGTCGTCTTTGGCAGTTGTAACTAACTCGTCCAACTTTGGGGGGGGTATCTGACATGTCTATGGTTTGTTGACTCATTACTTTGACTCATTCTAAGTCTCAGCTACAGTGTTTACATCTGAAACTTTCTTTAAATGGAATTCTTTTTTCCACTATGAAAATTCACATTTGAGCTAAAGTTTAATATATGCTGTTAATGTTCACTTATTTCAATGTTATGCAGCAGTTTTTTTTTTTTACACCTGGACTAGCCTTTCAGTGCTGAAAATGTGTAATTAATGAAATATTATTGTTCCCTTTTGTATCAGCCTTTAAAGGTAATTTGCAGGAAGTGCAGGCATGGTTTCGCTATGGTTCCTGACTCGCCGATTTCACACAGTGCCGGAGTGTGAATATTCAGATTATCCACTCGTCTATTCTCACGTCTGCCTCTCCTAGATGATCAGTTTGTTATATATGTGCTCAGGGTTTATGCAACGCTGTGTTCTTTCTCAAATATAGTCTGTTCCACATGAGGTTTGCGGGAACAGCTGACCTCCACCCACAGCACTATCAGCCTGAAAAGCGATCAGTTCAGCACAAGCATCACATCACCTTAAACACATGCTTTAATTTTTTCAGTTTTACAGAGGCTTCATGTTTAAGCTGTTGAAATGTAGGTTAATGTTCTGCATTTCCCGAACAAACGGCCAGTAGCAATGCTTCACTTTTAAGTAATTTGGAGCAGTGGTTTTAGTATGGTTAGTTGAAGTTTTTGTAACCAACAAAGATGACAGCTGTGGATGTCTGACTGTGTAATTATAGATACAAAAATTCCTGCGTTTACTTGAGCTCAACTTCTGCGTCTTCAAATAGAGTTGGCTCGGTCTTGGATACCCAGCGCTGCTCGGCGCTCCTGGCACACTTTGATGTTCCCATGAAACGTAAAGGCTGCTGTGTGCTTCGTGCAGATGCAGAAGCGAGATGCAGTGAGTGCAAACAAAATGACATGAATTCAGGCAAACTCATCGGGCACGCGAAAGATTGATTCTGTTTTGCTTGAACAAACAGCACTACATATGTCCTCCTCGCTTTCTTTTCAGGTTCTGGATTTCATCTTTTTCATTATTTGCAGCCATACAGATTTTATACTTTGACGTTTAGCGTTTCATCACTCTGTCATGTGTAGCTATCTTGTAGCTAGTAAACAGTTGACTTTTTTAAGAATTCACTGCTGTTAGTTTGATTGCTGATCAGTCAGGGCAGCAGGCAGTCTAGTGGTTAGAGATCTTGCCATGAAATCCCAGGATCTGCTTACAATCCATACTCTTGAACAAGGTACTTACCCTAAATTGCTACAGTAAAAACCATTCTTTTGTATAAATGTGTAAATCGGTGTAAGGAGCTAAAGATGTAAAGCTAACATTATAAGTCAGTTTGGACAGAGGTATCAGCTAAACAATTAATTGTAAATTAAAAATTGTAAATTACCAGTGGTTAAGAAACACATCAACATACATTACTGATCTCAAGAGACGTACTGAGATGCTGACGCTTTTTCTGTCTTTGCTCGAGTGTTGAGATAGCCTACTTCTTTACTGGACTGTTGAGGTCGGTTTGGCTGCAAAAGCTTAAAAAGCATTAAAGTTCTCAAATGGGGAGTGATTATTCCCAGAGTGAAAGGCCTTGATCCATATATTTTAGAAATTACATGGTATTTTTTAACACCTCCAACACATTCCTGTAACTCAGCATTTATGCCAGAAATGGTTTTATTTGAAAATATTTAAATGGAGTGCATTTTATTGTTTAAAAAATAAGGATGGAATCGTGTTTCAAAAATAGCAGCAAACAGTTTATTTGAAGATGTGGGTTACGAACAGTGAAATGCGAGCACCTTAGTCTAGTGGTGCGGTGTACTGCTAATGCACTTCATTTACTTAATATTGCTAACTGCTTATTGTCCCCATCATCAAACCTGGGTTAATCTTGTCCGCCTGGTTTATTTTTATCATTCATCACTGTATTGTCACTTTGGTTTGTAAGGTGTGTGGGCTGATAACACTATATAACATCCAGTGGAAGTCGCTTTAGAGAAAAGTGTCTGATCTATATCTGCTCATAACAAAAGACATGTTATAAAAATTACTGCTTTAAACTGGGTCATGTTCAGACATGAAGTGGTGTTGCTTGGATAAAGGTTCAGATCCAGTCATGTTTACAGACTGTTATGATCAGGTGATTTAAAAAAAACTGTTTTAATGATGCTTCGTGGGGGAAAGCAGCTTGGCTGGTCTCACTGGTGTGGGAAGTGTAACCGGTGGCCCATTGTTTGAAAATCACATCCTAAAATTCCTCAGCATTTTGTTTTCGAGGCAGTGCTACACAATGTGTATAAGGACTCTTTGACAGTGAACCAGCCTGATGCTTTTTACCTTCATGTATGGTTAATTAACAGATTAACTTAGGTACAGCTTTTGCGGTACCAAAGCTCTGTTTAATTTTGTCTTGATTCTTTAAGATTTTGGGGGATCCTTTTTTTGATTTTTGCAAAGTAGAAGAAATTGTAGTTTTTTTTGCACTGTGGTATTGTTACTGTCCATCCATCAGTTATCAATAACCATTTGTCCAGTGCAGGGTCCAGGTGGTGTGGAGCCTATCACGAGGGAATGGGGGTACACAGAATGTTAGCGTGACATTTTAAATCACATAAACTGCGCGTTTTTCTTTTCTCATGTAACGCTTGGTTCTTCAGTTTGTCTGGCAGCACGTGGAGACCTGTGGTTCCTTACCTGCCGACTTACTGAACCCTTATTTTGGGGGAAATGAAAAGCGAGTGGGTTGGTGGGAGTGTGTTTCACTGAGGGACTGACGGAGAGTGGAGCACTGAACTTTACCTCCCCTAAAAACCTCTCCCCACATCATTTACGCTGCTCAGTAGCTAAATTGTTGGCTTCTTTTTTCCCCTCTCAACATTCTTTAAATATAAAATTTGTGTAAGGGAACTGGGATTCAATGTTATGTAAAAAGATGTAACCGTATGCAAATAAGGCTGCTAGGTAAGAATTGTTGCTTTGCACTGAATGTTTTACCTGTTGCTGTTGTTGAATAGAACTTAACTGAAAGCTCATTTTAATAGTCTGCAATGCTTTATTTATTTAATAAAACCAGTGGACCAAGGGAAACAGCTCTGGGTTTCTGGACAAGTTTGGGATGTGGTAGTTTTTCCTCACTGAAGCTGTAAATTAAAAATTTCCACCACTAATGAGGATAAACATATTTTGATTTGTGTGTAGAGAAATTAGTTTTCCACTCAGTTGAGGCAGTTGTAATTAAGATATTTTTTACACAGAGCTTGCTCATTCTCGCCATGTTGACGAGGGCTTCTCTGGTCCTCATTTTCCCTACCGCGTCACAAACACCTGCTCTTCAGGTAGATGAAGGAAAATCCCCAGCTGTGGTCCGGGGAGCGTTTACCCCGGTGACGCTGCTGAGCTCTGCTGGCTTTGCGTCTTCCTGCACGTAAGAGATTGCTGAAAATGGAAGGGTGGATTGTTCTGTTTCAGGAGAGCATTTTTAGAATCTGGGTGGGTTCGAAATGGGTGCCTTTCATTTCCAGTTGCGTTTGAAGCTACAAGCAGCGCCAAAGGTCTGTTTTGTGGTCCAGTCGGCCGGAGAGTTCGGTAGCACACCTACACTTGACGTTTCCGCTGAAGGGCACTAGGACATACGTTGGCCAGGGCTTTGGCCTCCTGGGGAGGTTATTGAGTGTTTTTCTTTTTCAGAAAATCTCTTTATAGCACTTTGAGTGCGCTGTTGCCGAAAGGGCAGTTTGGCGGCTCTTCAGTGCTGGTCTGAGGAAGTGTGCAGAGGAACCTGGCTGTGTCACACAGGAAGCGCTAGGGGGATGGGGGGGGATTCAGGAAGTGTGCGTTAGGAAGGCAGCTGGGCCTAAAAGAATAGTTTTTTGCTGAAGGAATGCTAGGCTGGCGTCAGCACTGGGTTCCAGCCGCACTGTTAATTCACCCATGAGGATGCCTGGGTTGCAGTAATTGGGTTGGTTGTTGAACACTTTCGCCACTTTGCTGACTTGTGTAAACTGTGCCTGTTAACTGCTATGGACAGAAACTTCAGCTGAATAAATAGTAGTAATTGTGCAGTAGGAATGATGGTATTCATCTGTTGCATGTTTGAAAAAGGAATTATTTTGAAAATGTGATAAGATTGTGGGCTCCTGGACGTTAACGCGGCTGGTTTTGGACAAATGATCGAAATGTTGGATTCCTCGCTGATATGGAGTTTATTCTGAGCCAGGGCCAGAAATCATTTGATCCATTTATCAGAATACACTCGCAGGCTGAAGGTGAGGTACTCGTACCTTCGTTCCAGTGGCTTGCCTGACTGGATCTGGAAGACATTTTATCAAAAACCATGCATCACTTTAAAATAACCTGCGAATATCTGGACAAGTGTGGTTATCATTAGAGTTGAGTAAACGTTTTTCTTAATATGAAACTTTTCAAGCCCCAGTGTTTCGGTTGCCATCGTACACAGTTTTTCACCACCCTGAAATAGCACATATCTACAGTGCTCTAACAAAGGAGAGTCACTTAAAAATTAGTTTTTCTTCATTCTGCTGCTCTGCCGTACTGTTAAAATGAGGTGGTAACCTTCACTGTCCAGGGTGACTCAGGACAGCATCATCTGTCATCAAAACTTAAAGAAGTATTCGAGTGAATTTACTGTAATTATTCCTTGCAGGCAAAATAGTATTAAAAGGTGACAGGAATTGAAAGATTGGTACCTTTTTTTTTTTTTTTGAGGTAGACCAAGGCATGTCTTTAAGCTTTTGAAGTGATAGAGGTAAGAATGTATCAACACTAAAAGTGGTGCATATTGTTATGTTAGTGTCCAAAACGTTGACCCGTGACCCCTGCTTCTGTACACAAGTGTAGAAAGCTCACTCTCACACTCATCTGCTTGTCCTGCTCTTGGACATGGTGGTCTGGAGCCTATCCAGGAATCAGTGGGTGCAAGGTTAGGTCCGTCACAGGGCGGCCACACACACGTGATCACGCACTGCTTTCAACGTCGAATGTCCAGTTCATGTGAACTGCGTGTCTTTGGGCCGTGGGAGGAATCCAGAGTGCCCAGAAGGAACCCACACAGACATGGGCAGAACACGCAAACTCCACATATTCCGAGTCGGGATTGATCCTACGCCCACGCGCAGAGACGTCAGTGCTACCTGCTGCACCGCCATGCCACACGGTGTTAAAAAGCTGTTGACTACAAATTTATAGTTGTTTTTGCATCGCTACGCTTATTTCTGAGTTGTGTTGGCTGTACCACAGTCAATTTGCGAGGGTAATGTTCCAGCTAAGACATCTGGGCTATCCCTTTTGGTTGAAGGGCAGCGTTTTACACTACTTAGGTGGGAGGGAAATCAAGGAAATGAGGGCATGGAAAATATTCCCCACCCTTTTTTTTTTATTTTGGAATGTAACGCCCTTTGAAATGGACAACTTGACTTGAGATTACCCCAGTAAAGATGGCTGGTTTTGGGTGCTACAGGATGCGTTTTTCTGCAGTGGATCCTGTGAAGGATTATCTGTCTATGGTCACGTATTGCTGCCACCAAACAGCAGTTCCGTCAGGATGATCAAACCAGCGTTAACATTTGGGACTTCATAGCCTGTTGATGGTATGTCCAAGTGATACCTTGTCATATTGCCTTTTACCAGAAGTTATTGAGCACGTGTTGTGAATCGCTTGTGAAATAAGAATATTTTCTTGTAGGTTTGTATGTTCAGTCATTTTTAATGACTAATTTCAGGCATTGACAATGGAATTCTTGGTTAAAGGTTTTACTGTGTTGGGATTAGATGACTGGGGCACAGTGAGACCACCTGTCACCGTCTGCGTCATTTAAACTGGTCTTGTGTCTCTGTCCCCATGTGCCTCTCCAGGCGCTGGCCATGCCGTCGAGTGCACGGGCCGGGAGCCTGAAGGACCCAGAAGTGGCCGAGCTGTTCTACAGAGAGGACCCGGAGAAACTGTTCACTGACCTGCGGGAGATTGGACATGGCAGCTTTGGCGCCGTGTACTTTGTAAGGAAGGGGCCCGGAGGATGTGGGAGGGTGAGGGCGATTAAAAATGATGTGGAGGTGTGTACGAGGAAGGCAAAGGGGATTTAGGGGTAGGATGTGCTGTTGAAATTATTGCACCGGGAGACATGATTTCAGTGGCAAATGTTGTACTTATTTGTCCCTAAGCAGACATTTTTTAACCCAGAGCTGCTTAAGTATTAGTTTTGGTAAAACAGGCAGCACAAATAACCGCAGTAGCACTCATGTCACAAAATTATGGCATAATAATATCAATATTATTAAAGTCAAACTGTATGTCAGTAGTGCTGTTGTTAGATTAGTCAATCTGCGTGTTTTCAGAAGTGATGCCTATTTTGGTTCCATTGCAATTTAGTTTCAACTGCATGTAACTGTGTCCTGCACGTTCCTCTCTGTCAGGCTCGGGATGTCCGCACAAATGAGGTGGTGGCGATTAAGAAAATGTCCTATAGCGGCAAGCAGTCCAACGAAGTGAGTGTCCAGATGTCATATATTGACAAGTACTACCCAGCTTGTTCACACTCTGCCTTGATTTGTGGGGGTGGTTTTCAGTTGAAGTTGGTGTCTTTACAACAGCTGCTTAGACTGGGTGCAAAGCATGAAGGGAAAAGGGTTGTTGCATCTTAATACAGCCACATAACATTGTAGTTCTGTTTGCGCTGCAGTGGAGACACCTGTTATGGGCTGGAATTTTAACTGTTTTTCTTTTTGGCAGAAATGGCAGGACATTATCAAAGAAGTCAAGTTCTTGCAGAAGTTACGACACCCCAACACTATTGAGTATAAAGGATGTTACTTGAGGGAGCACACAGCCTGGGTGAGTTGTGGAAGCTCCGCACTTAGCTGCGCTCCACAAAAAATAAAATAAAAAATTGTCAAAAACTTAACTTGATGGAGGTTGAAATCGACAAAATGAAATGGCATTTAGGTCTTGCAGTAGTTACTTCAGTGTTGTTTGCAGAGTTTGACATACAGTACTGTGCAAAAGTCTTAGGCACTTAGATGTTTCACAGAAATGTTTTAGACGGTTATTTAATGTCTTCTTCATTAGTGTCAATACGCAAGAGCATATTTTACATTTCCAGGCATTCCTTTTGCAAAAAGTTACAGTATTACAGTAAGGGTTTTGTATGTTAAAGAAAGAACACACACACACAGTCTGAAACCGCTTATCCAAAGCGGGCTCGCAGCGAACCGGAGCCTAACCCAGCAACATGGGGCACAAGGCTGGAGGGGGAGGGGACACACCTATGGCGGGACACCAGTCCATCGTAAGGCACCCCAAGCAGGACTCGACCCCCAGACCCGCCAGAGAGCGGGACCCAGCCAAGACCGCCATGCCAAGCGGTTGTTGACGATGGATGGTTACTAAATTTTGTAGGATGTTTATTAAGAGCATTGTTTTTGGAAGCATTCTCACTTTACAGGTTTTTTTCCCAAGTGCCTAAAACTTTTGCACAGTACTGTAGTTGAAGGACTGTGTTAGATTTTGTGTAAGAAAAGTATGCAGTTCTTTAACACTTTCCTTAAAGTGGCTCCTTGTTTTGTGCAGTCCATAAGGTAAGTGAAAATGAGTGCGGTGTGGGCGTAGCTCAGTACCTGGTTTACATATAACAATATATTCTTAAATTCTTCCGAAGGTTGCCATACGGAATTTTATTGTATTGTATACAGTGACAAAGTATCGTATTATATGTTATCTCTATATATTTGTATCGATATAAACATGTTTGTCATGGGCCAAACGGAGAAATGTGGCAGACTTCTATAACAGTCTTGTTTTCTCTCTGTGTGTTGCAGAGTCAGTCATTGTGCATGTAATCCTTGTTATCTTTCAGCTGGTGATGGAGTACTGCTTAGGTTCAGCATCTGACCTTCTGGAAGGTGAGTAGCAGAACGGAAGATTGTTTTAGTCTTCCTCAAATAGTTGATGGTCAGAGGTGTAGGTCTGCAGTAAGAATTGTGTCGTATAAAGTAGTAATTATGCGCAGTGTGTTGAAGGCCCATCAGAGGAGCATAACTGCTTGTGATTTTCTCTCTACAGTTCACAAGAAGCCACTACAGGAAGTGGAAATAGCTGCTATTACCCATGGCGCACTGCAGGGTTTGGCGTATCTTCACTCTCACAACATGATTCACAGGTAAATCGGATGTTTGCTGCTTTCACATGGTACAGCAAACAGGATGAGGTGTCGATCTTCTGAGATCCATTAATCATCTTTGGCGACGACATTTCAAGGGATGTGAAGGCAGGGAACATCTTGCTGACGGAACCTGGTCAAGTGAAGCTGGGAGATTTTGGTTCTGCCTCCATCGTTTCTCCCGCCAACTCCTTTGTGGGCACACCCTACTGGTAAGTCCTTTGACTACAGAGCAAAAACCATGAGTGTATTGCTTTAAACGTGTGCGGAGCATACGCACTTTGGTTGGGACTTTCTGGAGGTGAGCAGAATGTAAAAGACATTCCCAGTGATGCAACTTGGAGCAGGACTCGTTCTGAACGTTTGCGGTGTTGATGTATGGGCCTCCAGAACGCCACATGCTTCAAATAATACATCTTAAATGTTTATTCACGATGCTGTTCACGCACACTCACGACTGCCTTTTCCACACCCCGTATAGGATGGCCCCGGAAGTGATTCTCGCAATGGATGAGGGCCAGTACGATGGCAAGGTGGACGTATGGTCACTGGGCATAACCTGCATAGAGCTAGGTAAGAACAGAGGAGGAAATGGAGTGCAAATCCATGCATTTTGGAGCGTGCCGGGTCAATGCTGTACGAAACATTTGTGAAACGGGTGCCGGGGATCCCCTCTTGGGCCTCTGTATGTACAATGGACTGATCAAGTTGACAGTGTACACTGATTAGAGCAAAGGTTTAAGGTAATACTTTGCCTGTGTCACTTCTGTTAGCGGAGAGGAAGCCCCCCCTTTTCAACATGAACGCTATGAGTGCCTTATACCACATCGCCCAGAACGAGAGCCCTGTCCTGCAGTCAAACCACTGGTGAGCAGACGGCTGCTGCGTCTTGTTGCTCTGGTCGCCGAACGAAAGTGCTCGATTGTAACATACGAATGCCCTCTTTTCGCTCTCAGGTCAGATTTTTTTCGTAACTTTGTCGACTCGTGTCTGCAGAAGATCCCCCAGGACAGGCCTACCTCTGATGTACTGCTCAAGGTAAGCGTGACGCTAGCTTGTGCGCAAACTCGGCGGCGTCTCATTTTCACGCGACAGACGAGTGACCGTTACAGGTGCCGATCAAAAACGTTCTCTGCCCTTCCAGCACCGGTTCCTTTGTCGAGAACGCCCCGTGTCTGTGGTGTTGGACCTGATAGCGCGGACGAAGGACGCAGTCAGGGAGCTGGACAACTTGCAGTATCGCAAGATGAAGAAGATCCTGTTCCAGGAGACGCACAATGGCCCCACGACAGAGGGAGGGGAGGAGGAGGAGGTAGGCCTTCCCGTTTTAGCAGTCTCTCTTGCCTTTGCTTGACAGTCAGCGGGTTAACAAGTTAATCCTCCCTCTCTGTGTTTGTGTTGTGATCGTCTGTGAAATGTCCTACAGTCATCTTCCATCTCTGTCCCCGTGTGTCAGGAGGTGGAGCAGTACATGCTGCGGACCGGCACTATCAACAGCATGGAGAGCTCCCATTCGGTGCCCTCCATGTCCATCAGCGCCAGTTCGCAGAGCAGCTCTGTCAACAGCCTGGCGGACGGCTCCGACGACAGCGGCGAGATGGCCATGATGCAGGAGGGCGAGCACACGGTCACTTCCAACAGCTCCGTCATCCATCTGCCCCCGGTTAGCAAATAGCTCACAACGGGAGGGAGCGGCTTCTTCCTCAACTGTAACCCTTTACCGATGTGTCCGGCTGGATTACAGGGCAATTGAACTGTGGCTCCACTCTGTGCTCGTTTACGCTTTGCGCATGTGTTCAGCCTGTTTATGGCTTCCGTAGTGATTCGCCTTCCTCTTCTTTAGGGTCACGAGAACATTTATGATGACCCTTATCAGCCTGAGCTCGATGCCCCGCAGCAGGCCTCTTCGGGAGCCCGCCGGAGGGCCTACTACCGCAACCGGGACCACTTTGCCACCATCCGCACAGCCTCCCTGGTAAGCAGAGGCACAAGCATGGTGAGGCTGCACCACAGCATGTGTTTCATTACTGTACAGCAGCGTACTGAACTAAGGGCGCTGTCGGAACTTACTGATGAACGTCTGTTTTAGCCCGTACACATCAGTCATGTTCATGCTCATTTACTTTGCCTCAGCAGAGTTCAGCTAGCATGTATCACAGGTAAGGCCTGAAAAGCAAAAGCTTTAGAGTATTAGTCGGGTTTTCTAAGATCGGCTGGTGCAGAAGGCAGTTTGGGGGCTCTGGTGTCAGGACCCCATACCTGCCACAGGCGGCTGTTCCCGAGGGAGACGTTTACGAATGAATCCACGAAGTCTGCTGGCCGTGGTGTTATTGGAAACTGCGCACAAAATTTTGTCATGCCCCGCTGGTGGAGAAAAAAAATGTATTTAGACACAGTATAACAAATTCATCTTGCCAAGTTTTTCATTTGAATAATATTACATAAATATAATCATCCATTCCAAGACTGTCTGTTCTAGCCATTTGTTGTACATTTAATTCTGTTATTTTAAAACGTTCTTTCCATACTTGGAGACGGAAAGGTGGAGTAGTTAGGTAACTTGACATGTGAGACAAACATTACAGATTTACATCCCCTGGGAAACAACTGTTGTTTTTACCTTTTAAGAATGGTAGCTGATATAAATGAATATTAGCTGAGCAGATGTTTATGTATAATTACATTTCATTGTTCATCTATTGTACATTTCAGCTTATTCTCTGTAGAGCCCATCCTAACACGGCTGCCCTCAAGAGCAAAAAAAAAAAGAAAAAAAAATCATTTAACAGTTTAAAACAGTTTTTCTAAGTGTGGGGAAAAAATCCAGAAGGCAATCGACACAGAACAACCTTAGGGGTTAGCGGATAACAAAAAGACTTTTCTGACAGGATCCTGAATCTAGTAGTGTGTCTGTAGGTGCCTCTAAGGCAGTGAAATTGATTTGGCACTTTGGGGTCTTTTAAAAAGTCTGTGCCTCTGTGAAGGTACCCATGGAAGCAGGTGCTCCAAAAAACTGGGGCTAAATTGCCTGCCTCTGCTAATCCTGCAGGTGACGCGACAGATCCAGGAGCACGAGCAGGGCTCGGCTCTGCGGGAGCAGATGTCCGGCTACAAGCGCATGCGACGACAGCACCAGAAGCAGCTGATGGCGCTGGAGAACAAGCTGAAGGCCGAGATGGACGAGCACCAGCTGCGCCTGGACAAGGAGCTGGAAACACAGAGGAACAGCTTTTCGGGGGAGGGAGACAAACTGAGCAAAAAGCACCAGGCGATCTTGGAGAAGGAGGTACAGAATTTGGGGACAAAGTGGAGACCAGGAATGAGTTCAGGCATTTCTGGAAGTATGGAACTTACTGTATCCTGTTATCTTAACTGTGATCATTTGCCCTGTATGAGAAGTCTTGATAAAAGTGAACATTTATTGAAAGTTACAACACATGTTGGCAACGGTGGGGATGAGCAGCAGTGAAGAAGGGAACAAGTTTGAGGGATGGGGTGAGAAGAAAAGGTGCAGGTTGACTGGCCCTGAGGGCCTGGTGTGTGACTGACAGCCCATGAGTGTTAGTGAAAGCTGTACAAACTGTGTCACACCTGAATGTTTCCAACTGACAAGGGCTCCCAAAGGCACCGAGGCAATGAAGAAGCTCCGAGGCTCACTGTGGGGTCGGGGTCGTGCTCACATGTCAAAATGTAACTGATGAGGTGCCTCTGTCTGCAGACCAAGGCAGCACTGGCAGAGGAGAAGAAGTTCCAGCAGCACATCCTGAGCCAGCAGAAGAAGGAGCTGTCCACCCTGCTGGAGTCTCAGAAGCGCCAGTACCGCCAACGCAAGGAGCAGCTCAAGGAGGTGCGAGAGCGCCGCTTCTTGCTCGCTAGTGTTCGTTCACAGCGTACCACCCGCCCGTGCATCCCTGACCCCTGCGGCCACTTACTGTGTATCGGGGAGGTATGAGGGAGGTGGCGGGCGGTGCTGTGGTTCAGCACACACTGCAGCCTCGATGTCCACGGCTCCTGTGTTTGAAAAGGGCCCCACTTTAGCAGCACCCTGTTGCACGGGTGTCGCACACAGGTTTTCACAAGTGTTGCTCTCCTCCTTTCGCCGCACGCACAGGAGCTGAACGAGAACCAGTCGACACCGAAGCGGGAGAAGCAGGAGTGGCTGGTGCGCCAGAAGGAGTGTCTGCAGCAGCAGCAGGCGGAGGAGGAGGCGGCGCTGCTGCACCGCCAGAGGCAGTACTACGAGCTCCAGTGCAGGCAGTACAAGAGGAAGATGCTGCTGGCCCGGCACAACCTGGAGCAGGATCTGCTGAGAGAGGTGCCCCGCAGTTCTGCCTCCTTTGCCACATTAAAGCATTGGACGCGTGCCTCCACATAAATGTTAGAATGCGATGCCTAGTTTAAAGGGGTGTCTCTGAAAGTCAACAGCAGCAGTTTGTGTCGAGGTGCTAGAAATGAACTCGTGCAGGACCACTTGTACATCTTGCAGGTCTTGGCTTGAAGATATTTGGTGAGCAAATGACCTGACCCTCTTAAATGAACGCGGTTTGTGAGTGTTCCTCTGACGTGTTAATGGTTACAGATATAGTCTGGTCGTCTGCGTGTCCTTAAAACGACTGTCCGTAGTTATTCATAACAACTCGGTGAAGGTGGGACAGCAGGTGGCGTACTGGTTAGAGCAGCCGCCTTTGGGGCCGGTTCAGTTCCCATCTCCAGCTGTGGTACTGTTTAGCAGGGTACTTACCCTGAATTGCTCCAGTAAAAATTACCCAGCTGTTTAAATGCGTAAATGAGTGTAACTCACTTAATGGTGAGTTGGTCTGGGTTAAAGCATTAGCTAAATGAACAGATGTATTAGGGACAGCTGGTAATGTAGTGGGTAGAGCTGTTGCCTTTGGACCCAAAGGTTCTGATAGGTACTTGGCCTAAACTGCTCCAGTACAAAAAAAATTTACCTTGCTGTATAAATAGGTAAATAATTGTCAGTAGCTTAACACTGTTACTTTGGAGAAAAGGCATTAAATATGAATATTTATAAAAATGAATGTATAACTGTAAAGACGTTAAAGCCAGATGAATCTCGACAATAATGTCTAGAATTAGCTGCGAGCACTCCAGGGGTGCAGGGCACTGCGTCCAGTGGCCTCTCTCACTGCCCTGCGCTGCTCCTTCTGTCCCAGGAGCTGAATAAGAAGCAGACCCAGAAGGACCTGGAATGCGCACAGCTGCTGCGGCACCACGAGTCCACGCAGGAGCTGGAGTTCCGGCAGCTGGCCTTAGTGCAGCGCACCCGGGCCGAACTGATCCGCACGCAGCACCAGACAGAGCTCACCAACCAGCTTGAGTACAACAAGCGGCGCGAGCAAGAACTACGGCAGAAGCACGCCGTGGAGGTGCGCCAGCAGCCCAAGAGCCTCAAAGTGAGTGAGCCCCGAGAAGGAGGGGCGGGCGGGGGGGAGCCGGACCCCGGCAGCGACGGCACTGACCGGAACCTTGGTGCACTTCTCAGGGAGGTAGTCGGGGAGGGCGAGGGAAATGCAGACGTGCTTTCGGAGGGCGAAGGGGAGCAGGAGGAGCAGGAGAGTGATGACACAGGGGGGGCTGGAGGGAGTCCAGAGATGCCGGGAGTCTCAGTGCTGGGAAAGGTCTTTGAAGGAGGAGGCGGCATCACTAGCCAGACTGCAGCCATAGAGGAAGAGCAGAGCGCGTGGACGAGTGAGGATGGTGTGCCGGAGGGATGCGAGGCAGAGGGCGCCGGCATTTTTGAGGGGGTCACGGCCCTCGGCCCGGAGGACGAGCGGAAGGCCGAGGGAGAGGGTCAGTGGTCAGACGGGGAGGTGCGAGGCAGGCCTGGGCCCCCCGAGGGCGCCGTGTGGGAGGAGGATTACGGAGGAAGCGACACAGACATG
Source organism: Scleropages formosus (assembly GCF_900964775.1). Lineage (NCBI taxonomy): Eukaryota > Metazoa > Chordata > Actinopteri > Osteoglossiformes > Osteoglossidae > Scleropages > Scleropages formosus. The sequence goes on along the minus strand of NC_041825.1, from coordinate 2,914,555 downwards.
GAAGCGGGAGATGAGGAGGACGAGGGCAGGGGCGTGGCGGACGGCGGCACCTCCGAGGAGGTGTCCGTCCATCCGGAGCGACACAGGGAGCGCGAGGCAGACGAGCTCTCAGAGTTCTACTTCCCCGAGTCTGTGGAAGAGCTGGACTCGCCTCCCCTGTCTGTCCCCCCTGCTCCTCCCGCCCCCCACCCTTCCCTCCCGTCACTTTTCTCCCACGCCATCTGCCTGGTCCTGTCACTGTCGGCTGCAGCGCGCCCCACCCTGCTCGTCCTGCTGGTCCTCTCCATCTTTCTGCTGTCTCTCCGGCGCTCGCCCCCACTCCCGTCGCTGCCCTCGCTGCTCCTTTCTGCCGAGCTCATCCTCATGGCGCTCTTCTTCTCCTACCTCTTCCTGCGCTCGTGCTGCTCCCTCTCTCTGTCCCTTTACCTCACCTTTGCCCTCTGGGGCTGCGGCCTCTTCAGTTTAGGCCTCTCAGTGAGCCTTGGCCTCTACTACGTCCCCGTGGCCCTGGTGTCGGCCTTCTTCCTCAGCTCGCCATCCCTCTTCCTCTCCCTCTACCTGCTCATCGTGTTGGTGGTGCGCCCGGCGCGGCTCTTCTTGCAAAATGCCCCAAAGAAACTGAACCGGCTGTGGGTGCGAGTCCTCTTCAGGCTCCCCAAGCCCTTGTTCACCGTGTGCCAGTCTCTGCTGGGCGGCCTCGCCGAGAGAAGCTTGTATGACATGTTCCCCAAGGCGGGTCGGAACTGGGGGGTGCGCCAGTCCAAAATCCCCGTGCCCCTGAGGACGCTCCCGCCCGAGTATTTGTCGCGACTCGCCAGGGCCTCGGCCGCCTCCAAGGCCTTGCTATGGGTTCGCCGCTTCCTCAGGCGGCCCATCGGAGCCCTCGCCGACTGGGCCAACGCGGTGGTGCTCAAGCTGGCCGGGCGCCTGCTGGGAAAGCTGCCCAGGAGGTACCTGAGCAAGATGAGGACCTTGGGCCTGCTGCGGGAAGAGAGGGCGAGCCGGCTGCCCCGGCTGCTGCCCCGGGAGGTGCGGGAACGGCGCGACAGGGAGCGCAGGAGGAGGGAGAGGGAGCGCAGGAGGAGGGAGGACAGAGAGAGGATGATGAGGGAGGCCGGGAGGTGGGAGTGCGGCTTGAGGCGAACGGCATCGGGAAGGAGCATAAGGGGAAAGGTGATTCCCTGGCGATAGGAGGGGGGGGGGGGGCTGGGCTGGGCTGGGCTGGGGGGCACATGTTCATGCAAATGTACAGTGTTCTGTTTCATATGTTCCTGTGTTTATATTACATTGCGTCAATGTTGTGCTTGACTTCAGTCAGTTTCTTGGCCCCCTGCTATAACGGGGGGGGGTGGGACAGAAGCAAAGAACATGCGGTCAGTCACCGAATGTGAATTCACCCCCGACCCCTGCATGTGCTTGTCCTACAAGCGTGTGAATGTTGGTCCTTGGCATGTAGTGGCCTCCCCCCCCAGTTTCCTTACATCCATGTTGTTTTACTTTTTGTAAAAGTTTAATCAGTGTTGTTTTCTGTATTTAAAAGTTAGTGTATTGTTTTTTTTCAGTACCCTTTTGTGAACTGATTACTGTTGTTTTTGTATGTGATTTAAATTTCGAAGTCTTAAGGTTTCATATCTGAAATTTATAGTCTTGCACTGTCAATATAAATGGTTATTAATAAGTTGTCATCTGATCAGGATTCATTGGTAGTCTTGAAACTATTTTTTTTTCCCCTTTCTCTCAGATTGGCAATATTATTAAGGCACAAAAAAGAACACTACATTGCAGACGGTCCCTATATAGTGCAATAGGAATTGAGAATGGACACCTAGTACCTAGTCCAGTAACTCGCTACACTAGCTCGCCCACCTACTGTCTTACCTTGCACATTTAATTGACTTGGGAAAAGGTCCAGTGATTCGCATCTCCAGCCAAACTAGTTGATTAGGAAGCCGTTGGTCGGGCTCAGAACGGAGCCATGCGAGATGAGTGACTGGGACCCGATGCACAGCGTCACAAATTACTGTACTCTGCTCCTGAAGTTGGGAAACATCACCTAGTGCTGCCACTTCGCTGTAGGACTGAGTCATAGGTGTCGTTATAACACCCAGACAGTTTCTAGTCGTTTAAAATGTGAATTCTCACTACACGTAAAGTTTTCCAACTCCGTGTTGTGCTGCTTTGTGTATCGAACCTTCTATCGTTCTGTTGATCGGTAGCTTAACCGCCTCCTCGTTGCGGCACCATCCACGGTGTTAGTGGTCGCCGTCGGCCACCTCGCTTGTCACATATTGTTCCTCATGAGTGTTTTTTTCTTTTCTCCTTCGTTATGTCGAGATAGTAGGAGGAGGTTGTGGAGTCAAATCTGAACACGAGGCAGAGTGCACATGGTGCCAAGTTTGGGTGAGGGTGAGCTCTTGGTTTGGGGAGAAATGAGCACAGGAAGTCTGTTTGTCACTGATGAGACTGCGTTGGCCAGGACAGTATTAGTTGTGAGCGACGGATGTTGCAGCCGCTCCACTGCCTGGGAGAAGTCGCTAGTTTAAGGAGCAGCGTCAACTTCTTTGCACTTTCGGCGATTCGCTTTGAAGGATTTGCCGTGAAAACGAGTTTATGAAGACATTTTTATTTAATAGTGGCTTTATTCAGTGGTGATTCTCCCAAATATGCAAGGAGTAACTCCTTATGAACAATGTTATAGATTGTTCAAATACCTGTATTTTGCAGTTTGTTTTGGGTGTTTTTTGTTTGTTTAAAAACACCAAGTGAGGGTAATTCATTGAGAGTATTTCACTAAAGTTGATACCAAAGATTAAGGGGTGTTTGGTTTTGACCATCCCGGAATGTGTAGATGGAAATTTGCATATCACAGTGAAGTGGTAGCCTTAGCAGTCTAGATTTCTTTTTATTTATTTATTTTTTTTTTAATATAAACGTTTTGTTCCTACAAATCGGACTGATGCTGTTGGCTATGTAAAGAGCCATTTGGGGACATGCAGCGCACAGTGTTTGTACCTCAAACGCTTTGTATTTCCCCCTCTGCCACTCCACTGGTTTTTGACACCGTACAGAAAGGGAAGGGAGACACCTACTTAGAGGAAGGAGACGTTTAAAAGAGGATCAATTCCACTGAAGAAAAGTTGGTAACTGTTCATGCATTAGAGCACAGAAGTGGCCCTGAATGTCCATTTGAGAGCAGAAGGACTCGGCTGTTCCGTAACTCCCGATCAGTAGCTCGCTCAGGGATGGAGATGGATTTAACTCATTGTCTCCATGTAACATTTAGGGGTATACATTTTATTTAATGTACACAAAGGCTGCCCTGGTGTACATCTCAATTATGTAAATTAGCACACAATTAATAATGCAAAAATATTCTGCTCCAAAAAGAGAATCAGCATTTTGTGTTGAGCAGTCATTTTCTGTTCACATTGAATGTATTTTATTTGATTTTTATTTTTTCTTAAAATCCCTTGTCTTTGTTTTATATGCAAGTAAGTTATTTATGATTGATTTTCAAAGAATTTATGCCTTATGTAAATGTTATGTAGTTTTTGTTTGGTTTGTATTTGTCCACATGTGCATGTTTAGCCATTTGTCTGCATTTCATTTTTTGTGTGTATATGCAATATTCCATTACACACAAGATTTTCTCCACCCAAATAAATTTTATGTTGAAACGTCATTTTAATGTGTTGTTCATTTTTTTAATATTTGTTTTTCATCATTTAATTCCTGTCCTGAGTTACTAATTTAGTCCAGCATATCACATTAGTCGTAATAGACTGAATATATGTGTGTTGGTTTTTAAGAAAAAAAAGTTATTCAATATTATAAGAGGTTGTTAGTTGAATTTCTCTTAACTGTGGCACCTCGCTGCTCCGCCCTCTTGATGGCAGCCTCACTGGGTCCCGGCACCGAATTCTGTACCATATATTAGGAAATGAAAGCACTGGATGTGCATCGCCCCTTCCCGGATTATCATTCAGTGTTTCTCTATGTTACATTGTTATTCTGCACCAGGTCAAAGCACTTGGTTTCCTATATTTGACAAATACAAACATGGTTCAGGTCACAAAGGACAGGAAGAACCTCTAGATGTGGCTGGAACTTGCGTTTCTGCGGAAGACAATAGAAATGGGGGGCTCTTTAATTTTGACCTGAACGTTTTTGCTGCAAGTTTATTGCAGCTTCTTAATTTAAAGTTCACGAGACATGCAAACACCTCTTAGTTTTCTTAGTGTGTGCAGGAAAGTTTAAGGCAAACGGCGTTTGGCCTGATCAAAGATCACGCAGACTTTGGTTTATGAACCGAACTGCTGCCACTCGACAGGTTCGAGCTCTTCTGCGTGAGGTTGGCTTCGTGTCTGTACCTCATTTTAACTTGGGCCCCACCTAATGACTTGGACTCCGATGACAAGCGCTTCACCCATCCGCGGAAAGAGCGTTTCGCGTGTCTGTTCAGCCTTGGGGGAAAAACCAAAGGAACGTTTGTCTTTCGCTCTCTACAGTCCAAAGAGCTCCAGATCAAGCGCCAATTCCAGGACACGTGTAAGATCCAGACCCGCCAGTACAAGGCGCTGCGCAACCACCTGCTGGAGAGCACGCCCAAGGCGGACCACAAGGCCGTGCTCAAGAGGCTGAAGGAGGAGCAGACTCGTAAGCTGGCCATCCTGGCCGAGCAGTATGACCACTCCATCAACGACATGCTCTCCACACAGGCTGTGAGTAAGGCAAGGAGACACTCAGTCGGCACACCACAGTACACTGACACGCGGGGATCCCGGAGCCGCTCCTCATCCGTCGCAATCTTACCACAGAGAGTCACCATCTGTCACGCTGCACTCGTAGCACTCCCTTTAGGACACCGAGAGGCAAAATGACATGTCGTTAGAACGTGATGCTGGATGTGGGTTTTAGGCTTTGGTTTTTATTTTTTCCTTATTTATTCTCCCTGCACTGTAAACACACCAATATCAGGTGCCGCCCTGTTGCGTGACGACGATTTGTAGACGACCACTTCCTCGCTGCTGTATATAAGGGGACTGGAAAAGGTGACCGTCGAGATGTTTTCCGTCTCTGCTATGTACATTTCTGCAATTTGCCTTTTGAATTGCCTGAACAATTGTAAACGCCCAAAGAAAGGAGGAAGCTGGATACAGGGGTTGCTTTCTAATGAATTAGGTTATTTATTTATTTATTTTATTCATTGGAAAGCAGGTATGTGTCCCTGTGATCATTTGAATTCAAAAGAATGATCTGACCAGACGGGACCGGTTTTTAGGTCCGTTTATGTGCGCCTTAATTATAAGCAACAGTCCCAGATTAACATAACCGTCAGTTTGACCAGACAACTGTCTTCTCGTAAATAAAGTGTCGCACCAGTGATGGCAGAACTCAGGATCTCGGGTGGTTGAGCTGCCGGCCACTCATTTTTTATCTAAAGCCTGCAGTTTTACAGCAGAGATTTGGTTTTGATAATTATGGATCGTAAACCTCCGAGCAGCCTGGGTTGTGAAGGCAACGGTATATTGAATATTAAATATTAAAAGCGGAAATTTGAGCTACTTGAGGCCACAGCGCTGTCAGGTAGGAGTCAGACAGTCCGCTGTGCGAGACGCTCGAGCCTGTGAGGCTGCTTCCGCGACATCGTGAAACGCAAGGCGCTTTGGACGAGACGTGCAAGAGTAGTAAACCGATAGGATCATCCATTACGTGTTCAGTAGGAACAAGGAGTCATAATTAGCAATGAGGCTTTTCGAGTGAGCTCCGTGAAGTTGGCCCCCCTAACAAACAGCACAAATGAAAAAAACCTCATGATTCGTTAGTGCTACTTTTGTGCCGTAAAAATTAGAATTTGTGCCGTTGCAGTTTTTCAGATATTAACGTTTATTTTTTTCCAAAGTGACGTCACTCCACCATCCCCACAACGCCGCAGACGCTCGAATTCGGGCTCATTCGTTAGCGCTACATTTGTGCTGTTCGAACCGCGGTCCAATCTCTTTTATGTTTTCAGATATAAAGGATAGCATTTCACGTGATGTCACCCGGAACCGTGAAGTTGTCCCCCCTACAAACGGCGCAAATAAAGAAATACATATTTTTCGTTAGTGCTACATTTGTGCCAATTTGTGCAGTTTTAAATCACTGTTGTATCTATTTTACTTTTGGAGAAAATGAAAGTTCTTCACGCTGGAAGTGACATCACCAGCCCCCCTACGACACCACAGACAGTTGAATTCGGGGTCATTCATTACTGCTACATTTGTGCCGTTCAAACTGCGTTTGTATCTTTGTCCTACTGTCATGTGAAATACTATCCGTTATATTAAAAAAAGAGGGGGCGCGGTGGCGCGGTGGCACAGTGGGTTGGACCGGGTCCTGCTTTCCAGTGGGTCTGGGGTTCGAGTCCCGCTTGGGGTGCCTTGCGGCGGACTGGCGTCCCGTCCTGGGTGTGTCCCCTCCCCCTCCGGCCTTACGCCTTGTGTTGCTGGATAGGCTCCGGTTCCCCGCGACCCCGTATGGGATGAGCGGTTCAGCAAATGTGTGTGTGTGTGTGTGTGTATATTAAAAAAAAGTGAAATAGGACTGCAGTTCTAATGGCAGAAATGAGCACAAATGTAGCACTAATGACTGAGCGTAAATTCGAGTTTCTGCGGCATTTTAGGGGGGCTGGAGTGAGGTCACGTGCCATGTAAACAATCGCGTATATCTCCAGGATCAGAGGAGGTAGATCCGCGGTTTAAACGGCACAAATCGGCATAAATGTAGCACTAATGAATGAGCCGAAATTCGAGTTCCTGCGGCGTTGTGGGGGGGTGGAGTGACATCACTTACAGAAAAAAAAAATGGCACAAATTCTAGTTTTTACGACACAAAATGGCACAAATGTAGCACTAACGAATCGTAAGGTTTCCTGCTGTTTGCAGGGGGACCAACTTCGCGGAGCTTTTCGAGCGGCGTTCCTCATGCCGTAATGTTTCCGATCTTGGCAAAGTCCTCCCATATTTTTTATTTTCCTTTCGTTCGTTTCGCTAATACCGAGAGAAATGAATTTGCAGGAACACCCACTATCTCAAACGGCGCAGCAGGCCGATCGCCGAAGAGATCCCATGAAGCCCTTTCTGTCCTCCTCCAGCTGCGGCTCGACGAGACGCAGGAGGCCGAGTACCAGGTGCTGCGCATGCAGCTGCAGCAGGAGTTGGAGCTGCTGAACGCCTACCAGAGCAAGATCAAGATCCACACGGACTCGCAGCACGAGCGCGAGGTCAAAGACCTGGAGCAGAGAGTATCCATCCGGCGAGCGCTGCTGGAGCAGAGGGTGAGCTGGGTGGGGCGACGTCCCGTTGTCCGGAGGGAGGCGGGTGCCGGCGTGCGCGTTGCATGACCCCGTTGCCGATGAGCCGTGTTCCGCCCCCAGATCGAGGAGGAGATGCTGGCCCTGCAGAACGAGCGCTCGGAGCGCATCAGGGCCCTGCTGGAGCGGCAGGCCCACGAAATCGAGGCCTTCGACTCGGAGAGCATGAGGCTCGGCTTCAGCAACATGGCGCTCACAGGCATCCCCGCGGAGGCCTTCAACCAGGGCTATCCGAACCCGCCGGTTCCTTCAGGGGGCTGGCCGTCGCGCCCCGTCCCGCGCTCGGGCAGCCACTGGACGCACGGCGTGCACCCGCAGAACTCGGGGGCGCCGCACTCCTGGAGGAGCCAGAGCAGCTGCGGCGGTGGGGGCTTCAGCAGGGGGGAGTCGGTCACGTCGCTGCACGGCGTGAGCCGGGAGGGCGGCCTCCACTCCTCGCACTCGTCCGCCTCGTCGTCATCCTCGTCCTCCTCCTCCCACCACCACCACTACCTCCCGCAGCACTACCACCACCAGAGCACCCCGCAGCTCTACAGGGAGCGGGAGCGGGAGAGAGAGAGGGAGCGGGAGCGGGAACGGGAGAGAGAACGGGAATGGGTGGGAGGTGGGGGGGGCCACTTGTCCCACTCTCATGCCCACTCCCACCACTTGCCCTCCCGCTCCTCCTCTCAGTCCCTTGCCCTCCTCCCCCCGCTGCCACCCCCACCCCCCATATCTCTGTCCTCTTCCTCCCCGCCGTCCTCATCTTCATCTTCCTCCTCGCAGGGGGGTTACAGCGGGGGTGGGGGCGGGGGCCTGGTGGTGAGGGGCCCCAGTTTAATGGCCCTAAGAAACAGTCCCCAGCCCCTGAGGAGAACTGCCTCCGGCGGGGGGCCCGGAGGGGCCGGGGGTAGCGAGGGGGTTCTCAGTCGCAGCACTTCGGTCACGTCTCACATTTCCAATGGCTCGCACCTGTCCTACTCCTAGGGAGAAGGGGACGGTACGAGTGTGCAGGAGTGTGCAAGAAGGTGGCGATCACCGACCGACCGACCGACTGACCGCTAGACAAACGCATTTACCGTACGCTAACGACAACTGCTGCATGCAGGAGTCGGGAATTAAGGGCACAGAAAAGGAAAAGCGAACAGGCGTAACTTAATTTTGTAAATAAGGCAACTGTCGAGACTTAATTAGAATTGACATCAGTTACGATATTTCATTAGTCTTTGTCAAAGGGAAAGTATTGTTTTTTTTTTTTTTTTTAAAGGATCATTTCCGAAAAAGGATTAAAAAGTAGATGACACTGCCATGCATACAGTGGCTCAGAACACCTACTTATCACATCTCCGCCCACTGCCTTTAAGGCCCCTTAAAGGCATGCTGCCATGGAGTATTTTGTTGTCTGAGCAATAAATATAGACATGTATATTGACATGAACATACAGGATGCTTGTGATGAATGTTGATCCAGCCGTATCTATATACTGTAAGCACTGGGTATTTTAAAAAAAAAAAAAAAAAAAAGAAGAAAAAAACGAAAAAAGTTTGTGTGAACATGAAACGGACCACTCCCTCTGCTTTGTGACAAACATACTGAGTGTATGTATATATGACATATATGTATGTATGGGAGTTGCAGCAATGCATGAAGTTGATGTACAAAAGCATTTGTATACATAAACATACACATTTATATATATAGTACTTGTCAAAAGTATATTGACAAAGATGTTCACTGTCTAACTTTTGACCTATATTGTACATATATTTGTGTATATAAAATTGTTGACTCTAAAACACTTTTATATAGTAATAATAATAATAATAATAAGTTGAAATGATATCGTTAGAATAATTGTTTGGAAGAATTTTTTTAAACAGACATCATTATTATTATTATTACTAGGACTTCTACTACTACAACTACTACTACTAATAGTGCAATTTATTGTTGTTATTGTAATTATGTTGTACACATTTTTAAAATGTCTAAAAAAAAAAGCAGGAAATTTTAACCACTTGGTGGAGAATGTGACACGTGACAGTAAGAGTGGGATTTACTGGGTTCAGGTGGTAAAAAGACGTAGAAGGAGCATTAGCCGTTCCAGCGTTATGCCTAAGGGTACATGTCTGTAGGCAGTGTGCCGCCAGGACTGTCCTTCGTTGGTCATTCGAGTGTGTAGAGTGTGTCTTTGTGTGTGTGTGTGCGTGCGTGCGTGTGTATTTACATACTTGTAAATATGCCTGTATGTACGAAAGTGTTTATATGTAAATACATAGTCTCATACATTAAATTGTCTTGGACAGCATCCACTGTTACACAGCAGGTGTTGTCGTTGTACTCATAAGTATTTAGTACTGTTGCAGATACAGGAGGAGCAAAACAGTGTGAAGGGTGGAGCCACGTTCACCGGCGACGCTCGACACACCTGTCGCTCATGTTAGTTGAAGCAGATTCGGGTGTAACTCTGCAGATGAGTCCGTTTCGACACGTCCTCCACGCATTCGCGAGCACCCAGGTCAGGCTGCTGACAAATGTGAAAGAATCGGTTCCATGACTGACATTCCTGTTTACAGTCTGTGGAATGATTTACTGGTAAAAAATGATATCAAGCTGTGTGTCTAGGTTTACTGGAAGAGAGAGAATTTCTTTCTTTTTTTTTTTTTTTTTTTTAAAGCATATGGAAAAGTGATGCTTGAGGGACAAGAGATGTTTCAAAGTGTGTTGTACAGAAGCATAATTTTAAGTAATAAACAAATATCAACATACAGTGTTTTTCTTTAATGACTTTTACAATGGTTATACTTTTTTCAAATGTATTTTTTTTTTTTTGTCTGTTCCTAGTAGCACTAACAAACAGTGAATTTGCAAACTCTGTGTAGAATTACAGCTGCCGCCATCTGAAAGTAAGAATGCCTTCAGTTTATGGAGAATGTCCTCACTTTATTACGATAATGAACAATCTGGCACATAATGTGGAATTAATTATTACCAGAACATGACACCATGCAACAGAACTGCAGACGAGTCAGTTCAAGTGGTCCATATGAGAAGCTATACTATTTTCAGGTATGAATAGACTGTACATGGTCTCTTAGTTTTTTCCACTTCTCAAGCAATCATCCTAACATGTTATTATATAAAGTGAATTATATACAAAACTAAAATGTCCTATCACATGTAGTGCTGCTTGGTGTTGAAACCAATAAATATCAGGTTTTCAATATGAGACTAAGTACTGTTATTGTTAAGGCAGTGCAGTGTTCAGATTGTTTTCACCATCAAGCTCTGCCATGAAAAAAATAGATGCCCTGGAACTTAAATATGTGGTTATTCTCAGACAGCTTGCACTGGAAAAAAGCTGCCTCTACCAAACAAATTAAACTGCATCTTGGAATTAGTACACATGCTAATTCTGAAGAGAACATGCTGCAAGGCCCGAGTCACATTGTACGGTCATCGTATTGAAATATTTATCGTGTTTTTAATGAGATCCTATTCTGAGACTGTGAGTCACCGCAACTGAGAAATCACCTCATAAAATGCACCAACTATTCTAAAAATGTCTGTTTTCTCAAATATTCTCACATTTGACTCAAATTGTAATGTATATATAGTATATACATTTTAAATAGGTATTTTATTACAACATAGTTTTGATTCTAAAAATGTAAAAATATAGATTTTTTTAATGGAAATATTTTTATTAGCTGATATACCTCCACAACCCACATAGACGATGGAGAAACTATACATCTGCACAATGTTATGGGAGTTTAAAGGCGGCTCACGCTGCTGTCAGAGCACAGGCAAGAAATAGTTACCTGTTTTATATCAAATATAAAGGTATATTAATTTTTATTTCAAAATAGAGGAAATAAAAAGGCATTTCTTAGTGCTTTGAGAATGCAGCACAGATTGTAAGGTTAAAGAAACAGAACTATATAAAAAGTGTAGTTATATATAAAAAGTATAGTTTCTTATATACTATAGTATGCATGCAAGGTGCTGCGTCAAACCTGACCCATAGCGACCACTTGTGTGGTTTTTAAGGCAAGTCAAGGGAAGAACAGAGATGGGTTGCCAGGTCTTTCCTCTGTATGCTGGGGGAGGCAAATGCAGGGATAAACATGGATCAGCCGCATACACCAAGCAGGACTCGAACCCCAGGTCTGCCACACACCGAGACATGACACCCCCCTTACTATAGTATACTTATATATATTTTATAGACACTTACAAGCATAATGCATTATGTTACTTTCTTTATTGCACCATATCTAAACACAGGCTATCAGGAGGTAACACCATACCTACAGTAAAGCCTGGTGGTGGCAGTATCATGTTATGGAGTTGTTTTTTCAAACTGAAAAGCATGTTACTATCAAGAGCATGAAAGACTGAGACACAGGCAAACCTTCTGAGAAAACCAATTTCAGTGAGCAAGAAATCTGAGAAGATTCATGTTCCACCTGGACAATGACCTCAAAACAAGGTCAGTGTTCTGAAGGATCAACCCAAAGCCCAGACTTGAATTCCATTGAAAATCTTTGGAATGAACTAAAAATTGATGCTCACCAACACTCTGTTTGGCTTGGCAGAGTCAGGCAAATTTTCTTGGAGGAATTGGTTAAAACTGAACAACATAAATATGCAAAGGTTACATAGACATTCTCATGAACACTGAGCACTGTAACTGCTGCCTATCCACACAATGTAATGACCGAGTCATAGCTTTTCTAAATGAGAAATACAGGCTTTTGAATATATATTTCATATTGCAAATATGTTGAATGTATCATAATAAAGAGGAAAAGGCATTATTTCTATCAATTCAAATTTTAAAGTGTAAGGGGAATGAATATTATCTGAAGGCACTTTGCATAAATAATTAATTTAATCGTTTAAGTGTCTGTTTCTGACTCTACTTTCCCCTCCTGGAATTGTTATTTGTATCTCTTTAGTATATTAAAACTCAGTGTTCATTGTCAAATTATTATCTTCCCCACACCCAGAAGTGTAGGTAAAAAGTTGGCTTAAATGTTGGATTTGATCATTAACCAATGAACCATAACCATTTTCCTTATCAGTCATTTAAAATTTCCAGATGTAACATTCCTGGTGTTTTTACGCTCATATTCACATTTAGACCTTTTTTCATCATTCTCAGTCTCATAAGGTAGAGAGTTTAAAGCAACGGGGCAACTGGCATCCAAGGGAAACCCATGTGCAAGCTTTACTACACCTTTCAGATGTGGAATCATGGGACAACACACAACACACGTTGTGAACGTAAATGGACTGTTCTTTCATGCATCACCCAGCTACTGCTGTCTGTGATATAAATGGGCAATAAACTGTTCTCTTTCTGTTAAGTGACTAAAATGATTGTAGACATTAGAAGAAGTAATGCAGAAGGGAAGAAATCTCATCACCAACAGAGAAAATAACAATACAGTTCAATCTGTCGGTGTGTATTCTGTCCTAAGGTATAAAATGTTTTTTTCATATGCAAAAACTGAGTGCAGATTTAACATTTAATGTGAGCTCCCAGAGAAAGCTTTGTGAAGTAGATGAGATCAGGTGTAGAAACTAATAAAATGTCCCATCAAGATTTCTTTATGAGGCCAAAACCAAGGTTTAACACTTAATCCAGGACAGGGTGGTTACCAATGGACGCTAACAACATGACCATCAGCAGCGGTTTAAATAAATGTAGCAGAAGGAAGACACAATGGAGATGTCCGAGGTTAAGGGGTCTTGCGAGGAGACATGTATCATATATTAAGGAATAAGAAGCTATACATCCTGACTGGAGACGTTTCTCCAGACTGATGCTCAGAACTTGCCATAGCTTTAAGTTCAAGTTTCAAGTTTATTGTCATAGGTACAAGTACTGTGTACAAGCATCATGAAATTCTTCTTGAATGCTTCTCCACAGACTATGGACAGGACAGAGACAATACAAATACTGCACAAAACAAACAATGACAATGACTAATGCAATAGCAATAAAGGTAATGATAAATAACGGTAACAGTAATAACAATACTGCCAATAGACAGCCAGGGAACTCTGAACGTGAGAATGAGAATGCTTTAAGTGGCAGTGTAATTTACCAATGTGCTTGGGAGGAGCAGTCCAACTCTAGTTACTAAAGGTGGCACACTGGTTAGTGTTGTATACTCTTTTAGCAGTGGGGTAAAAGCTGTTCCTGTACCTAGCAGTGGGGGTTCGAATAGACCTGAGCTGCTTTGCAGATGGCAGAGAAAAGAAAAGTGCCCGTGCAGGGTGACTATGATCTTTCATGATGCGCATCGTCTTTCTGAGGCAGCGTGTGATGTAGGAGTCCTGGACTGCTGGTAGCTGTGTGCCGATGATTCCCTGAGCTGTTTTGACCACCCTCTGTAAGGGCTTTTTTGTCCTGTATGGAGCAGCTGCCACCCCAGGATGTAATACACCCTGTGAGGACGGACTCCACAGCACACCTGTAGAAAGTGGTGAGGACTGTAGTGGACATCCGGGCTTTCTTCAGACGCCTGAGGAAGTGGAGATGTTGATGGGCCTTTTTGATGGTCGATGCTGTGTGCTCAGTCCATGTAAGTTTGGCAGTGAGGGTGACTCCTAGGAATCTGAAGCTGTTGATCCTCTCTACAATGTTCCCTCCTATGTAGATGGGTGCATAAACCGTATCCTGTTTCCTAAAGTCAATCACCAACTCCTGTTTTACTGACATTGAGAGACAGGTTGTTGTCCTGGCACCACTCTGCCAGGAGCCTTTAGACATATGTACCACTCCCTCTAAAGAGGTGAAGAGCTCCAGTTTGAGCAAAGTATCCAGGCGTGATCTAGAGGCCCTCAGTGGTGTGGGTAAGATATCCAGGTGCAGATTTCTGCCAGGCATGCTGAGATCCGATAAGGGACCTGTGAATCAGAGGGAGGAAAAGAGAGGAACAGTTACATAACAGCACAGCAGTGAAAAGAACAGCCATGTACAGTCATGGTAATGCCTAGAGCTGCACTCCAAATTGAGAAAAGGAATGGTCTAAAGACAGGGCCCTGAGGGACCCCTGCTGCAAGGCGACAATGTGTTGAAGCAGATCCTCTTCTTATTATCAGAAGGAATTGTGGTAAATAGTAAAATCAGCTCGGAGCAGGGCCTTTCCGGAGCCATCGTGTTCGGTGAGGGTAGCATGAAAATGAATGTTTGTTGAAAAGGTGTCAGACTTCAGTTCCTTCCCTCTAAATGTAAGATTTTAGCTTATAGTGCTCTAACTGATCAGCACTTCTAAAAGCTGCATATTGCAATTAAAAATTTACAAAATAGCTGCTGCTTGGTTTTGGAGGGAAACAGGAAGTAGGACCTACAAAGGAAGCTAGAAATTACACAAATAACAGCTGGATATAGCAACTGTGGGGCCCAATTTGATGCGGCCTCCTTGATTATTTAATATTAGGAATTTGTGCTATTAAATTGAATTGGAAAGCAAAAAAAAAAAAAATTATTAGCTTATGTTCTTACATAAAATGTTTTAAAACAAAGTCTAAGATCTTTCTTGCTTCATTACATTTTATAGATAATATAACGACCCACGGGGGCGTGGTGGCGCAGTGGCGCAGTGGGTTGGACCGGGTCCTGCTCTCCAGTGGGTCTGGGGTTCGAGTCCTGCTTGGGGTGCCTTGTGACGGACTGGCGTCCCGTCCCGTCCCGTCCTGGGTGTGCCCCCTCTCCTTACGCCCTGTGTTGCCATGTAGGCTCTGTGATCCCATGTGGGACAAGTGGTTCAGAAAGTGTGTGTGTGTGTGTGTGTGTGTGTGTGTGTGTGTGTATATATATATATATATATATATATATATATATCCATCCATCCATCCATCTTCCTCCGCTTATCCGGGGCCGGGTCGCGGGGGCAGCAGTCCGAGTAGAGTACTCCAGACCTCCCTCTCCCCGCACACCTCCTCCAGCCCCTCTGGGGGAACCCCAAGGCGTTCCCAGGCCAGCCGGGAGACATAGTCTCTCCAACGTGTCCTGGGTCTGCCCCGAGGCCTCCTCCCAGTGGGACAAGCCTGGAGCACCTCCCCAGGGAGGCGTCCAGGAGGCATCCGGAATAGATGCCCGAGCCACCTCAACTGGCTCCTCTCGATGCGGAGGAGCAGCGGCTCTACTCCGAGCTCCTCCCGGGTGACTGAGCTCCTCACCCTATCCCTAAGGGTGCGCCCAGCCACTCTGCGGAGGAAACTCATTTCTGCCGCTTGTATCCGCGATCTCATTCTTTCGGTCATGATCCAGAGTTCATGACCATAGGTGAGGGTAGGAACGTAGATTGACCGGTAAATTGAGAGCTTCGCCTTACGACTCAGCTCCCTCTTCACCACAACAGACCGGTACAATGACCGCATTACTGCGGACGCCGCACCGATCCGTCCGTCGACCTGCCGCTCCATTTTTCCCTCACTCGTGAACAAGACCCCAAGATACTTGAACTCCTCCACTTGAGGGAGCAACTCCCCCCTAACCCGGAGGGAGCAATCCACCTTTTTCCGACTGAGAACCATGGCCTCGGATTTGGAGGTGCTGATTCTCATCCCCGCCGCTTCGCACTCGGCTGCAAACCTCCCCAGTGCACGCTGCAAGTCTTGACTTGATGAAGCCAACAGGACCACATCGTCCGCAAAAAGCAGAGACGAGATCTCGCGGCCACCAAAACAGACACCCTCCGTTCCCTGACTGCGCCTAGAAATTCTGTCCATAAAAATAATGAACAGAATCGGTGACAAAGGGCAGCCCTGGCGGAGTCCAACATGCACCGGGAACAGGTCTGACTTACTGCCGGCAATGCGAACCAAGCTCCTGCTCCGGTCATACAGGGAACGAACAGCCCGTAGCAACGAGCCCCGAACCCCATAATCCCGAAGCACCCCCCACAGGATGCCACGAGGGACACGGTCGAATGCCTTCTCCAGGTCCACAAAACACATATGGACTGGTTGGGCAAACTCCCACGAACCCTCCAACACCCTAGTGAGGGTATAGAGCTGGTCCAGTGTTCCACGGCCAGGGCGAAAACCGCATTGCTCCTCCTGAATCCGAGGTTCGACCATCGGTCGGATTCTCCTTTCCAGTACCCTGGCATAGACTTTCCCAGGGAGGCTAAGGAGTGTGATCCCCCTGTAGTTGGAACACAATCTCCGGTCCCCCTTCTTAAAAAGAGGGACCACCACCCCGGTCTGCCAGTCCAGAGGCACCGTTCCCGAACTCCACGCGATGCTGCAGAGGCGTGTCAGCCAAGACAGCCCCACAACATCCAGAGACTTGAGAAACTCTGGGCGGATCTCATCCACCCCCGGAGCCTTGCCACCGAGGAGTTTTTTGACTACCTCAGCAACTTCAGCCAGGGTAATGGACGAGTCCCCCTCCGAGTCCCCAGCCTCAGCTTCCTCTACGGAAGGCGTGTCGGAGGGATTGAGGAGATCCTCAAAGTACTCCTTCCACCGCCCGAGAACATCCTCAGCTGAGGTCAGCAGCGCACCACTTCCACTGTAAACAGTGTTCGTGGAACACCGCTTCCCCCCTCTGAGTCGCCGGACGGTTTGCCAGAATCTCTTTGAGGCCGACCGAAAGTCTTCCTCCATGGCCTCACCGAACTCCTCCCAAGCCCGAGTTTTTGCCGCGGCGACTGCCAGAGCCGCGCTCCGTTTGGCCCGTCGGTACCTGTCAGCTGCTTCAGGAGTCCCATGAGCCAGCCAGGCCCGATAGAACTCCTTCTTCAGCTTGACGGCATCCCTTACTTCCGGTGTCCACCACCGTGTTCGGGGATTGCCGCCGCGACAGGCACCGGAGACCTTATGGCCGCAGCTCCGAACCGCCGCACCGACAATGGAGGAGCGGAACATAGTCCATTCAGACTCAATGTCCCCCACCTCCCTCGGGACCTGGTTGAAACTCTGTCGGAGGTGGGAGTTGAAGACCTCTCTGACAGGGGCCTCCGCCGAACGTTCCCAACAGACCCTCACTATGCGTTTGGGCCTGCCAGGTCTGTCCAGCTTTTTCCCCCGCCATCGAATCCAACTCACCACCAGGTGGTGATCAGTTGACAGCTCAGCCCCTCTCTTCACCCGAGTGTCCAAGACATATGGCCGAAGGTCAGAAGAAACGACTACAAAGTCGATCATCGACCTCCGACCTAGGGTATCCTGGTGCCAAGTGCACTGGTGGACACCCTTATGCATGAACATGGTGTTCGTTATGGATAAACCGCGACTAGCACAGAAATCCAATAACAACTCACCGCTCGGGTTCAGATCAGGGAGGCCGTTCCTCCCAATCACGCCCCTCCAGGTATCACTGTCGCTGCCCACGTGGGCGTTAAAGTCCCCCAGTAGAACGACAGAGTCCCCAGTGGGAGCGCTTTCCAGCACGCCCCCCAGGGACTCTAAAAAGGCCGGGTACTCTACACTGCCGCTAGGCGCATAAGCACAAACGACAGTGAGAGACCGTTCCCTGACCCGAAGGCGTAGGGAGATGACCCTCTCATTCACCGGGGTAGACTCCAACACATGGCGGCTGAACTGGGGGGCTATTAATAAGCCCACACCAGCCCGCCGCCTCTCACCTTGGGCAACGCCAGAATAGTGGAGAGTCCACCCTCGATCGAGTAGAGTGGTTCCAGAACCCAAGCTGTGAGTGGAAGTGAGCCCGACTATATCTAGACGGTATCTCTCAACTTCCCGCACCAGCTCAGGCTCCTTCCCCGCCAGTGAGGTGACATTCCAAGTCCCAAAAACCAGAGTTGGCGCCCGAGGTTTGGGTCGGCCGGGCACTCGGCCCCGACCGCCGCCCAAATCACAATGCACCGGCCCCTTACGGTTTCTCCGGCAGGTGGTGAGCCCACCGAAGAGCGGCTCCACGTTGTGGCTTCGGGCTGAGCCCGGCCAGGCCCCGTGGGCATAGACCTGGCCACCAGGCGCTCGCATGCGAGCCCCCCCCCCAGGCCTGTCTCCAGGGTGGGGCCCCGGTGACCCCATACCGGGCGGGGTAAACGGACGCCTTGATTTTTTCGTCATAAGGGGTTTTTGAACCGCGCTTTGTCTCGTCTGTCATCCAGGACCTGTCTGCCATGGGAGACCCTACCAGGGGCATGTAGCCCCAGACAACATAGCTCCTGGACTCATTCAGGCACTCAAACCCCTCCACCATGATAAGGTGGCGGTTCACGGAGGAGATATATATATATATATATATATATAAAAAAATAAAATGACCCATGTTATGGAAAGTTTGGGCAGGAAAATGGGTCTATTGTAAACAGTTGGATTGTGGGTAAGATGTGAATAAAGTGTTCAACCACTAGGGTGACTTATGGGGAATGTAAGGGGGTCATTACCTTGGAAAGGGAGAAAGGGAGAAAGGCTAGGGAATACTAAGTAGACTGGTTTGGGAGAAAGGCCCTTCAGGAAAAGGGATTCCTGGATTGAGAGCATTATTTCCTTTATATGTTGGTGTTCCAATAATTGTTTGTAATAAACTCTGCCTGTACGTCCTTCTTCGCACCATCCAAACCTGCAGCACAACTTGCTACTCTATATTTTGAGGCTATCCCTCTGACGCTACGGTGACTGAAATTGTAAAAATGATGCACAAGGGGGAAATCTGGGAGCTTTCTCATTCAAAGCAAGGAATGATGGGACTTTCAAGGACTTTCCAAAGTATGAAGAAGGAAGAACTGCCTTCAGTGCTTCCATTTCTTCACCCAACGCAACGCAGAGCAGGATGCCGTTGAGCTCAACGGGCCCAAGTGGCCTGAGGGGGCCTGGGAAAGAAGTGGATCTCAAGAAAACCAGCCTGGATGGAAGCACTTTATCACATCTGCTCCACCGGTTACTGTGGATCCTGTAATTTGCAAGAAAATGATATTACATTTGTGCAGAAGTTGGCCGGAGGCGCGAGCAGCTCCAGCACGCGCGCGGAGGCTGCGTGACTAACATTAATTTACATATATTTGTATGTATTATTTTTAAAGTCTAAAGCGACCTCTAGTGACAAAGGTGTGAATTTAAAACGTGCAGGGAAAATATGAACAGCGGGTGAACAAGTACACCCTTTCTTATTTGGGATGAATGCTGACTGATTTGCACAACGGATGCGCTTAAATTAGTTAAACGTTGTCCTGCATTGTGTTAATTGTATATTAGTGTAAACAAGCGTTTCATATTGATACATTTATTCCCTTTTTTAATACCGCAATCCAACAATGGAGAATGCGCTATTAACGTCATTAACCAGCGTCCCCACAGTCGACCGTCGAAATTACGTACGTGCGTCACTTTTCCTTTAAGATACGTGCGCTGTAAAGCTAGGGTGTCACCGCTGCTCGTGCGCGACCGCGTACAAATTCGTCCAAGTTGTAGCCGTCGAGAAGCTGCGTGAGGTGAACTTAAGAGAACTGCTTTCGCTAGTGCGTATTGAATAATTTACGTCGGCCGAAAAGTCAGCGGGAGGGGAGCGAGAGGAAGAAGAGTCGGATAGAAATAAAAAAAAAAAAAAAAAAAAAAAAAAAAAAAGCTCAGTGTGCTCTGTGGGGAGGGGGGAGGTGTCCGGACGAAACACCTTCCCTTTAAATATTAAGTGGGACACGCAGCGAGGGGGGCGAAAAGGAGAAACTGAAAAAAGAAGAAAGAAAGAGGGAGGGCGAGATAAAGGGGGAGAAAGAAAAGAAAGATGACACTTGTATCGTTGAGCACCCAAGGTGGAAGGACGTGTTGCCGCTGGGTGGAAGCCCTTTAGCGGAGCCAGGACCGCACGCAACTCCGAGGCTTCGATGAACACCCGCTCTGGCCTATAGGAAAAAAAAAAATATCTGAAAGCCAAGGAGGCAGAAATAAATAGTTATTAGTTAAATGCACTGATTTTAAATATTACGATTTCTTATAATAGGCACTCAGAAGACTTTATGGAGTCACATCTTTGCATGGTTTGGAAAGTAGCAGTTAGTGTTGTGATTGCGGTGCACAGCAGCGAAGGGTCCCGCACTTGAAAGGCGCGCGCGCTGTGTTCGCTTAACGCCTCAGAGTCACCTCGGATCACTCCTACACTGGCTTTTGGCATATAAGTGTCATATAGTGATATAATTGCGTTTTAAAAAACCATTTTACCTACTAGTTTTCTTTCCACAATCAAAAAATGTCAGCTTCGCCCAGCAGGAATTGTTTTTTTTTGCCAATTAGTGCTTAGCATAGTACCTAAGCTCATTTGTAAACGAGTGTCTTCCGCCTAAAGTAAATGACACGCCATTGCGTTTTTTTATGGATAATTTCGATAACTAAGGCACGCAGAAATAGCAGTTTTAAAATACACAGTTCTCTCCCCCTCCCTCGTTAAAATAACTTCGTCGCTGAGGTGCAAAATGGATGCAACTTGGAGCAATTTTCTTTTTCAGGTAAGTTCTTTATTTTTTTTACTTAAACTTGACGTCAGCGTTGTGTAAATTGTGGTAGAGGGGGAAAAATATTCCATCCGATGTGCAGGTATAGTTAATGCTTTTAGTACTAACCGAAGAAACCAGCTGGACCAAGAGCGGAGCCCTGAGGTACAATTCTGTATATATTCAATTGCACATATAACCAAGTTAAGTCCTTATCTGTTATGGCACTTTAAAAAATAATAAAGTTTCAGTGAGTGTGTTGTTGTTGTTTCTCCTTAGACTACGCCAACCCAAAGTCAAGTTGAAGCAACTCTCCAATCCGATCTCCTCCCTGGTCTTACAGGCTCTACCCACAATCCCCCAGCAGAGCACATAGGCTCACCTCCTTCCACTGTTGACACTGCAGCTCTCAGCGAAGAACCTTTACCTGGTGAGAGGGTCAAACGTACGGTGACAGGGCCCAGTGAATCCACACACACAATGTCTACAATCACTTGTCCCAAGTGGGGTTGTGGCGAGCCGGTGCCTAACCTGGCAACACAGCACGCAGGGGTGGGGGGGGAGGGGATACATCCTGGGCCGGACGCCAGTCCTCCGCAAGGCACCCGAGCAGGACTCGAACCACAGAGCAGGCTCTAGCCAAACCCGCTGCCCCCCCCCGTGAATCCAGTACATGTTAAATGAAGGTTTTCAACGGTGTGGAATTCTTTGACACATCTGTATTAACGTTTTTCAGTAATCTTTCCTCCGTTCCATTTTAGAAAGAACTGGCAGGTATTACCTTTCCGTTTTTCCATTCAGTCATATATTTGGTTTTTTTTCTTTATTTAAAAAATTCACTGCAAGATGAATGTTGCTCATGTTTCTGGGATGAGTCAGTAAGTAGCTTGCATTCAAAAATGATTTTGGGGGAAAAATTAATTTCATGTCATTTAAAATCAGTTTTACTGCAACTTAGATTTAATAGAAATACTAAAATCTTCAAAGTGTTTTGTGTCTATAGCTATGTTTAAAGGTTTCCTTAACATTTCCTGTAGATTAACTTTGTCTATTTTTATGCTTTTTATTGATTTGATTGTGTCAGTGATAAAAGTAACTTTAGATTAATAAATAAATTACAGGTAGACTCAGATGACTAGATTATTTTTCTGAGTGCACTGAGAGATAATTCTTTATATATACATTTTCCACACATATATATTTATGAAGCTGAGACAATGGAAGCTATTTTAAGTGTTTGGCTTAAGCTTTTTTTTTTCTCAGTTTACATTCAAAATCTATGTTACTGGACACCTCGTAACATGCAAGTCCAGTATGCATCATAGTACCACTGGGTTTCTTACATTTAGCCCTTTACTGTCTACTTTTGGTAAACAGCCAGGCCAAAGCTATGGAGTACCCCGATGCCATTCTGAAATCTTTAAATTGGAACCATGTTTTAAACTAAAACTGGTCTCCCATATTGCACAGTTTTAGTGGAATGGTTTCAGGTTCAGCTGATCAGTAAAAGAATAAATACTCTAGATCCCTGGATGGAATGGTGTCATGTATGTGCTTAGCAAATACTTTCTGATGCTTGGAGAAAGCTCTTGTTAATAAGGCCCATACAATCATGCTGTAACTCTAATGGTAAACAGTCGTCTGTACTTTGTCTGACGAGGTTTCTTCCCCCTCCCCCATCTTAGTGAAACCAGTGTCTCGGCCTGTTCGAGCTGCCCACATCTGTCCCTTGTGCAACAAGCAGTTCAAGAACAGCTACAACTTGCGTCGCCACCAGTCTGTTCACACAGGGATTCGCATGAAGGCCCGGGCAGCCCGTGAGGTGGCCGAAGGGGTCAAAGACGAAGGAACAGTGGCAGCGGCAGTCATTGGAGGGAGAGTGGAGAGACAGACAGTTCCCCTTTCCTTGCTCCATCTCTCTGTTCCTCTCCCCTCACCTGCTGTGTCAGTTCCTCATCCTCCTGCTCTTGGCAGCCAAGATGGTGAAGCGATTGCCATGTCACTTAGTGCTGCAAATGTTGCCATGGCATCGCCCCCACCTCCTGCTGTTGTGGTGGCTGGAGCGACATTACAGGTGGGTTTTGTTTCTTGGTCACCCATAGATTAAAGTATATGAACAGATTCTTTGTGGGGTGGTGTTACCGACACAAGCGTCTATTTACATATATGTATTTTTATTACATCAGCCTTCTGTTCTACCAAAAAAGCAACTATTAATACATTTGTAAATAACCTACTTTGTATTGCGTGATGTTGTTAATGTCCGGGTTGTCCTCGACTTACAAATGGTTCTGTTCCAATGACCTAGTTGATAGTGTAGCAATTAGGGCTATTGCCTTGTGACCCAAAGGTCATAGGTTCGAGCCTCACCTCTGGGTTTAGTACCCTTGAGCAAGGTACTTACCCTAAATTGCTCCAGTAAAATTATCCAGCTGTATAAATGGGTAAATAATTGTAACCTCAATGCTTTAGGTCGCTTTGAAGAAAAGCGTCAGCTAAATGAATAAATGTAAATGTGAACAATTAACCCACATGAATGGTATGTTGTATAAGAGGGTTTTTTGTTTTGCTTCGTAGATTTCATACATTATTCATTTTAAGATAAAACGATAAAGAATAAAGTATAGTACATTATTATGACTAATTTTCATATTTTGTTTGATTTCTGAGTGTTTTCTTCTGCCGTTTCTTCTGTGCGTAACCAGAATACCGACATTATTGCTTGATAGATTTTTTTTAGGGGGGGAGTTACTTGAATGGAATCTCAGAAAAAATGTTTATTTAAATAAAGTTTTTCTAAATAAAACGCCGTTGCTGATACCCATTGATCGAGTCAATAAGAAATATGCTGTCTACGTTATTGCACAGCACTGCAGGGGAAGTGTCGAACACAAGCACTAATAATATAATTAGGTTGATGAAACAGCGGTTGCAAATCTTGGTGGTTGTAAGTTGCTTGTGTCGTAAGTCAAGGACCACCTGTATTGAGACTTGGAAATGTTATGTGTGCTCAAAAATACTTTGTGTTCTACAGCATTCTTCCAATCCCAGCCAAAACCCAGTGCGCAAAAACCACGCCTGTGAGGCTTGTGGGAAGGCCTTTCGGGATGTTTATCACTTAAATCGACATCGCCTGTCCCACTCAGACGAGAAGCCCTATTCTTGTCCCATCTGCCAGCAGCGTTTCAAGAGGAAGGACCGAATGAGCTACCATGTGCGCTCTCACCAGGGCGGGGTGGAAAAACCCTACGTGTGCCCCCACTGTGCCAAAGGCTTCTCACGGTGGGACTCTGACCCTGGAATCTGCCCCTTTACCCCACGTATTTGTTCAGGCCTTTAATTAGGGTTTTTGTGGGGAAAAACAGAATGCATTAGATAGGGCAGATATTTTTAAAACCCAAACAAGAAAATTTGCATGGAAAGGCATGGATTTAGAAAGATACAATTAATATATGTGGAATTTAGATGAATATGAACAGTTAATTGTATGTTAAGGAAATGATTTGCTCTCCCCTTTCTGTAAACTGGTTGATTGTCACTATGTTACCTTAATTTAAAATATTTTTCCCTTGTCTTTTAGGCCTGATCATCTTAACAGTCATGTTAGGCAGGTTCACTCTACAGAGAGACCCTTCAAATGTGAGGTATGCATTTAATCTTATGGTCATTCTGTCTGTACCCTGTAAAATGGTATTGTGTAGTTCGTTTGAGTTCGTGTACATTTATTAGAGTAGCAGCTGAAGGGCAGTGGGTGGGGTAGTGGTTAGAGATGCTGTCTCTGGACTTGGAGGGGGCAGGATCAAATCCCACCTTCTGCTGCCTTACTCTTAGTAAAGTTCTTATTCTGAATTGCTTTGGTAAAAGTTACCCAGCTGTATAAATTGGTAAGTAATTATAAGGATCTTAAGTTGTAAGTCACTTTGGAGAAAAGCATCAGATAAGTGAATAGATCAGGACTCTGTCCCTCTTTCCACAATTTAATTAAGCTGCTGCATTATTACTTCTTACTTCCAGACATGTGAATCTGCTTTTGCCACACGGGATCGCTTGCGCGCTCACATGATCCGGCACGAGGAGAAGGTGCCGTGTCACATTTGTGGCAAGTTGCTGTCTGCAGCTTACATCACAGATCATATGAGGGTTCACAACCAGTCGCAGCATCACTCTTGTCACCTGTGCAATCGCAGTGAGTATCTGTCTCTCTAAAATGTTTTCTCCCTTATACAACCACACACACACACATCTTCTGAACCGCTTGTCCCATACGGGGTCGCAGGGAGCCGGAGCCTAACCCTAACCCGGCAACTCAGGGCGTAAGGCTGGAAGGGGAGGGGACACACCCAGGACGGGACGCCAGTCCGTCGCAAGGCACCCCAAGCGGGACTCGAACCCCAGACCTACTGGAGAGCAGGACCAGGTCCAACCCACTGCGCCACCACGCACCCCCCCTTATACAACCAATCATTTCTTAATTATTGTAGGATCCGGACTCCAGCCAACCATTACAAATGACCAACTGCTCCATGATGTCATTGGTGCCCATAATGGGGCTTGGCACAAAGAATAATTTTTCATTTGGATACATTCACTTATGCTGGGTTTAATCTAGACAGCTGCTTGAAGAAAGATAGTCTGCATGTGGCATATTGTAGTGGGTAATGCTGCCACCTCTGCGCTTGGGAATCGTAGGTTCCCATCCCACCTCCAGCTGTAGTACCCTTGAGCAAAGCATTTATCCTGAAGTAACATTATTGTAAATTGCTTCTGAGAAGAGTGTTTGCTAAATGAATAAGTGAATGTATGAAGGCTTATAGGATTTAGTTACACCTCTGTTTTAATTGCATTAAGCTAAAATCCAGTGAAATTATGTTGAAACTGAACAAATTGATGTAATTTAAGCTTAAACATGGTACTCATCTGGTCACTGCACTTGCTGCAGAGTTCAGTAAAAAGAAATTTGAGTGACTCCTGACCTTATAGGGTTACATTGCTTTGCAGGGAAAGATGGTAGTGGCATTGAGTCGGTCGACTCATAGCAACTGGTGTGACAAGTCACTGGGGAAAACACTTTCGCTCCCTCCGAAGACGAGGGGGGAATGAAAATAGTTTGCCAGTGCCTTTTTTTTTTTTTTTTTTTTTTTTCCCCTCCCCCCCCTGACGAAACATGCAAACCCCACACGCCCTCATTTGGTAAAAAGTCATGTGCAGCTCAGAAGATGTGAGCCACTAGCTTCATGTGCTTTGTCACTGTGTCCCCTTATACTATACAGGCCACAGATTACAGATCAGTTGTGTGTCCAATGAAAGTGCTGCAGAGCCAGTGTTACTTAGGTACACAAAATCCTGAGGGGTGTAGATGAGGTAAATTGAGAGGATTACTTTTTAATATTAGTTCTGATTTAAGAACTGGAGGATTAAAATGAAAACCAAGGGATTTTTTTTTTTTTTTTTTTTTTTTTTTTTTTTTAAATAAATATGTAAGTAATGTCTAAGTAAAATGGGTCCTTTGAGCCTTGTCAATCCTACTTGTGTTATTAGAATTCATATGTGAATTTGAGTTTTGATTAGCATTCCCTTTTACCTGATTCCCCTGCAGGCTTCACAACTCTCACCTATTTGCGGGTACATGCGCAGAAGCATCACGGCCAGGAGTGGAAGGAGAGCGCAGGCCAGAGGGGTGGCTTTGGGGGAACGGGACCTGGCGGTGTCCTTGTGTGTCAGCTGTGCGGGGTACACTGCAAAACCCCCACTCAACTCCAAGGCCATATGGGCACCCACACGAGCCCTCAGAACAGCTCCAGTCCTGTCCACAGCACAGCGGCGTCCAGTAGCACCGTCTCCTTGGGAAATGTGGTCTCTGGCTCTAGTGTGTTCGTCAGCGCAAACGCTGGCGTGGGTCTGCTGGTTTCAGACTGCTCCGGCATAGCCCCCCAGTCCCACAGTTAGCGGGGGACCTGGGGGTGGCATACAGAGAGCCACGTGAAGAAGGAGAGCGTCAGCACGAAAGCAGGTGAGAGAGGGAGAATGTCCCCTTTTGTGCCTACTCTCTTTTGACATGGTAGGGTCAGTATGTGAACCCCACGTGTCCCTTAACTTTACTGTGAAATGGTTATTTAATGAACGAGTCAATAAGGATGTCTGTGGTGGTTTCAGTTCTGGAGCCCGAAACAAGCATCAGGTCTTCAACACCATTGTGAAAAACAAAGTATGTCCCACCATATTTTCACAAATATTAATTTTATAATTAATATCAACCTTTTTTGCTGAAAATCTCATTGCCTAATATCTGGTTTTAAAATGTCAAATACATAATGATTTCTAAGCTTTTTTTTTTCCCCATAACGAGCCAAATTAAAACCTTGTTAATGTGAAATGATGCACAAATATTGTTTAAAAAAAGTCAAGCAACTACACCATAATTTGACTTAAAATATATTTGTTTGTTCAGACACATTACGGTTACATTTGTTCAAGTTCTTTCATGTTGCTTCATCAAAAATACAAAATATGAAGGCAAGATGAGATGATCTTTTGGTTTTCATGACTTAAAAATGTGGTTTTCTCCAAGCTCTTATAACACAGTAGGCTCTCATTGCTGTAAAAGGATTTTGCTGAAAAGGAAATTGATTTATTTTAAATCATTTTGAAAGATGTTAAAGGGTCGAAGGTGATGTTACCAAATTTCTGCTGAAACACCATCACTGACGCCACTTTGAACAAAAGTGCTGTTTCCTTTCCCCCTCTGGGTAACTGCCATTGGTATTAAAGGCACCTGTGTGTGTGTGTGTGTGTGTGTGTGTGTGTGTGTGTGTGTGTGTGTGTGTGTGTGTACACACAATGATGTGTATATACTGACAGCCCTTCTCTTTCCATTTCCAGTGTGCTGTGGTCCTTTGACTCAAATGCTCCTGAATGCGAACGTGAACAGACAGTGCGGTCGACTCGGACACTTGCGTCACTCTGCCCCCACGTCTACTACAGCCAACTTCGTGATGAGGAAGAGAGCGGGCCCTCCTGGGGCTGCGGGAGAGAAGGCGAGCGACGAAGTCTATGCTGCCGGGGCCGAGAACATGTCACTAATGTGTGTGAGTGACTGAGGAGGAGGAGCTAACACTGCTCTTTGTGCTGAATGAGACTGAGTATTAGGATGTTGTGTGTCAGAGTGCGACTTGTTCTCTCTGGAGAGGTATCGTCATAATTGCGTCTTCAGCCAAACGCAGCTTCGCTGACAGTGAAATAATGTTACCCGTTAGGGGTTGCACAGACTAGTCGACTAGTTGATTTGTCGACTTTACTGCTCTGCGATGATGCTTTAAGATTGATGTTGACTAGTCGCTGATCATGTGGTTATGACACTAACATGGATGCCTCCAAGAAGACAACAGGTGAGGAGCCTGGTGGGTCATTGCAACAAACCAGCTGCAGTTCATGGAATGTGTAGAAATACTTCACTAAAGAGGAAGCCTGTGCTACTGTCACTTGCAAAATATGCAAGTCCGTCCTGAAGTACAACAAAAGTATAAGTGAAATGCACACTCATCTGAAAGAAAAGGCATCCGCCACCTAGCAAAGAAACTATCCAAATCTGTCCGTATACATTGCGTTCGTTTGTGTTTTTATTCAAAATTGAAAAACAAAATGCGAATTACGATGCCTTCGTTTTTTCTTTTAAGAATGAAAAACAAATTATAAGGTAACTAGCAGAAAAATAAAATGTTTTTCATTGTTTCCTAGCCCACACACAAAGAAAGAAAAGGACTTGTTTATTTTCTTTTTAATCATATATAGTGTAGAAATCAAATTCTCAAATACAAAATTTGATGAATGCCCTAAAGTGCGCAGTATTGCCAATCTAACAGCATGGTGGCACAGCAAATAATACTACGGTCTCGCAGCGCCTGGGTGGTGCGAGAGGACGTGGATTTGATCCCCACTCTATTTGTGTGGACTTTGCATGTTCTTCTTGTGTCTGTGTGGGTTTCTCCTGGGTGTTCTGGTTTTTTCCCCATAGTCCAAAGACAAGCTGTTCAGGTTCATCCATAGTGTGTGAGTGACTGAGAGAGTGTGTTCCACTGATGTACAGATGAGTGACCCAGTGTAAGTAGTGTATCAAGCAGTGTAAGTCACCTTAGTGAATAAGGTGTATGGGCTGATAACACTACATAGAGCTCATTGTAAGTCGCTTTGGAGAAAACTGTCTGCTTTAAAAAAAAAAAATAAATAAATTAACAGGTAACCTAACCTGGACGTAAAAGTGAGCTTCACTGGCAGTCTTCGGAAAAAATGTCCACTCTGGAGCCATTTGCGCAAATGATGAATGATATGATACAAACTGGAGCAACGTGTACTAGATTGGCTGCAATCTCTGAATAACATCGTGCTGCGCGAGGTTGTTCTATAATGAGTGTCCGAAGATTTGTGAACGGCACGACATTTTAAGAGGAGGAGACTGACTTGCTGCTTTTGAAAAGCACCTAGTGATCCATATTAACTTATGATCAGTAACTCGGAGTGAAGCCAGCATGTTTTATGAAGCCACTGATGTATTATGCACCGTTTCAATCCATTTACATGTGGGTTCTTCAGGAATACCACAAAACGAAATAACTCGGTCAAAAAACAAGATGGGAAGAAACTACAAACGAGGCACATTTTAAGTATTTTACATTTTGAGCAAAAAATGGTTTTTAAGCGTAGTTAATTCATAATTTGTTGTTCATTTTTAAAGCAAAAAAAAAACCTGCTTTTTTTTTTTTTAAAAAAAAAACCTGGCTATGCTGTCCCATCTTATGTTATATAGGCTGTGTATGAGCTGTCTGTCAGCCTATGCATTCAGATTGAGAATACAGATTGTCGGTTGTTGCAAAGCGTTCCCTTCTGTGCTTTTATTCATGACGTCATCAGCGATTAGTCAACGTCGACTCGACTTTCATCACATAACTGTTGACTTTAAAAAATCTGAAGTCGTGCAACCCCTATTACCCGGTGTCCTGTCATATTTCCAGATAAACTTATTCTCCCACTGCAGCTTTTTACATTTTGTGCATAATTTTTTTTTGTTGGTGACAAAAGGATTGAAGCTATAAAGGGAAAGATACCAAGCGATGCTGCTGTACCTTGTCATATGGCACTTGTTAACACCACTGTTATTAATACATTAACTGTCAGTTAATGTAGTGAAAATAACTGTTTTGTTTGTCTACTGATACTGGAGCAAACTGTATAAAAGTGCCTCTCCTGCAGGGACTTGTCCTCTGACAACAGATCTTAATGCCTTACTTTACAATATTGCATACATGATGTTTTAATCCGAACAGTTTTGCAAAGTAGTTCCAGGTTGAAAATAATAAAGATGCGTTATATATTTATATTTGTATAGTTCCCAGCATTATGCATCTATGAATATGTAGATTAATAATGTGTTAAGTGTTTCTGATGGGTGTAATTACCGTGTGTTTTGTATTTCCTTGTTTAATTTGAGAAGCAGAGATTCTTATCTTTGTGACAACCATCAAAGTTTGCGCATGACTGTGGAAAATGTGATCGAAACTGTTGTCTGTGCTGAAGCTTGACATCAGGTGTGCGCTAAAGTTGCTGTAAAATAACTTTATTGTACATACACATGAATAGCTTCAATAATAAGTGACTTTTGCTTAACTCTGAGTTTTGTGTGTGTGTGCGTGCGTGCATGCGCGCAAGAAAAAAGTATTCAGGTAGGACAAGGTGTGGTCTGTGGTCCTCGCAGGAGCACATGGGTGAATGTTTTGTGACGTAGGACGGCATTATTTGTTTGTCCCATTTAAATTAAGAATAATAGTTTTGTGTTACAAAAATACACTTTACGATGAGATCTTCAGGGAAAAATTATGTATCCTGTATTTTAATGCTTTGTTTCCTCTTAAAATCATTAATGCCGAAGCTAATTTTAATTAAAAGCATATGTAATATTTCATATTGCTATTCACCTCCTGTGAACCATGAAGAAAAGTGTAATAATTTTCACTCAAGAAGGCCAGGCCACAAGTTACTGCAATGATAATGGATCACAGCATAGCCAAGGTAAGTGATGGAGTAAATTGTTCACCTTTAAGAAGACCATTTGTGTATTCAGATTAGTAAATAATAATTAAGGTTCTTATAAATATACTGAAATATAAGCTTTTTTCTGTGCCATGCTCTGAGCTGGCATTTGTGGTGAAAAGGCAATGGGGACTGTTGGGGGGGAGCTTATAGCACTGATAGCTGGAAACGTGATCATTGTGTGTTGCTAGTAAAACGATGAGTCAGCTGGGAAGGTTCGATGGTGGCCGGATGAGTGATCACAGGTGAGTGACTCCCGTTGGTCCTACATGTAGTGTGTGCTGAGAACTGACTGCTAGCAGAGGATGGTTTCCATCCATTGACCTCTGGTCTTATAGATCCCGCTGTGCCACTGTACTGCCTCTGCATGCAACTGTTGCCCTGAGTTTCTTTGCATTTGTACTGCGCACCTACAGCCTGATGAGCATTCTGCAGCGCTACTTTTGCACTGTTTACAAAGCATCACCTACAATTACCACCACCACTCTCATCTCACCTGTTTCTTCTCCACTCTTCAAGTTCAAAGTTTGTCATAAGTACAAGTACCGTGTACAAAGTACTATGAAATTCTTGCTTGACAGCTTCTCCACAGACTATAGACAACACAGCCACTACACCCCAGCCAGACCGCTTCGCTCGTCTACTTCTGCTCGCTTGGTGGTCCCGTGCACAAAAGGTAAAGCATGGAGATTCTCAGTTCTCGCTCCGTTGTGGTGGAATGATCTCCCCCTCTCACTCAGAAGTGCTGAATCTCTGGCTACATTCAAGAAGGGTCTGAAAACTCACCTTTTCCAGACTCACTTTGCCCAAGATCTCTCCAGCTCATGTATGGTGTAAATGTTCATACACTGTAACTTTATGATCATGCCCAGTTAAGCCTTTAAACAGCTACTCCTGTATTGTATGTAAATGTTTGTGTACCTTTTTAAAAAAAATTTAAAAAACAGTTGTAGGAAGTGATCAGGATTTGTCTGTCCTGAGTTTTATGCACCTCGTGCGATGAACTTCGGTGCATAAAGTGGAAAGTAACAAACTAGGTTTACTTAATCACATGTCTGCAACTATGTCTCTTTCTCCTAATGTAATGTGCAAATTGTATTTCCGTGAGATGTACATTGCTTTGGAGAAAAGCACCTGCTAAATGAATAAATGTAAGATGCAATAGGCAGTACTACAGAATACTAAAATATATACACACACATATATATATAAAAGATAACAATAAATAGCAAAAATAAATATCAAAGTGACAATACAAGTGCTGACCTTAGAGATCAGTGTAGAGTCCAGGGTTGTTATTGATATTGCACATTAGTGTGTGTTGAACACTCTTACAGCATTGGGGTAAAAGTTATTCTGAACCTAGCAGTGCGGGTTCGAATGGTCCTGAGTTGCTTACCAGAGGGCAGAAAGGAGAAAAGTGTCCGTTCAGGGTGACTGTGTGGTGTGGATGTCCTGCACTTCCCGTAACAGTGTGCCCATGATTTTCTGGGCTGTTTGAACCCTCCATTGTAGGCCTTTCCTGTCCTTGTGGAGCAGCAGACCCACCAGGGTCTAATAACGCTTCTTGTTCACTATTAATATCAGGTCTCCTTTTCACCGTTTGTCTGTTTTTTTAATGGTTAATGTCCTCTTTTTCGTCGTCATCTTTTTTCCTGTTAACTGTGAATTTTGTCTCTTTTTCCATATGTATAGTTTACTGAAAGTGAGCAGTTGAATTGATCCGCGTACGACGTGCTTTTATGTTGTTAGTTACAGCGCAAATTCAATGTTCACTCCATATGTTTTATGCAATAAAAGAATGTATCATTCCCTCCATAGGCCTTTAATTGCTAAAGGGGCCCCTTGACACATTTCTCAGTTTGCGAGAAAGTTCAAGCATTGAAATAAAAGTCGCATAACATCTAATGTGTCGAGTTGCTTCGTTTGCATCGTTAAAACATTTCTACCCGTTTACTCCATAACTTTACTTTTAGTGCACTGTTACACAGCCGAGAATAGTAGGTGGCAATGCTTTTATTAAAAGCGCAGATTTGTTTCTGCAGGGGCCAGAATGTGTTTTTATACTCTCTCATCCAAGGAAAATGTAATGTCGGTACTGCTCTCAGCTCTATTTTCATCAGCAGTGATACCTGTAACTCCTTTATTACTCACTTTTATTTATAGCTCCATGGACGGGACCATATGTGGAACAATCAGTGTGGGAGGGATGTGTCCTGACAGTACTGGAGCGAGTGTGTGTGTGAGTATAAGTCCACTGGGTACTACAGCTGGTGTTTTGTTTCGCCCAACTCGTGTCATGGTATTTCAGGTTTGGTTCAGTGTGTGACTGTTGGCTGCAGCAAGAGAAGCATCTTGACATATCTGGGTCAACATCTGGACTCCATCACATGGAGAAGTAACACAGAGACTGGAAAGCAACACCCCAGTGTTCTGCTAAAGCTCTTCAGTGTTGGACATCAGTAATGGGTCACAGTCCTCAGAGCCGCTTTCATAACAGTTTCAACGTTTTAGTTTCTTGCACGTGTGTGTTTTTTGAGTTCCAAGGAGACCACGCAGCCCATATCATATCTCTGACTAACTGCAGGCCTTTTTCCGTACACCTGGTGAGTACAGCGGTTCTGCCTTTACCTGTAAATACTGAAAATGGTTTAATTGTAGAGAAATAGGCTGGAAACGATGACAAAAGGAACGAGTTCTTGGGGTGACCTGTTGCACATCTGACAGCACAGAACAATAAAAAGTACATTATTACTGTATGTTCCATAGAGTACCTAGCCTTCATCATTTACACCTAAACTCATTCGACACCCTTAATTGCTGATATGGGCAATTAAAAGGTTCATTTAAAAAGGAATGTAATTTTAGTCTATATTTTCAGAGAACAGCCATCCATTCGGTGCTATGAGTTTACGAATCTATGTTTAATGGTTTCAATAGTGGCTTCGCCCAGCTGGATTTGCTTTCATGTCGCAGGAATAGACGATTTACAGTGATTTCGCTGTAAATACTGTTCTAAACACGGTCGGATGCTGCTTTGACGGACACGTTGTAGTGATTCGCTTTGGCCAGTAGGTGGCGGTAGAGTCGCGCGGCTCTATGGGCCCCAGCGCGTTACATCAGCGTCCCCCGGGACTCCCGCTACTGCCGAAGCGCATCTGCTCGTGGTCCGGAGGGACGAAGACACGGCCGGGTGTGGCCTTTTTCGGACACTATTGTCCGTGAAGTGACCGATGTCCGTTTTTCTCGCCCAGGTTCGACTGTTTGCGTCCCCGCGATCGCGCGCCTGTTTCTTTCTTCATCTTTGGTTCAAAATTGAGCGGTCAGTGTAAGAAAGAGTATGAAGAAAATGTAAAGCAATCAGTATGATAAACATGACACGTATATGATGTGGTATAATTAAAACCACATTGGCAAAGCCCCCCCTTCCCCCCACATCTCCTTGGCCATCTATTATATAGATTTTCTGTGGTTTAATATTTCATATTAATAAACTCCTTTGATTGAATCTTTTTACACTGACTGTCTGGGTAATTCCGATCACAAGACATTACAACATATATTCTAATGTCTGTATATATATATGATTTTTACACACACACACATTTATGTTTTCGCCTTTTATCAGCATTAGACGACAGAAGGGCTCCAATATCCACGCGCCAGGTTGAAGCAGTTGGTCCATCTGTCCAGCCAGGTACGGGGGACCACCGACAACATGGTCCGTACTGCCCGTTCGAGTTACAGACAGACAGACAGACAGACAGACACACTTCATATTTTGGACCCGAGCGTCGCCAATGTCTGCCGGCTGCCCCTCCCACCCCCACCCCCCGCTGCGGCGCGCCTCCGGCTGCCGTGCACGCGCACCCAGCCCGGCCCCTCAACGGCATCGGCGTCGGAACCACCGCTCTTCCGAGCGCTTCGGAAAACAAAGGAGGCGACAAATCAAGTAAATACGCCACACACACCCATACACAGGTATATAATTTAATATATGTAATATTGAATATGCAATATGTTTGTATATTCAGCAATCGGTTCGTAAGTCCGACGTTGGTCTGAGATTTTGCTTAATTTTATTTGAATATTCGTGAGACGCTACATCATAACCGTTATTATTATTATTATTTACTGTGAGTGTTTTTGTACTGCTGTCCTCAGTGCTGCGCGAAGGGGGGGCTGCAGTTCTTCCCCCCCCCCCCATCCATTTTTTTCTATTTTTATTTTACTAGTTTTCAGACTTGAAGTGCGAACAACATGCACGTGCAAGTTCATCTGTGTCACATTCTGCATGTCGTGTGTGTGTGTGTGTGTGTGTGTGTGTGTGTGTGTGTGTGTGTGTGTGTAAGGGTGTGTAAGTGTAAGGGTGTGCGCCAGCGCGCGCGCGAGGGGCGTGTCCCCCCGGCGGGACCGCTGTGTTTCTCCTCTTTCTCTCCCTCACTCTTTACTCGAGTATTACACTGAATTTACCTCTTTCTCACTGTGCTCCCAATGTGTGCTCACTGTCCCTGCCCTGATCTACCCAAAACACCCCCCCCCCCCTCCATCCCACCCCACCGCGCTTTGTCTCTTCCCCCATCAGTGCTCAGTGTTTCCGCCTCTGTACTCCGTACTCCGGGTACTCTGTGGTAGCACACCATGGTACAACTGCGTTTGTACCTGTCTAGAGTCTCTGCTCACCGCTTCTGTCCAGCAGAGCTGCTTACATCCACACAGCTGTTCTGATCCATGGTCCGGTATGTTCTGTGTTACCGTGGCACACGTGCATTGTTTGGGTCATTCGTGGTAAAAACAGGGGAAATTTTCACCGCGCGGGTGCGTAATGTCTCAGACTGATGAATCTCCGGCGTTTCCCCACAGGTGAGCAGAGGAGAGGAGAACGGCGGTTTGCACCATGGCTCTGAATTCGGACAGCACGCAGCCCAGCCTGGACCCCAGCATGGTCTCCGCCGGACAGGTGGAGGAGCCGCCGCAAGCGGACCGTGTGGCTGACGCGGAGCAGTCGACCGAGGGCGCTCCCGTTACCTCTCAGCCAGGGACGGAGGAGCAGCAGGGTCCTCCCGCCCCTGCTTCCGAGTCCGCTCCCAGCTCGGAGCCTTGGGCCCCCCGGGCGGCGCAGACCCCTCAGCAGGAGGCTCTTCTCAAAGAGGAGGTGCTCGTAGTCGACGAGAGGAAGATGGAGAACGGTAGGGGCCGGTTCCATTGTTGGCTCAGATTGAATATTTGGAGGGACTTCACTCGCAGACGATGATTTGTGTTGCTTGTCGCTCTGAACTTTATAACAAAGACCTTCTCGCTGCTCAAATGTATGAGGTATGTCGCTGTTTTGGTCTTTTTAAGTTGTTTTGGTTCGGAAGTCAGATCATGTTCGGTTTCAGCCTCGGCAGGAAGACGTTTATGGTAAAGAACTGCAGGCAGCACTTTGATTTTCAGTCGACCGACCCCGTAAGCCGCTTCTTCAGCTCGATAAGTGCACGTTATTCCTTATCGATTCCTTTATTGCTATTGTGTGCGAAAACTAACCGTTTTCCCCTCGCTTGTCTCTTCCTGTTCAGGCAACGGTTTTTGCCACGTGCCTGCGGACACCACTCCCCCCTCCTCCCTGTCCTCCCCACCTCGGAACCAGAACGCTAAACACAACAGCCATCATCCCAACCATCACGCCAACGGCAGAGCTCGGGTGGGCAGCCGGTCTGGGTCGCTGGGCCACGTGACGGCTTCCCCGCGGCCGTCTCTGTCTCGCCAACCCAGCATTGCCACCAATGGGACGGGGGATGGGGGTAAACCTAGGGACTACCTCATACTGGCCATCCTGGCCTGCTTCTGCCCCGTGTGGCCCATCAACATAGTGGGATTTGCTTACTCTGTCATGGTAAGTGGATGGCTGCTTCGTGTCACTTTGTGTGTCTCTTGTGTGGGTGTATATGTACAGTGTATACATATATCATATACACAGATGCGCATATATATATACACACACACACACACACACACAAATAATATATATACACATGCAGCTGTGCCTCGATTTACTAGATTAATCTGTTCCTGAAATGGTCTGAACACGAAAATTTCGAATACCTAACCCTGCCGAAAGCTAACCCGTGATTTTATGATATAATACAGTTCATGTTCACCAAAAACTTTGAGTTCATCAGTTTTGTATGTTCCTGTGTGGTAGATTTGGGAAACTAATAGCATTTTCCTCATATCCAGTAGACAGGAATGAACATTTAATAATGAAATTCTTTTTCTTTTTCTTTTTTTTTTAGAAAAGGTAAGTGCAGACAGCAATTTAAAATGATTAAACAAGGCAATTTACTGCAATGAACTGTTACTGTACTCAGCGAGTGAAGAGAAGAACGGTCGATTGTGAGTCACGGCGGCTGCAGGAGGGAGGAGGCTTGGCAGTCATTACTGCACTTACTCTTCACTCATACAGCATACCGCTTTCAGATTTTTTTTTGGATATCCACTTTGGATAAATTTTGTTGTATTGATTTGTTATTCTGAAAATCATAAACCGAGTATCATAAGACCAAGTACACTGCACTGTAATTTCCAGGGCTGTGGAGTCGGTACACAAAACCTTTGACTCCGACTCCAGTAACCCAGTAATTGCTTCCGACTCCAGCTCCACGACTCCGATTCCATCTCCACAGCACTGCCCAAAAGTTGCACAATATGTCGGGGTCCACTCATCTAGTGAGTATAGGCCTAAACCTCTATTACACCTCTAATTTTTGGGGTCGATTTATATTCCGGTTCAGCTTATACACCGTACATTTGGTAGGAGGCTGTACTTTTTTTACCGACTCTGAATCTGACTCCACAGAACTGGTAATTTCAGAAGAAGAGAGTTTGTAAACTGAAGGATGCCTCTAAATATATGTATGTTTATACTGTTTGCATGCCTGCTTGCCTCTGCATGTTTGTGTGTTTGTGTTTACGACGGCTTCTGTCCGTGCGTATCTGTGCCTTTGTGTACGTCTTCTTGTAAGTCTGCGTGCGTGCGTGCGTGTATTTTCGTATGGGCAGTGTGTGTGTGTTCGAAAGGGCTCGTGACTCTTCTGCTCTCAGTCTAGGCACAGCCTGCAGGACGGCAATGTGGACGGGGCTCGACGTTTGGGCCGCGTGGCCAAGCTACTGTCCGTGGTGTCGTTGGTGGGAGGGGTCCTCATCATCGCTGCCTTCATCATCAACTGGGGAAGTGAGTGATTCTTAATATGTTCCTTTTTGTGCTGCTTTTGTCTTCCTTTGGAGCCTGAAGGGAGCTGCTCGGGGGATGCCGTGTATTTATGCCTGCTGCCTGGCGAGCTTTAGAAGTACAGCTCAACTAAGAAGGGTTTTCCCTCTTTTTCAGTCATATTAAAGTCCTGAACGTGGCTCCGACACAGGCCAAGCCGCCCAACAGCTCGAACAATCAGAGTATTTCCCATCTCTCAAAATCGAAACTTCGCAAAATACTTTCTTATTGGCTATACGTTCATTTTCCGGGCATGAATTGACAAAGTGTAAAACCACCAATACCTCACTTTCGTCAGCGTTCCTCCTTATCTCCTCGTAAGAATCCACGATCCACGTCAAGACGATTTTCGTGGAGTCCTCGGGATTTAGACCAAAAGGAGAGTTCACCTCTTATCAGTTGAGTTCTTTCAGTTAATACCAGAACCTTCTCGCATGTTACCGCGATCGCCGAGATCGCTGGTGGCGTGATGAGGATTGAATGCGAGACACGTTTTACTTACGGTCTAACTGGGGAAGGACTTGAGTTTTCCTCTCGTGATCATTTCCTCGCCTACAATGTCTACAAGGACTTCTGATCTCTTTGTATGTACAAGTTTACCGCTTCCAAGGAGCCACCTTGGAGGACCCACCTTGTGCCAAACTTGCGCATCGCTCTGAGGAATTGTCGAGAGTAAGGGTGATCGTGGAAGTTGTGTGCCATGTAAAAAAGAAAGGAAGTGCAGTTTTTCATTAACGGAATACACACCTGCGACATGTTCAATTGGAGTATCGTCAGTTAGCCCCGTGCTGATGCGGGAAACTAAATTATTCCTGTATCTAAAATGCCAGAATAATGGGTTATATTTAACAATGCACTTTTAATTAGCGATTAATACACTATTTTTAAGATGGGTCCTGATCGTCTCACTGATTTCCAGTGTAACCATTAAGGTTAAACTATGTGGCAAAGTTCTTTTACGATCACGTTGAAAGAAAAATTTCAGTATTCAATATTTCTGTCTGCGATGTAAAAATAGACAAGGTAGGTAGGAGTGAGCGTTTGTTTTGGGGTTTTTTGTTGGCCCTGTTTATTTCTCAGCCCGAATTCCCAGCAAAGCTGGGCGCACAAAGCGAGGAATAGGAGGAACAGCACATTCTGTAGACGGCACATCATGGCAACACCGGCACAGCAGCTGAACAAATGGAAGCGCGTGAACGTGGCGGCCGAGGCCCACCTGACCCCGAAATCAACGTGCGCTTTCCGAAGGGACGGAAGGAAAGGGTCACGCAAAGGGGACGCTGGAGTAAAGGCAAAATGTTTAGTACGACTCAGACAAAACACAGCTGATATTGAAGACGAGCGTGAAATATTGACAAGGATATCCTGAAGATGCAGGAAGACCAGTAGAGAAAATCATGCGAAAAAGATTCCGATTATTTTATGGGCTGTTTTCCCCAAGATTGCAACATCGGAAAAGAAGAAAACCAGGTAAATCTGGTCAAACTCTAACCCAGTAATGACAGTACAAGGTATTTTCTTATTATGTTGTCACTTGATCATATTAGTGGATTGACTGGTGTAATTTATCGATTACAAACGAACAAGAATGTCAAGGAACCCCTGTATCATGCACGCGTGTACTTTACGTAATGTGACATTTGAAGTAGCTAGAAATCACAGAGGTTGTGTGAAGCGACCGCTGCCGATAGTGAGTCTCTTTATTAAGTGGTGAATTGTTTACAATATATTAGTGCTTTTCAGCAGTGTGTATCGTCAATGGATGTCTTCACTGCGACAGTAAAACACAACTTGTGGTACCTTTTTAAACGATCACGTTTCTAGCTGATAATACGACTGCCAGGTTGCCGCGGTGACAGACACGGGACACGCGTGTTCCACGGTACTCTTCGGTGAGAGATGATCCGAACATGTTTACAAGAACTCACTCGACCTTAAAACTGCCAAAATGATATTTCGTTTAACTTTTATCGACATTATTTGTATTTTCTTCCTCTGCAAGAGTCAGAACTCTTCTTCTTTTGCAGATGCTTGCAGGAAATGATCTTGATGGGATACGAATGTTTTTCTTATTGTGGAAAATACCGAGGACTTTGACTCCCAGATGTCCGTTTGGAATTAATAGGTACACGTGGAAACACATAAGGGAATACATTTTTTTTGTAGGAATTTCTGTTATTCTCCCAGTTATAAAGTCCTCCTTGTGGGTAGTATTAGTGACACTGAAGTGTTTGGAACTGCTGTGCAATGTTCGCTGCGTCATATAAAATGTAAAAATCGTCAATTTCTTTTTACGTTACTTCATTTTTCTTACTCGTACGGACACCGACGCTGCAGCGTCAGTATATTATAGTTAGTATATATATATATTATATATTAGTATAATTGAATCGTTCCTTTCCTAATCTTGAGAAAATCAAACGTAGCTAAACGTGTGAAAAATTCGCTGTTTCGTTATTACGGCTACCACTTGTACTTCAATGCACAGAAGTTGTGCTGTAGCTCGGTTTTCTGTTGCATAGGAAAACACGTGTTTTGCACCGTTTCTCTTGCACGTTGTGCCCTGTTCTTTATGGAAGCGAATGTTGAAGTCAATAAGAGGGAGTGACCGAAATCGCAAAGCACTGGCACCATTAAATTCACAAAATTCACGGGTGGAAGCTGTAGAAATGAGTGTTTTGGAAAGAAACGGTGACGTTTGTGTGGTCGTTGTGTTATTTGTCATTAACATCGGCCACTTTGTTATTAGGCCAGTAGTGGAGAATCAGCAGCTGTCGTGGTGAAAGGGTCGCGTAAACGGTCACCTTACAGCACTCCACTTTTATCGTGTACGATTGCACATATGAAACAAGCCGAACACTTCGCTCCGTGCTAAAAACACTGAACCCATCAGCGTTTACTATATGCATGCGATATGTTTGCATGTCCTGTCGTGATTGTTTTGAGCGAACAAGCGCCAAGATAGCAATATGTGTAGGCGAGTCTCCACAAGGTGCCCACACTTGCTTTGTTTGTGAGGGCAAAGACCAAAACATTTTTGAACAAATATTTATTTATAGCTTTGAAAAAAATACATACCAGTCACCTTCACCACCTGCCAAGCTGGACATTCGGCTACGTGAAAGACATCTGAGTCACTTCACTTGCACTTTAGCCGAGCCCCTCTTTACGGAGTCCTAACGCTGCATGTACATCACCGCTTTACCTGCATTTGTCCCAGTGGAGGAAACACACGTTGTTTCCTCTGAAAAGACAAGAACCAGTACTTTGATTAATCTTTGGGTGGATAGAGCTAGTTGGATTTTGTAAAAAACAAACAAACAAAATTAAAAAAAAAAAAAAAAAAAAAAAAACAGGAGGGGTGAAATGGATTCCCTGCTCCTGATTCACAGAATGCTGCATGTGTATTTTTGAAGATCAGAAACGTGTCATTTGCGTGTAAATGAGACCTTGTTTTTGCTTTTTTTTTTTTTTTTTTTATTGCAGTGTACAGACTGCACTATATTATATAGAGGACCTGCTTGTACTGTTGGTTATAAAGCAGAGATATTTATATGTCTGTATTTTTCTCTATTTATATACTGTATAATCTCCTTCACTGTAAATCTGACTGTTAAACTTTGTGCTTTGTGGAAACGAGAAAAATATTCTCTATTATCACTGATACGCTCATCTGCTCTAAACTACTATACTGTATTCTCGAGCTCGTACGTTTGCCTGTCATTTTCGATTTACGAATAGCCTTGGCATGGATTTTACATTTTATGTTTACATACATAGACATTTAGTGGCCAAACCACACAGTGCAGTGTTATGTACACAAATGCACGGGGGGAAAAAAAATCGTTTGCATATTTTCTATATTTTTTCTGATCATTTTAGAGTCGAGATACAGAAATGCGTATGATGTGGAAACTGAGCTCGGAAGCATGTTTACACTTTAATTACTGTTTACGAAATGTGAATCGGAAGCCTTTTGTTACTGATTAGTCAATGTGAACGGGAAACCTTGAACATACTGTGCCATGTTTAAAACGCCACCAGCAAAAAGTCCCCGCGTTCCTCCATCGGGCCCATCTGTTTCTCTTTCACACCCTTTCTGTTTCTGTGTCGTTCTTAAACGCTCTTCTCCTGCGCTCCTTCGTTTTCAAATCAAATTCCAGTTCCAACTCCGTCCATCTCTGTAATTCGATATTAAATATGGCATCGTAACGTTACCACGCCGAGCGGTAATATTACTGATATTGTAATCAATGCTACATTGTTATCAATGCCATTGGTTTTTGCATCGACTGCCTGTGCATGCCTTAATGCATTTGGTTTGTTAAAAAAAAAATGTAAAAATAAATAAAAACATTGGTATTATTCAAGTGGCACTTTGAGGAGTTATTAACGAAGTCCGAGAAACTGAATTTCAGTGTCTCCCTCGATGTCGGCATTTCGTGACACATCTGTACATGTTCCAGTGTTCCTAACAAGGATGTTCGGGTGCTGCTGTGCTTTATCTGAGGAACTGTTTCTAGAACTCTCTGTTCTTCTCTTGTGTGTGTGTGTGTGTGTGTGTGTGTGTGTGTGTGTGTGTGTGTGTGTGCACGCTCACGCCCGTCTCAGATGTTTCCGTTGCCAGGGAAACAGTTGGTAGGGATGGAGAGGCTTGGAAACCGAGGACCGAGTAGCCAGTGTGGGGTGGGGGGGGGGTGAGACGACATTTAATTTGAATTTTTAAAGCACATGAATTATGGAGACATTTTTCCGCAGAACCACAAATTGATGAGTGAGAGAACGGCGCCCGCGCAAGGAGAGGACGGAAGGCGCAGGCTGTGCGCGGCGATCGGAAGGGGCTCTGATGGGTGGGGTTCGTTTGAAGCCTGCAGACACGCTGGCAGGTTGGACGCCACATGACATCCACTGGGGCCGCACTGGGAACAGGCCATTTACTTGGCCTAACATCTCACTGTGTCATGGAGATGGAGACGAGATGAGGAGCGGAGGAATCTTTCTGTCATAATGCAGCAGAGGAAGGGAGGAGCGGGAGAGTCTCTGGGGGGGGCATTGCAGCTCAAAGAAGCATTAATGAGTTACACATCCCGCCTTCCTCCGTCTGATAAGTAACACACAGAAAGCCAGCAGCAGACAATGTTCAGTGTTCGGTGATCAAAATTCACCTCCTTGCTGAGCAACACTTTGACACAAAGAATCTCTGATGACGATGGAGCCAGATAATAGTACATAATAGCAATGATAATACATAAATTATTACTATTTATCATTATAATTAATGAAAAAATTTTACCAAAGTTGTTACTGACAACCACTGTTAAGTATGCCGCAGTACAGCATGGTATACGGAAATATTGTGGAAATATGGGTATATAAAAAGGGCGGAGGGAGGTTGGTGGCACGAAAGGTTTGGCCTGTGTCTGCTTTCTCGCGGGTCTGGGGTTCGAGTCCTGCTTGGTGTCCCGTCCTGGGTGTGTCCCCCCCTCCAGCCTTGCGCCCTGTGTTGCCGGGTAAGGTTCCAGTTCGCCGCAACCCCGCTTGAGACAAGCGGTTTCAGATGGCGTGTATGTGTGTGGGTATATAAAAATGGACCCATCAGGGCTGGGTGTGTCTGTGTGCTGTGGGTTCTATGCATGATTCCCCTGGTACAGTAGATTTACCACATGCTAAACCTCTTACAATGTGGGGTACTTAATACCATGCTTTCGGTTATAGCTGCTTATGCTACTTGTTAACCAGGCACGGAAAGAAATATACTGAGGATACAGAACTTAGCTAAAAATTGCCAACAATGACACCAAACAAAAGAAAGTAATACAGTAAAAATGACCTGGCTATCAATGGTGGTGCAGAGTTCAGCAAGACTTGTTGGGTTAAACAATCCGGGTACTTTACTACAAAGCACAGCTTATTGTGGTTACGTTAAGGAAGGCAGATCTATCTTCTTCCATGGCAACAATGTATAACTCTTCCTGGGCTATTTCCACCTCAGATGAGATATGTAATCCTGGGTTTGCCCATGGCTTCTTCTCAGTGGGATGCAACGGTGGCACCCTAAGTTAATGCCCAAATCACCTTAGCTGACTCTTCATCTCGAGTTGGAGTTAATTCTACTCTACCTGTCCAGCTGTTGAGTGTTTCCCTCTGCATGAACCCTGCAGTTCTTTGAAGGAACCTCATTTCTGCTGCTCATACTCTG
The DNA here is from genome assembly GCF_900964775.1 of Scleropages formosus. NCBI lineage: Eukaryota > Metazoa > Chordata > Actinopteri > Osteoglossiformes > Osteoglossidae > Scleropages > Scleropages formosus. The sequence goes on along the minus strand of NC_041825.1, from coordinate 2,870,272 downwards.
TCCACTGTTCCTCCTGAATGTGGGGCCAGGTGATTCCTGGAATCTCCTCTTCAACACATGACATAGGTATAGGTGATCCCTCAATAGAACACCCATCCAACCGCTCTTTAGCCACTCTGCCATCCGATAATTCATCCGATGATCCAAGATCCAAACCCTCCACGCTATATTGAAGAGGTGTGTTAGCTACGATACTCCAACATCAGTGTTACGGACAATTCCCATCATTCCTTGTTGCCTTGCCGTTTCAAAAATGTAATATAACCAGCGTCATGCAGATGCTGACGATGTCGAAAATGTACACTTGACAAACTCTCTGAACATCTGGCTGTTGCCAAATTCTTTGAACTGGTTAAGATCGAGCTCAAGCACATATTGAGGAATGAATTAAGTGAGGGGAGCTTGTTTTGCTTTCTGAATTTGTTTGATAATCTTTTCCCTCTCGGTATAATACATATTACAGGTGCTCCTGGACTTGCGATGGTTCAACTTATGATTTTTCGACTTTAGATGGTGAGCTGGCGATAGACATTCAGTAGAAACTGTTCTTCAAATTGTGAATTTAGATTTTTTTTCCCCGGGCAAGCGATATGCGGTGCAATACTCTCTTGCGATGCTGGGCAGCGGCAGCGATCCGCATCTCCCAGTCTGCTGCGTGGTTGTGTTTTGTGTATCCATGATGTCACAGAAAAGCCCATCTGTATCTCCTGCTACTGGTGGGAAGAAGAAGAGGAGGGAAATTGCTCTTGAGAAGAAACTTAGGATAATTGCCCCGCATGAAGGCGGCAAGTCCGTAATGGCCATCGCATGTACGCCAGGTTATGATTTTTGGTAGGTTAGGTGTATTAAATGCATTTTCCACTTACGATGGGTTTTGCGGAACGTAACCCCATCGTAAGTCGGGGACCACCTGTACTAGTAATTAATCTACATATGATTTACTTGAAAGACCCTTATATTTATGCCTAATGGAGCAGTGGTAGCTGCCATACAAAGCACCAGATTGCCAGAGCATTTTAAGTTAGTAAATGAAGAGTTGGGTAACTATGATAGAAAAAAGTGAGGTAAGTGATTCATCAAAGTGCAGAGATCACTCTTGATTTCCATTCTGAACTTCAGGTCACTGTTCTTCATCTTCTTTCGATATTTTCCAACGAAGGCTTCATTTTGAGCCACTGTGAAATGATTTCTCCAGTCGCCTACAATTCCTGGGGGAACGAGAAAAAGTGGAGAATCAAATCTTGTGTTAAAACAGCTCAGTCATCTTATGGTAACAATGAGCAAAAATTTTTTTGTAAAATAACAAAGGTCTATTTTTCTTGTTTAGTGGAAAATGTGTGAAATGATTGTTGTTTTTGAGGAGGAAATCTAATAACACACACACACACATTTTCAGAACAGCTTGTCCCATACGGGGTCACGGAGAACCGGAGCCTACCCGGCAACACAGGGCGTAGGGCCGGAGGGGGAGGGGACACACCCGGGACGGGACGCCAGTCCGTCGCAAGGCACCCCAAGTGGGACTCGAACCCCAGACCCACCGGAGAGCAGGACTGCGGTCCAACCCACTGCGCCACCGCACCCCAAATCTAATAACATTAAAATTAAATTTAAGTAATTTTGGAATTGTTTGTATCTCCGAAAATTCTTAAGTTGGATGTTCTTGACACGAGGTTCAAGTGCACCAAAAACCTTTTGGAGCGTTTGGATTTACTTTTGCTCAGTGTGTTCTCTCACTAAACCATTGTTGTGTATACATTTTCCCCAGAGCTGTCAGTTACCTTTAAAAATCCCTTCGCTACAGAACTCCAGGAATGGCACTCGCTCCCAGACTGACCCTCAGGATCTCAGCAAAATAAAGCAGATCGATAATCTCAGACATCCAGGCTGTCCCTAAATGGAATATATTGGAACATTTTTCTTATACACATATATTTCACTTGCAACTTCAAAAATACCACAGTCCTCTGATGTATCACATTCTCTCCAATGTTTGAGAACACCTGATACTGTGAAGTCCATATTTGAAACACAATTTTTTTGTCTTTTCATATAAATATTGAGATAAATGAACTCTTATGTACCACATACTTATCTGCAATATTAATGCATTTAACAGTACAAATTGTGAGACTAGATATAGTCAACAAATTAAATAAAAGTGAGGAAAAGAGGGTAATTTGCTTCTTGGCAATTCCCTTAAGAGAGAGGTGTGGTGGCACAGCGGGTTTGGCTAGGTCCTGCTCTCTGGTGGGTCTGGGGTTTGAGTCCTGCTTGAGGTGCCTTGTGTCCCATCCTGGGTGTGTCCCCTTCCCCTCCAGCCTTGCGCCCTGTGTTGCCGGGTTGGGCTCCAGATTGCTGCGGCCCTGCTCAGGTGAAGCAGTTTCGGACTCTGTGTGCGTGCGTGTGCGCAATTTGCTCCTTTAGGGCTTGGGCTGAATGTGTGCAGTGTCAGCAGGCAGTAAACCAGGATTACTCCTGAAACAAGGTCAATGTACACAGTTGTAATTTCTTCAAAAATCTACTACCGCCAAATGAAAAATAATTCCATAAAACAAAAGGTATTTTTTCATTGTCACATTCCTAAAAATCTGTTCCCCGGCAAACACTGCAGAGAGAAAAAAATTATGTATTAATAAATTCTTTCATGCTATATGTTTACTGATAATATGTCCTTTTCGCTTCCTAATATATTTTTTTCTTTTGCACAAAATGCGAACAAAATGTTCTTCATAGCACATAAGCTGCAAAAAACTGGCCTTTGAAATAATCAGTTCCGTTTCCTGCCATTTCAGTTCCAGGGCAGCTTACATTATTAAAAGTGCTTATTGTCACTCTTTTTGTTACATCAACTTTATTTTACTTCATTTTGCTTTACAAATTGGCTACGATATTGGTAAGTTTTAGAGCAGAAATGGGGGGAGCAGACTGGAGCTTGAAGAACCTTCTGTTTTTCTGGATGGACATGTTTCGGCTGGAAGCCTCCATCAGCATACCGTCGATTGGAAAAGGAATGACGTGTACGAACTTCTGAGATCGTTAAATGGGAAATTACATCAGACTTGAAAAACATAAACCAACAACAAAGCGGATCGGGGGGGGAGCAGCTTAAAGCAACTTAACAAACAAAATTCGCCAAACGGACACTAAGACATCTAGGCTTTTGGAACAGCACTCACAATCAATGTCTACAACTCTTGTGGGGTCGCGGGGAACCAGAGCCTAAACTGGCAACACAGGGCGCAAGGCTGGAGCGGGAGGGTACACACCCAGGATGGGTCGCCAGTCCATCAAGGCACCCCAAATGGGACTCAAACCCCAGACCCACTGGAGAGCGGGACCCAGCCAAACCCAGTAAAGAATGCCTAAAATTAAGTGGATAATGTAATTTTGAATGTTAATTTTCCCTTTAATTTTTTTGCTTTGCTCTCCCGCTGTCTCTAATGATTCTTTATCCATTGAACCTCTTTTTCTGTATCTTCTGCTCTTCTCCTGTTGTTACTACTCTCAGCTCAGGCATCCCTCAATTTAAGAACCTTCTTTATCCAAAATTTTGGGTTAACTACTCTTGGCTTTTGATACCCAATTTTTGATTTATGGGGAAAAAAAAAACCATATAATGAAAAAAAGTCAGTATAGCAAAATTTGAAGATAAAAGCTTGTAAAAACAAATGAACTTTGTACATTGCGTGAGTGAAGCGGAAGTGCAGTACTGTATTTTACTCAGCACGTCTGCATCCAGATCTCCATCTGCTGGTGGCTTAGAAATGTGAGTGCTGCTTTAAGAGAGTGGGGCATTATGGGAAGTGTATGAAATTCCACTGGACTTTTTGTCGGCCATATTTGGTGTGTCATTTAATTGATTGATTGCAAAGACAGCAGTGCAATTAGCAGGAAAAGAAAAGTGCGAATGACCCTGGAGCAGTAAGTGTGTAAATGTGCTTTATTTTGTACTTGTAGTAGTATTCTGTAGCCTTGTTTTGTTATCATTACATTGTTTTTTTCACACCTTCTTCTTTTACTGACATAGTTTTGGTTCTTTAAATCATCATTTCTGGTAGTTTCCTTGTCTATATTTTCTCATTTTTTCCTTACAACATTTTTTCTTCATTAAATTTTTTTAGAGACAGCAAGACCAAAAAGTGAGAACAGCAGAAGTTTGGAAGGAATAATGACCCTTTTTTTAAAACAGAGTACGTACCAAAAAAGGTCATGTGGCCTATTTCCAGCAAAAACTAAAACCAACAACACAAATGAGGGTAAAAACAACAAAGACCCGAAATCCATTCACTCAAGCATCCGCCATCACATGAGCAAGATGTCCATTGTGTCCCAGTGCAGTCTTAGCCTTCAGACCAGCTGCTTCTTATCGTCACAGCAGAAAGACGGCACGTGGGACGCTGGACCCAAGTGCAAGGTCTTTCGTTATTCTCGGGCGGGCGGGTTCTCGTAGTCGGGGATGGGCGAACGGTCGAGCGATTGGCCAACAGGGTTCAGGCGAGGTTCCGAAGACGTGGTCGTGGGTCTAGGCAAATGATTGTATCCGGGGGGAACGTGAAGCAGGGCAAGGAGGAATGGAGGCAAAGGGTTTAGGAGCAGGAATCGCCGAAGGCGGCCTTGAGAGCACTGAGGGGACAGTCGTCTCAGGGTGATTCGGCGACTAGAGAGCGGTGGTTCAGTGCTTTAAGTCTGGCTGGTCTTAATTGGCCTCAGGTGTCTCCGTTAGGGGAGCGGTGGAGAGCGTGACATTTATAAATTTTAACTTTTCACTGAAAAAGAGGTAAATGATCAAGGTAATGAATGAACCAGGGCGGAAACACAGTGCGAGAGTCAAGAAGAGCCTCACCCTAAGCAGCAAAGTATAAAGTCCACTTCATATCTATGGCTACAGTGTAACAACACATAGACTTGCTGACTGTAGGCAGAAAGGGCGTTTCACCGGGGTTCAGAAAATCATACATTAATTTCTTTTGGGTGGAGTTAAGGCTGGTGTTTGGCCTGCTGAATATGACCGTGTTACGCTTGTGACGGTTTTGTATGTCGGCTGACAGTACTCCACAAAGAAAAAACTGTCCCAATTCATGGGGTGCAGTTTCAACACAGTTCAATGTACAATGTTTTTTAGCAATTTAAACATCACTTATTCAAATTGGCGTTAAGGATTTACGTGAAAATTAACAAAGACAGAAATGGATTCATCCGTCATTCGGTGCAAAATGGAGGACACCTTATCCCCCGTTATGCAGCTGTAATTCATTCCTGAGAATAGAGTAAAAATCGAAAAACGAATAAAATTAAACGCTTTTATTTTTTTTATATAAAAGTAATTTTAAGCTATTTGTTCTGGAGAGCCTCGACTGGTCGTTGTATTGACTTAGCGCTTAAGCCAGTATTACTTTTTCAGTTTGGCTGATACTCATCTCCCTCTCAGTAGAATTCTGGTTGCTAATAATCTACATATAATTTGCACTGTTGACTGCAATGTAAGCCAAAAATAATATATTACAAGTTCATTTCAAGATAGTAAAGGTAATTGCATGACTATCAGAAAACAATGACATAACTTATTCATCGAAGTGCAGCAATCACTCTAGATTTCCATTTTGAACTTCAGGTCACTCTCCTTCATCTTCTTTCGATATTCTTCATTGAAGGCTTCATTTTGAGCCACTGTGAAATGATTCTTCCAGTCACCTACAATTCCTGGGACAACGGGAAATAATGGAAAATGAAACCTTGAGTTGAAACACCTCAATCTGTATCATCTTCTACTAACAATGAAAATAAATGTAAAATAAAATGTAAAATAATAAAGGTTTTTGAATTTAAAAATTTGGGAGAAAAAAATTACTACATAAATGGGATTTTAAACAAAAGTAAATGCAGGTATTAGCTGTGGCGAAGCAGAAAGCGGTAAAACGGTGGAGTTCTCGAGTTACATCACCTTTCCTCATGAAGGGAGAAACAGACTCGTCGAACTCATCATTGTTGGACAACGCATCTGCCATGCTTTTCTTCATCTCCTCAAACCCCGTTTTTCTCAGCACTTCCTTCTTCTGTGTCTCATTTGGTGAGAGACCCAAGAAGGAGCACAGGCGGGAAATCTCACGAGCAGGATCCTGGTACAAAGAGAGAGAGAGAGTAAGAAGGACCACTATAAATGGTGAAATAAAGAAAAATATGGTGATTTTAGCTGAGGCTACAGAAATTCTTTATTATAGGTCTTATTTGCCTGGAATGTAATACAAATTTTACTTGTTCTTAGATCTACTATGATCTGTATGTTTAACGTTTTGTGAGGGTACAGCAAAAAGTTATGTTCTACCATTTACTGTTATTATATTCTTCAGCAGTATTATAATAACCCTCATAGGTGATCATGGTAATTATTCTGACCTCTCTCATATCCTCAAAGAAAACATAGCAAATCCTTGAGTAGCTCCTGCTTTTTTCCCACCAGCCTTGGACGTGGTCATACCAGGAACCGAACACCACTGAGGAGGAAACAGTTGAAGGAAATATTACATAAACTTACATGTAACTTCCAGTAAAGTTTTACATTTTTCACTTCTGAGGTTTGTCTCTATTTCTCCACAGGTTCACTGCTTACACTGTCCAGTGTTAAATTTGTCGATGTATTCTTCCCAAGCTCCTGGGTCTGGTTGAATCTTATTCATCCTGTCGAAATGGTAGTAGCTCACCATGATGTCTTTTGGGTTCCGGGCCACATATATCATCTAGAAATCAGAATTTTATTTAGAATTTAGAATTTTATTGACCCAATTTCACTTCATCTGTCTGATGTAATATATATTTATATATCATAACGGATTTCATGGGGCAGCCTCCCTGATCTGAACCCGAGCAGTGAGTTGTTATTGGATTTCTGTGCTAGTCACGGTTTATCCATAACGAACACCATGTTCATGCATAAGGGTGTCCATCAGTGCACTTGGCACCAGGACACCCTAGGTCGGAGGTCGATGATCGACTTTGTAGTCGTTTCTTCTGACCTTCGGCCATATGTCTTGGACACTCGGGTGAAGAGAGGGGCTGAGCTGTCAACTGATCACCACCTGGTGGTGAGTTGTATTTGATGGCGGGGGAAAAAGCTGGACAGACCTGGCAGGCCCAAACGCATAGTGAGGGTCTGTTGGGAACGTTTAGCGGAGGCCCCTCTCAGAGAGGTCTTCAACTCCCACCTCCGACAGAGCTTCAACCAGGTCCCGAGGGAGGTGGGGAACATCGAATCTGAATGGACTATGTTCCACGCCTCCATTGTCGGGGCAGCGGTTCGGAGCTGCGGCCATAAGGTCTCCGGCGCCTGTTGCGGCGGCAATCCCCGAACACGGTGGTGGACACCGGAGGTAAGGGATGCCGTCAAGCTGAAAAAGGAGTTCTATTGGGCCTGGCTGGCTCATGGGACTCCTGAAGCAGCTGACGGGTACCGACGGGCCAAACGGATCGCGGCTCTGGCAGTCACCGCGGCAAAAACTCGGGCTTGGGAGGAGTTCGGTGAGGCCATGGAGGAAGACTTTCGGTCGGCCTCAAAGAGATTCTGGCAAACCGTCTGGCGACTCAGAGGGGGGAAGCGGTGTTCCACGAACACTGTTTACAGTGGAAGTGGTGCGCTGCTGACCTCAGCTGAGGATGTCCTCGGGCGGTGGAAGGAGTACTTTGAGGATCTCCTTAATCCCTCCGACACGCCTTCCGTAGAGGAAGCTGAGGCTGGGGACTTGGAGGGGGACTCGTCCATTACCCTGGCTGAAGTTGCTGAGGTAGTCAAAAAACTCCTCGGTGGCAAGGCTCCGGGGGTGGATGAGATCCACCCCGAGTTTCTCAAGTCTCTGGATGTTGTGGGGCTGTCTTGGCTGACACGCCTCTGCAGCATCGCGTGGAGTTCGGGAACGGTGCCTCTGGACTGGCAGACCGGGGTGGTGGTCCCTCTTTTTAAGATGGGGGACCGGAGATTGTGTTCCAACTACAGGAGGATCACACTCCTTAGCCTCCCTGGGAAAGTCTGTGCCAGGGTACTTGAAAGGAGAATCCGACCGATAGTCGAACCTCGGATTCAGGAGGAGCAATGCGGTTTTCGCCCTGGCCGTGGAACACTGGACCAGCTCTACACCCTCACTAGGGTGCTGGAGGGTTCGTGGGAGTTTGCCCAACCAGTCCATATGTGTTTTGTGGACCTGGAGAAGGCATTCGACCGTGTCCCTCGTGGCATCCTGTGGGAGGTGCTTCGGGATTATGGGGTTCGGGGCTCGCTGTTACGGGCTGTTCGTTCCCTGTATGACCAGAGCAGGAGCTTGGTTCGCATTGCCGGCAGTAAGTCAGACCTGTTCCCGGTGCATGTTGGACTCCGTCAGGGCTGCTCTTTGTCACCGATTCTGTTCGTTATCTTCATGGACAGAATTTCTAGGCGCAGCCAGGGAACGGAGGGTGTCTGTTTTGGTGGCCGCAAGATCTCATCTCTGCTTTTTGCGGACGATGTGGTCCTGTTGGCTTCATCAAGTCAAGACTTGCAGCGTGCACTGGGGAGGTTTGCAGCCGAGTGCGAAGCGGCGGGGATGAGAATCAGCACCTCCAAATCCGAGGCCATGGTTCTCAGTCGGAAAAAGGTGGATTGCCCCCTCCGGGTTAGGGGGGAGTTGCTCCCTCAAGTGGAGGAGTTTAAGTATCTCGGGGTCTTGTTCACGAGTGAGGGAAAAATGGAGCGGCAGGTTGACGGACGGATCGGTGCGGCGTCCGCAGTAATGCGGTCATTGTACCGGTCTGTTGTGGTGAAGAGGGAGCTGAGTCGTAAGGCAAAGCTCTCAATTTACCGGTCGATCTACGTTCCTACCCTCGCCTATGGTCATGAACTCTGGATCATGACCGAAAGAATGAGATCGCGGATACAAGCGGCAGAAATGAGTTTCCTCCGCAGAGTGGCTGGGCGCACCCTTAGGGATAGGGTGAGGAGCTCGGAGTAGAGCCGCTGCTCCTCCGCATCGAGAGGAGCCAGTTGAGGTGGCTCGGGCATCTGTTCCGGATGCCTCCTGGACGCCTCCCTGGGGAGGTGTTCCGGGCTTGTCCCGCTGGGAGGAGGCCTCGGGGCAGACCCAGGACACGTTGGAGAGACTATGTCTCCCGGCTGGCCTGGGAACGCCTTGCAGTTTCCCCAGAGGAACTGGAGGAGGTGTGCGGGGAGAGGGAAGTCTCGAGGACTCTGCTCGGACTGCTGCCCCCGCGACCTGGCCCCGGATAGCGGAGGAAGATGAATGAATGAATGATTTTATGGGGAGGCAGCTAATAGCATAGTCATGGGATCTCCTACCTGTGGACCCAACATTTGCAAGTTCAGTCCCACCCTAGCGGTAGTACCCTTGAGCAACATACTCTGAACTGTTCCAGTATTACTATTATTACCAAGCTGTATAAATAGGCAAATAACATTAAGTAGCTACACACTGTAAGCTGCCTTGGAAAAAAGCATCAGCTAAATGAATAAATGTACCGATTTATTCCATCAGCAGAATATTATCATTTATTATCATATTTTAGATTTTAAAATTAATTAACCAGCTACACTAATGTTCTTTAACTTACATTTTTTGTGTACTTTTTAACAGCAAAAAATACACCTTGAGACAGTTCTGTGAATCTCTGAAGGTGTGTTTTTAACTATGCAAAACTACAAATCTTTCATCCCCACAAAGCTGAGGGGTGGTGGTCTAGTTGTACCCTGCAGTTTTGCTCCCAGAAGGACTGCGGCACCAGCTGCACTGGAAGATGAGTTTTGATGAGACGCGGAGAAGTAAGTAGACTCTCTATCTGATCTGTCCCTGGGAGAGAGACAGTTGGACAAAGACACAATGAGAGATAGTGAGAGAGAGGGAGTTCTTGATTTATTTCAGTATAATCTAATTTTATTAAAGAATAAAAATGATGATATACTGTAGTCGCAGTTATATTCCATAAACTGCTTGAGCAATGTGGGGTCTGACTTGCTGTTGTTCAGTATAAAAATGCATTTTTGTTTTTTTACTTTCCAAATAATCAACGGTTCACTTCAAACCTCAGATCACTGAAATTGTACAGTCCCCGGATTACGAACGAGTTCCGTTCCTAAATCTGTCTTCAAGTCGGATTTGTATGTAAGTCGGAACAGTTAGGTGCGACTTGTGTCTGCCAGTTAGTCAAATGTTTGTCTTAGTGTAGAATATATCGTGTACCTTTTTATGCATAAAAAGTTGAAAGAAACACTTCCTGATACACTAAAACATCTTTAATATAACAATAGAGTAATAATAATAATAATGCAATGCTAAGCGGAGGAAGATGGATAGATGGAATAATACAATGTAATGATGTAATGATAATAATGAGAACAATAATAGTAATAATAATAATAAATGTAACTACGTACAGTTACATTTAGAGAGACATAGAAAGAGAACAATAAATGTTATTACGGTATTTATAATAGAGAGAGAGGAAGTGTGTGTGTGTGTGTGTGTGTGTGTGTGTGTGTGGGTATAAAAAACATTAAAGGAACTTTTTCGCTTTTCCAATGTTCATTGGCATTTCAACTTTTTACGATAACTTTATTATTTCCACTTTAGTTTCAGTCGGGATTGTTTTCCTTGTCTTTGATGCATCACCATCACTTGCATCACATTTACGGTTTGGTACCATGTTTAGGAGGGTAAAAAGAAAATAATTAAAGCCAAATACAGTAACACCCACAAGACACTTAACAGCAGCGTGGTCCGACTGAAAAGAACCAAGTCTTCGTCCTACCTCTGGCCCACATGCCCACAAGCCGATGAACTGCCGTAGACACGCAATGTTTTGATGCACATCACAAAGTATTGCCTGTTTGTTATTATGAATCATTGTATGTAACTCAAATTTTTAATATAATAGGCTTTATGGGGGGGTGGTTCGTAACTATGGGTTGTACGTAAGTCGAATGTTTGTAACCCGGGGACCGCCTGTAAATAAATTGGCCAGTCGCTAACATCCTTAGTGTGCATTTTACAATAAATGCATTACAGATATCAGTGCAAATATGGATTCCTTCAAAAAAAAAAAGTGTTGTGGAAAAAATGTAGACAATGAAAGGTTAGAAATAAAGTTTAAAAAATCAAGGGCAGAGTAACAGAAACAAACATGAAGGAAAAAACTGTGTGACATGAAAAATGATTGTCACTGATCATTTTTGTAATAGTACGAAAGCACAAAGAACTGACAATGCTTGGATTCAATTTAATATTGCTATACGCTCTGTGTTACCTGTCTGAAAATCTTCACAGAACTCCAGAAACGGCACTCGATCAAAGATTGAGGGTGATGAGGATTCCCTCCGAATCTCACCGAAAAAGAGCTGATCAACAATCTCGGACATCCAGGTTGTCCCTAAGTAGAAGATATTTGGACACATATTTGGCAGTATGCATATACAGTTATGTCTCGCATAACGTCCTCGCCTTCTCATCCAAATCAGTGCTATTTCATTTCTTCTTGCTGCTGCTATCACTCCATGAGGCTGGTTGAGCTGCATTCTGGACCCATTATGAACTTAAAGGTGAATGATTTATAAAAACTTGAATATGGAAACAGGATAATGGAACAAGATACACGGGGTAAACTTGAGTGAACGAGATGCTGGCCTGCTGCGGTGATGCCGCTGATGCATGATCACGTACGTATTGTTGTACAGTACTGTGCTGTACAGTAAACTTTTTTCTTTTATTAATAAGGTAATAATGATTGAAAGTTGGGGGCGCGGTGGCTCAGTGGGTTGGACTGGGTCCTGCTCTCCAGTGGGTCTGGGGTTCGAGTCCCACTTGGGGTGCCTTGCGATAGACTGGCGTCCCATCCTGGGTGTGTCCCCTCCCCTCCAGCTTTTGCCCTGTGTTGCTGGGTTAGGCTCTGGCTCCCCGTGACCCCGTATGGGACAAGTGGTTTCAGATGGTGTGTGTGTGTGAGATTGGAAGTACATTACAGTAACCTTCAAATGTAAACCAGTTACACAGGTGTTTATTATGACTTAAAACATACGTATACTGTATTATAGACTATAGGTAATTTAACATCGTACGCCCGGCAGCACAGTCACCTCTCTGGACAATCGTGTGTGTGTTTGGCTGCTTAAAAGCCACTTGTGTCCGCTACGTCCTGCTGTCTGAAATTCTTCTTTAATTTCAATTATTTTCTTATGGGACCACGGATGTAGTTCAATAGGACGTTATGGGGAGTATGACTGTATATTGAACTTGTAAAGCAAAAGTACAGGCATTTCAAGATATACAGCACAGTCTTCAATGCTTGTGAACACCTGAGTGGGGTTTCAGCAGCTAGTTGTCCAAGCAAACACTTCAACACTGTTTTTCTTTTATAGCAGCCCATACATCCGTCTCGCAACTCAGGCTGTACAGTATGAGCAAGAGGAAGTGAGATATACATTTCCATTGTCAAAATTTGAGAAAAAAAAACAATTTTGCAGCAAAAACATATGAAATGTTTTCCAGTGTGTCCTCCAAACATAAGAGGAACAGCTGAGAAATGGTCTTACTCTTTATCTTGTCAATGTGGACGGAAAACACTATGGAGTATAACTGAGTACATTTGTAACACAATTACGGCGGCTCACCTTCAACATTGAACCTTGGTAAACATGATAAAAACTCTTCAAATTCGTAATTGTGTTGATACAATTGATTGTAATTGTAATTTGTAATTGTAATTTAATGCAATTTTTAGGGTTAGTACTTTGCTCAAGGGTCCTACAGCCGGAGGTGGGAATTGAAACTGCAACGTTTAGGTCTAGAACCATTAGGACTAAACACTGCTCTACAAGCTGTCTTTATTGTAGTGCTTTTTTCTTGCACTAAATGTTGAATTTATACTTTGAGTACCATATATATGCATGTTATACTTGTGAGCATTTTTTTCAGCATACAGTTCCATAGCTACAGAAGAGCTGAACGAGTACAAGTAAAGAGCAATACAGTATCACACAACTATTAACAAGTGGAAACTGCCACGTTACATTGTGTTGTAATAATTGTAATGTTAACAATCGAAGTAATTGTGTTTTTAATAGAACTAAGTTATATTTTAGCATAAATGATAGCCAGTTAAGGGGGGTGCGGTGGCGCAGTGGGTTGGACCGCAGTCCTGCTCTCTGGTGGGTCTGGGGTTCAAGTCCCGCTTGGGGTACCTTGCGACGGACTGGCGTCCCGTCCTGGGTGTGTCCCCTTCCCCCTCAGGCCTTACGCCCTGTGTTGCCGGGTTGGCTCCGGTTCCCCGTGACCCCGTACGGGACGAGCGGTTCTGAAAATGTGTGTGTGTGTGTGTGATAGCCAGTTTTGGGGCTTAGGAACACATTAACGTTTTGCCACTGAAAACAGCAGGACACAGCAGACTGCATTACTATGAGTGAGTGAAATAATAGGAATTTCATCTTCGATCTGTCACCTTACAAAGGGTTTCTCACCAAGACATGATCTTTGTGCGTCGGGGGAAGCTGTATTGCTTTCCACTGCACGTTACTGAACTTACCTGCTTTGGGGTATGTAGCTATAACTACATCATCGGGTTTCGCTTTGAAATTTTTCACTTTTTCCCAATTATCTGTGAAATAATGAGTCATGGTAACACCTTCAAACTTGAAAGTCCTTGGTTTCTGAGCCATGTCTGAGAAATAAGAGACAGAGAGAGAATTTATGTCTCAATACATTCTTTCATGCTATATAATTAATGACAATAGAAACACAATCTACACCCTTAATTTAGTCCTTAGTTTTTTCTTTTGCACAGAAAGCAAACAAAATGTTCTTCACAACACTTAAGATGCAAAAAACCAGCATTGGTTCGTACCAGTTCAGTTCCAGTGCCGTTTGTATTATTACAAGCACTGATTTTCATTGTTTTTGTTACGACGACAATATTTTATTTGATATTCCTTTACATATTGGCTACTATATTGTTAGCATTGCTTACGGTATAAGCACCTCTCTACTGTACAAGTTTATGATTATAAATTGCCCTTTAATTATTTAAAAGGATGATATAAATTTGAATGTACCTTTTATTTTTAAAACATGTTCAAAGGTTTCACCGTTTCCTTCGAAAATTCCCAACTCTTAGATCAATTTTGAAATAATTCAATGTTATTCAATAAAACGAACAAAGGGAAAATATCCTGAAATGGGTTGATAAGCAAATACATCTGCAGACTGCTGAAGTTCCTCCATTCTGCAAGTCTACAGAACTCATGAGAACAACTTTTACATTCAATTGTTAATCTGATCAGCTTATTCTAACTATTTTAACACGTATGAAAGCACACTTCTGGTACCTACTTATTTGTGGATGTGAAGGTGCTGATCTTGAATAAAAACGTTTCCGTGAACGTATTTCTGCTTCTTGCACAGTCTACTCCTTTCCTGTACCCTATAGAACTTTACCCCTTTGCTCCCTCTGTTACTCTGTTTTCCTGCTGCTCCAGCCACTGGCCTCGCCCACTGAAGCTATACTATCGACATGTTCCTAGACCTTGCCTCCTGTAGCTCAGTGCTTGTTGATAGCATGTTCTCACTGGGCTTTCTGATGTCATTTGTTTCATCTAATGCATCAATGCAGTTTTTTAGTTCTCATTCACATTTTAAATTCATGCATAAGCTTTGCAAACAAACAAAAATGATGCTGTAACATGACAACTCAAATGAATATGATAAATGGTGTATTTCTTGTAAGTCTGTTTGTTCACGACGCGTTGTTCACAGCTCTGATGTGAGTTTTTAGAATGTAACTGTTTGCAATTGTTCATAACTGTAAATAGAAACAGCTGCTGCAGCCATATATTGCTGAGCAAATATTAAAAATGCCACAGTTGTTCACACATTCAAATCTAATTAGCTTTATAGAGCTCTTTTCACACAGTGACACAGAGAAAAGAACAAAGATTCAGGCATAGTACAAATAAAAGGTTGGCTATACATGAAATTATTACAGTACATATGTAATTATTAAATATGAAAGTAAGCCAAATGGCCATGGAGAAAAGGAACAAAAAAAATTCTCAACTGAAAGAAAAGGGACTAAAAAACCTTTGGGGCTCCAAGTGCCAGTGACTGCCAACCCCTCCTGGGCATTCTAGACTTGAAAAAAGACTTTTGCAGCTGTTTATAACATCGATAAACACTAATAAGTCAATGTCTCAGTTTGCATAGTCACGTCTTTTCCACCATGGCATGGAGCATCTATCAGCCTGGAGTGCTAGTATCACAACCGGCCTCCTCAGGTCTTTCCATGGGCAAACAATGCTCAAGAAGAAGGGGCTAGTAACTGACAACATAATGGAATTAGAGAGTTTTATACTGAAGAAACAGCAGCAAATGGGAATTACACCTGCAATAGATATGCTTTAATAGGCAAATAAGTCTGAAATCGGGATTTAAAGGCTGTGACAGACAGACAGGCAGAGTATTCCACATTTTAGGTGCTCCGTAGTTAAGTGCACACCCTTCTTCTGAGATCTTATTGATCCCAGGAATTTTAAGGTAGTCTGCATCCAATAAACACAGTCAATGCTTCTGGAGCATAAAAATCAATATTCTCACTAATATATCTCAGAGCAATACAGTTTAGTGTGTTATAGGTTAAGAGTAAGATTTTATAAGATTTATAATTTTTCTAATCCATTATAACTTAACTGAAAGCCGATGCAGTGATTTAATAACCAACATTACATGGTTGTACTTCCTGGTTCTTGTAAAAATTCTGGCTGCTGCCTTCTGTAATAACTCAAACCTGGATACAGCTTATAGGTATGGAGAGCCCGGTAACAAAGCATTACAAAAGTCCAACCTACTCAAAACAAAAGCATGAACCGAATTCTCAGCATCCTGCCTTCATAAAAATGACCTTAATTTTGTTATATTCGTCAGCTGAAGGACGCATGACCTCATCAATGTGACAACATGAGATGGAAAAGGACTGGAGTGTAATATATGATTGATGCCTGGATGCTCTCTAATTTATTGTTAAAAACTGTATAAATTCATCATTATTAATACAAATAGACTTACATTGTTTATCTAGTTGTTTCCCAGTTAAGTTTGTGATGTGTCAAACAGAAAGCAAGGATTGTTCCAATTTAAAAACAATTAACTCTAAAAAGTTTAGAAAGTGCTTATCTGTATTTTCTAGACAATCAAAATGTGCTGCCTTCTTTAAAATTTGACATTCTAACTTCATAAGGTGAGTTGACTTGAACCACAGCCAGTTTCTTGTGGTTCAAAAAGCATTAGATTTATGTGGAGCCAACAGAATCGAAGACAAGTTTTACCATGGAATTGGAATCGGAAGCCAGCTGATCTACAGTATATCTACGTTCATTGCGAAATCAGGTTTGCTCATGTAATCGATAAAGAGCCCCTGCAAGCAGATCCCCCTTTTAAATAATGCCAAATTTGAGTGTCATTTTTCTTTAATTTAAAAATGAAATTTTAAGTATAATAAATGGTTAATAACAGGTAACCAATAATTAATAAATTATATGGTGCTTCTTTCCCACTGTCTCTCGTTGTTCTTTATATGTTAAATCTCTGTTTTTGTGTCTTGTGTTTTCTCCCATTACTACTGTTATTATTGCTGCTGTTATGCCATATTATTCCTTAGTCCTGCTTTATTATCATTGTGTTGTCCTTTTCACAACTTTTACTGAGTCCGGTTTCTGGTTCTTTTAATCATCATCATTTACGGCAGTTTCCTTGCCTACATTTTCCTGTTTTTCCTTATTACTGTTCCTCCTTCAGTGGAATTTTTCAGAGATGGCAGGATAGGTGCAAGTACAGTAGAGGTTCAAAAACAAAAAAGGGCTCTTATGCTGCAGCGAAAACAGGAAAAAAGGCCACGATGCCTTTTCAGCTCGAAAATAATAGCAAAATAATGGCAATAATGGCAGTAATAGCAAAAATAGCAAAAGCTTTAAAAAAAACCTGAACCCTCCACCATTACACTACAGAGACATCGAGTTCAGCCCCACCCTCTGCCACACTTTCTCCTCCAACCTGCTCTCAGTAGAATTATTATCTCTGAACAGCACAGTGTAAACAGTGTAAAGTCCATTCAGATCCTGAGCTACAGTTTAACAACAAACACTGCACACTTTCTGTTTGCAGGCAGCAGTGGAGATGACAGGAATGACATTTTTCTGCCATTTCAATAGCACTGATATCTTTAGAAAGGCATCAATAAAGCAACAAGTGAATTTCCTCACCCCTTTGCTCTTTTTGTTCTCTTTTTCTGTCGGACACAAAAATTCGAGATCGATTCATCGTATTCCACTCTGCGGACAAAAGACAGACCTTGAGGGTGCGCTGCATATGCTCGTGCTCGGAAGACATTGTTGGCGCCGTTTACCTGTTATGACCTTCATGACACATGCAGCGTTTGTGGTCCTGCATGTGTCATCCGGACAGTTTGAGAGGAGCATAGTTATCTGCTGAACCAGTAGCCACTCTTTACAGTCACCCATCAGTGAAGCTCTACATGCACATACATACTTTTTTACCTTTTAACTAATCCAAACACATCGATCACAGATGGACATGTACAGAGTTCATCCTTCATCGGGGTTTGCGAGAACGTGTAAAAAGGTACAGGTGGTCCCCGACTTACGACGGGGTTAAACCGCGAAACCCATTGGAAGTCGAAAATATCGTAAGTCAAAAATGTATTTAATACACCTAATACACACCTCTGCGTGACAGACTGGGAGATGCGGATTGCTGCCACTGCCCAGAATCGACAGAATATCGCACCGCATATCGGCTGACCGGGAAAAATCAAAATTCAAAATCCGAAGTACAGCTTCTACTGAACGCCTATCGCCAGCTCACCATCGTAAAGTTGAAAAAATCGAAAGTGGAACCATCGTAAATCAGGGACCACCTGTACTGTCTTTCTTCAAGAAAGATCCAAAGCCTGTCTTTCAGTTTCATCATTACGTTACATTTTACATTTACATTTATTTATTTATCGGACGCTTTTCTGCAAAGCGACTTCCAATGAACTCTATGTAGCGTTATCAGCCCACACACCTTATTCACCGTGGTGACTTACACTGCTAGATACACTACTTACACTGGGTCACTCATCCATACATTAGTGGAACACACACACACTCTCTCTGTCACTCACACTCTATGGGTGAAACTGAACAGCATGTCTTTGGAGTGTGGGAGGAAACCAGAGCACCCAGAGGAAACCCACGCACACACAGGGAGAACATGCAAACTCATGTTTCAAACTTACAGCTAGAAATCTCTGACAACTGGCTGTATGGTAATATTTGTGTGATCAGTGGGGACTGGAAACAGTTCCTTCCTGTCGTAATACAGGCAGAAGTGGTCTCAGTTAGTTTCCAGTTGGTGACATATAATGGAGTAGATGTGTCACACTGTGCTCCTGCATTTGAATATTCCGTTTGTGACTGAAGACCCATAACTGTTCAACATCTCGCCGACAACTTTTTCACTGGTTTTGTTCATCTTGCCATATTCATGGCGGCGTGATGTTGAAGGTAAAAACCGAGAACAGCCCATGTATGGAGGAGAACACGGCTCTGTCTGCTGACCTAAGCGGTGTGTCTTCGCTTTGGAGGACACTACTGCGCAGCTGAAAAAGTGCCGCACTGCCCTTACAGCCAGCTTTCAGGTATTTGTTATTCTTTTCTCCCCCCCTCTCTGTTGCGTTGTATGTCTGTGGACATTCAGATGCCATGTATTTATTATGTTGCACAGTTTCCACTGGTTCCCCTGCTTTTCCATGCTGTCCAACATAAGACGGACAGCTCTGAACTAAATAACGTACATTTTTTAAGCTGGAATATGAAACGCCTGAACCTCCCAATAAAACTCGTAAAAGTGTTGTCACATCTCCGGCAACAGAGGGCAGACATGAGACACATCGCCGCCTCTCTGACTAACAGCAGCTGCGCTTCAGCTCAGGGAGTCGGATTTTCTATTCTTTCTTCCACGCCGGGGTTGGGGGGGCTGCTCCTATCATAAATAAAAATGTCCTGTTCTCACCGTCTAATGTTGTCTCAGAATAAAAAAGGCCTGTTTTCTATTAGTCGTTGGTGTACTATGTAACATTCGTGTTCTGGTAGTTGCTATTCATGCCCTAAATTGTTGGCATAGTGGCTTCTGGAAGAGCAGGTTTTGATAGCATTCCATCATGGTGATACCAGAAGGTCCATTTGGAGATTTGTGAGCAGATGCAAGAGGAAGCGTGCTCAGCAACAGAGGATGAATAGATGGCCAGGATGGCAGGCATGCAGCTGGGGGCACAAATGAGGGGAGAACAAACTTGCATTACATTTATTCATTTAGCCAAGACTTTTCTCCAAAGCAACTTACATTGTAAAGGTTGTAATTATTACAAGCTTATAATTATTTACCTATTTATACAGCTAGGTAATTCTACTGGAGCAATTTAGGGTAAGTACCTTGCTTAAGGGTACTACAGCTGAAGGTGGGCATTAAACCTGCAACCTTCAGAGCCAAAGGCAGCAGCTCTAACCACTACACTACCAGCTGTCCCTGTGCATGTAAGGTTTTATGGGCAAAGTTCTGGAGAACCGTATTAACTTTCTGATATAGGCAGTTCATGATGTGCTGCTGAGTCCTTCCAACCTGAAAAGCTGATTCTCCATCATGCACATTATGTCGGAAGATAGCATCATTGGAGGATGCTCTCAACAGTTGCCAAGAGCACTGAGTGAGGGCTGCTATTGCTGGTGCCTTGACCAGGTGCTCAAGGCTATGGCAGAATCTATCACAGTGAGGACAACACTCAGTAGGACCAGCTGGCCAGCAAAGCAGACCATAGCATTTGTCAAGGAAAGTGAAGAAGCACCCAATGCCAGTTCAGGGCTTCTGGTGACAGCATCAGATTTCCAATTGATGGTTGACTTAAACTGGCAGCCAAGGTTTCCAGTCACTATCACAGAGGCATTTTCGAGTCCAGACACTGTGTTGTTCTCAGAAGCATCTAAACAAGTCGTCTTGTTGGAGCTTACAATTCTTCGGGAAGAATGGATGGAAGATACTAATGAAAGAAAGATGGCTAGAGGAACTGTTAGAGGAATGCCATTCAAAAGGCTGGAGCCCAAGGTGTATGCCCATCAAGGTAGGTAGCATGGAATTTGCAGGGAAGTCTATAGAGCCTTTAGTACCACGTTTACTGGAATATAACTTGCACTTTTTCCCCCAAAATTCAAGTAAAAAAATCAGAGAGTGAGATATATGTGGTAATTTTTGGAAACTAAAGTTTTTTGGGAAAAAATTAAATTGACGTTTGTAATTAAATCCTCGGTATTCATTATAATTTATAATTGCTGACATGCGAAACACAGCAACCATCTTTACGCAAACCTAACACATATTGAAAAAACTCGTCCTGAAATGTAGGAAACTTTCCACGTTTAGGTCCTCGGAATGCTTTTCTTGACTTTTTGGTGTTTTGTAATGCAAGTTTCTATTTATGCCAATATCACTTATTAAACTCAGTCACTGTAAACTCAAGCCCTGCTGCTCGATTGCTGTGTTTTTTCTGCAAAATCAATAAGTTTGAGTTTCAAACCAGCACTGTAACTTGAACGTTTCTCCATATTTCAAGCAAAAATTACGGGTAATTTACAAGATTTGAGATACATTACGAACAACGTTTCACGAATGACTTATGAGAAGTGACCTCAAAGCGGAGCGCGAAACGGACAGCGATGGTCGGCCGCTACGCATAATGATTGGTGCGCTATTAACAAAAGATCAACAGGAAAGGCAAGCCAACGATTGCTGAAATGCTGATTCTTGTGTGCGAGGTATATGCAAAATTTTACAATGTCTTTTTTCTTTTCTTTTTAATTTCTTTTTTCATAAAGTAAAACGAGGGGTGCGAGATATACACGAGGGCGAGTTATATTCCAGTAAATACGATATGTTGGGTATCACAGGCAGCTGAAGGTGGAAGGCCATGAGAGCTCTTAATGATGCTTCTCAGAAGCAGGAAGATGTACTACAGTAGATAGCTGTGGATAAGGAGATGTGGGCTGTGGGTTTTTGGTAGCGCTACCTGGACGTACTGGAGACCGATACACCCTGGCTGGGTCGCCTGGGCGAGGATGTCTCATAGTGAGACCCGAAACAGCCCAGTGACCTCAAGTTACATTACTGATGATGTGTCCAGGTGCATCACAAGACGTACGATATTTTTTTTAAAAAGTAGTAATGTTAGCTGAAATACAAAGCAGAAATTTTTAATTACTAGTATGTTTTAAGTTATTAATTGAAGAAATGTCATGCATGATGGAAAGAAAATGAGGGAACAGGTCGTCAAGAAAGCGCCTGGATTGCTCTAGATTTCCATTCTGAATTTCAGGTCACTGTTCTTCATCTTCTTTCGATATTCTTCATCAAAGGCTTCATTTTGAGCCGCTGTGAAGTGATTCTTCCAGTCGCCTACAGCTCCTGGAAGAAAGAGAAACAATGGAGATTCAAATCTTGAGTTAAAGAAGCTCAGTCCATTTCATATTAATGGTGACAAGGGGGAAAAAATCATCTGTACAAGAAAAATGAGGTTTGTTGAATATAAAAAGCAGGTTTTGAAAACAAAGGATTTTAAAACAAAAGCAACGCAGGCATTAACTACCTTTCCTCATGAAGGGAGAAATGGACTCGTCAAATATTTTAATTTTGGATATTTCATCCGCAAAATTCTTCTTCATCTCATCAAACCCTGTTTTTCTCAACACTTCCTGCTTCTGTGTTTCAGCTGGTGAGAGACCAAGGAAGGAGCAGAGGCGGGAAATCTCACGAGCAGCATCCTGTGGAGGGGGGAACTTGTAAAAAACCAGAAAAAAAAACTTTGATAGAAAAAAATAAACTTTGGGGGCCATGAAAATTCTTCACTGAATATATTATATACAGAGTAAGTATGTAAAGTACGCTTTGATGTAGTATTTCCAAAAGCCTGCTAATGCTGCTGCTTTTTTTAAAACTGCATAATTACACGGACATACGTTTAAACAGTTAGGTAATTTTACTGGAGCAATTTTAGGGTAAGTACCTTGCTCAAGGGTACTACAGCTGGAAGTGAGACAGTTCTAGCAACAGTTCTAGCCACTACACTACCAGCTAATTTCCAGAAGAAGAGATGTTGAAGAGGTACAAGAGATGCTCTTGTCTTGAGAGGCTATCGCAAACAGATGAAGTTATTCTGCTCCTTGTTTTGATTATATTTTAGTATAATCTTATTGTAATTACAGCTGTAATAATACAGGTAATTATGGTAATGTTTCTGACCTCTTTCATGTCTTCAAAGAAAACATAGTGAATCCTTGAATAGCTTTTGCTTTTGTCCCACCACCCTTGGACATGGTCATACCATGAACCAAACACCACTGATGAGAAAACAGTTAACATTCACAGTTATTTAGCGCATTCTTTGTCTTCTAGACACAAGGAAATATAACAACAGTAAACAGTATGAAATTTTCTGTAGTAATTTTTCTCTGAAAAAATTCAGATGATTACAGGCATCCCTCACTTTACAAATTCACTTTATGCAAAATTTCAGTAGAGTGGCTCTTGGTTTTTGATAGCCAGTTTTCCATTTCTGGAATGAAAAATCTGTATAACAAAATTTTCCCAAATATTGTCCAAAACACTGTGCATCGCAGTTGGCGAAAAACGTTGCGTGTTGTGTGAGCGGAGTGGAAGTGCAGTAATGTACCATAGTTGGTGCTAGTTTACAACAATGTATTGCTTTCTGGTTGGTTTTCTGTTCCCTGTTGGTCTCATTTTCACTTTTTTCCACATGTTTGTACAGTTGCAGTGCAAGAATGACTGCCAAGCCTCCTCACTCGTCCACCCACAACTCACAAAGTTCTTCTTTTCACTCGCTGAATACAACAACAGTTCATTACTGTAAGTAGTTTATTTTAACTTGTTGTCTGCACTTATTTATTCAACATAAATTTCATCATTGAATGCTTGTTGCTGTCCACTGGAAAACACAGACAGTTTCCAAAAAAAGAACTGCCTATAAACATACCCATTAAATGACCTCACTAAGTGTCTGATGATCATGTGTTTTAAATCATGCTGAAATCATGGATTCGGAGTTATACACGGTAGGTGTTTTAAAGTGTTTTGTGCTATTTGGGACAATTGGTTTGGGGTTTTTGGAGGGCCTGGGAATGAAGGATTATTTTTCCAATTTGAAATAATGGGAAAATAGCCTTTCGTTTTCCAAAATTTCAGTATCCGCACCGTTTTCAGGAACGGAGTAATATCATACATTGAGAGATTGCTGTATTTTGCCACGTGTTACGCTTACACTCTCCAGTGTTAAATTTGTGGATGTATTCTTCCCAAGCTCCTGGGTCTGGTTGAATCTTATTCATCCTTTCGAAATGGTAGTAGCTCACCATGCTGTCTTTTGGGTTCCGGGCCACGTATATCATCTAGAAATGAGAATTTTATTAAACCCTTATGTTAACTTCACCTAACTGACGTGATATAGATAATGATAATGTTTTTTTTAATGAAACAGAGCTGTCATTCCTACAAAGCTGAGAGGTGTTGGTCTGGTTGTACCCTGCAGTTTTGCTCCCAGAAGGACTGTGGCACCAGCTGCACTGGAAGATGAGTTTTGATGAGACGCGGAGAAGTAGTTAGACTCTCTATCTGATCTGTCCCTGGGAGAGAGACAGTTGGACAGCTGGAAAATGTGTCCTTGCCTTTTGATTTGCAAACAATCAAATATTCACTTGAAGTTCATAAGAGGAAGGTGAAAACAGTACAAAATATAAGCTCACAGGTAGTTTACATAGTAAATTAATTGGCTAGCCATGCATGGATTTAGTTTATATGTCAGAATGCATGACAAAACTCTGGCAGTAGTGGTTTTTTAGAAAAAATGCTTTGGGAAAATGTACAGAAATGAAAGGTTAGAAGAAAAGTTTAAAAATAATGGGAAGGGTAACACAAACAAAAAGAAAACTGTGCAATATCATTATCTAAAATAATTAGGCCACAAACTGATATTCTTTGGATTCGATTTACTTTTTCTAAAATCTCAAGAAAACCACACATGCTTACTCCCAATAACTGTGTGTTACCTTTTGAAAGCTCTTCAATGCACACCTCCAAAAAAGGAACTCGTTCATACAACGGGGACAACGAGCCTTCCTTCCGCATCTCACCGAAATAAAGCTGATCAAGAATCTCACACATCCATGTTGTCCCTAAATGGAATATATATTTATATATGTGCATTTGCAGTACACTGTACATAATCACAACATCTTCTGACATACTTCACATTCTTCAATTCTTGCAAAGTCCTGCTGATATCAAATGCATAATTTAATAATCTTGCAAATTTTTTACTTTTTCAATATGAAAAATGGAGACCAGCTAATTATTTAACACAACACATTGGAATTATTTCTAATATTAATGTATTTTGCAGTGCAAATTTTAAAATAGTAAAATAAAAATAATAGTAAAAGTTTTCCAGCAAGAAAATGTAAAATGTTTTTCATGTCCTCCAACGATAAGAGGAACACCAGAGAAACGATCTTACTGTATTTCTGAACAGCGTGGGTAAATAAAGTATACATAAAGTATATTTGTATATTTGTGATAAAAGACCGAAGGTGAACATTGAATAGAATTTGGATAAATCTGATGAAACCTCAAAAGAATCTTTTTCCACATTTTCATTAGACAATATGACAATGAGAATGTTGACAGTTTCTGTTATAAAACACACTGATAGGATCTCAAAAACAGAAGACCGGTTAGGACAGCATGAAAGTGCACGGTGATCCTCATGTCCACTGCGCGTTACTGAACTTACCTGCCTTGGGGTATGTAGCTATCACTACATCATCGGGTTTCGCTTTGAAATTTTTCACTTTTTCCCAATTATCTGTGAAATAATGACTCATGGTAATACCCTCAAACTTGAAAGTCCTTGGTCTCTGAGCCATGTCTAAGAAATAAGGGACAGAAAGAAAGTTATGTCTCAATACATTCTTTCATGCTATATAATTAGTGACAATAGTAATATAATCTATGTCCTTCGTATAGTTTCCTAATGTTTTTTTTTCTTTTTCATGAAGAGCAAACAATACGCTTAAGAGTCGAAAAACTGGCATTTAAACTGGCACCTCCAGGTTCCTACCATTTCGGTCCCGGTGTAGTTTTTGTATTATTGAAGCACTTATTTTCATTCTTTTTGTTACAACTATATTTTTCTTGATCTTGCTTTACAAATTCCCTACTGTACTGGTAGCATTACTTATGGCGAAAGCACTTCTGGACTGTACAAGGTTAAGATTATAAGTTGCCCTCGACATTATTCACAAAATCAAGTGTCTAATGCCTAAATTCCTAAATTTAAATGCACAATATAACTTTCAGTGCAAGGGTGCGGTGGCACAGCAGGTTTGGCTGGGTCCTGCTTGCTGGCAGGTCTGGGGTTAAAGTCCCCGCTTGGGGTGCCTTGTGATGGACCGGCATGTCCGAGTGGGGTCACGGTGGATCAGAGCCTAACCCGGTGGCACAGAGCACAAGGGTGGGGGGGAGGGGACACACCCCAGATGGGACACCGGTCCACCACAGGGCACCCCAAGCAGGGCTCGGACCCCAGATCCGCCATACAGCAGGCCCCAGCCAAACCCTCTGTGTCACCGCACCCCACCTTGCTGTGGATCATTTTTAGTATGATTATTTCATTGAAGCTTATTTTTTAATCTTTCTTTCGTTCTGAGTTCTCTGACTGTTACCATTATTGTTACCACTGTTACCATCATTTATTGTTATTGCTGTCATTGCTGCTGTTGTTATTTACTGTCAGTGACACTGATTTGTTTGTGCAGTATTTCAATTGTCCTTGCATAGTCTGTGGAGAAGCACTCAGGAAGATTTTCATGATACATGCACATGGTACTTGCATCTATGACAATAAACTTGAAACTTGAACTTGAAACTTAATTAAAACAAAGATATTCATGTTTGAAATGAACTTTTAACCAAACATCTGCCTGCTGCTCATGTTTCTCCGTTTTGCAAATCTAAATAACATGATACGCACAAACGTTGTGGTATCAGAACAGCAGTACAATAGCAAATACACCTTTCAAAGTGTGGTACTTACTTGTGTCTGGATGCCACAGTGTTTTCCTCAAATTATTTCTCTTCTCACTCTGTCTATTCCTCTCCTGTACCCTGCCGGACTTTACGCCCTTTTGCTTCCTCTCTTGCTCTGTTTTTCTGCTCCTTGATCCTCTGGCCTCTCCCACTTGGACTCACCCCACTGAGGACACATTCCTGGAACTTGTCTCCTGGAGCTCTGTGCCTGTTGAAAGAGGTTCTTTCGCGCTACGCTTTCTGGCGTCATTTGTTTCCTCTAATAAATCCATGCAGTTTTTAAGTTCTCGTTCACATTTTTAGTTCACGCACGACACACGGGAGTAACGCACAGCTGCGTTAGGGTGCATTCGTTGTACTTGTGCTTTCGGGACTCAGCACTTCCTGCGTGGGGTCAAGCGGAGCTCAGGCAGTCTAAGGATGTGTGTGAATGAAGCGACGTACATCTCAGCGAAATGCAATTTGTACGTTACATTAGTAGAAAGAGAGACATAGTTACAGATGTGATTCTTAAGTAAACTTAGTTTGTTTCTTTCCACGTTATGCACTGATGTTCATCACACGAGTAGCTGTATAAAACTCAAAATAGATGAATCTTGATAACCTTCCTACAATTTTTTTTTTTTTAAATAGATACACAAACATTCACGTACAATGCAGGAGTAGCGGCTGTGTAAAGGCTTATCTGGGGATGATCATAAAGTTACGGTGCGTGAACATTTACAGCATACATGAGCCGGAGAGATCTTGGGTGAAGTGAGCCTGGAAAAGGTGAGTTTTCAGACCCTTCTTGAATGTGGACAGAGATTCAGCAGTTCTGAGTGGGAGGGGGATGTCGTTCCACAACAACGGAGCCAGAACCGATAACCTCCCTGCTTTACCTTTTGTGCGTGGGATCACCAAGTGAGTAGAAGTAGACGAGCGAAGGGGTCTGGTTAGGGTGTAGCGGTTGATTAAGTCTTGATGCTTTTGTTGGAAATAACCAGGGTCTTAAATTTGGTCCGGGCAGCTATAAAAATTCAGTGCAGAGAAACGAGTAGAGGAGATACGTGGGAACTCTTATTGACCCATTTACATGGCTGTGTAATTTTACTGGAGCAATTTATGGTAAGTACCTTGCTCAGGGGTACTACAGCTGGGATTTGAATGTGCAACCTTTGTGTCCAAAACAGCAACTCTAACCACACTACCAGCTGTCCATATATTAGGCTCTATTCATTTAGAGTGTTTGTCCCATTCATAAAGCAGGCTATTTTACTGGAGCCCTTTGCAGTAATGCAAACATACCAAAGCAGTACCAGTGGGGCTTGAACCTGCAACTTCCAGGGGTGCATCCCTTTTACAGGCAGTCCCCAGGTTATGAACATCCGACTTACATACAAACCATAGTTATGAACCACCCACAGTAAAGCCTATTATATAAAAAATTCGAATTACATATAATGATTCGTAATAACAAACAGGCGCTACTTTACATCAAAACACTGCTCATCTGCAGCGGTTCATCGGCTCTTGAGCCCGAGGTAGGACAAACACTTCCTTCTTTTCAGTTGGACTATGTTGCTGTTAACAGTATCTCGTGTGTCACTGTATTTGGCTTTAATTTTTTATTTTTTACCCTCCTAGCCACAGCACCAGAGCATAAATGTGATGCAAGTGATGGTGATGCATCAAAGGAAAGGAAAACGATCACAACTGACACTAAAGTGGCAATTAATAAAGTAACTGGAAAACGGTGAAACGCCAACGAACGAACTGTACCGAACGGTTCCGACTTTATACAAATTCGACTCAAGGCAGACTTAGGAACAGAACTCGTTCGTAATCCGGGGACTGCGTGTATTGACAATAAACAAATGGTGAAACTCATAGCAGCTCTCCGCAACGCTGTGCTTCAGACAGAAGTTGCCATTCGGTTCAGACACCTGCCTGAAATCACAGCGTGTACTCGGAGAATGACAGGAAATCGGTGAGTTTCCTTCCCCTTGTCCTGGTGAGGGTGGCGGCGTGACAATAAGAGCTGCACTTTCATCTCCACTCCCAAAATAAAGGCAAACAACGGCAAAACGAAAACATCAGACGGCTCTTTCAGTCTGCGCTCCACAGAAAGTCCTACCCCGCTGTTAAGTATTATATGTAGTACATCCAGTATGATACCGTGGCCCCCGACCGCATCCCAGCGCACACACCGACACGCACGTCTTGTTGGGAGGCCTCCTGAAAATCCAGCTAAAAACTCTGTTTGTCGAGACTGACAACGTGGAGCCTGAACATGAAAAGTTTTCACTCTTGAGCCTCGGTGGTAAATGACTTAAAACTGTTCTATGAAAATACCAGCAAAGAACAGTGTTGTGTTTTTGGTCTAATTTTATTAGAACTTTGACTTTATTGAAAAATATACTTTGTCTCTTTGTGTCACTCGATTCACCAGAACCACTTGCTGCAAATTTTTAAATGTACAACTTTTTTATTCATTTATAATAGATTTTTTTTCACTTAAATATTGCTAAAATTTTGCTCTGTGGCTGAGCACAAGCAACCTGTTATTATTATTATTACTACCATTATTATTATTCTTCTTATTATTATTCAACCCATATCATTACATCACGGAAAAGCTACGGCTCCCAATCCTCTGCTAAAATATATAATTAAATGAATTAAAATTGCATATTGAAGCTGTTAGCAGCGACACAGTGGTTCTGCCTCATAGTGCCTGAACTGTTTAGGCTTAGGTTCGAATCCGGCTCAGTCTAAGGCGGAATTTGCATATCCTTCCCGTGCGTGAATTTCCTGTGGGTGCTCTAGTTTCCTCCCACAGTCCAAAGACATGCAGGACTGTGAACTAATAAAGGTTGTTGACGTGTACAGGAAGAGGACCGGTGGCCACTCCTCTGTAACAGTGGAGCTGCCAGCAAAAAGTTTCTTATATAATGTTTTCATGCAAATGAGCCTTGGGCTGTGTTTTTAATGTGTTCTTTAGTACTGCCAATGACGAATATACATTTATTTCTTTTATTAAATGAATTTTATTGAACCAATTTTAGATTATTCATGCCGGTTTTTATTTATTTCAGTTAAAGACAGTACTCCAAGAAAAAGCAAGTTCGTCCACGTACGTGGAGCGAGGGTTCAGGGTCAAAATGTTACAATTTGTCACAGGTATGATCATGCAGGACTTTCTAATACAGAGGCCCCTCGACTTACACAAATGGACCCTTTTCCAACCCCTCACGTAAGTCGAAAGATACGTATGTCGTATTCCACGCCTCCCCCCCCCCCATCATTCAACATAATAACATTAATATTTTCTCCATTTCAATTATTGCACCTTCATGTTTCTTCGTTATTATTGCTGTTTTAGCTGATTCTTTCACTGCTCCTTTATACGTGCAGCATCCTTCATTATCGTATTTATAGTCGATACGACTAAACCTGGTTCCCGTGTTATAGACCGCGATCTTTGTCCACCTTCATACTTCCTTATTATTTTCAATTTCATCCCCAAATTGATTGCTGGACGCTTGCGAGATGCTCCTCGTTTTCCTTCAAGTGCACGTTTATCACCAGGCATTGTGAATAATGGAAAGGGTAAAAAATATGGGAATAAAGCACTACACTAACGAGAGGAGATGTGTTCACAGCTCAAAACACACGGGAACTTGGTAGATGGAGCTCCCTCGCTTCTCTGGCTACGCCGATGTCATGCGGAACCGAGGGAGCCGAGACGGCTGGACCCAAGTGCAGAATCATTCGTCTGGAGTCAAGGGATCAGGCAAGTTGTTCTCGGCGTCGGGGACAGGCGAAGGGTCGGTCGATCGGCGGTCGGGGTCAGAGCGAAGATCCATGGGCATGGTCAGGGGATGAAGCGAAGGGTCGGTCGAGCGGCGGTCGGCATTGGAACGAGGATCCGTGGACGTGGTGAGGAAACAAAGCGAGGGGTCGATAACCGGAGAACGTGAACTGTGAACTGTGAACTAGAGATGCGTGTGAACGAAACGTCACGAGGATGGACGGTTGTCCCTGATGAGATTCCGCAAAGGTATGGGTGCCGAGGAGGGTCTTTTAAAGGGTGAGCAGTGAGTCGGGAACTGGAGTCTGGTGCTGTCAATTGGGTTGTGTTTGCGTTTTCAGATGTTTCTGTAAATAATGTGTATGCTGGGAATTTTTTTATGTAAATCCGAATTTGCGTAAGTAGAAGGGTGTCTGTAACTTCCGGAAGGGTCTCCCGACCTCCAGAGTTCCCTAGAATTGTCATGCAAATCAAATGTCAATGTTTCAAGTGGGAGAAATTTAAACACTTTTGTCATCCACATGTTTATAGAGTGAACTCCAGGTGTAGAGCACAGGATTAAAGCATATTTAAGAAAGAGTTTGAAACAGACTGAAGTGACAAGTGGAGCAGTTATAGGTTATAAGGACAGCTTGGTGATGCCAGATGCCTCCGCTGTCTTGATAAAAAAAAATACCTTGATACCTGAGTAGTTTTTTTGACTTGATACATTTTGTACTTTTAGCTGATTAACAGATATATCTTTTTAATTTTATTTATTTTTTAGCAGTACTTTCACTGCAGTGTTGTTTTCTACTGCTTTACCCACCTCTGCTTTTCAATGTTGTTTCTTTGATGACTGACATCAAATCAATGCTCTGTTTCCCTCTACTGGTCATTTCTTGAATTTATTCACTAAATTGATGCTAGCTACATGGACAAAATAATGGAAACACCACATGAAAAAGGAATTTACCTTCCGATTAACAGTCCCAGTTACGAAGACAGATGTAAAGGTGAGTTAGCTATAAATGAGCTCTGACTGGCAGCATTTTAATATGTGAGTTTTCAAAAGCAAAATGTGGCAGAGCTCTAAAGAGACCAAATATTTATTTTGATTTAATATTTGATTTGATTTGAAGTGTAGGTACATCAGTCACAAAACTGCAAAAAAAAAGAGAAGTTATTTAAGATGTTAATGTGGGGGCACAGTGGTGCAGCGGGTTCGGCCGGGTCCCCCTCTCTGGCGGGTCTGAGGTTTGAGTCTTGCTTGGGGTGCCTTGCGATGGACTGGTGTCCCCTCCCGGTTGAGTCCCCTCCCCCCTCGGTCTTGCACCCTGTGTTGCTGGGTTAGGCTCCGGTTCGACGCGACCCCACTTGGGACAAGCAGTTTCAGATGGTGTGTGTGTGTGTGTGTTAAGGTGTTAAATATTTAATGTTCTCCAAACCAACTTATAATGTTAAGCTACCTATAATTTTTTTACTTGGGTTTTTTTTTTACTGGAACAATTTAGGGTAAATACCTTGCTCAAGGCTACTACACCCAGAAGAGGGATTTGAACCTTCCACCTTTGGGTTGAAAGGCAGCAGCTCCAACCACAGCGCTACCAGGTATAATGAAGAAGGTCTTATGGTATAAGCTAAGATTTATCACTTTTTTTTTTTTTTTTAATTATTTGGACAAAAGCAGTGCCACTATATTTGGTGACGACAATATCTGAGCTGCTTCTCAGAACTAGTGTCTCAAAGGAAAAAAGTCAAGGATTGAGAGCAGACGGCTCCAGTGGGGGGTCTGTTTCTGCGGTAGGTGGCAGTGTACAACAAGGGGCCGCACACCACAAGGGCAAGAACTGCAGGGAGTGCAGGAAATACTGAAAGTGTACTACTTGTGTGTGTCTGTCCACATACTGACAGCTGTGTTACCGCAATGCAAAAGTACTTCTTGTTGGTCTCATTGTCTCACTGCTGGAAATGCAGGCATTCGGTGCACCGGGACACTCTTTTTTGCGAACACAATTTATGCAGAGGGAAGTTCTTTTCACATTTACAAAGCCATGAATTGTGCCTGCAAGATAAAATATGTGCATAATTTCTATGAATTCTCCTTGAAGAACGCAGTATTTTTGGGGGTTTTTTTCTCATATTCCCACCAAGTAAAACAGGATTTTTTCCGTTTCGGTATTTCTCATTGGCGTGAAGATGAATGTTACTGACTGTTTAAGACTGATGTGCAGGACGGTGTCTAATTTCGGGAGTGTGTAGGCATGAGATGCCCATGGCTACACTTTTGAGTTGAGTTTTCTCAATAAACAGCAGGACTTTGTGATAATAACAGCAAAATAACAGCAAAATAGCAAAGTAAAAGAGACATTCCATTTCACCAGGGGAAAAAGCAGAAACGCAGAAAGAGAAACATAAAATACACAAACCAAATGTCACCAGTGTTTTTCAACCCTATTTAATGAGCATCTCAATTAGAGACCCAATAAATTGTTCTGTCCCTTTAAGAGTTTGCCCGTGGGCAGCTGTCCGTCAAGGGAGAGGGGGTGTGGTTTCGGCTGCTGCCTGCCACACTGACTTACTGTACATTGTAAAAACTTAATACTTGCATGACCTTCATTTGTGCACTGACTGCATGGTTTTTTTTTTGTTGTTTTTTTTATTATTATTTTAGCCCTTCTCATGCAGTTGGACTGTTTACACTGGGCAGATGTTCATGGGATATTTTGCATCTTGAGCACAGTCCGAATCAACAGCAGGCATCAAAGGACAAACGTGCTGTGGAGTGCCAAAGCAATGGCCTGATGGACACGTCTTGCTGCCAGCGGAAGGGAAGCGGTGCCAAAAACACATCCGCTTCGAGTGACCTTTAAAACACTTTAAAACACTGGTGTCACACTTTCCAGCGCGGTGTATGAAAGTGTCCGAGATATTAAGGAAACGCTGTAATTGGGCACCTTCTGCGGTTCTTACAGGGAGAATCAGTGTGTCCTGAGGGCTCCTCAGACAGAGCTGAAGTTAAGCAGTTCACCGGGCGTCTCATAGAGAATATAAGTATATCCGTCTGACATATGCAATATGCAGTATATTTCATACCTATAAACAGCTTCACAGGAATTTAAATTCCTTTTTCAGTTCACAGTGCTGCCTGAAAGTGTGTGCAGCCCTTGTGTCCCTTAGTTTTACCACGGAATGGCTATCTGATGAGAATCAGTGTTTCTCATGTGACATAACAGGTGTGTGACGACCGATTCCAGATGTGGCTTAGAGGAAATCGCGTGCGTAGTAGAAACACGCAAGTAGTGTAAAGGTGTAAAAACAAGTGAATCCCGACTTGTATTGGTTACACTAAGTAGGTAAGTAGAGTCAGGGGTGTAAATCATAGTCATTTATTCATTTTATCAGTTTAACGTTTAGATTATCTCAGTGTATTTGAACATTTCATATAAGAATATTTACCATGCCTATGGGGTTCACATACTTCCAAACAGTACTGTATGTATTCTAGTTTTATTGAGACAAGTTAAAGGGGTCACTTAATTGTGAAATACACACATTTTCTGAACCGCTTGTCCCATACGGGGTTGCAGGGAACCAGAGCCTAACCCGGCAACACAGGGCGTAAGGGGGAGGGAACACATCCAGGACGGGACGCCAGTCCGCCGCAAGGCACCCCAAGCGGGACTCGAACCCCAGACCCACTAGAGAGCAGGACCCGGTCCAACCCACTGCACCACCGCACCCCCCATAATTGTGAAATAAATTTTTTAAATATAAAAGAACACGAGGAAGGCCTCATGTATATTTACAGTAGTTGAAGAAGTAATGAGGAAAGGCACAACTTCCGGTGGGTTTGTGGTCTCGCACCAGGGCTCACGTACGCAGCGGTCGGGCTTCAGCAGTAGGTATGTTGAGTAAGAATGAACCCCTGTGTACGCGAACTCTGGTCGTGTACAAGTCACAATCTGTGTTCATTCAAACACGTGTGTTCATGTGTGTTCATATGGTGATGTAGAGGTTGGCCCGGTAGTACAGAGAGTAGCACTGCTGTCTCACAGTGCCTGGGTGGTATGAAAGGATGTGGGTTTGATACCCACTCAGTCTGTGTGGAGTTCGCATGTTGTCTTCATGGTTTTCCTCTGGATGCTCTGGTTTCCTCCCACACTCCAAAGACATGCTGTTCAGGTTCACCTGTAATGTGTGAGTGACAGAGAGAGAGTGTGTGTGTTCCACTGATGTATGGATGAGTGACCCAGTGTAAGTAGTGTATCTAGCAGTGTAAGTCACCGCAGTGAATAAGGTGTGTGGGCTAATAACACTACATAGAGCTCATTGGAAGTTGCTTGGAGAAAAGTGTCTGCTGAAGAAATAAATGTAAGCAGCTGTCCTCCGCTAAATGCCCATATGTTTTTGTTGCTTTTCCCCCTTTGCACGTCAAAGGCTCGAACCCCATTGACACGGAGAAAAGTTGTCCATGGCATCATCGGCCTCTCAGGTGCAAATCTATAAAAGCAGAATGAAAAAGGCCGCAGGGCTCCACGGGCCGTCGGGTTCCACAGGACGTGTTCGGAGTCTTCATCTCGATGGGTTTGTCACGCTCGACGAAGGAGGGGCGGTCCGTCTCCGGTTGGCAGAGACGCAGGGCTGCAGGGCTCCGGGGCTGCGCCGCGCCTCTCCTTCTCTAGAGCTCAGCTCGGAAATACGGGTTTTGAGAAATTATGCCCAAGAGGCAGCTCGGGCGTGTCAGCGTAGCACTGCGGCAAGTTCCTCCTACACACCACCACCAGCTGAGGGAAGCTCTGGATGCTTGTGGCCGTCTCCGCAGTTCAGTGCTAGACGGCTCCGCCGCGAGCGCCGTGGAGAGTGCGACTAAGGAGCCGCCACCTGATTGGTCAGCCGCACGCCTACCCCCATCACGCTCCCTGCCTGCAGCTCTGTGCCTGATCCATAACACACACTCTCTCTGGTCTCAATCTTCAGAGATCGTGTGCTGTGTGTGATTCATGTACAGTGCTGCTTGAAAGTGTGCGCGGCCCTTGTGTCCCTTGGTTTTACCACGGAATGGGTATCCGATGAGAATCAGTGTTTCTCATGCGACATAACAGGTGTGTGACGACCGATTCCAGATGTGGCTTAGAGGAAATCGCGTGCGTAGTAGAAACACGCAAGTAGTGTAAAGGTGTAAAAACAAGTGAATCCTGAGTTGTACTGGTTACACCAAGTAGGTAAGTAGAGTCAGAGGTGTAAATCAAAGTCATTTATTCATTTTATATGTTTATTTTAAGATTTAACATTTAGATTTTACACAGGAATAGTGATCATCCCTACAGGGTTCACACACTTCCCAGCAGCTCCGTATGTCGAGTATCGTCTTACGCCGCTCAAGGGACGTTTCCCTCATCATTACGGCACATCGTTCGCCCAGAGCTGCTTAAATTACTTGTGCTCTCAGCTTTCACGTCATATTCAAACTTCATTAGAGTGATTTAATTTAATGCGGTAATTTAGAGTCATTTTTCTACGTTTTTCTTGTCTGAAGCATAAAGAGCCCGTACACACTTACCATGGAAGTCGCACAGAACCGGATTCACGGTAAGGATAAGGGTGACACCAACTAGAAATGGGGATCTCTGCTGACTCGTCCATTTCCATAATCCCGTTTTCCCGGGCAACCTGGGTATTTGTCACGCCACTTGGCCTTGTGGAAAGAGAGAGTGAATTTCAGCATTAAAAGCAGAAGCTGTATCTCACCGGGGCCACAGAGGCATGGAAAAATGTTCCGGTGACACCGCCTTTGTACCTGGGGATTAATTTAAGACCCGATTAGTTTATTCTGCCAGGGAAACTGAAGGCTGGAATATATACTGCGTGCCGAGCTCTTGGGGCTCGAGGCCGATTTACAAAATCCCAGTCTTTACAGCGGTGGGCTTTGAAAACAGGGTGAGGTGCTACCCAGAAAGCTATTTATATCTACCACAGTTTACTAGCGAGAATGTGGAATGAGAGCCGAGGGGAGACGGTGTGAGCAAAAGAGGAAAATATACTTTAATTGTTGGTCCTGCGGAGACTTAGCGTGTTATTAATAGTTATTTAGCTATCAGCTGCTTTGCTCCTCATGGTTTTCAGTGGCGCAATAGCAGCTTTACAGCGATGCACTCATTTATACTGCAGGCTGGATACCAGAGTAAAGGGCACTGTGGCAGAAGCAGGAGTTTGATTCCGGAACCTTCTGACTGCAAAGTTACAGCTTTAACCCCCAGATGTGCTTATATGCTTATATATCTTCATATGTATGTTGTATGTATGTCATATGTTGTTTTGCGGGGCGAATATATGTGCCCCCCCAAACCCCACCCTCCCATGGGAGAGCTCTTTCCACACGCGAGGTTTTGGTTCTGGCTCCAATGCGGTGGAATGATTTCCCCCTTTTTCTCAGGACTGCTGAATCCCTCTCTACATTTAAAAAGAGTCTCGAAACTCACCTCTTTCGGACTCACCGCTCCCCCGGTCTCCTAAGTTCTTGATAAACATGTAAATGTTTCTTTAATAATATTTAATAACAATTAGTTCAATAAAGGAAAACCCTATAGGCACCTACTTGTGTGATGTATACTGGTTTGTACGGGGTTATGCAGGGGGGTGTGGTGGCGCGGTGGCGCGGTGGCGCGGTGGCGCAGACCACAGTTCTGCTGTCTGGTGGGTCTGGGGTTCAAGTCCCGCTTGGGGTGCCTTGCAACACATTGGCGTCCTGTCCTGGGTGCATCCCCTCCCCCTCTGGCCTTATGCCCTGTGTTGCCAGGTAGGCTCCAGTTCCCCGTGACCCCGTATGGGACAAGCGGTTCTGAAAATGTGTGTGTGTGTACTGCGCTATGCGATAAATTGAGTTACTCTAGAATCGTGTCTTCATCTAAAACCCTCCTGTTGATGTCATGCACTCTTTGCATTTTTCTCTGAGATGGACTTCCCTTTGGAGAAAAGCGTCTGATAAACGAATCAATGTAAATGTAAATGCAGATTACAGGCAAGGTTCTTATCCTGAATTGCTTTAGTAAAAGTTACCCAGCTGTATAAATGGGTAAACACCCCTAAATAGGTGCACTTGGTAGCATAGTGGTTGGCACTAATACCTTTGAACCCATAAGTCATAGGTTCAAGTCCCAGCTCTAGTACACTTCAGTGAGGTACTTACCCTTGATTGCTACAGTAAAATTACCCTGTTGTTTCAATGGGTAAATAATATGAAGTGCTTTGGAGAAAAATATGAGATAAATGTATGTGTGCTTTACTGAAATGTCCCAGTGAATATGATTGACCTCTAGCCACTTTCCCAATGAACTTAAGTGGAGCGGGAAAACCTGCAGCAAGAGAGCAGAGGTCAATTCCGCAGGGCTTTTTCACCTGCCACTCAGGCTGGTGTTTGAATGCGGAGGACAAAAGAGAACGAGGGATTGATCCAGAGCGACTGATCGCTCGCTCACTGCCAGTACAGCGACGGAGGAACAGCTGCGTAACGCGGTAAAGGAGGGTATGTGTAACGTCACGCTGAAGGACGTCAGCTTTTTGGGCATTACGACTCCGTCATGCATACGTACATGTGTGGAGTAAGACAGCAGCTTCATATCATTTGCGGAGAAACATCAAATGTATGAATATAGAGGATATAAATAAATAAAAAAAGATTTATAAATTAATATGTATTATTATATGCATTTATGAAATCTATTTATAAAAATATATGTATAATTTAGAAATATTTCTATATATAGAAATAATTCGACTAATGTTATTGAGCAGAAAGGTATCTGTGAGACAGCGGAAAATGACTCCGCAGGACCAATAATAAAGGTGTTGGAGCAGAATTTCATAACTATAACCAGAAAGTCCCTCCCAGTGTTTTAGTTTTGGTGGAAATGATATTAATTGTCTAAGTTAGGTAGCCCAAACTCAGTTTTGCTTGTGTTTTAACCCAGCACGCTTCCCTAGTAGTGAGTGAAACTGTCGGCTTTTTCGAAATTCTTTATCCGGACCCCTCATCGACACGCAGGCAGATTGCTTACAAACGTTTCAGGAACGTTTGTGTCGTTGCAACGACCACAGAGTCACCTTGAAAACACGGTACTGCATGTTTTTACTCCCACAGCGAGTGGGACACTGAGTGACTCATCCAAACCCCTGCTTAAGAAAAACAACACATGAAATATGTAACAAGTATCATTCACCGCATTCCCAGTGTATTTATTTGTTCATAAACACCTCGTATAAATATAAACACCCCCCCACCACCCCCCTGCCAATAAGAGAACAAATCCACAGCAAAAGGAACAGTTAGAAAATATTATAAATTCACATTCATACAGGCAGGCATGCATCGAAATTGGCATAATGACACAGGGCCAAGAAGGGAGAAAACACAGCACGCACTCACACACTCTCACACGCACTCACACACACACACACACACACACACACACACACATATAAAACACCATCACTGTAGACCAGCATGCCCTATCGACACAGGAGTGCTCCCTCACTCCAAGCAGGCACAGTGGGAGAACTTAGGCTTGAGTGAGATAAAACTGCCGTTATTATTAATCATTCTCATCATGATAAATTCGGTTACGGAAATATAATAGCCGTCATGTCATTTCTGCTGTATTCACTTCGATATGCAGTATGTACATCAAAAGCAGTAAATAAACTGAAACCTGTCATCGGAACACTGATTGATCTCTTAAAATTAGTTGGCTCAATAAGTATTTACATGAATCCTTTAAACGGTAGTGCGAGCAGTTAGCACAGAGTGAAGGGTGAGTGATGATGCTGATGATGATGATGCTGATGATGATGATGGTAAGGGATGAGCCCGATAGCTTGTGCACACTATATTATTCTTCATGTTAATTCCGGCATTTCTCATTTAAGTGGTTTCCAACGGTGGCAACGATTTTTTCTTGTCTTATTCTCCTCTTGCCTTTATTTTGTACACTTTTTGTCTCGATCTTGAGAAACGGAACTTCTCCTCGACGGTTCAGCAGCCATCCATATTGGCAGGGGACTGCTACCGTGATAAGAGACACAAGGCATACAGGAAGTGCGTTCCGCCAGCAACGACACGGGATGGGGGGCGGGGGGGCAGAGCAGCAGGTCCTTTAAATATGCAAAGTTCTTTCGAGATTCGACATTATATACACACACACACACACACAAAAAAAAAAAAAAACTGTCCATGTGGAAGATCCAGATGCCAGAACCATTATTAATAAGAACATTACCAGTTCTGGCAGCCATGGTAAATGCCTTTATTAATAATATTTTTAAGACCACTTAGAATTGTAAGCGGAAGCATTGCTCAGTTGACGTTATTGCAAGAGAACCATGAGGGACCTGAAGAAACTGGGAAGGTTTTGAATAAAAATCAAACGAGAGGCGTAACGTAAATGAATGAATAATATGATGGAAATTGGTAAGAAAAAAGTCGGGATGAAATGAAGAAGAGCAATAAACTCGTTGCCTATACAGGAATTGTGAGTAAATTATATAGCTGTAAAACAACCCGAACAAGTGCGTTTTTACTGTACTTTGCATTCTGGAGTGTACAGCAGCTGCCGGTAACGCTCCGGAGGATGACGCTTCAGTCGTGGTATGTGGATCCTGGCAGGTCATTCGTTAAAGTGTGCCAGCGCTCTATTTTCTTGCCTTTATTCTTCAGACAGTCCACCCAGTGCCGGAGCGCGTCTCCCTGTGAGTGACAGCCGAGGGACACGCCCCCTGCCGCACACAGACAGTCCCATTGTGGTGAAAGCGAAATTACCTCTAGACCTTAAATGTGAATAAAGCCAACCAACTGTTAAGCCACAATTTACCCTAAAAAAATACTGTACACCTTTGAAGAGAAGGCCTAAGCATATTTCAAGTAATTTTACTTTGATTACACTGGAACCCGCTGCATCATCATACCGAGGTCCCAGTATAAGGGCCCATAGCAACTGTACGTGTAAAATAGCTTCCATAGCAACAGCACAGCAACTCACCAATAAAGTCATTGGACTTTCCAAGATCGTAGTCCCAGACGGTGACTTCTAGTGTCTTAGTGGAGAGCTCAGAGAAAGAGATCTCGTAGAAGAACTCCTGCGGGGAGTCGTGAGGCCACAGCAGGTAAAGGGAGGAAGTGTGACGAGTCGTGAAAACAAGAGAAGGAAACCGAAAATGATCGATAATCAGTCCCACGGTCAGCGATACCTGCGTGTTTCCCTGGTTTTAAAGCACAGTGCTGCTTGAAAGTGCGTGAACCCCCATGTGTCCTTTAGTTTTACCATGAATGGTTATTGAACGAGAATCAGCGTTTCTCATGTGATATAATAGGTGTGTGACGACCACTTCCGCATGTTGTTTAGAGGAAATCGTGTGTGTAGTAAAAACACACAAGTTGCGCAGGTGCAAAAATAAGTGAAGCTCAAGTTGGATTGATGAAACCAAGTTTGTAAGTAGAGTCAGGGGTATAAATCATAGCCATTTACTCATTTTGTCAGTCTAAGATTGAAGATTTAAATTTCATAAGTTTATTTTATTTTGCGTTGCAATGAAAAAATATAGAAGGAAGCTAATAAAAATTGCATTAGGATGTAAAATATTTGGATATACAGTAAGAGACTTGTTACAAATACCTGGTTTACCTTATAGTTTGCCAATTCTTCTGGCTACCTTGTTAAAGACTCCCTATTTCTCACTCCTCATCTCCTGCTGCATGTCCCATAATAAAAGTGTCTTCTGTTCTAGTGGTAGAATTATGATGTGTCAAGGTGTGTACGATGATGACGATGTTTGACCCAGAAGATCTGAATATCGTGTAGAAAAGGGGGAATATCCTGAAAAGTGGAAACATGTGAGTGTACAGGGGACAGACGGACCGAGCAGGAAGAAGTCCTCTCCTCGAGACCAACTGTACCTCGTTAAATTCGGGATTCAAAGTCTTCTTCATGACAGCGGTTTTGTGTTTGGATTTCTTGTGGAGGTCTGGCTTTAGGTACCTGAGATACAGAGAAGGGGGCGGAGACAAAGGGAATTAGGTTGCTGTCATCAGCAGAACAACACACACACACACACACACACACACTTGAACCCACACAAAGAGAGATTTGACTTTGTTGTCTCTGTCCTGACATCCCGCTGACTTCAATGAAATTCTGATTTCGCTGCGTTTAGCATGTACGCACGCACACACACACACACAAACACACACACACACACACACACACACAGAGCTCAGAGAGGGACATGGCTTTGATCAGGAGCTCAGTGTGTAAGAGGACAGGGAGAAAAAGACAGTGATGTGTGTGGGAGTTGGGGGTGGGGGTGGGGGTGCTGCTGTCTATTCGTATACCATCTCGGCTTTTTTTTACATAGCCTGGGGCGGAAATAACAGATTTGGAACATTTATCTAAAGAAGTGACAGGAGGGGGGGAGGGGCAAACGTGTGGTGCGCGTAGCTGTTGTTCTAACCCGTTGCAGGGACACCTCCAGGACCCCATTTTCGGCTCCATCGTCCGATTTCTGTCACCTCATATCACCGTGGCGCTCCTCGACCCCACCCCCACCCTTCGCACTGTTTCAAAAGCGGTCGTTGCAGGAGACGGACCGAGTTCACCCGGACTCCTCCCTTCCGTTAGTCCCTGCGTCACCGTCCGCTTTTCCAAACGCGCGGTGCTCTCGGCTCACTTCCATTTTTTTATCCCCTGTTCTCTTCCTCCCATCCTTCTTCCATTTTTGGCACCTTAAACCCAAGGTTTTATTAAGGAACGCCGCCTGCAACGACATTTGTGATGACATTATCGGGGGAAAGGCTCCATCTCGTCGCAAGAGCTATTTGGGGGGGAAGTCGTTTGGATTCCGTTTGGTCGACATGGCACTCGCTGCTTCTCCTGCTCCGGTCACCTACGCTGGGAGGCAGCTTTGGCCATGCTTTGCTTGTTGCCGTTGTGTCACTGTTCATTAAATTCTTCATACTTCACCTCACCCACCCTGGTGGTATTTTGAGTGCACTCTACTCGCAGACAGGTTGCCAGCTGACTCATGCCCAGCTTGTGCGGCTCATTTCGTTTGCTGGTTAACGGTCGACGCACGTGGCCCGAGACCCATCTCACGAAGGAATGGTCTACAGCCAACTTCCCCGTGGCGGTTTACGTGTTTCGGAACAACGAGAGCCGGACGGCGCCGAGGCGCAGTCTTGGAACGTCCTAGGAGAGCGGCTCGAGAAATAATCGATGCGCCCTAGCGTCTCCGTGGACCACCGCTCGTGGTTCTCGCTGCAGTGAAGACGAGTAAATAAACTCCAAACAAATATTTGCTTTGTAGACAAACACCAACCTTATTCAGTGTGTATTACATTTCTTTCTTGTGTTGGAGTTAATGGCCACAGACGTCTGCAGATCACAAATATAACCAAAGGAGAAGGCATCGAATGCTTGTTTAATCCTCGTTTTGTGGTATTTCCTGTGATGATTTCAGTAGTCATGCTTTGTACGGACCGTATAAACAATGTCCGCTTGTTTCGTGAACGCAGACTTATTTGCGTTCTTTTCATTAACTTCTTTTGTTTGTCTTGCTCTCCTCTCTTCTGTTCGGTTTCACTTCAAAGGTTGGAATCATACATAAACGCTGAATATCACATGTATGTATAGAGACCCCTCGACTTACTCAAATAGACTGTTCTTCAACCCTTTACGTAAGTCGAAAGTTACGTATGTCGGATTCCCCCTCCGCCCCCACCATTCAACATCATACCATTAATAATTTTTCCGCCTCAGTTATTGCACCTTGGCGTTTCTTCGTTATTATTGTTGTTTTCATGCTAGCTGTTCCTTCCGCTACTCCTTTATACGTGCAGCATCTTTCACCATCGTATTTATAGTCGATACGACTAAATCTGGTTCCCATGCTATAGACCGTAATCTTTGTCCACCTTCATACTTCCTTTTAATTTTCAATTTCCTCTCCAAATCGATTGTTGCACGCTTGCAAGACGGTTTTAGCGCTGTCCATAATGTGTATGCCGGGAATTTTTTATGTAAATCCGGATGTACCTAAGTCAAAGTTATGTAAGTAGAGGGGTGTCTGTATGTATGTTTTGTTTGCGAGCGTTTGTAACCGTAAGTATACAGTACGAAATAGCTACGACAGAGGTGAATCAGTGCAGGTAGGCTGCCATACAGCCACAGAGTAATTAATGAGGGGAAATGTTCCTGTTTTGTTGTTATTCTTTTAAACTCCTGAAGTTATTTTCTCCTTTTAATGGAATTTGCTTATATTTTACCATAAATTGGCGTTCTCGCAAAATCGCGATTATCCGGCCTTCGGTTATTTGGGGAGATCCGGAATATGCAACAAATGCCTGGCGTACCATGTAACATCATATATTTCAAGGCGCGAAGATTAGGTCTGATACTAAACCAACTGATACGAAGGATGAGATAACTGGATGATGAGACTGACTGCTTAACAATAGGGCATAACAAGGGCGTGAACGTCCAAGTCTCTTTTTTCCCCGCATACAACATTTCTGTATTAGCCGATGTTTTCGGATATCTGGCCTACCGTCGGTCTCGTTAAGTTGAGACTTTTCAACATTTGGAACAGTGTTTCATGAAAATCGACATTTGTTCAGAAGGAAATCACCGGACTGCACACATTACATATGTGTTTTCTGTTACTTGCAAGAATCCTCTACGCTGATTCCTAGGGTTAGGGATCCCTAGGGTAAAGGTAAGGGTTAAGGTTACGGTAAGAGTTTGGGTTAGGGTTTGGGTGAGGGTTTGGGTTAGGGTAAGGGTTGGGGTTAGATTGTCTGCTCCTGACCCTCCCTCACTCACGTCTTGACGTAAGGGTCGGAAAAGCCATTGACATCCATCGCAGCCAAGTGAGCGCAACGCCGCACCCCGACACACAGTCCGCTGCGGACCTTCTCCTTGGGCTGCCCGTCCCGCTCCCCTTCATTGGATGGGGACACAAACTGGAGGGAGAGTAGAATGCGGCCGCGCTCCTCCAGGCTCCTCTGCTGCTCATTCTCCCACTGCAAAACATGAGGAAGGACCAGGTGGCAGAGCCTTCGACACCTGAGAGCTCTTTGTTTTACAACTGATTCACGTTCAACTGCAGAGAACTGAATAGTGGCAAGGAGCAATTTTCTGAGTTTGCTGAAACTTCACAGCGAGAAGAAAATTGCTCGGGGGAATATTTAGAC
The DNA here is from genome assembly GCF_900964775.1 of Scleropages formosus. Taxonomy (NCBI): domain Eukaryota; kingdom Metazoa; phylum Chordata; class Actinopteri; order Osteoglossiformes; family Osteoglossidae; genus Scleropages; species Scleropages formosus. Next base: position 2,826,042 of record NC_041825.1, on the reverse strand, counting down.
GAGACGGAATGCTCTTTCGCAGGTTGGCGCAGCCTGAATCGATCAAGACGACGCAAGGCTGCTAACTTCCAGCAAGAGTTACGGTCTACGGGGAAAAACGTAAAACGTAACGCAGAGACTCGGCTCGTGCGTATCAGTCATTTCAGCCTTTCCGCATCTCCTTGTTTATTTCTGCATCTCATATTCTTTCTTATCTTCAGTCAACCAGAAATGCTGTATGGAATGGAGACACCAGCACAGATGAATATGCTAATCCTTGCTTCCTTCTCCTCTCTCCGTTTTCAGATGTACATTTATATTTTTGGCCTTTATGAATCCTTCCCTTCCTGTATGCATCTGTCTTTCTTGCCAAGCGTTGCTTCGCACAGTGCCAGACTACCAATGAACCCCCTGTTGTGAAACTTTTTGCACAGACTTGCTGTCCTTGAACATCTGAAGCAGTTGCTTTGGATTTGATTTAGTGATCAAATATTAATACCCCCAGTGAGTCTTCTTACAGTCGGTATGTTCCTCAGTGTATCTGTTTAGCCTCTGCCTATTTGTTACCATCTAATTCATTGCATTCCTATTTTCCCTGAGTGTTTTCTTCACAGGTACAGTTACCACATGTGATTTACCCCAGAGAAACTGATCAACAGGTAAAAAAAGGCAAATATGCAGAGCAATGTGAACGTCAGCAGAACAAAAGCACAGCCTGAGAAGGACAGACAGTCAGAGGAGAAGAAAATTGGACCAGAAGGCACAAACGCAGAGACAAGAACGCATTCAGACATACAAATAAGTAGAGCTGGATGGAGGAAGATGCAGAGACGTGTACTGACAGTAAGCACAGACAGACACGGAAAAAGAGCGGGGCCACATGCGCTGAGCGCCGTCCCTCTGCTCAGAGACTAATTTAGCCTCAAAACCACGGTAATTGTTACTGTTGTTCCAGCAAAGTAAAACCGACAGCGTTACATCAACCCCCAGGGGGATTCATCTTAACACACAAGCACAGCGAACGTACCCTCGGGCCTGATTTACCACATCCGGCTTTACTGTACACTGCTTACAATCTAACGACCACATTAAATTCACACCTTTGTTTCAGAACTCCTTACCCTGCAAGGACAGTATTGCTTTTTGTGTTCAACTCATATCGCTGATAGTTAGCGTGTGAGATTTGACAGAGGGGCAGATTGCGGACCAGTCGGAGCTGGCAGAGTACCTCTCTCAGGTAGCAGGAAATCCCTCGGAGGGCCACGCTCATGGCGGAGGGCGAAGGAAGCTGGGAGAGAGAAAGAGGTGAAACAAGGTGAGCTGCTCGACCGTCCTTCTTCAGCAAGGTGCGAACTGCAGGTATCCGTGTTTCATATTTCTCACTGATGCACTATTGTTCACCCATTGCTTGCCCAAGTCAGGGACCCAGTGCTCAGGAGCCTGGAAACCCAGGGCGCTGGGCAAGTCAATGTACACCCTTTATGGCGTGCCAGTCCATTGCATCGAAATCACACACGCGCACTCATGCACTCACACACATTGTGGGCAACTTGGAGTGGCCAATTCCCCTGAAACACAGGAAAACCGTGAACACGAGAACCTGCAAACTCCCCACAGACTGAGCCAGATTCACACCTAGACACTCCGCACTGCACCATCATGCTGCCCTTTAATATTTCTTGATTTGTCAAATTCAAGGCACCCTATCATGATTTAGGGTCCCTCACAGGTCTTGGGGAAATAATGACTAGGAGGGTACAGTACTGCTGTTTTTACTACTGTATGTAGTGAAACACCACGGAACAGCACTGTTACCCCAGCGTAACCCTGGAGCCGTACACTCCTGACAAGGCTGACTGATAAATGAATTACTAATGACAGCAGATGAGAATATGACTACTCCTAAGGGGCCGTAATTTTACATTTCAACAGTTCAAGGTAAAACCTCCATTTCCGTTTACAGGGAGAGTCCAATATTACATGTGTCACTGAGTGTTGCTGTATTCCTTCCGCCGCGATGCTCAGTTTGTGCAGGACCATGACGCAATGTAGTCTAGGCCTGGATCGCAACCATATTCGTATCTCACGCAGTGGTCATTGCTTCATAATTCGGTCATCACAACACAGAGCCCAAACGCTACTGCAGCAATCGGACCATGCGGATATCATACCAGCCTTTCCGTGTAATCCTTATTTATGTATATATGTATATGTGTACATTCTGTATATACTGTATTTATACATTGTTGCCCCATCTGCTGCAAGATACCTTTGCTACTTGGCAAGATGATAATTATATCCACAGACAGATTCCCTTTCCAAATACTGCACCACAAATTTATTTAATGTTAGTTTGCAGCATGACAAATATTATTAGCTACAGTATGCCACATATTAACTGTGGCACATAAGTATTAGGCTCACTGTTCTTTATCAAGGTGTTACTACGGGTCACAGCGGCTCCTATTTTTCATCATAGCAATCCTCTCTTGTTTGACTATTATCCTTTTTTTCAGTTACAGAATGTGCACAGGACTATGTGACGAGTGAACAATAATAAAATAGTGATGCTCCGCCCACATTATGACTATGAGAAGAGAGCAGAGGGTGTGGGTTCTCCTCGCCAGCTGATGGTGTATCTTCCACCCATTTCGAACCCTCCCTCCCGAGGTCTCTCCTGTTTCCTCACCGGAGGGGGGTGCTCCAGGCAGATGTTGTAGTGTTTCGGCTGGTCCGGCTTGAGGCGCCGGAGCGCCACCCGCGACTCCCCTATGAACTCGTTGTGGCTCAGCTTGTCCTCGTCACACACTGACACCCTAGAAGGCCGAGAGAGGCGAGAGATGTAAAAGCAGCCGTCATCCTACGGTGATAAGGCTGGCCACCACTGGACGCTCAGCCGACACACACTCCGACCCACACTCCGACACGCACTCCGCTGTTTTCTCGGCGCCTCTGCGCTGTTCTGAAAGTGATTAAGTGCTACTATTATCTGTTAACTGCATAATGTCAACGAATGGTGTTGAAACTCTGATACTGGCAGCAACCAGGCTGCAACAACAAGAATCACTATTTGGAAACAATGCGTGGAAAGTGTGTCACGAAAGTGCTTTATATTGATTTAATATTTATTTAGTGCTGGGGTATAGATAGAGGCCGATGGCAGAGGTTAGGATGTGCGGGAACCGATTCTCCAGTAAGGACAACTGCTCACATCCTCTCCATCGGCCGATCGTCACGAGCTCCTTCAGTCACCAGATTATTCAGCTGCGGTGCGCAAATCGGTGACTTTGGGGTCTTTCTTACCAAAAGCCATCCATCTCCACGAAGCCACTCTAGAGTCAATTAGCTCCTCAACACAGAGATGCAGGGATGTGCCTAGCGACCTTATTCAGTTCAATTTATTTTTTATTTCACTTCTCACACGGTGACATGGCTCTGAACATCAAGGACCAAGAGACATAGTAGTTACACATATATCAGGTATAAAGTGAACCTGTAGGTAGACGGTTATAATTTTAGTGTCTATAAGAAATATTCTTGCTAATAAAGCTATGAAGTAACCCAGTTGGCAGCTGAGGAAAGGAAAACAAAAAACTACCAAAAGGCAAGGGAGAAATAAACCTCTGGGGGTCCAAGCACCAGTAGCTGCCCCCCCACCCCCCAACTGTCCTGGGCATTCTAAGTGGAAAAAAGTATCAGTAGTAACAGCAAAGAAAAGGAAGAAGCGAATAACTTGACATCCAGATGTGGGGATCCTGCTCTCATCCATCACCTGTGGGGTCTTGCACTTGTTTAATTGTCGAGCGTAATTTGCAAATTGCCTGTTTCCTATCCTATCTTATCCTATCCTATCATTTCTTTTATCATTTGTACAATATTAACCAAATGCCTTAGGCATCAAAACACGTTTTACTTCCGAACTGTCAAATTGGTTTTTTGATCATCATGCAGCTACAGGAAATTCCAAGAATACAGACTATAAACTAGTGCTACAGGCCATGAATAACAATAATAAGCCACCTGATAGGTAATACATGCTGAATATCAGTGTCCCATGAAGATCAGTATGCCATAAGTATTAGTCCACCGTAAACATGAGGACTCCAGCAATGGATTTGTCAAGTGAGAAAGTCAAAAGGAAGGAAATGAATCCAGAACAGTGCGATGATGATCAAGCGTCAGGCTGGAGCTTTCGTCTCTCTCCGGTGCGCTGGCGTTACTGCGGGACGAGCAGCTTGTCCTCGGGGGGCGCACACTCTCTCCATGCCAACAGCCTCATTGCGAATGCACGACCAAGGAGCTAAATAACCAGATTACATCTTGTCCGCTGTCCCTTGCATGTCTCAAAATGAAGACAAAGCACGGGGAGTCAATACTGCCGTTGCCCTGGGAAACTACTCCGCAGGTGTTTAGGGACCAAGGTAATTTACCTTGCGCGGTCTTGTCAAACTACAGCGCGATGGTGCCATTACTACGTCAAGGGGCATTGGAGCAGCCGAACTTCCGCAAGACGTGGGGCCGTGAGCGCTGGGAGGCGGCTGGAAGGGGCCAGGGGCCTCTTACGCTTATAGTTCTCGCTGCATGCGTGGGAAGTACTGAAGGGGACGTGTAAGTGCACTATTCACGCGGTACCTTCGAAGCTGACAAGGCTCGTTGGACCGGAAAAGGAACGTTAGCGTGAGACGTAACGCGGTAAAACGCAGCGAGAGGTGGGGCACAGCAATTCCAATCTGAGCAGCAAACGGCTCGTATTCCGTTCTTAGAGACGGCAGAGAAATTATAAGGATGCTTTTTGTTGGGGTGCTGTTTACGTTGCGCTCCACGCTACGAGCGGGTCACCTTGCGTGCGGCTGCGCTCTTTCTGGGTGCGTCTGGGAATGTATGCTTGCCATCGGTGGCCGAGCTGATACCCTCCCTGGCATTGCCGATTCCCTTTCATTCTCTTCTATTCCCTCATTCCCACACATGTGGGGAGAGCTTCACCCACACACATACAAATAGATGGTGATATTTTACCTCTGGGGGGTCAATAGAATTAAATACCCCCTGGAAGTGACTCTGACCTCAATCTGTCACTCCAGCTGGGAGAGAGAAAGAGAAAAAGAGAGGGAGTGATGGGGGGACATGGGGGGTGGTGGGGAGTGGGGGGGGGGGGGGGGGGGGGCGGCACACAGAGCTGACGAGATGGGGCGACACCATGACGGCGGTCACATTGAGGACCTCAGAGTCTTCCTGTACATGTCCTCCTCGGTGATGCCGCAATAGGTGAGGGTCTCGTTCCACACGGGGTTCAGCGTGTTGCGCACGGTTCTGGTTTTCAGCTTGTTCGCCTGGGAACACGGTAAAAGCACCACAGTACAGTGAGGCCCTGCTGACGAAGCGCCGACCGAGCTCACCCACGTCTCTTTAAAGCGGACGCTCACCTTGCAGGCTCCAGGAAGCAGGTGCAGCTTCACGTACGGATCTGCTAGTCCGTTGAAATCCATTGGCTTCAGACCCTGTGAGATGTTTTGAGAAAGAGACTGGGTGTTGGGCAACATCTCTTGATGCACAATATTATATTCCCGTGAATAAAGTGCTTTGCGATGCCATTAGTGTCTGACAATCAGTGTTCATCAGATCAGAACTGGGAATAATCAGTAACAGTTACATATATTTATTTATCGTGCACCTTCAGAATCAAAGCGTCGAAGCGGCTTTATTGTTATTTGAACCATATACAGCCGGTACAGTACGCAGTGAAACGATACAGTATTCCTCCAGGGCCTTGGTGCTGCATAAAAGAACTGTATATTACAATATCTTAGACAATATATTACAATATGTTATAATATATACAATAAAAAACAGTATATTACAATGTAACAATAAATGCTGTAAAGAATGTAAACATAATTACAAAAAAAAATTTCAAAGGGAATGGAATGGTGTTCAGTTGAATACAGGTGTGTGTGTGTTTCTCCCCAATGACTTAGGATACTAAGCTATCTATAACGATATATGCCATATATAGCTGCTTGAGAGTATATGAAGTATATCGATTATTCTGGCAGAGACTGTTTTAGGCAGCTGGTATTGTAGTTGTTAGAGCTGCTGTCTTTTCACCCACAGGTTCAAGTCCCAACTCCAACAATAGGACCTTTGAGCAAGGTGCTTACCCTCAATTGCTCCGCTAATAAAGAAGTACTCAGCAGTTTGAATGAGAGTATAACTGTAGGCAACTTAAAATTTTGAAGTTGCTTTGGAGAAAAGCATCGGCTTGATGATTACATGATAACGTATGTATGTAAACTGGTATAGAAATACCAATTTCTATGCAAATCTGAATCTTAAAATGAATAAATAACTATGATTTACACCCCTGACTCTACTTACCCACTTGGTTTAACCAATGATACTTGGGCTTCACTTATTTTTACACCTTTACACTACTTGTGTGTTTCTACTACACACATAATTTCCTCTAAACAACACATGGAATTGATCATTACAGACTTATCATGTCACATGAGAAACACTGATTCTCATTAAATAACCATGTCATGGTAAAACTGAGGGACACAAGGGTAGTGATGTAATCATTGTTTTACGGCATTGCCTAATAGCACTGCCGAATATGATATATTTATACATATGATACATAGAGACACACACACATATATATATATATATATATATATGAATGATATATATGAATGATATATAAAGGCTGGTTTTCGGGTTATTCACCAAGGAATGAATGAATGACCGAAGACAAAGTGCTGTGAGCCCAGACGAGTGCGGTGACCAATGAGACAGAGTGAGTACTGGAAAGCAGAAATGAAACGAACGAAGGGGGCTGAGCGGTCCTGGGTCCTGGGTTCGGGGGCAGGGCAGGGATTGACGCATACCTTGGCTCTGAGCACAGTGCAGCGCAATGAGCTGGTGGCTCTTTCGTACAGCAGGTCGAACTCCAGGGTGCCCAGCGATGCTGCAACACAAGGACGCTAATATTATTCACCGTCGGCACGCGCACACACACACACGCACACACACGCACACACACACGCACCAGGGTTGTCCATCTGGGCCGCAATCCCATGACACGTTGCATGTCAACTCTTCTTGGATTCATGTTCATTAAAAATTCTGCGCCTTCCATCCTCGTGTACCTTGATCACACAGTTAATATGTCTTGTTCTTTACTTTTACAATTTATTTCTACCATTAATTTGATCAAAAAAAAAGACGTGAAGTTTAACGCTGTTTTCCACAAGATGACTCAGTAGAAGTGGTGTCACGGAGGCCTTCTGAGAGCCCAAATGGGGCCATTTTGCAGTGTGAGGCCCCTCACTGTGGTGTAAATTTTTAAAAAAGTATATTTTTACAGTGCAAGGAACTGTAATTTATGGTCACGTTGGCTTTAGGCGCTCTGCCTCCACTGGTCTGTACGTCGCACCGTACTCGGATCCTTGGATGAGGTGTGGCCCCCCATATGGGGGGACCCTCCTCCTCCATAGGGCCTGGTGTTATGGGTTCAAATCCCTGCAACACTGGAGTGGGGGAGGTCATTAACCTTGAGTGCATCAGTAAATATTCAATAAGAAATGCATTTATGTAAATGAACACAAACAGGTGGCTGCGAAGATTGTTTCTGACAGACACAAATTATCTCTGTTTGTTTCTCGTGGTTATTAAAGCATAAAGGAGAGTATCGTGTGTGACGAAAGCTCGGTAATTTACCCTACTGTCTAGGGGGAAAGCGCATTATTTGTCACCGTTATAATAACAAAACATAGATATATTAGGGTAAATCAACAAGCTAGAAGAGTTATGAATGAGAGGGGATTGAGCTTGTTTCTCACAGTGTGCACAGTTTGCCCCCCCCCCACACCCCGCCCCCCCAACGGCTTGTGAGGAAGTGATTAACAGTGTTTATTCAGTGTTTATTTTTCATTTTCTCATTTTTTCCCGGGACGCCAAAAGCCGCTAGCGGGAAAAGCATCCGTAACTGAGACTTACTGCTGTCATCGCTGTCACAGCTGTCAATCTCAATGGACGTGTCCATGCTACTCATTGCGGACAGGGACCCTCCTCCTCCGCTGCTGCCTCCTGCTGCCCCGGGAAGCACAGGAGACAGCAGACCGCCGGTTCCAGCCCCGGAGGCTCCGCTTCCGGGGCTGAGCACTGACGGGAAGCCAGCTGGGTTCGGGGACAGGGGTTCGGAGATGGAGGAGGTGGGGGAGAGGCGCGGGAAGTAGGCGGAGATCTGTCTGATGGGACGGATGGGGCCGGGGCACACGTCGATGGCCATGTGTTCCTGGATGGAGATGGTCAGCTTCTTTCCCTTGCGCACCGTCATAGAGCTGCGGGGACGAGCGAAACGAAGATCCGGAGTGAGAGCGCCAGCCTCATACCAATAAATCTCGAGTAACAAGACAGGGCAGAAAAGCAAAGAATGGAAAATGAGCATCAGTTGCTAAAAAAAAAAAAAAATTAAATAAATAAATCAAAGAAAAAATCTGATGTCTGAATGAAGCCCCAGACAGGACCGTGTCTCCAGATCATATTTTGTGCCGCTCCTTCTAATAAAGCCAAACACACTCCCCTGGGACTATTGCCTGTCCTGTAAAGTGCTCATCAAACAGTACGAGCTGCTGCCTGTGGACTCGATGAGTTGAGGGTTGCGGGTTCAAATCCTGCTTCCTGCTGTAGAACCCAGTTCTCTATCCGTGCAAATGAAGCTTTTCGACACCGTAAGCCGTTTTCGAGAAAAGCATCAGCTAAACGAAATGTGTTGAAATGAAAAAACGTCGATCTGCTGAGCATTTTGGGAAGCAGTGATTGTGCACCATTCCGGTGAACCCCCCCCACCACCCGCCAAACTGGAGCTGCTAGTTTCCCACCGCTGTTTCTTTTAAACTTGGAGATCCCTGTACGAAGGCTCATCTTCTACCAGGTTATACGGGGTTAGTTCGATTTTCACGAAGAACTGATGCAGATTTCCGTTTCTCGCATTTTTCCCCACGTCTTCAGTGTCTGTCCTGATTTTACCTTTAGAAATAAACTTTAACTCTCATCTTTATTCTTCAGTGTTCATTCACCGAAACACTTCCAACTCTAACATCTGTGCTTCGTAAACTGAGTGGCCGAAAACATTTACTATAAATTTCACGGCAAATTAAGGTTAAATCAAGCTGTTCTACCCTTCTACCCCACTGTGCATGTATATGAGAAATATATAAATTCTGAAATCATTTGTAACAACTGTTTCTTTATTTGAAAAACCAAGACACTGGAGACGGAGGATGACGCATATTTGGAAAAAAACTCTTATTGTTATATTATTGATCAACCTCAGATTTGAAGCTATGCAGCACAGTAACAAGTGAGAGAAAAGGACGGGGGGGTGGGGGGGTGATCACATTCAGCTTTCAAATTCACCTTCCGCAGAGCCAAACCCAACAAGCGGAACGCCGCCGGTGCTCACGTTCACATCTTTGAACCCGTTACCCACAGACTGCGACATGTGCGACTGCCAGGACGTGAGTGCAAATGTCATCATATAAAGTCAAATGAGATATTTGCATTCGTTCTCACGCCGCATAAATTGTGCAGGAATGGAGCAAAAATCCGGAAACGTCAAAGCATCCTTTTATAGATTTTTTTTTTTTCCAAGACATTGGACTCCCTCTTCAAATCATCTCAAGCCTCACCTTTGGAGACGTATAAAATACACATGGAAAAGGACTGCGGGCAAACCGGCCGCTCGCTGGGCAGTAAGGCGACGTGTATAATGTACAACTTTTATTCCCTCCATCAGTTCCCATCCCATTAAGTCAATCATTTATGTGTCTCCCGCTGCCGCCTGTCCCCCCATTCTCCCTCACTGCCGCCCGTGTCCCCGTCCCCCTCATTACTCCACATTAGTCCACTGCCGCTCTCTTTCTACTCCCTCTTATCTTCTCCTTCCTTTGCGTCTCCATCGATCTCCGCTCCTCTTACTTGGCCAAGAGAGAATGTTCAGATGCCCCAAACTACGAGGATCTCATTCCTTCGCATTCTGCATGTTCTGTGACATTTTTCCAACATATTTTTCATTATATATATATTTTATTATAATATATTACATATATATATATATTTAAATGCCCTGTAAGAATAATAAGTTAAAATGACCTTATAAAAAGGGAGATGACTGAGCTGAGCGACATGTCATCGACAGGACTGGCTGGACACGGCGACCGTAACCCCGTGGGACGCATGGGGGGACGCGGCACTCCGACACACTGTGGACACTACAGACGTGGAGACAGACAGATGGACGCAGAGAGAGGAGGACTGAGAGGGAGGGGAAGAGACAGGTGCCGTAGAGTGGAAGAGCGAGGAGGAAATGTCAACTGGGCACTTGGAGAAAATAGGGACGGAGGATCGTGAGAAGGAAGGATGAAAAGTGAACGGTTCGATTTGTGGGTCTTACCTTGGCGATTGCTTGAGCGCACAAGTCCCTCATAAACAGGTGAATCCCCGGCAAACAGGTGGCGAGGAGGAGAGGGGAAGAGAGAGAGGGACGGAGGGAGGGCGGGGGGGTGCCTCTTAAATATCCATGCAGAAAAATCTCTAGTGTCACAAGCAGAAAGTTCAAGTGGGGAGGAAGAGAGAGGGAAATGAAAGAGGGAGGGAGGAAGGAGGGAGAGAGATGAGCGGCGGGAGAGACACGCGAAGAGGCGGCGGAGGGATGGAGATCATTCCTTGGGAGTCTGTTCCATGGCTCTGACTGTCTTTCCTCTCTCTCTCTCTCCCTCTCTCTCCCTCTCTCTCTCTCTCATTCTCTCTCTCTCTCTTTTCTCATCCCCCTCCCCATTCCCGCACCCCCCACCCCCCACCGCTCTCCTCTCCACTCTCTCCCTCTCTTCTCAATGCAGTATTTTAATTTTTTCAACATCCTCTTTCTAAACAGTGCCAATGAACTGTTGTGTCCTTGCAGTCTATGTATTTATGTTGTAGTAAGACACCCCCCCCCACACACACACACACACACACACACACACACACAGTGCCTCTTCTGAGCCCGTGCTCATGTAGTGTAACGTTCCAGGAGCCAGTATTAGCATCTCGCTCCGTCTCCCTCGTTCTCTGTATAATTAGTCTAATGACACCTCTCGCCGTGATAGACAGACCCCACACACCCTTTCCAGGGAAAGAATCGCTCTGTGTCTCACTGTTGTGTCCCTGCCTCCATCCATCTTTGCCTTTTCCTGCTAACACTTTCCCCAAGACACACGCACACACACACAATTCTTTCGCTTGCAAGTTTAACACCGACGGAGTTGACATTCTCCCGGAGAATTTAAACTTGTGCTTTGTTTCGCCACAATTGCTTCAGTCCCCCGCTTCTTGGCCCACCCACACACACACACACAAACACTTTGTGTGTGTGTGTGTGGGGGTGGGCCAAGAAGCGGGGGACTGAAGCAATTCTCTCTCTTTTCGATCCAAAAGGATTTCATCAATGTTCTTTCTCTGCCACCCTACCACCCCCTCCCCCCACCCACCCACCCCGCTCACCCCAGCACCGCCACCATTCACTCCCCCCCGAGGAAATTTTTAATTGTTTCAACGCCACACGTGTCCCTTTTCATGACAGCACTTCACATACGTAAAGAATTAATCAACAGATCCCTTTGCATATGTACCGTGAAACAAAACATAACGGTAGTGATTATATTGGTTTATTGTGTGTGTGTGTGTTTATATTGGTTTGTCTATATTGGTTATTATTGACTATATGGGCACAAAGGTGTGAATCTAACAGGGATGCGTTCGGACAATTGCCTTCCTCAACGTGTCATGTGACGTGCGTGTACACGATATATGTAGCGCAGGATGTATCGCTCAGGTGAGAATTGTTTTACGGGCTGGTGATATTCTGCAGGGGCCTGCTGCGGTGTGGGTCTGGGGTTCGAGTCCCGCTTGGGGTGCCTTGAGGTGGACTGACGTCCCGTTCTAGGTGTGCCCCCTCCTCCTTTGGCCTTGCGCGCTGTGTTGTCGGGTGAGGCTCCGGTTCGCCGCGATCCACCTCGGGACAAGTGGTTGTAGGCATTGTGTGTGTGTGTATTCTGCAGGGAATAAAAAATACAGCACGAACATTGACGACATCCATACAGGGGAAAACTGGAGACAAGAGTTATCATGTGAGAGCAATATGCAGTGGTGTCACTAGGGTTGGTGGCACCCAGTGCGGTAACTCATGGTGCCCCCCTCGTGCTGCGTACCACCCGACTCATGGACCTCCTCCCGTACCAGACCATACAGAATCCTAGGTACAGGTGGTCCCCGACTTACGACTGGGTTACGCTCTGCGAAACCATCGTAAGTCGAAAACATCAGAAGTCAAAAATGCATTTAATACACCTAACCTATCATAGCCCAGCATACTGCGATGGCCATTATGGGTTTGCTGTCTTCATTCGGAGCAGTTATCTTGAGTTTCTCCTAAAGCATCATTGCTTTCTTCTTCTTCTTCTTCTTCTTTTTCTTCTTCTTCCCACCAGTAGCAGGAGACACAGATGGGTGATTCTGTGACATTATGGATGCTGAAAACACAACACAGATACATAGGGGTATCTGTATAGCGACCGGGTGGTAGACTGAGAGATGCGGATCGTTGCTGCTGCCCAGCATCGCGAGAGAGTATCGCACCGCATATCACTTGCCCGGGAAAAAATCAAAATTCAAAATTCGAAGTACAGTTTCTGCTGAATGTCTATCACCAGCTCACCATCGTAAAGTCGAAAAATCGTAAGTTGAACCATCGTAAGCCGAGTAGCACCTGTAATGTTTTTTTTACTATCGTTACTCATAAATCGTAACTCCTGTATATCACTGAATGTAATGGCAATGATAGTGGCATAAAAAACTAGCAAAGTTAAAATTACAGCTTTAAATTACAATATCACACACGGCCTAAATCTATTTATATTTACATAGTTGTGGTTAAAGTAAAAATTCAGTAAGAAGGCAACAGGATTAAAATAAAAATGTTTAAGAACTACATCAAAATTATGTTTATTTTAATGTTATTGATAGAGGTTCACAAATAATAATGACCACAATATTATAGCTAAAACACCAGAAAATGCGACAAAATCAGCGACTATAAAAGCAGCAGTGGTGACGAAAAAAGAGCGTGGCGACGAATCCACCTGATTTGAAGCGTCACTGTAATTGTAATTGTAATTGTATTGTAATTGTAATTGGGTAATAATGAGAGCTCTGAGCGAAGTGCATTGGAAGGTTCAAAAAGTGAATGAGCACAGAGTTTTATCCTTGTAGGTTTATTGATACATGTAAACTGGGCTTTATTACGAAAAATTTTTTTGTTCTTATAACTACAGAAAGGGATATTATTATAAAAAATAATACATTTCTGCTGAAACACTGCACAAGAATTTTATAGACAGTCATTTTGGTGTCACTCGGTGAGCTCCGCATCCCCCGCACCGGCAATATGATTTTTTGTGGTGTCCGTGGTCTCCTGGGGTGTGACCTGTTGCCACTTATCCACACAGCAGTGTGACAGAAGACCTTTTCATTGTGGCACATGTATGACAAATGTTGTTCATATGATAAGCCTCAGCTTTAATGTTTCAGACGGTCGGCAGATCCTCTGCCAGTAACTGTTCTCCATGTGGAGCCCAACAACCATGAACAAAAATAGACTGCAGGAGAGGTGCTGTCTCATGTGGATGGAATGAAGTACTTATATGAAACACCTTCTTCTAAAACTTAAAGTAAACTAATAAAATTAGAAAAAAAGGAATGATAATAAAAATGTTAGTATTTATTTTAAGGGGGGGTGATGCGTGGCGGGTTCACCAGTGCCCGCTGTGTGGCCGGTCTGGGGTTCGAGCCCTGCTTGGGGTGCCTTGCGATGGACTGGCGTCCCGTACTGGGTGTGTCCCCTCCCCCTCCAGCCTTACGCCCTGAGTTGCCGGGTTAGGCTCCGGCTCACTGCAACCCTGCTCAGGACAAGTGGTTGTTGACAATGGATGGATGGATGGATGGATGGATGGATGGATGGACGTATATTCGTTTTTAAAATATTATTTAGAAATGAAACTCTACACAATGTTCAGTATGATCGCTGACACATGGCCTGCACCCTTTTCTGATGAAACATTTCTTTCTCCACTGCTGTGTTTACTATGAGTCAGGGTTTCTCACCCAGCTCTGCACTTCGCAAGAGCTAAAAAGGGCTGGTTTCAGATGTGCCGTGAAATTTTCTAACCCCTTCTGGATTTCTGCTGAAATATAACACCTGCTTCATGTCAGCCCAACCTGTAGGACGTGTACGTACACACCGCGCTCTCACAAGCCTGCATCACACAGCAGCTTCTTCCCTTCTCTTCACTGCAGTCCTGATGGCTGAGTAAACACCGCATCTCAATGCGGTAAAACTCAAAATGATTCTGTAGAATTGCCTTCTTCTCAACCAATAGGCTTTGCAGAGTTTTTCTTTTAAATAATTAAGTACCACGGCAAAGCTCCCTGGCACAATGATTTTGAAAGTAAGATAATCAAAACTCATTATATGGTATAGAGTAATGCTGTCCATATTAAAGAAATCACTCTCCTGGGATATGGTCTTTTAGAGGAAACTGATTCCATCAGTAATTTACCGCAGTAAATGCAGACCGCGGCATAAATCACAGTTCGAACATCAGGAAACAACAATAATACAACTGAGCCGAAATATATATCGAAATATGGACTGGACTGAAACTAAAACCTCCTCTTTTTTATTTTATGTGCTTAGAAACATTTTTTTTCATCAGAAAAAATTCTCTCGTCCATCATTTTAATGTGACAGCTTCTACTGCCATTACAAAAAAAATTTCCATTTGCTTCATAAACATACATTGTATTACATTTCATTTACATATATATATGCACACTGTATATATACACACACTTGTTTCTGGGGGTGTTTATTTATGGTTTATTTCAAACTCGTGTCACTTCTCACTGATTTTTTTCTTGCAGTAACAACTGCTGCCGAGATTGATTTGGTTTAGTATGACTGCAGGTTTGCAGTGTGATTTATCAATATTTTGTTCTAGTTACCCTGCGGAGACTTTGACTTGCAGGGAAAAAACATTTCGGGAGCGAAAGGGCGAAAGAGGAGGCGTCACGCTGTGGAGAACAGCAGTGACACTGAGCTAAACAGACAACAAAATGGTCACATCACATTCATGTTTTTTTTCCCAGCGACAGTGTTGTTATACAAGATTTCTGCAACATTATCCATTCGTCTACAGCGCTTTGTTCTACTTAATGAGCCTGCATGAGTAATATGTTAAGGGGAACTGTACGAAAGTGGGCTTTTGCGGAAGTGCTCTTTGCATAAGGGTTTGTGGCTGTGTGTCACTTTGCAAAAACACACTAGTTTACTCCTTTTATTTTGGGATTGCTGGAAAATTGCATTATTTGCTGTAATTTAATTGCACGAGGAAGAGAAACATTTACCTTCAGCTAATGGAAGTCAATGAGGAGAGGAGAACAGGATGAAGGTGGATGCCAGTAGTGCTCAGAACAGTAGTCTGGAAGGTGAAGTAGGCGTCATGTGTATGAGGTGGGAACATACTTGTGACAACGGGATTGAACCGAGAGACGAAACATCACGTATATTTCATCAATAATAATAACATCTAATAATACAAATGTCAACAAAGCCGTCCTGCAAACTCAGTTAAGAGGGATTATGAATAATAAATAAGATAACAATTCCTAGATACTGTTTAACTGATTTTTTTGGAGGAACTGACTCTTTATCCTTACAATAAAAACTGATTTGCAAGCAGCAAATGAGCAGCAAGAATTCAGGAAAAGTAAATAAATCAGATTATACCAATAATGTATATTACACATGAACCGTACATAGTACAGCCATGTACTTTGTTTTGTCCTCAGGAAACTCTGTTGTGCCATTTCACTGTGAGCTGTTTTCATTATAAATAGCCAAAGG
This sequence comes from Scleropages formosus, assembly GCF_900964775.1. NCBI lineage: Eukaryota > Metazoa > Chordata > Actinopteri > Osteoglossiformes > Osteoglossidae > Scleropages > Scleropages formosus. The sequence goes on along the minus strand of NC_041825.1, from coordinate 2,810,057 downwards.
TTTTAGGTTTTAAACAATGACTATAAATTCACAAAGCGGGCTTCACGTTATTGGTGACACTATTTGGGCCAAAAATACACAGACACATATGGACACACATAACCACAAAAAAGTATTAGAGCTGCATGGTCTCTTTCGGAATTCTCTTGTTTGGTTGCTAGGCAACAACAAAGTGGCAACATAACGGCAGAGATGAGAGTGCATTACTTCCAGTGATACTAAGAATGAGAAAGGCTAAAACAATAGTTTTATTTGGAGAATTTCCATTGCAGTGATGACGACTGAAGAATGCGATCTGTCTTTTAAATGATCCACAGGAGTGCTCCGTAATAGCTCATCATTTCAGAAGTAATAAGGAATAACAATGCAGCCACTGTAACTATAGATTCTTCCAACAAAAGTGCCGTAATTCCATATACAGCCTCCAAAATGTATCACATCTGGTTTGTACATTTCATTGTAATCTCTTAATATTTGCTTATAAAATGAAAAAAAATTGTCACGAGTCGCTGCTGTGCGCATATTTCCTTTAAAACATGTGGGAAAATGAATTATCCAGCACGGCTAATCCGTTTGTGTATGAATTTATGTTTTCTCAGGGAGGCGAGTATACAGAGGTAATTTATTTAAATCCATTACCCTCTGTTATGGTATGCTGAGTGAGACAGCAAAACAGCAATATAAGGTGGGCAGAAAAGGAGAAAGAGGGGTGGGAGGTTAAGAAGGTGTCACGGTTGTTTTTTTAGTTTTAAATCACAGCTCTTCTCTTGAAAAAAACTGCTCTGGTGCCCAATAAGAAGGGAGGCGTGAAGGAAGATGATCTTACATACAGTCCTGCTACACAATAATAGCTAATGCATAGCTGTACTAACTAATTATTACCTACTATTAATAATGATTAATAACTGACATGTCTGTGGTGTTTATGTGCAAAGCACCAGACTCTGAGGGTCCGAGGTTAACTTTCATATCTTTCTTTTTTTTTTACTTCATTAAAAAAATGTGCACTGCCATGTTCATTTTAATTTGGTCTGTTAGTTGCTATGTCTCAAGGCACGGTCAGCCAAAACAAGTTAAGAAAAGTCTAAGATCATTTCGAAGAGACCGCATTAACTGGGCACATGAGTGAATTTATTCCTGGGGATTTGTTGCCAAACACGAAATGACTGCAAGCAGACTTGCTTTGCGCATACATTTGAACAGGGCATGGTTATTTTTATAACGAAAACACATTACGGTATCGCTAACAATGTAACATTGCCCTCTGTGGCGCAGCACAAGTACAGCAAAGAAACATTACATTTATTTATTTATCAGACACTTTCTCCAAAGCAACTTCCAATGAACACGGTGTAGTGTTATCAGCCCACACGTTATACACCAAGGTGACTTACACTGCTAGACTATACACTACTTACACTGGGTCACTCATCCATACATCAGTGGAACACACACACACTATGGGTGAACCTGAACAGCATGTCTTTGGATTGTGGGAGGAAACCAGAGCACCCGGAGGAAACCCACACAGACATGGGGAGAAAATGCAAAGTCCACACAAACTGAGCAAGGATCAAACCCACATCCTCTCACACCACCCAGGCGCTATGAGATAGCAGCGCTACTCACTGTACCATCAGGCCACCAAACAGCATCTCCCAACCAACACAGTCCTTTACATAAAATAAATCAGTAAAATATGATCAGACCACTAAACACATTATTAAATTAACCCATAAATGAAGACACTTTTTTCCTCTACTTCTCATTTGAACATTGAAATTAAGTACATTTTCTGTGGGCATAAAATTACGTAAACATTAAGGCGTTAAATGACATAAATAATGCGAAAGGTAAATAATAAAGAGGGGGAGTTATGTGGGTGACACTGAACAAAAAACACTGGCAGTAAAGGCTCTGGACCTTATAATTAAGTTCAGTTCCTGTTTAATTCAGTTTGTTTCTGCACAGCCTCCTTCCAAATAGGTTGCCTCAGATCACTTAACAGAGAACAATGGGAAAAGTGCAAACAAACATACCACTGTGTCCAATGGATGTGACAGCTTCAGAGACATGTAAATGTAAATGTAAGAGTAAATGGAAAGGTAAAAACAAAAGTAGATGTGTGTAAATGCAAATGTGAAATGTAAAAGTGAAAGCAAAAGTAACTGTAAATGTAAAAGTACATTTAAAGGCAAATGTAAAAACACAGACATGTGCACAGATTTTATAATCCCAGTGTGACGTGACAAGGGGGGGGTGTGTCCCCCCCATAGTCCCACTGAGCACTATTGGCCCTGTTTTTGGTGTCCCAGTGGCTGACGAGGCGCTACAGTTCTAACCAGCACTGGTGTACAAACATGGTTTTTACCACGGTGAATGGGCTCGTCTCTTCAGATAGGCTGGATGGAGACCGATATTCTTGTGAGTAATTTATAGACTTGATCGCACTCTATTACCAAACAAACGATCGACACCCCCCCCCCCCCCCCCCCACTTTGTGTCACCACCTTCTTTCAACTCGTTTCCACAGTGTTTACACTTTGTTTCTGGTGTTTCTGAGTGTCGCTGACCAATGACAACATGACGAACTTTACCTGTATTTTTCGGATGAATCGGTAAAAAATCGGCATTAAATTAATTGCTGTGTAAGGAGGGGTGGCCTTGTAAATTGGGTTGGTTTAAGTTTGTGGAGTGAGGTGTTTGTAGCTTTTGTTGGCATGTATGGAGGTGTGGAATTGCTTAAGTGGGGTGACTGAGTTCGTGGAATTGCTGCATTTGTTGAGGGTGAAGAGTATCTGACGGATGGATGGGGGGGGTCTGGAACACCACACTGCACTGTTGACCCTTCCTGAGGTGTCGTGGGCTTAACTCATCGAAGCACTGACGAAAGGAGGTGCCCAGTTGACAACCTCAATGAATTTTTACATATTTTTAGCTTCATGTAACACTTCTACAGAACGGACCTTGTGAACAAATCCAGGCACTTCTTTATGATTAAGTTTTGTTTAATAAAGAAAGTTGAAAGCGACCGGAAGCTGACAAACACCTGAGATGCTTACGGGAAGAATCCATTAACTGCGGAAATGATTTAGAAGATTGTGGAAATTACAGATAATTTCCAATTATTTTCCACACACACACACACACACACACACACACACACACACTTTCTGAACCGCTTGTCCCATACGGGGTTGTGGGAACCGGAGCCTAACCCGGCAACACGGGCACAAGGCTGGAGGGAGAGGGGATACGCTCAGAATGGGACGCCAGTCCGTCACAAGGCACCCCAAGCGGGATTTGAGCTCTAGACCCACCGGAGAGCAGGACCCGGTCCAACCCACTGCGCCACCGCGCCCCCCTTAATCATAAAATATTATATTAAATATTACAATTTCCGTGTAGTTAGAATGTAACGAAAATAGCAAAAGCTTGACAGATTTCAGTTACGTGAGGATTTTATTGAATCTACAGCAACAAGAGACCTCTACATTGTTAAGCTTTTATTGATTATGACTTAGTGGCAAAAGCAGCTTTTGAGTTACAAACAGATCAAGTTATGAACAGACTTTCAGTCCCATCCACACAGGTCCAACAGTCTTCCTTTCCCCCTCACACGGATTTACATTTATCTGACACTTTCATCCAAAGGTACTTACCATTTTTTACCCATTTACAGTATGCAGTTGGGTCATTTTACTGGTGCACTGTAGGGTAAGCACCTTGCTCAAGGGTACTACAGCTGGCATGCGAACCTGCAACTCCTGGGCCCAAAGGCAGCAGCTCTAACCACTACACTACGAGCTGTCCCTGATGACAGGAAGACGCACACATTAACAAGTGAAACACGACAAGTGTTAATGATCACACTTCACACTGGGAGGACAGAAGTGAGCGTGCAGATGTTGCCACATGGCAGTCTCGCACCCGTCCCTCACGCTTGGCCTTTCTTCTCGCCATTGCGCAGTTTGATGGCGATCTTCCGCTCGTGGCCTGCCGGGTTTGGTCGATTCGTGTCGCTGCTCGCTTCGCGCTTCATCCTCCCCTTACGACTGGCACCACCTACGGCCACGATACCACCTTACATGACTTCTTTAAAGATAAAATTGAGCTGCAGCCCTCCAGGGATGCTCAGTTCCCTAAATCCAATGAAATAATAATCCACTGCATATGATAGTCCAATGCATTGCATAATCCAATGCAATATCCAACTTTTCCAGTGTAATGCATCAAAATAATATACATGAAAAACTAATCGAAATATATAAAAGCTGACTCAAAAATTTTTTTTTACCGCAAAACCTGTCGGTCAGGTTGTAATATTCGCATTCGTCGTAGTGGCGCTCTTCAAACGGTGGGCTCTATGTTTTTCACTTCCGTGAAGCTCGTCCTCTTTTCACCATCAGGGTCGGAGCCTGTAACCCACCTGATGAAATTCTGGAATTCAAAGGGGACTTTTCCTAATAAAAGCAGAATTTATTGCACACCTATTGCTTTGGTGTGATGAAAGAGCCTTTTCTGAGTTTTGCCCTCTTTATGACTTTCTCGCTGCGTTTTTATAGTCTGCTCCACCCGCCCCTCCTATTCCTCGCACCCTTCTCCCTGCAGATTAATGATGGGCCAAGACAGGAGTGCGGCTCACACACAAAATGTGATTATGTTTAGTGCTTCGCTGTCATTCTGATTTTTTCACTTGTGCAGTTCCTCTCATTGCCAACACAGGTATCTTATTCCCCTTGTTCCCGAAAACCTGCAAGAAGTTCCTTTAATTTCTATATTCATGACTATATTAAGATGTTGCATATATATTTTCCTTCTTATCAATTTTAGCTCAGGTTATGGTTTCGGGTGAGCAGTGGTCAGATAATGAATGTTTTTTACGCAACCATTGCAAGGTTTTGCTCACCAACTCACACTCTCCACCCGTACATTAATTTTTAAAGCATTTCAGTATTTGCCTGTTTTACACCTTTGCACACACTTTGTCTCTCTTTAAATGATGGCCTTTAATAGTTCCGTTGTGATCCAGGTATGTTATTTATAGTTGGTTCATTAATGTTTAGCAGGTTTCGCCTTCTGCTAAGTGTTTATAGGTCAGGGGTGTAGGAATTTATCAGATGTTGGCATTAAATAATGAAAGGTGCAACAGTGACACCTCACCCTTCCTGGGCTTTAGGGTTGGATGTGGGATTTGAATCCAGCTCTAGCTCTTCAAGAGCTTGTAGGTTCTATCCATGTTTCTGGGTTAATCCCTCCATCCAAAGACATGTGCAGAAGAAGGCCGTGATAAATCACCTCTAATACCTTCCTGAGCCATAAAAATCACTCCGGTGAAATATAAGCACTGACTCACACATAAATACTGGGGGAAAACACGTCGTTTGCTTGGAGATGGCTTCACCTCCGTTACTGAGGGACCACAGTGAGAAGTACAATGGTTGGGGCAGAATATGGTACAGGGGATTGAGTTGTCACTCTTGAGTGAAAGGACCCAAGTTTGTACCCCTGCACATACTGTAGTACCCTTTACAAGGTACTAACCCTGAACTGATTCAGTAAAAACTACATAAGTGTCTAAAGAGCTAAAGAATTATAAATAGCTAGTACAGAATTCTAGTAATGTAATTTGCATTGAAAAAAATAGTGTGAAATAAATAATAACTTTATTTGGCCTCTGGTACTGTCTGGGGTGTCCTGTGGCAGACTGGCGGCATGCCTCGCACCGGGCTCTTGCTCACCGTGACCATGCTCGAGACAAGTGGTTATAGACACTGTGTGTGTGTGTGTGTGTGTGTGTGTGTGTGTGTGTGTGTGTGTGTGTGATTTGGCATCTGGGGAAATGCACCTGGTTTTTGGTACTGTTTGTTTCTCCTATATTCAGTGACAGAGAAACATAAGGAGGACTTTCACACACTTCTCCCATCTGCCAAACCCACTTGTACTGTTCTAAGCGCATATTTTAACATGTGTAAATATGCTGATGCCACAACTATTTGACATGGGGCTACTCATAATCACACATTCCAGTGTTTCTTCATGGTGTTCATTGATGTTTCTAGCCGTCTGTTCAACATTAATTGCACCTCCTCTTTGTACTTAGCCCCACACTTTCATTTATTTATTTAGCAGACACTTTTCTCTAAAGCCACTTCCAATGAACTCTATGTAGTGTCATCAGCCCACACACCTTATTCACCACAGTGACTTACACTGCTAGATACACTACTTAGACTCTATCACTCATCCATACATCAGGGGAACACACACTCACTTTGTCACTCACACACTATGGGGGAACCTGAACAGCATGTCTTTGGACTGTGGGAGGAAACCAGAGCACCCGAAGAAAACCCACACAGACACGGGGAGAACATGCAAACTCCACACAGACTGAGCGGGGATCAAACCCGCATCCTCTTGCACCACCCAGGCGCTGTGAGACAGCAGCGCTACTCGCTTTGCCACTGTGTTGCCAATATTGAATATCAACTTTCAATACGAATTTCACGTTCGGGGAAATTCCTTTGTTTTCAACTTTCTCTTTCCGTTTTCAAATGGCACTTTCATTCCTCAAATAAAGCTGTTATAGCTACAGGCTTGACTGTGTAGTTAGGCGTGAGCTTTAAAGAAAATCTGTAACCGGAAAAGTGCCGATGAACATCATTACAATACATGAAAAGACCACACTACAAAAAAAAGGCGTTTAGCCCGCCAGGTACAAAATGCGAAGTCGGGGAGCGGGAAAGAGCGCGCGGTACGGTGTGTCCATCACAGCGACCCGTACCCGAGCCTCAAGTGTCGTTTCTAATTTAATTATTCGCTGATAAGACCGTATAATAGATATCCAAATAATGTAAATCAATGTGTACTTACATATTTTATTTATATATATTTTTTTACAAATACTTAAGCCATACGACTGCGTGTTTTACATATGGAAATTTGTACACGACATTGCTCGTCTTCGGCCCGGAGACACGTGTCACCCAGGAGAGGAGACCCACGTGGTGCCTGAACGGGGTTGCGGGTCCGGATCGCTCTCCAAACATATGGTGCATCATCATGAAATACAGTTTATTCGGTATTCTGCTTTCCATGACACCAGTTACACCAACTACATTAGTGTTGGAGCCTTTTGTTTAATCAAATAGTTGTTGTTGCCATTGATCTTTGACCTCTGACCTTTCACGTGGCCAGGTGTACCTTTTAACATAGGAGGGGAGCTCTGGGCCCTGGGATGAACTGCTCTGTTGTGAATAAAGATGAGCGACTGTGGCCTGGATTTAGGAACTGTGGAGTGACACATAAGTGATGAAAAGTGATACTTCATTTGGACAGTGTCCATATGTCCATGGACACACTGAGGCCCTAGAATGGACACACGCCAGCACTTCATAGTTTCTCCCTGGAGCCTCTTCTGCATGCACATTTTTGCAAATACAACAGAAAACACCCAAAATGAGCTTGGATAATTTTCCAGGACAAATCAATGTTAAAAGAAATCAGTCGTCAAGAACTGAAACACATTGATTGATTGATTGATTGTTATTTGTTACCACTGACAAGTCCATTTGTCTCAACTAATTGAAAAAGCCCGGTGTTAAATGTCAATTAATTTTACCACTCTAGTGTGAGTTAATTAACCCAGTAGAACTAAATAATGCATTAATTATAAATTGCACAATTATGTCAATTTACTAAAATAGCACTTACTGTTTATTTACAGTTAGAGGTTATTATTTAGAGGCGGTGATCATACTTTAAGTTGTTTGTGACTGCAGTGACCTTCCTGCTCAAGTGTTCATTTTTAATTACCACGATTTTACCCCAGGTTTTCCTTATTTGATGGATTGTGTCTAAATTTGGGGTACATTGCTTCTGGGGGGACCATATTAAAACAACTTAGCTTGCAGGTGATGAGGGCAAATAAAATTATGTGTTCTGTAATTTGAAGGACGTTGTTTTACCCTGACCCGCCTAAGGGCCTGTAAAAAATTTAACAAGATTTCTAAAGCATTTAATGACACCTTTTCCGGAAATTACTGCAGGATGCCTGAAAATTAAGTGTTCCTCCAAATGATGCTGTATATAATGTATTTTGGGATACCTGAAATTCATTTCCACTATCTTTTTAATTTCAAATGAGATTTAAATATTTATCTAAAGATAAGATAATTATTTAAATATGAGATGTCTTATTTAGACATCATATCAAAAATATCTTTAAACCTGAAAATTACAGATTTGCACACCATACAAAGTGGTGAATGAAAAAAAATTGCCATTAAGTATCTTTTAGGAATGAGCTATAATTTTTAAAGTGAAATACTGTGGATTTGCACCAAGCCCCGGATACCCTTTTCTTTTCCCTGAGCATCGCTCTTGCAGTGGACAAAACATACTGAACGTCTGGAAGATATGTGGACAGAAAATAGAAAGAGAAAACAAAAGTTAGTGTCTGTTGTGTTCCCTGTACTACAAGCCACTGTCTTTCTGTTTTTTTTTTTTTTTTAAATTAATGCAAATGTGAAGATGAAGTACAAGGAACTGGGAACCTGGAGGGCAAGGTGTGTGTACATCGCTGAAGGGTCAACAGGACAACACACACAAAGGCCCACAGCCCTTCTCCACTGGGCTAGAATCAGAATGTCCGGTGTGTTTTTAATCACTGTCCAAAAAATAACCTGTGAGGAAGATGAAAATCATACATGATAGTGTGACCTGTTCTTATGGATTAGAACAAAAAAACTGTACACACACACACACACACACACACACACACACATTTTCAGAACCGCTTGTCCCTTACGGGGTCATGGAGAACCGGAGCCTACCCGGCAACACAGGGCGTAAGGCCGGAGGAGGAAGGGGACACACCCAGGACGGGACGCCAGTCCGCCACAAGGCACCCCAAGCGGGACTTGAACCCCAGACCCACCGGAGAGCAGGACTGCGGTCCAACCCACTGCGCCACCGCACCCCCTTTAAAAAACTGTACATCCACCTTGAATTTTGTATCATAGCAATTTCATGATGCTTCACATGAGTAATTTATTTTTATTGTCCAGCTATTAGGGGGTGGGTGGTGCAGTGGGTTGGACCGGGTCCTGCTCTCCATTGGGTCCGGGGTTTGCGTCCCGCCTGGGGTGCCTTGTGATGGACTGGCGTCCCGTCCTGGGTGTGTCTCCTCCCCCTACGGCCTTTCGTCCTGTGTTGCCGGGTTAGGCTCCGGCTCCCCGCGGCCCCGTAGGGGACAAGCTATTTGACTAAAGTGTTATTTTAGATGTGCAAATAAAGCAATTTGTGACACCATTTGCAATATTTTCCCTCTTGCTTCGACATGCAGCATTTCAATTAAAAACATCATGCACTTTACCACACTGATATCTAGAAGTGTATCACATGCCTTTGTCCCTCTTTGTCTTTGTGGTTAAACTGAACGTGCATAACCACGGCCATGAGTTTGCCTCCTTGCTGCTTTCAGATTCGTCACATAATTTTATTTTGGAAGGAGATAATTGGATGTATTTATAAAGCATCGCCAGACTTTTTCACCTCTCTCACCTCTTGCTTCCCAGCTGCCAGAATGGCGGGGTGTACAGTGACAGAGACCCGTGCAGGAAGACCACGCAGAGCACTGTGCTGATGACTCTCCTTCAGCAACCTGCCTTAACACTGCCCCATGGGACAGGTACGTACCCATCTTCTGCTCTCTGCACACTCACAATACATGTACATCACATATATAGTATATACCCAGTACATATACAGCATATATATATATATATATATATATAGTATATTCACAGTACATATATACAAAAATACAGTCCATATACAATAAATATACAGTGTGCGTATATATATATATATATAGAGAGAGAGAGAGAGAAAGTGCATTCACTGTAGATGTACAGTACATACATTGCAGATATATAGCATATATACAGTTTATAGACAGCATATATACACAGTATATTCACAGTATATATACAGTAAATATATGGTACATATACAGTACATATGTAGCACATATACAGTCCTTGAAGCAAAAAAGAGAAAGAACAGTACAGAAAAGAGAGCCACAAGATGAAAAAAAAAATTGAGTGTTCCAAGTATGAAATTGTATTGTTTTCATACCACTTTGGACAAATGCATCAGCTTGTGCCATGACCACTGCAGTAATTAATGAATCAGCACTTTCATGGACCTGGAGGATGGAGGTACAAGCAGGAGAAGCTGGCAGATGTATTAGCTGCCATCTCTGAGCCAAAGAGAAATAAAATGGCTTTATTTAAATAAACAACTTAATCATCGGGGTCAATGGAAGGAGGGAGATAATGAAGTCCCAGTCTGAAAAGAGAATGAATTATTCATTAGTCAGATTTTGTCTGCTCCCTTTACGTGTGTCCACTGCTTAGAGCTGCTGTTGGCCACGGAGCAGGAGATCGGGCTGCGGTGGGCAAAGGGCAAGTGCGGTAAATGTACATGTAAATGCTGAATTTTTCATACTTTGCATTCATATTTTTGTCTTGTGGATTTTTGTGATTTTTTTTTTTTTTGGGACTGTACAGCCGTGGTGAATGGTCAAACGTTTTACCAGTTGAATTTTTAAATCAAGTGACAACTCTTATGCCGTATTTCCTCTTGTAAAGCACATCCAACAAATACAACAGAGTAATGCAGTGTTGAGAGTGATGGAAACACTTTCAGTCACACTGAGATGCATCTATTTGACTTACAACAATTGGACTTCACAAGGAGTGTCATTTAATACCCCTACTTCATATATCCAATCAACTGTATCCATTTTAATGGTATTTGATGGTAATTTACATTCATTCATTTTAACTGACACTTCTCTCCTAGGAGACTTACTATTAAGTTACCTACAATTGTTTACCCATTCATACAGCTCAGTAATTTTACTGGAGCAATTTAGGGTAAGTACCTTGCTCAAGGGTACTGCAGCTGAGGGGGATTCGAACCTGCGACCTTGGGGGCCCAAAGGTAACAACTCTAACCACTGCACTACCTGCTGCCCCGATTTTAGCATGAATGGGTGTCATTTCTGGGGTCAATGGAAGAACACAGCAATTTGGTAATTACCATTGGAAATTCTGGTAATTACATGTGCAGGTTATGAGAATTCACCTACATGAAGGATTTTTCAGGAACGCATGACTTTGTTTTGGGGGGGGCTTTGAAACCTGTCATGAAACCTCAGAAATGAATGTGTGCTCCATAAAGACTCAACGCAAATGGGACGTTTTGTCGTTTTCAGTTTTTAACACAAGTCTTCAGTCGCTTTAATGAAGCGGAATGACGCATCTCGAATCGTGGACCTGGACAGAGCTCAGATGTGGATGGAATTCAAACACGACGCCAAATATGGGTGTCTTGGACATGTGTGTGGACAGGTTTTACATGGATTTTTCTTTGGATCTCTGGAAACCCTGATGTGTTTCTTGGGCCTAGTTGCCGCAACAGGTCTTGAATTGTCGTCCAAGTGAAGACGTTCGGCTGATGAAGGACGAATTCGGGAATTTCGTGCCTCGTTGGCCTCACCTGTGGCTGGAGTCAGAAAGCAGCCGCTGATCCGGGGTGTCGAGTTCTGTCCAGTCCGCTGGACACGGGTCCAGATCTGACCTCTTCGCAGGTGAGCGTGGGTTGCGTGGCGCAGTGAGCAGGAGGAGAATCACGCATCCACCACAGTGGACAGCGAACCCAGAGACGCACCCCGAGGCTGTTCAGCAGGGACCAGCTGGTGCTGGTCCTCCATCTCCAGACCACCTGCTTCTGCAGAACACTCATCGACACCCCCCCCCGCATCAATCAGGCTCAAGTGCAGGCAGGGAGGGACATGTCTCGCAGCTAATGTAGGACGGAGACCGTAGATGTGTTTGGCATGCTGTTCATTCTGTTACTATGAGTACACGCCAGGTACGCCCCATGATCAGAATGTGTTCCCAGCAGGGTAACAGGGAGACACGTCCGCTGCACGGAACACGTTATTGTGGACATGTGGCCTTTTTGGCATAAATATCCCTCTTAAGGGGGCGTTTGCCCCGGAAGCACTTTGTGACTCCTCACTGCTGGTGGTACCGTGTCGCGCTTTGGCTGAGCCAGTAAAGCGTTTCATTTGATTGGCTGCAGGAGTTATTGCTTCCGCTCCCATGTGGGAATATTCCCCTGCGGAACGGTGTCGGCGAACACCTCCACCTCGGTGTAAAATGCATCGACCACTTGCACAGTTCTGCTGGAAAGTATGTGAACCCCCAGTGTCCCTTAGTTTTACCATGAAATGGTTATTTAATGAGAATCAGTGTTCCTCGTGTGACATAATAGTCGTGTAATTATTATACATAATACACACATTGTCTGAGCCGCTTGTCCCATACGGGGTTGCGGGGAACCGGAGCCTAACCCGGCAACTCAGGGTGTAAGGCTGGAGGGGGAGGGGACGCACCCAGGACAGGACGCCAGTCTGTTGCAAGGCACCCCAAGTGGGACTCGAACCCCAGACCCACCGGAGAGCAGGACCCTGTCCAACCCATTGCGCCACCACACCGCTTTATACATAATAATATATCATATATATTTAATATATTATTATTAGTAATACTACTGCTACTACTACTGATACTAATAATAATAATAATAATAATAATAATTAGTAGGAGCTCCTGTCATAATAGGTGTGTAATGACCAGTTCCGCGTGTTGTTTAGAGGAAGTTGTGTAGCAAAAACACACAAGTAGTATAAAGGTGTAAAAATAAGTGAAGTCCAACTGTAATTGGTTAAACTAGGTAGGTAAGTACAGTCAGCGGTGTAAATCATAGTCATTTATCCATTTTATCGGTTTAATATTTAACATTTAGATTTTATACATTTACATTAATATTTTATACTGGGAAAAATGACCACCCTTGCCGGGTTCACATACTTTCAGGCACCAGTGTAAGTGTACGGCTGGTTTGTGTTTTTTCCAACCTACATTTTTACATCGGACCACTGATTTCAGAATGAAAACAGTGTCATTGCATTATTTAGTCCCTGGCACACTTAGAATGCAGGAGGAGGTTCGGGAGCACAGATGGTGAACAAAGAGGGACACGAGATACATGCGCCATGACTGATGTAACAGTGAAATAAAACAGGGCCTTTCACATAGTGAGCATTTCAATTTGGCCAGATTGTTTTACCCCACGATGGAATGATGTGCCATCCGTGCTGCACCCTGACAAGCCTGGCGCCCTGTGCTTCCGGGCTGAGCTCCGGACCACCAGGACCCCAATTTGGGCAAGAGCTTAATACTAATTGTGAATGAGAATGGTATTACTTTTACATTTTTTTATTTAGCAGACACTTTTCTCCAAAGCAACTTACAATGGCTACTACGTAGTGTTACCAGCCCACACACCTTATTCACCGTGGTGACTTACACTGCTAGATACACTACTTACGATGGGTCACTCATCCAAACATCAGCAGAACACACTCTGTGTCACTCACACACTATGGGTGAACTTGAACAGCATGTCTTTGGACTGTGGAGGGAAACCAGAGCACCCGGAGGAAACCCATGCAGAGAACATGCCAACTCCACACAGACTGAGCAGGGATCAAACCCACGTCCTCTCGCCCACCCAGGCACTGTGAGACAGCAGCGCTACTCACTGTGCCACCGTGTTTCCCAAAAAATATTATTTTATTAATATAGTATTAATATACAGTAGTATTAAAGTAATAGTATAGTATTTAGTATTAAAATATTTCTGATTTGTATTCTTAAAAGATCTTCACCTCTCACAGTTTGGTAAACTGCACTTAGAATACATACATACATACACTTTCTGAACCGCTTGTCCCATATGGGGTCACAGGGAACCGGAGCCTAACCCGGCAACCCAGGCCATAAGGCTGGAGGGGGAGGGGACACACCCAGGATGGGACGCCAGTCCATCACAAGGCACCCCAAGCAGGACTCGAACCCCAGACCCACCGGAGAGCAGGACCCGGTCCAACCCACTGCACCACCACACCCCCCTGTACTTAGAATAAGTGCCTTTAAACACTGAGCTTCAAGATTACCGCGGTGTTACTTGTTTTGGCTGAACCCTGGCTGATGTCCACTCTGGTAGACAAGGAACACGCAGAGCTCTGTTTACCGCTTGTTATATTAGATACTCCTGCAAATTATTTCATCCTCTTTGTAATATTAAAAAAAATAACTTTATTTCATACTTAAAGGAAAGTGTGTACAGCATTTGTGAGGCCCCAGCAATGATTTCTGGAACTGATTCTGTTTTGACGAGAAGAAAAAAATTGTTTGACATAATCGCCCAACATCTTGGACAAGGGAGTTAATTTGAATAACTTTGGGGGAAAAAAAAAAACATACAGTAGTTTATATTGCTCTGTTAAAAGAAAACTGGACAAAGCCACACCTTCTCCTGCCCTTCTTGAACATTTAGTCAGAGGCTCTTTACCACGGTGTTTCAACCACGATGACCGATAGTTTGGCCAATATGACTCAGCAGAGTCTATTACTGTCTCCTTCAGCCAAGAGGACTTCATTTCCATCATGTTAAACTGTCTTTCTCCTTCCACCATGATCTTCCCATTGCCCCCCCCCCGCCCCTCTAGGACAGGCTGACAAAGGTAGGTGCACATTATCTAAGTGCCAGTTGGAAAAGTGAGACATTTTCGAGATACAGCTCCCCCACCCCCCATGGAACCACTCAGCTCAGCTCAAGCTTTGGCGTCACCCTGTGGTGAGGTACAAATACTACCGCACTTACATTTAGATTGAGGGTAAAAACGGTAGGTTTCTGAGGCTTCTGGTCCAGACCATGGTGATATCCTGGTCTCTATGAACTACTGCACCTGCCTCCTATCTGGTCTTCTGCTCTCAAACCTCTCCAGCTAGTACAAAATGTTGAGTTTGACCTGCCAGAGTGTGTCCATGTACCACCCTCCGCCAACTCTCTTCTTTGGCTTCCTGTAGCTGCCCGTGTAAGTTCAAGACCCTTGGTAGGTTACGACCTGCAGGACCATCCATGGCTCTTCTCCTCAATACCTACAGGGCCTGATCAATCCCTACAGATATATATTTACATTTATTCATTTAGCTGACACTTTTCTCCAAAGCAACTCACAATGTTAAGATTACAATTATTTACCCATTTATACAGCTGGGTAATTTTACTGGAGCAATTTAGGGTGAGTACCTTGCTCAAGGGTACTACGGCCAGAGGTGGGGATCAAACCTGTGACTGCTGATCGGATATATAAACATGGACATAGCTGGATATATAAGCTATAAATACATTTATGTAGCAGGGTGGTCTTCCATTTTCAGTTCAAGGTAAATGTTGATCAAGGGCACTACAGCAGGGGTGGGATTTGAACCCAGGACCTACAGAGCACAAGTTGATGACACTACCTGCTACCCCCCTGTGTAACATATTATGGGATACCGGTGTATTTCATTTAAAATCAAACTACAGTATATCTGTGTACTATAGGTAATACAGTAGGGCTGTGGTTCGCATTGAAAGGAACGAAACCTGAACACTATTATCTGGTTTCCAAATTAGTGTAGATGCGCGTGTGGATTGAGAAAAATTAAGCCTAAATGGTAAATGCAGGACTGTGTAGGGTGTATTGCTTTTGTAAATTTTTTGGCAACTTATTAAACTTGCATATTATCTGTATATCTGTACATTGTATTATATTAATACTGTACAGATACTGTAGGCTACACTACAGCCTGTGTTTATTCATTATAATTATTGTGTATATGGGGTGCGGTGGCGCAGTGGGTTGGACTGCAGTCCTGCTCTCCGGTGGGTCTGGGGTTCGAGTCCCGCTTGGGGTGCCTTGCGACGGACTGGCGTCCCGTCCTGGGTGTGTCCCTTCCCCCTCTGGCCTTACGCCCTGTGTTACCGGGTAGGCTCCGGTTCCCCGTGACCCCGTATGGGACAAGCGGTTCTGAAAATGTGTGTGTGTGTGTGTATACTTGCAATTTATGCTGCGCAGAACGCGCCAAAGATTTTCACCACTTTTACGATGGTGGATTATGGTGAAGTTACGATAAAGTGATTTTGATTTTTTATTTTTTTTTTTATATTTTCTAAATCTTGCCGATGCTGCGACCGCACGCGCGCCGCCGATCGGTGGAAAATAGCTGGCGCGAGCCCGCGGCACGAGCCCACATTAGGCAGCGGTCGCCGGTGCGCGGCAGCGCATTGGCTCAGGCCGTCTCGCGCGCGGCGGTGACGGAGTCGCGGGAACCACCCCGTGGCGCGCGCGCTTAGCACTGCTCGGCCATGGGAGAGCGGTGGAAAACGCTGGAAATTTCTGGAAAGACCGTTTCGCTGTTCGGGGCTTTCGGGCGACATGGAGCCGTACGTTCAGACCCAGCGAGGGCCGCTTTAAACTGCGCTTTCTGCTCCCACGACTCTGTATAAAAGTGAATTATAATTGTGGCAGCGAAACTGTATTTAGCACTTACTCGACGCCGCTAGCCGTTGCGCACAACTGAGTTTGAACTTAGTGCAGTAAAAAAGTGTGGTGAAAAAGCCGAGAGAGCGGTGCCTAGTTTGTAAAGCTGACGCAGCGCTGACGGAACGTTTTAAAATTTATTTATTCAACCTCTTATCTGTATTGTTTGTTGAATTTATTTTTTGTATGTGCTGTTTTCACTGACTGTGTGTGTGACGTGTTTGTACTCTATCTCTGTGGTAATATTTCCATAACTTTGCTAGTAAATTACTTTATGATCACACATTTTATTTATTCAGTCAGTGTGTTTCTCGACCCCAACACCTGTGCCTACAGTAAATCCATGTGAAAACATGGGACAGCTGGTAGTGTATTGGTTACAGTTGCTGCCTTTGGCTCCAAAAGGTCACAGGTTCAAATCCTACCTCTGGCTGTACTACCCCTGAGTAGTAAGGTTCCTTAAATTACTCCAGTGAAGGTATCCAGCAGTATAAATGGGTAACTAATTGTTGGTAATTTACCAACGTAAGTTGCTTTAGAGAAAAATGTCAAGTAAATGAAGAGGCAGTTAGGATGGTGTTTTGCACTGAAGCTCATGGGTTCAATTCTCATTCCTGCTGTAGTACCTGTATCATACAGGTACAATTTGCAGGAGCTGGTTTAGAAGGAAATTCTAAGTAGAACCACACTGCTATGTTACACTAGTGGGGCATTACATTTACTCATATATTTAGTGCTCTTCTCCAAAGCAACTTAGAATTATTTTCACAACTGGGTAAATTTACTGGACCAATTTAGAGTAAGTACCTTGCTCAAGGGTACTACAGTCAACAGTGGGAACTGAGCTTGCAACGTCTGGATCCAAGGTGGTAGCTCTAACCACCACTCTGCCAGATTTCCCCCGAAATCCAAAGGTTGCAGGTTCTACTCGTACTGTAATTAAGGCTGTTGAAGGTCTGAAGATTCTGGGTTCAAGTCCCGCTCAGGGTTCTTTAACTGATCCAGTAGGAACACTGTGCAGCATGAATGTGTAAATAAGCAGTTCCAGCACCGTGTGTCACCTTGGACAGCGATGTCAGGAAAAACACCTGTGTGTTTCAGAAGTGCCTCCCTCCAGCACTACAGAGCTGCCATGGTGCTGAGTGGTGCAGGGGATGCCCTTGGTTACAGAAACCAGCTGTGGGAGTACAACGAGTCGGGACCTGCAATCCATCAGGTCTGTCCATCTCTAACTCGCTGGAATGCACATCAAGGGAGACACGGGACAGTGTTTCTTCACAGCCGTATTTTTTTCATAAGGTTCACTTTGCATTCGTAGTACGGGTGGTCCTCGACTTACCGCATATGTAACTTACAACCACCAGGACTTAGGACCATTGACCTGTTAAAAGTTCTTTTATTTTCAAGTCCCAATTTCTAAGAAACGCTCTTATCTGCCGTACGAGAACATCGGCTGGCCACGCTCTCGTTGTTTGGGTGTCACTCAGCGTTTAGTCGCGTAGTGGTTGTGTTTGGTCACATCTTTTCGTTTGTGATTCCTTGTCACTTACATTTTATTAAAAATGGCAAGGTGCTGAAAAGAAAAAGCAGAAGATGCATTTAAAAATTAAAAGTAAAACTGCAATATGAAAATATAATACTGTACTGGATTAATGCTATACTAAATGGGTAATATTTTAATATGATTAGCATTTAATTCAATTTATTTTTATAGAGCTCTTCTTACACAGTGACACAGAGTGCTGAACAAAGGCAGAAGACAAACAAGACAGTTGACTGTATATTAGAGAAATACATTATCCGTGCAATTATTAAAGCTATAAGTGAGTTTGCCTTCTGGCCATGGAGGAAAGGAACAAAAAAAACTGCCAACCAAAAGGCAGAGGAGGAAAAAAACCTCTGGGGGTCCAAGTGCCAGTGGCTGCTAGACTAAAAGGCTTTTAAGTCGGTTTACCACTAATAACAACATTGTAGTTGAGTATTAACTTGATGTCTCAATTCATGTTGCTACATCTCGTCCATCATGGCAGGCGCTTATCACCCTCAGTCAGCATGGGGTGCTGGTATCACAACCAGATACTGGTATCACAATAGCATGCGGAAATGAGTGAAGAAATATAACAAAGTCCATAATATGGTGTGGTATTCGTGCGTATTGATCGTTTATATATTCCTATGGCTCTTGTAAGGGGGTTTTCAACTTAAAATAAAGTCGACTTACAACGGGGTCCTTGGAGCAGAACTGTGCAGTAAGTGGAGGACCACCTGTTCACAGTTTAGACACACTGTTCCTCCAAACTTTATGAACACGACTGTTCACTCTGACTGGGTTGGTCACAGATTACTTTGAGCATCACATGCTGGACATTAAGATGGTTTAGGCAGAGCACCGCATATGTTATAATGCAGGGTGGCTAGGATTGGTGATTTATAGTATTATAATAGAAATGGTAAATTGGAATTCACATAATATTATGCATGATGGTTTTATGAAAATGCATTTCTCCTCTGCTTATACGATCTCTGTGGAGCTTTTGTGGTAAAGAGACAATGGTGATGTCCTCAGGAGCTGCAGGAACTTGGTGGAATTGAGAACATCTGCACTGAGCTTCCAGACTGGCCGGTGAGTGATGACACCGTCCTGCACCTTGCCACAGCCGAGGCCCTTGCCACAGGTGAGCAAAGGACACCATCCACTACAGCTCGCTGTGCTTATGCGAGCACAAAATACTGCATTTTTCACAAACATATCTGTTCGCTTGTGCTCGTTTTCAGGAAAGGAGGGCGAAGACCTCCTACATGAAGTGACGTTTCGTTATGTAGAAGGAATGAAGGATATGGAGGGTAGAAAGCCAGGCCCTTCGAGCATCTGGGGTAAGAGGAAAAAATAGTGCTTTCTTGTGCAAGTTCTGCAGCTCTGATAGTGAGTCCTTTCAACACTAGTAATACTGTCTAAAATGACTGTACGCGATACACTGTGTTAATAACCATCCTCGTTTCTGCGTGTCCTTCAGGAGTGTCTCACCTGAGGCCAGGTTCTGAAGGGGGCTACAGGGTGCCCTACAACCCGGAGGGGACAGGCTGTGGAGCTGCCATGAGGTCCATGTGCATTGGACTGAGGTAACAGAAAAAGTCTCTTTTTTTTGGTTTCTTTTTTCTAATTATTTTAATGTTTTAATTAAAAGTAATGGGTGATGGCAGCATAGAGACAAACAGTACACTGAGAATTGCAAGTAGATTCACATACATAAGACAGGGAAAAGATGACAGTACAGGTGGTCCTCCACTTACAAAGGGGTTTCGTTGCAACGACCGTCACAAGTTGACTGTTGTACAGTACTGTGTTACAGTATATGCTCAATGAAGATATGACAACATGCATGAAAGCTGCTGTTGTGTTTTGTTATGTTTTTCACTAATTTCAGACATTTATGTTAAAATAATATTAATATAGAATAATTATATAAAGGTAATTATAAAATGAAATAAAGCACTGGTGTAGTTAATACTTGAGGGGGCGCGGTGGCGCAATGGGTTGGACCAGGTCCTGCTCTCCGGTGGGTCTGGGGTTCAAGTCCTGCTTGGGGTGCCCTGCGACGGACTAGCGTCCCGCCCTGGGTGTGTCCCCTCCCCCTCTGGCCTTACGCCCTGAGTTGCCGGGTTAGGCTCCAGTTCCCCGCAACCCCGTATGGGACAAGCGGTTCAGAAAATGTGTGTGTGTGTGTGGTTAATACTGTACTGTACTCATGAATTCTCATGTTTTTGCTTGCTTGCCATTTTACAAAAAAGTAACTTGAAGTGAATTATAAAGGGAAAGTTTGTAAACAAAATGCATTTGCTGGTAAACACCAAAACATTGACTGAGATGCGAACAATAAGAAATAATGTGCTTTGCGGCAGCGCAGCCAGTGAATATTACCATGCAGCAGACGGTCTGCTAGCACTCAAAAATAATGTAATATGGCCGATGGGATTCCTGTTAAGTCCTACTGTTGTAAGTCGCACATGTTGTAACTTGAGGACTACTTTTATTTCAAAGGTATGATCCCAGGCCACTGTCTGAGGTCTGCAGCCCAAAAAGGGGTGTAGACTTTTCAGAACTTGTCCAAGTCATTATGTTACTGTTAATTTTCCTAGCAGGAAAAATGTTAAACACTTGTCTTCCATTTCCTCTTTACAGAGAGAACTTCAGATGTTGACCATAACTGTAAAATATATTTCCTTCCCAAGTATGTAAGAGTAATCAGCCTATATTCTGTATCCTTGACAGTCAAGCATATAGAACGACATTTCTCTGCACAGTGTTCCCTCCGCCTTGTTTCCTTGGTGTCCGTAGGTACCCGTGGCCGGAACAGCTGGCCACCTTGGTGAGCGTTGCTGTGGAAACAGGCAGGATGACCCACCCTCATCCCACAGGCTTCCTGGGTGCCGTGGCAGCCGCCCTGTTCACATCATACGCTGTCCAGCGCAGGCCACTGCTGACCTGGGGACTGGGGCTGCTGAAGGAGGCCTGTCCAGTTGCTCGCAACTACATCAGATCCCAAAACTATGCCGTAGAAGAGACCGAGAGAGACTGGGGATATTTCCCCGAAAAGTGGGAATGGTGAGAGGACTGATGAGGCGTGTGCTGTACACTTTATGTTATATTACATTGCACTGACCTCGCTCTGTCATTCCTGCACCACGTTGGTTCGCTTTCTCCCAGGTACCTGGCGGAGAGAGGTCTGTCCACAGGTGAGGGCCCAGTGCAGTGGCCACACCCATACAGCCCGGCTGAGAGGGACGCGGCCTATAAGACCTTCAGCCTGGCCGGGTGGGCAGGCCGCAGCGGGCACGACGCTCCGATGATCGCCCTGGATTCCCTGCTAGGGGCAGGGTCTGACTGGGCCGAGCTGATGAGCCGCGCAGCTTTCCATGGAGGTGAGACTTCAGTTGGTTTTTTCCCTCACCTTTGAAACTAGAGGTTTCAGACCAGACTTCTGCACAGTGGTGCAGCAGGTAGTGCTGGTGCCTCAACCGCGTGATCGGACATAGGCTGGATCCCCATTTGGTCTGTGTGGAGTTTGTATCTTCTCCACATGTTCGTGTGTTTCCTCCTGAAGTCCAAAGATGTATTTCAGGGAACTGGTGACTCTAAATTGGCCATAGAGTGAGTAGTGGGTTACATTACTCTGCTGTATAAGTGGGTAAAAGATTGTAGAGACACAAGTGACAGCTAAATACTACTGAATAATCACTATGTCACTTTGGAGGCAAACATCTTCTTAATGAATGAAGGAATACAAATACCCAGAACGTGCTGATAAAGTTACTCCATGTATCGCCAATAACATATTGAATGAGAAATCTTTACATTTGTCTGACACTTTTCTCCCAAGTGACCTACATTTATTTACTCCTTTTTTTTTTACAGCTGGATAATTTTAAACTGCACCAGTTCAGGGTTAGGAGCTTGACCAAGGGTACTATAGCAGAAAATGAGATTTGAACCTGCAACCTCCAAGTCTTACAGCAGCAGCACTAACAACTACGCTGCCCCTTTATCACCTGAAACATGGTTAATAGTGTGCAAAAAGCCATTATGTTGATATGCAACAACTGCACATTATTTCTGCTAGTTAGAGCACTGTAAGGGCAAAGGTCAGCTGTACTGTGGTTATTAATAATTTTGCGTTGCTTCGGAGAAGTGTTTGCCGAACGAGCAGATGTGGAGCAGAAAAGAGGTGTACGAACACTGCAGCGTCCTGCCATCGCCTTCTTTCCGCAGGTGACAGTGACAGCACGGCTGTGATCGCGTGCTGCTGCTGGGGTCTGCTCTATGGTACCAGGGGGGTCCCTGAGTGCAACTACTCAAATCTGGAATACAGGGACAGGCTGGAGCACTGCGCTGACAAACTGTACACACTGTCTCACTGAGAGCAAAAGGGGCAGAGTGCCTACTATAATTCACTCACAAAATTTACAGCTGAACTAATGTATCAGTAACCATCAATAAATTAATTTCAGCAAAGTGAAAGACAGTGAGTGCTCTTGATGGGAATTGCAGAAAATGAGTGACATACAAGATTAAGCGGTCTGCTCTGACTACACACCTTACTGTATAAATAGTTGCCATGACAACTGGACTCTGCAGCAATAAGGTATTTGAAGGGTGGAGACCCCACCACTGGCTATTTTAGCAAACTATAGTTCAGGTGGGGCCAAAGCAAAACATCTTCCCAATACATACATGCTGGTATTAGTTTGGATGTTAATAAAACTAGCAGACTGCTCTAGGACATGGACCTCAAACCTCCGAACAATTATTGCATTTGTACTCCTGCCCCCCCCAAGACCTTGCCAGACCCTCCTTAGAATCACTGTGACCCAACCCACAAATAACCCAGTTTATTGCATTAATGGCTCAGAGCCAAGTATCACTTTTGTTGTCCAAGTTCAATTTCTAGGGTTCCCGCTGTCCGAATGTTCCTCCGCTCCAGAACCGAGCGGCACTGCACGGCTCCTGGTTGGGATCACTTTTCTCAGTCTGTTCCTGTGCCTCCCCAACAGTCCAGCCAAAACCTAAGAATTTAAAAGCTCCTGTAGTCAGTACTGAAGGAATTTAAATAGTAGCCAAGTGAAGAATAAATAGTACACCATAGTTTAGTTTTGTTAAAACTTTTATTTTTTTGGGTGATTTTTTTTTTTATATTTTTTTGTATTTTTTTTATTTTTTTGTTTTACCTACAAGAGAGGAAATGGAGAATGAAAAAGAAAGACATTCTTTATTCCTGCAATGATTCTTCCCTTCCATCTCCGTCTTCCTCCCCTTTACACGCTGATCAGCACGACTCGTTTCTCTCACGAAAATCTCTGACAGAGATGTGTGTTCCCTCTCAAGGAGAGACCATGTCCGCATCTGTCCTCCGTCAGGTCTCCTATCCATCGATGGTTAAAAGAAATGAATGCACTTTGATTCAGTGTTTACCACCAGCTAAAATCCGTCAATCCTGTGACCTTTCCATCCCTCTCTTGTCTAAAATAACTATTTCTGCCGCCTTAAAAACATGATTTGGAAGATGTGGGGTAGTTGTCGTGGATGCCAGACGGCACGTTTCATCCTAGACAGTGAACAGCGGACGCTGCAGAGAGACGAGTTCGGACACGAGGGAAGGACGTGTCCTCTCCCTTCCCGGCTCTTCATCCACCTTCACTTTCCCGTCTCCCCCTCGCTGCTGATGCTCAGTTCCCAGTGGGGTGGAAGGGGAGCTGCTGGGATGGGTGCGCCTGGACCGGAACTGCTGCACGAAGAGGGTGGTGGGGGGAGAAAGACACAGGAAGTCCTCATCAGTGTCCACTCCAAGTGCTGGATCGCTCAGCTAAACAGCACTGCCTGGAACGCTTTCTTCTGCCACACGGTACTCACCCTGGGGATGGGAGATGGTGTAGGCATAGTGCTGATGGGTGCCCTGCTGGGGAGGTGGTCCATGCTGGGGGTGCTGGGGGCCAGACCCAGGTCCCTGCTGGGGAGGTGGTGCATGCAGCAGCATCACTGGAGGGGGGGCATGTGTGCCCGTGTGGTGGGGGGCTGACAGAGTGCCTGGTACGTGGGCCTGAGGAGCACCAAAGAAACCGCTTAGTATGACTTGGGCGCACACACACGTGTACAGAGAGAAACAGAGAGAGAGCACATACCTGCGCTAGCTGGCCAATCGATGGATAGGTGTGTGGAATAGGCTGGGGTCCGTGCAGACTGTAGCCCTGAAGGGGATAGGAGCCCTGGGGGGAGCTGTGACCCGGGGGCATGGTGGGAGGGGTCGTAGCAGATAGCTGGCCAGAGTGGTACAGAGACTGAGTCTGGGGGCCCGACTGCGCAGACTGCAAAGCAAAAAATGGAAAGAAAAACGTGAGCAGCAGGTGTATATATATGTGTGTGTGTGTGTGTGTGTAAAATTCACCGGTGTGTCAGCAACAAGCCACTGTATTTTGGCTTTTTTTTTTATATATATATATATATATAGCAATGACACAAAGTCAACAAGATGAGACGATAAGCACAAGTCAAATGGGATACCTGGCCGGGGCTGGGGGCCGTGTGCTGGGGGGGTGGCTGGCTGCCTGTGGGGGTGCTGGAGGGCTGTGGAGGGTGCATGGTTCCAGAGTGATGTGGGAACGTCTGAGGAGCTGAGGAAGACGGGTGGACACCAAGTTAACGAGGTCCCTCGTCTACTGGACATACACACAGGTCACATCTAAAACTCCAGTACAGCTCTAGGAAAAGCCCCTTTTTACCCTGTTTATACCACATACCATACAGTCCCTGCTGTGGTCCTTGAGGTCCCTCTGCCTGTCCTGGGAACTGAGGGCCACCAGGGGGTGCCAGGGCCTGGGGGTGCGCACCCCCCGAGCCCAGCATGCGAGCACCAGCCTGTAGCACCGAGTACATCGGCTGGGAAGGAGAGAGAGTGCAGTTAGCATGAGACACGCCTCCCAGGTACGAGAGGAAACGCACAGCTTGCTTCCCAGGGGGAGGGGGGTGGGTTACCTGTCCTGGGTATGGCGTCATGGGCTGCAGGACCTGCTGGCTGTACTGCTGTGGGTTGTATTGCAGGTAGGATTGTGGGTAAGGAGAGGCGACCAAGGGGGGACCAGCTGCCGAGGCCGCCGCTTGAAGCATGGGAGGTGCGGAGGAGCTATGGTCCGAGCGGGGGGCCACCACCGATCCTGACACGCATTACAGCGGTAAAAATCAGGACTACAGTTACCACACTGAGCGCAGGACACTGACTCACCCAGTGTGACCCACTGTCGTCTCACCTTTTGCTCTGGAGTACTTCCCCTGATTAACTGCAGACATGGTGTACTGGTACATGGGAGGGGCCTTGACAAAAAAAAAAAAAAGTCAGTACTGGCCTGGATCTGAATTTAACGCTGTCTTAAACTCCCACTTACAGTAAAACACCAACGAGTAAATGGTGCAAAAATAAAATAATTCAGACCAAACAAATGTTCTTAGATTGTGGTGCAAATTTTGCCAAAATGCTCTGTACCTGAACGGGATGCATCTGGGGAACGTAGGACACGTAGGTGGTGGAGTTGTAGATGGGTCCCTGCCCTGGAGGTGGTGGCAGGACCACCGAGGGACTCTGGGGGGTGGGGCGCGGTGGGGTGGGGGCTGAGGTAGGTTTCGACTGCCAGGACAAGAGCGAATCACACAAATGTTCCTCACAATCTATGTACACAGGGCTGTCGGACGTTCAAGTGCTCGACATCTTCCACGCTTTCAGTCACTGCGATCACTGGTGTTTGAGTATCGAGTCCAACCCCCCCGGCTTGCTGGGACAAAACACTCCTTGACATGAAACCTTGTCCAGGTGGCCATCACTGTAACACACACACAACTGCAGGAGAATAACACGGACAAAAGCCTCACCAGTGTCAGGGGGGGTTTGTTGGGGTTGAACTCCTTGGCGTTGGGGTTCAGGGTTGATTTCTTCACTTGGCTGCGATGGACAAAAAGTGTCACTCGTTCAGTCTCCATTAAATACACGTCACCTTCAACACTCAGGCAGATCGCCCATCCCCACGATCACGACTCATTCCTCCACTCACTCAGTCACACCCTCCACCCTGTCCGCAGCGTCGGGCTTGGCTTCTTCGCCGCCCGGGGTCCTGGCCGGCTGCGGTGCTCCCGGAGACTGCCTCTCTGAAGCTGCTGCTGCTGCTTGGGCTGCTGGCACAGCACCGCTGGTCGCCCCCTCCGGCTCCTTGTCTCTGGGCCGATCCTCAGGGGAGGAGGGCGGTGCAGGGGACTGGGAGGGATTCTGGCTTGCGGCGTGTTTGGATTCAGGGGCAGACGTAGGCTCTGCCGGAGAAGGCTTGGCTGGACCGGACTGTGGAGGTTCCGTGGATGCTGCCGCTGCGGTGCTGCTGTTGCCGGAGCTTCCTCCGCTGGGCTGAAGCTGGTAACGAGATACGGGGCCATTAGGGCTGAACCCCAGAGAGCGTCGATCTTCACAGAAAGATCTTCACTTTATCATGGTTCACAGACCATTTTGTGCGGTGCATTAATGTCCTGTTCTCACCAATAGGTACCTTTACTTACATTTCGCATTTTTATGGAACTGTTTTTAAAAACAATTGGTTTTGTTAATACTTGATGTTTAACCCATTCATGCTGCAATAGTACCGAATCACGTCTTCTGTTGATCTGACTGTATTTGGCTTTTATTCACTTGCACAGCAGGAGGCGTCACTCTCCAGTGTCACAGGTCTAAGTGCACCGTTTTACATGTTTGCAGCTTCTAAACATAACTTGTACATGCAAACATCACTGCAGGTCTGCCTTCAATCCCTTCAGACACACTGATTTGAGTCAAGACAGAGCAGGAGCTGAAGGTAAAGGCAGAAAGTGTGCGTGTGTGTCAGAGAGACAAGTGAAATGCACGCATGTACTGCACATGTTCATCACTGGTTCTGGGTTCAAAGTGAACATGCAAGACATGAGTCAAGCCGTTAAGCACAGGATAAAATTCTTACCCTGAATTCTTTCCCAAATTTCCGAAGCTCTTCGATTTGTGAGCGCTGTTGAACCGAGGGAACTGAAAGATTGAAAGTTAAATATGTTTGAATTAACACGATTTAAAGTTAAATAGCTGCATTGTTTATATGCACTCAGAGTTAAGAGATCAACAAATGCAGAACAAACCTTTGCAGCCTTTTCCATCCTGTGGACTGACTGCGTTCTCGGTTGGCCTTTCCTTGACTGCAGAGCCAAGGATCTCATTCACTACGAGAGGCAAAAAAAAAAGAAAAAAAAAAAATTATACACACACACACAAACACAACCACATGGTAATGACTAATTTTTACTAACGACTGGGTCCTGCATCAGCAAAAAGAGCTGTACACAACGTGTTCTCCAAAAATGGCATTTTTCTTCTGGATCAGAATAGAACATCATGTCTGCACTTTCACGTACAATACCTTGAAAATTAATAGAAAGTGGGCAAAGACTAATGGGACATTGAATGACACAGAAAGACCTTATACAAACAATCTCATGCAAAGTGCTGCTGACACCAGTGAACAGTCAACGGAACAAAGATAATCCACCAATGAAACAATGAGGTCTCACCATCTACAGGGAAAAGAGGAGCTGGGCCAGTTTGTTTCTGTGTTGTCATGGAGACCTGTACATTGTCTTGGAACTGAGAAGCAGCAAGAGGGGCATCCGCTGAGGAAACCCCCGATTTTGGTGGGCGAGACACTGAGGGAAAAACAAGAGTTCTTATTCCAGTTGGGTGTCGTAGAAAAACGCAAACAGTAAATATTGTACGAGGATTTAGTAGAGAGCAGCAGAACCGAAGCGAGTCTCGAAAAAAGAACAAGGCGCCAGCGTGCTGCGCCACTGCTTTGAACCACTACTCCTGTACCTCAGTTCAAAAGCAAAGCGGCGCTAGTAATGCTACTAATTACCAGCCGACGTGGTGTGGGAACTGGCCGTCCGGGCAGGTCTGTTTTGTACCGACCTCTGCGATTTAGGAGAGGTTCTGGACGGCACTGGGAAAGTGAGAAAAAAGCGTAAATGCCGAGAAACGTGCCACGTTACAGCTACAGTATTACAACATGCACGCACGCACACGCACGCACACGCACACGCACGCACACGCACGCACACGCACGCACACGCACGCACACGCACGCACACGCACACCTACCTCCATTGACCGAACGACCTGCTTCGGACAGAGAGTGAGGGTGGGACAACGAATGTGACACGGGCTGCCCATGAGGGGCAGGTGGGCTGCTGGGAGACACCGTCGAGGGCACTGTAGCCGCTACAGAGGGCTCACTGGGGCGAGACAACGCTCCGCCGAAGTTGCCGCCACTATTGGTACTCAGAGAAGCGGGAGGGGTGTATGCAGCAGTCGCACCAGGGCTGTTCTGCGGATGATGCGGAGAGTACCCTCCTCTGCTGGAAAGAGGGCTACTCCTTTCTGACGTCGATGTCGACTGGCTGCTGGAGGAGGACAGAGCCGGCCTGGGGGAGGAGCTTGAAGGCGTGGGTCTGTTGGAATGGTAGCCCCCCATTCTGTTGGGGTGAGAAGCTGAGCCAGACGCGGCACCCCCTCGTTCTCCTCTCTCTCCTCTCATGCCCGACACTCCCATGTCTCTGGCTCTTTGTGGCGGAATGTATTTTCCCTCCCTGAGACAGAGAAAAAAAATACACACACACACACACACACACACACACACACACACACACACACACACACACACACATTGAATGTGGGAATAAAAGCATGAAAGCTGTTGTACTTCTGCGGGCAGCTCCCCAAAGCACCCAATTCCCCAAACGCTACTCGTGTTCACCTGCTGCCGCAGTTCGGACTGTCTCTGCCCCTCTCCCGAGGGCTCTCCGTGCCCCTCTCCCGATCGACCCCATCTCGATCTCGGACAACGGCACTGAAACGCTCTTCCTCCGTCTTCCCATCGTCATTTTCCAGGGCAACGCGATGCCGGTACTGCGGGCTTGATTCGATCTCGCTGGCCAGACGCGCTGCACGGGCCTCTCTTTGGCGGAAGCCCTCTGAGCTGCCTCTCTCTAGAGGCACACTAGCGCACAAGGAAGACCAAGTCTTCGTTTAGCTCATGTCTTTGGCCAGAGCTGCTTACAACGTTAAGATGCTTACAATACATTCTTGCTTAATACAACAGTCAGGAAGCAAAATTTGGGCAGGCAGTGTCATTTACTCTGGACAGGACTGCAAACTCATGATTAACAAAAAAGCATTTCAAATAACATTTTCCCCAGATGTTTATGAAAGATCCATGTGAGTCGTTTGATTTGGCTCAAGCGACAGTGATGGGAAATTTATTCACATCAAAACCACTGAGCTACATTACGATTAGAAAGAATGATGCATTTTGGCAGCGTTACAGCGACAGGAACTGCCCTGCGGAAATAAAGGTGTCTTTCGATGAAAATGTAGTTTTCATAGAAGAAATGAAAAAGGGAGACTCACGTATATAACGAGAGGCTGGAGTCGTATGTTGACTTGACACCATAGTTCTCTTCATTGAAGCGAAACATCTCATTGGCGTCCCAGCCATTGGACTGCGAGCAAAAACACAAAACGTGAGACCACCACCGTTGTACTGAAACAGGACTGATCCTGACCTTAAAGCCCTAATGACTCTTAACAAAACGTTCTATGTTACATCACCACATAGAGAACACAAACCAAACAAGCCAAGGGGGGGGGGGAACTGGCATTTAAGTGAAATATTTATGAAATCTAAAACCAAACAAAGAGAAACATGCACATGTGGGCAGCGAGAAAGACTGACCGCGTCTGTGTCCAGGTCGTAACTTTCGCCGTTGCTATCTCCTCCCTCCCATCTCTGCAGCACCTTCTCTTTGTGTTCCCCGTTCACCCGAGAAGAGCTGATTGCTGTGTCCGTGAAGTTGTCTGTTCAGACACAAACTCCATAATCAGAATGTCCACAAACACTACTTTTACGCAATTTCACACATACAACTTGTTACTGAGACTAATCATAGTTTCGTCACATCACACACGCAAGTGGTTTAAACTCCAGAAGACAGACAGACATTTCGGAATCAGGTATGGTTCGACTTCCGGCTCACGGAAGTTCACTGTTGACATCTTGGTTGCTCAGTGTCAAGAGAACGCTGCCCTGTTTAATTTATCTTATATGACATCACAAAGTCTAAAGTGGCTACATTTAACAAATGAGCATGTGCCATGTAAAAATAAATAAAGCTTGCCATACAAACCGTGGCCGCCTGGAAGTACAAAATAACTCTCTCAGCTCTGACAATGTTTTTGAAGAACAACCTTAATTGTCGATAAGCTGATGCTGAAGACCAGGACGGCTACTCTCATTGAACAGAAAGACCAATTTCAGATCTACATGAAGCGTTGAGTGGAAGCATAATACTCTAAATGGAGCTGAACTACATTTATTCTTTTTAGCAGACGCTTTTCTCCAAAGCGACGCATGTCTCCAAACACAAAGTGTGTCACGTGAACAGAAGATGCCCTCCTTGCAATACAGTTAATTTGTCACATACCACCATATAAACCAGTATATATTCTAGTGCGATGTACTTAGGCAATATAAGCTTTCCTATTATACAAACTGCCATTAAAAATTAAACACATATTTATCAAGCACTTACGAGGTCCAGGGAAAAGTGGGTTTGAAAGAGTTGAAACTTCTTAAATGTAGAGAAATTCAGCAGTTCTGAGTGAGAGCAGGAAGTCATTCCACCACATCACAGCCAGAACCAAAAACCATTGTCCTTTTTATTTTGGACCTTTCATGTGCAGGACAACCAAGCAGGTAGAGGTGGAGGAGCATAGCAGTCTGGTTGGGGTGTAGCGAGTGATCAGGTCTTGTAAGCAGTCTTGAATCTGAAGGCCAGACAGGACAGCGCTGCAATAGTCCAGGTGGGATATCACCATGGTCTGGGCTAGGAGTTGCGTAGAGTTCGTCGTGAAATAAGGATGGATCATACCAAAGTTACGCAGGATGCATCTGCAGGACTAGGCTGTGGCTTTGATATGTTGAGAGAAGGACATACTGGAGTTGATCGTTACTCCCAGGCTCTTAGTCGACAAGGCAGGTGAAATGAGCGAGTGGTCAAAGCTGACACTTCGACAGGAAGACAGGCCAGGTGGAAGGTGACGGATCTCCGTTTTGGAGAGGTTGAGCTGTAGGTGGTGATCAGACATCCAAGCTACAATGTGTGAGGAAATGTCTGTAGCTCAAGAAAAGAATGAGAAGAGCTGGGTATCACTGGCATAGTAGTACAGGTAGGAGAATCTGTGGGAGGTGATAACAGGGCCAAGAGAAGAGGTGTAGACAGTAGCAGGGGGGCCAGTACTGAGCCCTGAGGAACACCAGTCGAGAATGGCTGAGGGGATGATCGAGAGCCCCGCCAGACCACGTGGCATGATTTACCGGAAACGTAGGGGTCAAACCATTTCAGTACAGCTCCAAGAGAAGACAGTGTGGAATCCAGTAGTTGACGGTGTCAAATGCTGAGTTGCTTCATGAAATCACTGATCTGCTGATTTCTTCCATGAAATCACACCATTAGGCAAGTTCCCATTGTGAAGGATTATTTGAGGGAAATTTGTGGCAGCTAAATTAAAACATGTAAACTGTCTTCTGTAAGTCACTGTAAGACAAGGACAACAAAAAATTTCAAGCTTGCCCATTTTCATTCACTCACTCATCAATAACCACTTGTCCACCGCAGTATGGCGGTGATCTGCATCAATCCCACAAGCCCAGGATGTGTGACACTGCACACCAGACAGATATTGTGGCTCACAGATGAGATTTACAACATTAAGAAATATCCAACACATTGCTCAAGATATTTCCCAAGGTCTTTTCCCACGTCACTCAAAAGCATGCAGATACTGCGATGACAGAGGTATTGTGTAGCACTACTAACAAATACCAGACCCAGAAGATGATTGAGATTAAGGCTTTATTCATATTTTGCTAAGGGTATTCCATGTTACATGTACTAACGGGGGGGCACGATGGCACAGTGAGTAGCGCTACTGTCTCACAGCAGCCTGGGTGATGCGAGAGGACATGAGTGTGATCCCCAATCAGTCTATGTGGAGTTTGCAATGTTCTCCTGTGTTTGTGTTGGTTTCTTCGGAGTGCACCGGTTTCTTCCAAAACTTCAAAGGCATGTTGTTCAGGTAGACTGGTGATTCTAAGTCACCCTTAGTGTAAGTGACAGCGAAAGTGTGTTTCATTGGTGTATGGATGAGTGACTCAATGTAAGTCGTGTATCTAGCAGTGTAAGTCACACTGGTGAATAAGGTGTGGGCTGGTGACACTACAGAGTTCATTGGCTTTGGAGAAAAGTGTCTTGTTAAATGAGTAAACGTAAACCTACTAAAGACACTTATATAACTGTGGCTATGTATGTGCAGCAGCATGAGGGGAGTAGGGACAATATACATCACTCTTCCTTTAACCCTTGTGTTCTGCTGGAGACAGCTTTCTATTTTTGGGGTCCCTGTCCCAAACTGACCAACTCATTACTGATATTTGTAAAGATTTATAAAATATGAATGATGCCCTAATATTTTTCTTCGCCTTTTAACCATCTTTAATTCCTAGTCATTTTCACAAGTTCTACACTTCTTTTGGGAATGTATGGTCTATAGACCTCATTTACACTTGTGCCTGAACTCCTGAATTCGGCATTTTGTACTCCTTGCCCTTTATTATAGTCTCACCCATTCAACGTCTGCGAAGGGCCAGCTCCAGCCACACACACACCACCTTAAACCACGGACATGTAAAATGCTGCAAAACCAGCTATCATTAATTCTGTGTTGAAATGCCACATTCGGAGAACGTCACAAAGACTCACTGACATTCAGATTATAGAAACCATATTTGCTGTAGAGAAAAGTTGCAAATGGGTCAGATTTGAACGGAACACAACCTGGGGGTTAGAAGTTCTCGGGCAGAAGTGTAAACATCAAATCTTTCACGTAAAGATGGTCGAAGTTCAGTGAGGGAAAGCTGACCGTTTGTACCTCGAGTGGCGTAATTGAGGTCCACGTCCCTGCAGGTCATTGTGACCAGGTCCGATGGGCTGAAGATCATGGTGTCCGTGATGTCTTCTCTCCTGGGAGGAGCCGACGGGCCACCGCCCTCTTCACTGCGACGATGCACCGCATCCACGGCCAGCTCGCACTGAAGAGAACAGCGAATGCATAGCAGCATGAAGCGCACACATGGGAAACTGTGCTGTGATGCAACTCAAAAGTAGAAAAATGACACACTGGAATGGGAGAGTTATACAGTAAAATGTGAATTACCCGTGAACTTAAGGTCTTGAAGATGCCCTCGTATACACTGCCGTTCTTCACCCTGATATCACAAGTTGAGCCCTACAAACGAGAGATGGAAAAGCCAGATTTCCTCAACGCAATATGACCCATCTGCCTACACTGAACATAACTGAATATTTCCAATTAATTCCTTTAAATAAAACTGCAATCATGAGGGTTAAATATTTTTCTACAAAGCACAACTGAAGAAATCGACCTGCAATTTCATTATGCTGCCATTCAAACAGTAATGGAACAAAGATGTAGTTTAGCATATTAAAATACTAAATTATTTTGGGACTGGGCTTATTAAAAACACATAATCTGCCTTGTTAAGTGTAATTTCCATGCATGTCAAAACAGCATCACAATTAAAAGGGATTTAAATGCCTGCATTTTCTGTCCAGTTAATGGGCAACATACAACTCAACTGTAGGTCGCTTAATTCTGTAAAATTTAACAGTGAGTGTGTTTATTACTAATTACAGAAACAAATTTTAATCAGGTCATATGTTTATGGTGAGAGGAAAGGTATTCACTTGCATAACTGATAAGAAATTATCTGCATTTTGGCTAAATTGTGTTGGTAACTCAAGCTCCAGTATCCTTTGTCATAACATGTTACAATTGAAAATGTCTATCATCACACACTGACATGTAATTTTGCATTTTTATTCCAGAATTTACACCAGTTTTGCCATTAATCCACTGCATTTGTTTGCTAAACATGGCAAGTAGGTGCTAGCCGAAAACAACAACTGCCTTCTTCCTTCCTTTTAATATGTAAAAAATACTCTTACGACTAAGTCGGTTACACTACCTCAAAATTAAACATGTCCCATGGACATGTAAAAAAAAAAAATTAAGTATAGAGAGCAACAGCAGCTCAACATCTGGATTCAACAATCCTTTCTAGATGCTTTCAGTGGCTACATGTCAGAATACTATGTTTAATACACATTTTTCACTGTGTACCACCAAGGCTTGTGGTATCTAGGAGATTCTTGTGTTCAATACATCCAATATATCCATGGCAACTACTCACCAAGTGACCATGAACACCACAAATCTTTCAGATTCACTTCTCCACTGATGTCTTAAGTGCTCGATAAATGTGTACGTGTTTGTTTTCTCTTTAATTTGTATAATTTTTGAAAAGCCTATATGCAGATCTTCATGTAATGTACATAGGTTTATACTATGGAATGTGACAAAGAAAAAAAGCCACAAAAAAAGCTACAGAAGTCCCTAACAGGGTAACACTGCCTACTATACAAGGAAAGCAAAAACCGGCAAGTATTGCAAAGTGGATAGAAACTCACCACCACAGCTGTAAGGTAGTGCAGCATCCTAGCATTATTGTACACTCCTTCATATACCTTTAAGATAAAAAAGTAACAAAAAGCCTGAAAACATTTTAAAAATGAAGAAAACTAGACTTGTTAGTTTTCACAGATTTTTTTTTTTTTTTAAACAAACCATCCCCTAGTAAACAAGGACCACTAAATAAGGCAACTGAAAATGTACACAAATGTACTCAGAAAATAGCAGAATTTTTGATGCGGCTAAAATGTTAGCAAAATATTATGTTCTTTCAAAGGAAAGAAAGCAAACACTTCTACAGGTGCAAAGCTATGCACAAATGCATGATCTCAGGAAGAAAATACAACTTCTACAGGTGCAAATAAAAAAAACGTTGCAATTTCAAAGAAATTTTCTAACAAGGATAAAATAATTGTAATTATTTACAACAGTGTAAAACAGCCCAGGCACCTCAAAACAAAAGGAAAGGGGGAAATAAAACAGAAGAAAGCATATTTTTCTATTTTTTTTCCAAAAAGCCCAAAAGGCCAAAAGGAAGAGGACCAATTCAAAACCCATTTTGAAACCTGTCTTGATTATATCACAATGACCAACATTATTCAAGTGAATATAAACAGTGCTTGAGTTGTACATGAACCTTTTTAGGTAACAATACACTGATTTACTTATTTCAAAGTAAATACACATGACTACTTGCAACCAAAATCCATGAGAAAAAGTTGAAAGGAAAGGAATGCAGCCTTGACCGTGGGTGTCCTCTACGCTCATCGAAAGCGGCCGGGGGGTGAGAAACGCTTCTCGCCCAGCAATTGTCATACAATGTAGGATGATAAGCCTGGTATAACCTTGAGCACTTCAGAAGTCTTACATATTTACAAGCAGGGCAGAGACTATTCAAGGGGTGAGCTCACAGACAATGTGATACAAATTACCCACATTTTGCATACCAAAAAGACACGGTGCTTCTTTCCAAAGCTTGTGATTGCATTACACTATGGGTGTAGTAACTTGTCAGTTACAGGGTAGCACCTACATATATTCACTAGAGCTCTCAAAGGAGTTATTCACAAATATGAGGGGCAAACTGGGCTGCTGGAAGACTGGGGGTGGGGGGCAGGAGCACACCCCCCCTTGTCACACATATGCCTTACACTCGTATATTTGTGTTAATGCAGCACTAAGCTCCTGGCAGAGTAAGATGACTGCATTCATTGTGTACACACAAATACCGCTTTTGAATAATCCCCAGGGACACGTTCCATTTACGCTCTTCTTAAAATGGCTACAAAGCGTACAGCATTTCCAAAAAAACAATCACTTGTTTTTACGGTCAAGAACTGTCAATGTCCACAGGTTGAGAGTTTTACCGGGCACTCTACTAGGTGTACTTACAGGCGACTGGGACGGCGGCTTCGCAGAGTTTCGGCTCCTGAGGGCAAGAGAAACATTAATAACTAGGGGAAAAAATGGAAACAAATCAGTGCTTTCGAAACACTCTTTGCATCCATACGGTGCCACACATCCCAGGCTGTGTCACCTACACGAAGATCACACAAACAGCACGGAGCAACTTTACCACAACAATCACACAGGGATTTTCTTCATGTTATTTTACTCTGGCTTTTATAAATATCCTCTGGGCCACTGGCTTCCCACAGATTTCTGAAATAACGAGTTATACCTCCTTACTTTGGGTTCCATTTTGATCATGGACTGGAATTCAGTGTGTAACTTTGTAATCCAGCAGAACACGCTGCTCACCAGAAATTGTTCATTGCCGCACAATAATAATAATAAACGTTTTTACGTGTAAAACGTGACGTACAAGAGCGAACCGTGCACGTGACGTTCACCCGAAAAATCATTTCCGCGAACTTTCACACCAACCCCCAGTTTATTTAAACAGCACGTGTACTGTTGCCTTTGAGAAACAACCCGGGAAATTAAGAAAATAATCTACGTTTTCTTCTCTCCAGCACAGTGACAATTTTGATCCCGCAACTCGTTACATCAGTTCATCGGAAATATTACGATATTTCAGCATTTGCCATAAATTACGTCAGTCTACAATCTGCGACGTGATTGGCTAAGGCAACCAGTCACTCATAAAGCAAATCCTCTTATAGGACGATCAAGCAGAACTCTCGCCTCTCGTGGAACACGCCCACTCAGCCTCGCAGCATTGACCGGTAGGCCCCGAGAAGGGACAGAATCCCCGGCCTTGCTTAGTCTGCGCCACCCGGCTCTCGCTTACCTTCCACTCGCTGTCCTGTTGCTCATGCCCGAAGCAGAGGAAGGCATGCTGTTCTGGCCCATGATCCCATTGGAGGTTTTTCGCCCGCCGGAACCGGGCTGTTGCTGCTTCAACATGGCCGAGTTCTGTTGCTTCTCCTCAGTCAAAATGATCTTCCTAATCCTCCTTCGTCCGCGCTAGCTAGCTAGTTGTTTAACTGTTACCAACACGAGCTGTTTTATCTAGGTATAGCTGAAGAGAGTAACTATTAATAATAGCTACTAATGAAACAAGATCCCTCTGAAAAACACGCCTGAACCCCCTGCCTGTTAGCTGAGAATCTCGTGAATCCACGCAGACCACCTGTGCTGGCCCGCAAATTAGCTCGTTACCCTCTACGGTTTCCTTCTGCTTTTGTGGGTCCTTTCATCGGGGGTTTGTTCTTCCTTTTCGATGCTTCCAGCTTCGAACTCAACTTATTCCGTTAATGTCAGCGACATTAACCAAAAATAAGCAGTACCTCCGCTTCCGAGGTGAACGCTGTCACCGCGTCTCAAGGTATGCGTAGCTCTCGCTCCGCGCGCCACTGAAAGTGAAAAGGAGAGAAGGGAGAGCGTGTGCGTGATGACGTATGCATGCCGCCGCACGTCAGGACACGCCCACCTTCTTCACGTGCTGACCAAGGTTCAGTTTTTTTCTGCTATTACCTGGAAAGAGAAAAAAACAAAGGGTACGCATCGTTCCGTCCTAAGATACATAAATCGCACCGACGTTACGACTGAGAAAGTGCGACGACCAAAAAACATTATTAACAGTAGTACGCAATTGAGTATCGGGGAGGTCACAACAGGCGTATTTCAACAATGTGGGGGACACGTGCCCCGCCCCCCTGTTATACTTATGATTATTAGATATACAGTAACGCCCTACGTGGGAAGACAATAAACATTAGTGGAATTTAAACAAGGAAAATATTATTACCTTTTACTAGACATAATTACAATAAAACGGAATGAGGCAAAACTGCAATAATTATACATACAGACTATGTGTGTATGTATGCATTTATTTTACTGTACATCTTTGATTCTATATGTTTATGCATAAACCAAGTTCTAACGTTTTCATTTTCTCATAATTATTAATTTTTCTTATGTTTACAAAATGTAACATTGTGCACAAAAACGGATTCTCGTTTGTCTCTTTCGACCTTGATACTTGTAGCTCCGCTGTGTTCTCATCCACAAATCTGTGCTCCGCGTCTTTCCCTCGTGCCACAGCCTGCGGACGGAGCAAATTTTTTTTATTTTTTTTTTTTTCAGATTCCGGATCAGAATGGATCACCAGCCAAGGGTGCCGGCTCCACACACTGTCTTACTCGACAGGAATAAATTTGTCCATTCATCGGACGGAGCAAATAATAATAGACCGGAATTTACTGTATTGAATGAAACCATGTCATCTGCCTCTTTTCTTTAAGTAGTCCTAAAAAAAAATCACTGAAAGCTTCACAACGTTTAACATATGCAGATTCCCTGTCTGTCACATTTACACCGCCCATACGTGGTAAAACGTGGTAAAAATTACCAGGGACTACTTACCAGGACGCAGGAGACCCCCCGCAAAGATGGGCGTGCAAATCGCGAGGTGACAAATCAATGAACGATTTCTCCACAAAGATGTTTTTGCGTCTCATCCTGTATACAGCAACAACGCTGAAAATTAAACATGTCTTGTCTTAAATCATCCTATTATTATTATTATTATTATTATTACTAGACTACACTACTATTAATACCACTACTACACTACTGCTTTAATAATGATAATTTACTAAGTAATTATTAACTTAGTAATTAGTAACTTTAATAAGTACTATTATTATTTTTGATATACACTACACTACTATTAATACTACTACTACACTAGTGCTTTAATAATAATAATAATAATAATCATCATCATCATCATCATCTCAGCAATCCTTGTTTTCCAGGTTGCCCAGAGCAGAATACAGACTGGAACATGCCGCTTCACGTGAGACTTGGAAGGAATGTTCTCTCTGATCTGAACCTGTGCATTCGAGATAATTCAGAAGTGTACTTGCTACCAAAACACCTTAGGCCAAAGGTTCATGATTGACTTTGTTGTTGTGTCACCTGACCTGAGGCCGTCTGTTCTGGGTACTCAAGAGATGAGGTGTGCAAAGCTCTCAGCTGGTCACCAACTGGTGTTGAACTGAATAAGGATAGAGTCCCAAAGGAGTAGTAAAGTCTTGGAAAGGTCTGGTCGAACCTTCAGTTTGTGTTGAGTTCAACCTGCATCCTGGTGCAGGTCTTGACTGCTGTTATCGAAGATGCTGCTGTTTGGAAGGTTGTAAGTGCCAGTAATGGTGGCAGATCAGGAACCCCTTAGCAAGTACCATTGGTGAAAGAAGTCAATAGGTTAAAAAGGGAGAGCTGCCACAAGTTACTAGAACTCTGGAGACATCTGGGTTGGACACAGTGAAATTAGCAGGCTATGAAGGTTATGGCAGCAGGGATCACAGAAGCAAAAGTGGGAAGTGTTCAGTTGCCATCTTCAAAAAGGCATATTGGAGTATCTTCCCAGGAAAGCTTATACTGAAATAAATGGTGTGGGATAGCAGTCTCTAGCCTCAGGTTCAAGAAGAACAATGCAGATCTTTCTGGCTGTGAAACAGTGGAGTAACTCTTCATTCTTGTAGGACCACTGAAGGGATCCAAGAAAACCCAGACTATGTGAGCTTTGTGGACCTCGGGGGGGTGATCATATGGCCGGGGTATTCCTTGGGAGCTGCTGTTGGGTTACTAGGTGCTGGGTCCACTTCTCCATGCCATTCACTGCCTTTATTTATGGAGCGAGAGTTTTGTCTACATTTTCAGCATTAACTCAGGCTGCTCCAATATGAGCATCTTGTTTCCTCTTCTTTCTGTGATCCTAATGGATAAAACACAGACGGAGTTCGGTGAGCATGAAGTTTGGGGACACGCAGGCTGCATTGTGGCTTCCTACAGACAGTGTGGTTCTGCCGGTGTCACCGAACCTCATCTCCGTCATGCGTGGGGACGGTTCCTATCTGAGTGCGATGCCGCAAGAATAGTGGGTACCTCGATGGTGCAGTATAAGGAACTGCTGGAGCAGTGCTGCTCGAAAAGCTGGAGAGCAAAAAATATTTGCAATTAATGGTAGACTTTAAACGCATGATCAAACTCCAGCCTCTAGAGTTCCAGAGGATTCAGAACACTCTCACTGTGATGGCTAATCTAAGGCTCAGGTTACATCACACATCCTTGAAAAACTGTTCTGCATTATAACTCAAGGATACATGAGGATCCAGTCAACTGAGATAATACAGTATGTTGCCTCTCAAAACATTTGACGCATTATTCAATGATTTACCTTGGACTCTCCCACGATCTTTGTACTGAAGGTTGTGTTCCTGCCTACAGAGTGAAGCTGGAAACCACTGTGATGTCCAGCCACTATTGATCATCGCTAAGTCACTTTGCAAGTCACTTTAGGTGAAAAAGGTGTCAACTAAATACTACACAGTGTTCACTGGAAGTTGCTTTAGAGAGGATTGTCTGCTAAATTTTGTAAATTTAAATATAAAGGTTAAATCAGTGTAAGTAGGGTCACATTGTAAGTCACCCTGGAGAAAAGCATCATCTCAATGAATAAATGTCACACATTGGAAGTGAGACTTGTCCATTTGAACCACATCTCACCTTCACAAACCTAGAGACAAAAAAGCTCAGCTGAAACCTATACATTACAGTAAAATGTTGTTGTGCCAGAATAAAACTCATAAGCCCACAACAAAGGCTAGACCGTGATACCATTGGCAGCCTTTGTACTTTTTCTCCTCCTTCCCCCCTCACTTGGCATTCATGAGTCTGACACCCAATTACTCGCACCTCTGGCCAATCTCACAGATTTTAACAGTCAGGCCTCTGGAGCAAAGTATTGCAGTTTTTAGCAGTAATGTAGTCAGAGCCTCCAGGTCCACAGCCCGACGATTTCCTTACGAGTCGAGTATTTTCAGCAATGAAGTGTGGCACAGCGGCACAGCGAGTAGCACTGCCGTCTCATGGCGCCTTGGTGGAACGAGAGGAGGTGGGTTTGATCCCCCCGCAGTCTGTCTGAAGTGGAGTCCCTCATAATTTTGGAGGCTCTGCTCTGACATCTGGACAGATAAATGTCCTCCACTGCCGGTAGCTGTGTGCCAATGATGTTCTGAGCCGTCCTGATGACCTGTTGCAAAGCCTTCTGTTCTTCTCTTGTGCAATGGGCGTACCATGCTGTAATGCAGTACATCAGTACACTCTCCACCG
Source organism: Scleropages formosus (assembly GCF_900964775.1). Classification (NCBI taxonomy): domain Eukaryota; kingdom Metazoa; phylum Chordata; class Actinopteri; order Osteoglossiformes; family Osteoglossidae; genus Scleropages; species Scleropages formosus. The sequence continues at coordinate 2,768,750 of NC_041825.1, read as the reverse complement.
TGCACTGAGAGAAGTTCACGAGAAGATCCTGGGGCAGTCTCGCTCTCCTGTCTTCTCAAGAAACACAGGTGTTGTTGTGGCTTTCCAATGACAGTAGAGGTTTGTGTGGCCCAAGAGAGGTCTCATGTTCTCCCTGTGTCTGCGTGGGTTTCCTCCGGGTGCTCTGGTTTCCTCCCACAGTCCAAAGACATGCTGTTCAGGTTCACCTGTAGTGTGTGAGTGGCAGAGTGCCATAGCGTGTAAGTCACCTTGTGTACATAAGTGTACATTTATATTTACATTTGTTAATTTAGCAGCTGCTTTCCTTCAAAGCGACATACATCTCAGAGAACAACAGAAAGAGAGCAATACAGGCAGTCCTCAGATTACGAACGAGTTCCGTTCCGAAGTCTGTCTTTAAGTCGGATTTGTACGCAAGTCAAGACAGTTAGGTGCGACTCGTGTCTAACAACAGTTAGTCAAATGTTTATCTTAGTATATAGTATATCGTGTACCTTTTTATGTATAAAAAACATTAAAGAAACACTGCCGGATACACTAAAACATCTTTAATATAACAATACAGTAATAATAATAATACAATGTAATGATAATAACAACAATAATAAATGTAACTACATACAGTATTTATAATAGACAGAGACACACACATCGGGACAAAGCCTTTTACATGCTCCATTATTTTCGTTTTATCCTTTAAAATTGTCCCGATCGTTGACTCACTGTAGCCTAACGCTTTCCCAATGTTTGTTGGCGTTTCACCTTTTTCCAATTACTTTCTTATTTCCACTTTAGTTTCAGTCATGATCGTTTTCCTTTTCTTTGATGCATCACCATCACTTGCATCACATTTACGCTTTGGTGCCATGGTTAGGAGGGTACAAACAAAAAAATTAAAGCCAAATACAATAACACATGAGACACTTAACGGGAAAAGAAGGAAGTCTGTCCTAGCTCAGGCTCGCATGCCCATGGGTCGACAAACTGCTGTAGACGCGCAATATTTTGATGCGGGTCACAAAGTAGCTCCTGTTTGTTATTACGAATCATTGTATACAACTCAAATTTTTAATATAATAGGCTTTACGGGGATGGTTCGTAACTACAGGTTGTATGTAAGTCGGACGTTTGTAACCCGGGGACCACCTGTATATCAACAAAACGAGAGACTTGGATTCAGACATGTGATTCTACAGTAGTCGATTTGTTACATATTACAGTGTAAACCAGTGTACATTGCACAAGTTACTGCATATACTGTAGGTTTTCCATTACTAAAAAAAATGATCAAACATTATTAAACATAAAAATGTTGACATTTATCGAGTATAAATAAATGTAAATGTAAACGTCAATGTGTAACTACACAAGTAATACTTGGGCTCACTCTCACCATGTTTTCAGTAGTGTTACATTTAAAGTACAATATTCACAACATCATTGTTGGTCTTGGTGAACGAAAACTGTTGTGGGAACTCATTTTACACTTAACCTTTTCATGAACATAAAACCCACTCTTGAAGTAGTAATGTGACTGCAAATTGAGTGGTATTTCCTTGATTGGTGAAGGAAAGTTGATCAGAAAAATGAAACAATTGCAAAAGTAAAAGATTTTTTGTCTTCTTTATTTGTTGTTATGGGACAAGCGGTTCTGAAAATGTGTGTGTGTGTGTATTTACAGGTGGGGAAAAATATACTTCCGCACTACCTTAATTTGATTCCATTATCATAACTCTGACCTTTTCCTTTTTGACAAAATGAATCTTATGATTTGGAATGTGTCTTGCCATAGGGGTTTTAAGAATAAACAAAGTTTTTACATTACATTTAGCAAACATTTCCCCAAAAGCAACTTCAATGTTAAGCTATTTTATGGTATATGAATTCTACATCTGTGTAACTTTTACTGTAGTGTATGAGGGTACCAGAGGAGAAGGCAGGCGTTGAACTTACAACCCCCGACTCCAGAAGCGGCAGCTCTAACCAATGCACTACCTGCCACCCATTATGTTAAAAGTGTAAATTTGCAGCTGTGCTGTATTACAAAATGGCCACAACTATTTTCACACCACATCATAGCTCATACAAAAAAGGGCTGAAAAAACTAGTAAAGGTAAGAAGATATTGGCACCTCAACCCATGAGCTCTGCAGTCACTCCTGGAACAGTGGTTGCGGTCAAAGACATGGAAATGTAACATGAAGGTTGCTGCTCTGTGATCCAATCTCCGTTGATGGTAGAACTGTAAAGTACTTACCTAGAATGGCTCTAGCAAAATACCCTGCTGTATAAATGGATTGAAATGTTTGAGTTACAACTGAGATAAAAACAGGAACCAGGAGCCTTTTGTTATCAGATCTTTCTTTGTCCACATCGCTGTAGTTGGTGATTTTTACAAAATGGTTCTATTGATGTAATCGGTGATGCAGTGATGTAATCACTCAGTGCTAGTTTTGCATTAGAGCTTGTTGAAGTAACGACAATATTACCACCTTACTCAAATGTATTGGCACTAGACTGTAGTTAAAGTAGACAATGAAACAAATGATATTTAAAGAGGATAATAGCTAGCTGTACATTATAAAATTCCCTAAATACACAAATACGTCCCCACAAGTACATCAGTTACACCATTTTATTTTTGCTTGTTGCAAAAGCAAGAGTATAAACTGAGAAACCATATTAAAATATACACAGGTGGTGGCGTAGTGGTTAGTGCTGCTGCCTTTGGACCCAAAAGCTGTAGGTTTAAATCCCACCTCCAGCTGTAGTACCCTTGAGCAAGGTACTTACCCTCATTAGCTCCAGTAAAATTACTCAGCTATATAAACAGGCAAATAATTGTAAGCAGCTTAACAGTGCAAGTCACTTTGGAGTAAAGCATCAGATAAATGTAAGAGAGTTTTTCTCTGCATGACCACATTATCTGTCATATGCATCAGTAATTGTTTACCTTTCAATGGTCAAAGTCGCTCTTCAAATCATTACATAACAGAAAATTAAATAAACAAAAATTTTTTTTGGGGGGGGGTGGTCACCAAGGGAGGGGAAAAAAATAAAAAATTCACAGATTAATCAAATGCAAATTTTGTTTAAAGTTTTTTTTTTTTTTTAAATTTATAACTGTGATATGTTTTGATGTAAAACTTCCATTGTCTCCCCTTTATGGATATAACTGAACTTAAATACATTTCCAAAGCATAAAGTTTATTTTTTCTGTCACATGAAAAGCAGAAAATTGCCTGGTACATTTAAAGCGACAGTGATAACGTCAATATTCCAAAACATGAGGTATAACGATATACAGCATTAAAATTCCAGCAATACATGGATGTGTTTTGAGTGTTTTAATGCTAATGCACTGTAAAACACATCATGCACAAGCAAGTTGTGACACAAAGGCCCAGATGATGCAGTTTGTATTGTCACTTGTTCATTATTTTGCTGAAAGCAGCAGTGAGGAATTCTATGTCACCAAGTCATTCCATTTTTTCTCCTTTTGCACACACCCATGTGCACACGCACACACAATTTAGAGATACAAGTATACAAGTTCCAAACACCAGTAACTGCACAGACACACCAACCCATACTCGGCGATACAAAAATAGAACCACATGTATATATAATATATGTATACAGTATATTTTTTACATACTCCTATACAATGAGACACACTCATATATACAGTGGTACATGTAAACAAGGTAAATGCATACTGTCATACCTACAACAAACTACAATGGCACCAATCAAAGATGCATACTGTTAACCCCAATGCATGTGTGCGTACACACCATATATGTAAACCCTTACACATGTACAGGGACACACACCCCGATAGCAGCATCCCAGACACATAGAAGTACACTCACATGACAAAAACATGACTATGTGCAACAAAGCCTGCTCAGAACCACAGCGGTGCACTGCTTGCACAGCCCTGGGGGAGTCCTTGAGCGCCACCCGTAGAGAAAGTGCCGACTTACTGGGCTGCGTCTCTCTCAACTGCACAGCGCTGAAGTTTGAAGTACAGTACACTTGACAGCACCATGGCAGGGGAATGAAAACTGCTTTAGGCATTCACACTTTCCTATTATGTTTTATACTAAGTTACATTTATTTTAAAATATAATACATAACATAATATGGACAGCTGGTAGTACAGTGGTTAAAGTTGCTGCCTTTGGACCCAGAGGTTGCAGGTTCAGATCCCACCTGCAGCTGTAGTACCCTTGACAAGGTACTTATCCTAAATTGGTCCAGCAAATTACCCAGCTGTATAAATGGGTAAATAATTGTAAGTAACTTAACACTTTAAGTTTTTCTGGAGAAAAACATCAGATATGAGTAAATGTAATATAATTTCTACTATATTATTTTATAATGTCAACTTCAAGAGTTTGGTTAAGTTAAATAAACGAGATGATCAACAGTATTAAGATTTCAAATTGGTCAGATGCGTAGAACTGCAACGGACAAAGGAAGCAGCGGTTATTGCATTTCTGAGGAATGATCTGACACTTCATTTTTATGGAATCCTTCCACTTCAGCGTAAGTACAGAAAACAATGAGGATTTTAAAGTCTGCTACAGAATCGCTGTACTTTTTCCACCCGCAAAGACCCCCAAGAAAGTCCTCAATTTCACACCTCAGCAGGATGATGGCCACTTGATACCCTGTAGGATTCCATTGAACTTGTGCCTACGCAAGAAAATGATTCAGTTCAAGAAGTCCTGCCTTAGTCCCCTAGTCCACAGGGAGCGCAAATTCTTACACAAGTGTCCAAATAAATAGCAACACTGGACATACTGCCTACAGTGGATACAATACAATTAGTAAAGTAAGTAAGGACATGGGGTCAAAAATGCCAAAACGGTCTGGGTTCTGAAATGAAATTGCTGGGGTTTACACACAGCACACAGACTTGCCGCACATGCTCACACTCTTGAGTACACACACACACACACACAAAATGACTGAGTTATAGTAAACAGTCTACAGTTGCAGTAACGATCCTTTCCCTTCTGTTTGTCCAACGCTAGAACGCTTCAGGGCCCAATGGCCAAGTGGCAGAGCTCTGCGGTGAGTGTGTACAGCTACTGTCGCTTCAATTCAGGTGCAGAAAAGAGATTTGGGAGGAGTGGGCGTACACTTTCAGTTACTATTATACACATCTGACATCCAACACTGATACAGAGCCTTTCTTGTTTCCATCGCTGAGTTTGCAAACATTAAAGATCCACAGGGTGCACAATAACTGTGCAGAAGAGGATTGAAGGAGGGAGATGCAGATGCTAGTTCATTTCATCATAGGTACTACTGGGGGGAGCTGTGGGAATTTTGTTTTTTTTCTTACGGTTAGAGGGAACGAAGCCTCCTTGCAAGTTGCTAAATCCACCGCCTCTTTCCTCACCATACCCCACGCCTCCTGTGACACTGTTCACAGTCAATGATGACTTTTTCTTCTTGGGCTTCTTGGTTTCTGAATTGTTGGTGCCTGGAACCAAGAACCAAGAAAATGTGTGTTATGCACGGAGCTCACGCAAAGTGGCACAGCAGCCCTTTTTTTAGCTGCTGGCATCTACCGCCACCCCAGAGTAATGCATCAGAAATTTTGATCCACAAGGATGCGTACTTTGTTCCATCAACAAAATTCCACTCAGATTGTAAAGTTCCAAGTTTGTGAATGAAAACTGAATGAAAAACAAAATGTTACATTCCTACAACACTGCATGCTAGTGGCGCAAATTAGTTTTCTGAGGCTAAGTGATCTCTATTTTACATAAAAGTCTACATAAAGTCACAATTTTTTTTTTTTCAAGCAGCACTCCTGCAGGCATCCAACACTGGCAGTACACTGAATTTGCTACTGTACAAATATTTTTTTAGTTATATATTATAAACTGCATTTTCCTCATTGATCTATTTTCTAAAATGTGTCTGCAGAAGTTACTTGTATTTCCATGATCAGCCATTAAAGAATAGAAACCAAAAGCTTGAGTGTAGGACCAACCTGAATTAAATCATCCGGACATTATCTTATCTTGTGAATGCTGGTCATCAACAACATATGGAATATGTGTTAGATGAACTTATTGACCGTGTAGATAATGAAAACTGAAGGTGGCCAGACAGTTTAATACAAAATTCTAGAAGGGCTACACTGTGACAGACTGGGATCCTGTCCAGGGTGTACCCAACATTTTGCCCTAGGCTTTACGTATAGGCTTTGGACCACTGCAGCGGACAAGTTGAGGAACAACGGTATTTTGTAGACCATAAATTGTCTATAAATCATCTGAAGTTCTGCAACTTGTTAGTGAACTCACTTGCTTTGGAAGAGCCAGAATCTGAAGGGGAAATATCAGAGGACCCATCCCACTGCAAGCGGCTCACGAGCACTGGCCCATCAGAAGTCTCATAGCTGCCGTTCTCCACCACTGCGTCACCCTCTGGCAACGTTAACCTAAGGACACCAACAAGGAACACTGACAAGACAGCTAAAGCAAAACAAAGTTGGACAAGAAATCGCCTGGCATGAAACACCTGGGGGCCCAGAAAACGGACTAAAATACCATTAGATGAAAAGTCACGTGTGCACACATTTACGGTGGCCCTACAACACTTCTCCAGATGTTCACATTAGAACTTTAAAAGCACGTTTATCTCAACTAGGGGAAATGTGATGCGATTAGGAATACTACTGGGGCAGTGAACAATCACCATTGCAGGATCAGCAGCTACCAAGGAGCCATGAAGTCAAATATTCATTAAAGGTACGTTGCAAGAGAAATTATAAATATGTGTAATGTACATGTATGGGAGAGAGGGCAAAGTATTTGGCTGTGCTTTTCCTTTAAGGGCTCCATTATGATGAGCAGAGCAGACCATTTTCTGGTACCTCCTAGAAGATGCTAATGTCAGATATTTAAGTTCATTTCATATAAAGCTGAAGTTCTGTCTGTTTCATTACCCCAGCAGTTCCACATAAATAATTGACATGTCAAGGTGGAAGGAGGGTGAAAGTACTGAATTGATCAAAATTAATCAGGTACACTGAAGGTAAAATTAATGCTGTAGTGAAAATTATTTTTGGATCTAGATAAAAGAAAGGACTCTGTCTGAAACCGCTGGACTAAAAGTGATATGTACTTCTTACTGCGCAAAGGCAATTGCCCACCAGCGTGATGCCATATACACATACATCGGTTTTTTGTACGTCAATGGAGCACTCACGCAGATGGCCCCAGGAGGAACACTCGAACGGTCCTCCTCTGTTCATCTGTGTGCTGTGGGCATCTCAGAGACCTGATGAGACATAGCTTGAAATAACACACAGCCCAAAAAAACCAATCTGCTCACACAGACACTGGTTTCCGGACTTAAAAAAAATTAAAATTCAATAAAATGATAAAAAAATTCTTTTACGAAGGACAACATTACCCAATGCCTTTTGCACTTTTTTCAACCTTTTAGGAGGTACTTTGGTAATTTGTCTCATGGATGTTCATGACATACTGAGCTAAAGCTCACAGATCACTGAGTGTATCTTTCACTCTGCAAAGCATATGGACACTGCACCATTAGTGGAGATGCTGTGAAGTTCATCTGATCTCTGAATCGAGCCTTTATTTATGCCAGTGTAAGGGTATGCATGAAAGCAGTAAAAGCTGATCATGTGATTTACATAGATAATATTGACATCTATAGTTTATTTCTAAAAGACACGGTCAAATCTATTTCATTAAATCAGACTGACAACTGAGGAAAAAACCTTTTGTGCTTGAGAAAAGTGTACACTCCCATTTTAAATTTGTATTGTACAGTATACTCAAATAACAATAGTAACAGCATTTGTAACAGAGCATCAAGCTTTTGACTTGCAGTGAAGACCCACATGAATACGAGAAGAAAACAATCCCGATTTACATTCATTCATTTATTTGATGCTTTTCTCCAAAGCGATTTACAGTGTTAAGCTACTTACAACTATCTACCCATTTATACAGCTGAGTAATTTTATAAGTGCAATTTAGGGTAAGTACCTTGCTTGAGGGTATTACAGCTGAGGTGAGATTCAAACCAGAAACTAAAGGCAGCAGGGCAGTACCAGCTAATACAATGTAACAATAAACTACCAACCTTTATACACCTTAAAGTTATGTATGTATATAGTGTGTTGAACTAATCTCAATGTGACTGCTGTCTTCCTCTGTGAAATCACTGAAGTCCTTACCGTGTACACATTCTCTTGGTATGCTCTGATATCACTCCACAATGCTGGCAAAAGAAAGGAAAAGAGGAGGACAGGTAAGAGTTATCAAACAGAAATTGGCCAAAATATTTTCTCCATAATCCATCTCCATCAAAATTCGACATTATCTTTTGCTTCACACACAGTAAACACAATGGTTTAGGTGATTTGAAAGACTAAAGCAGATTCTACCGTCGTTAACAACGATCGAAGTTCCTCCGGTCCCAAAGTTTCATAGTAGATGCCAGAGTTATAGTTGTACTGCGGAAAAAAGACAATATGGTCCCAAATGAACAATAACAATGTACACCAATAGAGAGTACAGCATTATTGTTTATATCAACTGAGCACTTCAAAGTACAAAAAGTCAAACACTGATACGTTACCTTAAATGTATCTGTGTTTACATTACTGCCAAGTTCCCCTGCAAACACAAGACCATTGAATATAAACTCAATTTTCTGTACACAAGTGTGAAAAAGTAACTGTCCCCTAAATTTAATCATATTAATAAGGAAGCAATTGGTCATATTTGAATACAATATGCCTGGTTTGAGCCAGTCCTGTCCAATATAATTTTCTACTATTTTAAACCCTTACCAGGACACATCAAATAAGGATCATCAATCCAATTATACAATTTCAATGTATACCTCAACAACCCTACAGGAATTGCAAAATTTAAATCTTAGAAATACTGAATCTTTTGATAAACCACCTTTTTTCAATCAAAGATGAACCCAACTTATTAAACTGTTAAGATATGTTTTTAAAGAACATTTTGGATGTATATTACTGCTTAGCACCGTTTTAGCGATTCCAAGTGTTCCATAAATAAGAACATACCATTTTTATGCTTCAGTGACTTTGATCTTCGGGGTGAATTTGGATTCTGAGAAAAAAAAATAATTTAATCCTGTGCTTTATAAACATAAAAGACATTTATTCAGCAATAATTAATATTACTGATGGTCTCCACTGTGTATTGTTCAGTGACCAAGTCTTGTATGAGCAATGTTTTCCATTATTTTTTAGGAAAGAAACAGCACTGTTTTATGTTGTCTCTCTAAGACATGCTTTTTCGGTGTAAATCGCCACTGTACAGTGAAGACTGTGTATATACCAGCTGTTACTTACCTAGCTCTATAAATGGGTAAATAATTGTAAGTTTGTAACTGTAATGATTGTAACTTTAACATAGTAAGTCGCTTTGAAGAGTCAGCTAAATGAATAAATGTAAATGTAAAAACACAAGAGTACACTATGAATTTCAAAGGGTAACTGCAAACACAGACAAAGTTAGTGAGATTTGCCATCATCCTAGGTGGGGTACAGTCCACTAACAACAGGTTGCCAAAGACTTCTGTCCTGTGTCAAAACTATAATAGAGCTGTGTGACAAAAACATTTACTCCAAAAAACATTTCAAAGAAAATAAAAATACCTTGTCTGACTTTCTCTTCTTGGCTAAAAAAGGAGAAAAACACAAATCATTTTCATGCAATTAAGAAATTAATCCCAGATTTTACTGACAGAAAGTATTTGGAAATTTGGTATTTTATAAGGAATTAACTAAATGCCAACAATTAATACTTTCTGTAGCTAAGGAAACAAAGTGGATAGGTAGCCTTAGTAACAGAATTGTTCAAAACAAGGCCAGTGACAGCACTGTGTTTGACAGGCTGCAGACACTGCAGCTCACCTCTCTTCTCTGAGCCGTACGACCAGTCATTGTCATTCAGGTCATCGTTGTCCTCCTGATCACTTTCTGATTTGTTCACATTGTTGCTACTGGCTATTCTGTTCAGGAAATGTAGAGGTTAGGCAAAAATTTATTTCAAAGTTATGATGTAACAAACACGTACTTGTTCAACAAAAACAGTCTTAATTATCCGGCCTAAATGGAAACAGCACTTGGCCGGACACCAGTTGAAAAAAATAAATAAAATCACGTGACCAAATATATCATGTCCTGTATGTGTTAATACGTTGTTAGACAGGCTCAGTAATGACATAAAATTCTATAAAAACAGTCATTCCTCCTCAACTCTAAGCAAAAAAAAAAAAAAAATCATTATTTCCTTGTTTTTAAAATGAAACCTAAACTCAAACATCATTGTAAGAATTAAGAATACAAGTAACAAAGGTTTAAAAAAGGAAAGTCCACTAAGGAAGTCTCCATGTAGAATAAGATCTTCAGAGACATGTATCTATCACTGTTTGGTGCTGCTTGATGCTTTTGTAAACTGGACAAGTTTTCAATCAAACGTCCGCTATAACAGGACAGCTGGTAATGTAGTAGTTACAGCTGCTACCTTTGGAACCAAAGGTCACAGGGTTGAATCCCACCTCCAGTTGCAGTACCCTTGAGCAAGGTACTTACCCTAAACTGCTCCACTAAAATGACCCAGATGTATAACTGGATAATTATAAGTATCTTAACACTGTAAGTCACTTTGGCGAAAAGCGTCAGATAAATAAATGAAGAAAAAAAAAAAAAAAAAAAAAACAGCTACAAAAGTCCTCCTGCCGGGTAACATGGAAGGCAAGGGCTGGATAATTCAGACCATGCTGTACAGCAATTAATTTACCAAAACATTTTTGATGCAGTGGTGTAGCAGAAACTGATCCCACCAAAAGAGCAGAAGTGAATCAGTTAACAGGGGAAAACTGATTATATTGTCATAATCAAAACAGGAGCAACTTGGAGCGGAAATGTAGGGCCTGTGCCACAGCCTCACGACGGACCTGCGGTTGGCGATGCGGCTGCTGTTGCGGCCCATGCCCAGGCACTTCTCGAGGTGCGGGGCAAAGCGGGACGCAGCTATGCTGCGGCTGCAGTTGGGACACACACACTCCTTATTCTTCCACTGGTTGTACACCTCACCAAAGATGTCCACCCCTGGCTGGTCCACGATTTCTGTTATGAAAAATAATAAATACCGAAAAAACTCAGTAAGCTGAAAGCAGGGTGCACAAAATAAAGAATAAAGATGTTTTACGAAGTCACATTTACCTAAAGCAGAGAGAGAAGCCTGTCATTAAAGTGGGAAGCCAAATGAGAGTAGCAGAAATAATAATAAAAAAAAAAAAACAGCAGCTTGAGAGGAGACCGGTCACTCACCAAAGTCCTTCATACTCTCAATGTCAGTCTCATCAAGGAAAAAGTAACCCTGTTTGACAGCGCGGTGCACCTCAAAGCACAGGCCCAGGCAAGCATCTTCCACCAGATCCGAGTAGATCTCGTGAGCTATGGACTTTAAAGGAAGAAAGCTACATTTTCAATGTCTGCAAAATGTTGTCGGGTCTTGACATATTATGCTTAAACCCAGAGAAAAAAATTCACATACCTTCTAAAAAATCCAAGTGCTAATAATTGTTTTTACGTGCTGCAACTGAAAATCCCTGTTTACAAATTAGCAGGGGGATCGGTAACAGGACTCCACAATCTCCCAACAAGGGGCTACATATGTTCACATAAAGAAAAAATAAAGAAAACCTCAGTTTGTGAAAACAGCTAAAAACTGGATCCCCACATTACACGTTTTTCAAGATACGAACACCTCCATGTCTATTTGGGTTTTTTTTTTTTTTTTTGTAAACGTACACTCAGCCCTCCTGTGACAGGGCCCCCATGCAGCACAAAACCACCACATGGCTTTTAAAAATATACACCCTTTTTTCATGCATTATTCATCAAAACTTAAATTCCAACTAATAGAGTATTTTTAAGTTTATCATAACTTTATCTGAGGTTCTTTTACAAGACATAAGCCGTGAATAAATCAACAGATATCAGTATTTCGTAGTTTCAGACGGGAAATTGTTGGTTTTCAGCTGAGCTCCAGTCCCGGTTATGTTCGTAAGGAGAAGAGTAGGTGTACGGTGTATTTCAAGCAGTTACCTCTGAGAAAACACCTCATACATTTCTTTGAAGTTGTACTTACCTCTAGCTTGGTGTTGTCCAGGCCCAACAGAGACATTTCCTCCATTTTCATTTGCAAAAGCTAAAAGGTGAGGTACTGCTGTCTACATACTGTAGTACAGTCAGTATCAGCTACAAATGAGACGAGAGAATTATTATAAAGGAGGGTTTTTAAAAAAGGAGGGAAGTTCACTGCTGGCCAGATCTACTGAAATGAACACTGCATATGACTCTTCTTCACAAGAGGCAGCTGGTGGCGTAGTGTTTAGGTCTGCTGCTGAATTGGATCCAAAGGTGGTACGTTCAAATCCCACCTCTGACTGTAGCACCCTTTGAGCAAGGTACTCACCCCAAATTAATCCGGTAAAACAGTCCAACTGTGTAAATAAGTAATTGTAGGTAGTCTGACACTGTCAGTTAAGTTGGATATAATATAAGCTAAATGTATAAAAACAATGAATGTATTCCGGCACATACGTATGTGTCCAATGTATAGAAAGAATGTGTAGATATTCACATACCTGAAAGTGTACAGCAGCCAAGCACACACGTGTGTGAGCAGCGCTTACCCAAGGTGCTGTTTACATTAACCTTGACAGCAAAGGAAATGAGTACATTAGTAAACAATACAGTTAATATTAACTTAAAAAAATGTTACATTATTAAGAAAGTTAAAAAAAAAAAATACATTAATGTTCTAATGTTGAACTCTCTGGAGTGGATATTTAACCAGATAAACAAAACAGTATCGCTGAATGACAATTAGAAATTGATGTCAGAGCGTCTCTCTTCTTGTTTTATTTACACACAGAGAGGGATCATGGCCTCATCACACGACGTCGTAGACATTACCTAAAAATTATTATTTTTTTTTTTTTACTTTCACTACAGTCCCCGCAGCATAGTACTGTAACAGATCGGTGTGTTTTATATGTGTATTCCCTGTAAACTCGAAATGTTGCGTCTTTTCGAGTCGAAAAGGCTTTTTTTTTTCGTGCGCAGTCCTGACAGGAACACTACAGTTTTTCCTTTTCGAATTTCACCAAAGCGAAACGTTTCGGCGGGCGAGGGGGGTGGCTGTCACTTAGGGTGTCTCTACCTGACGAGTCGGGCTTCACAGACACAAAAAAAGAGGAAAGAAAGAAAGAAAGGGACGAAGGACGACGACGACGGCGGGCTGCATCACCATCATGTCACGGCGCGCGCACGCGTCCGGTCACCTCGCGGCAATGACTTGACTCACCCAAGCGCACCCGTGACCCGCTGCTGCGCCACTAACTGCCCCACTAACTGCCCGCGTCAGCCATTGCAGCTAACCTTGCCGCGCTGCACCGTGACCGTGTAACATCCCCGCAGAAAAACAGGTATGGTGTCACAGGGCGGTCAGAAATATAATTTAAGAATAAGATGCCATTTTTCTCTTGAGCACGGGCAAGGCAGAGCTAATCAATCGCCAACTTCGCCTCATGTTAGGCAATGCCTGGTAAGATTACCACCGCGCTCTTAGCGAGGGGTTGAAGCGGACCGCCACGCATTGCTCTTTATTTAATTAACGCATTAGTTCGGCATCGTACGAACAGTGAACGTTTAAAAGAAAAAAGTTACAAGACAAATGACTCCGTGCATTTGAGCAAGACCTTGAGCAGAGAATGATTGACGTGACCCAGGACCAATTATGATGCGAATTCTGAAGGGATTGCCCAATCAGATGCCAGTTTGAACACAAGAGACGTAATTCCGAGATGACGCCATACGTCCAATTGTAGTTTTTTTTTTTTTTTTTTTTTTTTTTTGATGACCGTTGAATGGTTACAAAATCAAACTCCGAGTGCCGCCCCGTCTTTGCCGAGTGGTCGGTCATCTGTTTTGAAAATGAGCATATTTTAATTTAGTTTACGCTCCTTCAGTCTGTTACACAACAGCAATAAACTTCCCCTTGTTCCTGAAAAAAATACATTATCTACATCTCCCCTTTCCGTTCTTGGCAGAAGAGGGTAGTTACATATTAATATAAGTTTTCACATAGTTCGGTCGCTCCTTGTCAAGATTTTTTTTTTTTTTTTAAAAAATAAAAAATATTGAGGGGGGAGAGAGCAAAAAAAAAAAAAAAAAAAAAAAAAAAAAAAAAAAAAAAAAACTTTTCCCTGAAAGTAACTGTGGCATTGATGTAAGCTGCAGTCAGCAATCCAGACTGCAGTACAGGGCCAACAAGTATGGTGGAAGAGCTTTTATTCTCTTTTTTTTAATAAAATTCCCGTTATTGGCCCCTGCTAACACAGCACAGATGATCAGTTCACAATGTACACTTGATATTAAGTGTAGAAACAGATTGCTATTGTAAAATACATTAAAAGAGGAGGGGCCAGAAATTACTGACATATGACCAAAGACATCTATACTACTTCACTTGGAAAATACTCTACAAAATTGTGATACAAACTAAATGGGGTGAACCAAAAAACACAGCAATTTTTGATAAAACAAAAGTTTACTTGCCAAAATATTAAATGGCAGGAAATACAGAACACTTTTAGCTATAGAAAACATCAGAAATGTTTCATATTTAATCAGCCATACAAATCTGCAAAGCTTTTTTTTGTTTTATAATTTCTACAAAAAATAGTGAGGGGGGGTACAAAACAAAACAGAAATAAGACAAAATAAAACAAACATTCATCCCCTCCTAGGGCAGCTGATGTGCCAAACTGTACAGTATCCTGCCCCCCCAAGTCTCCTCACATCCTTCTGGCTTCTATTAATACCAATGAGGGTCTACAACCAAATAAAAGGTACAAATAAAACAATGTCCACCTATTACAAAAAGCATTATATACAAATACCTTACAACATTAAACCAAACGCAAAACAAAGCAGCTCAAGTCCCCCTCCCCCCCCCCCATTACCCTTGTTACCAAATTACCATCACAGAAATCGCTTCAGAATTATAAATACACCGAAGAGCTGCAGCTGCTACAAAATCCGCATTGTCAAGACCTTACCTCAGAGCTTTAAAACTGAAGAGCTCTCTATTTTCAGCTAAACCAAAATAAACTTAGTAAGAAACCACAGCTGGAAGAGGGCAAAAGGACCTTGCGCCAACTTTCCCATCCAGATTTACAGATACACACTTGTTACCCCCCCCCAACACACTGCTCCACCCACCTACGGGCACAAGGAGGTGCGGCAGCTTTATCTACTCCACAAGCTGGGTGCCTCGGCTACACCAAGGTGGACGTCCACTCCTGCTCATCTGCATACACTATGATGGATGGAGGGGTTTTGACGTTACAGGATAACAAAGGGTGGATCACTCTTCTCTAGCATATTTTGGCCTTCAGCGTCTCCATCGGTTCGGCTGTGAGGAACACTGAAAGCTGACACTGCTTTATTTAAAAGCACAATTATGTTCACGTGAGAACACACTTGCCACGTGAATTCATGAACTACTGGCTCAGCAACAACAACTGTGGAAAAAAAAGTCGGGAAGTGAGAAAAATAGCTTTAAGTGCACTCCTTTTCAGGATAAGCTTTTGGAATTTAAAGTAAATCCGTTAAAATGGAAATAAATATCCAGAGATTGCAATACAACATGAACCTGTAAAATAGTGGTCAATAGAAGAGGCGGCAACTTCCTAAACTGTGTCGAGAACAACTCATGGCATAAACGGCAAGAATTTAAAACGTCAAATGTGTCATAATCTATGTAACGCTCATGCTGTGGTGCAGGAAAAAAAATTCCATAATATTCCTCAGTCGTTTCACAATGATTTATCAGAGCTGAAGAATGCCATGAAACACCATGTAACAGTAACACACACACACACACACACACACACACACACACACACACACACACACACACACCACCAATTACCACTTGAAATTGATTCTGTCAAAACTAAAGTTTAAATTTAAACGGCAAAGCTACAGGGTGAATGTGAACGTTAATTCATGCTTCCGAAATTTTAATATAGGGCCAGATGGGTTTTTCATTTGATAGAATTCATAGTTCTACATCTCAACTCCCTACAACTAACTGGAAAATGTTATTGTCAAAGAGGAAAAAGGTTCCTCCGAAGTTAATTGAAAACGAGACCCAGAGACAAAAAAAGGCACCATTTGTCTGGCGTTCTGCCTACCAACACAGTGCGCTCAAAATGGCTTCATTCTTCCTGAAAATACCACACATATTGTTTAAAAAAAAAAAAAAAAAAAAAAAAAAGATGAAAACAAAGTTAATAAACACACTCTGAGTGCAGCAACTTGGTCCCCAATACCCTCCCAAATGATAATCTAAAATGTTCATTGGCTTCAGGCCCAGCAAGGGAAGCAAGGCCCAGCAGAACAATGCTGAGGAGGTACATTCTTTTTGCCCCCATCTAACCAGGTCAGTGTACATTTTACATCACGCGATTTCAGGGGGTAACTTGTATAAAACGGTGTGGGTTCAAGTTTCATCTTTCCCCATTATCAATTTAAAACTGACTTATCAGGATTTAACAAAAAGCCTTCCCCAACTTAAAAGAACACTGTCAACAAAAGTCTGCGCGCGTCAAAGAGAATCCAGTGAGCGACTCCTGCCCTGTGAGTTCAGCACCTAGGCTGTCGAGCCAAAGAGGTCCATGCGGTGGGAGGAGAGCAAAGGGACGTTGCGATGGCCTCTGCGCGTTCTGCCTTGGCCATCTTCTCTTCCGAGCTTGAAGAAACGTCCAATGTTGATAGGAGACAGAAAGAGGGAGTAGAACACGAAGAGATGAATAATGAAACAGGAGACACACAAAGGTTGACTGATTCCTTCCACTGGCCAGACAGACAACTGCAGGGCAGCCCCCCCCCCCCCCAAACGTGTGGCTCAGCACAATGCTGCTCATGGTCCATGGGGCCCATGTGGCTCAGTCTGAATCGGAATCTGATGTGTCCTCGGATGTGGACCCACTGCTGCTGCTCCCAGTCTTATTCTCCTTGTCCTCTGCCTCCTCGTCTTCGTCATCATCGTCATCATCATCTTCATTCTGAAGGGAAACAAAAACCGTGACAGATTGCGTCATGCAGGTTTATGGAGCTGTCAAGAGATCGAGGGAAAGGTGGGTCTGAAAGAGACCAGTTTTCAAACTGGAAGCGATTCAGCAGTTCTTAGGGAGAGAGGGAGCTCACTGCACTACACAGGAGGCTCGACACAAAGCTCAATATTCAGCAGCTATATAACCAGGAGAAACTGTACACTCCCACCTCTTCATCCTCATCTTCTTCATCACTGTCCTCATCACTCGATGTATCATCGGATGAAGCCTTCTCCTCATCGTCATCATCATCATCCTCATCTTCATCCGAGTCCTGAGAAGGGATGAAGAAAAATGACGTGGAGTTGTGCGAGCCAGCATTCGTCTACAGTTGGGACTCAAATTGAGAGCCAAGGGAAGTAGACGGGCCCCACGATTTACTACGAACTTACGGATTTTCTAGAGCTGGCGGCTTTAACTTTGGCATTTGTTCCACCAGGTTTGCCTGTACTCTTACGCTTCTGTTTGTGGAAAGAGGAGGAAAAAAAGTTTCAGGTGAGCTTGAGGAGTTTAACAATTGTCACATACATATTTGAAAGTGCCAGCATTACTGTGAATGTCAAGTTTACTCACATTGGTATTGTACTCTGTGTACATGGCCCTTTCATGCGACGACAAGGTCTGCAATACATGAAGACAACCACACTCAGCACGTCTCATTTTAAAGCTACATCTTTTCACAAGCAAACTGAATGCAGTTTATGAAGAAACGGTACAATACCTTGAGCCACTGATCCAGCTGCACCTTGTACTGTTTCTGCTTCTCTTCAGCAATCCTCTTGTAGCGATCCTTCTCTCTCTGCGGTAGCCGCTGCCAGCGCCCGCCTATCTCCCCCATGCGCTCCTTCATCGGCAAGTGGTTCAGCTCGCCACCCGAAAGCAGCTCCTGGGAGAACTTCTGGTAACCATTCCTGAGGAAGGACACGGGATCACAGGACGTGACTGGATCATGCTGAATGAGGTGAGGTTACGCTATTCCCACACTATTCCAACAGTTCTCATGAGTGCCTCTGCAGGCTGGCACACCCTGAACCCCGAGGACACTCACGACGGAGGTTTCTTTGGCTCTCCATCAAACTTCATTTTCTTCCCTGGGGCGACAACAGCGGCAGGTGAGCGCATCTCGCTGAGCTCCCTCTGGAGAGAAAAGGAGCAGACTGGTAAGGGGCAGATGCCTACACATTGCCATTAGGGAGTTTTACTCATTTAATATTATTCATGTTGCCAATGCTGTTCTCCATAGTGGTCTACAAAGTTTGGTTGGTATATTAAGGTCTTCAGAGTTACTGACTACTGTAATTATGCAATTATTTAAAATTTCATCAGCACTTCTTGCACCTCATATCTCTTTTGGTCTTCTGCTGCCTTTTTGATCCATGCAATCTTCTCTTTCTTCTCCATGGTGTTCCATGTTGCCTCCATGGCCTTCTGGGCCTTCGCACGGTCATTCTGAGGTGAATAAACAAAGAAAGCTGTGTCAACCAAGCAAAGTACTAAAACTAAAAAAAAAAAAAATTTTTTTTTTTTTTATAAAAGAGGCAATCAAGTACAGATATCTCTGCTACTGTGCAAGTTCTCATAATGCAATTGGTAAACGGGAACAATGTCATCATTACACACAACCTGCATTGGCTCACATGCCATTTCCTTCATGTTTACATCCTTCTGTTGATGTAATGCTCTCTTTGCATTGTTCTCTCAGGTATACGTAGCTTTAGAGAAAAGCATTTGCTAAATGAATGAAAGCAGATTTTGTGTCACCAAGTAAATGAGTTCACACAGTGGACCGTGGAGGAAGTTGCATGATGCTCAGTTCTTCCACGCAATTTGTTTCGGAAGTGCTGATTGCCGGGCTACCCTCAGTTTTTCTGTTACTTTCACAAAAGCAGTAAGCGAGATGACAAGAACGTGACTAAGAACTGTGCTGCTGTTCAGGTGGTGAGTAAAAGAAAAGCTTAAGTGTTTTGAACACAATGAAACCAGTGATGTTGTTCATGCATTACATTCAAGCCATGTTCACAGTTTTTTTGAATGAAACTCTTATATTTACTAAAATATTTCATGTTTTTAAACTGTGCAACCATTTTTATTGGGACTTTTAAAAAAAAAAAAAAATGGTCATTTGTTGGTTACCAGTTTGCTTAGATTTTCAGTGATCTGCTCCTAACCCTATTTTCCCCCCATAAGCCCTGTCCTAGCTTCTAGCACGACTGTGTACTTACTCTGAATCTGGCCAAGTAGTCTCCGATCACGCTTTGCTGCCATATTTCCTGAGCAGTTTTGGGCGACTCGGGGAGCCGGCTACGCTCCTCCTGGCCTTTTTTCTCCGACTCGGCCTTCAGAGCAGCCTCTAGGCGTTTATACTTCTCCTGAGAGAGGAAGGCATAGACGCATGCTCTAATTTACAACATCTAACAAAATCTACATCTGCCAACATTTCACTAACCTGAAACACTATACACAACAATTTCCCAATGTATAGCTCCATTTCATGAACTTGACTTCTCATTAGCCCTTCAAAAGAAACCATTATTCACTTTTATTTTTTTCAGTTTATGAATATTAAAAAAGGATTTTAGGAAACGGTTTCTACTACCTTCTTCTTGTCAGAGAGTTCATTCCACATGCGTGCCAGCATGCGAGTCAGCTCGCTCTCGGAGAGTTCAGGCCGATCCTGCTGTAGCTTGGGACGCTTCTCCTCGGAGAAGATGAACATGGCTGATATTGGCCGCTTAGGCTTGCTTGAGTCACTCTGCAAAGCGGAGGGGGACAAAGTTACCCATGAGCTAAATGATTATTTTAAAATTGTTTTTGAGTTAATCAAAACACTGCTCTATTAACCATATAGAAGTACCATTCCATCAAAATTTCTGGGTTTATAAACAGAATTGGAACAGGAAGACTTTGGATTTACCAGCAAAACAAGTTAATCAGTAAAAACTTAAGACATTCCTCCATTTATTTACAGTTAATCTTCAGGGGAATAAAGGATACAGCTATAATTACTTTGCAAGACTAACATTAATTTTAAGCTACATTAAAACAATTTAAAAAATGGCTGAAAACAAAAATTTGTTTCCACAATTTCACCATTCTCTCGTAATTTGGTTTGAGTGTATTTTACTGTCAACTAAAGGCAGAACAGAGAAATTTAGGTCAATTTTCTCTTTAAAAGGAAGGAATTACAAGTAAAATATGATTTTAAATTCAGTTAGAAAATTTAGTGTTTAAATTATTTAAAATGCTCAATTTAGTTTTTTTCTCTGTAATGTACATCGCTTTGGAGAAAAGCATCTGCTAAATGAATATATGTAAATATCTTTCTCTACACTTCTATACTACATTGGCATGCAAGTTTCGATGTTCCTTATCCAGTGGTTACCTTTGTTTTAGAGTTCTTCTTTGATGAGGGGCTGCTGCTGCCCTTTTTGTTGAAACCAAGCATCTTGTCTTCACCCAGCACACGCTGCTGTTCTTCTTCAGAAAGAGTCTGGCAGAACATAAAACTTGTCACAAACATTTCTTTAATATCAAGATGTGCCAACAACCATACACAGCACTGCAAAAATTACTTACGCAGAGAAACCGGTTCATCTCAATTTCATATTCTTTCTTTTTCTGCAAAGGAAAAAGAAAAAAATACATTAAAAATGTTCATGTTTTATAGCATTCGTACAATAATTCTTAGGGATTTTGCACTATGTGCACAAACCTGCTCACAGCGTTTCTGGTACCCATCCTTCTCGCTCTGCTTCAGGAGCTTCCACTGCTGGCTGCACATAACCATGCGCTCTGTGCTTGGCACATCCTTCATGGTAGACATGAGCTCCGCACAGAACATGGAGTAGCCATTCCTAGACAATGTGTGTGTGTGTGGGGGGGAAAGAGTGATTTTTTTGCACCTATATGGCTAATAAAACAATGTAATGCACAGATAGCATCCGCCACATGTGATGGAAGCTTAGGCACCACACTTACGGTGGGGGTTTGGTTGGCCTTCCATCAAACTTGTCCTTCAGCTGCCTCTCTGCCTTGGTCAGCGTGGACTTGTTGATGTCTTCCTGGGACATGTTGAGCTCTGGGTGCTGTGCAATGAACTCACGCATTGCTTCCTGGAGAAATGGAGGTGGGCCACAGTCACACTCGCATTGGTCCATCCAACAGCAGACAATCAAACGGAACCAGACGACAGTGACCAGACACACACCTCGTATTGTTTCTGCTGTTCCAGAGACTTATTGATCCACTTCAGTCTCTTCTTGTCAGACAGCTGAGTCCACTGTTTTGCCAATGTTTCTTTGATGTCTTTTGTGGTAGCCTGATATAAACAATATTTCATATTTAACTAGCAGCAAGTAATATTACTTTTGGAAAAATTATAGTCTCCAGTTGGGATAACCATAGTGACAGCAGTCGCTCACTTCTGGGTGCGCCTTTAGGACAGCTTTCTTTTCATGGTTGTACCACAGCTGCTGGGGTGTCTTGGGCTTCTCTGGCACATCAGAACGCTTCATGTTCTTCATGTTCTCAATCAGGTCTGGGTGCTCCTCCCTATACAGGAAGACGTTTCATACTTTAATCCCTAAATGATCTTATACTGGGTCACAAGCAGTGGCTATTTTCAGAAAATATTAAATAGTTTATATCCTAACAAAAAAATGCCTTCGGAGTTTTACATAAACACAGGGAGTTAACCAGTATTTCAGAATATAATGCAAGTTAGGTTCCTTTTTGTTTTGCTTTCTTTTCATACATTCTACAGCAGGGGTTATCAAGAGCAACAGCCATTACTGTGAACTTGTAAAAGGGTCGCACGTGTAAATCATAGACATTTGAGATTCAGTATGTCATTTACTAAAACAACACAGTAAAACAACTAGTTTTTCTTGCCTTATGCCTGTGTTAAAGCACTCTGTCACTGCGTGAGAAGAGCGCTCTATAAAAATTGAAGTGCAGTATGTTAAGCAGCTGTGTAACTACAACCATATTACCATGCAATTCAATAGAATCAATAATATTTCCAGTAGGTATAGTATATAGTAATTTTGCAAATGGCCTTGCGGGCCACACATTGTACACCTTTATTCTAGAGCATTTTAAGAACAGCAACTGAGTTTGTTCATCTCCAGTGACAAGCTGAAAAACTAGATGAAAAGTTGCAGGCTGTTATTTTCAGTCCCATCTACTACAACTGAAAATTTACTATGAAATAAAAAAAAAAAAAAAAAACCATGGTGTTATTAAATATAAAAATAGTAAAACATTGCACAATTCCTTCTATATATCTGCTTCATGTCAGATCAAATATAGTTCAGATGTATAAGCAGACTGCTAAAATAACCTATGAAAATATCAGTTTACAAAAAATTCTTACCTAAATTTCCCCATGTTCTGTTCAAACAACTCCTTTTCTCTCTGGAAGTCTTGCATATATTTTGCCTTTAGTAGAGAAAAACTAAAATTTAGAAGAGTCCTTAATTCAGAGCAGTTCGCTCTCAAAAAAGGACACTAGCGGGCTGAAGCCGGACAGAGGAGACGTTACAGACACAACTCGTTTATTTTCACTCACCTGCTGAGGGAAACGGAGGGTAGAGACAAGTGCCACTGCATCAACAGCTCAGACACACTGGCAAGATCAGCTACTACATGCTGTGTTCTATTACTGAGTCTGCAGTGCTCAGCACATTGCACATCAACATGTACAAGTTGTGTCTTTACTTACTGTACTTTTATCTTAAAACTAAATTGGGGGGGGGGGACTATGCATTTGAGAACTGCTTCAAAATTATTCCGGTAGACGAGCACAGCACAGAGAAGTTGCTACAGGTGTCTCAATGCCATCTAAAGGTCTCAGATTCAAATCCCTGCTTCACCTGCAGTATCGTTGATCAAAGTATTTATACTGAAGTGCCCCAGTACAAATTAGCCAGTTCATTACATACACATTTCAAAAAGCTAGTTAAAATAATTCATAGTAATTATACATTACAGAAAAGCAATAAATTCATAAATATGAACAGCTTACAACACAAATGTAACATTTTAAAAGGTGCTTTGGGCAAAAGTGTATAAGTAAAAATATATGGTATGAATTGGTATTAATACCACTACTATTTCATGCTTTTGTCCAAGGCTTCATACAGCAATTTTGTACAATTTGTACAAGCAGCTTGAGTCAGTAAATTAGACCGCCTTGTGTGTTAGATAAGAAAACAATCGTGGTAAATGTCATGTGAACATGCAATTTGGCGTTTCCCCTAGAAACAAAGCCCACTTGTCCTGCTTACTTTCTTGCGCTCTGGCAGCTCCCTGTACTTCTTTGACAGTATCTTGGTAAGATCGAGGTTGCTCATTTCAGGGTGCAGCTTTGCATACTTTGCCCTTTTCTCCATGAAAAAACGGAAGTACGGCGTCAGAGGCTTCTTTGGGAAATCTGGGTGTTTCTGTTCAGGATGCAGGAGAAGACAAACTGTTTAAACTGGATATTCTTATTGATTTGGAGCCAGAAAATACTCTCAAACAGGTTGCTTGAACTTTACAGCAGCATTGCACAGTGTTAGTCCTCAGAACATATGGAAATTCTCAGATGATATCATCTGATCAAAAATCAGGTTCTCTCTCTGTTTACACATAAAGACCAACCTTCAGATTCTTTCCTTTGTAAGGGTTCTTGATGTAGTCTTGTGCATCAACAATCAGCTCTGAAAGTGTGCGAAATTTGCGTACCTGCATCAAAGGACAAAGAGTAGAAGTACCATTAACATTAGAAAAGGCTTAAATTAAAATACTGATACTACAACTGTCACAAATCTAGAGATTATGAAATAATCTATAGGTGATGTTAACATTTTCAGTGGTAATCCCAAAGTAATCACTGAACTAAATTTGTCAGAATATTCATTCCAATAACATTATGAAATCTAATGTAGTCGTGTGCCATTTAATGACGTTTCGCTTAACAACTGACCGCATATACAACATTTGTCCCATAAGATTATAATGGATCTGAAAAATTCTTAACTAGCTATGTCGTAGTGCAACGTTGCTCACTTTGTGGTGGTGCTGCTGTAAACAAACCTACTGCGAGGCTATACCAACTGGCTTTGTGTAAGTACACTATGATGATCACACAATGACGAAATCACCCAACAACATTTTTTCTTAAAATGTATCCCTGTCGTTAAGCGACGCATGTCTGTAATAATACAGAACACATGCCCACCTCACGGGAAATCTCCAGCCACTTCTGCTTGCACATCTCTGCAGAATAGTGATTGAAAGCCACCTTCTCCCAGTCCAAATGAGACTCTGCAGTCTTATATTTACTGATGTCATTCTGGGGCAGGTTGGCCTTCATGCCATCCAGCAACTTCAGCAGGTCATCCTTAACCCACTCTACAGTCCCAGCGCACAAAAAAGGAAAATACAGTTACAGACGTGTATCATAAGAATTATCAGTAAAAATTCACACAGGACTTTTCATTTGGCTAACTGACTTCATAATGCACCACTATTATCAAATATATAATGGTAATACAGAAGATTAAACACTAAATTTGGTTTTGGTACTGGACAAGTTAACGTGGAACAGGCAGTAGCGTAATGGTTAGAGTTACTGTCTTCGGACCCAAAGGTCACAGGTTCAGATCCTATCTCCAACTGCAGTACCCTTCAGCAATGTACTTACCTTCAATTTCTCCAGTAAAAATTATCCAGCTCTATAAATGAGTAAACAGTTGTAGGTAACTCTAAGTTGCTTGGCAGAAAAAGGGCTAGCTAAATGAATGAATGTAGTGGAAATGCTTTGACAATCATGCATCTGTCTCTCTACATCTGTTGCCATGACTTCTTACATTAATGCTGCTAAGTGTAAATCCCCTCCATACGAAATTTCAACAATTGAATCTAAACCAAATATTCATTATTTCAGTTGAGCATGGGGTCTATAATACCCAATTTAGATTTTAGTGATCTTATACTTATTAGCCTTTGGAGGCTCCAATGCAAAATTAGCAATTTAAAATATTAACGATAAACCAGGGTATCCTAACAATTTATTGCAAGTTCCTTGCCCAAGGGTACCACAGCAGGATGAGGATTCAAACTGAGGGCTTCAGGTGACAAGGGAACAGCCCTAACCACTGTGCCACCTGCTGCCCCTCACCTGTTATTTCAAGTCTGGATAAAATTGTCACAGGAGCAGTTGTACTGTAACGTCAGTGCTAGCAGTGACACAGGAGCTGTTAAAAACAC
This sequence comes from Scleropages formosus, assembly GCF_900964775.1. Classification (NCBI taxonomy): domain Eukaryota; kingdom Metazoa; phylum Chordata; class Actinopteri; order Osteoglossiformes; family Osteoglossidae; genus Scleropages; species Scleropages formosus. Next base: position 2,743,257 of record NC_041825.1, on the reverse strand, counting down.
TACTCAAATCAGTGTTTAAACTGAGGCTTCTCTCTCACACACACACACACACACACACACACACACATTACCTTGGTCCTTTGCAGAGGATTCCATTTCTCCATTCATTGTTTCTGGTTTTTCTACAAAAAGAAGGGGGGAAAAAAAATACACTAATGGACACTGACCCATATATGTGGTGAGTCACTATTAATTTAAACTAGTGAAGGTTTACCCTAAAGGTTTTTTTTTTTTTTTTTAAAAAAAAACCCCACCCTAAAAAAACCCAAACCAAAATTGTCCAATACCTTTTATAACTGTTTCTTTGTGTAAACCATCTGGGGTCTATAGATAAAATGGGAGTGGTTGAAGAATATAACAAGTAAATGATGCATTTCCCACTCGGTCGAACACAGTTCCTACTTTAAAAGAAGGATTTTAGGGAAGCTATTTCACTGAGGTCATATTAGTCAAGTCTCACGCACTTCACTCGTGACACACACACACGCAACATCTGCCTTAATTTGCAATATTTATTATTTGTCCACGGAAGCATTTCATTGTCGGGCCATTTATGATTTGGAGGAAGAAAAAAATGCCGCGCGCACGAATGTTCGTCACGTCAGTTCGCCTGTAATCGAACATTCTGGCACAGCAAGCGTCTGCGTCTCGTGATCGTCGCACGCGACGCAGACATTTTCACGCATACCTTTCCTTCACACGAACGAAGGTTAATTTTAAAACAGGAGAGAAATAGAACACAAGACACCAAAAAAAAAAAAAAAAAAAAAAAAAATTATATATGTATAAAAAGAGAGAGAGAGACTGGACTCGAACAATCCTGCACCACCTTTATTGTATTCTTGAACAAAAACTATGAACAGAGGAATTCGCTTTGCACCGACGTTGAATAACATTTTTTTCTGAACGCACAACCCTATAGGACTTTTTCAGCCTATAACATTCCTCGGGTTAAACTATCCACCCAGAACGGTGTTTAAATGTTCTTCATCACGCCGCCCATCGCAGCCCTGCTCTCTACTCAAGACGACATGTTTATAGATTTGTGACGAAGGACCTCATAACAACTGTGTGCGCGCGCGGACGAAGAGAGAGGAGGGAGAGAAGAAGGGGTGAGGAGGAAGAGGGGGAAAAAAAAAAAAAAAAAAGTCTTCGGAGAAACTGCTTCGCCAGGCGCGCCGGCTTCTCTTTTTCGCCTCGGCTTTTCCACCGAACGCCTCCCTGCTTTGTCTGCCGCCTCTCTTCGCGACCGGGAGGAGGAAGCGAACGCGCAACGACGTGTGACACGCGGCTGCGGCGACAGGCGGTCGGACCAGGTGACCATGGAGGGGCTCCGCTCCGCAGCTGACGCCGAGATCCTCTCTGCTCGCCACTGCAAAATGCCCGACTCGCCTCAGAGCGCACACCCACAGCGCGCGGGGCCGGTCCACGCCACGCAATCGCGCTCCGCGGGGCTGCCCGCGCGCGCCGTGCACGGCTCATCATTGCGGGGAGGGAAAAAAAAGGGAGGAAAGAAAAAAAAAAAAAAGGGAAAAAAAAACCTCGACGTTTTCCCCCCAACCCCTTATTTAAAACATCGCTTTGTTCGATTAAACAAAGAATTAAAAGGAAGATATTTAGATTTTACGCGTTTTAGGAGTCAGAAACTGAGGCGATGGCGTTTTCCAGCGCGAGCGACTCAGACAGAAATGGCGGCGGTAACAAAAGCCCAGAGTCTCCGCTCTTTCTCTCCGGGCGGCTGGGGGTCGCGTCGCAGCACCGAGCTGCTACAAAATAGCCGTACATAATACGATTAGCGCTCTTTACAGGCCATTTTGGATTTAAAACTATAAAATCCACAGATAACTACATTCCCCCCCACATTTTTCATAATTTTCGCTTTGATAGCTTCAACCGCTGCTTGTTGTTGTTACCAGTAACCGGGCAGCCGAAAGGACCACGTCTGTTTGCATTACTTGCTAAAATTTTTTTTTTTTTTTTAAACATTCGTGTGTGAAGATTTTTTTTTTTTTTTTTTTTTTTTTTAAGAAAAAAACCGAGTCGATCTCGAACACCCCGGTGTCGAGCTTTTGTTTGGGGCGACGAACCTGGCTGGTCCGACTAGTGCAAACCCCCTTTTTTTTTTTTAAAATTAATAGTGTGTCACGAGCTTGCGCCTTAGTTACGACGCGGGGACTTTAAAGGAGACTTTTTGATTAAAAAAAAAAAAAATGCGTGGTTGAAATGTTTAAACGTCGAGGACAAACGCCTGGAAGGGAGCGTGTAATCGGCTAAACCGAGATGACGGTCCGTCCGGTGTCGACGCCGTTGACCTCTACTAATATAACTCGGGCTACAGCGAAACGGCTCCGCGAACGCAAAACGGTACAAACCGAGGCGCACGAGCGCGGTTTGTTAAAACGAAACTCGCGCACGTATTAATAAGCACTTACCTGGAGACAAAACAGCGCTCCGGCGAGAAGCGGGTGCTCGGCGCTGGCGGCTTCGGGCTCTGGCGGTATGGCGGTGGGAAGACGGGTCTTCAAAGGCTGGGGAGTCGCGACAAAACGTGCAAAACGAGCGCTTATGGGGCTGCAGTCGCACAGAAGGAGATCGCAACCGTCGAAGTAAAACGCGCTCGCGGTTAGCAAGGGCTGGGCGAGCGCCCGCGGCTCCAGCGCATTCCGACTCGGCTCCAGTTAGACGGTACCCGAGACGGCGACACTGGGCGCTAGAATGGCGACGCAGCACGAAGCCAGAGCCGCCATGCTCGGAGCTGCGCCGGACGCCGCCAACGGCCGCGCGTGCAGGCAGGACGAGGCGCGAACCCCGCTCAGGGCTCAATAAAAGGGGCAGAGGCGCGCACGCTACTCACCTGGAGCGAGCGCACTGCTGGACGCGTCGCGGGGCTATTCGCAGGAGGGCGATGAACGTTCTCGGGAGCGCGGATCGACGGGTCTGGCGGAGCGGCGCGGAGCCCGAACGGTGAGAAATTACAGTGCGCTCCCAGATGGCCGAGCGAGCGAGCAGGCGGCGGGTTATCCCTACACCCACCGCGTGGAGGTCTCCGGGTGACCGCCTCTCCGCTCACTCGCTCGCGGACAGGGGGGCAGCTCGCTCGCTCGCGCCGCCGCATTTTAAAGCGTTCGACGCCGAGTAAACAGGGACGCTTGGCAGTGGCGGGAAGACTTTCCGCGCGCCTCGTGTCCGAGACGCAGAAGCAGTTAACGCCGGCATGGCGACCTCGAAACGCGCCCTTTTCCTTCCCTCCCCTTTTCTCCAGCTACGAGCGCGACCACAAATATTTTCTCCCGAAAAGTGGCACAAAAAAGCGAAGCGTTTGAGCGGCCGGTGCGGAGTTGAGCGGCGGCGGCAGCCGGCGTTTTGACGCTTCTGCGAAGAAGTGCGTTGCGTGCGCGCAGCTTAGCTTACCTGTGGCAGTGCGTGTGCGGAGCTCGCTGTGGAAGGGCTGGGTTGAATGTTAGCCAGCACTGCGCCGCCGGTCCAGGGCAGAGACACTCCAGTCCCCGCAGAGATGGGAACTTCCCCCGCCTCCATCTCACTCGCTCTCTCGCTCTCCGTCTCTTCCAGTCAGCGCTCGGCAGGCGCACAGCAGCCATTGCTCTCCGCGCAGGCGAGACATCCAGAAGTTCGCCGTGCTTCTCCGCCTTCTGCGCTCACATCGCGCTTTCCCTTTTCTGCCTCGGAACCGATCGTAAACCAGTCCTGACATCCTCGTGCGCAACTTTCCCCCCCACCCGTGTTGATTCACCCGGCAAACGCTGGAGTGTTTCTAAGCGAATTGCTTGATGATACTACTAGATTTAGTTAAATAAAAAAAAAAAAAAAACACAAATACTTAAAGTGAAATAAAAGTTTAAATCCACCATCGCCCCTCCGCGTAGAACAGCAGCGCTCCCAGAATCGCGCGTTCGACTTCAAGGCGTAGCGCTTCCGCGAGAGAAACGCACTTCTAAACACTTTCATTGATAATCTGCAGCCTTGCATTTCTCCTTTGCATAGTCTATTTGGCAGCTTCATTTTTAATTTAATTTTTCTCAACTCCACCTTGCCTGTTTGTGGGCGGATCCCGAGGCAGCCAATCGGAAACGGCGGATCCTCGGAAAGTGAATGACATTCCAATAAGCGCGCAGCCTCAGCGGAGTGGAATGGAGCGGACTGGGCCCCTCTATCTTACGTGTGCGCGCCGGACCGCACTCTTATTTCCACTGATTAAGTATTTAAGAATGACGGGAGTCGCGGAAAACTGTGTATTCGGCGCATGCCATGGAGACGGTGTAGTGGTTTGCGCTCTTTCTCTCCTAATCATGCGATGGTCATTGGTTCGAATCCCGCCCCTGCTGGGTAGCACCCGGGTGGCGGCGACTTACCCTGAAACGAGACTGTACACCCCGCTCTGTGAATGAGTAAATCACAGTGAACTCGAATATATAACATTTTAGTCCCCTTAGATCCAAGTTATTTTTTTCCCTTCATTTTTCTTCCCAAGTTTTTGTTTAGAGCAAGTAATTTATGGAGTTAATATAGATATTTACATTCGAGAAAGCTAAGGACATTATTTCTGTCAAAATATGCAGTCAGTGCTGTCCTTCACACCAACTCCCATGTGAAAATGCTTTTGCGTCTTTTGTTCGCTACAATAAAAATACTGGATACTAGTCGGAATATCTTCTGTTCGAATATTATGACTTCTCAATACATGTGTCCTCTTAAATCACGTATAATAGCTATGTAGTTTTAAGAGCGTGCAGTTAAAATAATATTGCCTTCTGCTGTTGTGCTGTTCTTCCTCTGACATGGTGTCAGCTGATCTTTTGTTGTTGTTGTTGTTGTTGTTTTTATTATTATTACTAGTAGTAGGAGTACTACTTAGGTCAATTTCCTGCAGTGTTTTTTAGAAAGATTTCATTTTAAAGGTGTCAGACTGCTGACAGCTACATGGAAACCACTTCTAGCATAAGCTGAAAAAGTGAAAATCACTTCCATGGATGCAGAGGTGTGCTGCAGTGAAAAAGAATCAAATTTTACATAAAGTAAAAGTTTAGCTCAAATAAAATTTATGAAATACTGTATTAAATAAGCATATTATATCATTCATATTTGAGTTACTGATATTGCTGTCAGAATACAAGGGGATTTATTTAAATGATAAAATAGGATACATAATACCTATACAGAAGGAGTGTTTTTAAATCTGTGCATGCATATGACATTGCTTAAAATTATTTTTATTTCTAACTACACAACCTAAACAATATTGAAGACAACAAACAATATTTAAAATATCCTGTTTCTCCTTAGGTCTTGGACAGGAACCCAGGGTTTTAAAAGGGGCAGAAGTCCAGGTGTCTACAGTGGCATCTGGGATTCATTGTACATGTCCTGTCCTGGCTCCTCCTCAAATGTCACCTTGGCATCTTCAGCATCCAGCTGAAAGACAACACTTATTTACTTAATGTCTCTGCATGCAAGAACAACCACTTGAACAAACAAGGGTGTGCCAAGTGTTCATAAAGTATATCTGCCAAAGCGGTGTGATCAACAAAGCCTTTTATTATATGTAACCCTATCAGTATATGTCTGATGAGGAGTGAGGGAAGAAGTGAGTGGCGCACTTCACCGATACTTACACATTTCATCTCCATTTCAGTGAAGAGACAGCCTGTCATGAACATGCGCAAAGGAATGGTAAGGATAAGGACAAAGGGCAGGGCTAGCGAGATGGGGCTGGACTTCACCATCCAGAGCAGTGCCAAGCAGCCTGTCTGAATCAGAGTAAACGTGTGCATCCTACTGGTCTTCACCTGTGAGAACGACAGTGGGACACAGTGTATCACGTGTGTAACTACAATTCATTACATAAGTGTCTGGATGTTCGATCAAAGTGTAAGAGCTGTGCCCTTTGTAAACAGCGGCATATACAAAGGGAAAAAGTAATAGAAATAGGTTTAAGTGTCTTCAGTTTGGTTTCTGTTTGGCGCTTTATAACTCCAGGGGAAAGATACGGTACATAAAGTGATCTACTATGTTTTTAATTTTTTGTGGTACTGCAATTTTTTAGAATTCCTAACACAGTAATCATAGCTTTCTGGAAACTTTATCCTTAGGAAGACTAGCAAATTGTGCTTCTGCAATATTCAAGTGGTTATACACAAACTGCAGCTGGATTAAACTGTTTTTGCCAAACTTTAAACACAAGTTTCTTTACAAAGAACAACTCATCTTGTGTTTTTCATGTAAAAAGCACTGTTATTTGGTATGCAGGACTGTAGGATGAATTATTATTTTTTTTTGTTTCTAAGGGGGGCAAAAAAAATCTGTAATTTTTGCAAAATTGAAAACAAACCGTGGTTTTTGACACATTGCATTTTCTCAAGAATGAGAAACTCATTAGCATGGCCCTTGTAAACAATGTTATTTGAATGAGAGAAATTGTTGAATAATTGAGAACATCATCACTTTCAAGAAGCTTACAGCAATTCAACAGTCACATGTTCATGAAGTAAATACAAACTAAAGTAGGAAACAGTAAATTGCAACCAATGGTTTTCAGATGTTTTCTTTGCACCCAATTCCCCATTCTCCATTATAATAGTATATGTTTTTCATTTTGTCTTCAGGGTTTTGACAAAATGGTGCATAATTTCAGGAAGCATTTTTTAAGCAGTTGTGAAAAACTAAATTATCTGATATACCCTTGGAAAATAAGTAATTTTTTTTTACCCTGGTAGCATATGGCTCCTGAGGATGGTACTTTTTAGGTATGAATAGCAGAAGTATGCGGTCCCACAGCTGGATTCCACTGAGTGAGGTGATGCCCATGTAAAGAAAAATTCCAAATAAAGCTGTAATGGGTATCATCTTCAGAATGGGCTCCATCAGAATAGACAGACCTGAAAAGAGCAAAAACAGCTGGATTGTAAAGGAACCTTAACAGTAACATCAAGAGCAATGGAAAAAAATTAAGGTGACAAGGAGACACACTCTTCTCATATACTCATCCCTCATTATTTGGATTTCCAGCATTCAGTTTTTTATGTATCAGGTTCGAGAATAATAATACCACTTATCCATATTGTCATTTATGTGGTGTGTATCATCTGGACCAGGCCTGGGGCATTTGGCCCAGTGTAATAAACTGAGAGTGCATTTAAAATGGTGTGAAGCAGCTGTGTGACAGAGACTGAGACACACTGCATTGTGGGAACAGCGTACCGATGCTGTCAGGTTTCATCTTACATTTACATTTACATTTATTAATTTAGCAGATGCTTTTGTCCAAAGTGATGTACAGCAAAAGTACAATTTATGCATTACATTAAGAGAAGGAAACATAGCTGCAGACATGAAAGTCTCAAGCAAGAATCTTAAACAAGCCAGCCCATGCACACTATTACACACAAGTTTATTTTCTAAAATCATTATTTGTAGGTATTTTTTTTTATTTTATATACACTAGATCTTTAATGGGACTCAATGAAATTTTCATAAATAACTTGCCGTTACCTATAGACCCAGAATGTGACGCCAGCAATAGCAGTGAAAAGAAAAAAACTGCAACTATAAAGTAATAAATCCTTCATTTATGTAATTATTTAAAATTACATATTTTAAAATATAGTGAAATTGAAAGAAAATTTGTTCTTAACTTTATCCAAGCATACTGTACAATGAAAAAAAACTTGTAGAATGTTGAGGTGAGGAAGCTTTTCAGATACAGACTCATGTTCACTACGACGACCGCATACACAATTCAAAAAATGCTTCGTGGAGGCAACAGAATGAAAGATACAATTTTTTCAAAATTGTTTCCTGGGAACAGATCATAAAAATTGAAACAATAAAATTTTTTATGCGTTGCACTACTATTTTCTTGTGATGAAAATACCACCAGGCATCATTTCAAGTGGTTTTGGGGTGAACTTGCAAAAAGGCCTGGAATGAACTGGAATTTCGGCAATAAAAAGTAACGGAGTAAGTAATTTCATTATCCAGTTTTTCAATATCCTGTCGGTTTTCTGGGAGGAATTAGGACCAGTTCATGAGGGATTAGTTGGTGAATGTATTGAACAACTTCAGCAATGAGTCATCAACACACCTGCAAGAAGCAAAGATGTTCATGAAAATACCAGCTATTGCAAGGTAAAAGAACTCACCAACCAACAAAGCGACGACTGCGCCGCTCACTCTCTGTTCCAACACTTTCTCAATTTCCGGCTTGGGTCCCTTACTCATGACGGTCAGGGCGTTAGCGTGGGTCACGGAACGCACGGTGGCAGCGCTCAGCCAGGGCAGTCCGAACATGGCAGCGAGTCCCCCCATACTAACTAAGATCAGCAGGTCCAGGTGGAACCCGGAACCCTTTACCATCTTCCGTTCGGGTTTGCTCACAATCAGCCTGCGAGGAACATGTCATGGGTCCAGAAGAAACAAGCACGTGTGCTAAGTCTTGCACCAGTTTATTCATACAGTACTCAAGATTCTCAAATATAATTCTCAAAAGTTTTTGCTGAGCTTCTAAGCTGGGTGGACTAATAGGAAAATTTATTAAATTGTGGGAACAAGATTTACCTTGACATCACGCATGTGGTTTTTAAGCACTTGATTTATGCAGTCAAAGAAGATTATGTTGTTCATGTTCTCTGTAAGCAATTAAATCATTTGTGGGTGGTATGGTTTTTCAGTGGGTGGCATTAGTGCCCCACCTCTCCTGGGCTGTAGGATCTGATGTGGGTTCAAATCCAGTTCAATCTGTGTGGATTTTTCATGTTCTCCCTGTGTTTACATGGCTTTCCTCTGGCTTTGTAAGTCAGCTTACTGTGTGTATGTGTGAGTGTGTGTGACTGCCTTGCACTGGATTGGCTCCCTACCACCACAGTCCTGAAATGCACAAGCCATTACTGAAAATGGATAGATGGATCTATGGATGGGTGGATAGATGATTTGTTTATGCATAAACAGATTGTGGCACTCACGTGGTGATCTGAGACTCCAGGAATATGAGGATGAAGACCAGTAAGGCTGGGATCACACAGGCAAACATCATCCAGACAGGAAAAGCCTTCTTTATCCCCATTGGGTTGATGAACCAGCCCCTGGCATCAGGGTTGGATACTGTAAGACCTTTGGGCACAACAAGTTTCTGTCATGGAGAAACAGGACACATGTTAAGACTTTTTTTTTCTGTACTTTCATAGCCTGACGTTGATTGTCTGTAGGTTTGTCCGTCCAGCTTATTCAGATGGTCTAAAATGTTATATCATATATATCTCATAAGCGATAAGATGGGATACCACGGAGGTTTGTTGGGTGTAATGATTACCCTGCGCGGTCGTATAATAAACGAGGTATACGAAGCCAGGTGACTAAATGCGCTCTTTGGTGCAAACACCATTTCCTCATAGTGTTCTGATATTCCAAGAAGACAAGACCCCTAAATGCATAACAGCAAGTTGTAGAAATATGTGTATATTGTATTTCCATTACAGTGTATCTAGTAAATGTTGTTCACATATTCACTTTTGTTTATTTTGTGTCCTTATGATTTGGATATTTGTGATTTCTGTGACAATGCAAAAAGAGGCCATCTTCTTAACCCTGCAGTTTGTCAGAAGGCTACTTGAGTTACCATTTTATAAAATATTAAATGGTTATTTTCCAGTATTTTTTTAGCATAAATCATTTTTTTCAGCACATATCGGTACTCATTTTAACTTACATCTTTAAATGTATGTGCAATAAATTCTATACGGCAATTGTGGCTTTACAAGACAACTTTATTAAAGCGACTTGTATTCACCTGAGTGTAAGTATCTTGAATATTAATGTCGACCACAACCATAATAAAAATGGCAATGGGGACCCCAAAGTCTCCAATCAGGCGACGAATCTGAAGCAAGAAAACACAAAGCACTTTGATCGTAATGGCCATAAACACCAACACTGGACACACTCAGGAGGGATACAGTACATACACAGAATATTCTTGAATGAGTGTTGTATTAACATGTGCAAGTAGAGGTATATTTGCTGGTTTTCTCACTTTGTTTTTCTCTTTCTCAAACTTCTGTGTTCTTTATCTATTTGTCAAAATATCCAAACTCCGCTCATATTCCCATACACGCCCCCTCCTCGTCTCTCTCCATTCGCTTCCTATAACTGCCCGCATCGAGTTCAACACTCTGGTTATAGCCTACTAGACCATCAGCGGATCTTCTCCTCGATATCTACAGGAGCAAATCACTTGCTACACCCCAACCAGACTGCAACTCTCCTCCAGCTCTGCCCACTTGGTGGTCCCACACAAGAGGTTGAAAATCAGAAGCCCCAAGGGTCTTGGTTCTGGCTCCAATGTGGTGGAATGACCTCCCACTCTAACTCAGAACTGTATGCTGGATTATACAGTGGTATAAGATATGAGATAAATTGACTGTACTCAGTAATCATGTGTCTGCATCCAAATCTCTCCTTTGTTGACATAATACATATTTTGTATTATTCTTGGAGATGTCCGTTGCTTTGGATAAAAGCATCTGCTAAATGAATAAACGTAAATGTATTCTTTGTGCTCCTTGACCTGCCAACCAGTTCAACAGTGACATGTTTACCTTTCCTGGCAGGAAATGTCCGTTCTTGAACTGCCTCAGGAAATATGCAATGAAGAAACACCCAAACATGAGGCACATGGAAAGCAAAGCGGTGTTGGGGTATGCCCTCTCCTGGAGTTCTGTCAGGGTGGTGACATTGCCGCTGGAGTTGTCATACATGTGCTCATGCTTGATGACAGCATGAAAGGGATCTTCTGCACTGACATTAAGATGTTCATAGTTTAAAACCAGTGGGTGTTTCTTAAAAACCTGGAGTCAAGAAGGAATTAAGCACAATATTTTAATATCACAAGATTTTAACTAAGGCATAAAGCACTTGAGATCAGATTGCAGGAAGAGGAAAATTATTTTGAACCAGACAAACAGGAGGAGATAGAGCATAACAAGTAGAAGTACAAAGGCTGAACAATGAAACAAGGCAATAACTGAAAAACAGTGAATTGGGCTGCAAAAAAGGTCAGATTAGGGCAAATGTTGAGCTATTAATGGAATGAAGCTGCTTGAGGAGCTGTTGTTCCAGAACAATTGTTAACTATAACAAACATATAATAGCTCTTAGAAATAGCTATTTATAAAAGTGAGAATAATAAAGGAGTGAAGAGGCCCTTATATAAACAAAAGGAAAAAATGATGACACATAGGTTAGAGAAAAATATGATTATGGAATAGGGAGAAGAACATGTTGAGACAGGAAGGATGTGGTAGACAGATGGGAGAACGGATGTGTTCGAGTGAAGGGGATGTACCTTGATGAGCTTGGCAAAGGTCTCATAGATGAAGATGAGGGATATGAGGATGGAGAAGATCTCTTGTGTGAAGCGTGAGATGAACCTCACAAGAAAGCTTCCCTCGAAAGCCACCATCACTACCACAATGAATACGAGCCACACGCCAACCCATACACGGCCCACGATGTATTCGATCCCTTGAGACTTGCAGAACTGAAGGGAGCGATTTTTTTCAGAATCAGTGTAACGTTTGTGATTTTCTCTTACCATTTATGATAAAAGTTCTTTACAGCTTTCACAAAATAGGATTATTAATAAAGCACAGGTGTTTAAAGTCCAATTAGGAGAAAGCTGTAGACTTTCTGAACCTTGTCCTCGGGAGATACTTACCCCAAAGAAGGCTTCCTCAAACACTAACAAGGGGCCAGAGAATCCAATGACCAGAATGGGCTGGGCAGCAGTGAGACAGAAGATGACCCCCAGGACAGCGGTGGAGAGCAACAGCTCGGACACCCCCATCATATTATCCGTCTTGTCAGCTAGGTTAGATGAAAGACAACTGAGTATCCAAGGCTCACCACTGGTTTTGGTAGCTTAAGTTAGCCATCATTCCATGTCATGCATGCCACCATATAGACAACTATCCATGCTAAGAAAATGAGTGAGCCATCCTTCTCAAAACATTAACTATGCAGTTCACCACTCACCAAGCAGGCCTCCAAAGGTGATGGCAGGAGAAAGAGCAGCAAAGTATATGAAGATAATGGCAGCTAGCACCTGAGCATTGAGGGCATCCGTGATGTCGCTGACATAGTGCTGATAGCGCCTCTTGAAGTCCTTAATCATTCCACCAAATGGCCGTCCCGTACGTGCGAGCGGGTCCTCTGGTGGCGAACCGTCCACTTTTGAAGCTAAGTAGGTCACACGCAACTCAGAAGGTGCAAGTACGAACTAGAAAGTGGATTCTTGCATGCAAAGCAATGTGTATTTCTGAAAGCTCTGAATCCTCACCTCTACGGGATTTGAAGTCAAAAGAGAGCCTGGGGTTGGAAGGCCGGAGGCGTTCCTGAAGGATCTTCTTCTGGAAGCTGATGATAGAACTAAGCATGGATTCGCTTTGGATCTCAGTTGGTGGGATCACAATACTGCAGTCCATGAACTCTGCCACGGCGTCCATTAACTCTTGGCTGTTTTGAGCGTGAAATGCTGCCAAGTTAAATACCTGAGACAAAGAGAGACAGCTTGGATTTAGAAAAGTGCAGTGCCAGTCTAAATGTTTTTTGTTGTCAGTAACTGAAATCCCCTCTCTAGAAACACTATACAGTTGAACCAAGAGATAATTTTTCTTCTGCTACAAAAAAAAATGACCACTTAATGTATATAACTTATAAGAATGCTCTGGGCATCATTTTTAACAGCAGACATGTGGGACAATGACTCTTGATCACATTTTTGAAATATTACAGATTTTTGTCATTTTCTTATAAACGTAAATCTAAACATGTTGCTACTACATTTATACATTTAACTGATCCTTTTCTTCAAAGTAATACAATGTTAGGCTATGTACGATGATTTACCCATTTATACAGCTGGGTCATTTTACTGGAACAATTTAGGGTAAGTACCTTGCTCAAGGGTACTACAGCAGTACGGGGATTTGAATCAGCAACCTTCAGAGCCAAAGGCAGCAGCTTTAATCACTATGTTGCCTGCTGCACCCTAATCAGTAACAATGTGCTACTACCATGTTACCTGCTGCACCCTAATCAATAAATATATGCTACCGCTATGCTACCTGCCACCTTCTAATAAATAAACAAATGATAATAAAAAAGTAGAGTGCTGTCTAGTGACTGTTGATTGTTCTCATTCTCTCTTTCTCCTCATATCTTGATCCTTTCACTTAATGAAGCCTCATTACTTTTTTACTATATATGCTTTGCCTTCCAGGAGGGGGGTGCGGTGGCGCAGTGGGTTGAACCACAGTCCTGCTCTCCGGGGGGTCTGGGGTTCGAGTCCCGCTTGGGGTGCCTTGCGACGGACTGGCGTCCCGTCCTGGGTGTGTTCCCTCCCCCTCTGGCCTTACGCCCTGTGTTCCCGGGTTAGGCTCCGGTTCCCCCGTGACCCCATATGGGATGAGCGGTTCTGAAAATGTGTGTGTGTGTGTGTGTGTGTGCTTTGCCTTCCATCTCTTCAGTTTCACTCAAAATTTTTTGCCCAACTCATCCCTCACCCTGTCAGCCATTAACGCAGCCATAGCCCGTCCCGTCTCGTGATAGTCCATGCCGCTGCTGTTGGGTCCCACCAGCACAAACACAAACCGGACCGGCACTGGCGCCTCGAGTGCTGATTCCAGCACTGTCGCCTCTTTCAGCCTCATGAAGGCCGCAGTCGGCTTCTCTAGGAAGTCCAGGGCCCCTGTCGGATGCAGACAACAATATTTTATGAAACATCTTCCTCAGCTGTGATGCCATCCGCTCTCTATGGCTCGATCACCAGACATCACCTCATCATCACTCACTATGGCTTGATGAAAGGAGTCGCCCGTGGATTGGGGAAAATTCTCTTTTAGGTGAAAGGAGAATTATTATGCCAGCTTTTTAAAATAATACAAAATCATTCAAATGAATCCTCAAAGTAATCATGCTAATGTTAGGGCACAGTGCCTCAGCTGTGCAATAGAATGCAAGTTCAATCCCTGATCAGTCAGTGCAGAGTCTACGTGTTCTCCCTGGGGTTTTTTTTCCAAGTGCTCTGGTTTCCTACTACGGTCCAAAGGCATGTGTTTAATTTTGACTGGTATTTCAAAAATTTCCCACAACGTGTCAATGCATGAATGAATGTGTGTGTGTCTACCGTGCAATGGACTGGCATGTCATCCTGGGTGTACCCTGCCTAGCCTAGTGCGCTATGCTTCCAGGATAGGCTCTGGACCACTACGACCCTCTATTAGGACAAGTGGTTATCAGCAGCGAATGAATAAGTCATATATCATACATATTTTTAAGAAATTTTGGTATTTGAAAGCTTCCATGGCTGGCTGATGGGAGATGCAGTGGTGTAGTGGGTTGGACTGGGTCCTGCTCTCTGCTGGGTCTGGGGTTCAAGTCCTGCTTGGGGTGCCTTGTGATGGACTGGTGTCCTGTCCTGGGTGTGTCCCCTTTGCCTCTAACCTTACGCCCCGTGTTGCCGGGTTAGGCTCCGGCTCCCCGCGACCCTGTATGGGATGAGCGGTTCAGACAATGTGTGTCTGTGTGTGCATGTCTGGCTGGCATTTATAGTCCCTGTGATACTAAATAACACATTTTCACACCTACCTACAAGGACCATGGAAGCTTCTACAGTGTTAGAAGCATCTCTCTGGAATAGAAGAAAAGGTTGTTTAGGAGGTGGGTTACACATTATCATTACTCACATTGCCATAATCCATTAATTACCAATGTGTACCCTGAACAAAAAAATACATATGGAATTTTTTGCTGCAATAACAGTGAAACTAATCTGATGATTAGATTACAACTGTCTTATATCAGTATAATTTTTCTGTATCCTTGAGGTAATCTTGCTTGACGGTCATGAAACCCGTCCCCATAAAGGCTGGTGACTGATTGTAGAAGATGCACACATCTGCCTACCCTCTCTGTGACTGAGAACGTCTTCATCTCCAAATTAGGTGCCAGGCTCTGGGTCTCCTTTGGCTCGGACTGCCTGCAAAGTGTTAATATTTAAATGTCAGAGGTCCAGCTGTAACACTAATCCTTAAATGTGACAATTTTTTAAAATTAATAATATTTATTAACCATAGAAATTATTATTATTATTATTATTATTATTATTATTATTATTATTATTATTTAATAATAGCAATAATAATAATAATAATAATAATAATAATAATAATAATAATAGTTCAATTTACTTTTATTGAACGCTCTTCTCACGCAGTGACATATAACACTTTAAGACAGGCATAAGGCAAAAAGTGTTATTATTATTAATTAATAATTGATTATTAACTTAATATTAATAATTTGATTTAGAGCATTAATATCTTCATTGACATATTAATCCACAGTTTTGCTTTATATTCACTTGCACGGCAACACAGTGTACTGATGCCTCACGGCTTCTACACTGTTCTTTTGGACGTGGATTCGAGTCCCCTCCTGCCTGGAGTTTGCATGTTTTCCAGTGTTCTCGTGCTCTGGTTTCCCCCCACAGTACAAAGACGGGTTTTTCAGCTAAATTTGCGACTCGAAATTAGCGGCAGTGTGTAGCTCCATGAGTAAATGGGGTGTGTGTGATTTTCCTGTCCAGGGTGCCTATTGACTCATGCCCTTTGCATCCAACAAAAGCTGCAGACCACCAAGACCCTGCGTAGGACAAGCAGCTATACAGTTGCAAAAAAAGTTAGCGAACCCTTTAGAATTACCTGGAATTCTGCAATAATTCCGCATTAACTATGCGGTCTGATCTTCAACCAAGACACAATAATAGACAATCTGCTTAAACTAATGAGAACAAACACACGGTGTTACCTGCGAGTTTGCAGCAGGGCCTTCAGCAGACCCTCACGGTCGCTTGGGCGGATCTCCTTCTTACTCACGAGCTCATCTGCCAGGATCTCGGCAATGTTCCCCAGGGTGCGGTCCTCCCGGTCCAGCAGCACTACTCCTATCCCAGGGGAAGCGCGTCACAGTGCAGAGGGGTGGAGGTGATGTCGGTGGGTGGGAGTGCATGGTAAAGAAGAGTTGTGAGACAGAGACTAATGGAGTAAAGCGTGGAAGGGTAGAAGACAGCGAAAGGACAGGAGAAAGGCCAAAGGGGGACAGCTGTATGGACAGGGAAAGAACTTCAGAAGAAATTCAAAGCCACACAAGCGGGCAAAAAATGAGCCTCTGCTATTCTTCAGTGACTGAGAGCAGGTGAGTCTCCAGGAAAGAGCAGAACTGGAACCCCAACACAAGTGGCAGAACCAGTTCTTTTCAGTATGTCCTTCATATCCTCAGCTTTAATGTTCCCGCTTGGCAATGTACGCACCTTACTTTCCAATCTCATGACACTTTCGTCCAATTCAAAGTACTGTGACCACTGCGTGGAGCTGAAATGTTTCCGTGAATTTGGGATTAAAAAAACGCGTAGCGTTTGGTATGTGTTTTACTGCCTTTTTGGAGCTTGAAGAGTTGGAATGATGTTTTAAATATATACTCATGTAGTGTGAGTGTAAATAAAATTAAAGGTATTTATATTAACTATATGTATGTATATACACATACTGCTATGAAAACAAATGCGTGAAGGGAATGTGATGCATAGGTACTTCTGATGTGTTTACTGTATACATGAGATCTATAAATGAGTTCTCAGCTTTCATTAGTTTTTGATTCTCAACTTCTCATGCAGGAATGGTGTTACATTTTTTTTTTTTTAAATATATTCAGCAGTAATATTTGATGTGTTTAGGTTAGAGAAAATATCATGTCATGCAATGCCCAGCAGAAACAGGTCAGGTTCACACCAGTACGCTATCGATCACAGACCAGCTTGTATGTTTATGTACTTGTTTTGTGTTTTCCATCCTGACTATTGAACTAGATCATTTATTCCTAATTCTCAAACTTTGCAGACCACACACACATTGACTGAAACTGCTTGTCTCGAGCGGGGTCACGGCAACCCCGGTGCCTAACCTGGCAACACAAGGTGCAAGGCTGGAGGGGGAGGGGACACGCCCAGGACAGGATGCCAGTCCATCGCAAAGCACCCCAAGCAGGACTCAAACCCCAGACCTGCCAGAGAGCAGGACCCAGCCAAACCCGCTGTGCCACTGCACCCCCCTTTGCAGACCACACACACACACACACACACACACATCATCTGAAGCCACCCATCCCATACGGGGTCAGGGGGAGCTGGAGCCTAACCCAGCAACACAGGGCATAGGGCTGGAGGGGGAGGGGGACACACCCAGGACGGGACGCCAGTCCGCCGCAAGGCACCCCAAGCGGGATTCGAACTCCAGACCCACCAGAGAGAAGGACCCGGTCCAACCCACTGCGCCACCGCACCCCCCCCTTTGCAGACCAATGTTGTTCTAATAATAATAATAATAATAATAATAATAATAATAATAATAATAATAATAATAATAATAATAATAATACAGATATTTCATTGGTTAAGTTTCTTGTGGACTTTTTAAACCACACACACGTTTTTCCTCCCCATTTTGACATATTCTAGGCTACGGTTTATGGCGAAGCTACTTGACTGTTTTGAATTCACACTAATCACATGGAAAAGACTGATAAATGTTAACTATGGGATCATTTGCGAATTTGTAAAGGATAATAAAGCTAATAAAATCAGATAAGAAGTCAAGTGTCACTCTTCATTTTATTTTTATAAGGGATCGGTGATCTGAAGATATAATCAAAGTGCAAGAACGGAAACCCTGAAAAACATGCTGTTTGAGATGCTGGCTCGGTCATTTTCAGCTGAAGTCTTAATGCTTGTACGACACAAGGTTCATGTTAGTCTCTCCCTGTACCCACCCCCATCCACCATTGTAAGAACATGGGACGCTGTCTTAATAACTTCGTACACTCTCTTGGAGATTTCCCAGTTTTAACAGTGCAATCCTATAAAATGCACCAGAGAATGGGTCAAAAGAACCAATAATAATGCATTAGGGGAACAGCCTCGAGTCTTCTTTACTCAAGCACTTGAGCTCCTGATATGAACAAACTGTCCTTTCAGAGTTTAGATTAGATTAGATTTAACACCTTTATCTCGCTGAAAATATTTACATGTCATCAGTGTACATATTTGAAGAATACCTCCCAATGTGAAAATGAAATTTCATATCCTTATTTTGACATTAATTCAGCAAAAAAAGGAATTAATTAATTACCCAGAAGCCTCAAGGACTAGTCAATAGCCTTCCAATAGTCTTTTACACTACTGTATTCAGTAGCTTTTTCTGGATTCTGATATAGCGTTTTGTGATTTACTGTCTCTCACTAGCCTTGGACAAAATTAAACTGCCATTAAGGATGCCCTGTTGGAACTCTTTTTACCCTACAATTGAGCTTAACCTGTCTGGAAGTCTGGCCCAGAATTAAACATTCATAAGGAACTAATGAGCTGGTATTTGAAATTAATTTGCAATGAGTTACTGGTAAAACTACACAATCCATTCTCAGGGTCTCACCTGTGCTCATGATCCTGTGCAGATGGATCAGGCTCTTGAAGGTCAGGTAGGAGATGTGCGAGGGACCCCATCCTCCCACTTCAGGGTCATAGTTCTCCTCATACCCCACCCATCGCCCTGTCTCCTGCCAGTAGGCCTGCTGGTTCTGGTCCTTCATGAGTTCCTTCAGCTCCACGTATGCCTACGGGACAGGAACCACAGACAGGGATGGACACTTGAGCCTCGAAACTGTTGCGGTTCGTTTCGGTAGAGCCACGTGAGCATTAAGGCAGAAGATGCCTGGTTACGGGGTTGAACACGACGAAAGCCCACAATCGCGCACAGATTCAGAGTGTGAACAGTAGAGAGGGGTCTCGTCCAAGGGGACTCCTTTCAGCCAAACTGCAGACAGGAAGCACCATCCAGCTCGTGCCCACAGCTTTCGGGAAACATGTTTGGACTCCAAACAAGCAGTGCGTGCACTGCACGGAGACGAAGGCTGCAAGCTAAGGTTGCAGGTTCTACATGTGTGGAAGCCAAAACCACAGAGCAGAAGTCCTGGTCAGAAGAAGATCGATGCATGTTGTCGGCAAGAATCATAGGAAATCAGTGCAATTCCACTATTTACATGAGCTTGCTAGACTTGTTGGCAGCACTGCTGAAGTGTACATCTGTCTAAGAGCCGACTGACACCTCGGACACAAAAGCCAACTTAGGAGTCCCCTCCAAAGTGGATGTGGGGTCAACGTTCGGAGCAGCAGAACTCCAAACACAATTCTGCAGTCAATTCCATGTGCAAAACCTCATTACTTTACCATCCGTGCAGCATAACTGGAAAACAAACAGTGAAAATGTCTTTGAATAGACCATTGCATTTGGTTGTTTCTGACAACAGAGTGTATTTTCAAAACATACCTCATGTCCTGGGATATAAACAGGTTAAGGTCTGCCTCATGTAAAGTACCAGCATCAACGAATGTTACGCTTTACACAATTTAGTCTGTAGTCTTGTATGTGCTTCCTGAATAAAATGTACCTGCCTGACTCATTGCGGAGACATAGGACAAAAATGAATGGAAAATATGGGAAAATACTTTTCACCTGGAGAAATTCCTACAAATTCTTGATTACAAAGCCCATTGATCAATAAACATTCATTTATTGGTATCGAATAAAGTCTGAAAGTGGATTGCAATCTTTAGAATAATTCTTCAGTGTACATTTTAAAAAGTATTTAGGTTATTGAATTATTACCATGGAAATGCTAAAAATTAAGAAACAAGAAAGACAGAAAAAAAATCTATCACCACGTACACATATTACACAGAACTTTGCACGTCAATATCACAACCTCGATAACACAAACTGTAAGCACATTTTTCACAGCTTTCCAGCCTAAAAGGTAGATATGTTGAATTTTTCTTCCCCGTTCCTTACTGTTAAGCTTAGAAAAGCTTAGAAAAATCAAATATGACTCAAATGTTGACAGACAAAATAGCCTGCTAGACAATAAAGCATAAATGAATAAAGAATTAGAAAATAATTATGTACAAATATTTCTGATCAATACTAAATTATAAGTGAAGTCCTGCTCAGGTAAGATTACATCAAAACTGCTTCGGTGAAATTGTCTATTTAAAAAAATAAAAAGTCTATTTTACATAATCTCCTTCCAGCAGGAGCATTTGGACAGGCTTGTTATCAAACTTTGTCTTTCACAGTATTCTTATAACTGGCCTGCAGATTTTTTTTTTTTCTCCAAAAATATGCACCTAAAATTTAAATTTTTTTCCTAAAAATGTTCCTGATTTTTTTGTTTCGGCTGAGTTTCGCACAAAAATTGTGAAAAAGATAAGCTCTTTAAATTCAGATGAAGGAATGAAAATTGGAAACTTACCTGCAAGTATTAACCAAGAAGCAACTGACCCCTCAAAGCAAAAAAGTGCGGCTTGACTTTATATACACTTGACCTCTTTGCCCTGAGATGGAGACACAAAGACACACCTACAGAAGAACTCAGAACACTCTCTCACACACACAGACACACACACACTAACGCACCACACACAAGCCCTACCATTCAGGGCAGTGTGTTCCTGATTTTACCCACAATATATTGATAGTAAATATCACTACTTGATAACCACAGACCGGTCAGACTGTGTCATTATCCCTGGCTGTCTTATCTTCATGCTGCTGTTTGGAATAAATAAAGGATAGGATTAAAGAACGGCGCTCACCTTCAAGATCCGGGTAAATGGTGACTCTCTGGAAATGCGGGTCTCCCCCACATTGAATCTGGGACAGTTCCAGGTCATTGCTGAACCTACAACACCCCTCGGTCCTTTGAAGACAGTTTCTCACAAGAACCGAACAGGACAGCACAACCTAAGAAACGTACTCTGCAATTCACAAAATTTCCACGTTCACCTTTGCTAACTAATTCTGATACAGAATGAAGGAAAAATACCTCAATTAGGTGGTGACAGCAGTGCAGATGAGACATGTTTCTGTCATTTTTTTTTTAATTTAGGAATGAGTTATTGAATGAATAGAAGACAGATAAAGCTGAGCCCATTAACAAGGCATTTCTAGGAGAGCAGTAGTAAATATAATAAGTTCCCTTTATTCTCTGCAGATCATTAATAACATGGGGTCACGAATGAATTAGGATGCAGCTATATAGTATGGTCCAAAATGAAGAGTGTGTCATCCTATCACGAGTGATCCAGAAAGTGGTAAACATCAGAGCTGAGGATGGAGGTTGAGAAGAATATGAGGTGATATCAGAACCTCTCATCTTGGCTTTGAAAAAGTATGTTTGGCCCACCTTGTTCCTATTAGAAATAGCTCCTGCAAGCTACCACCTGTTATCCTGACTATGGCATAGAGGACATGGCCTTGCAAATTGTAGGTTACTAGTTCGATCACAAAAATGTTGACTTGTTGAAGAATGGATACTTGTTTTCAATGTACAGTTAATGAACACCATATAGCAGGAAATCAGTAGTAGGCATCGCAATGTCTTACAGAGAGAGAGAAGAGTTACAAATTGGGGAAGGAGAGTAGTCAACGTCTACTGCCATTCAGAAATGCCAAGATGGCACACGTGTTGAAAGTTGAATGGCGGTATGTGTTTGAGCTATAAACAGTAGCACAAGGGCTCATGAAAAATTGACCAAAGACTTGACTTACCACTCCAAATGTGGACTTGGCTGCCATTGAGGTTATGTTTGGGTTCTTGATTTTTTTCCCGTCCATTTTAGCTATTCATGGTTATATAGTGAAAATAAACTTGCTCATTGTTCCAAAATAAAATGGAAACTTTCAAATGTTGATTAAAAAAACAAGGAAAATATACCAATGTTAATTACTTCACCCCGTCCAGGGTGTATCTCCTCCCCCTCCGGCCTTGTGCCTTGTGTTGCCATTGCCGGTTTAAGCTCTGGTTCGCCGCGACCCCACTCGGGACTAGCGGTTCTAGACATTGTGTGTGTGTGTGTGTGTGTGTGTGTGTTATTACTTCACCTAGGAATTTACAATTGATCTTGTCTTAGATACATATTGTTTTAGATAATTTTTGGTTAATCATTTCAAGAATAACCAAGCTAACCAGAGGTGGGTAGAAACACCTTACATTTACTCAATTAATTCTCAGAAGTACAATTTCTGAAGAAGCTGTACTTTCTTGAGAAGTTTTTGGCATGGATATTTTTACTTTTGAATGCTTGAGCCAGAAAAATGTACTTTCACTACATCACATTTATATCAATACTTACGAACTTCTTACATCTTATGTTTTAATTTTCCTTTAAACTAATCAAGTTATTATAGCTGCACACAAGTCGTCTTCTATACATTTCATTGGCAATTGGTCATCACTGGAACTTTTGCGTAAACCAATAACAATTTCTCTTCACTGTCATCTGATTTCCTTTTTGTTTCCATTGGCCACAGCCTGCAAGGAAGGAGACCAATCAGAGATTAGTGTTTGGCTTCCTCCCGCCTTTATTGACAACGTACTTCAAGGTCCTGCTGGGAAAAAATGTGAGTTTTAGTGATTCAAATAGAGTCTAAAACCAGCGCACAAAGGGATGAAAGATTTGACTTTTTCACCTGCAGGTCTTAGCTGTTTATGGGCATGTTTTGTCAGGTTGTGAACATGAAAGACTATGTCTTGCACTGTTTGAAAAAATCTGATGGCACCTCCCAGGCCTGCAATATATACCTTAAAAATATATATGTACACACAATGTATGCAATCACTTGTCCTGAGGAGAACTGGAGACCAACCCGACAACACAGGGTGCAAGGCTGAGGGGACGCATGCCGAGCAGAACACAGCTAGCCCTGGCCAAACCTGCTACGCCACCATGACCTCCATATATACAGTATATATACATGTACACACACACACACACACACACACAGTGTATATACAGAATACAAGTACAATGTGTATTACATATATAAATATATCCATGTTCGACTTGTATTCCATGCTGGCAAAGGAGCCATATATATATTGCACTTTCTTTAGTTATCTATTTAAATATTATTTAAAATAAAAAAAGATTATTTTTCTTCTAGAAAACAAAATATTTGTCCATTTTAAGTCTTCCTCTAGCGGAGAGCACTGCGAATTGAGGAAAGAAGGTGAACAGTATCTACAAAAATGGCTGCAGCCGTAAAAAAAAATAGCCGTAAGTGGTACAATTTTACATGTTTATTACAACTGGTGTGTAGTGTGGAAGAAAACAATAACTCCTGTGGCCGATCAGGTAAAATGTTTTATTGGTTCAGCCATGTACAACACAGAATATCGCTATCGTTAGGAAGTCACAAAGTGCAGAAAGGAGGAACCCCCAGGATATTTAGGTGCTTAGACCATACTAGTGAAGAGATGCAGTTGATTTGAGAGTGGTGACAACAAAGGAGACAGCAGTGTTATGGACAAATCTCACAAACATCAACAGCTTAATATGATACAAGCTAGAAGAGGTAGTGTTAGAGTAGTGCCATGTCCTGAGCAAGATTTTGGGCTTCCTTCTAGGTTGCTACAGTAATTTCATCATGAGGGTCACATCAAGAGGAGAAGCATCTGAGTAACATAGTTGGGAGAAGGACGTAATTACAGGCTGTACCATGTCTATGATTCTTATTCCTTTAGGTTCAACATGATCACAAAGTCAGCAGAGGTAGGCTGTAGAGGTCCATGAATTAAGTCAGGTGTCAAGCAACCATCCATCAGAGTCCTCAAGGACAATTAAACAGTGACTCCATTGTACATCCCAGGATGCAGGTGCATTTTTTCAGAGGGTGGAAGGGTCATCATGTAGGCTAGGATGAGTCACAAGCTATCTAATCCTTGATACTGAGGAATGCAGAGCCTAAATGATGCATAAGGCACAGAGTGACTCCACCCATCATGGAGAGGCAAGTGTTTGATGACAGCTTCAGGGATACAGGAGAGATTCAACTTGCCAAGGCTCGGATAGGTTTCCAGCAGCAGTGGATCTCAGGATTTCCGGGTAAGTTTAAAGCACGGGTAGGTCAGCGGGTCTGTGTCTGCAGGAAATTCACTCCTTTGTCCCAAACAGTTAAGGTAAACTAGTGGATGTGCACACTTTGCTGTTGTGATTCTAAGGATCTTGTAATGAAGTAAACTGGGTCAGACGGAGAGGATGTCCTTGGACATAGACTGCTTAAGTTCCTTCTGTGAGTTCTGCAAGGTATGCCGTGGTGCGACGTACTCGGTGATGTTGGGAAGGCTTGGCACCACGCAGCAGCTGAGGGCACTGCGGAATATGCCCATGTCGTGGGCTTCACACCACTTGTTTGTGCTGTGGTTGTAGTACTCCACATTGAAGATGGTGGCAAACCCATTGAAGCCACCGACCACGAAGAGGAGACCATCCATTACCTCTATGCCAAAGTTGCTCCTTGGGGTGAACATGGGCACAGGCACGATGTGCCAGCTGTTGGTTACCGGGTTGTAAATCTCTGCATTCCGGAGTCGGTTGACCCCATCAAAGCCCCCAACCTGGGAGAGAGCAAGGATCAAGCATCAGTTTGAACAGCAAACAGATGGCCACATTCTAAAATATTTTTAGCTGAGGGAGTTAAAAAAAAAAAAAAAAAGGCGTGTTGATTTGTGTTTGTGCTTTCGATTTATGTTTCACTGATCTCAGGTGTTTGACAGCAGGTACTCACTGCATAGACGTGCTCTCCATATGCAATAACCCCAACTCCACTACGGCGACTCCTCATCGGGGCAATTAGGGTCCACTGGTTGGTGTCAGGGCTGTAGTACTCAGCAGTGAAGAGGCACTCATTTCCATTAAACCCCCCACAGATGTACACCTTGATGCAATGGAATTAAACATACAAAGAGATCTCCATATACTCTCAGCAAAGACTTGTAAGGACCACCTGAAGCATTAAGAAATGTAAAGACCTGAGACAGTTCTAGTTTAGTTGTTATTAACATATCGTGGATGGCTTCTGACTTTTTCAGTGTAAATTTTAATTACTGTCAACATTCTTGTTTTCTTCTAGATGGATCATCTCGTACATCAGCTGAGTTTGATAAAGAACGCACTTCTTTTTCCATTGTTACTATGTATTGAATGAATTTCTGAAAGTACATTCAAATGAGACTTAATGGGAACATTCCATCATTTAATTGGTTAGAAGATACATGTGTAAGGACTTGTGGATACCTTGCAATCCATTTACACTTTCATCACTCTAGAAAGCAAGATATATGTAATTAAAGCAGTTTGTGTTATTAATCTTGAATTTCTCAAGGCATGGCTTACAACTTCTCACAAGAGTATAGACTGAATTGTCTTTGCTGTTGCTACTGACAATATTTCTTCCTAGAATGCCCAGGAGGAGCCACTGGTACTTTGATCCCCAGAGGTTTCTTCCTTGACTGTTGATTGAGATTTTTGCTTTCCTTGGTTGCCAGCTAGCTTACTCTGGAGTTTTACCACATAGTGTAGTTCTTATGGTCTATAGTGTATAGCTAACCTTTTTATGTATAGGCTTTCTTGATATCTGCTATATCTGTTTTTCCCGAGCCTCTTTATCCCTTGTTTAGCACTGTGTCACTGTGATTTATGAAAAAGAAATTGAATTGCAGCAACCTACCTTTCCATGTAAGGAGGTGGCACTGGCGTCACTCCTCTGCTGGTGCATGGGTGAGATGACAGTCCACAGGTTGGTTTCAGGTTCGTACCGCTCTGCCGTGTTGAGACGTACGTAACCGTCATATCCACCCATGGCGTAGATGAAGCCGTCCAGCACGGCGACGCTCACGTAGCATCGACGCGAGTGCATGGGAGCAGCTTGATGCCAGGTGCGTGTCACAGGATTGAACTTCCGCACGGTGCTGAAGTATTCCATGCTGTCAAAGCCGCCGATGCAGTAGATGAAGCCATTGAGGTATGCAGTGCCGTGATACGCTCGAGGGCTCTCCTCCTCAACTGTCACGTTGACCCAACAGTCGGCTCGGGCATCATACGCTTCAATGCCATTGGTGGGGCTACTTCCACTCCAGCCCCCGATAGCCAGTAGAATGGCATTGGGCAGACGTGGGTGCGTAAGTGGACTTTGAAAGTTGTGGGTGTCATTCAAATTAAGGTCATACATGGCCTTTAGGGTGTTGATTATGATGGGCTTGCATTCTTTGCTGTCCCTCACTATCTCATTGTTCTTCACGTTATTCATAAAATAGTTGATGTCCATCGATGCTAGCCTCACCTGGACAGAGCGACCACTTTTATCATTATTATTAACTATTACTTAGCTGATACCTTTGTCCAAGGAAACTTACAACTGAAGGTTTTCAATGCTAAAATACTTTTTACCCATGACTGTGTAGCATACAGTTATTTACTGGTGTAATTTAGGGAAGGTTCCATTCTGAAGGGTACCCAAGGGATTCAGACCCATGTGCCAAGTATTTGACAGGTGCAAGCTGGAACCATCCCATGTTCGACTTGTTTATTGACCTTGCTAGTTACAGTTGGGGAATCTTATGGCATCATATAATGAATCCAAAAATGTGGTTTTTATATACAGTATACGTATGTATTATAGGTCAGTGCCATAGGTGGTAAGTTGGGTAATATTGGTCCCTCACTGCACCAGGGTGGTATGACTGAATGTAGCTTCAATCCCAAGTTAGTCTGTGTGTAGTCTGCATGTTTCAGTTCAATCGGTGACTGTAAAATTGCAGAGGGGCAGGACACAGTGTAATGGTCAAAGGCATCATCTTGCAGTGCAAAGGGTTAAATTCTGGCTCCTAGTGTAGTATAGTGTAATTTCCAAAGCAAGATACCTGTGAAGTGCTCCCAGCTGGATAAATGAGTAAATAATTTTACATTCTAGTTTACATTTATTTATTTAGCAGACGCTTTTCTCCAAAGCGACTTCCCATGAACTTTATGTAGTGTTATCAGCCCACACACCTAAGTAGTTTAGCACATAAACCAAATATTGTTGTTAGTAATCTGGGACAAAGGGGTCAGCTAAATAATAATAATAATAATAATAATAATAATAATAATAATAATAATAGCAAAACACTTCACTACCACACTGATATCAAGAAGGGTGAATGTTTCTGAACAGCATTTTACAAAAGTATTCAAAAGTCGATGATGGTATTATTTAACTGCAGTCACCTTGGGCAGCAGCACAGAGATGTGGTGTTTGCGGGTGGTGGGTGCGTGAGCGATCCACTGAAGGATGGCCTCAAATACCACATTTTCCTGTTTGATGTTGAGATTGTCCTTCTCTATGATGTCGCAAAACTGCAGCACATCCAGGTCCAGGAACTCCTCAGAAGTGTGCACAACTTCCTCAAAGTGCTGCAAGATGAAGAGGCGGGCGTGCTGCCGCAGCTCCGAACAGCAGTAGAAGTCGGCAAACCTGTAGATGCCGATGCAGTTCTCCACGCAGAGCTTGTTCTCCAGGAAGCTGCAGCAGGCCCGCACGATGCCCATGACGTTGAACTGGTCAGCGGCTACCAGGAGGCACTCCACATTGTCCTCTGTTACAGGCACCGAGCACGTGTAGGCGTACTCGATAATCAGTCTCATCATCTCTGGTGACACTCCAGGGATGTTGTAAATATGCTTCTTAGTGTCAGACCAGCCACTGCTGAAAAGAGCACTGCAGAACAATTCACACAGGTGGTTTACTTAGTCATTTACCTATCTGTGTATTTTAGTTATTATTATAAGAATGACTATAAGGCAAAGCTTAAAATGGGCTTTTTTTAGTTATTGAAATACAAGGTTAACAAGCCTTTCTAGAATTTCCACAACACAATAAAAATGCATGTAAAAAAAAAAAATTCCGTAAATTCAATCTGACCGTGTGCAATTTCTGAAAAGTATTACCTAGCAACTCATATCGTGAATTGGATGGGAACATTCTCATCAACCATTGTTGCTTTGTGGTTTGCGTTTGGATATTTCATAATTATTTCTGTTTCAGTTAATGCTTGTACTGTTAATGATTGCGATGAAGTCTGGAATTACTGGAGGGGTACTGTACTTGCACCATTGCTGGCGATGTTTTAGTAGAAAACGTGAACATGCATACTTTTGTAATCCATGTTCTTGGGTTTCCACTGTCTCTGTCTGGGAGAGTGCTACGAATTACTGCTCTCTACAGCGTTAAAAAGACAACTGTACATGGACGTTGTCTCCTAATGAAGAGCATGAAGAATTTTGGTAAGTTATGGGTTGTCACACTGGTGTCAGAAGTGGGATATAAGGACCAACAAGGGGTGCACTGGAAGGGGAGCTGTGGGATGTTAAGAAAGCATTTGTACTGATGGAGCAGAAGCTGAAACTTCTTTACCAGCCCCTTGGTGAAATAATTCACCTCTGGAAATAATGCTCAAGTTGCTTGAATCCCAGCACCACCCCGTTTCAGTTAATCCTCCTAGCCTTGACGCAGAAGTACACCTGTCGAGCTATTCTGGACTGGCAAGTGCGTGGACTGTCGATGCCTAACAACCGGTGTGTGGTGGTGTTTCTTGCGAGTTTCCAGTGAAAGACACGATAAGCCGGACATACGAGTATATGGAGGGAACAGGGACATTGAGATTCTTGCCACAGATATTGACAGCTATGGATGGCTTGTTTACCCCTCCTAGCTTTTTTTCTGGAGGAGCTATTACTCCATGCCTTCTTGTGGGACTGGAGCTGCAAAGACTATACTGCACTTACTTACAGTTGGTTGCTAGCAAAGCTGTGCAGTTCCAGAAGTACTTAGGCTGGTCCAAGAGAACCCCCCCATGGTGGCGTCTTGACTTTGCCATTGACTTTAGGGGCTGTCTGAAAAGTCTGTCCCCATAGGTGGGACATATTTAGAGGCAGGGTAGGTTGGAGCCTTCCTATTACCCTTTACTGTTTTGCATGTTCTCATTTTATTGATGTTTGAAAATTGTTTGTGTGTGGAAGGTTAATGTTTGTTCTGTTGCCAAGTGTACTTTAAGCTGGAATTACTAGGCTGTACTAATGTTGGTTGGTTTTGCATCAACCGTGTGTGTATTGTTGTAAGCGGTGTCTGTCAAATGTTTTCCACTGTATGTGCTTGGGAAGGGGGTTCTACAAATGATTGCCTGCTCTGCTCAGAGACTGACATAAGTACGTGTTGTCCCCCAACAAGGTCATCCATCGTAGCAATATGAAGTTATGCATATCTGAAGTAAATTGTATGATTTTTCTAAAGTCACATTAAAGTACTAGATTTTTTAATATAATTAAAATTTTTGGATGTGATTAGCCTTGCAGCAGACATTAAATCAGAGTGCCAAAGTCATGCATTTTTTGCTACAAGACAGAATAAAAGTCCACATTATTGTGGAAAATGGACAATTTCAGCATTCGTAGATCATTGTGCAGTCCACAATAGCTCACCAAAAGTAGAAGCTGCAGCCACAGAGGATAATCCTGTGGACATTGAATTCCACACCATTGACCTTAATGATGGCATCACAGAGCTTCCCCTCCAGTCGCAGCTCATGGAAAACAGTCATGGCACTCATCTCTTGCTCTATGTTACATCTCTGGACTTTTGCTGATGGGAACATTTTTTCCATTTCAGTTGGTTGTATCAGGATTTTTTTGTCTTTTTCTCAATATCACTCAGTGTGATGCCTGAGATGTTTATTATTTGTTGTGTACGTGACAGACTGACAGGACTATTAGCATTTCAAGTTTCCCACTTTTCCATGAACGTTGCCCTGGCAACAGTAAACTTATGATAAAGGTACACCTGAAAAAAACATCTTCATGTTTTAATTAATGTTTCAACTGAGTATACTTTATGCTGTATATATCAATCCATCCATTATTAGTAACCTCTTGTTCAGTGCGGAGTTGCAATGGGGTTTATGCATTTCAGTTTTTAAATAGGGTAAGTTTATATTTTACATTCTCAGCTAGCAAAAGAGAGGTAACCCAAAAATTAGGTGATCGGACTTAACAGTGTTATTAACAACTCCAGAGCGAATTCAATAAAACATGACAAAATTAATCTCTGAAGTGTATTCATGTATTAAAGATTATCATAAATTATTTCCATAAATTTCCATAAATTACACATTTCTCTCTGAAAAACACGGATTGCAGGAAAAGTTTCGGTTTACTGTTAAAATGTCTCGCTGGACAGTTAGTAAGCAAGCAAACCTTTTCATCAAAGCAAGCAATAGTACTGATATTTAATAGGTGACATGAGCATTTGGTAGAAATAAATGTTTAGAATCCTATTTTATTTACTCTTACGGTACCTTAAGGTTTCCCATTTGCAGCTGGTCTTGGGGCCAGTTGTGTGCACTAAGGTTATTCCAGTGCAGAACGGTCTCCACTTTTCACAAATTAGTACTTCGATATAATATTGGGACAGCTGGTAGCGCAGTGGTTAGAAGCTGGTGTTCTTGAACCCAAAGGTTGCAGGATTACATCTCACCTCTAGCTGTAGTACCCTTAAGTGAGGTACTTGCCCTAAATTGTTCCAGTAAAAAAAAAAACCACGCTGTATAAATGGGTAAATAACTGTAGGTACCTTAACATTACAAATCACTGGAAAAAAGCATGAGCTAAATGAACAAATACGTTGTATTGAAGAAAATGATTTCCTTCACATTTTGAATTTTTCTATAAAAATCCCCGTCTTGGTCTCAAAATCTCTGCTTGTAGGTGAAGCAAACATGTGTTGCCTGCGTTCAACATTGAGCTGAAAGATGACAGTGAAGGGTAGTTGTACAGAATAGCATTGCAGGAATACCTCATTCAACTTGCTTCCATGTTGTTTACAGCTCGCATTTTGGGCTTGTGAGTGTTGGTGATTCCAATAACACCAGTTAATAGAGGCATGCTGTTGCTATGGCAACAAAAATGGAGATAACAATGAAACATAAATGTGCCCAGAACATAAAAAAAAATTGCACGTTTGTGGGGTGAATTAGTTAACGGTTCTGATTTAACATTAATAGAGTTTGCGGTGATAACATATTCTTTTTTAATTATTTTTTGCATCTCCAAAACCACCTTCGCTCTGAGAAACTTGAACACTTCCAGATGTTTGTAAAATGTTTTGAGAATTGTCGAGGACTGACTTTTGTATCATTAGTAGCAGACACTGAAGAGACACTTCAGCAGGACAAGACGTGTCTCTTAATTGATAAGTCAAATTCTGTCGGCTGTTCCTGGTTGTGGTGTGATAGGACCTACTAAATGAATATTGACCAGAGGTGGCTACAGTGATGAAGAGCAACACTCTAGTAAAAGTACACTAGCTCCTCACAAACCCAGTCAGGACCACACACCTGTGTGAAACTGTTTACAAAAAACTAAAAGATGACATTTACATTACTTCAGTACCTTTTTTCTCCAAAGGCACATCATTAAGCACTCACAATCAGTGCAATCTTAATAATTCAATTGCACTTTTTTATGGGCTAGGTTCTGTTTGAGTCTTGGATATTTCTATTATGAATTTAAAATAAAAAAATACTAATAGTAATTTCAGGCTAATATTTTTATCAATTTCAATTCCCTGCAATGAACTGGCATCCAGTCCAAGGTGTATCCTTCCATACACCCCTTGTCCCTGATTTATTTATTCACTCATTATCAATAATAGCTCATGTTCTGTTACTTTAGTGACAACAACTGCTGCAGTAAAAGCAGTCATCCAAAAATGTACTTAAGTGAAAAAACATCCGGTCAAAAATGTACTCAAGTTTCAAGTTACATTGTCTCCTCAACTTACCAGCCTTTTACTGCTGAAGTCATGATCATTAAAAGCTTAATAGTACAGATATTTCTTGATTTATTTGCTTTTGTATAGCTGAAATAAATTACACAAGCCTGGTGAGACTTGGTGGGTGGACAGGAATCACATTCCTTGATCGTGAAGACATTGTAGTTAAAACTTAAGACATTTGAAAATTTGTGTGTTCATTAGTTGAGAAGTCAATGTGCTTTCATTCAATTTTTTCTTTTCAATGTTCTGAAGCACCAATGACAACAGTTCAAATACACCAAACCCTCATATAACAGGGTCCCATTCAACGAAAAACTGCTATACTGTGACTGATGGAAATATATACCCATTTCTCATACAACAGGCGTATTATTCAGTACAACAGCATTTTTACTTGTTGTTCAGTTATTTTATTTCCATACCTGTCTCTCACATTTTGACAAAGACACAACAGACAGTAAAACGTCACTCCCTGTAGAGACCCCCAACAACACTGCTCCCATTCACGGTTACCGGTTCAGAGCTGTCATTCAGAACAACAAGAAAGCGAACTTGGAATAACCACTTGAGGAAACATTTGAGAGAATTTCAGCGAATAGTACTTTCATTTAACTGTGTACAGAATCTTAATTCTGTATAATGTTAAGGCAACATGCGGGAACGACTTCCTACCTCCCACCACACTGACAGTCAGTCAATCACAGCCATTAATTAATGTAGAGCTAATATCGCAATTGAAGTCGGGCGCCCAGCAGCCCCTCTAACACTGCAGCGTTTCTGTACTTTGCAGAGTGATCCTTCATAAACATCCATAAACCAAGTTGACAAAATTCATCCAGAGCACCTCACCTCCCACACATTTTGCTTATGGAGGAGACTCTGAACCACCATCAGTCTGTAATGAACAATTATTTGCAATTAGTAGTTAAGTATAATCAATCAATCAATCAATCAATCAATCAATCAACCAACCAACCTACAAATATTTTTTCTAACAAATCTTGTAAAATATTTTGGTGTTATCATTGTCATCTATAAAAAATAAGCTTTATTCTGGTATTATGTTAAGTGCAATATTTTTGGTAAAGATTTGCAAGAGATGTCAAAACTATAGGGGATCATAATTTGAACAAACTTATATTCATGAATTCCATGGAATTCTGTAATGTCTGGGCACCCTTCTGGAGCTTATTAGACATTAGTGCTACGTGATCATAGATAGTAACATTTTGACCTTCAGCCTTTGCTCTGTTTATATGAATTATATTTCAATTTCGTAATGTCTTTGCTGTAATGTTACTAATGAAGCTTGTTGGTATTCGGATAGTTTTATGCAGCTACTCGTCTGATGAACATTGGTTCATGTGGTGGAAAGAAACAAGCTAACTGTACTTTAGAAACACGTCTGCATCTAAGCGTCTCTTCCTGCTAATGTAATGAATACATTGTATTTTCTATGAGATGTATGTCGCTTTGGAGAAAAGCATCTGCTAAATGAATAAATGTAAACGTAAATGTTACTCTGATCCAGTGCAGTTCATAAAATTTAAACAAAAACATTATAATATAACTTTTATACTGAATACCATAGGTTCTTTGTGGAGTTTGTATGTTCAATCTGGGCTGCTTTGGGTTTCCTTGCAGAGTCCAAACATGAGCAGTTCATAGGAACTAAATATTCTAGCGTTCTGTGGTGGAGGTACCATCCATTAGGCATTTTATCCTCTGATTTATTGCATTTATAATCAAGCGACTGTTGGCAATTTACTTATCCAATCCCAGTACAATTTACCCAAGATAACCTTAAGAAAATCCCAAATGAATGAGGGTTAGACAATCATCCAAATTCCATTTGGAAAATTAATTTTCCACAACAAAAGTGAGCACTAGTTCCATCTGCCCATGTCAGTGCAGTAAACAGATGCTTTATTTTCATTCTCAGGTGACGGGTTGTGTGAGCACAACTGGGGTCTGGTAAATGAGGACTTTGGGTCACGAAGAGAAGATGTCCTTGGATACAGACTGCCCAAGTTCCATCTGTGGGCTCTGCGGCGAATGCCGAGGAGCGGTGTAATCAGTGATGTTGGGAAGGCTTGGCACCACGCAGCAGCTGAGGGCACTGCGGAATATGCCCATGTCGTGGGCTTCACACCACTTGTTGGTCTTCTGGTTGTAGTACTCCACGTTGAAGATGGTGGCAAACCCATTGAAGCCGCCCACCACGAAGAGGAGACCATCCATTACTTCTATGCCAAAGTTGCTGCGTGGACTGTTCATGGGCACAGACATGATGTGCCAGCTGTCAGTCACCGGGTTGTAAATCTCTGCATTCTGCAGGCGATCAATCCCATCAAAGCCCCCCACCTGGGACAGAACAAGGGTCAAGCGTCAAAAATATGGCCAAATGCTGCATGCCTAGACTGTTTACTGATTTGCGTTTGGCTGATCTCAGGTGTGTGACAGCAGTTACTCACTGCATAGATGTGCTCTCCATATGCAATAACCCCAACTCCACTACGGCGACTCCTCATCGGGGCAATTAGGGTCCACTGGTTGGTGTCAGGGCTGTAGCACTCGGCAGTGAAGAGGCATTCGTTTCCATTTGATCCCCCACAGATGTACACCTTGGAGAAGAAATAAACATGCAAACAATCTGTAACTGACCATCTTTACATACGGTGTAAGCATCTGGGACAATTTTACTTTATACAGGCAGTCCCCGACTTACGAACATCCGACTTACATACAACTCGTAGTTACGAACCAGCCCCCTGTAAAATAAAAATCTGAGTTACATACAGTGGTTCGTAATAATTAACGGGTGCTACTTTGCGACACGCATCTAAACATTGCGCGTGTAGAGCTGTTTGTCGGCATGCGGGCGGGGCACGTGATCCCGAGGTAGGACAAAGACTTCCTTCTTTTCAGTCAGACTACGTTGCTGATAACAGTGTCTCATGTGTTACTGTATTTGGCTTTAATTATTTTTGTTTTTACCCTCCTAACCATGGTACCAAAGCGTAAATGTGATGCAGCTGATGGCGATGCATCAAAGAAAAGGGTAATGACTAAAACTAAAGTGGAAATAAGAAAGCAATCGGAAAAAGGTGAAATGCCAACGAACATTAGAAAAGTGTTGGTCTACAGTCGGTCAACGATCGGGACAATTTTAAAGGACAAACTGAAAATAATGGAGCATGTAAAAGGCTTTGTCCCGATGTCTCTCTCGCTGCCTCTATGATAAATGCTGTAGAAACTTTTATTATTATTATCTCTTTCTATGTCTCCGTTATAAATACGGAACGTAGTTACATTAATTATTGTTATTATTATCACATCATTACATTGTATTATTATTACTGTATTGTTATGTTAAAGATATTTTAGTGTATCAGGAAGTGTTTCTTTTAAATTTTTTATGCATAGAGAGGTACACTATATACTACGACAAACATTTGACTAACTGACCTTAGACACGGACCGTACCTAACAGTTCCGACTTATGTAACAAATCCGACTTAAAGACAACTTCGGAACGGAACTTGTTTGTAATCCGGGGACTGCCTGTAGTAATTCCTACTGACATACTGAGGATGGTTTCTAATTTAGAGCGATTAAAATATAAGCTATTAAAATTCTTCATCTTTTCTCAGTGATTCATCTTATACATACTGACCGTACACACTCGTTTAAGAGAATGTAAGTCCGAAAGCATCACATCCACAGCTTCATCAAGTTACACAGCAAAGCACAAATTTTGAAGAGAGTTGAGATTGAGTCAACTCAGTTATAATAAGACAGTGAAAATATTCCAATATGTAATTGTTTAGCAGTCACATAAAGAGGCTTGAATGACTTGCAACTTATTTACACTTGAGAGCTGGTGCTGAGGAGACCGGAGCTTCGAGATACTCTTGCTCTAACTGAATGATGACAGCCAGCTGCTGACAGTTAAGGGCCCATGTAGAAGGATTATAAGGCATCTTGCTCGAAACTTTTGGAAAGGGTGTTATGGAAAGCAGCTGGTGTAGTTGCTGCCCAAAAAGGTTTTGTGTTGATTTGTTGTTTTTGTTCTATTTCATTTAAAATAAACCTGTTTTGTGTAAAGTCCTGCTATCTCATACTTTGGTCCTGGCCATGTAGCTGTCATGGGCACACAACACACTTCATGTAGCTGAGTATATGCTATGAAACCAGCTTGGGTTTGGCATCTTGCTGAACACACCTTGTCCCAAAACTCATATCTTTCAGATACATTTCCTTTCCACACTCTTGACAGCTTCAAAAGTTAGTTCTTTAGCATCTATTGTTTTTACGTACACATATTTCTATTGGTGTGTTACTTCTGTAGGTAGCTATTTGAATATGTTTGTACTGTATGGAACTTTGGAGAAAAAGTATTTGCCAAATGCATCGTTGTGCATATAAACGTAAATGAATTTCTGATGAAGACGAGTTGAATGTTCCTCTGCAGTGACCTACCCTTCCATGTAAGGAGGTGGCACTGGCATCACTCCTCTGCTGGTGCATGGGCGAGATGACGGTCCACTGGTTGGTTTCAGGTTCGTACCGCTCTGCCGTGTTGAGACGTACGTAACCGTCATATCCACCCATGGCGTAGATGAAGCCGTCCAGCACGGCGACGCTCACGTAGCATCGACGCGAGTGCATGGGAGCAGCTTGATGCCAGGTGCGTGTCACAGGATTGAACTTCCGCACGGTGCTGAAGTATTCCATGCTGTCAAAGCCGCCGATGCAGTAGATGAAGCCATTGAGGTATGCAGTGCCGTGATACGCTCGAGGGCTCTCCTCCTCAACTGTCACGTTGACCCAACAGTCGGCTCGGGCATCATAGGCTTCAATGCCATTGGTGGGGCTACTTCCACTCCAGCCCCCGATAGCCAGTAGGATGGCATTGGGCAGACGTGGGTGCGTAAGGGGACTTTGAAAGTTGGCGGCATCTTTCAGGGTAAGGTCATACATGGCCTTTAGAGTGTTGATAATGATGGGCTTGCATTCCTCACTGTCCTTAACTATCTCATTATTCTTTACATTATAGAGGAAATAGTTGATGTCCATCAGTGCCAGTCTCACCTGGACAGACAGAGCAAAAGATCGTTTTCCATAAGCTTTTTGTACAGGGTTGAGGAGTATTTTTTCATTTTCTGTTATATTATGGATTGTGTTGTTGCCCAGTATGTTTGAAGGTGATAAGCTTTGAGTTGTTTGCTATCAAATGTTCTGATACCGCAAAAGTATACTGTAATGTTAACTGTTTACTTTGCAAAGTTATCTCTAATTTTAAATGTATTTAGCTGTACACTTTAGTACCACCGTCGAAAAAAGAGGGATTATTTAATAACTCGAAGGATGTTTCTGAACACTATCCTACAAAGGTGTTCAAAGGTCACTGACAGTGACACTATTGAACTGCGGTCACCTTGGGCAGCAGCAGAGAGATGTGGTGTTTGCGGGTGGCGGGTGTGTGAGCGATCCACTGAAGGATGGCCTCAAATACCACGTTTTCCTGCATGATGTTGAGGTTGTCCTTCTCTATGATGTCG
Source organism: Scleropages formosus (assembly GCF_900964775.1). Lineage (NCBI taxonomy): Eukaryota > Metazoa > Chordata > Actinopteri > Osteoglossiformes > Osteoglossidae > Scleropages > Scleropages formosus. The sequence goes on along the minus strand of NC_041825.1, from coordinate 2,705,870 downwards.
CAAAACTGCAGCACGTCCAGGTCCAGGAACTCCTCAGAAGTGCGCACAACTTCCTCAAAGTGCTGCAAGATGAAGAGGCAGGCGCGTTGCCGCAGCTCCCAACAGCAGTAGAAGTCGGCAAACCTGTAGATGCCGATGCAGTTCTCCACGCAGAGCTTGTTCTCCAGGAAGCTGCAGCAGGCCCGCACGATGCCCATGACGTTGAACTGGTCAGCGGCTACCAGGAGGCACTCCACATTGTCCTCTGTTACAGGCACCGAGCACGTGTAGGCGTACTCGATAATCAGCCTCATTATCTCCGAGGAGACACCAGGGATGTTGTACACCTGCTTCTTAGTGTCAGACCAGCCACTGCTGAAAAGAGCACTGGAGAACAATTCAGATAGGCGGTTTATTTATTTACGGGTCGCCACACACCTGCCTTGGACAAGCAGTGTCACGATGATAACAACAGCTAGTTATTTAATCATAAACACAGCAAAGATTAAAGTTAAGCCTTTAAATTATTAATAATACACCTATTAATACACTTATTAGGGTTGACAGGTAGCTGTAGGGCCCTTGAGCAAGATACTTATTGTAAATTGCTCTAGCAAAAACCACCCAGCTCTGAACGGGTAAATTACTGTAACAGCTTGACTTTTACTTCACTTTTGACAAAACTTCAGCTAACACAAATGGAAATGTTACTGCCAATAGTTTCCACAAAAGAAAGAAAATGTACAAATGCTCGTCTACTTACGATGGTTCGACTTACGATTTTTCAAAGGTACGATAGCGATATGTATTCGGTAGAATCCGTACTTAGAATTTCGATCTGTTCCCGCGCTTGTGATATAGGGTGCGAAACTCTCTCCCGATGTTGGGTGATGGCAGCAAGCTGCAGCATCCACTCAACCGCGCTCGCAGTCTTTGTTGCGATCACGCGAACGAGTGTAATCAACCGCAAATGTAAACGAGGGATACTCATATCGAAAGCATTATTTTAATGTTGTGTTTTCGCATTCCAGCGTGAATACTAAATGTCCATGTGTATCTCTTGCTTAAATTTGCCTAGTTGTAGGCTATGGTAAGTGTTCTGACCATGTTTAATGTAAACTAGACTAGGCTATAATGTTCAGAAAGTGTGGTACTGTATTCTTTTTCCACTTACAACTTTTCCAATTACGATTTGTCCACTTACGATGGGTTTATTGGAATGTAACCTCATCGTTAATCAAGGAGCATCTGTAATTGGAAAAAAAGCTGCAATTCACTTTGTGACCAGAGGTGGGCAGTGACAAGTTACATTTACTCTCACTTAAGTGCGTTTCTGGAGGAACTTCTTTTCATAGTAATTTTTACTCCAATTGATGTACATTTGTAAAAAAAAAAAAAAGTACTTCTACTGTTACATTCCTCTCATGCACTTTGGCTTTTGAGTTCTCTCTGTACGACTAATTGAGTCATTTTTACTGTGAATCAACATATTGGTAGCTGCAGTAAACTAGCTGTGTACTTTGCATTCAACTAATGCTTACTGCTACAATTCTCGTGAACTATGGCCTTGCTAGGAATCGATCAAATCCCCCCAGACTGACTGAATACAGTGAGTTCTGAGAACATGACTGACCCGAGGCTTTTTGTCTTCTGTTGGATTTTCTTAGTTATTTTTATAGCGGTAGTGTTGTTGAAATATGGGAGATAGTGCAAGTGTCCTTAGGGATCGTAACTTGTAGCCTAAACATGCTTTATTTGATTCCCCCTTCCAGCACCGCTGGACTGATTGTGGACAGTCCCCTTACTCTCAACTACTCCACCACTGGCACCTGCTGTATAAATGGGTAAGCGTTGTAAAATTACTTTGGCATAACTCTTTGTTTGGGACAGCAGATGGTGCTGCAGTTAGAGAGCCATCATCTTGCAGTCAAAGATCGTGAGTTTAAATTTCCACTATATTAATATTGCTTCTTCTTCAGGTCATTAAAAAACCTGATTTGACCCAATTGAGTAGCTGTTTGAGTTGATACTTTTTTTTTCTTTTACTCAATTTTTTTGAGCAGACTTCAGTAATTTGTTCATCTCAACTTGAATATTATGACTGATACCTCCGCCCACCTGTTTTTGACCAAATTAAATTTCTGAAGTGTATTACCCATAGTAATTCATGTAATGCCATGTGTTGTGTGTTAAAGTACACAGCACAATCTTTTTAAAGAGATCATAATCATTATGGATCATCTAAATATCTGTGATTAGCCTTACAATAGATCTAGCGCACTCTTTGTTACCAAGGTCGAAGATAATTTTTCCTACAAAAGAGAATAGTCCTCACTATTGTGGGAAATGGACAGTCATGGTGCAGTCCACAATAGCTCACCAGAAGTAGAAGCTGCAGCCACAGAGGATAATCCTGTGGACATTGAATTCCACATCATTAACCTTAATGATGGCATCACAGAGCTTCCCCTCCAGCAGCAGCTCATTGAACGTGGTCATGGCAGAGCCTTTGCTGATGTTAACAGCACTCGCCGTTGTCTGGATTTTTGGTCTTTTCCTCAGTGTCAGTTTTTACGAAATTCTTCAGGAGCAAATGTTGCTGTACGTGTAGACTGACAGAAGAATGACTGTTAGAAGTTTCCCACTTCTACAATGTTCTAGAACATGTGCACACCTTTCTTACATCATCGAAAGTTCTAAATATGATATGGATGTTACCCTGGCAACGGTAAACTTACTGATAAAGGGATATGTACGTGATCAAAAAGTCTGAGAATTTTAAGTAAAATGCAAAGTGTATTAGTTTTAATGGAAAAAATAAACTATCCAACTGTAAAAATTAGTAAATGATTGTAAATAGCTCAGTGTGCAAACGTGATACTGTAAATTGCTTTGGAGAAAAGCAAAAGTGTTAAGACAAACTCATGTGGAAACCAGTGTTGTGGCTGCAACAAACACATTCAGGGTCACTTATGTGACATTTTATTTTCTAATTTAAAAACAATCAATCTGTTAGCAAAAAACAGACACTATGCCATTAGAGGCAGTAACTTTGGTGTCATTATGTTAACAAAGGGATTAATAGTATCAGTTCAGTTCCTGATCCACCGGTTTATTTTCATTTTTCATTCTGTTTACCAAGTGTTGCCGTTCTCTAGAGATAAACAAATGTTTTGGTTCTTTCAGCCCCACCTCAGCCTCTTGGCGTGTTTTGCAGCTTGTTCAGCATCTCATCTAAGAAGCACTTCTCCGCCCTTTAACCCTTCTCCTTCAGGTGCCAGATGTTCTAAATTACTGATGGGAATTCATATGAATTTATTTAGCCAATGCTTTTCTCCAGAGTAACTCATAATATTGTTACTTACACTGATTTACCCATTAATACACCAGGGTAATTGTGCTGGAGCAAAGCAGAGTTAGTACCTTGCTCAACGGTACTACAGCTGGAGATGGGACTCAAACCCTTGGGTCCAACAGCAGCAGCTCTAACCACTACGCTACCAGCTGCCCAAATTTGTTCAACGGAAGCAGGAACGTCTGCAGGACAGGACTCAGGAGAGCCAAGGCCCCCATTCCAAGCACGATTAACCCTTTCCCTGGATGCGTACTCCAGCGCAGACTGCCTGGCCCATCTGACTCTTGCAGTTTCCTTTCCCACAGACACACACCTGCTTTTTGCATTACAAATGGAGTTTAGAATTTTCCAATACAAACTTAAAAATTCAAACGATATATTTTCTTCGTTTATCTACTCTCTAACATTGCTGTTTGTATCAGAGCAAACGCAATCTGCGCTGACTCACTAAGCCAATGGATGGAACTCATGCGTATGAAAGACAGCAAGGAAAGGCGTACTGTTTCCATGGAGATGAGAGTGGCAGGAACATGGCACAATCTGCGTGTTTATGGAAAGATCTGATCAGCAACTAGTAGCGAATACTTTGTGAAGACGCTGCTCTGTCTATGTTCATGTTCAGCTACTCTTAACAGGCTTCATTTTGTTGGTAAAAACCTACTCGCTCCTGTCCAGGTCAGGGATGTGGTGCTTCAGAGCCTATCCTGGAAGCACAGGGCGCTATGCTAGACAGGAAACACCCCCAGACGGCACACCGGCCCATCGCAGGGTAGCCTTAACACACAGTTCCACACTAGAGACAATTTACAGTCCAAATCTACCTGAAACAATGTTATAAATTAAAAAAAATGAAATAAAAAGCTTTAGAATATCTTCCATTTACAATAGCTGTCCAAAGCATAGCCAATGACTAAATAGAAAGATGCCTTTATTAAGCTCATTGATTTGGGGCAAATGTGACTGTGGAGCTTTTTCAATTTCCACCCCAAGATAAGTCCCAACTCTGAAAAATGCAGCAGCTGTGCACTTCCAGGTATTTTTCCATTAAATTGTTTGAAAATTGAGTCATCCTGCCTTTCGCACAGTTACCTAAACCTAAAGCAGGAAGGGACATGTCTGCTAACTGACAGGTTTCAAAAGGAACAGCAATTTACTGCATTTGAATCAGTGACATCACCAAGTCAGAACACATTTTTATGAAAAATATTAAGACCGAGTGACAAAACACACTTTTAAACACCTACCAAACCTAAATAAAACAGAAATTTTTCAGTTTAGATTGATTATGTCACTTATGGCTTTTAGGTGGGTCCTTAAATCTGTTCACAATAACTGTGACCACTGGTCAAAAAAGGCTGGACACCCCTGGTGGGGACCTTATTTGTATTGATCTGTAATGTACTATACAGTGGTAACTGCAGTTACCAGTAGAGGGAAAACAAAAATATGTAATTGACACTTCAGATCATTATTAACTTATGTACCATTCCAACCGGAAACCCTGAGGACTCCGTTCCCAGATCAGAACGGAGGTAGGAAACCCAAAATTCTTAAAGAAATGTTTGACACATTGGTTATTTACATTCCCTTTTATTAGCACAGCACATAGAAAAGGTAGTCTTTTTCATGTAAACTCATTTACCCATCTTCTCAATTTACAAATAGTCTGTAATGTTCCTTTAAGTTGCTATACTGGCAAGAAACCTAATGGAGAGAAAACATTTTTATCTGGTAATGCATAAATGAATTTAAAAAAAAAGAAGAAAAATTAAGTCCAACCTGTAAGTTTATTACAAATTTGTATACCTTGAGTCTTATACAGACAAATTTTAAAAACAGGAAATGTAGGTAGCAGTATCATCAGGTGCTCTTCAAGAATCAGATTTATATTGAGATTACATTTACTTCCTGGTACATGCCAGTGAAAAACTTACTGGACCACTTAGTCAGCGGAAACTAAATGTGTGAATTAATTACATTTTTGTACAACACAGCAATTAAGACATTTTAAAACACCATTAACAACATTATTTCTTAGGTAGCAGGGAATTGGCCTCATTTCTCCACCTGCGCAGTGACAACTAGAGCAGTGATGTGAGCCGCATGTGATGTGTGTAAATCTGTCAGAACCCAACAAAGAAAAAAGAAAAAAAAGAAAAAGAAAAAAAAAAAAAAAAAAAAAAAAAAAGTCAGTCGGATTTGTTACCTGAGGAGACAACTCACTGACTGGTGTCCATCTCACACCTGGCACAAATACAGACTTTTGTTTGGGAGTAGCTGCATCATGGGAAATTCCCTGCTCGCTGTTTTTGCACCATGCAGTGGTGTCAGTGACAAATAGAAAGCGAAACAATATTATTATTCTTATTAAACAGTAAATTGAGGGGAGCACTGACCTCTCAGTTGATTTATTTCTCTGCCACAGTGTTGTTTCACTATTACGTTTGCTGACGGATATTTTCATAGACGTTTGAAAATTTAAATCACGATGTCAAAATAAATGCGGTCTGCTTTGAGAGATTACCAGACCGTTCAATTTCTGTACCTGATTTGTGTGCCATGATGAACGTCTGTCCAACAGAAAGCACTTTGCTAACCGCACATGGTTTTGTCTGCGAATGATCACGTTGGTTGTATAGCTTTCAACGAGCGTGGGAACTGTGCACGTGCGGCATCTAAGAGCTGCTCCCACTCTGCTCCTCAATTTCGAAGAGACGTCTGAGGGTGCAGGGGCTACGTTGCTCATACTGTAACCGTCCTTTTTGGCTACAGTAATCATTAAAGACCTCACACCCGCGAAGAGCAGAGCAGGAGAAAGTACAGAGAAGCAGGAGAAGAGAGAAATCCAGACAAAGATCTACCTCCTTTTAGGGAATGTGGGAAAACTACTGGCACCGTGACTACAGGATCACACAAGGCGGGCGACTCTTGGTGATTTTTTCCACCGGCTCGCCATCATGAGCCTTCTGGATCGCGTCCATGATCTAAGGACAGAAGCGATAATGGACACACGGCTCAAAAAAGAAGGAAACGAGGACAGTGAAGGACTTTGTTTTGTGGACAGGCTTCTTTGAAGGTATCTGGAGCACTTCTGATTGCCACGAAGCCAATAGAAGTGATACTCACATCATCCTCGTACGGGAAGCCACTGGTCTCCAGCTTCGAGAAGATCAATTGTCCATTTATCTCAATCTCAAAACTCCCTGTTGAGTGCAGCACACGGCAGTGTGTTCAGCTCATGGTGAAGCAACAGTAATGATAAACATGTTGAAAATATTACAGTTTATCTCTAAAATGCTAGGTGTTTCCTTTACAAAATGCTATGCAAATAATACGCTCATCCATCAGATCCAGCACTCATTCCTCGAGCTGCTGGTGTTTAAATGACAGACGCGCACTTGGAGAAACACACTGCACAAACATCTTTAAATCGGATTTCATGTTCTCGATGCATATGAGGCCAACTGTAGCAAATATTTCTAATTGGCACCAAGCAGTGCAATGTTCGTGGCACAGCGATTAGCGCTGCTGTCTCACAGCGCCTGGGTGGTGTGAGAGAATGTGGGTTCGATCCCCGCTTAGTCTGTGTGGAGTTTGCATGTTCTCCCCGTGTCTGCGTGGGTTTCCTCCGGGTGCTCCGGTTTCCTCCCACAGTCCAAAGTAGGGCTGTCAGGATTACTCGATTAATTTCGAGTACCCAGTTTAAAAAAATCCTCGAGTACAATTTCCCGTGTCGAGTACTTGGCAAAATGGCAGAAAAGCGGCGGTGCACAGACGAGGGTCCGTGCAAAACACGGCAAAAAATGTCAATGGTGTGGGAACACTACACGTTAAAAGAAAAGAATAACATAGCTGTCTGCAATCTGTGCAAAAAGCAACTTAAATACAATAATAGCACATTTGCAATGCTACAGCACCTGAAAAGGCAACATCCAGGTGTAACAGATATTCCGCCAGCACGGCAAGTTCACTACTAGCTTTACTTTAATCATTTTGAATACTCTTAATTTGCACGCCGCTTTAAACACAAGACCGAACACGATATATGTATGATATATTTGCATTATAAAGAGTTTCACCACTTAAACACCCACCAGAGAGCACAATTTAATGGAACGTAGATGATAATAAACTCTGACGAAATGTGAAGTTAAGGCGTGAACATATCCATGTTTCAAAATGTTCACATTACTTTTCATCGCGATTTCATAACTCATAAACTCCCGCTTGGGTTAGCATGTTTGATGGTTACTAATCACACAAATCAAGGAATTCTAACCCTCACAAAAATTAACCGTGGCTTTATTTTCAATTTTGAAATGCAAAGCATGATATGTTATTGTTCACTTGATTCTATTTTTATTGTGAATAAAAAACAATTACTCGATTACTCGCCAAAATTATTGCCTGATTACTCGATTACCAAAATAATCCATAGTGACAGCCCTAGTCCAAAGACATGCTGTTCAGGTTCCCCTATAGTTTGTGTGTTCCACTGGTGTATGGATGAGTGACCCTTTGTAAGTAGTATATCTAGCAGTGTAAGTCACCACCGTGAATAAGGTGTGTGGGCTAATAACACTACATAGTGTTCATTGTAAGTCGCTTTGGAGAAAAGCATCTGCTAAGCGAGTAAATATAAATGTCTCTCTGGCACTGAGCATTCTGGGAGTTAATGTGCTGGACACCGATTAATTACTGCTCGAAATCTAATTTATACTTTTTCCATAATTAAAAAAATATGAAAAAGTGTGTACACTTGTTTACATTTGTCATGGCTCGCCCAGTAACGAAAGGCCAAAAGCCCAGTGGAGTGGTTCTCACCCACTCAGTCACTCCAGTGAGTAATCATTCAGTCAATAATCGCAGTCATCGGTTACTCATCACCCAGTGAGTCACTCACAATGAGTCACAAGCCACTCATTCACTCAATCAGTCACTCAGTGATCAGTCACCACTCAGTTATCGGTCAGCCATCACCCACTCAGTCACTGCAGTGAGTCATCATTCACTCAAGTCACTCAGTCATCAGTTGCTCATCACCCACTGGGTCACTCACAGTGAGTCACAAGTCACTCATTCACTCAATCAATCAGTCATCGGCCACTAAGCGATCAGTCACTCACACTGTCACAGTGAGTCAGCAGTCAGCACTCACCCTGCCTCCCGACGAAGCCGGAAACCTCCGCATCAGAAAACTCCGCGGTCACGACGCGCGCGAGCTCCTGATAGCGGGGCCCGTAGCCTCATCCGCCGCTGCAATAAAAAAAGAACGAACAGTCAGTCATCGCAGACGCGACACCGACAGGTCACACGCGCTCCAGGGCACCGCGCGACACGACCAAAGTCCACATTTCCCGCCCAGCAGCCCTTTCAGCACGCGCTGACTGCCGACAGATCGCGGCGAATTTCAATTTGACTGCAACATCGCCTGAGAACCAAACGGATGCGACCGTCTCTTTAGCCACCTTTTTTTCCAAGGCTTTTCAGCGCAAAGTAAAATGTTCCATGTGCACCGCTCAAGTTTCACATAAAACGTTCTTTTACAAAAAAAAAAAAAAAAAAAAAATGTGAACCTACCAGTATTCTACGCGAACTTTGACGCCCATCGTTTTCAAACGTTCTCTCTCAACACGGAACACTCAGCCTCGCTTCCGGTTTGGTGAGCTGTGCGCACGCGCAGTTAGGATTCTCTGCGCCCCCTGCTGGTCTCCACGCGGAGTAACAGGTGGCCGTGCGGACCGTAAATCGAAATGACGTAGCGCAGCGGCGGCTCCGTACAGCGGCCTTACGGAGACGCTGATTTCCGCAGCTCTCCTGAGTGAATGAAAGGATTTCTGTTTCACATTTTGTCCTTACAGAGTACAGCATCGGAAGAAAAGAGAAGTGTTTATTACACCATAAACTTTTTTGTCTTCAATTATGAAATACTTTTTTAGCAACACAGCTGAAGATCTAGCGGTCAAGAGAAACAGCGAAGATGAACTTTTGGCAGAGTTGCATAGGTCTCGATATTTAAAATTTCACTTTTGACAGCAGTGTTTAGTGAACCCCATTATTTCATCAGCTAAAAATATGTTTTCCAATTAAAGTAAACTAAACTTTAGTAAACTTGGCTGCTAGATTAATTCTGACACCAGTCACAGACTAGAGAAGAAAGAAATAGCACAGATTTTCAGTTTTTTTTCTCACTGCCGTAAAATGATGTTAATTATCAAATGGAAATAAAACATTGATAGATGAACAGTAGGGGGCAGTAGTTACCCACTGCTATGTTGTACATGCCGCACTGAGAAGCCACAACTTGTCAGATATTCCTGTGTTTTTCCTCTCTGCTTCATCTGCCATGTTCTACTCAAATCTCCTGTTCCACATGATAAAAAAAATAATAATGATAATAAAACAGAATTTTACATTGCTTGAAAATCATATTCCTTGTAGGATTTTTATGTCTTATTTCGGGTTTGAAAATTTTCAAAATGTTGGCAAATTCAGTGCCGCCTTGTCATCCACCACCGTGTTCGTAGGTTCGGGTCTTTTTGAACAACGGCTCTTTCTGCTCCCCACGCTGCCGCCGTCGCTGGAAACTGGACATGTGGTTCTGGACCGGCCGATGTACCTTGCCAAAAGCCAGGGGTTTTTTTGGGGCAGCTGTTCAGATGGAGCCTAGCATTCTGAACAACCCCTGTGTATTCCTCCTTTTTTTGTTTCTTTACCCCCCCGTCTCTTTTACACTTCATTACACCAGCAAAACACACACCTAGTTCTATTCTTTTTCACTGTATGTTAATCCATTAGTAGCAGAAGGACAATAAATTTGTGTCCTTGGTGACTATCTATGCTAGTTGGTGCTGTAGCGCTTCAAACTACTGCCTTTGGCCCCGATGGTTGTGGGTTCAAAACCCAATATCTCACTATCATGACCCTGAGTAAAGGACTGATCTTAAATTGCTCCAGTAAAATTACCTGTCTGTATGAGTAAATAATGGTAAGTAGCTTAAGACAGTAAGTGACTTTGCAGAACAGTGATAAGTGAAACAAGTGTTACAAGTATTAATAAGCTTCATGAAAAAAAGGTGTTTTAAATGTCATTTTACAAAAATTTTAGATAATGATGATGCCGATGCTAGAGCCAGAGAGTTCGTCAGCCTGATGTGTTCTGCTTGCAATAGCTGTTTGTCAGAGAAATACCAGGCCGATGCGCATTTTACCGTAAAACGAGGTATTAAAATGCAGCCTGTGTTTGCGACCTGAGCCGACCTTTCTAGCTGCACAAGACTTTGGATGTGGGAAGGAACGCCAAGAGTGAGTCTGTGCTTTTAGACTTGGCGCTGGGTGTGGGTTCCTCTATTTGTGTGTGTCTGAGTGCCTGTGTGTGGCGGAGGGAGGCTCTGCTCTCCTGTTTCTCACACGATGCAAACTGAGAGCAACGAGCGCAGGAAGGAAGGTGGGAAAGTCAGTTGAGGAAACGGAAGAACGGCAGCGCTGGGGGTAGAGCTGGTGTCTCACGGGGCCTGGATGTCGGTTCGACTCCCTGCTCGGCCTGTGTGGAGTTTACGTGTTCTTCACATAGTTTCCTTCAGGTGCTCTGGTTTCCTCCCACATCCCAAAGACATGCAGCTTATGTGAACCAGTCTCCCTTGTGTGTGTTGCCCAGCTCTGCTGCAGAAGTGTGTGAGTCACTGTAGGGACTGTAAGTGTGTGGTTAGGGACAGTATGAACTTACTGCTTTGAATCTCACCTCCTTCCATAATACCCTTGACCAAGTTCCATACCCTAAATTGATCCAGTAAAAATTACCCTGCTGCATAACTGGACAAATCACTGTAAGTTACCTTACGATTGCCAGACTGAAATTGCTCCAGCACCTTCCCTACTGTATAACTGCGTAAATCATTGTAAATTGTTTTATAGGAAAGTGATCATTAAATAAACAATAAAAAGAAACTGGTAGTTAGAGTGGTTGCCTCTGGACCCAAAGGTTGCAGGTTCGAATCCCACCTCCAGCTGTAGTACCCTTGAACAGGGAAGTTACCCTAAATTAGTCCGGTAAAATTGCCCAGCTGTATAAATGGATAGGTAACTATAGGTAGATGAACACTGTAGACAGGTAGATGAGTAAATGTAAATTTGCAGGATGGGCTCCGACCATCTCCTCGATCCTGTACCATGCAGAATTCCGGCCAAAAGTGCTTAGCCTGCATTGTGGTTAATATTAATGGCAATAATAAATAATAAATCTGGACAAATCGTTTTACTTTTACACCATGTTTCCAGCCGGTTATTACGGTTTGCTCACTCTATGAGTAACAATGTATTATTAATATCAGTGGTAAGGCTGCGTCGCAGAGCAACGTGAGCTGTGAGCTTTTCCAGGCAACAATAGGACGAGAAGTGTTGTGTGGAAACACTGAACTAATTACTGACCCCCCCCCCCATCCACCCATCCAAAGCGTATATCTTTGCTGAAGAACGTTCTCGTAACCCTAGGGCCTCAAACAGATGGATGGGATTTGCCGTTTTTACTCATCGTTGTCTTTATGTACAGTGTGTGTGTGTGTGTGTGTGTGTGTGTGTGTGTGTGTGTGCGCGCGTGCATGTGTGTGACTGAACTGCCCTTCCGTTCGCGGTTTTCCCTGCGTCACACCCTACGCTTCCAGGATAGGCGCTGGACCTCCCCAACTGTTCATAGGCTGAGCTGTTATTGATAACTGTGAATAGTTTATTAATTTAAGTTAATAATTTGGTATTAATAATTTGGAACTGAAGTGAATAATTTGTGGTTAGAGCTACTGCCTTTGTACTCAAAGGTTGCAGGTTCGATTCCCACCTCCCACCCTTATGGATGTACTTACTCTAAATTGCTCCAGTAAAAGTACTCAGCTCTATAAATGGGTAAATAACTATAAGCTCAGCACTGTAAGTCACTTTGGAAGAAAGTGTCAAAGACATGAATAAATGTAAATAATTGCTTGTGTATCTTCAAAAGTCTTGGAGAAAAAGACACGTTTTCAGTGTTGCTGGAGTGAGGAGTCGGACATTGAACGAGAATCATTGTATCGTCTTCGTTTTTCTCCAAGTCTGCTGTTGTGTTTCGGTTCTTTACACTGATTTACACCGCCGGGTAATTTTCACTGGAGCAATTTTGTGGTAGGTACCCTGCTCAAGGGTACTGGCGCAGGAGGTGGGTTTCGAACCTGTGTGTGTGTGTTGCCCATCACTAGGAGAGAAGAGCACTCGGTAAAAACAGGCTGAAAGCGAATTACAGTGACAATCAGCACAAAGTCCCCATAGCTGTATGGAAACAATAGTCCGTGTGTGTGTGTGTCTGAGTGCGCCGACTTGCTTCTCCCCAGTGCCGAACTGCAGAGCATCTGATCAATGCGGTCGATTGTTTTATCATGTGCTCTAAATATGAGTTCTTCATCGGACTCCGGAGCCGGGACGTCGGATCGGAGTGCGACCTGAGATGAGAAGCGCAGAACACATTTCCGGGAGAGGGAACGTTTCCTCGCGCCCCAACACACGTGGTGGGGCCTCCTTCGTGCGCCATTGCAAAGCATATGTGAAACAGTGCTTTGAAACGCGTTCAAGAGGACCGAGTGGCTCCCTCCACGCCGCAGCTCCGACCGTATTGGTTGAGAGGAGCAGAACGGCTGCGTCAGCCACGCACGCCTTTTGCTGGATTATTTGCACAGCCGTGAAGCACGTGTGGCATCTGTTAGTCATTGCTTGTTGTCAGAAAAATATACATGTAATTCCTGACCTCATGATGTCACCGGGGTGTTTGCTGCCCCTCTTCGGCGCGTCAGGTGTGTCGGGTATCGCTGCATCTCGCTCATCATGCTTTATCATCCATCTCCCTGATGTCAGTCAGTAAGCAGTGCTGCGGTTAGTCATCGCCATGCAGTCTTAGGGTTCTGGGTTCGGATCCCTGCTCTCCGTGTAGTCCCCTCAGTCAAGGTCCTTACCCCGAGTTACTGCAGTAAAAGCAGTTCAGTGAAATAAAGGTAAGGACCGTAGTGCAAATGTATACAAATGAGAGAATAAAGGTAAGCATTTCAGGGTACAAGCCTAAGCTGGTGAGACCAAAGGTTGCAGGTTTGAATCCCACCCAGTTGTTGTTAACCTGAGCACCGGTGTACTTACCGTGATCTGCTCTAGTAAAAATTATTAACGGTTGAATAATGGTAAGTAGGGTTAGGGTACACACTTACTACAGTAGGATTGGTGGCATAGTGGTCAGAGCTGCTGCCTTTCAACATACAGGTTCAACCCCTTGCTGTAATACCTGAGAACAAGGTATTTACCATGAAGTGTTCCAGTAAAAATTACTTTGGGATGTAGACTTACCACTATGCCTTCTGTAGCTACTAGTGTAGTGGTTAATGCTACTCCCTTTAGACCTAATGCTTGTGGGTTCAAATCTAAGCTGTCATACCTTTCAACACAGTAAATTTGCCTACATGGGTACACACACACACACACATTTTCAGAACCGCTTGTCCCTTACGGGGTCACGGGGAACCGGAGCCTACCCGGCAACACAGGGCGTAAGGCCAGAGGGGGAAGGGGACGCACCCAGGACGGGACGCCAGTCCGCCGCAAGGCACCCCAAGCGGGACTCGAACCCCAGACCCACCGGAGAGTAGGACTGCGGTCCAACCCACTGCGCCACCGCACCCCCCCTACATGGGTAAATAATGGTAAATTGCTCTGGAGAAAAGTGTCAAATAAATATAGGCTTCTTTGGACAGAGGTCTTGACTAAATAAAACATGACACTTGAATCCCTGTTTGTTTGAATAATGTCCTGGTTCTCCATCGTTTAAGATTCGGCTGAACTTTAACCTTTTTCATAATAGCAGCTTCGTCCTTCAGTGCCAATGACATGTTACCCATGGAGGGCAAACAGACACATGTAAGAGAGGGGGAGTAAGAAATATAACTTATAATAAATACTGGGTGGAATGGTGGCACAGCGCCTGGATGGTGTGAGAGAACGTGGGTTTGATCCCCTCTCGGTCTGTGCGGAGCTTGCGTGTTCTCTCTGTGTGTGTGTGGGTTTTCTCCGGGTGCTCTGGTTTCCTCCCACAGTCCAAAAACATGCTGTTCAGGTTCACCCATAGTGTGTGTGACAGAGAGAGTGTGTTCCACTGATGTATGGATGAGGGACCCAGTGTAAGTAGTGTATCTAGCAGTGTAAATCACCACAGTGAATATGGTGTGTGGGCTGATAACACTACATAGAGTTCATTGGAGGTCGCTTTGGAGAAAAGTGTCTGATAAATAAATATAAATGTACTCTTATCAAAGATGGCTGAAATGAGACAGCAGTGCCATCCTATATATGAAAGAACACAGAAGTGCAATATCAGTAAACATGGTACAGTGTGGTATGGACTCCGTGTGAGGAATACGATGTCTGTAAAGATGGGTTCCAAATCGACCGCACCAGTTTGTTCCGATGCCGGCCAGAAGTGAACAGCAGGCAGCGGTATCTGGGTTTGAGCGGAGACGCACTGCGCTCTGCTTTGTGTCTCGGAGCAAGTGCGCCGCCGAATGTGACAGCTGCGGGATGTGGGGCTTTGCATGCGTTCTGCTCCTACATGTGCGGGTCAATGACATGCAGATGGTCGATCTTCTTTGGGGACAAGGGCTGCAGGGGAGCGACACACGATGATCACTGCACTTCCTCCTCTATCGCTTTTCTCCTCCTTTCACGAGTTCACTTCTGAGACAAGACTCGACGCACGCAAAGAGCGCCGTGAAGTCAGAGCCCTACGAACGGAGAAGCCGCACAGCTCGTTTGCACGTCGCGGACGCAAAACTGTCCGCCTTTCCAGCCCACGTCCTCCTTGGAAGCCTTTTGCGCTCTTTTGGGATTATGCACAGATCAGTGGTTTCCCAGCAAGTGAGAGGTAATTCGAGGTATTTATTCTTTGCACTTGGGACGCCATTGGCTCCGCCCACTTTTGCTTCCCGCAAGTGGTGAGACCATGCATTGGGCCTCCGCCGGCCTGGCACCTCAGCGCCGCGTTCTGCGAGGATTTTTCCAGCGAAAAGACAAAATGAGAGTGCGCTGCAGGAAAGGGGGGCGGGGGGGGGGCTTGGCATCCGCCGGAGAACCGCAATGAGAATTTACTCCTCATGTGGCACCAAACTAGGAGGAAGGCGCTTGGCTAAGAGTTGCTTCTTTTGGGGCAGAAATAGGATGAAGCAGGATTAATTTAATCGTCTCAGATAATCATTTTAAAAGCCAACAGGTGTGATCTGGTGCCACAAGGAAATGGACTTGAACTTCACCTCAGCCTGGTGTATGACTATGTAGAACATCTGCACATCAGGGCGGGTTGAGGCCAATTATACAAATGCCCAGAGGATCGGAGATGGATAATGAGAAGGTGAGAGGTTGAATGAGGATTCTCACCTGATCAAAGGCCTTAGAGAAGATTTATTGTACCCCTTGATGGTCCACAACTCCACCCTCAACCCTTGCAGGACTGAACCTGGTGATTCTATGTTGTTGTGTGTCAATGAATGTCAGTGCAAAACCTCAATCTGTCGGACAAGTTTGTTCAGGAAGCCATTAGGAGAGTCAAAGGGCGGTAAATTAGATCAATGTACTTGTCTCTTTCAGATCTGTTGCCCCAGGTCAGTAAGCTTGCAACAAGAAATGGAGTTTCCCAAAATCACATAATAATAATAATAATAATAATAATAATAATAAAGCCATACTACAGTCCTATTAGAAGTTGGTTTATTTATACCAGATTATAGATGTTATTACCAGAATTCTCCAGAGTTACTGAATGAGGCATACGGGACGGGTCCGTGATTTCCCTCAGTAGCTCAGGAACCGTCAGACATATTATTCTGGATGGGTGATGTGGTCGGCCGGTCCAGGCTCCCGAGACGCTCTCAGGTCTGGTTGTGGTTAGACTCAGAGCTCAGCCCAGCTCTGCTCCTACGCGTTTCCCAGTGTGCTGTACCGGTTGCGCCACTCAGTGGTGTGCTGGTTACTGTGATGGTGTAATTACCCCATATGGCATTTAAGCTTGGAAAATAAAAATACGTTAATGTCAGAATCCTGTCTGTAACACACCATTTCCATACATTGTCAGAATGAATGTTCATCACTGAAACATTTTGAGGAGAGCTGGTAAAAATGCATTGCATTTCACCTCTCTTTTATCAGCTTCATACTGGAAGTCATACGTTACATTTATTCACTTGAATGCTTCTCTTCAAGGCAGCTTACAATCGTCAACTACCTACTAGTTTATACAGCTGCGTAATTTTACCAGAGCAGCTTGGGGTAAGTTCCTTGCTCAAGCATATTACAGCTGGAAGTGGGATTGAAACCTGCTACCAATGGCTCCAGAGGCATCAACTCTAATTACTACACTACCAGCCCACCCCAATCAATAGCTTCACTGCCAGTGGATGCACCCAGGAGGACATGGTTGCCTAAATAATAAAAACAGAAAAACAGATATTGAAAGTAAGATGTGATGGTCAGACCTGTAATGAACTTTTCTGCTCTCGTCACGATTCTCAAACACTTGGAAAGCACGTGAGCTCCTTGTGGTTAGGATGGAGGTCAAAGTTTGGTCGTTGACCCATTGGATACTCAATAATTCCTCCAGAAAAAACAACTGGAGGTTCAAAAGAACACAACAAAATCCATCTCGTCGACAGTAGATGTTCTCATGTAGCTTCAACGTTTCCCTTAGAAGCAAGCCGGCGGAGGAGCTCACCTGGCTGTAACACTAGCATGTTGGGTCTTTCTCCTCTACCTTTCAGTTGGTCCCATGGGCTTCTTTTCCTTTAGATGCAGTGGTTTAATGCTGAAAACACAAATATTAGGCTCAATATTATTTTGTGACATGTACCACCCACAGCAGCACAGAAGGGAGGAAACAGGTTCGTTGAAGGCACCTGGAACCAATTACCATAATCAGTACTCGCTAATGACATCATTACCTTTTCAACCTCATCTGCGGTCCGAGACACGGACGCAGGTTTTCCCTTCACATCTCCTTGGGTTTGTCTCTTTTTTCCAGTTTGAATTTTTTTTTTTCGCTTCATTCAATTTCCTATGAAAAAAGTGTTTTGTTTGCCTCGCACCTTTGCGTTGTGAAGAACCATAATAGTGGCAATCCCAATAACGGTTATCCCCATAACTCTCCCATTGCTACTGTCTGAATACTCGTTTTTCGAGGGCACATCCTTCAGCGAACGGTTAATGGCATGTGATTAAAGAATGTGCTGCATGGCAAAACAAACAAATAAAATAGGAGAGAATTCACTATTAACTATAAATCACGAAGGCTGGTTGCACAGACTCCTTTTGAGTGTTTTGCCTGTTTATGAGCCCGACTCTTGAACTCTTCCCTGTACATCAGGGCGCAAGATCGATTAATTGACGAGAGAAGCGTTCCAGCTTCGCCGGCGTTGGGTCACGTAAGACAAATGGCACTGTGGAGGTTGGCCTTACAAATGCAGCCTTGGAAACAGGCCCAGAGCAACTGTTTTCTATACTGTACCTCATATCCATATCCATATGCCTAAAGGCGACTGAAGCTAATAGTTGAGGTTTGCAGTGGAGAAGAGTAAGAAGCCAGTTACGCTGCTTGCTGCTGTAATACTTAAGACCACAGTAATCTGGCGGCGTTAATCAAATCTCTGATGCTGGGTCCCATAAATTTAATTTCGAATGGAGAAACGTAATGGAAAACACACACACACCCTAATGCGCACGGCGTAACGCACGAGTGCTGTGGATACCGATGATTTCTGCAACATTAACTGCCAGCTATGTGTTGGGCGGAGAACATGGGCTCAATATGACTGCCAAACACTGGCAATGAGGTTTGCGTGCACACACACACACACACACACACACACACACACACACACACACACACACACATTTCTTCCACTTTCCTTTCCATCTCTCTCTCACACAAACCAGTGAGCGCTCATGCAGCACGTGTCTCCAATACTTTTAATGAGAGATTTTACACATACATCCTACTTATTATCAACTCAATTGTCATTTTATTAGTAGATGCATTTAAGCCAGCATTAGCTGAAGATGATCTGTCCAAAGGAAAAAAAATATTGATTGTGAGATCCTGTAAACTGGTTTGGAGAAGCATGCTCCGGAGGGTAATGGGAAGATCAGGTTCATTCTGGCTGCTTCTCAAATCACATCTGCTGCCTCAGTCATTGTCGATCAATATTTATCTGTTGTCTTCCTGCACCCCCTTCCTCACCGCTTGTTCCCTTCCACCCTTCGCGTGATGCTTTATGTAGGAAGATCCCTGCAGGTCTCAACAATTCGGAAACAATGACTGTAGAGGTAGTCATCAAACGTGCACTCAGCCGCTCGAGTTCACGTAGCTCTTATGCCAGTTTAAAGAGCGCCTCATGGACTTGCGTTCTCCAGTTAACACGGAGAAAAAGGGACTCAAACTGATCAGGACCTGCAGAAAAACATGATGGGTAATAATTTCCGCTTCCCAGGTAACAAACAAATGTTCGCCATATATTCTCAAAAACATTCACTGCAAACTTAGAAACAATTTCATATGTAGGTGAACAATTCAACAGGTATCTTCAGCAGAACTCTGACGTCTTAAGTATATCTTCAGTAAATATGCAACTTCAGTAAATTTGCCTGGTTACCAGGTTTGTCCTAAGAGACTGGAGTCAAACAAGTAAAGGCACTGATTTTCTGATACATATTTTTCGACAGCTGTATCTTCACAGTGGCATACAAAACAGAAATGTGAACATAAAATCGAAATAACTGAAAACACTGAGATGAATGGATGGATGGATGGAACGACAGATAAATAGATGGATGGATAGATAGATAAGATTAGCACCACTACCTTTAGATCCAAATGTCACAGGTTCAAATCCCACCTCCAAGTACCCTTGATTGAGACATCTACTCTACCTTATTCTATTAAAGTTACCCAGCTGTCTAAACCGGTGAATAATTGTAGATAGCTTAAATTTCCACATCTCTTTGCAGAAGAGCATCACAAAAATGTGAGCATACATGGGAAAAAAAAAATCAGTGTCGATGATAAAGTGTTGCCCAAGAGTTTTGCAGACATTAATTATTCCCAGTTTTGCTGTTTCACTAATACTGTCTCTAAAAACCAGGTCCGGAGAAGAATGAGGAGCGGCGGAAGAAAAGGCTGAGACACCACTTTAAACCTCGAAAAACATAATCTAGTACATTGGTCATCAGATCCATTAGCCTGAGTGGTAATTACACACCACATGAGTGCTCTCTGCTGCCACCACACGTAGCAGAACTGAAGGCGTGACGTCACATTCAGCGCATAGCTGAAACAACAGCTTGAACAGTCATTTGACTTTAGGAATGATTTTATTGCACTACTTTATGCTGCATTCTCTTGATTCATGAACTCAGTGATGCCGGAAGAAAAATGTATTAAGTACAATTTCTAGTGTCACCTGTTTAAAGGCCAATTTTAGAGAAAACTTAAAATGCAAAACCCACAACGAATGGTTTACCTTTGTTTAACCCTTCCGCTTCAAGTCAAATTGCACTCGCTCAATTGCGAACGCAAACTTGAAAACGCAATGAAATAAACATCCAACATCTCCTCCTTTGCGACATCCTCCCTGGGAGCCTGAAAAGGATGTAGGAGTAAATGCAGAACCACTGATCCAATTACAATCAATTATTAGCCCCCATCCGGAAACATCTTGGTAGTGGATTCCATCTGGGGTTACACGATTTTATGACGAGGAGGAGCTGCGGTCCTGCTGTTAAACCCTCTTTTCATCTGTCATTCGCTAAAAACTTTAGCACTGCATTCCAGTCTGCCATTGACTGCTCACAACATTAAATATGACAGCAGATCCTCTACATAATAGGACCAGAAAAGCCTGATTATTATTACTGGTTATTACAATGTCGCTCTCATCCAACAAAGCCTTCAAAATCGTGGGCACTCCTGCACCCTGTTGTGGTGGAACGAGCTTCCCCTGTCCCTCAGAACTGCTGAATCTCTGTCCACATTTAAAAGGGTCTTAAAGCTCATCTCTTCCAGACTCACTTCTCCCATCATCTCTTAAGTTCATGTAAGGTATAAATGTTCATGCACTATAACTTTAAGATGATGCTCGGACAAACCTTTACACAGCTTACTCCTGCAATGTAAATGTCTACAAGTATCTCAAGAAAAAAAATCATTATGAGGAAGGTGATCAGGAATCATGGATATTCTGATAAAGTTTTATGCGCTACTCAAGTGATGAACATTGGTTCGTATGGTAGAAAGAAACAAAATAACTGTACTTAAGAATCACATGTCTGCAACTAAGTCTCTTTTTCTACTAATGTAATGAACACATTGTATTTTCTATGAGATGTACGTCGCTTTGGAGAAAAGCGCCTGCTAAATGAACACATGTAAATGTAAATGAGTAATTCTCTCGGGGAGTCCACTGCTCTCCCCTCACTGGGCGAAGATATACCCTGCAAGATTCCATTCCTTTACAGAATGTTTTGCATTTGATATAAAGCCAATATTCTCACAACGGTCCCCAGGTGAAACAGTTCTATCTTTGAAATAAGATTCTGCAATTTCATGGGAGATTAAAGCAGAAAGGCCATGTCGACAGAAGCGACATGAAAATGTATAAATATATAGCATGACACTTTCCTCTAAAACCTCAGTCTCTTTTAGCCTTGGCTCAAGGCCATATTCATACTTGAACATTGTTAGGACGTTTCATTAAATAGTTTTGTGCGCACCAGTCGCTCCCTTTTCCTTCCTTATAAGGAAACCATATTTCCTAGGGTGATGCAAGTTTACTACAAAGCGCTTACAGGTGAGGCTCAGTTTCACAGTCAATCTTCCAAATGGAATGGGCTTTCATATTATATTGCCTCTGATATGAAATATCCACTAATACAGAATATTAACACTTCTCATATAAACAGTTCTACAGCACTGATGCAGTTGTGATGAAGGGATACAACTGCGTAATGCAATTCATCAGAATATTTTGCAGAAATATTAATATGAAAGATGTAAGGATAATTCCATCGAAAGTAATTTTGATCCAGTCCAGGAATTAAGTAAAGTGCAACTCTTAGAACCTGCACAGCAGAAAAGTATTGTATGTCTAGGTCTATATTCCGTAGATATATCCCTACGTAGTTTTCGAAAGGCACATTTAATTATTTCTTAATTTTTGCACAGAGCACGTAGAGCGCTGCTCCGGTAAGCCTCAGAGGCTGTAATACGCTCAGGGTCGGCCCATATCCTCGACCATATCTCTGATATCAGTTAATATTCATCAATCATTTATATTTACCATCATACCCTGAAATATACCCATTGTGGTTACCAGAGTTTGGCTTTATGAGGAGTTTCGTTTCATACCATAAGCGTTTCTCGGCATTTACGAGGACTGAACTTAGATTTTGCATTTCTCCCGATAGGTGAGGAACACGAGACCAAAGCTGCCACGTAGTTTTTTCCACACTCATAGTTTGGCTTGTGTGGCGTTCAGATCCCAACCTCCATCACCCCTCTTTGCTCTTTTCTCCAGTGATCATGGTCCATCCACATGATGTTAGCTTGTTTGATGGAAATCAATGGATTTTTTTTCCATTGAACACTGATCATTGACCATTTCATTGATTTCCTGTGTCTTTACTGTTCTCTTTTGTTTTTTTTCCCAGGTTAAATTAATACATAAATGTTGAGTATCATATCTACCGCATGTGTTTTACACGTAAAAGCTTCAAAAGGGCTGACATTGCGCACGTACAAAGCCATACGGTATTACTGTATATTGTGACTCGTGGAGGGAAACTGCCTTGTTATGCTGTGTTATGATAACTAATGTTAACTATCAAAGTAACTGTATTCATTTTATGGTACCTTGTGATATTTTAGCATGAATGGATATCAGTTTTTCAGCCAGGAACTCATAAAAATGTTCATCCGTTGAAAGTAATGCCAAGCATGTCTTTAATTTCTGAAAATTCACCTTACAAAAGGTTTTTCAGAAATAAATGAGCATTCTAAGGTGGAGGAAAACTCTAATTATGATTTCATTGCTTAGTTGACACTTTCTCATGTATCTTAATGGGTTGCTAGTTTTTAACTTAGGTGGAATAATTCAGATGAATAAATCTCAGTACTTCAACCAGCAGCTTTCAGCTAACAAGAGCGTGTACCACTACTGTTATGGCTTCCACTCGGGCGGAGGCGTGGACCCAGTTGCGGTACACCGGATGGTTTCTTTCTGGGAGAATCCAAGGACGTGGTCAAAAGGACTGGGGAAGGGTCACCGAGGCACAGATGTAGTACTGAGGAGAATCCGAAGATGTAATCCGAGAGACAAGCCGACTGTCAGAGATACCGAGGAGACGAAGAGTAGAGCTAGGATGGGAAAGGGATCGAGGGACAAGGAACGGCGTCTAGGAACGAGGAACAAGGGACCACGGACGGAGGACGGAGGATGGGAGAGAGCCAATGCTAACGCTGAGGTCAGGAACGCTGAACTAAGGTTCCGTGTCCTATTGCGCTTTGAGCTGTCTTTTATCCATGTGTCTCATGATCCCCCGTAGGTGTTCCCAGTTGTGTGGAAGTGGAGGGCGTGACAACTACACATGTGCAGCATCTGCTCATGACACACTTAATAGAATACCAAACTATAAAACCAAGAAGGTCTTCAGATGGGAATGTACAAATGCTCTCTACTGGAATCCCATGAAGGAGGGAAACCAGGTAGTCTTTCACAGATCTAAACCTCCTCTAACTGCTCATGGTTCATTGAATAGAGAGCCAATGTCAGGTAGATCTGCACTATGACTTGCTGTCCCAGTGAAGGCCTCAAAGTGAAAGGTGAAGCTATTGGAAGCCAAAGAACCGCACTGGGGTGAAACCCTGGTCGGAAAAGTGATGAAACGTAGGGTTTCTGCCTGGTGTGTATCAGGCTCATCTACCTGAAATGTATATTTGGTGTTCTTATAACAGCTCATTTATTATGGGGGATCCTTGTGCAGGATCTATGATGTACTCCTACTTTAGTGAGTTGGAGATCAATACAGGATACCATCTGAACATTTTACATTAGCGTCACTTGGTGAAACCCAATCCCCACGATAAATGGAACTTGTCCCTACTTCTAGAAGAGGCCTTTTGCTGATGCATACTCTTCCTCTCTCTCTCTCTCTCTCTCACGCAAACACACACACACACACACACACACACACTCTGATAGTGGGCTGGGGAGGGGGGCTTAGTTCTGCCCGGACGTGTGGAAGGCAGGTGGTATGAGTAGAAAGGGTTCCTATCAGAGGGAGTGAATCTCCTACCAGCTGTCAATGATCAATTTTCTCAGCCTTATTTCTTCAATTGAGGGGGGAAGTTACTGCTCGGCGGGGGAGTTTCATTAATATTTTATTAGCATCCATACATTCCACGATCCATTGTGGTTTTCTTCATTTACACCAGTTATTCATTACACATGAGAATTTTAAGAAGAGGAAAACTTGTCTAACTTTTCTAATAAGGGCTGAAACAGAGTCCAGCAGTGTTTATGAGCCGATACAACATACAGCATGATTGTTATAATAATAGCAGCAATATCACAAATAATATTGTTTGTCTTGTTAGTTCAGACCAAGAATGACAAAACATGACATTGCAAAGGATGAGCTTGCCTGCTAAGGCACCAGGTGTCATTACTGAAGAAAACAGGTTCACTGGTTATGTTATAAGTTGATGAGTCAGGTACTTAATGTTTGCGCTACAGGAAGAGCTCTGGCTTCACTCAGGCTTTATTCTTACTTTATTCTGACATTATTTATTGTATTTATATAAAGAGTATTTGTCACCATGGAAACCACAAAGTTGTGTTCTATGGTAACTAGTTCATAACCATAATAAGACTGATCTCAGAATATAAGCTTTAGATGGATCACATAGGTTATAAAAGAGAAAAGCTCACAATCTGAGAAATAGTTACACTTTGTCATTATATTACTAATCCAGTTTATATTTAAGGACGTATTAATTTAACTAACATGCAAGTTGACTTAGACTTAAAGACAAATTTCATCTAAAAAATAGCTTTTTGAAACCCGTGTGTTAAATCTCTACATGTTACATGATAAAAGAAACAAAAAACTGGAAAAACTGACAGTTGTAACAAAGAGTGACAAACAAACTGTTAACGGAGAGACGGAGTGAAAAGTGCGCGTGTGTGTGCGGGACACGCGAGAGGCGGGACTCGCGTTGCCATCAATCCGCCTCCTATATGAGCCTCGATCCGAGGCAGGACTGACAGTTCGCTCGTGCGCGCGCGCGCGTGTGTGTGTGTGTGTGTATGTGTGCGAGTGTGTGCGTGCGCGCGCGCCTATGTGTGTGTGTTCGCGGACTGGCCCAGGCTCATCGTCATCGCCGTCATCGTCGCCCTGATCCTCAGACGGGACGGGGACGCGACACACACTTGGACTACCTGCTGTCTCACCGGCGGAGACGCGCACACGCGCAGCGGCGGGGACGGCGCGAGCGCACGCGCTGGAGCAGAACTCATTCATAGACTCCGATCTCGCTCTCTCTCTCTCAATTATATGAATCATCCGTTTCGTGCCCCAACTTTCCTTCCACGGACAGGATCCCACATCTAACAGGTACCGGCGGCAGCGGAGCGGAGGGACATGATGATGATGATGGACGGCATCATGGGAACCGCGGCCGTGGTTCTCATAATAGCGGCGGTGAGTGACGGGTCGGGTGTCCTCGTGTCGCTCTCGTGGGTGTGTGTCGCGTGTCAGGGCTGTGACTGTCGCGCGCGCCGCTATACTCTGCTGCAGCGCGTGAACAGATGCGAGCGCGCTGTGGGACACCTGGCTGGCTGGCGCAGAAAAGTGGGGTCCAAGTGTGTGTTTCCCGAAGTATGAAATATGGATATATGATATGGAAAGCAAACTGTGACGGTGTCTTCCTTCAGCTTTTCTTGTTTACTTTCCATTATTATTATTATTATTATTATTATTATTGTTGTTGTTGTTTCTAAATGACCCAAGACACTAACAGGTGCCTAAATGAGAGAAATTTATAAACTTTACCTGGTTGCAATGGTTCAGAAGCCTGGTGTGACAGAGGCTACTAGAATTACTGAAAAACATACTAAAATTAATACTAAAAGATAAAGCAACATTGGTGAAATTTATGTAATAATGTGATTTGAGGATGTGGTCACAGAGGTTGAGTTGAGCTCCACAGGACACATCTGTATACAGGCTTTTTATTGCTAATGCACACGCACACACATTGTCTGAAACCGCTTGCCGGAGCCTAACCCGGCAACACAGGGCGCAAGGCTGGAGGGGACACACCCAGGATGGGACGCCAGTCCATCGCAAGGCACCCCAAGCAAGACTTGAACCCCTGACCTGCCAGAGAACAGGCCCTGGCCAAACCCGCTGCACCACAGCACCCCCATCTTACTGCTAATAGTTATATTTAATTTCAGCATAAATGGGTTCCGTAGACCTGAGTCACTGTTCGTAGGGCAGCGCACAGCGACATGTGGTGTCTGCACATAATCCCATAATTTCCACACGCTCTCAGACTTTACGAAGCAAGATTAGACACCTTCAGGACCACAGGCACAGTTAGTGACATTCAGGATCACAGATGTACACATTGGCACAGATTTAGACTTACAGCTGTTCCACACTCTAGATGTTCGGATTTACAGACATTCAAGATCACAGATGTCTGGGTTTGCAGATATTCGGGTTTGATGGATCTACGCTACCTGCGCGAGAAGTTCGGACGATCCTGTAAAGGGACGCGATCGCACAACCCGCTCCTCCTCAGTCTCCAGGCTGGTAGTTATTCAGACCCGGGAAGCATCGTCTTGTTCCATGTGCAACTTCTCCTTCCCAACTTCTGAGAAGGGCGTGGGCCGTGGGCGCGGCGGACACATCAACCTGCGATTTGTTGTTTCCTGAAATTTTCCAGCAATGAAATATTCATAAACAGGAGCAGCATTTTGTGCACTGAAGTCCCCGCTTGTCTGTATTCCAGCAGTCAGGGGTGGGCAACAAAAAATAACCTTTGTGCCTCTGAATGTCGCCGGTCATAATATGTCCCAAATTCCTGTGGTATGAGAACAGTACTGAATGCTTTAGAAAGATGCTAAAATCAAAGCATTTGAAAGAAATTGTCATTTATAATTTGATCTCTACATCACCCTTTTCCTTTTACAGTGTTTACGCATCTATGTAGTTAAGTGTTGTTTTCTGGAACCTCTTTTCATGTCAGCATCTATTTATGGTCACACATTTATGGTTTACGGTTCCTAATCATATAGTTATTAATATGCGTGCTGGTAGTGCAGTCGATTGTTCTGTCCATCCTTCGTATGGTGGGATGAGGTGTGGCGGTAAACTGGCCGATGGAAGAATTCAGACACTGTGACTGCAGTCTTTTCTGAGGGGTTGTAGCCCATCAAGGTATTAATGTGTGATATAAACCAATATTGGCTAATGATCCTTAATACACATCCATTGCAGGGAACTTGCACAAACAAACAGATAAATAACTGTAAACACAAGCGCAAAAAATATGACCAGCAGATTATTGGAGAACATGGAAATTGGGACGAAGAAACAATGTTACAAGGCCACCTTTTTTTTTATTTAAACAATATTTAATAACAGAACCCTGAACTGGCTCATGTGAAATATAATTTAGGACTCTAGGCAGCCTGGACTATGTGCTATACAAAAATTCTACAAAAATTTTATGGCAGATTAGATCTTTCTTTTTTCTTTTTTAAAAAAATTATTTAATGAGAAAAAGTAAATACTTTTTGTCTGAATGTGCAGCCATGAAAGGTGAATGACTCTTGCTAGATAAGTTAAACTTCTGAGGTCGATTCACTTCCGATTCACATTATTCTTTCTACTTTGTACCAGCCAGGGTAATGAAGAGGATCATTAACTAAGAAACTGTTGCAAATTATAACCAGTATTTGCAAATGTGCAATTATTGCTTGAAAATATATACCTACTCTACACATATTTATGACTACTTATTTATTATTCTGTGATAACTGCGGACTGTAGAATAGATTTAATTTTTCTTTTCCTAGTTTACATCACATTAAAGGATTCAACTCATCATGGTAAAGTTGAACTCGTCACTCAAGCAGGCACCTCTTATCCAGTTGAGCTGAGCTGAGCTTATCCTGAGCTGAAAAATATTTAATACATTTATCTCATGCAACTTAAAGTACTGCAGAGACTATTTTGGGAGATTTATACATTGAACGTTGGAGACATAAGAGGAGTATGGAGATCCCACGTGTTTTTCCATGTGGTTATATTAAACTTTTAGGGTCTTGGAGCAGAATGATTAAAATCTAAATGGTTTGGATGCTTTTGTTTTATAACTTTGGACCATGTAGTTCTCTTTGAAGGAGGAAGATAAACGACATCTGGAATTCAAACGCAAGGTGGTTGTGCAAGTGTGAGCATCAACAAACCTTAGACCTTTGCTTGAGGAGATGAAAAAATAACCAAAGTTCTTTTTTATTTTTTCTTGCTGCTTTCTGGTGTCTTAATTTCATTACTAGATGTACTTGACCCTTTTCTCTTTTCAAAGCAGCGTACAACTCTTTACTAAGTTATACAGCTGGCTAATTTCACCGGAGCAATTTTAACGTGAGTTCTTTGCTCAAGGGTACTACATTTACATTACATTTATACATGTATTCATTTAGCAGGCATTTTTCTCCAAAGCAACGAACATCTCATAGAAAATACAATGTGTTCTTTACATTAGCAGAAAGAGACACTTAGATACAAATGTATGATTCTTAAGTGGTTAGTTTCTTTCCACCATATGAATCAATGTACATCATACAAGTAGCTGTATTAAACTGTAGCAGAATATCCACGATTCCTGATCTCCTTCCTAGTAATGATTTTTTTTTGAGATACATATAAACATTTATATTACATTACAGGAGTAGCTGTGTAAAGTTATAGAGCATGAACATTTATACCTTACATGAACTTAAGAGATGATGGGCAAAGTGAGTCTGGAAGAGGTTTCTTTTCAGACCCTTTTTAAATGTAGACAGAGATTCAGCAGTTCTGAGTGAGAGGGGGATGTCGTTCCACTACAACGGAGCCGGAATATAACTCAGATGAAGTGGACGGATGCTTGACGAACTTCTTGATTTGCTGCTTGGCGCAAAGGAGCCATTTTAACTGAAGTTCAGGATGTTGAAGCACCGCCGACAGGCCAGAGCCTGAAAATTGTTGGGTGATAATGAAAGATACCATCTTTAGGAGCTCGAAGAGGAAATAATATCACATGCTCTCCTAACAATCTTGTGATCTGACTATTTATCGCATCGCTTTGGGGGCGAGCCCTTCTGAGAAATAAAAGTTCTGATTGAAGATGAAAATATTCAAAGCAAAGTTTTCCCTTCCCCTTGAGGCTAACATTAAATAAATAAGTAAATAAATAAATAAATAATAAATAAATTAAAAAAAAACCCAGTGTTGCAACAGTTTTCAAAAACATAAACACCATGTGCTAGTGTGAGTGTATATGCGAGTCCGTCACAGTGACGCGAGTGTGTCTGAAACAGACTGTGATGGGATGGGATGGGAATGGAGTACATCTGCAGGTGTACCGCGGTGACCTATAATCACTACACTGCATGCGTAAGGGCAGTGGTGCAGCTGTGGGAAATCAAAGGGCATCATGGCGTGGTGGACCATGGTTGTGTACCTTCGTAGAACGCCAGTAAGGAGCGCATCTGTATTTTCGGCAGATATAGGAGACGTAGAAAAATTAAACGATAAATGAAATCCTCCTTTCTCACGTTTTATTTCTTGGTGTTCTAGTTTTTAAATAAAAAAAAAAGACAGCCTAGCATTTCTGACATCAGAAGAGAGCCGATGGGATGAAAATGGAACTTGTACGGTGGCCCCTTTTAGAGCTCGGCTCTCACGGATGGGAATACTATGTCATCTGGGGCCGCAGTCTGTACTCTGGTATAGTGGGTAGATGACTTTCTCTTCTATTTCCTTAGCTTGCACTTTTATTCAAAGCCTTTACATGTCGCCTATTTGTGATGAAGGATGCAACTTACATAATGAAGCTTCCTCAAGTGTAACAGCAGTGATTATTGATGCACTGACAATGGAATTCTAGACTTTATCTGTTTGATCAAGCTCAGCTCTTTTAGTACTTCCTGTCTCCTGAGAGACTGAGGTTTGTTACTTCTGCTTTGGAGAAAGTGAACCTTATCACCTGGATCAGGTATTCAGTTATTAATCTAACTGATCAAACAGAAAATTGGTATCAAATCACAAGAGTTATGAACTGAATAAATGAGGTCAATTCACCTTTAAAGCCAAGGGTTGCTGGTAGCATGGGGGTAGAGCTGCTGCCTTGGAGTATGAAGGTTACTGGTTTGAATCTCACTCACTGCTGCAGTACCTGTGATCATGGAACTTACTCTGAATTGCTCTGGTAAAATCATCCACCTATCTACATGGTTAAATAATTGTAGCTGTCTTAACAGTGTGAGTTGCTTTGGAGCAAAGCAGCAGCTCCATGAATAAATGTAAGGAAGAACCCTGGAAGTTGCCAAGTGACAGTTTATGTTGCCCTATACCTTGTGGGAACATTCTTGGAATGTATGAAACTTTATGTGATGTTCTGCAGAGGTGTGGTCAGGTGCAGATTATCTGCACTGGGGGCCATGGTTGCGGAATGCTTGCCATGTTAATTGGGGGGGTGGGGCAGAGATACTGCTGATTTCACCCGAGTGCTCACTTGAAGGTACCCCTGGGGGACAGCAGCTGTCTTGGAGGCAGGGGCACATTCTGATCTGCTGCATTCCAAGGATCTGGACTGAACGAAGTGTGTTGTTTCTATCTGTCAGGAGGCCAGCAGCGCGTCAGACTGCGTCGTGTCGACTGTCATGGCACATTGCTGAACTGGGGTCTAAAACACAGTGACAGCTTCCTGTGACTTATTTCCAGCTTCTGAAGCTTATTATCTGGGGGCATCACAGGATGGGTTGGATATAATGAAATGAAAAGTGGATTGAAAAAATAAAAGATGCATCAAGGTGTTACATCCTGTCCTAAGCAGATTAATTCTTATACAGAATAATACAACATAATATTGAAAAGTGCCATTAGTTTAGTATTAGTTTAAGAGCAATAAGGCTGCATTATAAAGAATAATAACTCAAAACCTTGTTCACAGAGTGGAACAAAAAGTTTTTAGCATGTTATATTCTACAGGTGTGACATTTATTACATATTTGCTCATAAGGTACATCTTTTTGAAACAGGTTGTTCCATCAAATCACATGCTCTCTATTTAGAAATTGATTGTTTTGGAGATTGGACATTGGATTTTTTTTTAATGAAAAGCCAAGTTTTCATTACATTTTACATTACATTTGCATTCATTGTCCAATACCACCATTTTTGGCAGTGCACATGACACAAGTAGCTCCAGATGCAACTCAGAGGAAATACAAAGCTGGCTGTAACCGTTGATGGGATGCAAGATTATAGAGCAGGTAGGAGACCAGGAGAGAAGCGGGTCCAAAGAGATTTTGAGACTCTTCTTGAATGTTGATAGGGATTCAGCAGCCTTGAGGGGTAGAGGACACTTATTTCAGGATAACCACAACTGGGAACCTTTATTATTATGCTGCAGTACAGGTCGCTCGTGTGCAAACTGTCAGCTGTGTAAACTGTAAAGGGTCAGTGAAAGCGTATCATTGTGGTTGATGCTAACCTGTGGACTTCAGGGCAATGCAAAGACCGATAGTGGCAGAAGTGGCAAGCACGGTTTTTTTTTTCTATGTGTCCCAAATCCTGACGTATTTCCCCTGTAGGTTTTTACAAGTTTCAGGTGTGTTCTGCTGTAATTAGAAAGAACAAGGTGTGGCTTCAAGCTTTTTTTTAACCGCCCCTCCATTATTCCCTCTATTTGCCATTGTAGCCATTGTAGGTTGTTTTTGCTCAGGTGCTTGTGCATGTTGCACCCTGCCTACCCAATTCTGTGAGTTCTCACATACCTCTCTCTCCATGTCCATGGCAGGTGGGGGCTCTGCAGACCAACGAGTCCTGTAGGTCAGGCCAGTACACCAGTCGCGGGGAGTGCTGCAAGCAGTGCCAGCCAGGGGAGGGCGTTGTGGAGCCTTGTGGAGTGTCCCAGACGGTCTGTGCCCAGTGCGTGGACAGTAAGTACCACACCACACACCTTCTCACTTCACTGGCGTCCACATACTGCATGTTGAAACATCTCTTTTTGCGAATTACATTTATTCATTTCTCCAAAGCGATGTACAATATTAAGCTACCTACAGTTATTCACCCAGTTGTACAAGTAGGTAATTTAGGGTAAGTACCTTGCTCAGTGGTACTACAGCTGGAGGAAGGATTCAACCCTGCAACTTTCAGGTCCGTAGGCAGCAGCTCTAACCACTACGCTACCAGGTGCCCTAAATTATGAAACTGAGTGAAATTCATATTTTTTAAAGACTTAAATTGTTATAAAATCCAAGCCATGTTTGTCTGCAAAAAGTGAAAGTGAGGAAGCAGATGCGAAGACCCTCTGGTTTGACTGGTACCTCGGTTTCTGATTGGGAACAGATGGGGCCGTTGGGTCTCATGTCCTTTCCACTCTAGTTTGTAGGCCAGAGGAGGTTATCCCTGTTCTCAGTCATGGGGATGGAGTCAAGCTGAAAGTTTATTTTACTTTCCAGTCGGTCACATTTAAAAATAGAGTATTTCACTAATCAAAGGGCGACTGAGTGCAGTGGTTGTAGCTACTGCCTGTGGCTCTGAAGGTTGCCTTTTCAGGTCTTACCTACTGCTGCAGTACCCTTGAGCAAAGTACTTAGCTTAATTTGCTCTAGTAAAATTAGGCCACCTGCACAAGTGGGTAAAGCGTTACAGGTAGCTAAACAGTGTAAGTCAGATAGATGTGAATGTGTCAAAAAATCACCTGAAATTGCTACAACTCTTCTCTTTCACGTCACACATCAGAACATCTAACCTCTCCTTTTAAGACAAGTCGAACATATTCATCGCTGTCAAAGAATCACTTATTCGAACAGACAATGTTTCTTTTTCTTGATGTAAAACAACGAAAAATCGCAAGTTAACAAAACTAACAATGCCATCTGACACGGGGCGACAGTGAAGTTTCACGAATAATTGCAGCGCAGAAAAATGTAAAAGGAAGCAGAGATGGTGAGGACAAACTATGTGTTCTTCGGAAGCGAAGTTAATTGCACTGGGGGTAAGAGTGACAAGATCGTAATGAATGCGGTACTAAGCAGACTACAGCAATCACTGCATTGCAAAGTAGACGTACAGTTCTTTAATAATGAAACATGCGGTAGTGAGGACTTGTGCGCAGGGTTCAGGTGGGCAGAAGAGAGTTAAGATACCATATTCCATATGCTGGTCCTTGGGGAGCACCCAGTGCATGCTGGAACTGGGTAGTGTCCTAAAAGGCATTTGGTGTTTTATTTCATTTATCTCTCTATGTTTCTGTCACCTGAAAAGGCACATTATACAGCACATCCACAAAACTGATCTAAAGGAAAAATGAGGCAGGATTTTGCATTTCAGAAAACCCTGAAGGCCACTGGAAAAATGTTGAGTGTTTACATAATGTTCTTCCAGTGCATCCTAAAATAAGAAGCTGACCCTTTCCATTTTAGGGAGTGCAGTTTTAACCTCTCGTCTATTGGCTCACGAAACGCTGCCATGTTCTGGGGTTGCGGGTGGGATATGGACAGATGGGAACGTGTTTGGAAGACACTTTAATAGTTACCACTTGCACAAAAGTGAAACAGGTGAGTGAAGAAGAGATGCTGGTAAAGAAGAGAGTGAGAACTGGCAAAAAAGCTAGATTTTCAGCCAAGGCAGCTATTTTTATTAGATGCCGAAGACAGCAGTGAAGCCATAGGATCTGAGACACAGCAGCTGGACTGACACTGGAGACCCCTTTGCCCCTAGACGCTGCTCCCTGGACTGCTTCTCTCTCGTTCCCACACTCAGTGATGTGGGCTGAGGCCGTCACACCATCACCTACATTGCAGCTGCTGTAAAATGAACCAAAGGAGCACAGATGGCCTTTGACCAGTTGCACCCTAAACAAAAACCAAACTATATTCAAAATGAGACCTGATAATGGCTAATGGACATAAATCTTCCCTGCAAGGCATGTATACATATAACAGTTTGCAACCATTTGACATGAGTAGGGAAAGCCTATAAAAGGAATAGCCTTAGAACACTATTCTTTTACCAGATTGTCTTGGATTAGGGTTTAACAGTGCATATAGTCAACAAGGGTTTATCCGGCAACTACTAACAGCTAATGCACTTTGTGTCATCAAAACTTGCTAGGTAGGGTATAGCGAAATACGTAGGAGCCGTATGTTTTCTTAAAAGTGTTTATTGAATGACCACCAGCACCAAAATCTATCTTGATCATTACTGTTTTTTTTTAAATATACAGATGATCCTCGACTAATGATGGGGTTACGTTCTGATAAACCCATCGTAAGTGGAAAAATCGTAAGTTGAAAAAGAATACAGTACCGCACCTACCGAGCATGATAGCCTAGCCTAGCCTACTTTAAACATGCTCAGAACACTTATGATAGCCTACAGCTGTGCAAAGTTAAGCAGGAGACACACATGGGCGTTTAGTAGACATGATGGGATGCGAAAAGACAAAATGAAAAAACGCACTCGACACAGTTTCGCTTGTTTACACTTGCAGTTGATTACACTCGCTGGAGTGATCGATACAGAGACTGTGAGCGTGGTTGAGTGGATTCTGAGGCTCACTGCCATCACCCAGCAGCGGGAGAGAGTATCGTACCGCATATTGCAAGCACGGGAACAGATCGAAATTCTAAATTCAAAGTACGGCTTCTACTGAATGCGTATCGCTATCGTACCGTCGTAACTTCGAAAAATCGCAAGTCGAACCATCATAAGTAGAGTAGCATCTGTACTAACAAAAGTGCTCCATCAATATGTTTCATTATTAATCTTCATGCCTTTTTCTAGCTATATGTAATGCTTCAACAGTACCCATTAAACCTGTATGTTTTCTGTAAGCCACCCTATTTTATGTCCTTTTAATGCTTATTTCCTGAGCTCATGCCTTCTAAACTGTGACATAGCCGGATCATGATCTGGATTGGTCTTTCTTGAGCTAAACAGAATGGCTTGTGTATATTCAAATGTAACCTTTAAACATTTAATCATTCCAACCCACCACTAAATATAAATTCGTTCAAAAGCTTAACATTGTTTTGTTTATTGAAGCATTAAAGGTTCTGATGTATTCTGTTTTGCATTTGCCACATCAGGAACATGCATGGAATTTATGAAACTGCTACACTAAATTTTGGTTCTGTGGGATGTTGGGAAAATATTTCATGTAGCAAAATACTCATACATGATTTAAAAGAAGTATTTCCATATGAGAAGTGCTTTAGAGCAGACCCTTCAGAAAAATATCATAAGTTCCAGTACATGCAGTCTAATCATCTCTGGTAACTCGAGCAGATAAATGATTATCGGTAGGAGCTCATGTGGAAGACTATTCTTACAACAATTTTCTTTGCAGATCTTTTTGCCATTTACAAAAAGTGTGTTGAAAAAGACACCCAACTGAGAAAAATAAATGTAAATATTTCAAAGGTTTTCCATTCCCTGTGGGAGTAAATTTAATACTGCAAAGGTGCTAGATGGTCATTGGGAGAAAGAGCAAAAGCAAAATATGATGGGATCCTGCTATTATAAAGAAAGATCTAATTCACCTTCAAAGGGTACATTTAAATACAGATTTATTCCAATCATCAGCTGGTGCAGTTCCTGCACGGTTACTAAAAGTATTAAAATTTCAAGGTACTTGAGGAGGGGGAGCGGTGGCGCAGTGGCGCAGTGGGTTGGACCGAGCCCTGCTCTCCAGTGGGTCTGGGGTTCGAGTCCTGCTGGGGGTGCCTTGCGACGGACTGGCGTCCCATCCTGGGTGTGTCCCCTCCCCCTCCGGCCTTACGTCCTGTGTTACTGGGTAGGCTCTGGTTCCCCCCGACCCCGTATGGGACTAGCGGTTCCGAAAGTGTGTGTGTGTACTTGAGGACTTACATATAAAAAATCTGAGTTTTTGAATGACATCTAAATGAGGCATAATCATTCCAGCAAAAACACTAAAAGCATATCTTGCTGTCTCAGGTCTACCAGTGCAATTTCCTGTGCTCCTAAACACAAACTATACTGATGGATTTTAGGCTCAGTGCTGATTTCATAGGTTTAGTTAGACCCTGAAGGAGTATGATTAAACCCAAAGGCTGAAGTTGTGAGGGCAAGCTGACAGAGCCTCAGGAAGCCACCAGCACACTTCAGGGACCTGAACTCCAGCAGAATCACTTTGGTGGAAAGCAATGTAGATAGCGGTGGCATTAAAAGTGAAAGCTTCCCAGGAAAGGAAAGCTCTCTCAAATGACCAGACAATAATGGAGAATTAATTAAGGTGTGTATTAAATATTAACGGATTTTAAGAGTGAAGCCCGCTGCTGGGGCAGCACTGTTAATAGAAACGGTCCTTAATGCAGGTAGCAACTGCGCTGAAAGAACACTGGTTGAAAAAGCCAGATAAAAGATTTATTAAATCTATTACAGAATGCAATTTTTTGAAAATGTTTTTCTGTGTGTCCTATAGTCTAAAGAAAGGCTAAACCCTATTTTTTCTGAATAAATTTTTGAATAAAATGTTGCATTTTAAACCAAAAGTATGCTATGTCATTTAACAGCTTTGGAAGAATGCAGAGATAGTCATGGAAGGGATGGAGAGTAAGGTGACTCACAGAAACAGAAAAACATGAGAAAATCTTCAGGATCCTCGTCATTCTCTTTGTAATCATAATATAAACTTTGGAGTAAAGAAACCTAATTTTTTTTGTGTCTGAGGCTAAATCTTAGGCATTTAAAGTACTCTGCTCTGATAATCGTAAAAAAGACCATCAACAGCTCCATGTGGACTCTATAAATGTATTGAAATGCATTATTAATGTATGAAATTATGGTAATGGACTTCCGAAGATGTGCAGTACAGGGTGGACTGTAAGGAGTTGTGGTTTGAATTTGGACCTTTTCAATTGCAACAAATGCACTATGGTCTTGACTTAGCCCCACTTTGAGTCTGACTTAGGTGCACCTTGACCTCATATAGGGCCTGTACTTGGCCTTAGTTGGATTTACTTCCATTTCTGACACAACCATACTCTTCCCATGGACGTATCAGGTGCAGTAAGCTAGGTCATGCTGAGATGTGTATGTATAAAATTTTTTGTTACACTTTTGAAAGGGGATGACAATATGATTTCTTTAAACTCTTGGGCATACCAAATACTGTACAATATCCAGCTTTTAAAAGAAAATGCTTAATTTATTAGTGTACACAAAATGGCAAGAACTCCCTAATAAATACTGGAATAAATAATAAAAATACAGCAGGCAACATAAATGAAAAACAGTTCCTCATAACCACTAACTGGCATTATACACAAAACAAACTAGATGTTACACACTAAACTGTATTACAATTTTTTATTCTACTGTGAGTTATAAACTATTTTATAATGAATAATGCTGTACCACTTGGTGGGTAAGTGCAATATTTCTTTTTTGCATGCGGTGCTTTAACATATTGTAATAAGGATGTGCATTACCATTTTGCAATGAGTTGTGTTTAACATCTTGATTTATTCATTTAGCAAGCGCTTTTTTCCAAAGTGGCATACATCTCAGAGAAAAATACAAAAGTCCATTTTACACCAACAGAAGGCGATCTGAATACGGACACGAGATTTTTGCCTATAGTCAATTTGTCTCATACCACCACGTAAACCAGTGTACTTTACAAGAGTATCTGCATATACGTATATATATATATATATATATATATATATATATATATATATATAAATGCTCTTGTACGATATAACCAGAGTCTTGAGCTTGATGTGAGTCGCTGCAGAAAGCCAACGGAGAGCGACGAGGTGATGGGATACACGGAGACCCTTTGGCATGTCACACACAACTCACGTTAAGCCGTTTTGTGTTAAGTGGTCCTGCCTCCCAGTCAAGTACTGTGCTCTCGGTGTCCCTCTTGCAGGTGAGACCTTCTCGGAGAACTTCAGCCATACGGAGCGCTGCCAGCCCTGCACAAAGTGTACAGGCCTTATGCGTATGCTAACACCTTGTACTGACACCAATGATGCAATCTGCGCCTGCGACTATAGCTACTACATGAGTGAAGTCACGGGGACCTGCGAGCCCTGTGCGGTCTGCCCAGTAGGCAGTGGTGTGCTGATGCGCTGCGACCCCAACCACGACACCGTCTGTGAGGAGTGTACGGAAGACACCTTTTCGGAAGACGAGAGCATGCTGGACCCTTGCATGCCCTGCACCATTTGCGAAGAGGAATTTGACATACAGCTGGCTTCATGCACCCCCACCCGTGACACCATCTGCCAAGGTAAGCAGTTATACTAGGTTCCCACTCATGTCATGCTATGAATACACATTAACATCCCAGGTCACACTGAGGGATAACTGAGTGGACAGTTAATATCCCTCTTGCACCAAGGCTTTGGTACGATCCAAGGGAAACTGATAACCTTTGCATTAAAAATCAACTTTATTTACTACTTTCATTTTTCCATTCCTGAATGATTTTACCTGTATGCAAAGGCTTTCCTCCATCAGAGAAAGTGACCTCCACAGCTGCTCACGTTCAATCTGATCTAGAGAAGATCTGTGTGGGTGTTTCTAAAGGGGGCATGTAAGGTCACCGAAGTGACCCTCCATAGTATGCGGTCATTTCACATTCCTTCTTTGAGGGCTCAGAATATATACGCACCATTGTGAGCTAATAGGCAAGACAATCTATTGAAATGTATGAGCCAGGAAGAAGTCCCATTCTTGTACAAGTTGGAAGAAAAGGGGTCAAGAACTAAAAGAGTCCCTTGTGTTTCTCCATGAGCCATCGGTACATCACGCCCTAGGGCTGGCAGGGCTGCGCAGTTATTAGAAGGCTTGGATCATTTCTGTGCAGTGGGGAATGTTCCGGACAGACTTTTGCATATTGCCATTAATCCACATGACAGAGCAGGTTTTGTGCTTGTCGACGCAAGTGTCTGCGTGTTGGTTTGTGCGCGCGCACCACCGCTTTGTACAATGGCCGGGGATCAGTGGAGCGCTCAGAGCAGCACTGCCTCTGGGCAGCCAAGGGAACAGCTTTTGTGTTATGTTGGCACAGCGGATAAAGCCGGAATTGGCTGCCAGTGTCGAATTAAAATTGAGCAGTTGGATTCTTGGATTCCGTTGGTCGTGTACTCTACTGTACTTTCCTTTGAAGAGCACTCTCCGGAATCTTGAAGGTCTAGTCAGTTAAAATGAAGGTTAAATTTACTCGTTTAGCTGATGCTTTACTCCAAAGTGGATTGTAATGTTTGGATACTTAGAGTGATTTACCCATTTATGCTGATGGGTAATTTTTATTAGAACAATTCAACATGGGTAACTTGCTCAATGGTGTTAGAGCAGGATGTATGATTCAGACCTGGATCCTGAGACCTGGTTTTTACCTGTTTTTCCAATAGGCTCAGTTCTGCACCTTGAACCTCTGTATGTCTACAGAGCAGTAGAGCAATGCATGATGGGTTACTTCTCAGGAGTGACTGCTGTAGGAGAACGTTACCGCTCAGCTTTAAACAGGTCCTCCTTCTTTATTTCCGATAAGAAAATCAAAATTATCCTCTTCATATTTTTCTAAATTTAAATTTCTTCATTTGAAATAGTTTGATTTGAGTCTTGTGGAGCTGCTTTAGTTATTATTTATTTTATTATTGCTTTGCCGATATGAGCCATGCTTTACTTTCTTAGCCTGAAGCTCGATTGCTTTTTGTGTTAATTATTTGTGACAGCAAGATCCAGTAGCGATGAAGGAGAAAAAAAAATCAGTTTCTACTGAATTGAACCAGACACTAATATGTGCTATGTCATATTTTTTTATACCCTCTGGCAAATCTTATTGCAGAATGCAAAGCAATTAGGGCATTTTCTGTCAGATATCACTGCAGCGATTCTTAAAAACAGCATGTGGTTTGACTGTTATCAATTAAACATAGGTCTAATGAAGTAAACAAAATTATAAATTATGATTATTGTAAATTGTAAATTATTTACTCAGTGGGGGGCAGCAGGCTTAGCCAGGTCCTGCTGTCTGGTGGGTCTGGGGCTTGAGTCCTGCTTGGGGTACCTTGCGACGGATTGGCGTTCCGTCCTGGGTATGACCCTTCCCCCTCCAGCCTTGTGCCCTGTGTTGCCGGGTTAGGCTCCGGCTCCCCGCGACCCTGTATGGGACAAGTGGTTCAGACAATGTGTGTGTGTGTGTGTGTGTTTACTCAGTTGCTTTGAACAATTTGTGCAGCGCAGGTATTTGCTTCGTATATAGTTAATGTGCGGAGTCATCACTAAATGTATGGACACATGTTGAGTGTAGACAGAAGATTTTTAAGTTTTGCATGTTAGTTTTGAGTGTTGCTACATGCCGAATCAGATAATAGTCCAGGGCTCTGCCAGCGTCAACAGTAAAAAGTTACATGTCTGCCCAATTAATGTCGGATGAGCATTTGTCATCAGAAATGGAAAAAGAAATAGACATTCCGCTATCCCCTGCACTTTATAACAAATGTATATTGATAAATGACATGCTTTATGAAGTTTGGTATGAAGGTCAAATGGCCACAGTAGTTTCTCTAATTTGCAAATGAAAGCTACAGGACTCCCACCGCCTGGGAATCACAACTGAGATTGGAGGTCAACAGAGGCAAGGCATAGATGGACATTTACTCATTTGGCTGACGCTGTTCTTCAAATTAACTTACATGGTTAAAATACTTAGTTATTCAACCATAGGCAATTTTTACTGGAGTAATTTTAAGGTACGTATCTTGTTCAATATTACAGCTCGAGGTGGGAGTAATATCTGTGACTTTTGGGTCCAAAGGCAGCAGCTCTAACCATTACACTACCAGCAAGAAAGAAAACATAAAATGATAATTCCTCCAAATACTGATGGTTTTAGAAGTGTTCACATCAACGTCTGAGTTCTAAAAACTTAAAATTTGATTTGAATAAATATCCACTGATAAAAAAGAACTCAGTTAGTGAATCCTGTCTATACTAATTCAATTATGGAGAGAAATAATTTAAATATAAAGCAAGTTTGTGTTTATTCATCATTGAGAAAAATGACTTGCATATTAAGGACGATAAAACCTGGTTCAGCTGCTTGAATGGCTTCATGAGTTCATCTTATGTGCATAACCTTAAGCTGGAGCATTACACCATACATTTTACCCTTCCTTGAAACTGACCAAAACTGTCATTCAACAATACGATTTTCTTTACATTCACAAATTATTCTAATTTTTTTTGAATGTATGGAAACAGTAATAGTCCATCAACTCTTTTTTCCCATAAACATAAATTGATAATCCACAGTATTTTTCATATGCACAACATGATTTAAAGTTGTCTTCTATGTAGATCACAATAGATTCCATCAGAAGTACAGAAGAATGATTGAATCATTTAGTGACTGCAATCCAGTGATTGCAATGCAGCAGTTGTTATGGGTTGTTCTCTGCTCCTACCATTTTCTCAGGTCCATAACACAAACGCTTGCTTTCCAGTCTTCGCTCTGCAGAACTGTATTCCATTCATGCTTAAGACACTTCAAATTCATTGATGTCTTGCTGCATGCTGGTTGGGCCTGGTGTGTTCGGTTATGAGTCTTAGCAGATGACCTTTATCAAGAGACTCCCTGTCTTTCGGGTGTAATGGAGAGGCCAAGGGGTTCAGCAGGGGTTCAAACACAGTCCACTTGCCTGGTCATGGAATGCAGAGATAAACATTCTCTTCCCATGTGTAGTTCAGTTAATGGTTGCAGAGTCTCTTGTTATTCCAAGTGACCCATAGACTTCCAAGAGAACTCAAGACAATGTTCAACGCCATGGCTCACCCAAGTCATTTTTATATTGTTAAACAGGAAATAGGACAAGTATTCGCACTGCGTGCTCGCTGATACATCATGACACCCTTGCATTGTGCAGTAATCTTCCATCTTCAATTTCTTGAAAGGGTTTAAAAGGCAGCCAGTTACCCTATCTGTTGATATGATTGAATGCTCATTTGGTCCAAACCTTAGAGGCTGTTCTTTCTGTGTGCGTCTGCATCATTGTGTTGCTTTGCACAACGTCCTCTGTAACCCAAAGTCTCCAGGATTACCAGTGCTAGCATCCTTCTGTATGGACCCCTTGCTCCCTGTGGCACAATGTGAGTCCTGTGATCTGTTGCTTCACAGAACGAGAGTTCTGATGCGCAAAGTTATGGATGGCATTTCGTTTTGCCATTTGGTGGCTTCTTCTGGATTGTCCACTCAGTCAAAGTATTGTGTCCTTGTTCCAGTTAAGCAAAGCATGTAACAGCCTGCAGTCTTCTGGAATTGCCCCCTTTTGTCGCAAGAATTCGAAAGGAATTCCTAGAATACTATTCCGTATTACAAACATACAGTAACAGCCAAGGGTGACAGTGGCACTTATGCCAGATCTCATGTGTTCCATTCACAGCTGATTTTCCAGCTGTAAATTGTTCAAGGTCATGCTTTTGCATAAGGGGACTTTTGTGGGGAGGAAGACTGTCTACTGTGCAACCTGCAAGTCTTTTCTGCGGACCGCAGTGGGAGAGGGGCCAATGACCCTATGTTATGCATTAATCCACAGTATTCCGAAACCCAACTTTTCCACAAGAAATCTAATG
This sequence comes from Scleropages formosus, assembly GCF_900964775.1. Classification (NCBI taxonomy): domain Eukaryota; kingdom Metazoa; phylum Chordata; class Actinopteri; order Osteoglossiformes; family Osteoglossidae; genus Scleropages; species Scleropages formosus. The sequence continues at coordinate 2,663,539 of NC_041825.1, read as the reverse complement.
TCTTCTGCTATGCTTTGTACTGCAGGCATTCATTTGTTCTTATTGCCATTGTGACACACATTCACTTAGTTTCGATTCATAAATGTCTCTATCATTATGGAATCCCATAACATGTGGTTCTTCTAACTTGGGTGCGCACAACTGTCATTTTTGTCCATTGAGTCTAGAGCATTACTGCTTCTGATTGTTACTTTTTACTATTAGGATACCTACCAATGACTTTTATCTAAAGTCACTCAAATTATACAGATTTAAGTTTCATTTTTAACACAGTGCTGTGAAGTCGGAGTCGGAAGCAATTATTAGGTTCCTGGAGTTGGAGTTAAAGGTTAAAACTATTACTATAAAACATTTTATTAAAAACCATTGTGCAAAACATTTTCAAAGAAGAATTTATCTCCAAATCTTAATGTATAGCTATACAATAGAAACAATTTACATGGCAGATGGCACATAGTTCAGGCGAAATATATCAATATGCTCATCTGGAATGTTCTTTGAATCATTGCTTGGTGTTTAGCACCTTTAAAAGGTTCAGTTTCAATTTTCAGTCTAAAATCTGCTTCGAAATTTACTTTCTGTAATATCCATTATGAGGCCCATTTAGAAGTACAATTCTGAACTGGCAGCAGAAATGCTTTTTACTGGATTTATGGTTTTTCCCTGAGAGAAAAATGGTGAGACAGAAGTAAGGGGAACAGCGGTGCGACTGTGGACAGAGACCACAGCTGCTGAGTCTTTCCGATCAATACAAGTGATGAAGTTTCTCATCTTTGCGCTCAGGTTTCTTTGGGTAACCTCTGCGGGTGCTGATTATACTTTGCAGCAGAGCTCACTGTGCTTGCTGAGGCCCTGGTTGCAACCCCATCCCCCAGTCCCAGCATCCTGTTCCTTCCGTCTCTGCCCACACCCATCGGCCTCTGGTGCACACAGCCGCTCCCTCAACCAGTTCCATGTTTCACCGAATCTTTTTTTCGGATAGTAGGTAAATTCACCTGTTGGAAATCAAGTGCATTACTGCAGTGAACCTTCCCTAGTGTAAAAATGTTGTTAGAATGTGACATAATTTAGGTTGATGCAAACAATTGCAAATCTTGAGTTATAAATCTTACCAAAGAGTCAACATATTGTGGGAGCACCCTGCAGGCATTGTGCTTTTGCATCAGAATTAATATGCACTCTATATTTTTGGCACAAACTTCTAAACCACCCACCAAGGGAGTATTGCACGCTAGAGTATCAACATAACAATTTCCTAAAAACACTATACATGTAAGTGCTTGAAAACAGGATATACAAGTGCATAATTACAAATGTGAAAACTGGACTGGAATTTGTGAGGTTACGTCCATTTGTGTGTATAAGGGATTATAAATGATGAGACCTTTTCTTCTTTATCACGCACACACACACACACACACACACACACACACACACACACACACACACTTTTTATTCACCTCTGACTCAAATATTTTTTCTTATTTTTATTATCATTATTTAAAATATCCTCTCTGTATAAATTTGTACAGGATGTGCAAAATTTCAACTTGTGCACACAGGACAACCAAACTCTACATTTACATTTATTTATTCAGCAGATGCTTTTCTCCAAAGTGACTTCCAATGAACTCTATGTAGTGTTATCAGCCCACACACACACACCTTATTCACCATGGTGACTTACACTGCTAGATACACTACTTACACTGGGTCACTCGTCCATATATCGGTGGAACACACTCTCTCTCTGATTCACACACTATGGGTGAACCTGAACAGCATGTCTTTGGAGTGTTGAAGGAAACCAGAGTACCCAGATGAAACCCACGCAGACACGGGGAGAACATGCAAACTCCACACACTTTCAGCGGGAATCGAACCCACATTCTCTCAGACCACCCAGGCGCTGTGAGACAGCAGCGCTACTTGCTGTGCCGCTCCAACCCTACCCACCCAAAGGTTAAAGGTCAAATGCTAGAAAAGAACAAGTGAGCAGAATGCACAAGACAGTAAAACCTGTGAGTGTCCGTTGCGTCCCTGTGCTCAGTCCTGTCGCGGCCGAGTCTTGACTCCCGTTAATCTATACATCTGAATCTGTGTCTCCTGCATATTCTGTATCGTCTTCGTCTTCTGCACCCACTTCCTGTTCTTATCTGAAATGCTGACAAGCAGCATCCACTTAAATATTAATGTGAGCAGGGAAAGGGAAGGCGAGAGACAGGCATCGAAAGAAAGGAGCAGAGACAGACAGAGGGAGAGCGAGACAGAGAGAAATCTGTGTGACATATGGGCCAGAAAGTCAGAGAGTCTCTATTGAAGACAGAGACACTGACAATGAGCCAGATAGAGGCAAAGATAACCGTAATCGCAGAGGGCAGCTGAAAGGAACACGTAATGATGAGATACATACTGAGGAAGCTGACAGTGAGGGGGCAACGCTGGGAAACAAAGGATGTCTTCTGTCCAGGACAAAGGAAGTCTCTGTCAGTGCCGGGCATCTGGCATTGAAATTCCACCCCATAAACTTTTGTTAGAGGCACAGAAAAGGCCCTGGGGACAATGGCTACTTTGAAGCAGTGTGTGGGCTGCGGTCATTTGGCTGGAGCTAAGCAGAAGAGCCAAAAAAAGTAGGTGATAATTTGGTTCAAGGTATAATATAAGGTTAATTGTAAAATCACATTATCTATCTCCTTAATAAGCAATTAATTTGGTGTAGCTTAGAGAAGTGCCATAAATGCAAAGTAATTAAAAATGGCAGAAAAAAAAGGAGTTTCTATTGTGATGGAATTATTGCAATTCACAGTGATCTCAAAGGTTATAGCATAACATATAAAAGTTATGAGGGCTTTGTTTTTTATGCACACACACACATACTGGTGAACCGGAGCCTAACCCGGCAATACAGGGCGCAAGGCTGGATGGGGAGGGGATTACACCCGGCACGGGACGCCAGTCCGTCGCAAGGTACCCCAAGCAGGACTCGAATCCCTGACCCACCAGAGAGCAGGACCCGGCCAAGCCCGCTACGCCACCGCACCCCCACACACACATAGGTGCATACAAGTATATACAGCCATTCCCCGGCATATGTCCGAGTTCCGTTCTGACCGACCGGGCGAATCTCGAAATGGACGCAAGTCGGGCGTACGTTATCATGGCATGTAGGACTCCTATACCTGTACAACATTCTTTTATCCTCCTCAATTTCTATCATGATTATCTCGTTTTTATTAACCAGCTTTATTAATTGACATTTTATATGATTGTATTGTTTTTTTACCTTTTATTTAAGATTCTTTAGTTCATATTTCATCATTTATATTTTTTATGTTATGCAAGTTCTATTGTGATTATCTCATTTTTGCTTAACCAGTTTCATCTATTGACATTTTTTAATATAAGTCTATGGTTTATTGAAAAAAGATTCTCCTTTCTGGTTTATTTTTAACCTTCTTATCTTAGTCTTATCTTAGAGGTTTTTTCTCTTGCTCATCATCTTCTTTGGGGTTTAATACAATAATGGTTTAATCCAGCACGTGAATTCGTTAGATTTACTTGAATAACGTGTGCTTACAGAATGGCAATTGAGAACAAGAACGCAGCTGTTAGCAAAGGGGGGCGTACGACCAAGCGTAATTTTTAAATTTACGTATTTAAAATTTTTTTTTATTTCTAAAGTAATTTTTTTCGGTTGTATGTATGGATGGTCGTAAGTTGCATAGGTTGTAAGTAGGGGAGAGGCTGTATAGGGTTATGAGTAGGATTATAGGGTTATACGTTAGATTATTCATAATAGTTTGTAATTGTTATAATTGGCAAAAAATAGCAAAGAGTCAAATTTCCACCTTTGTTTTCTCGTGGCATAAACACCGTTGGCACATCGATACCATTCCACACTGTCCCTGCAGCTGGTACCATTGATGAGTCACGAAGCTGGAATGCTTTTTCTGTTACTTGGTTAAAAAGATATGATCGTTTTAATGGATTGCGATCCATTTCCTTTTCCGAGTGCCCTTTGAGCTTAATGACAGTTCCATAACATCAGCTTGGTGTGGTTACTGTGGTCTGTCATCTACCAGTTCCCCTCATACATGATGGGACAGGAACAGTGACGGAACAGGTTTCTCTTGCTTTGAGGTTGCATTCAGCTTTTGCACAAAAGTAAACATTTTTTTTTTGGCAGAGAAGTTAAAAGGAAAACATTTTGTGTGAAAAGGAAACTACAAACAGACAAATAAAAAGCATGTGTCCATGTTCACCAAAAATACATTCCCGTAATATTCAGCAATTTTGTAATGCACATTTCTTTCTTTTTGCATTGCAAAGCTGGACTGCCCGATTCACAACAGCTTGGCAAATTTGGATTCTCTCTGTAGACACCCACCTTTGACTGGAATGACACATTTAAGAGTAACAGTATGCATGGAGAGCTTTGCTTGCGCACAGGAAAGTGTTTTTGGGATGGACACGATCCTCCCAGTATGCAGTGTGTCCATGGATTTCATATAACTCCTACAATTGTATTAATGAATGAAGGACATGAAAATGAAAACAGCCTACGTGCTGTACTGCCGGAAGATGGAAGGAATAGGTAGTTGGAGGCAGTCAGTTGCATCAAAGTTATGTTTTGCTGACGAAGTTCACGGTGCAGAAAGACAATTAACTGCAGCACATTAAACGTGAGGTAGGAATAGATGCGTTGCAGATTCAGCAGCTTGTGCGGTCGAGCATTACATTACTAGGCTGTGTGCGGAAAATGCAGCTGCCATATAGCACGGTGAATATAAGGTACAAGAGCCAGATGGAGGTAGCGCTGTCACGCTAGAATCATACATTTATTCATCTTGCTGACACGTTCCTCCAAAGTAGCTTACGATGTTAAGCTACCTAAAAGTCTTTACCGATTTAAACAGCTGCCTAATTTCACTGGGGCAATTTAGGGTAAGTACTTTCCTCAAGGGTACTATAGCAGAGCGTGACATTAAAACTGGCAACCTTCAGATGCAAAGGCAGCAGCGCTAACCACTATTTAATCAGCTGCCAATCAAAAGGCAAACGTTTGAATTCCACCTTCTGCCGTATTACCCCTGAGTAAGGTCCGCACCTGGAGCTGCTCCAGGAAAATGATTTTACTCTAAATATTGTCAAGTGCAATATTTTTAAGTGGTTTTGTATACAAACCACTTTAGCTAAAATGAGCTGAAACTATTTACTGAAAATGTTGTGGAATAATGAAGGTTCGGCAGTAATTTAAAAGTAAAAAAACGAACCATCATGTTGGATGAATCGTGTTTTTTTGTGATTGCCTGTGATATTCAATTTAATTCAAATTCAAACACAGAGTGCTGAACAAGGTTACTGTAAATGATACAATTTTAGAAGTGTAACAGCTGGGGAGAGCTGGTAACGTAGCGGTTGGATCCGCTAGTTTCGTACCCGAAGCTTGCAGGTTCGATTCCCACCTCTGGCTGTAGTACCTGTGAGCAAAGTACTACCCCTGAATTGCTCCAGTAAAATGATCCAGCTGTATAAATAACATACCTTGCAAGTACCTTGTAAATAACAAATATAGATAGCAATAGAGTAAGACAACTGGTACTGGATGAAAAGAAAACAAAAAACTCCCATCTGTTGAGAAAGGGAGGAAAAAAACACCTCTAAGTACCTCCTGGGCATTCTGGTGCGGTGACAGGGGACTTGTGTGGATATGTCTAAAGCAGAAAAGAATAATACTGCTGGCAAGACTGAGCTACAGGCTATGGGAGCTAAAATGTGTTGTCTAGGCCCAAGTTTGCAGATCCTCTCAGTCATGTTATGCAGTCAATGGTATCCTGCAGCAAAGTACATCAAGAAATCGGCATCAGCAGTAGCTCCTGTGCTACTGCGGGGTGCCAGTAAGAAAATACGAAGACAATAGAAGGTAGCTACCACCGAATATATAACAGATACTAGGTTATTATGCTGGTAGGTAACACACAGGAGAACAGAAACTATAAAGCAAGAAAAACTCTTCAGTGGGTTCACAAACAAGAAGAGGTAAGTCTTAAACCTGGACTTAAAGGCTGAAGAAGCATACACAGAGGCTGAAACCGCTCCCCCCGAGCGGGGTTGCAGCGAGCTGGAGCCTAACCCGGCAACACAGGGCATAAGACTGGAGGGGGAGGGGACACACCCAGGATGGGATGCCAGTCCATCACAAGGCACCCCAAGTGGGACTGGGACCCCAGACCCCTCAGAGACCAAGACCCAGCCAAGCCCACTGCGCCACTGCGCCCACACTGAAGAAGCATTCCCCGATTATGCCACTGTTTATATGCTCCATAGCTAAAGGCATTCCCTCCTACAGAAATCTTATTAACAGTAGGTACTTTAACATATCCAGCATCTAAGAATCATAGACATTTTTCAGGAATGTTGCGACTAATAATTTAAGTAAGGTAAGCTCTAGCGAGGCCACTGACCGACTACCTTGTACATTAAGAGGAGGATTTTACAATCGGCCCTGAATTTTACTGCTCTGAATTTAACATGATATTCTCATCAAGGTTTCTCTGATTTACCCAGTCAGTATAACAGTAAAAAGACTGGTTCTGGTTCTTGCTTCCCTCTATGGAGCACAGTTCCGTTCTGTCACTTTGGGGAAGGGATGAAGTCCAGATCCCACAGGCATCTCTTCCGAGGTAAAGACACAGGAGCTGAGAAGCACAATATGTTCCTCCATCTGCTATTGCCTTGGGGTTTCTGCACTCCATGTTGCATTTCTTCATGGCTTTTCTTTTGTCAGATCCGTACCCATGCAGCGCCACACGTGAACACATGCTGTGTCTCCTAGGCCTTTGAAATCCCTTTTGAATAAAACTCATTTAGATTTGGGGAAAATCTATAAGGAAATTAAGAAGTTTAGTGAAACAAACACTTAAGATGTGATGGAAAACAGAGCAGAGGCCTTTCTTGATAAAGGCCACCAGGGCTGGTTTGGTGTTCATGGGTGTTCATAAACAGCTATGAGGCCCAGTCCAGCAGAGAGCTCTGAGATATGTTGATGGCATAAAACATAATCATTATATTCTCAAGGGCATTTGATGTATGAAGGAACATGTAACCTGTGGTCCAGCTCTTAAGCTAATGTAACCTTTATCCCTGTTCTTCTTTCCACAGCTATAAATCCAGAGTACTCTTCCGTCTCACCAACTCCTTCTCTGGATTCCACATCGTCGCTCTTAACAGATGAACCCCTAACTGTTTCCCTGCCCGACGCTGCTACGACAACTAACCGCAGCTCTCTGAGGCTCGGCCAGAGACTCAATGAGAAGCTCATCCCTATCTACTGCTCCATCCTGGCTGCTGTGGCGGTAGGCTTGGTGGCATTCATCATCTTTAAGAAGTAAGTAAAGGTGACCAATATACTGAATAATAAAATTTGAGTTTGTAACTGGCAAATGGGCGGCGATCAAAATTATGGGACTCATATGTACGTTACTTAGAAGTAACGTTTTGGACATTCAGAGCTGTAAATATCTAGCCTTTGAGTTACAGCATATGCGACTCAGACTTGCGACAGCCATCCCATCGACCTTATAATATTACTTTGGAATCCTGAAATTTGGTCATAACGTCTAACAACGACTGCTCTGTATAACACAATACTGTCTGCTGGCTGCACTGCAGCAAGACTCGATATTTCTGACTCAATTGGTATGTCTATCAGCCATTGCATTTATTACAAAAATGTTTTATTTACTAAACATTTAGTTTGTGGTTCCCTTCAAGTGACTTTTTTTGACCGTCGCTATCAAGTGAAAATGTGAGTATTCTGATGGTGCAGAAAAGAAAAGAAAACGGATTTGGAAATCAAAGTGAAAATAACAGTGCAGCATGAAAATATAATTATGATACTATACTGTATTCATATTATTGTTTTGTATTAGTGCTATTTTAACGTGGCTAATGTGTGAAATTAGTGAAAAAAAATAAATCCCTTTAATACAACAAAGTATTCGTGCACATTAATTGTTTATGTACCTTTATGGTTCATATAGCACTGTATAAGCAGGTTTGACTTCAGGCTTCAGAATGTTAGGAGGTTTTATTTTTAATAATTTCACCTGTCTTTCTTCATCCTGATTCCGCTCTCGTGCTTTTCTGTGGGCCATTTCAAAGCCCTGCTAAACGTTTCAATCTCACTGGACCAATCCGAATATTGACAGATAGGTTTTGTGTCTTTTCGTTGATCTCATGTTAACTATCTTGAAGTGTAAATATACTCATGAAGATCGCTGAGAAATAAGCCTGCAGATGGCTACATGAACAAATCCATCTGCAGTGATGGGCACAGCAAGCGGGATGATGAAATATTTATCCACATGAAATTTTGACACTGACCCACTTCCACAATGCAGTCTGAGCAGAGATCACAATCTGAAATGTGCTGAGATAACCCAGTCTCTCCAACAGAAAGAAAAAAAAAATATCTGTAACGAGAGCTTGGAAATAAGTGCGTTATATCATAGAAAAATTAGATTTGTACACCCCTGGATGATAAGCGAACATCCCGGAGCAGTGTGTTACCATGGTGGCGTGGTTCTACCCACAAGGGTGGTGTTTCGGAGGGGGGGAGAGACTGCCGTGGTCTCAGGTGGATCAGCTTGCGGTGACAGCAGGGAGGCACGTTAGGAGTTTGCTGACTGGTGCCCCCCTTGCAGGTGGAACAGCTGCAAGCAGAACAAGCAGGCGGCAAACAGCAGCACGGTGAACCAGACGCCGTCACCCGAAGGAGAGAAACTGCACAGTGACAGTGGCATCTCCGTGGACAGCACAAGCCTACAGGAGCAGCAGCAGCAGCAGCAGATGCAGGCACATACAGGTATATAGATGTGTGTGTGTACCTGGGAAACACAAAATGTCACTAGTTGGAGATGCCACTAATAATTTTCTATGGCGGTGCAATAATTTCATGGTAGATGCACTGCTGCTTGAAAGTATGCGAACCCCTTTTGTCTCTTAGTTTTTCCACAAAACGATTGAAGAAAGAAGCCACCTTTCTCATCTCACATAGTAGGTGTAAAATTACCAATTCCATATGCTGGTTTAGAGGCGATCATGCATGTAGTAAAAAAAAAATAACGGAAGTGGTGCAGATGCAAAAATAAGCGAACCCCAGGGTTGCAAGTAGGTAAATAGAATCAGTGTAAAGAATAATCATTTATTCACATTATAATTTTATTGTAAGATTTAACATCAGAGTTTATGAATTTATTAACAATATATTATTATTTTAATATTTTATACAAGAATAATGACCATCCCAATAGGTCTCAGGTACTTTCAAGCCATACTGTAATTTTTCTATACTTTTTCTGTGTGTTTTCATAGTCAGTATGGTACGATACTACAACTGGGCAATTACTAGCACTGTCCTGCAGTGCTTAGGACTGGTAGATGCATCAGTACAGAAACATCCAGACATATTATAGAAAATGAATACCGTATGAATGGTAGATGAGATCAGAACAGACTTTTTCAGCTAGGGTGTAGTGCCTTAACAGCGAGAAATTGTATGAAATTGTTCCCTTAGTCAAGTAAATGTTCTTATTCTAATCTTTTCTCACTGCAGTTTACTCTGTGTAACTGGTCTTGATTTGGGGCATCACATCGCCATCATTAAATATAATAAACCAGAGAAATTACTTGACTAGTCTACAGAGGTTGGTGCTGCGAAAGATCCCAACACAAATAATTCACTACTTCTTCCTCTGTACAGCAATGTACAGTTTTTCTGTACGTATTTTTTTGAAAATTTTACTTACCTCCTGTACAACATACAAATATAAAACAAGTTCCAAAGCCAGGGCTGCTTTTAGTCCTCATTTGCTGACGTTTGATGATTTGATATACCGTTTGGTTACCATCTCTGCCCCTCAACAAATCTTTCAACTCGTCTTTTGTCCTAATACCAGTCTGGCTATAGTAAATATGAAAATTCCACTGAAAAAAGTTGTCTTTATTTCTATACCGTCTCCTATGATACAGGTTTCCCCTCTTATCCAAAAGTAGAGCGTTCCTACGAAGACTTTTATAAGCCGAAATAGCATAAAGCAAAGAAGCAACTACCATTAATTTATATGGGAAAGTTTTCGAGCGTTCCCAGACCCAAAAAATAACCTACCAAATCATACCAGATAACACAGAGAACCTAAAATAACACTAACATATAGTAAAAGCAGGAATGATAGGCTCTTGGGCTTTTCTGATACCTTAGGACACATCTTGCTAACGGATGCACAAAATAAGTCGAGATAAAGCACAGATGCTCACAGACACAGTTCATAGCTATGGCGGCTTGATGCTGAGATGCTGAGTGTAGTTCCCGGGGAAGGAGCTTGGTGGTACCACTCTCGCTGCTCGTGGTGCGTGCTGCCTCCATAACGGCTCGCTGCAAAACAAACGCTAAACGTTATTTTCGCCTTTCTTCTTTCGTCTTTTTTCGTACAAGTGAAAATCCTCCTCGGATTTCTTTCGGTTAGCGAAACGGGTACTAATTTAAGTCTTTCGTAACACCGAAGTGGCGTAAAGTGAACTTTCGAAAAGCGGGGGATACCTGTACTTGCATACGACCTGACTTGATGAGTTGGCTGCAAAATTGTCAAGCTGTATACTAACTAGCTGGCATTTTCTACATTTGTGCTTGAGAGATTAGTTTTGCGTATTATTGCTTCACGGTAGACACATTCACTTTTCACCTGAGGCTCATTACTTCTCTGACTGATTAGTAGGTATTATCTGATGTAACCCATGTGAAGTTCCTGCAAGCTCCGTCCTACTGCTGACCAGAGCAATTTAATGGGAAATAAGTGTTTAACACATACTAATTAGAATGTGCTGTCAGCTGTGAAAAAGATTTAGCATGGTATGGGTTGACTGGGTTTAGCATGCTTCTCTGTGAATATGGATACCCGCAGTCATTTCAACACTTTAATAGAAGGAAAGGCTGGATATAATGAGCTATAAGTTTCTAGTTACTTCTTCAGGCTTCCATATCCAGTCTCATATATTCAAACTCATTCACCAGAACACAAGTGGTCTATAATAAAGAATTTCTAATCCTGGCTGTACCCAGAACTACCATTCAGACATCAGTTTCATAATGTTTTTATGTTTTCTTTGAAAGTAGGGTATCAATACAATCATCAGGTCTTCACCTTGAAGTGTTCTTTGAATGCACCTACCATGTGCAGTATTTTCTATTCATACTGAACTGGTCAATTAATATTTAACGCACAAGATTCCGTCACGCACAAGCACATATCATTTTGAAAGGAGGAGACCATAAAACCAGATTCAGTAGTGCTTACGTAAACTACATACACCACCATTCCATCATCCATCTGGCCAGTCCTCACAAGCACCTCATCAGTCCCTGTTTCTACTTTATGCTGATATTTACAATAGCTAAAGGTCCACTGCTGCTTTCACATAGACAGTTACTTTGAGAAAAGAAAAAGAGGAGTTATAGAGGCCTGTAGGAAGAGTGGAGGTTGTCTATTCATAGTCTATTCAACAGAGGGTCTTAAAAGGACAAAGTATGCTGCCTCTGAAACGTCATGATGACTGATGGCTCTGTCTGATGGCTCTGTCGAGTTGGCTTTCGGCACGATCCTCGTAACTGCACAAAACAATGGAAGATGTGAAAGTTGCATTCACTGCAACTCACTGCATTGTTGGTGGCCCACGATAATATTGTTTGGATTAATTATGTCATTGCAATGTCTGTGGGACCACTTTTCCAACATGCTCAGTACACAAGTCCTGCCACAGGCTGACATCAAGTCATCTGATAAAGTGCAGGTGGAGGAGGGTACAAACAGTAAATGAAATATTGCAGAGTAAAGGGAGGGTATTTCATAACGACATTAAAGTAGTTAACCCTTATCAGTACAAGAAGAAGACGCATGCTATTCATGTTCATATGATCCACAATTCTCAAAAGGAAAACATGGCTAATCCTCCAATTCATCGCATTCCTGTGGCTCCTTTAATATAAAAGCACAAGCAACACTTCAAACAAGAACAATTCTCAGTCCTGGGAAGAGAATATCAAAACCAGAAATCCCTGTAGAAAATTAGCTCAAGGAGAAACACGACAGAAATCTGCATGCAATTACACATATGCTATTGTAGTCCATTTTTCTCAAGAAACCAAATGAAATGCTCAGCAGTGGAGAGAAAATATTTGCGAACGCCATCAAAATCTGACCATGTGCACTGGAAATAATCATACTCTCACTGCCTTTTTTAATACAGCTGTTAAAATGTAGCAAGGGAGATCTTATGGTGTTTTATACTGTTCATAAATCAAACAGCACATTCAAGTGTGTAATGTAGATGTAATGATATGAGAAAATAACATGACATATAGCTGCTCACCCACAGCATATAAAGGAAGTGCACATCAAGCATCTGTTCTTGTGTATTTATTGGTGACATGAGGGGATAATGTTTTCCATAATAAAATGATAGAGGCACATACCAGTAAATAATGCTCTCCAAATATGCATCTGAAAAACAACACTCTCATAGTCCGAAGACATGCAGGTTATACGGATCATCTTGGTACCCCATCATGCATTTGTTGTGAACCCCACCACCCTTTAATGGATTAGTATTTGCCAATGAATGAATGATATATTCTGCAGCATGGGTGGATATAAATATATATACAGGTATGCGCCGCTTTACGACGTTTCGGGCGGCGACGGACTGCATATACGACAGTGGTCCCGTAAAAATACATGCGTCACTTAACGACGGGGACATGTTCTGAACTGAAAAATTCTAAGCGCTACGTGTTACATCAATAGTCAATAAGAATTTTTCAGCTCTTTTCTAATCTTATGGGACCACCGTCATGTATGGGGTCAGTCGTTAATCGAAACGTCGTTTTAGCGGTTCTCAGTTTGTCTAAGTACACTCTATGATACTCGCTCAACGACCAAGTCGCACTGCGACTGGTTTCATAGAACGTATTCCCGTCGTTAAGCGGCACATACCTGTATATATAAAATGTAAATCTTGAAACGGTAAAAGGGGTTAGCAGGAAGACAGTTAGCTGTCTTGTTGTTTTCTGTATGGCTGCCGATGCCAGGAAGCTCAATGTTACAAATGGCCAGAGACAATTAAAGAAACCATAGTCATAATTATTTATGATCGGCCCCATTGCTGCAGCCTCTTAGCGTCCTGTTTCACTCAGAAGAGCCGGGAAGCATGTGCGCCACAATTAAAAAGCTGCGGACGGTGAAGTATTCGGTGAATTAATCTGGCCGGTCCCTAGCTGGCTCCTCCTCATCTCCCATCCTACCGTAACTATGGCAGCGACAGCTGGCGCATCTGAAAAATGCGTTTGCACAAGACTGCAGAGCTGATGAACAGGTCCAGCGTGATTCTGGGATAATTTGGAGAAGGGGAAGAGGCTCACACAAATACTGAATTGCTGTGGCGTATTGTGGGGAACGTTGATGAGCAACCCGGGTTGCTGCAGGGAGCCAAATCGTTTTGGCTGCATTCGCCAAACAGAGACGGATCATTTGCATCCCAACTTCCTCCTGTTCATCAGCATCTCCACTTTTAACAAACGTACGGAAAAATCGGAAAAATCAAAGATAATGAAAAAATCAGGCAAATTTAAATTCTCAGTTAGGATTAGTTTTTGTGGGATTAATGGAGGTTTTCTGGCAGTTCAGTGTGGGACTTTTGCCATTTCTGCCATCAGTCTTTGGGAACAAGAGGATTACTAATGGTGAGCATGTGTAAGTTCTTTTACCACACACGTGTCTCAAAGAAAACCACTGGTGTAATGAGCACTAGCAAACTAGAGTATGAACTTTGCTAGCAGTTCAACTACGTTCAGTTTATTTGCTTTTTTTTAATTAAAAAAAATCAAAAGCCTGAAAGACTGATTAATCCAAAATATTTTTCCTCATTGAGTTTAAGAAACAATGAAACAGGAATTCATTGCAATGAGTACTGTATCAGAGTATTGTGGGGAACTGCATGGCAGGGCTGTTTGGGCATGGGTTTGAATTTGGCCCTGTGTGTGTAGTTTCCATGTGTCTCTGTTCCAGTGAATTGCACACAATAAATTCCTGCAGTGTGTGTGTGTGTGTGTGTGTGTGTGTGTGTGGCTACCCTGAGATGGACCAGAGTCCTACAGCACCCCAAAAAGGATGTAACCCCCACCATCCTTGTACCTGGTGATTCCAGGATAGGCTCTGGACCACTGTGACCCTGACCAGGAACGAGCGGTTTTGTGAAAGTAAAGGAGTGAAATATATTTAAACACTGAACGGGTCAAAGAAGGCTTCTTATTAATAAGATCAGTAGTCAAAACAGATGCTCCTTTGCTTACGATGGTACGATAGCGAAATGCATTCGGTAGAATCCGTACTTCGAATTTTGAGTTTCGATCTGTCCCTGCGCTTGCGATATGTATTACAATACTCTCTCCCGATGCTGGGTGTTGGCAGAGAGCCGCAGCATCCGCTCGGCCACACTCGCAGGCTCTGTAGCAATCACTGCAACGAGTGTAAATAACCTCAACAAGCGATACTGTGTCGAAAATGTTTTTTTATTTTGTGTTTTCGCATCCCATCATGTCTATTAAATGCCCATGTGTGTCTCCTACTTAAATTTGCCCAGCTGTAGGCTATCGTAAGAGTTCTGAGCACGTTTAAGCTAGGCTAGACTAGGCTATGATGTCCGGCAGGTGCAGTACTGTATTCTTTTTCAAATTATGATTTTTTTGCTTATGATGGGTTTATCGGAATGTAACCCCATCGTTAGTCGAGGAGCATCTGTATAGAGAATTTTGATATGCAGGAATTTTTAATAAATATAGGGAACCAGTTACCAAGACAGCAACTGCTGCACTGAGGGCCAAAAAAAAAAAACGAAGTGCTCTACACACATTCCTGACCTCATGTTCGACTGCTTTGTTTGACAGACTCGAATCCTCTGTCTAATGAAAGATTTTATAGACACATGAAAGCACAGAGAGGTATCTGTTAAAAATTCCAGCTCTACCTTTCAGTTGCACCAGCTGTGTTCAGTAAAAAGAGCAGTTCGAGAAGGTGAAATCACCTTTATGGTGGAGTCCAGCGCATAATTCAGATTTTTTTTTTTTTTTTTTAGGAGGCAATACAGATGTTTTTTCTCGAAGGCAATATACCTCTTAAAATGTGAGGGCAGTTCCCACCCAAACAAATTCTCTTCGCTAATGCTTCTTATGCTCATTTGCCTTCTCTCTCTTAACAGTTGTGAAGATGGATGGCGAGAGCAACCTTGCATTAACCCCTCACAAGTGCGAGGAAGTGGAGAAGTTGCTGAATCAGGGCTGCGGAGGCGACGCGATGGGAGCAGAGGAGGACACAGACTGGTGCAACCTGGCGGGACTGCTGGGCTACGGGGACGAGCACATCGATTTCTTCCGTCAGGAGGAGCGCCCGATCCGAGCCCTGCTGTCCGACTGGGCCAGTAAGGACTGCGCCAGCATGGACGCTTTGTGCACAGCCTTGCGCAAGATCAACCGCGATGACATCGCCCAGAGCCTCGTCACCGCCACGTCGGCAGTGTGAGAGCTTGACCACAAAACCGGAAACACTTCCGACCCCTTCCCTTCATCTTCGGCACCCATGCAGTCCCCTCATCAGGTGACTGGACACCCCCACGCAGGAGGAGGCTTAGGAGCGGGGCAACGTCAAAGCGGAGCTCTGGGAAAGAGGCAGGATCACCTCGTGAATGAAAATTCTAGGAAGGGACCAGTTTCCAGCAAAAATTTGGCCAACGTTTTCCCCACAGCTCTCCCAGAAAAACACTCGAGGAAGTTATTGCTCATGTTCTCTGCATGGCCTCTCAACGGTCATGGTCACCTACTGTCTTAGCTCATCTATATTCTTTATGCAGCGGTGTCCATGTTACGCATTCCCCCTTTACTCCTTCATGAATGTCTTTGCACCCCTGACAGAGAAGGAGTTCCACTTCATCTTAGTCATAAACATGTGCATATTGCCATTTCCTATCACACCCTCCAAACTTCCTCATACCTCCTTCCTACAGGTGATCACATTCCATCTCTGTTCTCACCTGTTGTTACTCTCTCTTCTGTCCTTCCCATTTGTCCATGTCCTTTCCCTCCAATCTATGTCCTTTTGTAGGAAGAAGAGCCATATCCCTACCTGGCAGTCAATGTAGCTGTAGACGTAACAAACTCCCTATCCTTGCGTCCCTCCCTTTAAATTCTGCTCAGGAAAATAGCTAGTGGTATTTTATGGGAATATTGATAAAATATTATTCCAGTTCCTCTGTGCTCTTTTTTTATGTGTGTTTTCAGTGGTCCCCTTTAAATCAGCTGAAACACAAGTGATATTGATCTATACAAAGATACTGTATATTCTGTAAAGTACTGAATGCTAGTGTTAGTGATTCTGTAATCGGTGTTTCTCGCTTTGTCTGAAGTCCGCTTTCTCATTAATAAGGACATTCATCGTCATCCGGACATGAAGAACCAATGGAGAGGCAAAGGGTCAGCCGTTAGATTGGCAAGATGAAACAAAACTGTATCGTTGACGTTGGCGTTGAAGTTGACAAACCAACAGAGCGAAATTTGCGCTTTTTCCGCTATTACACTTTTTAAAGGCCAAGTTAATTTTGTTGTCTGTTTGTAGTTTTTTGCATTGTCGGAAGTTTATGTGTGGTTGGAGGCGTAGTCTAACGACAGCAATGAGACAAAAGATTTTTTTGTCCACTTTAGAAGGTTGGATGAAGAGGGTTTTCTGCAACCAGTCAAATGTGGTCATGTGTGATGGTCCTGTAGGCACTTTCATCTGTGTTACACAGGGTCTGGATTTCTTTGCTTGTAACTTGGCATGGAACGGGGAAAAGGTATGGAAACACTTCAGATGTGTGCACACAAACGCACTGCTTTTGTGATCCCGACATTTGTATTGCGTATGTTTCTGTTGCATTACTAAAATTGTGAACAATCCAGACTATGTGCAAAACGACAAGTTAGATGGATCCATAAAGGGTTAGGAGTTGTTGTTACACTCAATAACTGTCCCTGAAGGAAGCGTTCAGGTTGAATCTAATGTGAAAAGAGGTACCACTCTGCAGTGTGATGATTAGCATCCAAATATTAAAAAGTCGGTCACTTTTTTAGCCAAAGAGGTCAGGAGAAAGGTGAAATGTATTGTCTAATCATTTTAGGAATGTGGACGAATGGCTAAAATCCAGTGGAGTCATGAAAGGAAGAAGGGAAACCTGATCCTCTGTTTGAAATTAGGCTTTGCTATCTAAGACTGGCTCATATGCAGTACCTGGGAACCGA
This sequence comes from Scleropages formosus, assembly GCF_900964775.1. Taxonomy (NCBI): domain Eukaryota; kingdom Metazoa; phylum Chordata; class Actinopteri; order Osteoglossiformes; family Osteoglossidae; genus Scleropages; species Scleropages formosus. The sequence goes on along the minus strand of NC_041825.1, from coordinate 2,646,159 downwards.
GTGGATACATTGCCTGCGCAGGATTTGCAACTTTATACCCTGGGTTCTGAAGTCAAAAACACATTTTTTCAATTAACTTTAAATTGTCACGCCACAAATAGTGGGTGAGTAACTAAATTCTGAAAAAAGAATGAGAAGAACATGATTGTGTGGTGCAGCATGGTGGTGCAGCGGGGAATAATTGGTGCCGCACAGTTTGCATGTTCTCCCCGTGTTTAAATGGATTTTCTCTGAGTGCTCTGGTTTCCTCTCACAATCCAAAGACGTGTTTCATGTGGATTGCTGACTCACACCATCCAGGGTGTACCGCACCTCATGACCACTACTACCTAAAATTAATTACTTACTGATAGTAAATAAGTGATTAGAAACGGCAGGGTCTGAAGATAGTATGTCTTAACTCCATAATTGGAAAATTCTGATCACTTTTAGCGTTGAGAAACTTACTGTTGTACCTGACAGGGCAAGAATAGTCTGTGGAAATAACTCATCATCAGCAACACATCCATGATATTGCTTCTTTGCTTCTTCTCATTGGTACTATGCTGTTAAATGAAAACCACTTTGCATACAGCACTGAGATCATGCAAAAAGAAATATGATGGTAGGAATGAGATTTTTTTTGTTGTTAGGCCATGGACACTGTGACATTTCATTGCCATTTATGATGGAATGGTGAAGTGCAGAATTAAGCCTGTGTTCATCCTTTTCTTGATTTCAATGTTATTCTAAAATGGCACATTATAGTAATACTTGAATATGGCACGGTATGACTGAGATCCCCTCAGCTAAAAAAAAAAAAAAAAAATCAAAATCAGCAAGTTTTTCTTGTTTCTTTTTTCTTAGAATCACTTTGGGAAGTAAATAGCAAACTTTATTGTTCATAACTTGACCATTTTAACAGTAACCATCTTTCTCGACCAAAAATGAGATATCCTGTTTTATTAAAACAAGTTTAGCCATATTTTAAATCCAAAACTCAAATGAGTGTGTAAAGAAACTGCTGTATATGATATGTGTTCTGGGGCTACATTGACATTATGTTTTTCCTGCCCCACTAATTTTTTTTTCCTTTCTTTTTAAGAAATAATTTTTATTATATCCTTTTTGAGCATTACATGAACTTTGACTGTTTTGTAGCACTTACCATTGTACATATGTATTCTGCATCACAAGTGCCAGGGAATTTCAACAGGTGTTCTCTGATACAGGTGTTTTTTTCCTAAATGCATATTTTGTTGTTGAGTTTGTTGTCAATGATTTTTACCTGCTGCATGGGTTTATGTTGTAGCCCCGCTGGTGCAAAGTGTCTGGGTGAAAATGCATTAGTCTAGTTGCTCTTCACTATATCCCAGGAGCTCAGCAGCCTGTGACTAACACCATCAGAGTGTCTCAGTGCCCCAAGACCAAGAAAAATACACCCCTCAATACTACACTTTAACATCACTGAGCTCCTTGGACTTTTGCTTTAGTTTGTCCCAAAAACTATTTTCCCCTGTTGCAGTTTTATCTGATGTACCAACAATTTGTCTCTGCAAATGTACATAAAGAGTGCAACTTCTTTAAAAATGAACCAAATTCCCAAAATAAAAGATGCTCTCTAAATGATGTAAATGTGATTCATAGTTCTTACCATTAAAAGACTGGGAATGCTTCAAAAATGTATTATTTTAAATTCTGCTCACAATGAAGGGATCTAACAACTCGGCTCAAAAAAATCAAAGAAAGGAAGAAAAGTCTGTGCACAGATGAGAAGTTGACAGCTGGCACTGAGCTACCCGAGCGAGTGCATGAGCAGAGATTTGTTGCATTGATTTGCTTGTGGACTTGGAGGACAGGTGAAACGTATCATTCCAGCTCCTGGAGTTTTTAGGCGTACTGAACAGTGTGAGACACAGAAGACATCCGAAAAGCTGAAAACCGTGAATGTTCTCTGTACCTAATAATAATGTACACTGTATTATGTAAATGTGAATTTGCTAGTATTCTTACAACCAATAATCTCCACCTCTCTTCTGTCAAGATAGACACATGAATGAACTAATAAGACAATAAAAACAATATATATTACACTGATGTCTCAAAGTGTTTATTTCAACGGTCGCTGGAGTTGCAGGGGAGAGGGGTGCCGTTTCAGGCTCAAGGTCTCTACGAGGGCAAGGCGAAAGACGCTGGTAGTGGAGGAAGAGCTCAAGTCCACACCCGCTTTGCAAGACATGACAGGAGATGGAACAGTCCTAGAGGAAATTTCCAATTAACTTGCTGAATTAATCGCAGATGCGACGGCAACCATGTTCGAGCGTACAATAATAAGTAAGGAACGGTGATATAGTGCTGGGGGACTGACTGACCCTGCAGTTCTATTACAAGATTGCTGTAAGTCTTAAATAAATTATATAAAATTGTTTTGTGTGTGAAGGGGGTGCGGTGGCGCAGTGGGTTGGACCGCAGTCCTGCTGTCCGGTGGGTCTGGGGTTCGAGTCCCACTTGGGGTGCCTTGTGGCGGACTGGCGTCCCGTCCTGGGTGTGTCCCCTTCCCCCTCTGGCCTTACGCCCTGTGTTGCCGGGTAGGCTCCGGTTCCCCGTGACCCCGTAAGGGACAAGCGGTTCTGAAAATGTGTGTGTGTGTGTGTTTTGTGTGTACTGTCTGCCTAAGCTGTCATAAAGCTCTGGCCCTTCTAGTAGAACCCCAAGACCACTTTGGGAGACTAGAGAAATGTGATCTGTCTCTGGGAGTGGGAGTAAAGTATTATGAGGAGAACCTTGTTGATTAGGTCATAATTTAAATAGTGCCCAGAAGTAGGAGATATTTTGTGAGATACAGGGCTCGTCTTCCTAGCATTTCTTGGATAACTGTTTCCTAAAATTGAAAATCAAAGGGTTCACTAGGGCTTTGGACCATGTCCACAGTCAGGTACGTGAGCAGACATGGAAAAACAAACAAAAAAAGTCAAAGTTCTTGTCTCTAGGACTATTGGCACCTTAATTTAAAAAGTAGGGTTAAAATACTCCCATGTGCTGAGATTTCCCACCCTTACCATGCAGCATTCTTGAAATGTTAAAAAAAAAAAAAAAAACGTTCCACATTGTAGTACAAGACCATCTGAAGTAGTTAACAAACCCTGCCTTTAATGCTGGGCCAAATCCATCAAAGCCATCGTTGCAGCATGATTATGCTATTTGCAATAAGAGCTGAAAGAGATTGGATGCAATGAAATTTATGCTTTTTGTCCATTATCAATACCTGTTTATGCACTCAAGTACTGATTGTGTCAGCTTTCAGAAATCTGCCTTGAAACTGTCCTCATTTCACCTCATCGATCTGCTGCATGGAAAGTCCATCCAGCAGGCCTGCAGCTACATTTACATGTACATTTATTCATTTAGCAGACGCTTTTTTTCCAAAGTGACGTACATCTCATAGAAAATACAATGCGTTCATTACATTATCAGAAAGAGAGACTTAGATGCATATGCGTGATTCTAAAGTGCAGTTTGTTAATTTCTTTCCACTGTATGAATGTTCATCACATGAGTAGCTGTATAAAACTTTATCCAAATATCAACAATTACTAGTCACATTCCTAATATTTTTTTTCTCAAACATTTACATTACATTACACTAGTAGCAGTGTGAAGGGTTATCTGTTGTTCAACAGTTATGTTCTGTTATAGTGCATGAACATTTTCTCCTTACATGAACTTAAGAGATAATGGGCAAAGTGCATCTGGAAGAGATGAGTTTTCAGACGCTTTTTAAATGAAGACGGAGATTCAGCAGTTCTGAGTGAGAGGGGGATGTTGTTCCACCACATCGGAATCAGAACCGAGAACCTTCGCGCTTTTGTTTTTGAACCTTTTGTGCATGGGACCACCAAGCAGGCAGAGGTGGAACATTGCAGTCTGGTTGGGGTGTAGCGGAAATGTATGGTATTACTTTATTAAGTAGCAAAAGAGGTAACAAAGGAAAAGTACATCATTGCTAGTTGTGGAGATGGGAAGAATGTTGAAAAAATAATGGAAAGATGACTAAAGATTTGTCAGAACATCCTGACGTGAAAGTGTGGGAAGACCTGGAGTTGTGGTGAAACGCACGCAGACACACACACACACACACACACACACACACACACACACAGAGGCAAACACACTCATAACACTGAGGCTGCACGGGTTTTGGAAAAGGGATGGCGAGTGGTAAACAGTCCTTTCACTTGTGGGTCAGATAGATTGCGGCTTTTGAATAACAGGCTGTCTTCTCCATCAGCACCATGCCTATTATGCGGAGCCCCTTGGAGACACATGCACATTAGCAATCAGGTTTGGTTAGGTAATTACTGCAAATACAACGTTTTCCTTGAGGCTCCGCCTGATTCAGGGACTCTGGGCATTATCCCACAGAGCTCCTCTAAGTCACTGTGACATGCAACTTGATCCAGATGAGGCAGATTGATTGCCAGTTATTGAGAATACAGACTCCCAGAGAGGGGAACGGCTGAAAGGCGTACAAATGAGGCCGGATGGGTTACTCTTGGGCTGCCTGAAAAACACCCCGTTGATAGTGATAAAGGTGAAGAGTGTCATGTTTACAAGCAAAGTCCGTATCCATGGAAAGAAAATGATGCAAACAGCAAGTGACTTCATGTTGTTTGGTTGCCACAGGGTGAGTTGATTGAGGTGGTTCATGAGCCTTTGGACCTGCTGCTGTGCCTTGCACCTTCTTGTATGTACCTTCTTGTATAAACATGAGACCACCTTGCTAGTCCAAACCATAGGTCTTCTCAGCCAGGTTCCTACATCTCATCTTCTTTCTCGTCTTCTTCTACTCAACACCCAAGCTACACGACCAACACCACATTAATAAATTGTGCTTTTCATCTTCTACTACTTTAAACAAGAAGTAGGTCCAAAGAGCGACAAACTATGCAATTATTCAGCTTTTGAAGTCTTCAAGCTAGAAGGTCGGTGCTACATCATGTTGTGTCCATTTTTCTGGGAAGGGAATGGATGGCGCATCAATCCATCATTGCCGACTCCAGAAAATGACTGTGATTGGCTGGAATGTCATAGGTGAGATTCTTCTCTAGTTAAGAGCACTCGACTTTTCTCCGAAACCCCGCTGTCCTCGTTGGCCTTGTCCTTGTTAATTTTGGCTTTGTGTTTGCTAGCATAGGTGTCACTTATGTACTGTTTGTATGTTTCCTTAGTCAGGAAAAAGCTGGTAGTGTAGTAATTAGAGCTACTGCCTTTGGACCCAAAGGTTGCAGGTTTGAAGCCCACCTCCAGCTTTAGGACCCTTAAGTAAGGCACTTACCCTAAGTTGCTCCAGTAAAATTGACCAGTGCTATAAATGGGTAAATTACTGTAGATTGTTTAGGGTGGCACAGTGAGTAGAGCTGCTGTCTCATAGCATGTGGTGGTGTGAGAGGATGTGGGTTTGATCCCTCCTCAGTCTGTGTGGAATTTGCATGTTCTCTGGTGTCTCTTTGGGTTTCCTCTGGGTGCTCTGGTTTCCTCCCACCATCCAAAGACATACTGTTCAGGTTCACCCATAGTGTGTGTTCCACTGATCTATGGATGAGTGACCCAGTGTAAGTAGTGTATCTAGCAGTGTAAATCACTGTGGTGAATAACGTGTCTGTGGGCTGATAACACTACATATAGTTCACTGGAAGTTGCTTTGGGGAAAAGTGTCTGCTAAATGAAAAAATGCAGATGTTTTTCCTTTTCTTTGAGTAGTGTAAATGTAACACTTTGTAGTGTCTCCCCAGCCTGGCTGCACTGGCATGCAGTTACCTTTGGCTCCTTAACACACTTACATGTGCAGCTCCTTTGTTTTTCATGCCTGACTTCATATGAAAGAGGATGAAAATCAAAGTCCAAAAAATTTACTGGATTATGCCAGAAAGGCTGACTGAAAACTACTGCATATTTATAAGCTCCTCGCTTTAAGCCTCTCGAACCCTTCAAATAAGACAAATTTTTTACAGTCAGACCTGGTTGTGTGACGGTAATATGGAACATTTTTTGAAAAACACAATTTACATTTTCATGGTGACTTAATTAATGAAAACCATTTTTTCTTTTTTTTTTGTATAACTGGTATTATAAAGTTTCTAAGGTCACAGTGGACACACAAGGATAAATTTTTGAACCTTCCCTCATGAGTAATATTTTTCCTCAACAATTGCGGCTGCCAGGTTAAAGTTTAGAGCCAAACTAAATATTTCCGGAGCCAGTGGCACATGGGAATAACGTGGCAATGTTCAATCTCTAATAACACACATGATATTCAAGCTTGCTTGTGAGAGAGGATGCAGCAGAAAATTGTTAGTCTTGTCCTGCGGATGAACTTTCTGACTGTGTGCAAGAGGTTCACAACAAAAACACACGCAGGAGGTGAAAGCTTGAAAAGGTTTCTCAAGTTCCAGCAGGTGGAAAGCTGCAGAACAAAATGCTGAACTCCAAAAGCACATGCTTAACACTCAATTTCAGAGCCAACAAAAACAGAGCAGGGGCCAAATGAAGTATGTTGGGCACCAGATGAAGGGTTCAATTACATATCTTTAATTTCCAAATGAACTGAGTAGCTCCCAGCTTCATCCAGTGAAAAATAATAATTTGCAGACCCTTACATTTGCATTTATATTTATCCATTTAGCAGATGCTTTTGTCCAAAGCGACGTACATCTCAGCAAAAGAACAATTTATACATTACATTAAGAGAAGGAGACATAGCTGCAGACATGAAAGTCTCAAGCAAACCTAGTTTGTTCCCTACCACTTGCTGCACCGAGGTTCATCGTTCGAGTAGATGCATAAAACACAGGATAGGCAAATCCCGATACCCTCCCACCATTTTTTTTTTTTTAATATTATAAGATACAGAAATTTTACATTTATTTACATTTATTTACTTAGCAGAAACGGGGGGTGCGGTGGCGCAGTGGGTTGGACCGGGTCCTGCTCTCCGGTGGGTCTGGGGTTCAAGTCCTGCTTGGGGTGCCTTGCGGTGGACTGGCGTCCCGTCCTGGCTATGTCCCCTCCCCTCTCTGGCCTTACCCCCTGTGTTGCCGGGTAGGCTCCGGTTCCCCGTGACCCCGTATGGGATAAGCGGTTCAGAAAGTGTGTGTGTGTGTGTGTGTGTGTGTGTGTATTTAGCAGATCCTTTCTCCGAAGTGACTCCCAATGAACCCTCTGTAGTGTTATCAGCCCATACACCTTATTCACCGCAGTGACTTACACTGGGTCACTCATCCATACATCAGTGGAACACACAGACACTCTCTGTCACTTACAAATGGAAAAAGTGTAAAAATTTATCTGCACATTTTAAAGCCGTCACATACAGCTATAGTGAGGGCTTTAAGGCAGTACTGAGATAAAATTATACAGTGATACTCCAGTTAGTGTTCAGTCGTTGCGCTAAATGGGGTCCAACATCAATCAATCAATCAATCAAAGGTTTATTCATCAAATGCGCAACAATACAGGTGTAGCACGCCGAGGCCGCCCGGGGAGGGGTGCGGAGATGGGGTTAAAGCAGCCACAACTGGGGCTGATTTCATCCCCTATTTCTTCCCCGGTGCCCAGCCGTAGAGGAAAGAGACCGAGGAGGAGAACCAGACCGAGACGACTGCCGACCCGATCCCTGACACGAAGCCCACGTCCCGATCGACCCGACTCTCCCAGCCAGCACGAAACCTTTCCCTACCTGTTCCCTGCCCCCCCTTTCCCATCGCCGTCCTTCTCTGCTGTCTAGGCAAATAAAAGCCCACAGCTACGGGCGACTGCATCTCCTGTCTCCTGCCTCGTCTCTTACAACAGTGTAGAGCAGTGGTTGCTGGCAATGAAATGTTTTTTTCCGCAAGCTTCTGGGAGGGGGGGGGGATTGAAAGAAGTAACAGCATACATGAAGATTATAAATAAGTCAAAAACCTTTGCAAAATACAACACAATTGGAATTAAATAACACTAACAACTATTAAGTAAAACTATTTAATGAAAACCAGATGAGTTGTTGAATTTACAGTGCAACAATAATGAGTTTTTAGCGAGCCATTTTTACCGTAACCACACAACACACTGTAAGATCAAATGCCATGTGTTGGAACGCACCGAGGCTACACCCATCCTCCTGCTTGGTGTGATCTGCGGGTCTTGCTCTTATTTAGTGGTGAATACGTGCACAGCAGCATCTCATTCACTCCTTTGTGTCACTGAATCAAACGGGTACAGGGAGTACAGGACTTATTGCACAGCTGGTCTGCGAGCGATGGGCTCCCGGTGCCACTTTACAGTGCTGCAAGTGATGGGTTGCCACACACACAAATGGAGTGCAGCCAGCGAACCCAAAATTTTTTTCTGTGATATGAGAGACATACAGCGCACAATACTTTCAGGTTCCTCTGGTAGGTCCGCTGTAATGAATCAGCTCTAAAGCAGCAGTGTTTACTACATACTTTCAGAAGTGTCACCCATTTAGTTTACTTCAAGGTCAGTAGGTTCATAACACCACTGGAAAAAATTATAATTATTATTTATATAATTATTATTTCTGGTTCTAAGTTCTCTTGTAGCTCTGACTTTTAGGAAGTCTATCTGATTATCCGCAAAGCAAAAAGTATAATTTGGTTCTCAGTTCTGACTCCATTGTGCTGGAACGACCCCCACCCCCTCAGAACTGCTGAATCTCTGTTCACATTTAAAAAGGTTCTCAAAACTCATCTCTTCCAGACTCACTTCTCCCATCATCTTTTAAGTTCATGTAAGGAGAAAATGTTCATGTTCTATAACTTTAAGATGATGCCCAGACAAACCTTTACAAAGTTACTCTTGTAATGTAACATACATTTTTATATGTATCTCCAAAAAAAAAAAAAGAATAGGAAGGTGATCAGGAATCGTCGATATTCGCATAAAGTTTTATGCAACTACTTGTGTGATGAACATTGGTTCATATAGTGGAAAGGACCAAACTAACTGTACTTTAGAATCGTGTGTGTATCTAAGTGTCTCTTTCTGCTAATGTAATGAACACATTGTATTTTCTATGAGATGTACATCGATTTAGAGAAAAGTGTCTGATAAATGGGGGGTGCGGTGGCGCAGTGGGTTGGACCGCAGTCCTGCTCTCCGGTGGGTCTGGGGTTCGAGTCCCACTTGGGGTGCCTTGCGGCGGACTGGCGTCCCGTCCTGGGTGTGTCCCCTCCCCCTCTGGCCTTACGCCCTGTGTTGCCGGGTAGGCTCCGGTTCCCCGTGACCCTGTAAGGGACTAGCGGTTCTGAAAATGTGTGTGTGTGTGTGTGTGTGTGTGTGTGTGTGTGTGTCTGATAAATGAATAAATGTACAAGTACATGGAAATTTATTTGTTTTTGGCCACTTTTGATACCATTGTACTGCTACTGATTAGCTGGTATTTTACATCATTTTCACCTTTAACCCTTTTACTTTCACATGTATTCATCATAATTTTCCTGTCACAATTATTGCATAACTTGCTTTAATGATGTGAATGCTTGTTTGTTTTTTTTTTTTTCAATTGACTGCAGGGAACACTCCACACACTGCGTATTGCACACACACACACACACACACACACACACACACACACACACACACACACACACACACACACACACACACACACACACACACACATTTTCAGAACCGCTTATCCCTTACGGGGTCACGGGGAACCGGAGCCTACCCGGCAACACAGGGCGTAAGGCCGGAGGGGGAAGGGGACGCACCCAGGACGGGACGCCAGTCCGTCACAAGGCACCCCAAGCGGGACTCGAACCCCAGACCCACCGGAGAGGAAGACTGCGGTCCAACCCACTGCGCCACCGCACCCCCTCGTATTGCACACAGTCAATTTCAATACCGTGTAAAATGTACACAGTCTGAGTAGGGAATGAACCCACGGTGTTTTGTAGCACCCAGGTGCTGTGAGGTGACATTGTTACTCACTGTGCCACAAAAACACATTTTAATCTTTATCATTATTTAATTTTAGTGAAAACGTCTGAATTCACCAGGAACGTGCTCTTTTAACAGAAGATCATCTCAAGAAAAAGCAGTTTTTTTGAGACTCTATTATATTAAAATCAAAATTAAAATCATTAGATTAAAAAAAATCACTGCTGAAACTCTGTCCGTGTTTAAAAATGGTCTGAAAACTCACCTCTTCCAGACTCCCATCACCCATGAGCTCTTAAGCTCATGGAAGGTATAAATGTTCACGCTCTATAACTTTAAGATGATCCCCGGATCAGTCCTTTACACAGCTACTCTTGTAATGTAATGTAAATGTTTGTGTATCTCAAAGAAAAAAAAAAATTAATGGGAAGGTGATCAGGAATCGTCGAGATTCAGATAAATTTTTATGCAGCTAATCGTCTGATGAACATTGGCTCATATGGTGGAAAGAAGCAAAACTGTACTTAAGAATCACGTGTCTGCATCTGTGTCTCTTTCTGCTAATGTAATGAACACGTTGTTTCTATGAGATGTACGTCACTTTGGAGAAGACCGTCTGCTAAATGAATACACGTCAATGTAAGTCAAAGTCAAAAGTCAAAGTCAAAGTGAACTTTATTGTCACATGCACAATCTGTTTAGAACATACATAGCAGTGAAGTTGCGTTTCTCCTGGACAACATATATAACATATACTATTTCTACTACAGCCATGGCTTGGCTTTGCGAATGAAGATGTAGGAAGGGGGCTGCCCACGTCTACTGCAAGCTCGCTGGTGGCTGACGAGGCCAATGCGGGACAAGCACGTCCGGCTGGAGTGGCTGCAAGGGAAAGTCACAGCTACAGTACAGTTCACAATAACCGACTACTGAACTAAAAGCTATGGAATAAAGTGCAGTAGTGTGGTCGGTTCACACACACACACACACACACATTTTTAGAACCGCTTGTCCCTTACGGGGTCACGGGGAACCGGAGCCTACCCGGCAACACAGGGCGTAAGGCCGGAGGGGGAGGGGACACACCCAGGACGGGACGCCAGTCCGTCGCAAGGTACCCCAAGCGGGACTTGAACCCCAGACCCACCGGAGAGTAGGACTGCGGTCCAACCCACTGCGCCACCGCACCCCACGTGGTCGGTTCAATAAAAACAAATGTGCACAGATTTAAAAGCGGTAGTGCAAAAAAAGTGAGTTTTTTTTGTGCAATAATAGTTTTTAAACGAGGGTTAGTGTGACCTAATGGAGGCTGATGTGGAATGTATTAAAGAAATACAGCAGCCATATTTGGGATGGACACCAATTTAAGTGAGGTTTCAGAGCAGACTCTCAGGGACCCGAGAGGACAATCTCTGCAGACCTTACGAAAGTGGCCGGTGTCCTTCTGGATAGGGGGGTTTGGTTCCGGTGGTCAAAGTTCAGAATTCTGCTCTGCAATGAGCGGTTAGGGGTGGGTATGGGTGGTACAGAGAAAATGTTCAAAAGTTATGGCAGAAAGGTATTAGAGGTATATCATTTGTGATATTTGTGGTCCATTGACGAAGTTGGGCTAAAACACTTTGCCAGTGATCTTATGTACTCATAACCATTGTCTGTCCGATGAGAAGAGGTCATGCTTTACAAGCGCTCATATGTGCAGTTTCAGCTTCTGCTGACATTTCACAAAATGAGCAAAGAATCCTGTGAAATGTGGTGAAAGGCCAGTTGTGTGCTAAAGGAGAGTTGGCCAAACATCTGGTGCTCGAGGAAGCCCGCACTCAGCGATTGCCCCAGGGAGAAATACACGTTTTTCCCACCCAACAGCTGGGTTATCCTTCCACTTCTTAGGTCCCAAATCTGTGAACATGCGATATTACAACAACATCTTGTAAAGGGGAAGATTGTGCAATACTTCTGGAAAGAGATGAAATTTTAAGAATAACCTTTGATCTTGGACTTTTTTCTCCAAATCATTCCCAGCAGTGAGTCTTTGATTTCAATTACATTTCTATTTATAATCCTATTCAGTTCAGTCTGTCGTTGAGTGTAACGGTCAGGGTGCTTCGCTGGGCAACGTTTAGATCCCAGTAATTTATCTCTACAAAATGGACCATTTAGTTCAAAAATGCTCAGTATCCCCCCCCCCTTGCATCAGTGTAAGATGGTAGTCTTTATACAGCCTTTCAGCACCTCATTATCTCAGCAATAATTCATTTATTTCTCCTGACTAATAAGCTTTCAAAATATGTTGTAGGAGAATTATGGACCCCACTTATTATCAGAAATAGGTAAAGGAAGAATCTAGTTGGAAATGACTGCTCATGCCTGTGGTGAACCTGAGGACAGACGTCAGGCACAATTTTCCTTCTACCAGAGGCTGGAGTTCCTCCTTTCTGGAGTTTGTTCTGTTTACACTAAAACAGATTATGATACACTCTCTGTATTTGGCTTATCAGACCATCTGTCAGGAACAGCAGTAATTCCCATCCGTTGTAAAGAGATGTTCCCTTTAATTTTTAAAACCCCCTTAAAAGGTCTCACTGACTGCGAAGAATCCAGGCTATAGAAATTACCTTGTTGTTTCTATCCAGAAACATAAAAAAGTATTGCAGACACAAAAAGGGCGTCTCTCTTATCATATATGTTTTCATAACAACACAATACAATGATTATAAAACCCTTTATTCCGCTATAGTAGATTAAAATGTAATGGCTAAATATAATATTTTATATGCATCTATTTAATGTTTATATATCTGTTATTCATCATTTAGGGCCAAGTTATTGGGAAAAAAAAAAAAAAAAGACTAAAATCCCACACTTGAAGCTCGAACTCACATCTCTCAAGGAAATAACAGACGGGCCATCTCGTAATTTACACACACACACACACACATTTTCAGAACCGCTTGTCCTATACAGGGTCGCGGGGAACCGGAGCCTACCCGGCAACACAGGGCGTAAGGCCGGAGGGGGAAGGGGACACACCCAGGACGGGACGCCAGTCCGTCGCAAGGCACCCCAAGCGGGACTCGAACCCCAGACCCACCGGAGAGCAGGACTGTGGTCCAACCCACTGCGCCACCGCACCCCCCTCTCATAATTTACATTCATCACATTTCTAGTAAGATGTTTTCACAACAGTTAACATTATGCCTTATGCATGCAATAGCACAACTTTAATATAGAGGCACAAAATAATGCTATCATGTCATACCCAGTACATTATTGCATTACTGCAGCTCATTTTAAAGCTCTTAAAAAATCATGTTCTTAGCATCTTGTATATGAAGCCAAAAAACCACGAGAAAGTAACACAACTCCTAACATGTGTCCAGATGTAAAAAGTTATTCTAATTCAGTACATGAATTATGCACATTCTGCACATTCTGAATTATCCAATCTGCCTCTAAGTGATCCTAACTGGTACTCAGTTCTAATGATATTACACTGTGTTTATGGAGGAAGAAAAAACCACTTAATCCACTTAATAATCAGCTGCACCTAATGAGCTCTGTAGCAGGAATTAAATGTATAATTACACATTTTCATTTTATTGCACAAAATAATTTCTGAAATTTTACATTCTGCTGTTCTTCACAACATGGGTTCAGAAACACAGTGTCAGTAAGACATGTATCAGGGCTTCAGGCAGCTGATGGAAAGCTGTAATGAGAAGCTTGTTGAAGGGTAGAAGGTCCTTGTGAAGAAAACGTTAAAGATCATCGTTCATGACCAAAGGCAGCTGACATGGTACTTTCTCTTTTAACTCAGACACATCTCAAGATATTCTCAGTGTGTATATTTACAAATATGTTTTCTGTCATGCCCTCTGTCCTTCTGAATGGCCTCTGTTCATTTTCCCTAATATCCATTACTACGCCTCTCAAGCCCTTGACCTTCAGCAAACTAGTGGTCATGCCAGTCCCCCGATTACTTCAATTCCTGTTATTGGAGCGTTTTTTTTTTGGCTATGGACCTCTGGAATTGAGCTATCAGACACTTAGGTACAGAGATTCTGTCTCAGGAACTTCATTTAGGTTAATCTGATTCTGGTCTACGGAGGTTCTGGGCTTTTGTTGAGGGGGATGGTAATTAGGACCTATAGAGCCTGCAAATTCAAACCACATTTTGTAGTTCTTTTTTTCTGTTAAACTGTCATAATCGAGAATTTGTGCTTTGGGTTAGGAACCGTGGGATTCATTATGACATGGCTGAACCCTAGTGTCCCTCCACATGTGTCTGGGACAGAAGCCCATTTAAATTTTAGAGCTTCACATGTGAACAGCATGTCTGCAAGGAAAAAAAAATCAAAATCCCACAGATGAAAAATCTCTCTCCTTTCTGGTGGTCGGTGTTGTTTTAAGTGGTGAAACATCATTTGAGACGTCAACTGACTGCAATGTTGTGCATCAGCATTAGGCCCTCTGTCACTCAACCAGCTTGTTGTATATTAGCAATGGGAGAACATTTCTCAGTTGACTCTGGTCCAAGCATGTGTTGCTGAGTTGGATATGGAAAACACATTATACTCCAGCTTATGGACTCATGGAGACTGTAGAGAGAAGGCTGAACGCAAAGGGGGAGCCACTCTGAAGACATACTGTCTCAAGAGGAACAGGAGGTGGGTGTTCCTGGCCAGTGTTTAGCTTGAACTTACAGTGAACTCCAGGATTTTCCAGGATTGCTGTTTTCATTCTACAAATACGATTAATTTTCGAACAAAATGACAACATGAACAGCCCTTGACAGCCTCAGCATTGTTAATAAAGACGTCTTTGGGAGTCCTTCAGTGTCACCTAATTGCATAGTTAACCTTTCAACCTGGAACGTCTGGGAATGTGTTTATGGTTTTTACAGTCAATTAACAAGGTGCAAACTCGGGCACCTTCCCTACAACCTTAAGCGGCTTCATACAACCATATAAAGCTGTCTGGCTGTGGCAGATTTACAGAGCTCCTCAGCCTCTGGTGGCCAGTTGGTGGACTTCAGTGGAAGGTCAGTTCTGCCGAGAATGTGGGGACCTAATTCAGCAAGCACACATGACCCACAGTGGGAATGCATGGTGGTCTTAGCCTAATATCCTTGGACAGTTTCATTCGGGGTCAAGTGGGGTCAGCCGGTGACTGTGTAGCGGCCTGCACTTGTTCTTTGTCAACGTAAGTGATGAAGAGTCCCGACTCTGGCGCAGCTGGAGTTAAAACTGCACACAAGGCGCAGGGAGTGGGCCACGTGGGAGCTTTTGAGCCTGGGAAATAATGACAATACCAAACCCATCCCAGCAGTCACAGTCCAGTTCTCTCCCGAAAACCTGAAGAAACACTTTGCTTGCCACAGATGGATTGAAATAGTGAGTCGGTCACAGTTGAAGGCTTGGGCACGGTTATTAAATTTTGGAATGACTGAGATGGGTGCTAGAGAGTTACTATTAATTTCACAGACGAAGTTGCACATCATGGACGTATGCACTTTGGTGCCATCGCTTTGAACGACTCCACCGTCCATCGCAGTTCAAGCTCGTGACAGTCCTCAAATGAATATTTCAAAAAATCAGGATCACGTTTGTGCATAAAGTGATTATGCATTTTGACTTAGAGCTCTATGGACTGATACAGGAAGCACTGGCATTATATGCAATCATAATTACCATTTTTAATTGTAATTTGAGACACAATCTCATCTCCATCAAAAATAGATAGATCAATAACCTGTCTTTATTCTTGAAATGCGTGAATAAGGTTAATGTTATGGAAACTCACCTGCTTATATGTTGTATCCAAATTCAGACAAAAAAGACTAAAATGTGTATCGCAACAAAATCCATAAACTTTTACTTGTGAAATGCTACCTCTGTAATTTAATACTCAGCTAAGTTTGGCTCAGCACTCCATCTATACAAACTGCTGCAATCCGCCAGAGTGTGATTCAGCTCAATGTTGTAAAAAACGCAAAACGTTGCACTTTCATCTGAACTCCACAACTGGTTTTAGAAACAGGTCCGGCAGCTTGGGTGGTTTTTAATGTAAAGTTTCCATTACAAAGGTGTGTTTGCTTCTGGCGAAGTGGGTGGATGGGGGCCCTACTTTGAAAGCGCACTGTCTCACAAAGTGCACTGGTTTGAAGAGGAAGAGCTTTTAACAGCCGGCGAATAAAAGCTTTGGCATTTTCTCTTTCCACCTCTTCCCCCGATGTCTTTCTCTTGTGTTTTGTGAAAGCAGTTCTCGATGCTACGGGCACAATTAAGCGCTGAGTGATGAAATTATATCTCCAGCACCAGCAAATGGAAAAGTGAGTGGAAGGGGAGGGTAGGGAGTCCATTCCATCTCCCTCGGGGGCCTTGGAAAATTGCATTAGACCCAGAGTCAGGCATATTTTTTACATCTCTACCACTCTCTCCGTGCCGCTTCTTTCTCTCATCCTTCACATCTGGTGAAAAACGAAATGGCGAGCAGGTTCTACCACTTTCCCAGAGCCACAGATCAGGGGAACTGTGAATGACGTAAAGGTTCAGTCAATGGCTGGGACTGTTTCTGCCTATATTATAAAGTTGCATGGCAGCTGGGCAATAATGAAATGACAGGAAGAGGTGGGAGTGACATCCTTTATCTGGACTACTGTCTGCATCCTGCCTGTTGCAAGCTACCCCTATCCTCAAGGATGCATCTCATGGCACATCATAAGGGCTCTCGTCTCTGGTGGCTCCAGCAGATTCTAACCTGTATGCACATTTCTGGCTTTATAGTATGAATGATCATGGGTTTGATAAATTCTGTGTTGTTGCAAATCTCAGGCTGACATATAGATTTATGGCTTCTGTTACCTTGGTGGTGGCACTGAAACTGAAGTGAGAGGAACAGAGGGCTGTGCTATAATGCGGGATTTCAGTTTGTGTCCCCTTGGGAAAAACCTTATCCTCCCTGCAGCTGCTCGAGGATGGGGCCTGGTATCTCTGGGGGGCTCTTTTTCTTCTCTTAGACAGAATTGTAGGGAGATCCTGTCCTTTACGCTAATGACTGAAAAAGATACTCGGCCTCCCTGAGCCTGTTGGGGGGGAATGAGAGGACCTACGCATATTGGGAAGCACAGGCCATGTGAAAAACAAGGGAACAAATAGAAGTGATGGAGGAAAAAACAAATATTTCCTATCACACTGACAATTTCAACCAATCACAACCTTTGATTAAGGTACATGTAGTATCACAACTGAAATAGCAGAAATGTTATGATGATGATAAATATTATTAATTTATTAATACCTTGTTTTTAGTTATTAATTTACTTGTTTGTATTATTATTATTATTATTATTATTATTATTATCAAAATTTCCTAAAAGCTACTTACAATAAATTACCCATTTATACAACAGGGTAATTCTAAGCACCTTGCTCAGGAGTGCTTAAACAGAAGCAGGATCAGAAATTTGTTTGTAACACAAGTCAGTTGCAGTGATCTTGTCAGCTATTTCTTTATGTCATAAACATCCATGGATGAAATTATCATAGTGTCTCTGTCCATAGACTATCTTGTCTCTTACCCTCTGCTTCCTAGATAGACTTTGGTTATTAATATGCAGTTACTAATAAGTGATTGCAGATAATCAATGAAGGAATTAAAATATAAAACCAAATGTGAAGCTACAAATATAAATAAACAAATAAATAACATTGGTGCTGTGATGCATCAAATACAGCATTTATTTTGGTTGTTTAATTTTGGCTGAAATATTTTTGTTTCAGGAACCCTTTTTCCCATGGATTTATGGAACAAATTAACTCTTTTATGTGAGGACTCGGTGTGCGCACACGATGGCTATGATTTCAAAAGCTCAAGGATCCTTATTTATTGGTTGAAATGAATAACCCAGTCATATCTTAAAATGAAAAGGGCCTTTGAACAATATTAGTGACTCTGACACTTTGAATCTTACTGCACAATCCGGCCGAAGAGTCTGTGCCCAAAGAACTATCATATAAAGAGGAAAATACGTGTAATCCCTTACTGCTACCATACCTCTTGGGTAAGAATTTCACTGAGCCTGAAATGTGCCCTCTACTTCTGCACCTTGGCACTGATGACGGGGGAGGGTTAGTCAAGACTTGGAGTTAAATTTCAGAGAATCAGACTTCGCTGGCAGGAAAACACCACAGCAGGTCCTCATTGTAGCAGTTACACTTTCGCACCTAAACTGAGTGCACTGACACCCTAATCGGCAGAGCAGAAGAATTCAAGGTGTCCGTTACAATAAACCATATGTCATTTTGCCCTGAAACGTAAACAAAGACATATCCATGCACATGTGGAGAATCACAGAGCAGTTTCATGTATCAGTGATCTTGGCAATATATGATCTCCACTCTTTATTGAAGACAGTCTTCACTGATTAACAGCCTCAGTGCTGCCGCCTTCATTTCGCTAATTGAGTCCTGTGAGAGCGTGTCGCCATCTGTATCTATTAGACAAGGTCATGTTTGGAGAACCTCGTTTCAGAAACGTTTGTGGAAGTGAGCTTGATGTCACGGTGCAAAGAAACAAAAAACGAGCACCGAGATGGCTGCAAAACCATCGTCCATCTGCAGAACTGTTTAGCGCAAACCAGCCTGAGTTCTGCCCTAGATTTCCCAACTGTGCTTTTCGCACCATCCGTGGAGAAGCCGGTCTTTCAGACAAACAGTCCCACAGATAAAACATGCCACAAGCACGAAGAGCAAGTGTGTAGTTGATTAATAATACGGTTTAATGAATAGCTACATATGTTAGTAATATTGATACGGTTGTTATGGCTTCCTTGTTCGCTGTTTCATGCACCACGTTTCGTGAAGCCCTCTGAAAACCAGTACAGAAACCTTATCGTTATGTTGTGAAAGAACGCATCAGTCATGGAGTGGAGGCCAGCTTCACTGACAGTAGGTCTCTGTTATTACGAATGATGAGAATAGTCTACGCTATTTAGCTAATGAGATTGCAATTTATGGCAACACGTTTGGCATAGGGTCAATAAACAATACTTTTAGTAAGGCTCGAGAAGTATGGAGGGATCAGGAGAACCCCAGAGAGAAGTCTGGGAAGACACATTTTTTTTTAACCCTGCTGACAGGTAGAATAAAGATAGTGCTGTTTTGGAGGGAAGATGAAAAGACAAGGCGTCAGATGCTATGTTTTGCTTTAGGTTACCTTTATGATACTAACTCACCCCAAGATGCAGAAGAACTGAAAATGAAAACTTTATTTAGTGAAAAAACAAACATTTTATCTAGCCGGTTTAATATTAATATACATTTTTCTTAGAATTTGAGAAAGCTCATTTTTATCATTTTTATACAAACAGGCACCTTCCCTACAAATTCAGACGTGTACAGTATATTCAATGTACTGCATTTTTAAATACTGCAAGAGTATGTATTTTTAGGAAAGCTGCCTGTTTGTACAAAAAATATAAATGAACTCTTACAGTATTTAAAATGCAGTACATAGAATATAGATTTTATTATAATTTTACTGTTTTTTCAACTCAGAATGGTAATCCTGAAGGATGATTTAACCTGTCTTCTATTTTTTCTCTGAACAAAATAACTAACTGTCCAAAGAGAAAGCAAGAATACCTGATTTAATTGAAAATAACAGCGTGCTCCTGGATAAAACCTACCATAAACTGCATATTATGTAGTTTCCTCTTTAAAATATTTTCACTCCATTTTGCATTCATTTTTTTACTGACACAATGGTGTCCATGTTATGTTATGAATATTTGTTTGCCACAACAGAATAAAATAATTTTTAAAGTTTATTTTACATATCTAGTTCTGATCCTGTATTCCTTAAACACCCTCTCTTTTGTGCTAATTTACAATGAGAACACAAAGCCAAAGCCAAGAGAGAGCAGACTAAATGTTGTATGGAAAAGTCTGAGGTAGTTTTGGGATTTTAAAATTGCTTCATAGCTATAAAAGCATATTCAGGCACAAACAGCTTGTTCTAATTACGTCCGAAGTAAAAACTGTACAACGTATATTTTTAATGTAAAAATACTTCAGACAATGTATGGCCTCTTAAAACTTGATTTATCTTCATCTCTGCCCACAAATAAAATTATATAATATATGTTATATTCTAAAATATATTTCTTTTTCTGTATCATTATTTGTTAATATAGAGAGCAAAAGAGTTTTTTTTTTTTTTTTTAAACAACACATCCTAGAAAACATTTAGCAGCTTTCTGGTTTTTGCAAATGCCTCAAAAGTTTTAGTGTATTCATTTGTTGGATTATTTAAAGTACTGATCCAATATCCACCCAGATTCAGAACTGAGAACTGTAATAATCTCCTTTACTCTTGTGATTTTACAGCCACAGCTGCAGTCAAAGCAAGATAGAACAAACTGGGAGGGCGAAAGTAAACTTTTGGATATCACTACTTATCTCACATAAACCTTACCATAATGATGAACAGAGCGCATTTTTTGGAGATGGACAGGACAGTTACCAGACCTATGTCAACACCTCCACAGCTCCGCTTACCTTAATAGCACTGGGTGGCAGCTGCATTTTCACTTAATTCTCCTATCACATCCTCTTGTCAACGGACATTTATTCTGTAAGGCTACCAAGACTGCAAAAAATAAAAATCTGTGTGTTCTTGGTTCAGAAAAGTTCTTAGGTTTCCCAAAATTGTGATTACCTGCCCACAGCTTCCTTATCCTGAGTCCTGAGAGCTTATCCTCATAACTGAACGTGTATGGTTAGAGATAGAATGGGAGACTGTCACGTAGCTGAAGACAGACCTATGCCAATTGACCACACTCAGAGACACAATTAAACACGTTGGCTTGGAGAGTTCTACGGAGAGACATCATTAAGCCAGAGATGCTTTGAAAAAGACAGTAAACTGCACCGTGAAGCTTCTTACAGGCTTCAGAAGCAAGTAATAAAATAGCACCAACACAAGTACTTTGCTCATGGGTAGTATAGCTGGATTAAAACCTGTTACCTTTGGGTGCAAAGACAGCTGTTCTAACCAGTATGTTACCATCTGGCTCATAATGATGTATTTCTAATGCCCAGATCCAGTGTTTTTCAGTCTACAGTATTTGTACCTGAGTAATTGTTTCACATAGAGTGAACTCAGACAAAATAGCTTGTCAGGAGTGGGATTTGAACCCACGCCTCCAGTGGAGACTGCAACCTAAACGCAGCGCCTTAGACCACTCGGCCATCCTGACCATTTAGCAAGTGCTCCCTACTGTCATTCCTGACAAAGATATATACATACATGTAAAATTTTGGAGGGGACACAGAGGCATAGTGGGTTTGGCTGGGGCCAGCTCTGTGGTGGGTCTGGGGTTCAAGCCCTGCTTGGGCTGCCCTGGAGCAGACTTGTGTCCTGTCTGGGATGTCCCCTGGCCCCCAGCCTCATGCCCTGTATTGCTGGGTTAGGCTCTAGTTTGTGTGTTCACTTATTTGTTTGATCGATTGTAAAAGTAGCAGGGGGGTGGTGGTGCAGTGGGTTGGACCAGATCCTGCTTTCTGGTGGGTCTGGGGTTCAAGTCCCGCTTGGGGTGCCTTGTGAGGGACTGGAGTTCTGTCCTGGGTGTGTCCCCTACACCCTGTGCTGCCAGGTAGGCTCCGTGACCCCATATGGGACAAGCAGTTTTGAAAGTGTGTGTGTGTAAAAGTAGCATTGTCACTCAGGTAGCAGAAAATTGTAGTTTGGGTTTTGACCATTTTTTTCTTCCCAGGCTTTGACGTAGCAAGTTAATTAATTGAAGGCTGAGGTTAGTTATTCTTTTTCTGTTTTTTATATTTAAGTACACTTGGGATTCTGTTTACTTTTTGTACGCTTTTCTTATATGTCCACTTTTTGTGCTGTTTTTTTATGCTTTTTGTTGTCTAATAACACGCTCTCCTGTTCGTGTGTATAATTTTTTGCCCTGTCAATTTATATATAATCCATTCATGGTACAGAAACTTTACGTTACACCCCTTTGCGCCCCTAAAGAGCCTTGGGGGTGTAACACTAAAATTCTGAGAAAAAGCAAAGTTACTTTTTACTTATAGTTCAGCGAAACAATTCTACTTGAACTTTGAATCACTTGATACAGTAGAGTTGCTGCTGTCCACTCTAAAGGACCTTGGTTTGAGACCTGCTGCTGTATTCTTCATCAAGGTATAGGCAGTCCCTGGGTTACGAACATCTGACTTACGTACAACCCATAGTTACAAACTACCTCCCGTAAATCCTATTATATTAAAAATATGAGTTAAATACAATGGTTCGTAATAACAAACGGGTGCTGCTTTGCGACACATATTAAAACACTGTCCATAAGCAGCGGTTTGTTGTTTGCGGGCAAGACACATGAGCCTGAGGTAGAATGAAGACTTCCTTTTTTCAGTTGGACAGAACGGTGTCTCGTGCATTACTGTATTTGGCTTTAATTTTCTTTCCTTTTACCCTCGTAATCATGGCACCAAAGCGTAAATGTGATCCAAGTGATGGTGATGCATCAAAGAAAAGAAAAACAATCACGACTGCAACTAATGTGGAAATACAAAAGCGATCAGAGAAAGGTGAAATGCCAGCGAACACTGGAAAAGCGTTAGGCTACAGTTGGTCAACAAAGGACAAAGTGAAAATAACGGAGCATGTAAAAGGCTCTGTCCTGATGAAATCTACAATTATCCGACATAAGTACAAATTTGACTTAAAGACAGACTTAGGATCGGAACTCGTTCATAATGTGGGGACTGCCTGTACTTACTTTCAACTGACACAATAAAAATTACCCAGCTGCATATATGGGTAAATAACTTAGTGTACAAATGCCACACTACAAATCTTCCTGCCATATAGGGGACCCAGTGGCCTAATGGATAAGGCATCAGCCTCCGGAGCTGGAGATTGTGGGTTCAAGTCCCACCTGGGTTGATGTAGAAGTTACCAATGAGGTGTTCAAGCTAGTTAAGCATGTGTTTTGTTTTGTGAGATCTGCATCGCTGTGTGTAAAAACATCTGCCGAATGATTAAATATAAATGTGAATTTCGACCTCTTGTCACTGAGACTCCAGCTTCCCACACATAAATCAGATGCTCATTTCTATTGTGAGTGGCCCTTATAATTATCTTAGAAATCTGCAGTTCTGGCATAATTTTGATGAACCTTTCCAGCTCTTCTACCCAAGTCTCATGTCACACATTAGTCAACATTAGGGCTGCAAGTGTCGTGGTGGACCTTCAGGTCTGAGTCCCAAGAGAGCGGTGTTTTGGCTTTGAAGTGGTCAGTCTTGTTTGGTGATTACCAAGCTGCGCATTGGAATGAAAAATGGCATGTTCTTTGTACATCACTTCATGCATGAAAGAGTCAGAATAAATAACTGCTCTTAAAGTGACACTTATGAATGTTGTCTGGATATTGTTTATACAGTAGACCCATGTTGTGGTGAGGGAATGCAGTAAAAGAAGAATTAGTACCATTATTTTATTGCTAATAGTAAATATGATTTATTGCACAGATAATCTTATCTACACAATTGGCCCACGCTATAAAAATATAAAATAACTTTCCCATAGTTCCAAAAATTATGTTCTGACACTCCTACAATCTTGTGTAGTTTTTTACAGTTTGAACATAGTGACAACAATATTACATTCTGCTGTTGTTTTGCTTTGGTTGTCTTTACTTTGGTCAGGGTAAGTCAGCCAGAAATAAAGTACATAACCAGTTTTTACATAGCTGTACTGCAACTACAGTCACTACAGTAAAGAAACATCACTTGACCAAAATATTGTAATTTACCTTTATATCTTTTCTCTAAAGCAACTTACCTATAATTTTTTTCCCATTACAGCAACATCTGACTGGAGCAGTTTAGGATAAACACCTCGCTCAAGGTTTCTGCAGCTGGAAATGAGGTTTGAACCCCTGACCTTTGCATCCAGAGGCAGCAGCTCCAACCACAACTCCGCCAGCTTCTATGAAACATGAGTTGATCTAATTAGTCCTCTAAAAGATAATAACTAAACAATGTATAATTAATGACACGTCTGTTGACTTCTTTTTTTTAATATCCAGAGAGCAGCAGACAACAGAATCAGAATTTGTGTATATTTCCAAAAGGTTTAATTTCTTTCCGTTTAAAATATGGAGCCAACAGTAGATGTATCCATTCTACGGTGCAAATGAGTCGCTGCACAATGAGGTGGATAACGAGAGGCTTGGTCTTTTGTATGAATTAGTTTCATTCTCCAGGTTGGTTTTTCAGCATCCCTTCATATGGTATAGAGCCATAGCATCCAAAGATAATACTCACAGAGCATGTTTGCACAGGACTTGGCACTTTGGCATAGAGGAATGTTGGACACCTTTAGTCTGCATTCTGTCTCAACAAAGACCACTGAAAGTAGAGAGGACTCGCCTGCAAGACAGAGCTACCTTTGTTACGACGCTGATGTTAAATAAACTAAGCTCAGTGTTAAATAAGCCGTGACTGAAATGAATTTCTCAAGTCCTTTTAAAAACCATGGTGCACAAGAAAATAACACTCAGCGAATGAAAAGAAAGTGACGCATGAACTTTGTTGCTGACAAAAGATGAAATCCTTGATTATTAACTGCTGCCAGTAATTTTGAAATGCAAGTCATTTTGTGCGGGTCTGTTATCTTTTCAAGCGTGCCCTATTCTTCGGCACACAACAGCTACCAGTCTTGTCAATAGGTTGTGTGGTCACATTTGAATACAGGTATGCCCCAGGAAGAGTGGAAAACTACGGAAAGAGTAGCCATATCAGCATTGAGTTTTTCCCTCCTGGACTTAAAGTTGTTAAGTTGTTATACCCCATCAGTTACCTGAGTCAAGTAGGCTTAGGCTTCCACGCCTTAAGGAGTGTCCATGCAAGCTTCAATTTTCATGTGAAATTAGGCACCTCCCTCGGCTTGAGGGAACGAAGCTTGAAACAGCCGTGATCAAATTCTCTTCTGTGCCGAAACGGTTGATATAAATGAGGAGAAGTTTTCATTTCAAATTTTAATTTCAAAGAGTCCTTGAATCATACTCTTCCAGCTCTGAACATTTCAGGCAGCATGGGATGTACAGCTTTATTTCACCATACCAGACAGGAAAGAACCGCCTCTGACTTCTCTGTGTCAAATGATGATTTCTTTAAATGTATCACTTGTCTTTGGCGGCGTGTGCCTGGCCTGGAAATTATTTTTGTCTAAACTGACAGTTATGTCATTCTGGATGAGCATGGACATTCTCCATAAGGAATTCACTGAAGAATTGTTTTTGTTCCTCATTATCAGGTCCTACATTTTGTGTCCCTCCCTTTTAATATTCCAAATGTCATTTGTTTGAACGTTCATTTATTTTGACTATTTTTTTTTGCTTTCTTTATAATTCTGCATATAGACATCATGACTTCCATGCAAAGAATTTACCCCAGCTGAATTTGTCAAGCATGACCTGTTTATATGAAAGTCCCAAACAAGGCAGTTGAAGCTAAATTATTTTGTGCCGACAAAACATGAACTTCATCACTTCCACCATGTAATGAAGATCATGTCAACTGAACAGAATCACTGAAGAGAGACCAAAGAAATTAATCCGAGTGCCATTCCCATCAGTGTGATCTTCTGGACTTTGTGTATTTACAGTGCCTTGAAAAAGAAACAGACTTTTGATCAATTTCCACATTTTACTGATTCACGAATGATATGCGTACATTTTATTGTATGTGATATTTTATTTAAAAAAATACTACAACTCTAAATTAATTAAGCTCATATTGAATTTATGCTGTAAAATATTTTTTAGAAACACAAAAAAAAAAAAAAACCCTTAAATATGCTGTTTTAGTTAGTATCCAAACTATATAAACAAGTTTTAAGTAAACATGGAAGATGGGTTCTTGTACAAAGCATATACAGTATGTTTAAGAGGATCCAAGACTTCCCTTTGTGTAAAAACATTTACAGCAGGTTTAGGAGAGGACTGGGAATAGTGGACACCCGTGTTTTACGGCCAACCTCTTAATAATTAGCATTCATAAATCCAGTCTTTCTCCTGACACCAATAACATCCCCAAGAGTCCCTTAAAGCTTAATTATAAATGGACACATGCAAATGAGCATGAACCGGAACAGTGATGATCCCTCAGTGTCTCTTAAACTCAATCAAGCCAAAATGTGGTTGAAAAACACTTTCCCTTTGCTCAATTTGAGTGCTCAGAATTTTTTTTAATGTTTAATTTATTTTAATTTTTATTATTGAAATGTTAACAATAAATATTACATACATACATACATTTTCAGAACCGCTTGTCCCATACGGGGTCACGGGGAACCGGAGCCTAACCCGGCAACACAGGGTGCAAGGCTGGAGGAGAGAGGACACACCCAGGACGGGACGCCAGTCCGTCGCAAGGCACCCCAAGCGGGACTCAAACCTCGGACCCACCGGAGAGCAGGACTGTGGTCCAACCCACTGCGCCACCGCACCCCCTAAATAAAATATTAGTAATAAAATATATACACACACACACACACACACACACACACACACACACACACACACACACACACACACTTTCAGAACCGCCTGTCCCATACGGGGTCACGGGGAACCGGAGCCTACCCGGCAACACAGGGCGTAAGGCCAGAGGGGGAAGGGAACACACCCAGGACAGGACGCCAGTCCGCCGCAAGGCACCCCAAGCGGGACTCGAACCTCAGACCCACCGGAGAGCAGGACTGTGGTCCAACCCACTGCGCCACCGCACCCCCTAAATAAAATATTAGTAATAAAATAATTTATTTTTTATGACAATTAAGTGTTTTATAAAAGCTTCTGAAGCAAAATCTGAGCAATAAAGAATTTTAACAGAAAGACATACCATGAAATCCATTTCGTGTCCTGACCATGTAGCCTTTTTTTTGTTGGTTAACAGAAGAGAGTTTCATGAAGGGTGACATTTGTATGAAATGTTAATGGAACACTGGGGGGTTTTGAGCAAAGAAAATTCAAAACGTTACATCAACAAATGCAGAAACCATGAAATTTATCTTTGTGTGAGGGATCCAGGTTACAGATATCTTGTGGAAACGGTACAAGTGTGGTCCATAGTAAGGGTCATAAAGGGTTTTTAGGTGCTAAAATTTGTTTCCATTTACCTCTATAAATGCTGTCTTAGTCTTTAGTTTTGTACCCTTGTAAATCCAAAACTGAGAGCCGCTTAGATCTTCAGGCTTATCTGCAACATTCATGGACAGAAAAGGAATTATAAAAAGCCCTGATATATATAGTACAGCTACAGTAGGCCATGAGAAAGGGTTTTTATGGGTGAGAGAATGGCCTTAAGACCTTAGTGCCTTGTTCTGTGTAACTGAGACAGAACAAATATATAGATCAATAACTCTAAGTGAACAGTCACTTTTCCAGCATGTAATCCTCCTTCCACTGACCCAGCACTGTTGCAGGCAATAAAAGGGATATTAGTGATAGAGGAGCACAGCAGGGGGCAAGAATATTTTAATATGTCTTTGCTGTTACAGGAAAGGCCAACATTTCACCCTTTCATGACTTCAAACCCTCACTGGATGACAAAAGCATATTAGCCTTCTCTTGAACGCTTCCTCCATATTGGAATCTACATTAAACAGAGCAATAGGTCTGCATATAACAGCCAACGGTGATTTCCAGACCTCCTTGAGATGCTCAATGCCAGGTTACACGCTGATGGGCTGTACGCTGAGAATGAACGGCAGCTGCTTGTACCTGACACCACCTGAGTTTATGCTCTGTACTAATGGCCTGTGCTGGCAGAGGTCAAAAACTCAACAGGGGGGAAGGGGCATAGGAAAGCAAAGAAAAAATGAGTATGATACTGAAAGTGCAGAATAAAGAGTAGAAAAAGAATGCATATCAAGACATAATGTATAAAAACTATGGTGATGGGAGGTGTAAAGGAAGGTTAATGATGGACACTGGCTAAGGACAACTGAATCTTCCAATGTCATGATGCAGTGTCCATTTCCATCCTTCCTGTTTTTTGTTAATGTATCAGAGAGGTGTCAGTAGAAAGTGAAATATGAGGTTACCACCACATTGTTAGGCCAGCACCCCCCCAGTGACCAGTAGGACTGATTCATCCTATGGGAATGGAGGTGTTCCTTGAGGACTGTGTCAAGGGGAGAAGATATTCACACTAGAGGTCTGCTCAAACTCCAGAGTAAATGTAATGTTCACACTTGAACACGATGTACCACACAACTGTAGTTAGTGATGCCTTCGGCAAAAATGAACAGTAAAACTTTTCCATGTGTACCTTCTTTATGAATGCATGTTTTGCTGACTTTTTTTATTTCTGATATCATCAGATCCTTTGGCCCTCTGGAAAACACCTACCAGCTATCTTCTTACTGTTGTGAAGTATCTAAGTTGAGGGATGTTCTTACTCGCTTCTGTTACCCACTTGTTCTGGTCACGGTAGTCCAGAGTTTATCCTGGAATCAATGGCCAGAAGGGTCAAGGGGTGCACCCCGGATGAGATGCCAGCTCATTTCAGGGTTAGCCAGAGGCACACACAAACACAAACACACACTACAGGCAAGGTAGAGTGACCTGTTTTGTCTGACCTGCATGTCTTTGGATCCTGGGAGGGAACATGAGTACCTGGAGGAAACCAGGCTTACACACTCAAACCTATGCTGGAACAGCCCAGACACTGTGAGGGAGCAGCACTGCCTGCTGCGCCACCGTGCCACCTAGGGATGTTCTTTGATTTCTAAACAAACGGGATTTACACAAAGGCACCTTCAGTCCCATGTGGCTTCTACCTCATGACATAACAATAGAACAAAAATGGGTTCGGCTACTTTGACACCGCGGGCTTTGTGCACTCCTATTCCATTCCCCTGGCGATTCAGGACTGCCGTAAAAGTTCTCCTCTCACATTCACCCAAGGCTTCGTATTTCTGGTCAGACAATGTCTTCTGCTCAGCAAATGATCACACACTACAGATTTTACCTCCAGTGTAAGGCAAGTTGGCAGCCCTCTACACTTGTGACGGGGGAGGACTGATACACCACAGTACTGTACTTCGTCGTTCTGTGTAATGTCAGTGTGGTGGGATCCTTCCTGAGAATAATGGAGTCAGATATCATCTACTCTTATAGTTCTATTAGTACATTAATCCATCCATCCATTGTCAGTAACCGCTGATCCAATGCAGGGTGATGGTGGTCCCCGGGTGGTCCCAGAAATAGAGGGAGCAAGACAGGATACACTCACCTGAAACATACAACTTTGGAGCGTGGGAGGAAACCAGAACCCCAGGCATAAAACCTATGCTTAGAGAAAGAACATGCACTGACCTGAGTTCAGACTTAAACCTGAATCTACATCCCATAAGCTTTGAGGAGCTAATGCTACCTACTGCAGCATCCTACTGCGGCACTCTGCCACCAAGGAACGAAATAAGATAACAATAAAATACAAGCAGAAAATAAAAGATAAACGAGAGCGAAACGGGAAAGAAAAATTACGGTAGCAAATATGTTATAAGTGATTTTGAACGTGGGGTTTAAACCGGGGACTGTACTGAAGACACTCACAGGGTCACTGGGTTGGTGATTTATTCTATAATTAGCATTGGTTGAACACACAGACACAGTCCCAACCATACATTAGGTCAATGGAGCGGCTGCGGTCATGTGTGCTGACCACTCAAACCAGTAGAAAATAATGGGGGCACAACATGTTTCCCTTCAACTCTCAACAAGAGAAACGAAATATTCCATCATCACCACCATCACTTAGTCAATGTGAAAATGAGTTTTAGACAGTTGTATTAAAAGAAAACATTGTGCAAAGACCCAACAAACCTCAGGGTAAGAAAATTGGGCAGCATCCAGCCAAAAGCTGACCTCCAAGTGCAGAAAGCAGTACAACACGGTACTCATCGGTGCCCTGCACCAGCCACTGAACCCTAAAAAGGAGCTTCCTGTTCTTTCGCCAGTCAGCGCTTCTCAGTTTCTCAGTGCAAACTGTGGGGTTTCTGCCTGACCTGGTTGGGGTCCCCAGAGCCCTCCTGCCTGGAGCAAAGTAAACAGGAGCCTCTGAAAGCACTGTGACCGCCACGCTTCCTCCAAGGGCAGGAGGACCCGACCCCAGGAGGGGGCAATCACTCCTGTGCTGATGATGACTAATGGGATCACAAATAATCTGTCACATTTGTGCTTTGTCCTCCTGATGTTTCTTCTCTTCTTTGAAAACTTACATCTAGCATGTTAACGGAAGTCATTATTATTATTATTTTTATTTTTTTTTCTTGTTGTTGTTAACTTAGCTGATGACTTTGTCCAAAGCAATTTACCATCTTGAAATAAAATTGAGTTACAGCAGAATTTCAGTTGAAATTAAAGCTAAACAACAACTAAATTCCATTTTGTACCACAAGAATTACTAGCACATCAGAAGACCATACAACACAGAGCAGACTCAAATCAGGCATATCTAAAAAAAAAGATGTTAATGAACAATAATTTCTTAATCACTGTAGACCTTGTGTATCAGTAAGCTCATTGAAGAAATGGTTAGGGTGTCGGAGCTGGGAATGGAACCAGCTAATCTGTATTTTCATTTTTCTTTTCCCCCTATGGATTCTCAGGTCTGACCTTGTGAGTTTGGACCAGACACCAAATCAAGCCTCATCTTCAACAGATTGAGCTAAGTGGATCCAAATTATGTTCAGGTGAGTAAGGCTGATGACTATACTACAACAAAGTTTGTGAACAGAAACTAAGGAGGTGAGGTGTTGGATTAGATCCATACTGGGACATGCTGCCTGACTCCCAGTAATACATACACTCTATGTACATATACTACTGCAGGTTACACACATTTACTTATATTCATTTCGCTGACACTTTTCTCTAAAGCACCTTACAGCAATTTACCTATTTATACAGTAGTATAACATTTTGTGCAGTGATTTAGGGTAAGGGGGTTGTGGTGGTGCAGCGGCGCAGCTGGCTTGGGCGGGTCCTGCTCTCTGGCGGGTCAAGGGTTTGAGTCTCGCTTGGGGTGCCTTGTGATGGACTGGCTTCCCGTCTTGGGTGTGTCCCCTCCCCCGCCAGCTCTGCGCCCTCTGTTGCTGGGTTAGGCTTCGAGTCGTCTGGACAAGCGGCTTCAGTGATAGTGTAAGAGATTGAGGGTAAGTATCTTGTTCAAGAGTCCTGCTGCTACAGAAAAGAGTAGAACCTGGAATCATTGGAACCAGAAGAGGCATCTTTAACCACTGCACCACCAGCTTACCCCCATGAATAATAATAATAATAAAAAATGTGTGGGCTGGTAACACCACATAGAGTTCATTGGAAGTTGCTCTGGAGAAAAGTGTCTACTAAATGAATAAATGTAAGTAAATACATGAATATGTATGTATATTATCAATGAGTAACAAGTAAGCGTCTTGGAAAATTGATTCCACTGGCAATATCCACTTGGAAACCGTTACAGTGAAGGTTCACTCCAAACACAGAGAAAGACTAAAAATGCTTTTTTTTTTGTTTTGGTTTGTTTATCAATCCAGGAAGCATCAGGGAAAATGGTTTTGGCAGGCATTTTCAGAGTAATTTCAGTTCTCTAATCATTTAAAGGACTTCCTGGCCAGCTGTCAAGCCTGGAGATAGGAACCAACATTTAGAAGGAAAATAAATGAACTTTGCCCTTGAGGAATAATGTTTACCACCTGCTCTTTTTGTTGAATATCCTTTTTGATTTTGATACATCCATTTGCATTTTTTAAGCTTACCAGCCTTTTATAAAAATATGTAATTAAACCCAAATGGATTTCAGTGAGCAATGAGCAGCTCTTTCTTTCAGCAACTGTATTTTAAGGAACACATCTGCATCATTGTTCTTGATTTTATTGTTTATTGTCTTGGTTTCATTGTTTTATTTGTTATGCTTCCTTTAACTGTTCTGTTGAAAATGTAGCCAAAAAATTTAAATCATGCAAATCCTTATGCATTTTAATGCAGTTTGGCATCTATTATAACATTTATACTATTATAAATAAAATTATACCAATTGTATGCTACTCAGTAAAAGTGTTTGCAATGAAAATACACTTATACGCACCAAAAAAGTTTGATATTTGCATATGGTCTCACGCATAAAGAAAAACAAAAGGTCAATCACTGGTTTCGCATGTCTATTTCCCTATGAATGTGTTACTGCCAGGGGTCTGGAATGTTATTGTCTGCAGAAGAAAAGTAATTACCCCAGTATGTTTATCAGCTTCATTTTTCAACATCAGTCCCAAGTCTGTACGCTACATTTCACATAAGCACGCCCCACAAATAAATCTTTCAGCTTAATGCTCTCACATAAGCAAATGATCCTTGTCAAAATTTCAGTGCTCACTTCAGCTGAGTTCAAATTAATTTTTTTCTTCATTTCAGTTAAAGACCTTAGATAAGCTTTGACATAAGACCAATTAATATGTTATACAGCCCTAACATGTTTATTGAATATAGTACATAATAACAATAAAGTTACAGCTCCTTTCAGTCCTGATGAAAAGAGACACAATAGCAGCGACACCAATTCAACAGCATCGGTTCCACTGGTTCTTCAATCCTAGATTTATATAAAGACTCATAAAAATTAAAACTGAAAATGTTACCATAAAGTATAACACTTTATGCAATAACACTTAGAAAAATACACACACACACACACACACACACACACTTTCAGAACCGCTTGTCCCTTACGGGGTCACAGGGAACCGGAGCCTACCCGGCAACACAGGGCGTAAGGCCGGAGGAGGAAGGGGACACACCCAGGACGGGACGCCAGTCCGCCGCAAGGCACCCCAAGCGGGACTTGAACCCCAGACCCACCGGAGAGCAGGACTGCGGTCCAACCCACTGCACCACCGTACCCCCCTATTAGAAAAATACAATAACAATAATATTGTAAGAATGGCTAAGAGTGAAACCCCCATAAGGACTCAGACAGGTGTCGCTCTCCCTGTACATGTAACTAAATGTCTAGAGGTGAACGAGATAGATGGCAGCCCTTAGAGCCACAAATTATCTTGTGGCGCTGGTGTCCTGTGATCAGAGGGCCTAGCATAAATCTTCTGGAGTTGACTTTTCTTTTGATTATTTTCTACCGTAAAATGTGCGCTGGAGCAGACAAGCTACTAAATGCTTATCCTTATGGAGGTGTCACGCCTACAGTTAAAAACTAACGTTCGCCACCTGTCAGGAAATGAAGGTCCCAGAGAACATGGAAAGCGGAATATTTCATTTTCTTTTTCTTTTTTTAATTTATTTTATTTATTTAGCAGACGCTTTTATCCAGAGCGACTTCCAATGAAGGAGGTAAAGTGTTATTAAAGGTACTGCAAATGTACATGTGTTTAAGGTTTTCATGTTTGTTGCAAAGCAAAACTTATCACCACGTCGCTGGGTGGCAAAATTATTTCATGGATCGCTCACGCTGGCAATGTTTCCAAATTAACGTTCTCTTAAAGGTACATTACATTTCACACTAATTTAACCAATGGTAAAATTGCAATGAAATTGCATTGCTTTCTGATTGATGTGGCTGTCATTCCACTGCCCCTCATTCTGCATTGCAGCAATAATTAACATGAGAAATTTATATATATGATTTATACTGTATATTTTATCATTTGATGTATGCATTTATGTTATGATTTGTACACTGGTTCACTTGAATGAACCTAAGCGTGTGCGTACTCTGTGATGGAGTGGCTAAAGTTTTGCTAAAGGCTATGGATGACTGCGGCCCTGCTCAGGATAGGTGGCTATTTAAGTCGGATGGATGGATGGATGGATGGATGGATGGATGGATGGATATTCAGTGCATTTCATTCTAACTGGGTAGCAACGCACCCCTTATGTGGTGGGACGGTATCAGTAGGAAGGATGTCCACACCTTCCCCAAGGAGCTCTGCAGGACTGAGCAGCAGCAACAGAACATGAGCAGGTAACATAATAGAGCACCAAAGACGGGGGTCAGCCAGAACTGACCGGTGCCAACTCTCATTGAACTGGATGTCATGTTCAGATTTCCAACCTGGAAGTAAGCAAGAAAACGCACTCCAAGGAGAAAAGAAAACAATCTAGACTGAGATTTTAAAAAAGTCGCAAGAGACCTTTTTTCAGATGTGAGAAAATGTATTGCTTTCCTACCTTCCCCCAAAAGGACACGACCCTTTGGATATTACCTGGCATGAGCTACCTGTTTTCCTGATAAGAAACAGAATGGATACATCTAAGATTCCAGAACCCCCCCCCTGCCTTTCTCCATTCTATTCTTCCCCTGGAGACTGCAGGTAGAGCTGAGTGTGGGGTGTCAGGTGGAGCTGGGTATCAGTTATCGGCTATGGACGCAGATCAAAGTCAGAGAGTGAAAAGAAGGCTCCACACCCAGATCTGTGTTATTAGGTCTACAAAAGGTTTGAGGCCCGTTCCCCTCGGGGGCTGTAATGAGAGCAATTACCCCTACTGACCAGAGCCGATGGCATCCCCAGCTACGAATCCCAGCTCAGGCTGCGTGGGGGTCCTTCTGGGCGTTGAACAAGAACATGGCAGACGGTTATCAATAAGTTGGAGAGTGTCTTCGGGGTGACCTCGACAGGAAATTCGATCTTGTCCATGTCGATCAGGTTGTGACATTGTGACATTCCATGTGCCAAACGAACCGCAAACAACAGCAGCGCCGGGATGTGTTGTGCTGGTTTCCCGTGATATATGTTCTGTTACAAAATGTGACACATTCATACTAGAGCCTGTTTTATAACATTACTCACTCCATGACTGCGTGATAAGGGCACACTGCTTTCCCTCTGTGCCAGAAAAAGACACATCATATGTATATGAAATATGCATGTGAATGTGGACACCTTGCAGAAAGCAATTATCTTTTGTTCTGAGTTGTCTGTACTGTTAATGATTTTACTTTGATTCTCTCACTCACTCACTCACTCACTCACTCACTCACTCACCCATAGTCCCACCAAGTTCAATGCTTCTTGGATGTCTTTCCACAGAACTTAAGGTCCCTACAGTCACTCCTTTTCTCTTAACCTAACGTAACAATAAGCAGGTCACTGTGATATTCAATACCTAGCAATTTTGTTATTTCATGAGGAAAAGGTCTAGTTGCAAATAGAAAGGGAGGAGAAAATTATATAAAGTTGCTTGTCACAGAAATCAAAAAGCAAATTTACAATATTTCTCCACACTTTGCCTATTTATACTGCTGAATATTTAAATAGTTCAATTTATTATTAAGTTATTCATTAGTAAATATAGTCTTCCCTGATATTAAGGATTAACCTAATCCACAAAATATTCATTTAAAATGACAATCAATTTTTTATATTAATATGCTTTATTGTTATTTGAAATCAGCAGCATTGAGATGGTTTTGACTTCATAAACTTATTTTGTGTATTATTACACCCTAATGTTATATTTATTGCAATGCTTAGACTCAGTATACATACCTGCATTATATATACAGTATACTGTATATACTGTCTGTAAAATACAGTGTTACTGAAAAGCTAATGCACTTTTCCTTATTTCTGAAGTTTTTCGGTGTCATTGATTCAGCTTCATTAAAGTGTCACTAAAGCACAAGTGATGTACTGTACTGTATGCTGGCAATTCTTCATAGCTTAGATCCATTGACGGTATTGATTTTTACATGATACCAAAGGTATTTTGGCTGCAGATCTGTAATGTTAATAACTGAAAAAAAAAATCAAAAGAGGAAAACAGTTTGTAGTTGACTGGCCCAGACAGCTCTCAGTGACGACTCCGGTGTGAAAGATTCATTGAAGGTACTTGTGGTGCGGGTCTCATAATGCCTACAAGCAAGGAGCTGTTAGCATTCACTTATCTATTGTCTATTAAATGACACAGACGTGTTGAAAAGAGCCCCATCTCAGAGTCGCTTGAGCTTCAGAACAATCCAACGAAACCTCAGTATGATTGGGCCATTTCTGTTCAAACCAGTTTGTCTTTGGTTGAGATGGCACACACTCAAAGGATAACGCCCGAGGAAAAAATGCAAACAACATAGTGTTTGCACTTTGTTTACAGGCAATTGAGATGAAAAAATGTGATAATTTCCTTTACTGACAAGGAAGTAGTATGAAGTACAGGGGGTTAGAAAAAATAACAGAAACACCACATAAAAAAAGATGTTTCACTTTAAAGTGATTAAATCATAATGACAAACACAGCTGCAAATTTGAGTCATAATAGCTTGCTTTGCAATTAGGACTGTGTGTGTCGTAGCACTAAAGAAAAAGGGAAATGATGGCCTCAACCCACCACCTCTGCTGTGAACTGTTAAAAATGGTAGGGAATCTCCAGTGGTGTGGGCATCCATACTGTGGGAGGTCCCATGATTGCTCCGCAAGGTCGTATAACAGCCAAGGAACATGAAGTCGTTTTACAACACCATGTGCACCCTATGGTGCAAGCACTGCTCCCTCATGATGTTCCAATATTCCAGGATGGTAATGCCTCCATGGACACCAGAATGAAGTCAGATGCCTTCCATGGCTTCCCCGGTCACAGATCAAAACATCTTTTATTGGAAGTTTTGGAGCACCCAGTGCCCTGTAGATTTCCACTTCCTTCATGAGTCAAAGGACTGGAAGCTTTTCTTTTTGAGGAATGGCATGGTATCCCACTACACAAAGTTCAGGACTTGACTGACAGCAATGCAAGAAAGACCGAAGTTGTTCTGAAGGCAAAGGGTGACCCTACTCCTCAGTCAGTCCTTGATATTAATATATCGGTTTAGTAGTTATTTCTGTTACTTTGTCCATCCCCGGTACATTAGGTGTATCTTATCTGGAATCCAGGGGAACTTGCTGAGCTCTTTAACTCCCAGTTGTTATGAGGCCTACTGGACAGGCAGCACTGAGACTTCCTGGGGAGCCTTGGTATCATTATGGGTTATTAAGAAGTGCTGGAAAAGCATTTGTTCTGTAACCAACACTGGTTAGGAGAAGGTTTTGCAGAGCTAGACAGTGTGTGCCAAGGTCTGTACTGAGACGTGGTAGAGACGGGGTCTTGCTGGGAACCTGTTTACACCCCACTGTGCTTGCAAACAAAGCGTAGCCAAGCTCTAGTGCCTCTGCAGTGCTTTGGAACACCTCCATTTCAGAGGTTGCACTGCTGAGTTGAGGGGAGACAGCGTTTATTACTGGTTTTTATCAAAGCTCCATTATACCACAAATCCAGGGCTTTAGAACCACAGAAAGGCCTTGCTGTGCTAACTATGCTCATTACCCGTGAAACGTTGGACTGTGCTGCTCTTCATGCGCTCACTGCGCAACCACACGCCCAATAAGACTTGTCCTTATATTCCCTTCAGCAGAAAATAAAGGCAATATCGAGTTTAAAACAATACCCTAATTCATCTCTCGGCCACCATGATTCACATCTAATTTGATCTTAAAGTCTCTTAAGAGAACAGAGCGGAGGGTGGGGCACCACTTAAACAGCTTCATTTGTCCTGCTCCATAGACAGCGAGATGGGTTTTTGGGAACTAATTCAGTTATGGAGGCTGCAGGGATGACAGGGGCCACATGTCTCTCAGCCAGACACTCCGTTACTTCGGTCCCCACCTCCCACCATCATCCTCTCAGCTTTCGAAGGACAACAGATGAAACAGAAGAACACACCCCACTGGCTAGTCTCCACCGTCAGTTAAAGATTAAGAGAAGTCACAGCTCAACAGAGCAGGGAACCCAGTGCCAAAGAGAAGTTATTTAGAATATTCATCCAGGAGGGTGTACTATGGTGCTCTGCTGACATCCCAGCACCCTTGACCACCAGACGTCGTGGTTAAGGGAAATAGCTTGTCTGGACCTCATCTCCCCCACACTTTCCCACGCTGATGGAAAAGATCTTGTGTCAGGCAGCCAACGTTTGCCACAAGAACCATTGCGAGCTCACTGCTTTCGCCAGACGCAGAAGGGTGGGAATCCTTCTGTGGTCCTACAGAATGATGTGAGGATGGTGGCCTGACTTGGACAAAGGAGCCTCAAACAGGAAGGATTCCCTGATGTGGGACAGCTCCTTATGGGAGACACCCCCACTCCGCATCCATGCATGTCTTCTATTCATCTTTTCCCACAGCGAATGAGTGTGATATGAAACAGAAGTTGCGGGGACGGGGGCGGGGATAAACGAGAAGAAAGCTGCACCGTTCAGTCATAACATAAAAATAACAGTTTCGGCTCTCCCTTTTAGTTCCTGGGTTTCATTTGTCATCTTTTCGAGTGTCAGATTTCTGTTTTTTCTAATCGAACAGTGGGACTGCGCAAAAGTTATTCATTACAGTTGTAATACATCCAAACTAAGCAGAGATGACAAAGTCCTTATGTAAACCTGTGTTTCCTGTGAAAAACACTGTGTTGACAAGACAGGAACAAAAGGAAAAAAGGGCCAGATGCTTCTTTAAGGACATGCAGCAGACATGGTAAATACTTTAATCCACTGTACAGCACAAGAAACTGTGGCCCCATTATACACATGCACCTGACCTTATAAATGTTAAAGACACACAAAAGAATGAACAGTACCTTGTAAAAACACACACACACACACACTTTCTGAACCACTTGTCCCATACAAGGTGGCGGGGAACCAGAGCCTAACCCGGCAACTCAGGGCATAAGGCTGGAGGGGGAGGGAGACACACCCAGGACGGGACGGCAGTCCGTCACAAGGCACCCCAAGCGGGATTCAAACCCCAGACCTACCGGAGAGCAGGACCCGGTCCAACCCACTGTGCCACCGCACCCCCCCCACTTGTAAAAAAAAAAAAAAAAACAGTATTCCTTAATTCTCTTTTAAATGTAACCAAATAAAAATATTAATAAAAAAATTAGGTAAAAATAAATGTCACACCCTTGGGAACAAGTGGCTCACCAACACCTGCGACTAATCAATGAGACCTGGGATAAAAGGACGACAAGGATTCTTGCAATCGCCCCTGTGGGCTTGCAGTATCAGCATCTTTGTTCTGCTCTTTGCATCCTGCCTAGTGTTCCTGCTTTTCAACCCTCGCCTGTACTCTACGACCACCGAGTTTTGCATTGCCTGTGTATCGACGTCTGTGCCTTGTATGACCTTTGCTTGTCCCTGACCCTGATCGTGTCCTGCCCTTCGAACTTCGAGAAAAGGAATAAAACCAACCCGCAACCGGGTCCACTCTCACCTGTCTCCAGTCAGTTTGCGTGAAAATAAAATAAAATAAAACCTAATAAAATAAAACTGAGAATAATTGAAGTTGGTTGAAAAATGAGTTCATCTTTCACTTTCCCTCGCTTTCTTTGGGAGGTCTCAGCAACATTGGCCTCAGATGTTTTGGCAACAATTTTCTGCAATTAAAGTAGGGATGTGTGCACAGGATCCGTAACAATAAACAGAGGCTTTAATATGCCTCTCGTGTTCAGCCAGATTAAACAATAATGAAAGGTAACTTAACCTCAAACTTTCGAAAATGATTATTTTCAGAGGTTTCTTATTTAAGTCTTGAGTGAAAATTTAATAGTTCATTTCTCTGTCAAGATTATGCAGAGCTGTTTGTAAACCCGCTGGAATTATTTGGATTTCTGCATTACTGGCTACTAAAATGAGATATAATTTTCATCAAAGGCATAATATCAGATAAAGATCATTTGATTAAGCAATCCCTAGATATGAAAATTTGCATTGTCCTGTCTTTATAGAACATGAATTTTTGTATATAGGATAGTGGCCTAGAAATGCCAGCATAGGTGGTCATTGGTATTCCGAGGTTTACGTGGGGGGTGGGGGGGTTGGTGGGCATTTGGGAGAGGGACATGTCCACCAACATGTCTTAGTTATGTCTGATACAGGACATAAAGGAGTAATAAAACTGTTATTACTGAAGCTTTCAACACTATATTTTTATTATATAAGTATAAACAGATTTTTAAAAAGCCAGATTTGGAACCACAAAATTGCCAATATTTATATTTGGTCAGAAGTTTAATGTTTTGTCTTACTAACATGTGAATTGGACATTCAGAGAAATTGTTCCATTCTTCCAAAATCTCATTATCACTAATTTATATGAGGCAGACGGACTCATGAACAGGCAGAACACGCTCTGGCCACACAAGGAGTGTGTTAGACTTGGGGGAAAAAAACACCAGCCTGTGAGAACAAGGCTAGCATAATCTGTAATAACCTTTCTTCTAACATTTTTCATAATTAATAATAATAATACACTGGAAAAATACACTGGACTGCAGAACACTCTTCCTTAAGAGCAGGAAAGTGTAAGTGCGGCCTCCTTGTAAGTTTTTTCCTCCTAGTCCATCAGAGAGCCATGTCACCATGTCTGTGTTATTCTCTCATGGATGTGAAATGGACACCGTGGCCTGGGGCCCGGAGGAAGTGTGTCTTAGCCATATGGCCAAAGAAGGAGGGAACCAGAAGAGCTGTCAGCTCACCTTGTGGTGGTCCATAAAGTACTGCGGCAGGGCAGCACGGCCAGCGCACAGATAAATAAACCTTGGACGCGGAGTTCTGTGCCTTGATCTCTGGACAGGAGGACGACGAGGCGCTACACAATGAGCTGATTTACTGTGCAGCAGGAGAGGAACGAATGACCCCTGAGTAGGCAGCCTCATTCTTGCTCTTCCCCGCTCACCTGTCTCCTACTTATTAACGGCCCTCTCTGTTTAGGTTTATTTGTCCTCCTCACAGCCTTTAGGGGCTCTTATGCCCGGGAATATTTACAAAGTCTGCAAGTGTGAATAAGAGACGGATGCCAAGGTTGACCGAAGGGGAACGAGATGGTGTTGGCGGATGGTTACAGCACCGCTGGAGAATGTCTAGGTACGCTATGGGATTCGGTGCAGAAACGTGTTATTTACCCTTTTGCTACGACAAACATTGACCAGTACCGGTGTTCCCACCACCTAATGTAACCAAACGCTCTACTGCAAAGAAAATTTAGCAAAACACCAACATAAACCAGTAAAATATAAGTAAGAAAAAACGATCCTGAATAAACAGCATGAGAGAAACATCTGTTTAAAGAGAATCAGATGTTTAACTTGACACAATGCATGTGTGCAGTATTAATATGCATTGGGACAATATTAGTCCATGCATTGTTTCCTGCACCCAGTGGGTGGGGGTTAAGAGTCAGGGGTCAAGCAAGGGGGCCATGAACCTCCCGATCACTCATCAGTGGGGACCTGCTGTTGGGATTTGGTTCAGCTTGAAAATATCTCCACGTCTTGGAAAGTCAACAAGCTGTCAGTGTCTTTTCGAACCCCCTCCACCCGAGCCCCACCCTGGGCAACTCTACCGCAACCAGCAACAACAACACACCTCTCGCTGTCATGGAAGTCGTTCACAAGGCATGTCGAAAGGGCCGAGGTGGTCGAGAACAGCTTAATTTGAGTTAAGCGGATTAAAGACTATCAGTTAAAAAAAAACACATTAGTAAGGAAAATATGGATTGTAAAACACATTGCTATTGAACTTATCTCTAGGAAAAACAATGCTTGAAGTTTATAGCAGATAATAATGTGGTGTGCAGCGCTGTGGGTTTGGATGGGGCGAAGAAGGACGCAGAGGCAGCGTTCATCTCAAATGTTTTATTAAAACGCCGGCACAAGGGAAATAATGCTCTCGGTCCGAGGACCCTGTATCCTCCAGGACCCGCGCGTCTAGCCAGCCTTCCCAGCCTGCTTAGCGTCCCCAGGCTCTCTCCTCTTTCTCCCGGCAGACGCAAAAATTGTAAGGTGACGACTATAACCCATATGTCACCCACCACTTTAAAATCATATTTACCACATTCTTTCATGCAAATCATGTCAAGACCTTACACACACACACACACACACAGACAAACACGCGCATACACAAACTGTCTACAACCGCTTGTCCCAAGCCCTTATACACACGTAGCATAAGGCCTTCTTTGAATCTGTTCACTATTTGCCTCCTCTACACACACTCACAGACATACACAGTCAATTCTAATAAGGCTATTACTGCTATTCTAAAGTGGTGTTCAGTTATTTGCTGATGCTTGGTGCTATGGCTTTGTTATTACTGTAGCAAGAACATTTTTGAAAGTGTTTACTCAAGACCAGTTGCAGACCTCTGCAAGAAAATTAAAGCATTTTTATGACATTGGCGAGAAAACGGGTCTGCATTTAATACCAGGCACCACTAAATATTGTCTGAAATGCAGAATGCCAACCTTCCCTAACCCAATAAACTCTACTCTAGTCAACGGAAAAGAGCGTGAATTAACACTGTGTCTCTGGTTTGGTCGATTATATTTCAGATTATAATGGATTTAGACGGGTCTCTCGCCTCTTCAGTAGCATTTAGAGCAAGACACAAGATTACAAGATTATTACTGACCAATCATGTGGGATGTATGATGATCATCTCACCAAAAAAAAAAAAAAAAAAAACAACATGAATTGCAGTATTGTGACTCTGCAGCATTTAATTACCTGTTTCTTAAGCTTTTATGCAAAGCAACCAAGATGTTGACCTTCTTATTGTGATTTATACAGACAAGTTCTACTGGAGCAATTGAGGGTATGTGCCTTTCTCAGTGGTACTACAGTAGAAGGTGGGATTTGAACCATGGTCCATTGAGGGGGAAAAGCAGAAGCTCTGATCACTACACCACAAGCTGCCCCTTCATTGTCCTGTAATACTAGACACTTCAGGAAAACTGTCCCTTAAAGAAGTCCATGTGAAGCTACAATGGGACAGGGTGAGGTGAAGAAAAGAAAAATGCACTGGACAGAAAGACATGGAATTGGAAGCACGAGAGGGAATGTGAGCATCTGGAATGTGTATGTCAGTAAGTCCCACTTCCAAAACATGTGGAAACCCTCAGCTGACACCAGGGAGTAAAGGACTGGTGTTATCTTATCTCAGCTAAAATTGAAAGGTGACACCATCACTTAACAAGAATCTTTTACCGGCATCCTGTTAGCTCGCAATAGAAATAACTCACCTTGGCCGTCTAGGTCAGTGTCACAAACACAAGGAGATGTGAAGTGTGAACTCAAGTGCAGAGTTTATTTACAAATGCAAGCTGCTATCAGTACTGATTGAAGACACGGTGCTGTGGTGAGTTGTGAACATGGAGAACACACAGAGGCTTGATGAGGAACAGGCTGGAGACTTGAACAGTGAGATGGTGAAAGGAACAGGCTACAAGGAGGATGGAGACCAAGAAAGGTGAAGAACATAAAGATTGGGGAAAACACTGAAACACTGGAGCACACAGAAAGGCAGGTACTGGTAGCATCGTGGTAAGAGTTGCTACTTTTGGCCTCCAAGGTCACGTGTTTGAACCCTACCTCCCGTTACAATACCCCTGAGCAACATACTTACCCTAAATTGCTCCTGTAAGAATTACCAACCTGCATAAATGGGCAAATAACTTCAAGCAACTTAACATTACAAGTTCCTTTGGAGAAAGACCTCACCTGAATGAATAAATGTAACTTTGCCAGGATGGCAAGGCCATACTTTCAGGCACAGTCAAGAAAAGGCTAATTAAGACTCCTCAACGCCATCTCACTACACTACTCCTCTTATACCTGCTGGATTAAGGATTATTATATTGCAAATAGATGCATGGGTTTTGAGCAGAGGGATGCTTCCTGTGATCAGAGATAGTATCAGTCCCTTGGGCATGACAGGTCATTGGCATTTGTTCAGAATTGAAAATCTGAGAGTAAATTTGAGCCACTTGGAGCTAAATTGAAACGGTTAGTTGTTGTACAATCTAACAGCAAAGCTACCTTTTCTGCAGGGCTGAGGAGATGGCACACAAAACCTTCGGCTCCCACTCCAACAACCCAGTAATTGCTTCCGACTTCGACTCCATGACTCCGTCTCCGACGCCACAGCACTGCCCAAAAGTTGCACATTATTTTGGGGGTTGGCTTATTCAGCCTAAACCTATTTTACACCTCTAATTTTTGGGGGTCGACTTATACACTAGCATATACGATACATTTAGTTGGAGTCGGTACGTTTTTACCAACTCTGACTCCAGTAACCCAATAATTGCTTATGACTATGACTCCATGACGCCGACTCCACAGCACTGCCTAAAAGTTGCACATTATTTTGGGGGTTGACTTATCTGGTGAATATAGGCCTAAACCTACATTACACCTCTAATTTTCGGTTGTCGACTTATACGCGGGATCGACTTTCAGTATACACTGTCATATACAATATATCGAGTTGGAGTCGGTACATTTTTGTCGACTCCGACTCTGACTTCAGTAACC
The DNA here is from genome assembly GCF_900964775.1 of Scleropages formosus. Lineage (NCBI taxonomy): Eukaryota > Metazoa > Chordata > Actinopteri > Osteoglossiformes > Osteoglossidae > Scleropages > Scleropages formosus. The sequence continues at coordinate 2,601,809 of NC_041825.1, read as the reverse complement.
CAATAATTGCTTCCAACTTTAACTCCATTACTCTGACTCAACAGCACTGCTTCTCTGTGCCCCTTATTACAGTAGAGCGGAGAGGCACCAGCTAGTTCTGGGACCTCAGAAGAGCTGGGCTGTACTTTTGGATCCAGGGTTCAAATCCAGCTAGGTCTGTGTAGAGTTCACACCTTCTCCCCATGTTTGTGTGGGTTTTTTGTCAAAATCTAAATACATACACAGATGGAGGCAATTGTAAAACCCTCCCATACCTGGAGATTTTGGTGTAGGCCCTGGGCACTTTCACTGTGAAATGTGAATATAGAGGGATAAATGGCAATTGAATTGAATCAGCTGACATGAAGAACTTTGTACTATTCTAACCCTCAGCCATGTGAGTGATGGAAAAGCCAAAGAAAGTTTCGTAGGAAATGCCTAAAAATTATGTGCTTGAACTGTATTCAAACCTTTTAGCTGCATCAAATGTCTGACTTACATTTTTTTCCTTACTTTTCCTGCTTCTTAAATTTTACCTCATTTTAGTTCCTTTCTTAGGTGCCTACAGTGCTTAACAGAAAATCCAGCTCTGTCCGTACCTTGGAAACTATGCTAGGGGTCATGAGTCGACTTCAAACTGACAACACTTATCTTAATCCCACAGTTTAGTGGGTAATGCAGGGATTGGAGCTGATGCTGTGTAAGATGAACATTCCTCGTTTGAAACCCACTCCAGCTACAGTACAATGAAACAAGGTACAGACCCTGAATTTTTACAGTAATTTAATAACTTTAATAATGCATTGTATTAATCGGCTGATAATAGTAAATTGCTGTAGAAACCTAACACTGTAACTATGGAACCATCCAAAATAATGAATAATAACAGTATTATGTGTCATTATCTTTTGCGGTGTGCTATGGGACAGGTGGTTTCGTACATGAACATATGATGTATAATAATGCTGCACACTGGGACAGACCACTGACACCATGGGAAAAACAGGCTCCGCAGAACATTTTCGTTTCAGCTAAACCTTCATATCCAAAGTAATTTTTTTGGATAGAAAACACGATCTTGTCCCTGCTGTATGACACTTGTAATTTTAGGTAATGAGGCCACAAATATCACACATTTCATTCACGGGTAAATGGGTTCTTTCCCAGTTTGAACAAAAGTATAAAGGTAATAAAAATACTTCTTTATTTTAGTGATTAAATAAAATTGTTAAATGACACCATTTGCCAGAAAAAATCTGAGATAGGATAATACAATAATGAACATTCCATAGCTATAAGACTGATTTAAAAAAAAAAAAAAAACTTATTCTCTTTTATTATTATTTATATTGATTTAGAAAAGGAGAAAAAAACTCTGTTGTAACACTAGAAAAATTATTTCTGCAGACAGAAGTCTGGAAGACATTACCTGAATCAAACAAACTCGCTGCCGGGGCATGATTAGTGTATTAACAAGACAAATTGGGCCTTGAGTTACACCGACAGGAAGACCTGTCTTCTTAAATGTTTTTAATCTTACTTGATTTTCATCTCCCAGGGCCACCGAGTTGCAGTGATTTCATCTTGTTCTTGTTTTTCTACTCCTTGTGTTTGCAAATACTTTTCTAGCTCATGAGAACAACAGAGTATACAGCACGTTGATGGTCCATTTGAAAGTGTTTAGGTCAATGGGAAAACACCTTTTCATAATACATTTCAGAAACAGATTGGTAATTTAGTTTTTACTGGCCTGATATACTACATACTTTGCAGCTTTGCCCATCTTGAAGAGAAATAACAGCTTAAACTCTTATTTCATTTTACAGTTTAAGAGCACATCTGCAGCTATGTCTGTTTCTCCTAAGGTAATGCACAAATTGTAATTTCTACGAGATATACGTGGCTTGGAGAAAAGCGTCTGCTAAATGAATAAATGTAAGAATATTGCCCATGAAAGTAAGTTTAGACAAAGGTTATATGAACCTATCTCTCTATTTATGGAATTCCACTACTCTATGGAACTGAACACTGAAGTCAGAAGCTGGCAGTCTGTGGTGGTTCACATGGGAAATATCCGAACATTGACTGGACAGTCTTCCTGGGAGCTTCCTCTGCAGTCCCCATCTGTCACGCTTCGGCTGTCCGCTGTTTCTCATGTGGCTCTCGGTCTTGCTCTCCCACTGTGCCACTTGACTGACGCCCGTCTGTCGGAAAAGGAAATGGTATCTTCATCTGTGGTGAGCGTTTCCTCAGATTTATGAAAAATGCACTAGTAAATATGCACAGCTAAACACTTGCATATGTAATTCCAGTTGAACTGGAAGAAGAATGAATAAGACAGTTTGAGCCGTGGAGCACCAACTGATCGTGTCCATCCAGCCGTGTGATCAAATGACTTATTATCAATAGAGTCAAACTGCATTTTCCCCGAGTTTGTTTCTGATCCTATATTTTATAGAAAAGAGAAGTATCCTACATTAAAAAGCAAAGCAACATGATTTTCAGAGGCAGAATCGGTAGTTCCAGACCCCAGGTTTTTAGTCTCAAAGTCAAGGTGTAGGACTGTGCAATACCCTTGAGGGAGATGATAGTCTACATCCATATGGGTTTTATATGCAACGAAAAACCGGCCAGCTGTGGAAATCGTACATGGTAAGTTCCTTTAATTAAACATATAATCTTTTAATAAACCATCCACAGACACAGGTACCATCACCATTAATATCATCTGTATCTGTGCAGCAGTGTTTCCCAGGAGTCAAAGTCCAAGCACTCCAATTAAGTCCCTGCTTGACTTCCCGTCATAAAGTAAAACACATGTTGCCAACTGTCCTGTGGGACGAGATGATGGATGTCTCTTTGGATAACAGCTGGCAGGGACACAAGTGGGATGCAGAAATGTGTTGAGCTTAGAGCAAGCCCCATATGGAGAGCGCTGATATTAACACAAAGTGTCAGATCTCAGCAATTAAGCTGTGGGGGTGTTGCTGTTTGTCTTTTTTTGTCCATTGTGAAGCTCCTTGCAAAGGGCTAACATCTAGCACTCTATGAACTTTGCAAGATACAAACCTTATAAAGCTCCATCAGGAGCCTTTTAAAACAGGGTTTTGAGAAGGGTTGGTCTGTGGAATGAAAAAGTGTGGCTCTTATGACAGAGAGACCCCCAAGCATGAATACAACATGTATGAAGAACTGAACCAGGGACCAAATATGGATTCATATCAAGATGGAAGGATGTTTTCAAAAACAAGATTTCATGTACTATATTTTGTATGATATTAATATTTGTGTCCATGGACTGGCTGTAAATTAACATTATGTCTCCAGAACAGTGTTTCTTGCTTTGATGGTGACTCCTGGGGAAGGTGGCAATCCGTTACATCCTCTGTGAGCAACATTTTGACTGCCCATCCGAAGCTATTGCATGGTCCCACATAGAGGATTCCAGCACACATGTATTCACTTCATCAATCAATTAATCAGTTATTAAATTTACACAGGTTTTTAAAAGTGCAAAACTGCTTTCCAGAGCTTTGTAGAATGTCAACAAGTCAGTAATCTTATTGAGTTTGAAGTGCCCAGTGTTTCCTTCCTTCAGCTTTACCTCTTCCCTCTGTATTCGCTGAACCTCCTTGTCCAAGTCCTCTAGTCATCATACAGTATATTCAAGCTCCTGTGCCTCCTTGTTGTTGAACTATTCAAGTCTTTATGGCACTGAATAGTCACTTCTAACAAAAGGCATCTTTACACTTGTAAATAAAACTCCACGCTTAAGTCCACCAGCAGACTCTGTTTGATCGCGACACTTTGACACAAGCTAAAACAATGTCTGCTACAAGTTAGTAAGGAAATGTAAGGATCCATAATACTAAAAACAGGCTGCTGCTGCTGCGTATCTGATGGCTTGTAAGTTAAATTTTAATCAACAGAATCTTTGAAATTATATTTTGCAGCACTCAGTGACTTTAACAATGAGTGATTTTATTTGAAGTTGAAATGGTGGGTTTTACAGTTTCATGCAAACTGTGAAAAATACAATTCAATGTCGTGGAAAATTTGCAGGAAATGTACAAGAAAAACTCCCTGGAAAAAAATGTAGACATGGAGGAAAAAAATCAATCACTTCTGAAAAATTAAAGATGACAAATCATTCTGGGAGTATGTGTTACAAGTAGCAAAACAAGACATGGAGCCAGTTGTGCACATGAAAAGGTAACTCAGCATCTGACACAGCTGGTGGGCTGCCATTGTTATCGCGTTCACTCGTCTCTGTATTGTACCTGTGTCTGTGGTTGGCATGTACGTATGTGTGATTTTCTGAGTTTTGCAGCACACTGAATTTTTCACACCACATAAGAGTAATATGGCAAAAAAGATAACAACACTGTCATGGACACTGACTTGTACAGCATTCTCTCAATTTATGAAAATAATCCATTCCTGAAAATTGTGCACATACCAAAATTTTGATAATGAAAGCTATTTCCCATTATTTTTCATGGGAAAAATAATAATGCGTTCCCAGGCCACCTGAAAACCCCAAAACAATTTCCCTAAATATCAGTAAAACACTGTAAAACACCTATAGCACGATCAACCATCTTCACACTCCTCCAAAGTAACATACACCCCAGAAAACTCAGAGAAGTGTATTACACCAACAGATGGAAAGATTTGGATGCTGCCATTTCACTTCATGATTATCAAGCACTTTAATGAAGTAATTAAAGGGTATGTTTCTAGGTAGTACATTGCAGAAATTAATTGTGTTTTCCTTATTTCCAGCAGACAGCAAAAAACATTCAAGAAGGAAATTTATATTAAAAAAAAGCCTGACAACAATTTAAAAGACACAGACAAGGCAATTTACTGTAATGAACTGTTACTGTGCTCAGGAAGTAAAGAGAAGAGCAAATTATTGTGGGTTGTTGATTTTGTGAGTGAAGGAAGGTTAAACCAATATTAAAACAGCACAGGAAACCAACAGAAAACAGCTGATGGAACAATTCTGCCAACTACAGTATTTAAGTTGTAATGCACCTATGTTTCACTTGGCCAATGTGTGACATTCAAATTTTTTGGATGTCTTTTAGATAAATTTTGTGGCAGATTTTTTTTTTGTTCTGAAATCAAAGAATGAGCATCAAAAGCCAAGAAATTTGGATAATGAGAGCTCCTTAACCGCAAGATGCCTGTCTTGTATGCAAAGAAATTAATGATCACATACAACTGTCGTCGGCTTGAAGCTTTAAAAAGTTGGTAACTGGCATCTTGACACAAGCACTTACTCAAAGACACAGAAAAATATTACATTAAAAATGACTTTTTACATATTTACAGTCAGAAATTTACATTACCACAAATGCAATATACATTGGCATATGTTGCATCATTTACATTTATTCATTTAGCTGATTTACCCTTCCTGGAATGAGACCTTGTCATTACGGAAGGGCTTGCATGATCTAGGGCTCTCCAGAGCTATATTATCTAGAGCAGTATGCTCCTGGTAGGGTCTCCCATGGCGAGCAGGTCTGGAGTGAAGATCCAGACTGACACGATCCGAAAACCCCTATGGTGATTGTGAACAAGACAACTTTTACCCTGCCCAGAATAGGGTCACCTGGACCTACCCCTAGAACTAGGCCTGGGGGTAGTGTTCCTACGCAAGTGCCTGGTGCCCAGGCAGTCCAGGTTACCCAGCTGGACTCAGCCCGAGAAGGCAACACGGGAGGGGGCAATGTGGGCTCACCACCCGAGACCAGTTGGGTGCAATGCCTGTCAGGCAGCAGGAGGGGGCAGGGTGGTGTGTGGCGTCACGGACCCTCGCAGCAGAGACTGGCTCTTAGCATGTGGTAACCTTACTTGGGGGAAAGGAGCCAGAACCGGTGCGAGAGGTTGAGCGATACCAGCTACATGTAGTTGGGCTGACCTCCACTCACAGTGTTGGCTCTGGAACCAAAACTTATCTATGTTCTAATTCTTGCTCATTAACTTCTGTCCTTGAGTTTAGCAGATAGTTTCATATAAGCTGTTTCAGGGAAATGATCTAATGTTAGAATCACAGTCTGAAAAAGTAAACAACTTACTCTTGGCTTAGATTTGGCTCTGACTTCAGCCCCACATGATAAACTGTTCTTGCAGGGATTTTTTAATGAAAATTGGACCTTTGAAGCATCATGGGTTGCCAGTGTCACATGACTTGTGTCACATGATACACCGGAAACATAGATGTTTTCTGGCTTCTGTCATGGAGAGCACCTTTCTGCATATTGCTGTACACCTGCAGAGTGGCAAAAGCAAAGTGAACAGTGACCCCACTAAGTGTCATGTGCCACAATGAACATCACTGCATTTCACTATGTTCTTACACCCTTTAACACCCTTTAATTCCATAACCATTTCATAGTTACACACTTCTATGCCCTGAGTCAACAATAAAGTCAGTTTTGCTTCTACAGTGACTTGGCTTCAGTGGAAATTCAGAAACATTGAGGTTGTCATACCATGGGCACACCTTATAAAGACTGGATCAGTCTTAGAATAAGTAAATTCTGATATATGATCACCGAGAACTGACGTTGACTCAGTTACACTAAACAACATAATTCTCAATTAGACATCCTTATCTATTGGAATCATGACCGAAAGAATGAGATCGCGGATACAAGCGGCAGAAATGAGTTTCCTCCGCAGAGTGGCTGGGCGCACCCTTAGGGATAGGGTGAGGAGCTCAGTCACCCGGGAGGAGCTCGGAGTAGAGCCGCTGCTCCTCCGCATCGAGAGGAGCCAGTTGAGGTGGCTCGGGCATCTGTTCCGGATGCCTCCTGGACGCCTCCCTGGGGAGGTGCTCCGGGCTTGTCCCACTGGGAGGAGGCCTCGGGGCAGACCCAGGACACGTTGGAGAGACTATGTCTCCCGGCTGGCCTGGGAACGCCTTGGGGTTCCCCCAGAGGAACTGGAGGAGGTGTGCGGGGAGAGGGAGGTCTGGAGTACTCTGCTCGGACTGCTGCCCCCCGCGACCCGGCCCCGGATAAAAGCGGAGGAAGATGGATGGATGGATGGATATCTATTGGAAGACTTCAGGGAAGAACAACCAACGAACCAATGTCAACAACTGCTTGTCCCACGCGGGATCGCGGTAACCTGGAACCTACTCGGCAACACAGGGCACAAGGCCAAAGGGGGAGGGCATACACCCAGGATGGGACACCAGTCTGTCGCAAGGCACCCCAAGCAGGGCTCAAACCCCAGACCCACCACACAGCAGGCACCAGGCAAATCCACCGCAAGGGAAGAACAGAATTGGTTTAAAAAAAAAAAAAACTAAATTTTGAGATTATTTTGACAGTGTCCTGAAGTTGCTCATTTGGACATGTGGTAAATTGCTAACTTCCTTTCTCATTACAATCTAATTCAAAAACTTCTCCCAACACTACTCAGGTAAAGGTTTCCAAGAGAAGGTTGGAATGGACTTTAGAGAAACAAGCACAAGTAATTACTAACGTATGTGAATCCCAATGGACATGGAGACCTCAGTTCTGGAAACACATCAGCAGTGATCCACAGACTAGAGGTCCTTACACGTGGAGGAAGTGGAGAATTTAAATGTTAAGAATGGCGATTTATTAGGGATTAATGAAGCATGTCTTTCCCAGGAAGTAGCACTATAAAGTTGCCTCCAGCCCCTTCAGCTTCTTGCTACTTACTCCCCCCCACAGTTATCTCTGAATCCTGTGACCATCCTGATAGATTACACTCAACATCCAACATGACCCCATTAACCGCTCCCGTACCAGCCTCAAGACAACTGATACATCTGTACAAACAGCAATAACAGAGCCCACCCATCACAGTAACTGTGTTATAATTAAACAATTCAAATTCATCCTAATTTACATGTAATTTTATTTAATATGCCCTTTCAAGTGCTGGTACCCTTAATTAGTTGAGAATTGATCCAAGTTTCAAGTTTCAAGTTTATTGTCATAGATACAAGTACCATGTACATGTATCATGACAATCTTCCTGAATGCTTCTCCACAGACAATGGGCAAGGACAATAGAAATACTGCACAAACAAAACAACGACAAACAAAACAGTCTCAATGACAGTAAATAAGAATAGCAGCAATGACAGCAATAACAATAAATAATGGTGAGAACATGATTTCCCTTGAATTAAACCACGAGGAGTTATTTTTGGAAGTTGGAAAACTGAAGCGTGTTCTTCAAACCACAACAGTTGTGTTGACTTTACAGTGTTTTCACTTTACAGTGGTCACTCTTCTATCAGCATCCCATTCACGCATGAAGATGGACATTTGCAGTTGAAGCTGGGACACACTGTGAGAAGAAAGGTATAAACTACAGAATTTCTTTGGTTCATCCAGCACTTCTATAGATCTGTAGCTCAGCAAAAGCACATTTCTTTGGTAGAACGGTTACTGTAATTATAACTGCTACAGAGTCCAGACCAGGCCTCTTGAGATCCTAACCCAGACCAGTTCTGAATTCATTCTGAAAAGAACAAGATGAAGACAAGATAGAAATTTGGTGAGATGTGAATCTGAAGACCCAGATCAAAATAAAAATTGTGCACCTATCTAGCAGATGCCACACGTTGAGTTTTGGAGCAACGTCCCTGCTATGCAAAGATATTTAGTATGCAGAAGTGTTCACTGCCTCTCTAATGCTTGTTGCAAATTTAAAAATTTAATCAGGATAATTGTGGTGTATCTTTATTAATCGTTGCAAACTACATAAAATACTTGCTTTACAGGGTGCAGCATATAACTGAAGCCTATCATAAGCTACTATAAATATAAAAATAGTTTTGTATAGGCAGTCATATGTCATTTCTTCCACTAAAACAATTAAGTCTGTACACCAAAGATTACAGGACCTCTTTTACTTTTCTGTTTTACACACGTTCATAACGAAACAGTGACAAAGTCATGATAAAATTCTGCTTACTTCTTGTTTAAAAATGATAAAACTGAAATCATGTAAACAAGGTATGAGCACATTCAAAAGCATAGTTAAGGGTTTCATAACACAATTTATCTGAATGTCCAGAAGCATTGTGTTCTTGTAGAAAAATGTGGAATAAATTCTTTGCATATAGGCCATTACATCTAATTTAAAAGGGAGGACTCTTCCCAGACTATTTTACTTTTCATATGTAGTAACTCACCAATATGATAATTGTCAATTATAAAAGATTTTTTATTCTCAGTGGAATTAAAGTTTATCATCATTTCTTTACTTCAACATCTATTTTTTAAAAATTAATACCAGTATTTTTGTCTTTTTAATAGAAAATTGCAGTTTAGTCCAAAGAGTCTTTATCATGGGACATAACCAAAATAATCACTGCATGATTTAAAAGCATGTGTGATGAAGTTGTTAAACTTACTGTAAATATTTTGAGTTTGTGTATAAGTAGTCTCTAGTCTTTATGTCTGGATGTACTATGGATGTATTTAAGAATATGTCTATATTTTTACAACTGAATAATTCCTGGTATTCAGACAGAAAAGAATAGTAAGGAAAAATTGTAACGCAGCCATGAAAAAGATTCTAGTTATTATTCTAACAATACAGTTCTGCAGCATTAGCACCTCTGTGTGGTTGAGTTCTGCACATGCAAACCTTCAGCACTGAGGCTTTTTTTTTCTTTTGAAGAACAGAAAATTAGAAATATCTGATGTCACATCTAGGAAACATACAAAAGAAAACAGTGTTGCGGCGCTTTATGTGCAGATTCACGCATAGACAGCCGCATGGGCTCATAGTCCCTGGACCTTCATATTGTGGCTATAAACACTGCAAACGAATGCAACCAGAAATTCGGGAAATATTCCTAGGTTTATACATTGGCAATTTAGATTTGTGTGTCTGTAACACACAATCCGTAAAATAATCTGCATGATTTACTGATGAACATTGAATGGATAAAGGATTTCATTTTGAAATATATGTCCAACCTGACTTGGCAAATGCCATAATGTGACAACATCAGCTGGTATGTTGCAAACCCAAAGGAAAAATAAAGGAATATTTTATGAGTTTGAGAGTTCCTCAACCACTGCCTTACAGGTGTGTTATGTTCCAGTTTACAAATATCTACAAATGTTTCCTTACACATTCTCAGCCATGTGGATTATATCTAATCATTGTACATATGTGTCTAAATTTGCTAGTAAAGAGTTTCTGAGGTTTATTCAATATGCGGCTCTAGGGAGAGGTAAAACTCACTAAAGTTGGCTCTACCTCCAGTTCATTCTTGTTTGATTTTAGCAGATTAGGTATCTTTACTCTTGTTTAATTACTCATTGAAGTAAGTCTAAGACTGATATAAAAGCGCACTTTTTGCAGATATAATGTATTAAACTTTGAGAGCTCATTTTTGTGCATGTATTTATTGTCAATATTTCAAAATCTGGTTCCCATCTGATTTCTGATTTAAAAATTGTACTGAAAGCAATAAATCATTTTTTCTGGTTAATGGTTTTCCTTGGATTGTGATTACACTTATTTCCATTCTATTTTAAGTATGAGGAGCAAAATACTAACAAGAAATTCAGAAAATTTCAGAAAATCTGAATTTAAAAAATATCACACAACACACCTACCAAAGTACCACTGATTTACGATTGCCCGGTAAAATTAAAGCAGAGTAACAAAAATCTGTATGTTAACAATTCCAGAGTGGAGAAATGCCCTTCTGTAAAGAAGTGAGATGAGGATCTATGTAGGTTTTCCTTCAAAGTAAAGAGTGTGAGATGGAATGGTTGCTCCTGAGATGGTCTAATGCAGTACAACTGCAGCCACAACTGAGAGCATCAGGGGCAGCAGAGAACTGAGAGAAGCTGGAGCACCGGCTACAGAGATCCGCTCCAGGGCTCTCATGTCTGAAAGACAAAATGAAAGTGAAAGGCAAATCACTTCAAAGCCATGGCAACAACAACAACAACAAAAAATTACTTCCCTTGCTATTCTAGGGTAAATATATCTAAATAATTTTGACTGATCAAGCAAGAACAGACTAGATACCAAGCTGTAGAACATACTGGGAATAAAGGCAATTTACCTGTCTGTGTCTGTTGTAAGACAAAAGGGCCAATAGACATGGAAGAAGTGTCCCGGAATTTAACAGCCCTCCGAACTCTTTGCTGATTCCCAGGATAGCAGGACTGTAAATAACATATGAAAAATAAACCTTCTGTGATTTTCGTTTGGTCCACAAGTTATGGCTATGCTCATATTCCTTCATTGAAGTTAATGATTTTTGAATAACTCCGTCATACATACTTTAGAAAAATTATTTCAAATGATTTTTAACTTTTATGTTGTAGAATAGGGGTCACGGTGGTGCACTGGATTGGACCGGGTCCTGCTCTCCGGTGGGTCTGAGGTTCGAGTCCCGTTTGGAGTGCCTTGCGACGGACTGGCGTCCCGTCCTGGGTGTGTCCCCTACCCCTCCGGCCTTACGCCCTGTGTTACCGGGTAGGCTCCGGTTCCCGGTGACCCCGTATGGGACAAGCGGTTCAGAAAATGTGTGTGTTGTAGAATTTTCAAAAATAATTTTCAGTCTGAATTGCATTCTTGGTGAAAGGTCTAACAACAGACCTGTAAACTGGAATCTCAGTCAAGACTGTAGTTTCTCATCCACTGCACACCCACAAGGATCCTTCTGGCCAAATCTGACACCTACTATAATTCGAAAAGGACATGTTGATTTGGACTCACCGTAGAGCAGTTGTTCCTGCTGAGCACACACAAGTGAATCTGGCAATGCAGGAAGACGGTGGTGGTGGTGTTTGATGTGAATGTGAACATCTTGAATGAGAAACGGCTACTGGTGGACACGCCATTCTGCAGAATCTCCACAGTCCCGTCAGCAGGATTGGGGCACCTGTCAGTCAGAAAAACATTAGGGATTGTCTTCAAATTTGACAGCTTTTGGCCTCATTAATGAATCACAGCGACTATCTCTGCATGCAACATATTCATGGTAAACTGAACGGCCACTGAAGGCATATGGAAGGTTACTGAAGTTGTGATTAACATCTTAACTGCTTCTTACTTAAGACAATGCATCCCAAACTTGCGCAATTTGTGAGAGACGTGACAAAATTTTCTTTTAAACCTCAGACAACACCAAGGTTTATGTGGGTAGGACTGCGCAGATGGATGTGCTATTGAGTCAAGTCCAACTCATCACAAACATTCACTCCGTTTCTGAGACAAGGGAGGAACAGAAGCCGTACAACAGTGCCTTATACTGTCCATGTTGGCAGGTGCAAACACAGGGAGAAATACGCATACTCCACACAGCCTGAGCTGGACTTGAACCAATATCCATCGAGCAGCTGAGGAAATTTAGCTTCAAGCACAACGCTCATGTCTAACCCCTTGTGTGTGCTGGGATCTACCTGCACCTTTTTACATGATGTACATGACTTGAGGAGAGCTGTTTGCTGGATTCCACCCTCAGCCATATCGGCATTTTGTGATTGTAGGCGTTACTCTAAGAGTCAGAGAGTCCCTAATATTTCACACTCCCAGTGAGACAAAAGCCACTGAATTCTCCCTATCCTGTTTCTCAACAAACATTCAGTGATACTAAGAAGAAGATTTATAAGGAAATGTAAATAGAGGGGGGTGCGGTGGTGCAGTGGGTTGGACCAGGTCCTGCTCTCCAGTGGGTCTGCGGTTCGAGTCCCGCTTGGGGTGCCTTGCGACGGACTGGCATCCCGTCCTGGGTGTGTCCCCTCCCCCTCCGGCCTTACGCCCTGTGTTACCGGGTTAGGCTCCAGTTCCCCGTGACCCCGTATGGGACAAGCGGTTCTGAAAATGTGTGTGTGTGTGTGTGTGTGTGTGTGTGTGTGTGTGTGTGTGTGTGTGTGTGTGTGTAAATAGAGGGCCCATGCAATGACTTCATTGTGTAAATCCCTTACAAATCGACAATGTCATTTCCCTCAATAGCAAATGTAATAGCAGCAGTGATTTCAGGAAACAATATTCATTGTACATTTGGTAAACAACAAGAGTGGAAAGAATATTTCAATAATGAAAACTGTCCACTGGTCAGTCGATTGTTGCGGTAGTCTAGAGCCAAGGCCCAAGACAAATCACTGGATCCAAGGCTAAGGGTGGTGGGATGGGACACCACTTGATCATGGATTATTAATGAAAACATCAGCTTCTTTAAACAGAACATGAACATCAGCTAATATAGGACTGGTCAAGAGGTCTAGAACACTTACTCCTGCACAATAAGGTCCCAGCGTACACTGCATAGAGGGTCATTAATGGGTGTGGCCCAGCAGGAGTCAATCACTGTGGCGATTTGTCTGCCGTCCAGTCCCTCAACCTCTACAGCCACGTACACCTGCTGGTTGATAGGCACCTCCATTGTAGAACCTGTGAAGGGCTGCTGGAACTGTGCATCAAGATAAGGAATCATCCTCATTTGGTAGCGGTTAATGCCTGCTGGTAGATTCTTCCCCAGAATGCTGTCGAGGTCATTAAAAAATAAAAAGTAAATGATCTGTAGCCAACATGTCTAATTTCAATGCACATTTCAATATGTGTTTTTATTTGAATGTATATATAAATTTGTAATAATTTTAAAAAGTATATTTTAATCTGGCAGCACTTTCAAACTTAAATCTGTTACTATTTGCATTATGAAAACACTGGCATGAAGGTTTAAATCTGCATTCAGCTTTGAACGTTTGTATTATAAATATGAATTTTAATCTGTATTTGATCTTGAATTTGCATTTTGACTTGAGCTGAGGGGAAGGGGGTAATTTTTGTCCAATTCTATACCTCCCAATGCCCCTCCCTGCCTTATCAAAGTAATGACAAGCAGCTGCCGAGAATGAAAAGGTGATGACAAAAGGATTTTAAGCAGCTGGTCTGAGGACAAAGGGAAAGACTTTTTTTTGGGTGCAGATGGGGAGCCTGAAAAGTGCCATGGAGCTGCCTAGGGTTTGTGTGATTCTGCCCATTTGTTCTATTGCTTTTCTTTGCCTGTTTTGGGCTCCATTAAAAGGACCTTGTCCTCAGTTTTGTTGGTTTCCTGCTCCAAATAAAGCTGATTTTGTGTGTGACCCTGAATATGTGTTTGATTCTACATGTTCTTTTTCTGAATTCACACTAGTTTGTGTTGGTTTGCTTGAACCAGACATTTGTTACAATAAATGTATGACTGTCTTCACTGATCATGGACAAACTTCCTCTGTGCTAAACTCACCTCTCCAGTGGACGGATGCCATTGGACATAGACAGGGACTGAGACAGTAAATATACACAGTTGAAAGGGACACTGAGAATTTTCTCCCGTCTAATGGTAGCTTGCTGTGGGTAGGTCTCTCCATGGATGGTGTTCTGATAGATGAGGTGAGTGCCATTGCTCTGTAGAGGAGAAAATATGGAACAAAAGGAAAGTGTAACATTTTTGTTTGGACTAGTATTGGACAAATCTGTTCGTTATGACAGTTATGGATACTAAAAAGCTTCAGACATGAAATTACAACGACCTGTAAAATTTAATGTAGTACAGCAATGAGTAAGGAAGTTTTCAGTTTTTCTGGAATGCACATTCTTGTTATTCCTTCTCATGACATACCGTGAGCGTTGTCCCACAGATGTGATCATCACTGTCAAAGTGAAACTCCACCCGGCCATTGCGCACTGTTCCAGTGCAGTTGGGGTCATTTAGGTGTAATGAACTGGATGGGAAGCCACTTTGAAACAACTGACAGCGAGACAAGGAAATGGTGGCTGAACTGCCGTTACAAATTTCCTTGGAATCTGTGAATGACACCAGTAACCATGATGTCAAAGGCCAGTGGCAGAGAATATCAGACCAAGAACCATTGATCATTCTGAAATCACCATCATGGACACTTACATTTATTTGTTTAACTGACACTTTTCTGTAAAGCAGCTTACAGTGTTCATCTATACATAATCATTTACCCATTTACAGAGCTGGGTAATTTCACTGGAGCAACTGAGGGTAAGGACCTTGCTCAAGGGTCTGACAGCTGGAGGTGGGATTCAAACCTATGACCTTTAGCTCTAAAGGCAGCAGCTCTAAGCACTACACTACCAGGTGCTCCATGACATGAAGAATTTAATCTTGATGTATGACTGATATGCCCTTAAAACAATGACCAAAATCAAAGTTGGCAATATGCAATTATGAAGTTAATTTCATGATACTTACAATGATATTGTGAGAATGATATAGACCCACATATATAGATACATAATTCATTGGCATTTTGAGAACCATCATTTTCATACCAAAATATTCAGCACTAGTGTTGTCATGTTCCTCACTGCAGAGGCAGCCATAGACACCATTCCTCTCTCCACACCACTCACTAGCTGTGCACTCCAGCTCATCACAAGGGTCTGTCAGTGCTGGAGAAGAAAGAAGAAGAGCCAAATAAGGTGGCAGTACAGTAGCTCAGTCAAAGAAACATGGAAACTCTGCAAAGATTAACATCACAAGAAATGTCTTTGCAGGTCTCCCTATTGCCACTCCTACCATAGAAGGACAAGAGGGCAAGAAAATGAATGGATGAAAGGTCTTTGCATGATTCTAGACTGAATGTCGGCAGGGAGGGTAGTGCAAAAAAAAAATAATGCAAAAGTAGAAATTATGTTTCTTTAAAAAAACAGTTACTCAAGTAAAGTTATGTTTCTTTTAAAAAGTTACTCAGCTAAAAGCCTTTTTTCAAGATTTTACTCTGAGTAAAAAAGTAAAGTGTCAGATCAAAAAAATATTCACTCATTTTATCTTAATGAGTGATGGTAAAGACAATGCAAGAAGAATATCCTCTTGTGACATATGGTGCCACAAAAGGATGCTAAAAATTCCATGGATGGAACAAGTTAGAAATGCGGACGTAGTTAAAAGAATAGATTTACAAAGAATCAACCTCCTCATGAGACTAGCAGAGGGAAAAAACAAAGTCCTGCATCTGCATAATAGGATAAAGGTGATTTAGTTTTGCTCCAGGTCTTGCAAGACAAGCTGAAAGGAAAAAGGACAGGGGATAATTGTAAAGTACAAGTTTTGGACAGCATCTCACAGCATACGGACTATAGGGATCAAGCAAAACTTTTTCAATGTTTCAAAGAGACAGACAGACTAGGAAGAAGATGATTTACAGCCTCTGTATGAAATGAATGAATGAATGAATGTAAAACAGGATTGTGCTATTTTTAGAAGTGTAGATAACATAGTAAATGTAACACATGCTCCCTGCATCTGATGGTAGCACATAGCTATAACAGAGGTTCACCTACAAGCTCATACACCTTATAATATCTGACCAAGTAAAGGTCAAACACCGATGACGCAGAAAAACATTCACTGACCTCCCCAATTGACTGTACGTGTGGTCGTTGTTTGGGGCGCAGTAGTGGTCTCCCAAGTGGTTGTAGTTGTGGTGGCCATTTCGGGCTCAACACTGGTCTCCAAGGTGATTGTAGGCGTGGTGGTTGTTTCAGGCTCAGTAGTGGTCTCCGGAGTGATTGTAGGTGTGGTGGTCATTTCGGGCTCAGTAGTGGTCTCCAAAGTGGTTGTAGGTGTTGTGGTTGTTTCAGGCTCAATACTGGTCTCCAAAGTGGTTGTAGGAGTGGTAGGAGTGGTGGTCATTTCGGGCTCAGTAGTGGTCTCCAAAGTGATTGTAGTTGTGGTGGCCATTTCGGGCTCAATACTGGTCTCCAAGGTGATTGTAGGTGTGGTGGGTGTTTTGGGCTGAGTAGTGGTCTCTGGAGTGGTTGTAGGTGTGGTGGTCATTTCGGGCTCAGTAGTGGTCTCCGAAGTGGTTGAAGGTGTTGTGGTTGTTTCAGGCTCAATACTGGTCTCCGGAGTGGTAGGAGTGGTGGTCATTTCGGGCTCAATAGTGGTTGTAGGAGTGGTTGTAGGTGTGGTGGTCGTTTCGGGCTCAGTAGTGGTCTCCAAAGTGGTTGCAGGTGTGGTGGTTATTTCGGGCTCAGTAGTGGTCTCCAAAGTGATTGTAGTTGTGGTGGCCATTTCGGGCTCAGTACTGGTCTCCAAGGTGATTGTAGGTGTGGTGGGTGTTTTGGGCTGAGTAGTGGTCTCCAAAGTGGTTGCAGGTGTTGTGGTTGTTTCAGGCTCAATACTGGTCTCCGGAGTGGTAGGAGTGGTGGTCATTTCGGGCTCAATAGTGGTTGTAGGAGTGGTTGTAGGTGTGGTGGTCGTTTCGGGCTCAGTAGTGGTCTCCAAAGTGGTTGCAGGTGTGGTGGTTATTTCGGGCTCAGTAGTGGTCTCCAAGGTGATTGTAGGTGTGGTGGGTGTTTCGGGCTGAGTAGTAGGTGTTGTGGTTGTTTCAGGCTCAATACTGGTCTCCAAAGTGGTTGCAGGTGTGGTGGTTATTTCAGGCTCAATACTGGTCTCCAAAGTGGTTGCATGTGTGGTGGTTGTTTTGAACTCAATACTGGTCTCCAAAGTAGTTGCATGTGTGGTGGTTGTTTTGGACTCAATACTGGTCTCCAAAGTGGTTGTAGGTGTTGTGGTCATTTTGGGTTCAGTAGTGATTGTAGATGCGGTTGTCATTTGGGGCTCAGTAGTGATCTCCGAAGTGGTTGAAGGTATGGTGGTTGTTTGGGTGTTAGTAGTGGTCTCCAAAGGGGTTGTATGTCTGGTGATTGTTTCGGGTTCAGTAGTAGTTTCTGGAGTAGTTTTAGGTGTCGTTGTCGTTTGGGTCTCAGTAGTGGTCTCTGAAGTGGTTGTAGATCTGGTGGTAGTACAGGACGCAGTAGTGGTCCCCACAGTGGTTCTACATCTGGTGGTCGTGGGTGGCGTAGTAGTGGTCCTTGCAGTGGTTGTAGATCTGGTGGTCGTACAGGGTGCAGTAGTGGTTCTCGCAGTAGTTGTAGATCTAGTGGTTGTGCGGGGTGCAGTAGTTGTCCTCGCAGTGGTGATATATCTGAAGGTCGTCCAGGGCACAGTAGTGGTCATCACAGTGGTTGTAGGTGTGTTGGTCACTGCAGTGCATATTGAATTTTTCATTTGTAACTTGCTTTTGCATGTTTTCATTTACATTTATTCATTTAGCAGATGCTTTTGTCCAAAGCGATGTACACCTCAGCAGAAGTACAATTTATGTATTACATTGAGAGAAGGAGACATAGCTGCAGACATGAAAGTCTCAAGCAAACCTAGTTTCTACCCTACCACTTACTACACCGAGGTTCATCGTTCAAGTAGGTGCATAAGACACAGGCAAATCCCAATACCCAAACCAATTTTTTTTTTATTTTAATTTTTTTTTTTAATTAAATATAAGATACACAAATAAGCAGTACAATACCAGAGAAATGGCTGAATAAAGGTTGTATCTGGGGATACTTTTGGAGTGTGTGAACGGTTACGCCATAGATGATCTGATGAGATCTTGGCCAAAGTGGATCTGGAAAAGGTGGGTTTTCAGACCCTTCTTGAAAACAGACAGAGTTTCTGCAGTTCTGAGTGACAGGGAAGGGTCATTCCACCACAACGGACCCAGAACCGAGAACCTCTGAGCTTTGCCTTTCGTGCGTAGGACCACCAAGCGAGCAGAAGTAGATGAGCGAAGGGGCCTGGCTGGGGTGTACCGGTTGAGCAAGTCCTGTAATTAGTCGGGAACAGTTCTATTGATGCATTTGTATGCAGTAACTAGGGTTTTGAATTTGATTCGGGCAGCTATAGGAAGCCAGTGCAGAGAAATGAGTAGAGAAGATACATGGGAGCGCTTTGGCAAATCAAACACAACTCATGCAGCAGCATACTGTAGAAGCTGCAGAGGTTTGATGGCATGAGTCTGAAGGCCACACAGAAGAGAGTTACAGTAGTCCAGATGGGGAAATCACCATGGCCTGGACAAGTAGTTGGGCAGAGTCAGTAGTGAGGTAGGGGCGAATCCTACGAATATTATGCAAGATGTATCTGCAGGACCAGGTTGTGGCTTCAATATGTTGAGAGAATGACAGACTCGCATCAGTTGTAACTCCAAGACTCTTAGCAAAGGAGCTAGGCGAAATGAGTGAGTTGTCCAGTTTTATTGAGATTGTGACAGGAGGACTGTGGCGTCCGGACGGGAGTCCGACACGGACGCGCGTTGCTATTACGTCCAAACACAGACGAAATATAAAATGACTTCACGTGCAGTGTGATGTTAAAAGTGTACTGTGCGTATTGTAAGACACTCGGTGGAAGTGAAACAGGAAACACGAGACCAGGAAACACACACGGTGTTTGAACTACGGTGAACAGTGAAACACTAATCTGTGAGTATGACCGCAACCCCGAGACGTGACGAAATACCGGACAGGAACGATGGACCAGGACTGAAGAACAAGAGGCAGGAACTGACGGGACGGGCACTCGGGACTGGAACATGCACACCTAGGAAACAGATTGTGGGAACAAGAGACTACGAATCGCCAAGAGAGCACAATAGAACCGCTGATTAAGAATCCGCAAGTAGTTCTGCTCCGCTGGCTCCTTTTATACCTCCATGTCCTACGAGACTGTGAGGTGATAGGTAAGCGTTAACTAGCGGCACTGAGTGGCGCCGCCTCTGACCAGGAGGGGCAGTGACCCCGTGGGACGTGACAAGGACAGGCCAGCTGGGAGGTAAAGAATCTCTGTTTTGGAGAGGTTGAGTTGGAGGTGGTGATCATACATCCATGAAGAGATGTGCGATAGGCAGGCAGCAATGTGTACGGAGATATCTGACGTACCAGGTGGAAAGGGGTGGAAGAGCTGGGTATCATCAGTATAGCAGTGGTATTTGAAACCATAGGAGGCTATGACTGGACCGAGGGAGGAGGTGTAGATGGAGAAACAAGGGGGACCCAAACTAAGCCCTGCGGAACACTGGTTGAGAGAAGGAGAGGAGAAGAACAAGAGGTAGGACTCAAACCATCTGAGTGCCGCACCTTTGATCCCAAGCTGGTTAAGAGAGGAGAGTAGAATCCGGTGATTTACAGTGTCGAATGCTGCAGACAGATCAAAGAGGATGAGGACCGAGGAGGGGGAGGCAGCTCTAGCAGCTTGGAGAGCGTCAGATACCACCAGAAGGGCAGTCTCAGTGGAGTGACCAACTTTGAAACCAGACTGATAACCATCAAGGAGATGGTTCCAGGTGAAGAAATCGAACAGTTGATCACAGGCTGCCAGCTCAAGGGTTTTGGACAGGAAGGAGAGGAGAGAGACCGGTCTGTAATTTTCAACCAGACTGGGATCCAAGGAGGATTTCTTTAACAGAGGTGAACTTAGAGCAATTTTGAAGACAGCTGGGAAACAGCCAGAGGAGAGTGAGGAGTTGTTGATAGAAGAGACGAAGGAGGAGAGTTGCGGGGAAATGTTCTGAGGGAGTGATGAAGGGATCGGATTAAGTGAGCAGGTGGTGGCTCTGCGCAATATCAAGAGGTCAACGACTTCAGATTCGGAGAGCGGCTTGAATTTGGAGAGGATAGCTTTGCAGGGAGGTCCAGCGTGAACCAGGCAGGTTGATGGTGAGAATTTATCAGTGATCACCCTTGACTTTGTCTCTGAAAAACAAAGCAAAGTCTTCAGCAGTGAGAGAAGAGGGAGGAGGAGGTGTCAGGGGACACAGAAGGGATGAGAAGGTTGTCAAGAGACTGTGTGGTTTTTTTGGATGCAGACTGTATTTTATTGTGAAAGGAGGAGGTTTTCGCTGAAGAGACAGCAGACTGAAAAGCAGCTAAGAGTGACTGGTAAGCATCCAGGTCCGATGGAGTTTTGGATTTACGTCATCTTCGCTCTGCCGCCCGCAGTTTGGTCCTGTTAGCACGTAACGTATCAGTCAGCCATTGGGTAACAATGGGGCGTGCTGGTCTAGGAGACAGAGGGCTGAGAGAGTCAAGGGTGGAAGACGGGGCAGAAAAGAAGGTGTTAGTGGCATCACCTGTAGATAGATCTGAGAATTATGGAGCAGAAGGGAGAGCGGTCAGAGTAGCAGAGGCAAAGCAGGAAGGTGAGAGAGATTTTAAGTTGCAGCGAAAGGTGACAACGGCTGCATGAAGAGATGAAGAGTTAGCGGTGAGGGAGGGTTGAAAGGAAATGAAGAAGTGGCGTGACAGAGAGAACGGGACAGCCACAGTTGCAGGAAAATACAAGGTCAAGACAGTTGCCCGCTTTGTGAGTAGTAGGGGATTGGGACAGGGAGAGATCAAAGGACTGTAGGAGCAACAGAAGGCCGCTTGCATGAATGTCATCAACATGCAGGTTGAAGTCACCCAGGAGAATCAGCGGAGAGTTGTCCCCAGGCAGAGAGCTCAACAAGATGTCAAGGTTAGCCAAGAAGCAGCCAAGAGGGCGAGAAGAGCAATAAAGGACAACCACAACAAGAGTGATTAGGGCAGTGATAGAGACAGCATGCCATTCAAAGGAAGACAGATCATGCAGGTGAAGAGAGAGAAGAGAATATTCCCATCAGGGAGAGATGAGCAGGCCGGTGCCTCCACCTCTGCCAGAGGAATGAGAGGTGTGAGAGAAGGATTCGTTAGCAGAGGGTGCTGCAGGTGTGGCTGAGTTGTCTGGGGTGATCCAGGTTTCAATTAGGGCCAGGAGGTCCAGTGAGAGATGGGAGGTGTAGGCTGGTATGAAGTCAGCTTTTCTCAGCAGATTGGCAGTTCCAGAGTCCCATAGAGAAAGTAAATCAAGATGGAAGGTTTGACATGTGAGGATAAACCAGATTGCTGTAGCAGCGAGAGCTCCCAGGTCTCCGGCGGTGGCAAAATCGCACGGCTCCGCTTAACGTAGAAGACTTTGATGGTCGACATGTTGGACGCATGTTCTGAGGACAACTGTAACGGTGGCCTCCCTTGGTGGACTCCCATAGGTACATTCCCTTGTCTTTTCACCCCGAGTCTTTACACCAAGAGGCTGCTGCAACCGCTGCCACTATGGGTCACCAGCTACTATTTAAACTGGACTACTGCCTATCAGCTGACTTCCTAATCGAAACCGAAACTACACCAAAACAAACAACCAACCAGACGCGATTAATCGAACTCACTGAGTCACGCCACTGCCACTACAGGACACAGAAAAATGATCCGTTGAACAGTTGTCTTAACAAACCACTTCCC
Source organism: Scleropages formosus (assembly GCF_900964775.1). Lineage (NCBI taxonomy): Eukaryota > Metazoa > Chordata > Actinopteri > Osteoglossiformes > Osteoglossidae > Scleropages > Scleropages formosus. The sequence goes on along the minus strand of NC_041825.1, from coordinate 2,579,672 downwards.
CAGAACTCAGTCACATGCATGTTATGGAATAGCTGATGTACAACTCTGTGTGAGGGACAGATGGAGTCTGTTCCACTGATGTATGGATGAGTGACCCAGTGTAAGCAGTGTATCTAGCAGTGTAAGTCACCTTGGTGCATAAGGTGTGTGGGCTGAGAACGCTACATGGAGTTCATTGGAAGTTGCTTTGCAGAAAAGCGTCTGCGAAATAAATGTAAATGTAACTGTCTATTAACATTAAGACTAAAAAACAAGAATCAATATACAGTAACCTAAACTGTCTTTTTAAAGCCATATCAGGTCGACGGAACAGGCTGCTGTGTACAGTGTATATAAAACACTCCTGTTTCTATGTGTTTATACAGGCAATTTACACAAAGTTTCATCTACATTTAGTTGAGCATAAATTAACATTTTTCTTTGAAATTTGTGCTTTTTTTCCTTAACCTAATATCTTAATATTCTTTACAGAGTTTATTAACAAAGGAAGAAGGTTCTAAAGGGAATGACAGCAGCCAATAAGCATTAAATGACAGTAGTGAGTGGAGTGCGGTGGCGGAGTGGGTTTGACCAGGTCCTGCTCACCGGTGGGTCTGGGGTTTGAGTCCCGCTTGGGGTACTTTGTAACGGACTGGCGTCTCATCCCGGGTGTGTCCCCTCCCCCTCTAGCCTTATGCCCTGTGTATTGCTGGGTTAGGCTCTGGTTTGCCACGCTCCCCCCTTGGGACAAGCAGTTTCAGCTGATGCGTGTGTGAAAGTATTGACATTTTTCCATGATTACCTGGTGCACTCTGTGGGTGTGTATGACTGTGTTAAACTCAACACCAGTCTCTCACCACTTATGTGGCCATCTCAAAATAAATGTAATAAGTTTAACCAGTTTTAAAAACGAATAAAACATAAGCATGTTTCTGAAAAATATATTGACATTCGTTATGAATCCAAAAAAAAGACACATTGTCTGCTAATATTGTCTGATAAGCTCACCTTAATTAGAAAAGAATATATAAACTGTGCTCTTGGCTTTATTTTCTTTAAAAAGTCTAGCACCAACTTTGACTTTTGTGCCCTATATTACTATTTCTTCCCACCCACGGTTCACATATTGCGTGATTTTCGGATGGCTTATTTTTGTTCTGAAGTATTAAATGTCGATTTATAGGATCCACTGTATTAATCCATACACACAACTGGATTTTTTTCTGGGCCCTGTCCAGGTGTGGTTCCTTATTATTATCATCACTACCATTCATGCCATTAATTAATGATGACCCTGATTGGCATTGACAAACAGGCAGACAGACAAATTTCTGAATTTTTTTTAGTTATAAATCGGAAAGACAACCCACTGCAGGAGGCAGGAGCTGTCTGAGAGCTGTCAAAGTTTAGTCCCTACCATAATTTAAAAATTGTATTACAGGCAGTTGATAATAATTAAAGGTCCGGTAGAAGGGCCATAAAGGCAGCTGGCCTGAACATCAGTGAGGATGTGTGTTTTGGAGAGACTGTAAAGACCTCAGTTTAGTGAAGTGTTTTGGTGTCGATTTGTCCTTTGAAAGGAGCCTGAGCTCAGGGCTTGTTTCCGTTAGTTTTGACCTTCTATGTTCTGAAATATAACTCTTTGTTGGCACAACCCTGCTGTCCTGGGTCCCAACCACACCCTGTGGCTGCTTCCACCCCATTGTAAAGGTGTTTGAATGTAAAAAAAAATACAAGGAAAAAAGATCATTGCTCTTCTGACAGAAATATGCAGCTGTGATCATTTCAGATGTTTAATATTACTGGCCCAGTTTTTACTGAAATTGTGTTAGGCATGGTGTACACTGCATTATTCTTACATTTTAACAATTCATAAAAAGACAGGATGGAGAAATAAGAAAAACATGCAATTAAAAGAAAAACATTTAATCTAAAATATTTCAAAATTAAGATCTTAAATCATGTAATTCACATTTAAAACATTTACCTGACAACCTGCATTTTAGGAGTATTTGACCTGATAGCCCCTTTCACTTTCTTTTTGTTGTTTGCTTTTGTGCAGATTATGGACATCAGTTCAGTGGTCTTGAGAGCAAATTAATGTAGTGGAATTCCAAAGGTAGGTTTGCTATAAATGCAGTTACCAAGAGTATAACAGAGCAGAAACACCCTTTAATCCATACCTTTAAGACCCCTCGTGATGGTTCACAGCCTACTTCTCTCCTTCGCGGGATTATTTCATAAATTACATATGGAAAAGTTTAATATAAATGTGCGAATCAACTATTTTGTAATAAGTAATCATGGTTAAATTACACTTTCTCTACAATATTCAACATCAGCTTTTCAACCCAAAATGTAATTTTATACTGTACATGTATTATCACAGTATGTTATTATTTATTAGACCCATGGTGGGTAAATGATTTAAATAAAATGGCTTACCTTTCTGGGCCTTGATTTCCATACCTAGTAAAACATGAAAATGAAAGAAAGGATATGATATATTTTATTAACTATTGTCCCTTTGTGCTTATAAGTATGTCAGATATCTGCTACTTAATTCAAACAGAAGTAAATTTCATAGATGTCGATGGACTTACAGAGGAGGAGCAGCTGCAGCACACACAGATTTACCAGGAAACCCATAGTGCCTCACAGGGGGGTCTAGTGTGGTTAAAGAAAACAACAGGTATCTTCAAATTAGTTAATTAATTAACATTTCTTCTTAAAAAAAGATTCTATTGAAGATTCTGCACTTAAACAATATTGCTACTTTTTAACCCTCCGAATAACAGAAATTATGCTCCTGCACAAACTCAGGCTGTTCAGTTAAAGACTTCTTGTGTCAACATTATTTCTTTAGTCTGAGCTTTTTCTGTAATTTTGTTTGCCTGACACTGTGAAAATGAAAAACAAATCTCATCAACTCATTCCATCTCTGCAACATGAAGCCCAAATTTTTGATTCCTATAAACCTGTTATACTACATGGTAATTAGTGTACATCATTTAACTGAACCTGTGACATACATATTAAATTTGTCACCATCAGTGCTTGACGCTTCTGTGAGGGAAATACAGTCCTACTATAAATCTTGCATTTACATTAAAAGGAAAAGTTGAATTATTCTGTACTGCAAACCATGTTTCTAAAAACTAATCATTTGCAGGTTAAATGAGATATTTTCTTTCTTTATGTAAGTTTACATGTAACGTGATATCATTACTTCTTTATGTAGTTTGTATTTTCTATCTGAAAAGGTAAGGTGCTATGGCCAGTTACGCTTATCCACATCTTTATTATACTCCATGCTGTACTAATACTCAAAATCATTAGATCTAATATGGACCTGGACAACATTAAATTTAAGCTCGTGCTATGAAAACTTTGGTTTCACATCTTAGCCTTTGTAGAGATGTTATGTTGCCATGACAATGCAAATTAAATGTTAGTAGTAAAGTATAATTTTAAATTTTTACAAATAAATGGACAGAATCATGATTTAAAATTTTGTTACAAATTAATTACACAATTCCAATTAAGCCAGAGATTTTTGTTTTTTACACTTGATGCTGACAGTCCCAGAAACACACACATAGGCTGAAACTGCTTTTCCCGGGCAGGGTCGCAGCGAACCAGAGCTCAGCCCAGCATTGCAGGGTGCAAGGCTAGACGGGGAGGGGGTCACACCAAGGACGGAGCACCAGTGCATCGTGGGACACCCCATGCGGGACTGAAACCCCAGACCCACCAGAGAGCACGACCCGGCCAAGCCCGCTGTATCACCCTTCCCCCCAGCCCCAAAAACATTTCAGTTAAACCATTACCATAGTCAATCAGTAAATATATAAGTAAAATCATCAGCACCTCATTTCAGAAGAAATCCATATATGATATGTTAAAAAATGAATACTTTTCATACCTGCAAGGACTGTGTGATTATGAAAAATAGGGGCTGGTAGTGCCATTTATAGTCTTCTATATGGGTGGGTTCTGGTGTGAAAAAAAACTATTTCCTAAAACAATTTATGTCTATTTATGTGAAGAGAAAGTAAAAGTCAATCCTTAGAAATCAGTCTGGAAAAAAATTACCTTAATTATCTACATTTAGTACAGTAGTTTATCACAATCGGACACTGAAAATATTTGTAATGAAAAACAATAATATATATAAAATTTATCACAATATGCAGTAAAACTAATTTGATCAATTTTACTTACATCTGGGGGGAAAAAAAACTGACTGACAACCTAAATAAGATATTTATCTTATATTTTTAGTTTTTGAATCATAGATCGGTGTATCTTGTAATTATCTTGTAAAATAGTTCTCTCCAGTTGGGGAAACATAAAAAAAAAAATTCCTTGCCGAACTGGTAAGACCTGATTGTAAGGATTCTTCCAGCTCTGTCAACACCACTTTATTTAGTCCTTAGATCAAGTTGCGGCAGTCAATTTTCTGAAAATTCCTCGCATTCTACGAAAAGTTTCCGAGTACTTGTAGAGGAACCAGTTTCCTACATGCCGGAAACCTTACATTTCTATTGTTATGTTCCTGTAAGGACGATTCGCTCTGGTGATGAAAGCTATCAGCACACCTGCACCTATGTGGTGCCCAACTCCACATTTGTCTCTGAATACACCTATGTACAATTACAGTCATCAAGGGTTACAGGGCACAAATTATAAAGCCAGCTTGGATCTTTAATTTTGGTTGTGGCGCCGATGTGGTGGAACCTCCCAACCTCACTCAGAGCTGCTGAATCTCTGTCCATGTTTAAAAAAGGGTGTTAAAACTTACCTTTTCCAGACTCACTTCTCCCATGATCTCATGTTCATGTAATGTGTAAATGTTCATGCACTATAACATTGAGATCATAATGTTTACATTACATTGAACAAGTAGCTGCATGAAGTTTTATCCGTTGTTCAAAAAAAATTATAATTATTAGAAATGTGATGAGGAATTGTCGATATTCTGATAGCTTTATGCAACTGCTGGTGTGATGAATATTGGATCATATGGTGTAAAGTAACAAACCTACTGTACTTAAGAATGACACGTTCAATGAACACATTGAATTTTCTGTGAGATATACGTCGCATTGAAGAAAAGTATCTGTTAAATGAATACATGTATAAATGTAAATGTAAACACCATGAAGCATCAATAGAATACATTGTTTCATGCAAGGATGATGAAAAGTAACCTGTCTGTGACAGTCGCTGTCAAATAATGTTGGTTATACTCAAACAAATGGTTGCATGTGAGCAATCCTTCTCAAACACATGACCCAGTGTTCAACTTTCAGAAAGCAAAAAGAAAGCAATACTGATGTACATAAAAAATCATAAACACCCCATTAAGCAAACAAAAAATTAAGATGATTTCATGAAATGGTTTAATCTTATGTGAGGAAAGGATATATTTGTATTAAAGGCTGTTTTCAGTTTGTTCTGACTTAAATTGTGAATTTATATACATTCTGTACATATGTACATGCTTTTTCTCACTTTTTTCTTTTTCCCAACTGGTCTGCATTGAATTTGCACCCTACTGTGCCCCACCTTATAATACCTGTGGGGATAAGCAGTTTACCAAAAAATGGAAATGTGCATATACTGTACAGTATATTTCAGTATATTTCATATGTAGATCACACACACTGCCTGAAACCGCTCGTCCCGAGGCGAGCCGGAGCCTAACCTGGCAACAGAGGGCGCAAGGCTGAAGGGAGAGGGGACACACCCAGGACAGGGCGCCAATCCATTGGAAGGCACCCCAAGCAGGACTTGAACCCCAGACCTGCCAGAGAGAAGGCACAGACCAAACCCGCTGCAGTACCGCACCCCCTATATGTGGATTTCCAACATCAAGTAGAAAAGGGACAGAGATAAGTAATAAATGCATGTACAGTGCTGATGTTTAATTCTCCCTTTGACTGTAAAAGTGTGGTGTGTTAACATGAAATGTTAACACAGGAAGTGTAGGAATGGAAGAAGTGATCATTTACAAATAGCTTAACATGTAACTTAAGTTGTGGTAGTTCTTTCATTTCCAGGTAATGAGCTCCCAACAGTAGAGTTTTTTCTTTTTTTTTTTTTTTTTTAAATGTGCAGACATGTTTATTTCAGTTTAGGAGCAATGAGAATTTTGAAGCTCCTGAGTGCCATCAAAGCAAAAATTCAGTCGAAGGTAAAGACGTCCTGTCAGTGTCCCTCTTATTTTGTAAATAACACACACAGCATTTACCTTTACACGTCTCCCATACAAAACATTCTTTTCACAACAGAGTTTTCTGTTGACGTGCAACATCGTCTGATCAACAGCGATCTCATAATACCTCAGGTTTAGATTATTTTTATGACTAATACATTTGGAATGTTGTGCTAAACTGCTCTCTTCTGTAAATGTATTTGCTGTGCCTGCAGGTTAAACGTGTCTTGTAGTCAGTCAGCTGGGCACAAAAACTAAAAAGGAACACAAAAATATATAATTACAGCATAATTTGTTCTTCATTATTTTCAGGAGGTTAACGGGAGGTTAAAGAGCTGGCTGTCTGGTGCAGTCACAACAACCTGGAGCTGAACACGCTCAAAACTGTTGAGATGACTGTGGACTCTATAAGTGCCTTGTTCTGCTCAGCTACAAAATTAAACCTCAGAAGATTACAGCGGATAGTTCGGACTGCTGGAAGAATCATTGGCACATCCATCCCCCCCCAGTTCTCCAAGAACTGTACTCGTCCAGGGTCAGTAAAAGGGCTAGCAAAATCATTCTGGACCCCTCACATCCAGGCCACTTCCTCTTTGAACCTTTGCCGTCTGGCCGGCACTACAGGGCACTGAGCACCAGGACAGCCAGGCAAAGGAAAAGTTTCTTTCAGGGAGTAAACTGGTGCAATAAACAACGCTATTTATATTTATTTTTCACATCATCTCTCATTTACTTTCCCTTGCAATTGTATATAACATACCTGTACAAACATATAATGTCTAGTGTCTATTTTGTATATTGTGTACTTTATACTCTATGCATTTTTTTTATCTTTTATTAGTCCACTCTACTTTTATTATAAGTGTCTTGTCACTGACATTCTGTCTGTGCTGTGGAAGTTTCTGTCACCAAGACAAATTCCTTGTATGTGTAAACATACTTGGCAATAAAGCTCATTCATTCATTCATCCATCATTATTAGGGTGTATTTACAGTTCATTAAAATGCAGCATATCATACCAAGAAAGAAAGAAAGTCAGTCTTATTAAGAGTGACTGTGGGAGACAGAGGGTGAGAAACAAAAAGAAAGGGAAAGAGGAAGAATGAGAGACAAAGAAGCGGACAGACAGACAGACAGACAAAGAGAGAGACATAGGAGGGGGTGTAAGTGTGTGTGTCAATAATGAAGGAAAGAGACTAACTATACTTAAGAGTCACATCTGCAACTATGTCTCTCTTTCTTCTAATGTAATGCACAAATTACTTCCTATGAGATGTATGTTGCTTTGGAGAAAATGTCTGCTAAATGAATACATGCAAATGTAAGCGAGGCAGTGTAGTATGGATATTATAGAGAGAGAAAGAAAGGGGAAAAGGGGAAGGGTGGTGGGAGGGCGCAAGAGAGAGAGAAAGAGAATAAGAAAGGTGGAAGAGAGAGATTTTGGGGGGGGTGGACACACACACACACACACACAGTTTAATCACTGATCCAGGACCAGTGTACCTCTCGAAGTCTTCACGAGATGAAACAAACCATCATGGCATTAAGAGGAAGTAGAGAAATTAAATGTATAGAATGGAGTGTCACATACTGAGCTGTGACAGGAATATTGGTGGTAAGGAATCAGTAAGATGCCAGCAAAATACCATCAATGAAGTGCTGAACCTTGTTGCTCTTGTTGCTTGTTCACATGCATTTCACTTGCTTGTGATGCTTGTTCACTGCTACATTGCTTGTTTTGGTCCAGTATTCCACTTAACATTTTCTGTCTCAACTAGATTGGGTGCCGGGAAAGGCCTACTCAGTACTGGTATCTGTTTGTTTGTCATTAACTATTAACATTTTTTCTTTTTATTAAAGTTTGACAAGTATATGCAATTGGTTGTTAAATACACTTACTGTTTTCAAAAATCATTTCTGTAAAACCTTTTGCTTATCATTCAGCTATCTGCCATTCTGTGGTGTTTTGTACCTTGTATTGCAAATCAGGTGAAGTGAACCATTAGGAGTATTTCTAGGTGGGAGTCCTTGGGCACAACCAACTTGACAGGGGTGTTTTACTGTGCAATGGGATAAATGTTTTTATAAGTTGTAACATAAGGATATTTATAGTAGAAGAATGTTTTGTATGGCTTGTATGTCTCTGTATTTATGTTGGATGCAATTTTTGGGGAAATGCACTTTGGAATAAGTTGAGGCTGTTATGGTGTCGCCAGAAGGGCAGAGTTACTGCTATATAAGCTTGTATTAGGTTACTAGTGGATGGTGGCCAATTGATGCAAACTTATGCAGACAGGCACTCACACAGCAAATGGGAGAGTTGTGTATGGCTGTTGGTGCAAGGGGTTAAGCCCATGGTTCATAGGCCTCATGTTCTTTTGTAATTTAATGTTTGTTCTTGTATTTGGTTCAGGTTAATGTGTTTTGAAGAACATCTTTTAAGTAAAGAAAAATAAACCTTTTTGGTCCAACTACTTCAATTCTCCACTGCTGCCTTCATCCGTCGTCCATATCGTCACATGGAGATTTATTAGGGGTTAATGAAACATGTCTTTCCCAGGAAGTAGCACTATAAAGTTGCCTCCAGCCACTTCAGCTTATTGCTGCCTCCTCCCCTCCCCAGTTATCACTGAATCTCATGACCATCCTGATAGATTACACTCAACATCTAACATGAGCCAATTAACAGCTCCTGTACCAGTTTCAAGACAACTGATACATCTGTACAAACAGCAATAACAGAACCCACCCATCATTGTTAACATGTGTTTTAATTCAACAATTAAAACTCATCCTAATGTTATTTAATAAGTCCATTAAAGTGCCAGAATACACTTGATTAGTCCATAATTAATACATTAGTGGAAAACATGGTTTCCCTTAAATTAAACTTGTTTTTGGATGTTGGAAAACTGAAGCGTGTTCTTCAAGCCAGTTGTTTTGATGTCACAGTATCTCTACTTTACAGAATTTTTGCGTTCATCCAGCATGTCTATAGATCTGTAGCTCAGCAAAGGCGCCTTTCTTTGGTAGAAGCACAGTTACTGTAATTACACCTGCAATAGAGCCCAGACCAGGTCTCTTGAGATCCAAACCCAGACCAATAGTAAACCACACATGACTCATTCTGATAAGAACAACATGAAGTCAAGACAGAAATCTGGTGAGATGTGACTCTGAAGATCCAGATCAAAATAAAAATTGTGCATCTATCAAGCGGATACCACACGTACCTGCTACAAAAAGATATTTATTATGCAGAAGTGTTCACTGCTTTTTAATGCTTGTTGCACATTGACAAATTTAATCAGAATTATTCTGGTCTAGCTTTGTTAATCATTGCAAACTACATAAAATACGTGCTTTACGGGGTGCAGCATATAACTTATATCATAAGTGACTATAAAAATGAAACGAGTGTTGTATAGGCAGTCGTGTGTCATTCCTTTTACTAAAACAATTAAATTTGTACAACACAGAGTACATTACCTCTTTTACTTTACAGTTTTACATAAGTTCATAATGAAACAGTGGCAAAATCATGATGATAAAATTCTGCTCACTTCTTATATTTAAAAATGACAAAACTGACATGATGTTAACAAGGTATGAGCAAATGTAAAAGCATAGTTAAGGGTTTCATATCACAATTTATCTGAATGTCCAGAAGCATTGTGTTCTTGTAGAAAAATATATAATAAATCCGTTGGCTTTTACATTTAATTTAAAAGGTAGGACTCTTCCCAGACTATTCTACTTTGCCTATGTTATTATTTACCAATATAATTGCCAATTGTAAAAGATTTTTTATTTTCAGTGGAATTAAAGATAATCATCATTGCTCCATCTCAACATCTATTTCTTTAAAATTAATGCCAATATTTGCCTGTTTTTAGTACAACATTGCAGTTCGATCCAAAGATTTTTTACTATGGGGCGTAACCACAATAAACATTGCATGGTTTAAGAGCTTGTATGAAAAAGTTTTTAAACTTTCTGCAAATATTTTGTTTGTGTATGATATGTCTGGATGCACTATGAATATATTCAGCACTATATATTCTCATGACAAAATAATCTCTGGTAATCAGGCAGTAAAGAATAGCAAGAGTTGTAAAGCAGCTATGGAAAGGATTTGAATTATTTGTCTCACAATATAGTTATGCAGCATTAGCACCTCTGTGTGGCTAAACAATAATTAATTATTTCTGATTAATGGTTTTCACTGGATTGTGACTCCACTTCTTATGTATTCTATTTAAAGTACGAGGAGCAAAATACTAAAAGTTATTCAAAAACTGGTTCTACCTGTAATGACAGCTCTGAATTTAAAGAATATCACACATTGCAGCTGCCAAAGTACCACTCATTTATAGATTTCCCTGTAAAATTAAAGCAGAATAACAAAAATCTGTATGTTAACAATCCCTGAGTGGAAAAATACCCATCTGAAAGGAAGTGACATAAGGATCTACAGAGGTTTTCGTTCAACGCAAGGAGTGTGAGATGGAATGGTTGCTCCTGAGATGCTCTAATGCAGTACAACTGCAGCCACAACTGAGAGTATCAGGGGCAGCAGAGAACTGACAGAAGCTGGAGCACCGGCCACAGAGATCCGCTCCAGGACTTGCGTGTCTGAAAGACAAAATTCAAGTGAACGGCAAATCACTTCAAAGCCATGGCCACAAAAAAAAAGAAACTTACTTCCCTTGTTGTTCTAAGCTAAATATCTCCAGATAATTTTAATTGGTCAAGCAAGAACAGACTAGATACCAAGCTGCAGCACATACTGGGAATAAAGGCAATTTACCTGTTTGTGTCTGTTGTAAGACAAAAGGGCCAATGGACATGGAAGAAGTGTCCTGGAATTCAACAGACCTCTGAACTCGTTGCTGATTCCCAGGATAGCAGGACTGTAAATGACATACGAAAAATAAACCTTCTGTGATTTTCGTTTGGTCCACAAGTTATGGGTATGCTCATATTCCTTCATTGAAGTTAATGATTTTTGAATAACTCTGTCATACATACCTTCTACACTTGAGAAAAAAAAATTTCAAATTATTTTTAACTTTTACGATGTAGATTTTTTAAAAGTAATTTTCAGCCTGAATTGCATTCTTGGTGAAAGGTCTAACAACAGGACCTGTAAACTGGAATCTGGGTGAAGTGCGTGACTGGAAGTTGGTAGCGGACGTGGGAAAACAGCTGCAGATGCCACAGTGCATTGTGATCATGGCGTTGAGACCCGATATTGTGCTGTACTTCGAGGGCGCACGGATAGTGTACTTCATTGAATTAACGATACATTTCGAAGACGCATTGGAAGATGCCTTTGAGAGGAAGAAATTAATGTACACTGAGTTGGCTGGTGAGGTGAGGGAGCGAGGCTGGCAGTGCGTTATTAGACCGGTGGAGATCGGTACAAGAGGGCTTGTTGCAAAATCAACCAAGTTGCTACTGTTGGAGTTTGGTTTTAGGGGTCAGTCGTTAAGAGCAGCGATTAAAAGCTTGTCAGAGGTAGCAGAAAGATCCAGTCAGTGGTTGCGGATGAGGAGGCATCAGGGTGTCTGGGGGAAGCACGCTTGAGTGGGGAGTACTTGCCTATGTGAAGATCAAATGGTTTGAGTTTTGTTGTCACCTCCATATACTGATGTGGTGTATTGGTTGGTTTGTTGGTGGTCGATGTATGGCTGGGGTGGGAGGTTTTTTGGTGCGTGGAGTCGTTGGGATGGCACTGCGGGCGTAGAGGGGGGTGGGTCTGGGATGCTAGATCTCGCCGTTGAGACTTCTGGAGGTGTCGTGGGCTCAATTCAATGAAACATCAACGAAGGAAGGTGCCCACTTGACAACCCCAGCGAAGTGCTTGCGGTGGCTCCCGGCGAGGAGGATGGTGCTTGCCCTTGATGTGGGCTGATTTTTAGTGTTTTTTATGTGAAGGAAACTGTTTGGTGGGGGTGACGGGTGTGTGGGGTTTTGGGAGGGATGGAGTACTGTGGCATGGTTGGTTTGTGTCCAGCCCCCCTTGATTTTGGCATGAGGGGTTGAACATCTTTCCCTGTGTATTATTGTATGCATTCTTGGTGAAAGGTCTAACGACAGGACCTGTAAACTGGGATCTCAGTCAAGGCTGCAGTTTCTCATCCACTGCCCACCTACTGCGAGCCAAATCTGACACCTGCTATAATTCTAAAAGGACGTGTCGATTTGGCCTCACCGTAGAGCAGTTGTTCCCGCTGAGCACACACAAGTGAATCTGGCAATGCAGGAAGACGGTGGTGGTGGTGTTTGATGTGAATGTCAGCATCTTGAATGAGAAACGGCTACTGGTGGACACACCATTCTGCAGAATCTCTACAGTCCCGTCAGCAGGATTGGGGCACCTGTCAGTCAGAAAAACATTAGGGATTGTCTTCAAATTTGACAGCTTTTGGCCTCATTAATGAATCACAGTGACTATCTCTGCATGCAACATATTCATGGTAAACTGAACGGCTACTGAAGGCATATGGAAGGTTACTGAAGTTGTGATTAACATCTTAACTGCTTCTTACTTAAGACAATGCGCCCGGAACTTCTTCATTTTGTGTGTGACGTGACAAATTTGTATTGTATTCCTTAGACCAAACCATTGTTTATGTGGATACGAATGGGCAGATGTTCCATTGAGTCAAGTCCAACTCATAGCAAATATTTACTGTGTTTCTAAGATGAGGGAGGAACAGAGACCATACACCAGTGCCTTATTCTGTCCTTGTTGGTGGGTCCAAACAGAGAGAGAAATACGCATACTCCACACAGCCTGAGCTGGACTTGAACCCATATCCATTGAGCAGCTGAGGAAATTTAGCTTCAAGCACCATGCTCATGTCTAACCTCTTGTGTGTGCTGTGATCTACCTGCACCTTTTTACATGATGTACATGACTTGACGAGAGCTGTTTGCTGGATTCCACCCTCAGCCATATCAGCATTTTGTGATTGTAGGCGTTACTCTAAGAGTCAGAGAGTCCCTCATATTTCACACTCCCAGTCAGACAAAAGCCACTCAACTCTCCCTATCCTGTTTCTCAACAAGACATCCAGTGATCCTAAGAAGAAGATTTTTAAGAAAACGTAAATAGAGGGCTCATGCAATGATTTCATTGTGTAAATCCCTAACAAATCAAGTGTCATTTCCCTCAATAGCAAATGTAATAGCAGCAGTGATTTCAGGAAACAATATTCATTGTACATTCAGTAAACAAGAAGAGTGGAAAGAATATTTCAATAATGAAAACTGTCCACTGGTCAGTCGATTGTTGCGGTAGTCTAGAGCTAAGGCCCAAGACAAATCACTGGATCCAAGGCTAAGGGTGGTGGGATGGGACACCACTTGATCATAGATTATTAATGAAAACATCAGCTTCTTCAAACAGAACATGCACATCAGATAATATAGAATTGGTCAAGAGGTCTAGAACACTTACTCCTGCACAATAAGGTCCCAGCGTACACTGCTTAGAGGGTCATTAATGGGTGTGGCCCAGCAGGAGTCAATCACTGTGGCGATTTGCCTGTCGTCCAGTCCCTCAACCTCTACAGCCACGTACACCTGCTGGTTAATAGGCACCTCCATTGTAGAACCTGTGAAGGGCTGCTGGAACTGTGCATCAAGATAAGGAATCATCCTCATTTGGTAGCGGTTAATGCCTGCTGGTAGATTCTTCCCCAGAATGCTGTTGAGGTCATTAAAAAATAAAAAGTAAATGATCTATAGCCAACATGTCTAATTTCAATACACATTTCAATATGTGTTTATATTTGAATATATATATAAATTTGTAATAATTTTAAAAAGTATATTTTAATCTGGCAGCACTTTCAAACATAAATCTGTTACAATTTTCATTATGAAAACACTGGCATTGAGCTTTAAAGCTGCATTCAGCCTTGAATGTTTGTATTGGAAATTTGAATTTTCATTTGTATTTGACCCTAAGCTTGCATTGTGACTTGAGTTGGTATTAAAGGGCTGGCATTTGCCCTGTTCGATTGCTCCCAATGCCCCTCCCTGCCTTATCAAAGTAATGACAAGCAGCTGCCGAGAATGGAAAGGTGATGACTAAAGGATTTTAAGCAGCTGGTCTGAGGACTGAGGCAGAGACTTTATGGGGGGTGTTGATGAGGTGCCTGAAAAGTGCCCTGGATCTGCTGCTCTTCTTTGCCTGTTTTTGGTTTCCTTTAGAAGGTCCTTGTCCTCAGTTTTGCTGGTTTCCTGCTCCAAATAAAGCTGATTTTCTGTGTGACCCTGGATATGTGCTTAATTCTACATGTTCTTTTCTCTAAATTCACAATACTTTGTGTTGATTTGCTTGAACCAGACAGTTGTTACAATATGTGTATGACTGTCTTCATTGATCATGGACAAACTTCCCCTGGGCTAAACTCACCTCTGCAGTGGATATATGTCCTCGGACATAGACGAGGACTGAGACAGTAAATATACACAGTAGAAAGTGACACTGAGAATTTTCTCCCGTCTAATGGTAGCTTGCTGTGGGTAGGTCTCTCCATGGATGGTGTTCTGATAGATGAGGTGAGTGCCATTGCTCTGTAGAGGAGAAAATATGGAACAAAAGGAAAGTGTAACATTTTTGTTTGGACTAGTATTGGACAAATCTGTTCATTATGACAGTTATGGATAGTAAAAAGCTTCGCACATGAAACTACAGCCACCTGTAAAATTTAATGTAGTACAGCAATGAGTAAGGAAGTTTTCAGATTTTCTGGAATGCACATTCTTGTTATTCCTTCTCATGACATACCGTGAGCGTTGTCCCACAGATGTGATCATCACTGTCGAAGTGAAACTCCACCCTGCCATCGCGCACTGTTCCAGTGCAATTGGGGTCATTTAGGTGTAATGAATTGGATGGGAAGCCACTTTGAAACAACTGACAGCGAGACAAGGAAATGGTGGCTGAACTGCCGTTACAAATTTCCTTGGAATCTGTGAATGACACCAGTAACTGTGAGGTCAAAGGCCAGTGGCAGAGAATATAGGACCAAGAACCACTGATCATTCTGAAATCATCATGGACATTTACATTTGTTTAACTGACACTTTTCTGTAAAGCAGCTTACAGTGTTCATCTATACATAACCATTTACAGAGCTGGGTAATTTCACTGGAGCAACTGAGGGTAAGGACCTTGCTCAAGGGTCTGACAGCTGGAGGTGGGATTCAAACCTGTGACCTTGAGATTTAAAGCCAGCAGCTCTAACCACTACACTACCAGGTGCCCCATGACATGAAGAATTTAATCTTGATGTATGACTGATATGCCCTTAAAACAATGACCAAAATCAAAGTCAGCAGTATGCAATTATGAAGTTAATTTCATGATACTTACAATGATATTGTGAGAATGACATAGACCCACATATATAGAAACATAATTCATTGGCATTTTGAGAACCATTATTTTCATACCAAAATATTCAGCACTAGTGTTGTCATGTTCCTCACTGCAGAGGCAGCCATAGACACCATTCCTTTCTCCACACCACTCACTAGCTGTGCATTCCAACTCATCACAAGGGTCTGTCAGCGCTGGAGAAGAAAGAAGAAGAGCCAAATAAGGTGGCAGTACAGTAGCTCAGTCAAAGAAACATGGAAACTCTGCAAAGATTAACGTCACAAGAAAGGTCTTTGCAGGCCTCTCTATTTCCACCCCGACCACAGAAGAACAAGCGGGCAATAAAAGGGATGGATGAAAGGTCTTTGCATGATTGTAGACTGAAGGTCGGCATGGAGGGTAGTGGAAGATAAAAATGATAATAATACAAAGTAGAAGTTAAAGTTAATTTAAAAAAAACGGTTACTCAAGTACCCCTCTGCGAACCGCCACCTTAACGTGGTAGAGGGGTTTGAGTGCCTGAATGACCTCAGGATCTATGTTGCCTGGGGCTATATGCCCCTGGTAGGGTCTCCCATGGCTAACAGGTCCTTGGTGACAGACGAGACAAAGCGCGGATCAAAACCCCTTTATGACTATAAAATCAAAGCTCTCGTTCACCCCGCCCGGTATGAGGTCACCAGGGCCCAACCCTGGAGCCAAGGCTGGGGGAGGGGCTCGCATGCTAGCGCCTGGTAGCCAGGTCTATGCTCACGGGGCCTGGCCGGGCTCAGCCCGAAGCCAAGACGTGGAGCCACTCTTCGGTGGGCTCACCACCTGCTGGAGAGGCCGTAAGGGGCCGGTGCGTTGTGATTTGGGCGGTTGTCGGGGCCGAGTGCCCAGCCGACCCAAACCTTGGGCGCCAACTCTGGCTTTTGGGACTTGGAATGTCACTTCACTGGCGGGGAAGGAGCCTGAGCTAGTGCGGGAGGTTGAGAGATACCGTCTAGATATAGTCGGACTCACTTCCACTCACAGCTTGGGTTCTGGAACCACTCTTCTCGACCAGGGGTGGACTCTCCACTATTCTGGCATTGCCCAGGGTGAGAGGCGGTGGGCGGGTGTGAGCTTATTAATAGCCCCCCAGTTCAGCCGCCATGTGTTGGAGTCTACCCCGGTGAACGAGAGGGTCGTCTCCTTGCACCTTCGGGTCAGGGAACGGTCTCTCACTGTCGTTTGTGCTTATGTGCCTAGTGGCAGTGTAGAGTACCCGGCCTTCTTGGAGTCCCTGGAGGGCGTGCTGGAAAGCACTCCCACTGGGGACTTTGTCGTTCTACTGGGGGACTTTAACGCCCACGTGGGCAGCGACAGTGACACCTGGAGGGGCGTGATTGGGAGGAACGGCCTCCCTGATCTGAACCCGAGCGGTGAGTTGTTTTTGGATTTCTGTGCTAGTCACGGTTTATCCATAACGAACACCATGTTCATGCACTTGGCACCAGGACACCCTAGGTCGGAGGTCGATGATCGACTTTGTAGTCGTTTCTTCTGACCTTCGGCCATATGTCTTGGACATTCGGGTGAAGAGAGGGGCTGAGCTGTCAACTGGTCACCACCTGGTGGTGAGTTGGATTCGATGGTGGGGAAAAAGCTAGACAGACCTGGCAGGCCCAAACGCATAGTGAGGGTCCGTTGGGAACGTTTGGCGGAGGCCCCTGTCAGAGAGGTCTTCAACTTCCACCTCCGACAGAGCTTCAACCAGGTGCCGAGGGAGGCTGGGGACATTGAGTCTGAATGGACTATGTTCCACATCTCCATTGTCGGGGCGGCGGTTCGGAGCTGCGGCCATAAAGTCTCCGGCGCCTGTTGCGGCGGCAATCCCCAAACACGGTGGTGGACACTGGAGGTAAGGGATGCCGACAAGCTGAAGAAGGAGTTCTATCGGGCCTGGCTGGCTCATGGGACTCCTGAAGCAGCTGACGGGTACCGGCGGGCCAGACGGAACGCGGCTCTGGCAGTCGCCGCGGCAAAAACTCGGGCCTGGGAGGAGTTCGGTGAGGCCATGGAGGAAGACTTTCGGTCGGCCTCAAAGAGATTCTGGTAAACTGTCCGGCGACTCAGAAGGGGGAAGCGGTGTTCCGCCAACACTGTTTACAGTGGAAGTGGTGTGCTGCTGACCTCAACTGAGGATGTCCTCAGGCGGTGGAAGGAGTACTTTGAGGATCTCCTCAATCCCTCCGACACGCCTTCCGTAGAGGAAGCTGAGGCCGGAGACTCGGAGGGGGACTCGTCCATTACCGTGGCTGAAGTTGCTGAGGTAGTCAAAAAGCTCCTTTGCGGCAAGGCTCCGGGGGTGGATGAGATCCGCCCCGAGTTTCTCAAGTCTTTGGATGTTGTGGGGCTGTCTTGGCTGACACGCCTCTGCAACATTGTGTGGAGCTCGGGAACAGTGCCTCTGGACTGGCAGACTGGGGTGGTGGTCCCTCTTTTTAAGAAGGGGGACCGGAGATTGTGTTCTAACTATAGGGGGATCACACTCCTTAGCCTCCCTGGGAAAGTCTATGCCGGAGTATTGGAGAGAAGAATCCGACCGATAGTCGAACCTCGGATCCAGGAGGAGCAATGCGGTTTTCTCCCTGGCCGTGGAACACTGGACCAGCTCTATACCCTCACTAGGGTGTTGGAGGGTTCATGGGAGTTTGCCTAACCAGTCCATATGTGTTTTGTGGACCTGGAGAAGGCATTCGACCGTGTCCCTCGTGGCATCCTGTGGGAGGTACTTTGGGATTATGGGGTTCAGGGCTCGCTGCTACGGGCTGTTCGTTCCCTGTATGACCAGAGCAGGAGCTTGGTTCGCATTGCCGGCAGTAAGTCAGACCTGTTCCCGGTGCATGTTGGACTTTGCCAGGGCTGCCCTTTGTCACCGATTCTGTTCATTATCTTCATGGACAGAATTTCTAGGCGCAGCCAGGGAACGGAGGGTGTCTGTTTTGGTGGCTGCAGGATCTCGTCTCTGCTTTTTGCGGACGATGTGGCCCTGTTGGGTTCATCGAATCAAGACTTAAGGCGCGCACTGGAGAGGTTTGCAGCCGAGTGAGAAGCAGCGGGGATGAGAATCAGCACCTCCAAATCCGAGGCCATGGTTCTCAGTCGGAGAAAGGTGGATTGCCCGCTCCGGGTTAGGGGGGAGTTGCTCCCTCAAGTGGAGGAGTTTAAGTATCTCGGGGTCTTGTTCACGAGTGAGGGAAAAATGGAGCGGCAGGTTGACAGACGGATCGGTGCGGCGTCCGCAGTAATGCGGTCATTGTACCGGTCTGTTGTGGTGAAGAGGGAGCTGAGTCGTAAGGCGAAGCTCTCAATTTACCGGTCGATCTACGTTCCTACCCTCACCTATGGTCATGAACTTTGGATCATGACCGAAAGAATGAGATCGCGGATACAAGCGGCAGAAATGAGCTTTCTCCGCAGAGTGGTTGGGCGCACCCTTAGGGATAGGGTGAGGAGCTCAGTCACCCGGGAGGAGCTCGGAGTAGAGCCGCTGCTCCTCTGCATCGAGAGGAGCCAGTTGAGGTGGCTCGGGCATCTGTTCCGGATGCCTCCTGGACGCCTCCCTGGGGAGGTGTTCCGAGCTTGTCCCACTGGGAGGAGGCCTCAGGGCAGACCCAGGACACGTTGGAGAGACTACGTCTCCCGGCTGGCCTGGGAACGCCTTGGGGTTCCCCCAGAGGAACTGGAGGAGGTGTGCGGGGAGAGGGAAGTCTGGGGGGTTCTGCTCGGACTACTGCCCCCGCGACCCGGTCCCGGATAAGCGGAGGAAGATGGATGGATGGACAGTTACTCAAGTAAAGTTATGTTTTTTAAAAAAGTTATTCAGTTAAAATCAAGAATTTACTCTGAGTAGAAAAGTAAAGTGTCAGATCAAAAAAAAAATATTCACTCATTTTACTGTAATGAGTGATGGTAAAGACAATGCAAAAAGACTATCGTCTCGTGACATGTGGTGCTGAAAAAGCATGCTAAAAATTCCATGGATGGAACAAGTTAGAATAGATTTACTGAAAATCAACCTTCTCATGAGACTAGCAGAGAGAAATAACAAAGTCCTGTGTCTACATAACGAGGGTAAAGGATTGTGATGTAGTTTTGCTCTAGGTCTTCCAAGACAAGTTGAAAGGAAAATGGACAGGGGATAAATGGAAAGTACAATATTTGGACAACATCTCACAGCAGACAGACTACAGAGAATAAGCAAAACTTTTTCAATTTTTCAAAGAGACGGCGAGACTAGGAAGAAGACAATTTTCAGCCTCCGTATGGAATGAATGGAAAAAACAGGGTTGTGCTGTTTCACAAGTGTCGGTAACAGAGTAAATGTAACACATTGCTCCCCGCATCTGATGATGGGATATTGTTAAAATGGAGATTTTACCAGTTTTTCCAGCACTTTTTTGTGTGGCTCACTGGTTTCATGATCTGGGAGTTCATTGTACATTGCCGATCATTCAGAGTTTGATGTTTTGAATCGTTAGAATTGATAACAGTGATAAATTTGTTTATCTAGCAGTTTGTTACGGAGACCCAGTGGCACTCTGGGGGCCGGGTGGGTCTGTGGGATTGACAAGGTCGTAATCTCCATTAACATGAGCATTCACTCACCTGTGGTTGAAGGTGTTGTGGTGGTTGTGGGCTCGGTTGCAGTCTCCGAAGTGGCTGTAGTTGTAGTGGTGGTTGGCGGCTCGGTTGTGGTCTCCGAAGTGGTTGTAGGTGTGGTGGTGGTTGGCGGCTCGGTTGTTGTCTCCAAAGTGATTGTAGGTGTGGTGGTGGTTGGTGGCTCGGTCGTGGTCTCCAAAGTGGTTGTAGGTGTTGTGGTGGTTGTGGGCTCGGTAGAGGTCTCCAAAGTGGTTGAAGGTGTGGTGGTGGTTGTGGACTCGGTAGTGGTCTCCGATGTGGTTGTAAGTGTGGTGGTGGTTGTGGGCTCGGTAGTGGTCTCTGAAGTGGTTGTAGGTGTGGTAGTGGTTGTGGGCTCGGTAGTGGTCTCCGAAGTGGTTGTAGGTGTGGTGGTGGCTGGTGGCTCACTTGTTGTCTCTGAAGTGGTTGTAGGTGGGGTAGAGGTTGGGGGCTCGGTAGTGGTCTCTGAAGTGGTTGTAAGTGTTGTGGTGGTTGGGGGCTCGGTAGTGGTTTCCAAAGTGGTTGTAGGTGTGATGGTAGTGGGTGGCTCGGTAGTGGTCTCCGAAGTTGTTGTAAGTGTTGTGGTGGTTGGCGGCTCGGTTGTTGTCTCCGAAGTGGTTGTAAGTGTGGTGGTGGTTGGGGGCTCGGTTGTGGTTTCCAAAGTGGTTGTAAGTATGGTGCTGGTTGGGGGCTCGGTTGTGGTCTCCGAAGTGGATGTAGGTGTGGTGGTGGTTGTTGGCTCGGTAGTGCTCTCCGAAGTGGTTGTAGGTGTGGTGGTGGGTGGTGGCTCACTTGTGGTCTCTGAAGTGGTTGTAGGTGGGGTGGTGGTTGGGGGCTCGGTAGTGGTCTCCGAAGTGGTTGTAGGTGTGGTGGTGGTTGGGGGCTCGGTAGTGGTCTCCGAAGTGGTTGTAAGTATGGTGCTGGTTGGGGGCTCGGTTGTGGTCTCCGAAGTGGATGTAGGTGTGGTGGTGGTTGTTGGCTCGGTAGTGCTCTCCGAAGTGGTTGTAGGTGTGGTGGTGGCTAGTGGCTCACTTGTGGTCTCTGAAGTGGTTGTAGGTGTGGTGGTGGTTGTGGGCTCGGTTGTGCTCTCCAAAGTGGATGTAGGTGTGGTGGTCGTTGGCGGCTCGCTTGTGGTCTCCGAAGTGGATGTAGGTGTGGTGGTAGTTGGCGGCTCGCTTGTGGTTTCCGAAGTGGTCGTAGGTGTGGTAGTGGTTGGGGGCTCGGTAGTGGTTTCCGAAGTGGTTGAAGGTGTGATGGTGGTTGGTGGCTCGGTAGTGGTCTCCGAAGTGGTTGTAAGTGGGGTGGTGGTTGTGGGCTCGGTAGTGGTTTCCGACATGGTTGTAGGTGTGGTAGTGGTTGTGGGCTCGGTTGTGGTCTCTGAAGTGGTTGTAGGTGTGATGGTGGTTGGCGGCTCGGTTGTTGTCTCCGAAGTGGTTGTAAGTGTGGTGGTGGTTGGGGGCTCGGTAGTGGTTTCCGAAGTGGTTGTAAGTGTGGTGGTGGTTGGGGGCTCGGTAGTGGCTTCCGAAGTGGTTGAAGGTGTGATGGTGGTTGGTGGCTCGGTAGTGGTCTCCGAAGTGGTTGTCAGTGTTGTGGTGGTTGTTGGCTCGGTTGTGGTCTCCGAAGTGGATGTAGGTGTGGTGGTGGTTGTTGGCTCGGTAGTGCTCTCCGAAGTGGTTGTAGGTGTGGTGGTGGCTAGTGGCTCACTTGTGGTCTCTGAAGTGGTTGTAGGTGTGGTGGTGGTTGTGGGCTCGGTTGTGCTCTCCGAAGTGGATGTAGGTGTGGTGGTAGTGGGTGGCTCGGTAGTGGTCTCCGAAGTTGTTGTAAGTGTTGTGGTGGTTGGCGGCTCGGTTGTTGTCTCCGAAGTGGTTGTAAGTGTGGTGGTGGTGGTTGTGGGCTCGGTAGTGGTTTCCAAAGTGGTTGTAGGTGTGATGGTGGTTGGTGGCTCTGTAGTGGTCTCCGAAGTTGTTGTAAGTGTTGTGGTGGTTGTTGGCTCGGTAGTGCTCTCCGAAGTGGTTGTAGGTGTGGTGGTGGCTGGTGGCTCACTTGTGGTCTCTGAAGTGGTTGTAGGTGGGGTGGTGGTTGTAGGCTCGGTAGTGGTTTCCGAAGTGGTCGTAGGTGTGGTAGTGGTTGGGGGCTCGGTAGTGGTTTCCAAAGTGGTTGAAGGTGTGATGGTGGTTGGCGGCTCGGTAGTGGTCTCCGAAGTGGTTGTAAGTGTTGTGGTGGTTGTGGGCTCGGTAGTGGTTTCCAAAGTGGTTGTAGGTGTGATGGTGGTTGGTGGCTCTGTAGTGGTCTCCGAAGTTGTTGTAAGTGTTGTGGTGGTTGGCGGCTCGGTTGTGGTCTCCGACATGGTTGTAGGTGTGGTAGTGGTTGTGGGCTCGGTTGTGGTCTCCGAAGTGGTTGTAGGTGTGATGGTGGTTGGCGGCTCGGTTGTTGTCTCCGAAGTGGTTGTAAGTGTGGTGGTGGTTGGGGGCTCGGTAGTGGTCTCCGAAGTGGTTGTAGGTGGGGTGGTGGTTGTGGGCTCAGTAGTGGTTTCCGAAGTGGTTGTAAGTGTGGTGGTGGTTGGGGGCTCGGTAGTGGCTTCCGAAGTGGTTGAAGGTGTGATGGTGGTTGGTGGCTCGGTAGTGGTCTCCGAAGTGGTTGTCAGTGTTGTGGTGGTTGTTGGCTCGGAAGTGCTCTCCGAAGTGGTTGTAGGTGTGGTGGTGGCTAGTGGCTCACTTGTGGTCTCTGAAGTGGTTGTAGGTGTGGTGGTGGTTGTGGGCTCGGTTGTGCTCTCCGAAGTGGATGTAGGTGTGGTGGTAGTTGGCGGCTCGCTTGTGGTCTCCGAAGTGGTTGTAGGTGGGGTGGTGGTGGTTGTGGGCTCGGTAGTGGTTTCCAAAGTGGTTGTAGGTGTGATGGTGGTTGGTGGCTCTGTAGTGGTCTCCGAAGTTGTTGTAAGTGTTGTGGTGGTTGTTGGCTCGGTAGTGCTCTCCGAAGTGGTTGTAGGTGTGGTGGTGGCTGGTGGCTCACTTGTGGTCTCTGAAGTGGTTGTAGGTGGGGTGGTGGTTGTAGGCTCGGTAGTGGTTTCCGAAGTGGTCGTAGGTGTGGTAGTGGTTGGGGGCTCGGTAGTGGTTTCCAAAGTGGTTGAAGGTGTGATGGTGGTTGGCGGCTCGGTAGTGGTCTCCGAAGTGGTTGTAAGTGTTGTGGTGGTTGTGGGCTCGGTAGTGGTTTCCAAAGTGGTTGTAGGTGTGATGGTGGTTGGTGGCTCTGTAGTGGTCTCCGAAGTTGTTGTAAGTGTTGTGGTGGTTGGCGGCTCGGTTGTGGTCTCCGACATGGTTGTAGGTGTGGTAGTGGTTGTGGGCTCGGTTGTGGTCTCCGAAGTGGTTGTAGGTGTGATGGTGGTTGGCGGCTCGGTTGTTGTCTCCGAAGTGGTTGTAAGTGTGGTGGTGGTTGGGGGCTCGGTAGTGGTCTCTGAAGTGGTTGTAGGTGGGGTGGTGGTTGTGGGCTCAGTAGTGGTTTCCGAAGTGGTTGTAAGTGTGGTGGTGGTTGGGGGCTCGGTAGTGGCTTCCGAAGTGGTTGAAGGTGTGATGGTGGTTGGTGGCTCGGTAGTGGTCTCCGAAGTGGTTGTCAGTGTTGTGGTGGTTGTTGGCTCGGAAGTGCTCTCCGAAGTGGTTGTAGGTGTGGTGGTGGCTAGTGGCTCACTTGTGGTCTCTGAAGTGGTCGTAGGTGTGGTGGTGGTTGTGGGCTCGGTTGTGCTCTCCGAAGTGGATGTAGGTGTGGTGGTAGTTGGCGGCTCGCTTGTGGTCTCCGAAGTGGTTGTAGGTGGGGTGGTGGTTGTGGGCTCGGTAGTGGTTTCCAAAGTGGTTGTAGGTGTGATGGTGGTTGGTGGCTCTGTAGTGGTCTCCGAAGTTGTTGTAAGTGTTGTGGTGGTTGGCGGCTCGGTTGTGGTCTCCGACATGGTTGTAGGTGTGGTAGTGGTTGTGGGCTCGGTTGTGGTCTCCGAAGTGGTTGTAGGTGTGATGGTGGTTGGCGGCTCGGTTGTTGTCTCCGAAGTGGTTGTAAGTGTGGTGGTGGTTGGGGGCTCGGTAGTGGTCTCCGAAGTGGTTGTAGGTGGGGTGGTGGTTGTGGGCTCAGTAGTGGTTTCCGAAGTGGTTGTAAGTGTGGTGGTGGTTGGGGGCTCGGTAGTGGTCTCCGAAGTGGTTGTAGGTGTGATGGTGGTTGGCGGCTCGGTTGTTGTCTCCGAAGTGGTTGTAAGTGTGGTGGTGGCTGGGGGCTCGGTAGTGGTCTCCGAAGTGGTTGTAGGTGGGGTGGTGGTTGTGGGCTCAGTAGTGGTTTCCGAAGTGGTTGTAAGTGTGGTGGTGGTTGGGGGCTTGGTAGTGGCTTCCGAAGTGGTTGAAGGTGTGATGGTGGTTGGTGGCTCGGTAGTGGTCTCCGAAGTGGTTGTCAGTGTTGTGGTGGTTGTTGGCTCGGTAGTGCTCTCCGAAGTGGTTGTAGGTGTGGTGGTGGCTAGTGGCTCACTTGTGGTCTCTGAAGTGGTCGTAGGTGTGGTGGTGGTTGTGGGCTCGGTTGTGCTCTCCGAAGTGGATGTAGGTGTGGTGGTAGTTGGCGGCTCGCTTGTGGTCTCCGAAGTGGTTGTAGGTGGGGTGGTGGTTGTGGGCTCGGTAGTGGTTTCCAAAGTGGTTGTAGGTGTGATGGTGGTTGGTGGCTCTGTAGTGGTCTCCGAAGTTGTTGTAAGTGTTGTGGTGGTTGGCGGCTCGGTTGTGGTCTCCGACATGGTTGTAGGTGTGGTGGTCATTTCGGGCTCAATAGTGGTCTCCAAAGTGGATGTAATGGTCGTTGGGGGCTCAGTAGTGGTCTCTGAAGTGGTTGTAGGTGTGGTGGTAGTTGGCGGCTCGCTTGTGGTCTCCGAAGTGGTTGTCGGTGGGGTGGTGGTTGTAGGCTCGGTAGTGGTTTCCGAAGTGGTCGTAGGTGTGGTAGTGGTTGGGGGCTTGGTAGTGGTTTCCAAAGTGGTTGAAGGTGTGATGGTGGTTGGTGGCTCGATAGTGGTCTCCGACGTTGTTGTAAGTGTTGTGGTGGTTGGCGGCTCGGTAGTGGTCTCCGACATGGTTGTAGGTGTGGTAGTGGTTGTGGGCTCGGTTGTGGTCTCCGAAGTGGTTGTAGGTGTGATGGTGGTTGGCGGCTCGGTTGTTGTCTCCGAAGTGGTTGTAAGTGTGGTGGTTGTGGGCTCAGTAGTGGTTTCCGAAGTGGTCGTAGGTGTGGTGGTGGTTGTGGGCTCGGTAGTGCTCTCCGAAGTGGATGTAGGTGTGGTGGTAGTTGGCGGCTCGCTTGTGGTCTCCGAAGTGGTTGTAAGTATGGTGCTGGTTGGGGGCTCGGTAGTGGTTTCCGAAGTGGTTGAAGGTGTGATGGTGGTTGGTGGCTCGGTAGTGGTCTCCGAAGTGGTTGTCAGTGTTGTGGTGGTTGTGGGCTCGGTAGTGGTTTCCAAAGTGGTCGTAGGTGTGATGGTGGTTGTGGGCTCGGTTGTGGTCTCCGAAGTGGTTGTAGGTGTGATGGTGGTTGGCGGCTCGGTTGTTGTCTCCGAAGTGGTTGTAAGTGTGGTGGTGGTTATGGGCTCAGTAGTGGTTTCCGAAGTGGTCGTAGGTGGGGTGGTGGTTGGGGGCTCGGTTGTGGTCTCCGAAGTGGTTGTAGGTGGGGTGGTGGTTGTTGGCTCGGTAGTGCTCTCCGAAGTGGATGTAGGTGTGGTGGTAGTTGGCGGCTCGCTTGTGGTCTCCGAAGTGGTTGTAGGTGGGGTGGTGGTTGTAGGCTCGGTAGTGGTTTCCGAAGTGGTCGTAGGTGTGGCAGTGGTTGGGGGCTCGGTAGTGCTTTCCAAAGTGGTCGTAAGTGTGGTGCTGGTTGGGGGCTCGGTTGTGGTCTCCGAAGTGGTTGTAGGTGTGGTGGTGGTTGTTGGCTCGGTAGTGCTCTCCGAAGTGGATGTAGGTGTGGTGGTAGTTGGCGGCTCGCTTGTGGTTTCCAAAGTGGTCGTAGGTGTGATGGTGGTTGTGGGCTCGGTTGTGGTTTCCGAAGTGGTCGTAGGTGGGGTGGTGGTTGGGGGCTCGGTTGTGGTCTCCGAAGTGGTTGTAGGTGTGATGGTGGTTGGTGGCTCTGTAGTGGTCTCCGAAGTTGTTGTAAGTGTTGTGGTGGTTGGCGGCTCGGTTGTGGTCTCCGACATGGTTGTAGGTGTGGTGGTCATTTCGGGCTCAATAGTGGTCTCCAAAGTGGATGTAATGGTCGTTGGGGGCTCAGTAGTGGTCTCTGAAGTGGTTGTAGGTGTGGTGGTGGTTGTGGGCTCGGTTGTGGTCTCCGAAGTGGTTGTAGGTGTGGTGGTGGCTGTTGGCTCGGTTGTGCTCTCCGAAGTGGTTGTAGGTGTGGTAGTGGTTGGGGGCTTGGTAGTGTTTTCCAAAGTGGTTGAAGGTGTGATGGTGGTTGGTGGCTCGGTAGTGGTTTCCAAAGTGGTTGAAGGTGTGATGGTGGTTGGTGGCTCGGTAGTGGTCTCCGAAGTGGTTGTAAGTGTTGTGGTGGTTGTGGGCTCGGTAGTGGTTTCCAAAGTGGTTGTAGGTGTGATGGTGGTTGGTGGCTCTGTAGTGGTCTCCGACGTTGTTGTAAGTGTTGTGGTGGTTGGCGGCTCGGTTGTGGTCTCCGACATGGTTGTAGGTGTGGTAGTGGTTGTGGGCTCGGTTGTTGTCTCCGAAGTGGTCGTAGGTGTGATGGTGGTTGGGGGCTCGGTAGTGGTCTCTGAAGTGGTTGTAGGTGGGGTGGTGGTTGTGGGCTCAGTAGTGGTTTCCGAAGTGGTCGTAGGTGTGGTGGTGGTTGTGGGCTCGGTAGTGCTCTCCGAAGTGGATGTAGGTGTGGTGGTAGTTGGCGGCTCGCTTGTGGTCTCCGAAGTGGTTGTAAGTATGGTGCTGGTTGGGGGCTCGGTAGTGGTTTCCGAAGTGGTCGTAAGTGTGGTGCTGGTTGGGGGCTCGGTTGTGGTCTCCGAAGTGGTTGTAGGTGTGGTGGTCATTTCGGGCTCATAAGTGGTCTCCAAAGTGGATGTAATGGTCGTTGGGGGCTCGGTAGTGGTCTCCGAAGTGGTCGTAGGTGTGATGGTGGTTGGTGGCTCGGTAGTGGTCTCCGAAGTGGTTGTAAGTGTTGTGGTGGTTGTGGGCTCGGTTGTGGTCTCCGACATGGTTGTAGGTGTGGTAGTGGTTGTGGGCTCGGTTGTGGTCTCCGAAGTGGTTGTAAGTGTTGTGGTGGTTGGCGGCTCGGTAGTGGTTTCCAAAGTGGTTGTAGGTGTGATGGTGGTTGGTGGCTCTGTAGTGGTTTCCAAAGTGGTTGAAGGTGTGATGGTGGTTGGTGGCTCGATAGTGGTCTCCGAAGTGGTTCTAAGTATGGTGCTGGTTGGGGGCTCGGTTGTGGTCTCCGAAGTTGTTGTAAGTGTTGTTGTGGTTGGCGGCTCGGTTGTTGTCTCCGAAGTGGTTGTAAGTGTGGTGGTGGTTGGGGGCTCGGTAGTGGTTTCCAAAGTGGTTGTAGGTGTGATGGTGGTTGGTGGCTCGGTAGTGGTCTCCGAAGTGGTTATAAGTGTGGTGCTGGTTGGCGACTCGGTTGTGGTTTCCGAAGTGGTTGTAAGTGTGGTGGTGGTTGGGGTCTCGGTTGTGGTCTCCGAAGTGGTTGTAGGTGTGGTGGTGGTTGGGGGCTCGGTAGTGCTCTCCGAAGTGGTTGTAGGTGGGGTGGTGGCTGGGTGCTCGGTTGTGGTCTCCGAAGTGGTTGTAAGTGTGGTGGTGGTTGGGTGCTCGGTTGTGGTCTCCGAAGTGGTTGTAAGTGTGGTGGTGGTTGGGTGCTCGGTTGTGGTCTCCGAAGTGGTTGTTGGTGTGGTAGTGGTTGTGGGCTTGGTTGTGGTCTCTGAAGTGGTTGTAGGCGTGATGGTGGTTGACGGCTCGGTTGTTGTCTCCGAAGTGGTTCTAAGTGTGGTGGTGGTTGGGGGCTCGGTTGTGGTTTCCGAAGTGGTTGTAGGTGTGGTGGTGGTTGTGGGCTCTGTAGTGGTTTCTGAAGTGGTTGTAGGTGCTGTGGTGGTTGTGGTCTCGGTTGTGGTTTCCGAAGTGGTTGTAAGTATGGTGCTGGTTGGGGGCTCGGTTGTGGTCTCCAAAGTGGTTGTTGTTGTGGTGGTGGTTGTGGGCTCGGTAGTGGTCTCTGAAGTGGTTGTAGGTGTTGTGGTGGTTGTTGGCTCGGTAGTGCTCTCCGAAGTGGTTGTAGGTGTGGTGGTGGCTGGTGGCTCACTTGTGGTCTCCGAAGTGGTTGTACGTGTGGTGGTGGTTGTGGGCTCGGTAGTGGTTTCTGAAGTGGTTGTAGGTGCTGTGGTGGTTGTTGGCTCGGTAGTGCTCTCCGAAGTGGTTGTAGGTGTGGTGGTGACTGGTGGCTCACTTGTGGTCTCCGAAGTGGTTGTACGTGTGGTGGTGGTTGTGGGCTCGGTAGTGGTTCCTGAAGTGGTTGTAGGTGCTGTGGTGGTTGGCGACTCGGTTGTGGTCTCCAAAGTGGTTGTAGTTGTTGTGTCGGGTGGTGGCTCGGTAGTGCTCTCCGAAGTGGTTGAAGGTGTGGTGGTGGCTGGTGGCTCACTTGTTGTCTCTGAAGTGGTTGTAGGTGTTGTGGTGGTTAGGGGCGTAGTAGTGGTACTTGCAGTGGTGGTAGATCTGGTGGTTGTGCGGGGCGTGGTAGTGGTACTCGCAGTGGTTGTAGATCTGGTGGTCGTGCGGGGCGTAGTAGTGGTCCTCGCAGTGGTTGTAGATCTGGTGGTCGTGCTGGGCGTGGTAGTGGTCCTCGCAGTGGTTGTGGATTTTGTGGTCATACGTGGCGTTGTAGTGGTACTCGCAGTGGTTGTTGATCTGGTGGTCGTACTGGGTGTGGTAGTAGTCCTCGCAGTGGTTGTAGATGTGGTAGTCGTGCGTGGCGTAGTAGTGGTACTCGCAGTGGTTGTAGATTTTGTGGTCGTGCGGGGCGTAGTAGTGGTACTCGCAGTGGTTGTCGATCTGGTGGTCGTGCTGGGCGTAGAAGTGGTACTTGCAGTGGTTGT
Source organism: Scleropages formosus (assembly GCF_900964775.1). NCBI lineage: Eukaryota > Metazoa > Chordata > Actinopteri > Osteoglossiformes > Osteoglossidae > Scleropages > Scleropages formosus. Next base: position 2,550,370 of record NC_041825.1, on the reverse strand, counting down.
AGATGTGGTAGTCGTGCGTGGCGTAGAAGTGGTACTCGCAGTGGTTGTAGATGTGGTGGTCGTGCGGGGCGTGGTAGTGGTACTCGCAGTGGTTGTAGATCTGGTGGTCGTGCTGGGCGTAGAAGTGGTACTTGCAGTGGTTGTAGATCTGGTAGTCGTGCGGGGCGTGGTAGTGGTCCTCACAGTGGTTGTAGATGTGGTGGTCGTGCGGGGCGTGGTAGTGGTCCTCGCAGTGGTTGTAGATCCGATGGTCGTGCGGGGCGTGGTAGTGGTCCTCGCAGTGGTTGTAGATCCGGTGGTCGTGCGGGGCGTAGTAGTGGTCTTTACAGTCGTAATAGATCTGGTGGTTGTCTGGGGCACAGTATTGGGCATCATAGTCGTAGATGTGATGACCGCTGCAGTGCGTAAAGAATTTGTCAGTCACAACTTGCTTTGACATTTTTTCATTTGTCCAAATTTCAAATCACATGCATGTTTTGGAATAACTGATGCACGACTGGCTACTTATATTCACACTGAAATCAAGTGTCAGTATAATTTAAACTGCCTTTTAAATCCATGCAAAACCTGCTTTCTGCAGTGTATATAAAACACTCTTCTTTCTCTATTTGTTTATATAGACTATTTAAATATAATGCTTCATGTTTATTCAGTGCAGCAAAAATTAACATGAAATATTTGCTTTTTTCCTTAACCTAATGTCTCAATATTCTTAACAGAGTTTATTAATAAAGGAAGAAGGTTCTAAATGGATGACAGCACTAAATAAGCATTACATGAAAGTTTTGACATTTTTCCATGATTTCCTGAGAGAACAGGGAGATTACCTGGTGCACTCTGTGGGTGTTTGTGTGAGTGTTAAACTCAACGCCAGTCTCTCACCACTTATGTGGACATCTCAGAATAAACTTAATAAGTTTCAACAGTTTTAAAAAATACACACACACACACACTTTCAGAACCGCTTGTCCCATACGGGGTCGCGGGGAACCGGAGCCTACCCGGCAACACAGGGCGTAAGGCCGGAGGGGGAGGGGTCACACCCAGGACGGGATGCCAGTCCGCCACAAGGCACCCCAAGCGGGACTCGAACCCCAGACCCACCGGAGAGCAGGACCAGGTCCAACCCACTGCGCCACTGTCCCCCCAAAAGAAAAACATTTAATCTAAAATATTTCAAAATTAAGATCTTAAATCATGTAATTCACATTTAAAACATTTACCTGACAACCTGCATTTTAGGAGTATTTGACCTGACAGCCCCTTTCACTTTCTTTTTGTTGTTTGCTTTTGTGCAGATTATGGACATCAGTTCAGTGGTCTTGAGAGCAAATTAATGTAGTGGAATTCCAAAGGTAGGTTTGCTATAAATGCAGTTACCAAGAGTATAACAGAGCAGAAACACCCTTTAATCCATACCTTTAAGACCCCTCGTGATGGTTCACAGCCTACTTCTCTCCTTCGCGGGATTATTTCATAAATTACATATGGCGAAGTTTAAGATGAATGTGCGAATCAACTATTTTGTAATAAGTAATTACACACACACACACACACACACACACACACACACACACACACACACACATATTTTCTGAACCGCTTGTCCCATACAGGGTCGCGGGGAACCGGAGCCTAACCCGGCAATCATCAAGGTGAAATTAGACTTTCACTACAACTTTCAACATCCCCTTTTCAACCCGAAAAGCAATGTCTCATGCAGTACATACAGTATATTATCACAGTATATTATTATTTACTATTTTCATGATGATTACACACACACACACACACACATTTACAGAACCGCTTGTCCCATACGGGGTCACGGGGAACCGGAGCCTACCCGGCAACACAGGGCGTAAGGCCAGAGGGGGAGGGGACACACCCAGGACGGGACGCCAGTCCGTCACAAGGCACCCCAAGCGGGACTCGAACCCCAGACCCACCGGACAGCAGGACCGTGGTCCAACCCACAGCGCCACCGCACCCCTCATGATGATTAAATTATTTAAATAAAATGGTTTACCATTCTGGGCCTTGATGTCCTTACCTAGTAAAACATGAAAATGAAAGTAAGGGTATTAAAAAAAAAAACATTCTGCAAAAACACCCATTGATAAAATTCTTTGCATGCACTAAACCTACAAGTGAAAATACATATTGTCATATAATATGCAAAATTTTTTATTAATTCAGAATCTGAATACAGTGCCCATCTAGCATTTCTGAATTTGCACACAGCTATTTTTAAGCATTTTGTCTCAGGTATTGTATTAAAAACATCTATTCTACTTAACAGAACAGGTATTCTGTTAAAAGTATAACAAGATTTCTAAGATTCAGTAGTGCTAAACATGTAAAGTACACGCATTATTACTCGACTAGACAAGCTGTGAATCAGACTTATGGTATGTATGTATGAAGTGTAATTCTGTACGATAAACCTGTAGAGTAAGATTTCATCTGAGCTCACTGTGAACCTTTAGTGTACAGAGTGTGATCACAAAGTTCTGAGATGTCTGCAGAAATATGTTTTTCTGCCAAAAAATCACAATGAAGCTGAAGGAAATGATCTTTGATGATATTCCGAGCATAGATAATAACCAGAAGAAAGATGTCAGTCAAATCACAGCTTTAGACTGTCAGCACTTCCCAAAAAAATTACAGGAACACTGGGAAAAATGCATATCATCTGGGGGAGATTATTCGGATAGGGACACTATGGAAATTATATTTATACAGTAATTGAAATAGAAATCTTAGAACTTTTTGAACACACTTGTCCATCTGTACTGTAAGTCTGAATTGAAAGCTTCTATTTCATGAACTATTGTACCTTTGCGCTTATAAGTATATCAGATATCTGCTACTTAATTCAAACTGAAGTAAATTTCATAGATGTCGATGGACTTACAGAGGAGGAGCAGCTGCAGCACACACAGATTTACCAGGAAACCCATAGTGCTTCACGGGGGGTCTAGTGTGGTGAAAGGCAACAACAGGCATCTTCAAATTCATGCATTCATTCATTAATTCATGCATTCATTCACATATGTTAAAAAAAAGATTCTATTGAAGATTCTGCACTTGAACAATATCGCTACTTTTTTTGCCCTCCGAATAACACAAATTATGCTCCTGCTCAAACGCAGACTGATGCAGCTAATCCTTAGTGGAACAACATTATATGTTTAGTCTGAGTTTTTTCTCTAATTTTGTTTGCCTGAACACAGTGAAAATATACAAACAAATCTCATCAACTCATTCCATCTCTGCAACAAGAACCTCAAAGTTTTGATTCCCGTAAACCTGTTACGCTACCATGGTAATTAGTGTAAATCATTCAGCTAATCATTTGCAGGTTAAATGAGATACTATCTTTCTTTATGTAACATGATATTGTTACTTCTTTATGTAATTTGTACTTTCTGTCTGAAAAGGTAGAGTGCTATGGCCAGATATACTTCCCCACATGCTTATTATACTCAGTGCTGCACTAATATTCAAAACCATTAGATTTAAAAAGACCTGGACAACATTAAAAAAAAATTAAGATCATGCTATGAAATTTTTGCTTTTACATCTTAGCCTTTGTATAAATGTTTTCATGTTCCATGACAATAAAAATTAAATGTTAGCAGAAAAGTCTTACTTCCAATTTTACAATTTATCAGATAGAATCATTATTTAAAATTTGGTTACAGATTAATTACACAATTTCAGTTAAGCCAGTGATTTATTTTTACACTTGATGCAGACAGCCCCAAAAACATTTCAGTTAAACCAATACCATAGTAAATTAACAAATAAATAAATAAAATAATCGGTGCCTCCTTTCACAACAAATCGATATATGATATATTACAAAATGAATTCTTTCCTTACAAAATGAATTAATTATTTCCTTACCTGGAAGGTCCACGTGTCTATGAAAAACAGGCATTGGTAGTGCCATTTATAGTTTTATGTAGGGGTTGGTTCTGGTGTGGAAAAAAAAAACTGTTTCCTTGTCTATTTACGTAAACAGGAAGTAAAAGAAAATCCTTAGGAATCACTGTCTGAAAAAATTAATGTCTTAATTAAGTACATTTATTAAAGTTGTTTTCTCACATGGACACTGAAAATATTTGTGATGAAAAACAATAATATACATGAAGTTTATCACAATGGGCACTGAAACTGTAATTCGGTCATTGTTTTCCATTGAAGAGCTCCAGGGTACAGCTGGTAGTGTCATGGTTACAACAGTTGTCTTTGACCCAAAGGTTGCAGGTTTGAACCCTCTGGCTGTAGTATCCCTGAGCAAAGTACTTGCCCTAGAATTGTTCCAGAAACATTACCCAGTTGTATAAATGGGGGAAAAAGCTATAGGTAGACTAACATTGTAAATCACTTTGGAGAAAAGTATCAGCTAAACACAAATTTTAATTGTGTTTAATTTAACACCTGGAGAAAAAAAAAAAAAAAAAACAGACTGACATTAACCTGAAAAAGATATTTATATTTTTCCTTTTTGAATCATAGATAGGTGTATGTTACATTTATCTTGCAAAATAATTCTCTTCTGGGGAACATCCTCAAAATAAAATTCCTTGCCAACTGGTTAGACCTGATTGTAAGGATTCCTCCAGCTCCGTCAACCACTTTGTTCAGTCATTAGAACAAGTTGCGAGTCAATTTTTTCATAAGCTCCCCGCCTTTTACGAAAAGTGTCTGAGTGCTTGCGGGGCAACTGGATTCCTGTATGCGGGAAACCTTTTGTTTCCATTGTTATCATGATCCTGTCAGAACAATTAACTCTGGTGGTAAAAGCTATCAGCACATTACACCTGCATGGTGCCCAGCTCCACATGCGCCTCCTACAATTACAGCCATCAAAGGTATTAAGGCACAAATTACAAAGCCTGCTTGGATCTTTAATTTCAGTTCTGGCTCTGATGTGGTGGAATGACCTCCCAACCTCACTCAGAACTGCTGAATCTCTGTCCACATTTAAAAAGGGTTTTAACACTCACCTTTTCCAGACTCACTTCTCCCATGAACTCATGTTCATGTAATGTGTAAATGTTCATGCTCTCTAACTTTCCGATCATAACTGTTGAACAACGAATAACACTTCACACAGCGACTTGTGTGATAAAATGTAAATGTTACAAAAAAATGCTAATTATTAGGAATGCCATTTGGTTTCTGTAGCGATGAAATTTGTATGGGGTGGGGTTGCAAGCCTCACGTCAAACCTTCCCCCTTCTGCAGCCGGGCTTGGAATCAGGCTTGGACCATCTTCGGTGAAGTCGATGGCCCTATGCTCTGACTGGAATGAAGAGGATTAAAGATGCGATTAGGAATTTTCGATATTCAGATATAGTTTTATGCAGCTACTCGTCTGATGAACATTGGTTCAAATGGTGGAAAATAAGAAACTAACTGTACTTTAGAATCACACATCTGTCTCTACATCTCTCTTTCTGGTAATATAATGAACATATTGTATTTTCTATTAAATGTATGGGTTCGGGGCTCGTTGCTACGGGCTGTTCGTTCCCTGTATGACCGGAGCAGGAGCTTGGTTCGCATTGCCGGCAGTAAGTCAGACCTGTTCCCGGTGCATGTTGGACTCCGCCAGGGCTGCCCTTTGTCACCGATTCTGTTCATTATTTTTATGGACAGAATTTCTAGGCGCAGTCAGGGAACGGAGGGTGTCTGTTTTGGTGGCCGCGAGATCTCGTCTCTGCTTTTTGCGGACGATGTGGTCCTGTTGGCTTCATCAAGTCAAGACTTGCAGCGTGCACTGGGGAGGTTTGCAGCCGTGTGCGAAGCGGCGGGGATGAGAATCAGCACCTCCAAATCCGAGGCCATGGTTCTCAGTCGGAAAAAGGTGGATTGCTCCCTCCGGGTTAGGGGGGAGTTGCTCCCTCAAGTGGAGGAGTTTAAGTATCTTGGGGTCTTGTTCACGAGTGAGGGAAAAATGGAGCGGCAGGTCGACAGACGGATCGGTGCGGCGTCTGCAGTAATGCGGTCATTGTACCGGTCTGTTGTGGTGAAGAGGGAGCTGAGTCGTAAGGCGAAGCTCTCAATTTACCGGTCGATCTACGTTCCTACCCTCACCTATGGTCATGAACTCTGGATCATGACCGAAAGAATGAGATCGCGGATACAAGCGGCAGAAATGAGTTTCCTCCGCAGAGTGGCTGGGCGCACCCTTAGGGATAGGGTGAGGAGCTCAGTCACCCGGGAGGAGCTCGGAGTAGAGCCGCTGCTCCTCCGCATCGAGAGGAGCCAGTTGAGGTGGCTCGGGCATCTGTTCCGGATGCCTCCTGGACGCCTCCCTGGGGAGGTGCTCCGGGCTTGTCCCACTGGGAGGAGGCCTCGGGGCAGACCCAGGACACGTTGGAGAGACTATGTCTCCCGGCTGGCCTGGGAACGCCTTGGGGTTCCCCCAGAGGAACTGGAGGAGGTGTGCGGGGAGAGGGAGGTCTGGAGTACTCTGCTCGGACTGCTGCCCCCGCGACCCGGCCCCGGATAAAAGCGGAGGAAGATGGATGGATGGATGGATGTAGCTTTGGAGAAAAGTGTCTGCTAAATGAATACATGTAAATGCACACACACACACCTCTTCTGAAACCACTTGTCCCATACGGGGTCGTGGGAAACCGGAGCCTACCCGGCAACACAGGGCGTAAGGCCAGAGGGGGAGGAGACACACCCAGGACGGGATGCCAGTCCGCTGCAAGGCACCCCAAGTGGGACTTGAACTCCAGACCCACTGGAGAGAGAAAGCAATAATGAAGTATATAAAGATCCCACTGTCGTTTGGAGTTTTTTGTTCCTTTCCTCCGTGGTCAAGTGGCTTACTTACATCTTCAGTAATTACATATTTATTGTAATAATTTAATGTATTAACAACTTTTTATTTGTATTATGCCTTTGATCTTTTTTCAGCACTTTCTGTTACTGTTAGAATAGCTTGATAAAAATAAATTGAATGAAAAATCCATCTGAATCACTGTCGAAGCAAAAGAAGTTCAACCTGTATTTCTAAAAATAATAATCCTACTGGAAAGTTCAGATGACTTCAGTTTTAATCCGCTGACAGGTACAAAAGTTCAAAGAAGTACAGACAGGTGTATTGGACTGTGAGGAATCCACTCAGATCAGAATCAACTCACAGAACGTGGCTTTTTTTTTGCAAACTGCATGAGCCTATAAATCAGCATCTGCAGTTACTGTAAAAAATATCAATGCTATATGAATGCCACACACACATTTTAAATATTATATATTTCTTTATGATGCATTCTATAGAGTTGGACTTTTTAAGATCAAGCAAAAAATGCATTTCCAAAAGTATTGTAAGGTTTGTGAATGAGCTAGGTTTACTTTCAGGTGGTTGGATTGACAACATGGTGACAATATTTCAAACATCAACTATGTGCAATCTCTTCTTAACATTAAAACTCAGACTCAGAAATAACCAACAGCATGTTATTATTACTCTCTCTGGATCGGGTTCCTGGCGTGGAGGAGGGGCTTGCGTGATCTAGCGATCTACAGAGCTATATCGTTGGGAGCAGTATGCTCCTGGTAGGGTCTCTCAAGGCGAACCGGTCTGGAGTGACAATTCAGACTAACACAATCCAAAAAACCCCATGAAAAAAGTAAACAGGAGAACGTTTACCCTGCCTGGAATAGGGTGGAAGGAATTTACCGAGGAAGACAGGGCTCAAGGCCGAAGTCGGAGGGGACACACCCAGGATGGGGCCCCAGTCCCTTACAAGGCACCCTAAGCAGAGCTTGAACCTCTGATCCTGTGGCCAAACCCACGCCACCATGCCCTTCCAATAATAACAATAATAATGTGATTACCTGTGGGATAAGCCAACAAACCAATTGTCCCAAGCAGGATTGCAGTGTGACAGAGCCAATCCCAGAAACACTGAGTACAAGGCTGAGGGGGGGGCACACCAGTCCATCACAGGCCCACAACTAGGTACCCAGGCACAAAGCCAGGTAAAGGTACTGGAGCAACTGCAGGCCAAGCAACTTGCTCAAGGGGACTGCAACTGGAGGCAGAAAGGAAACTGGCAACCTTGGGGGCCAAAGGTAGCCACTCCAACCATGATGCCACCAGCCATGAGAATAAGCAGTTTCCCAATGGAAACGTGTATATGCAGTACAGTAGATTTTATATGTAGATCTAAAAAGGCAATTACAAAAGACAGAGATGAATGATAATGTACAGTGCTGATATTTAATCTTCCCTTTCATTTTAATAGACTAGAAAACAGTGCATTCCAAACATGGCTGTGCATGACAAGCACTGATACTGTAATTGTGACAACACCAATGGTTTCTATGTGGGTAATCCCTTCCTGTCTGGACTGTGCTCTTCAGTAGTTGTGAAAGTGTGTGTACTAATGAGAAATATTAAAGCAGGGAATGTAGGAGTGGAAGAAGTGATCATTTAGAAAAAGCTTAACATGCAGCGGGAGGGGTGTGGTGGTGCGGGGGGTTGGACAGGGTCCTGTTCTCAGCTGGGTCTGGGGTTCGAGTCCCACTTGCAGTGCCTTGCCGTGGACTGGTGTGCCACCGGGGTGTGTCCCCTCCCCCTCCAGCCTTACACCCTGTGTTGCTGGGTTAGGCTCCAGCTCCCCATGACCCTGTATGGTTCAAGAGGTTCAGACAGTACATGCGTATGTGTGTTAACATGCAGGTTATGTTGCAGTAGTTCTTTCATTTCCAGGTAATGAGCTCACAACATTAGAGTTTTTTTTTTTTTTTGTAGATGTGCAGACATGCATATTTCAGTTTAGTAGCAATGAGAATTTTTAAGCTCTTGAGTGCCATCAAAGAAAGAAGTCAGTGGAAGGTAAGGATGTCCTGTCACTGTTGCTCTTATTTTGTATCTAACAGACACAACATTTACATTTACGTAACACCCATACAAAACATGCTCTTCACAACAGAGTTCTGTTGAAGTGCAACACGGTCTGATCAAAAGAGATTTCATGGGACCTCAGAGTAAGAGTTACTGAAGCTCACACGTACTTATGGTATAAATGGTGCTTTGAGGGATCGAAACAACTGAAACAAATGATTTAGGAAAAGATTGAAACTGACGGAATATTCAGAACTTCACATCACATGACTGGGCTGAAAAGTGTCTCCTCATTCATCTTCCTTCAAAAACCCTACATACTTAATGTAAAACATTTTTATGAAATGAAGGCAGATCGACCACAGCAGCTCAGCTACTTCATCAGGTTTACGTATGACACCCTCCCAGTCCTGAAACCTTTTCCAGCAGGTACGACTCCAAACAAAAGTGCCCCCTCTGAGATGTCCCAAAAGCAAGCCACCACACATCCTATCTAGCTGCCAGACTGACTGAGCCCTGTGGAAGCTTCTGGAACTCCTGGAGACAAATGGACATCATTTAAACAAAAATCACCCACCCCGCTGATCTGCTTTGTCAAGCAAGGACAGGTAGCACAGGGCATCAGACGCAGGGAAAAGAGAACAATGTTTGCTCCTGAAAACATGACAGTAGATCTCCATCAGCAGCTTTTGTTTCCCAGCAAAATTATGAAAACCCCTCTAGCTAATTATCATGGAAAGGTCAGAACATCCAAAACGGTCTTCATGAGGAAGCTAACTAACCTGTGTGAGGAAGGGTTGGAGGCAGCCTATGAGAGGAATAGGTAGAAATACTTTGAGCTTGTAGCCCATTGTAGGGAAGAAAGATGGAGGGCAATCATCTATTTAGTGGAGCGGGAACATTGATGCTCTGGGGGCACTTTCACTCAGTGTCAACTGAGGGATGTTGGCGTGAAGTATATATGCAACTGCTTTCACATATATGGGCTTTAAAGAAGAATAAAGTAACACATCACATCAAATCTGGCAAAAATTCCAAAGCAAAAAATTCACAAATAGATCTATTATCTTGTGAAATAACCACTTCCTGAAGCTGCGCTTTATGGAAGTGTTAAAATGTGTTATCCAACAGCAAAACTGGTAAGTCCTGATTGTACAAAAATTCTTGCAGGCTAACAATGGGCTTGTCACAACTACGCCCGCACCTTAACTAGCATCACCTGGCTCCAATTACTCACCTGGCTTCAATCGGAGCACCTGCCTACAAAATACACCATTCTACCACTTTCAAGTTGTGGAATCTCACATGAGATAAAGGTCCCAGCTGTACTCTCCAGCATACCTTGTTTGCTTACCCCCATCCTGCTCCCTGCAATTCCCCTGTTCCTCTCCATGGCTTTTTGGCAATGATCGCCTGCCTCATCCATGACTTCAGATCCTTGCCTCTGTTCAGTTTGCTGATTGACCAACCATTCGCCCGACTGAGAGAACAAGGACAGTTCTTTGATACTGATTAGATGATCCTGGACTTGGGTCCAGCCTCCTCTGTTTTGTGTGACAGGGCTAGTTTGTCGAGCTGTGATTCTGCTGCATACATTATGAAACCCAGATACTGAGTTATCTTTAAGCTCCAGGTTGCTGTCATGGTGACCAAAAAAGGGTGTTAGACCCAAGTGCATGAGCTGTCATTTGGTGGCGATAGCGCAGGGGCAGGCAGAGTTGTGGTAAAAATAATTAGGAAGGATTTTTTTCAGGGTGATCAGGAAGAACCTGAGGTCCTCCTGGGGGCAAGCCCTGACCTCCATGTGCAGTGACATGGTGTGGGAGTGCACCACCCCGGTTCCTAAGGGCTACCCATCCAGAGTGGTAATGAGTAATATTACGTCACCCCCGTGTTTAAGGATGCGATGTCCATGAAGCAGCCAGCTGCTCCTGAATCCATCAATGTGAGCACATATACCTGATCCCCTTCCCAGGGCAGGACTATGGACAGTGTGAGTTGTGTGTCAAGGTGAAGGATCTACTGATTTTAGCTGTGGAAAAGACTCCCTCTGGTGGTCAAACAGGGCAGTCAACACGGAACACTGTCCTTCCTCAGTCATCAGACACCCTCATACAATCTGCATGGATTCCAGGGAGGGCTGCATTGGGATTGCGGGGTTTGGTCACGGGCCAGGTTGATCAGGGCAGCAGCCATCTCAACAAATCAGTCAAAAAACCAGTCCTCCCCCCGGTAGACAAGTTCAGCTCAGATGTGTGAGGAGGGAGGGTCAACAGCTCCATGAGGCAGATAATCCGGCTCTCCCCCCTGTTGAGCGCATGCGGTAGGCTTGCAAACACCACCATGCGCGCGCAGACACACACACACACATTTTCTGAACCGCTTGTCCCACATGGGGTCACGGGGAACCAGAGCCTACCCGGCAACACAGGGTGTAAGGCCGGGGGGGGGGAGGGGACACACCCAGGATGGGACGCCAGTCCATTGCAAGACACCCCAAGCGGGACTCGAACCCCAGACCCGCCGGAGAGCAGGACCCGGTCCAACTCACTGCGCTACTGCGTCCCCACCCACCACCATGCATTGTGTAATAAACCCTTTGCACTTGTCAGGGGCGCAGTTGTACCTCTCGGGGGTTGCCAGCTGTGGATCTGCAGTGGGAATGGTGGAGCGGCTTCGATGGGCAGCTCCACTGGGTCTGTTTGCGAAGCAGAAATTTCTTTCATGGTGACCACAAAAGGGCACCAGACCCAAATGTGTGAGCTGTCGTTTGGTGCAGGCAGAGTCATGGTAAAAAACAAGCAAGAGTTGCTGAGGTGCATACGTCGGTAAAGGGGAGTAGCCAGTAGACAGGGTCCAATAAACTATGCTGAAGGTCCAAAGCCAGAAGAGCAAAACAAGGGTCATAAGGGGAGGCAAGAAGGTGGTTCGCTAGGTAGCTGCAGTTGCTCAAAGGAGCAACTGTTAATTGAATTGTTAGAAACTTTGAGTAGGTAGCCTAAAGTCATCAGTGTAAATTGTCTTTACACTCAGTGTTAATCATAGGCTCAAGCAGGGTTGTCCTGTGTAACCTTTCGTTTTCGGTAATATAAATATGAATATTATGATCTATTTTCATGATTGCATGTACTATACTGTAGTAGTCATTACTGCAAGTAGGGAAGAAAAAAGAACAGAAACTTTGTATGTGGATATGACACTTTGAGATACTAGTACATGTATAAAAATAATCTTGAAGTTAAAAGCTGACTATCATGCAAAAATGTGCAAATGAAATCAATTTCTTTCAGAAATAAAAAGAAACAAAATCACTGTCACACCCCTGGGATCAAGCTGAGCGACCTCACCTGCACCTTGTTAACCCAGTCCGGTAAAGGGAGCTCCATGACCGCACAACGTTCCGGATTCTTGCAAACGCCACCTTGTGTGGATTTTGCAGTTTCAGCGGTTTCTCCTTGCCTTAGTCCCTGCTTTGTGTTCGATCTGCTGGCTTGTGACCCTCGCATGTTCGCCTGACTTCTGAGACTATCACTGTGGGGCCGGGGGCGGTGGCACAGCGGGTTTGACTGGGTCTTGCTCTCCGGTGGGTCTGGGGTTAGAGTCCTGCTTGGGGTTTCTTGCGATGGACTGGTGTCCTGTCCTGGGTGTGTCCCCTCCCCCCCAAGCCTCACGTCCTGTGTTGCCAGGTTAAGTTCCAGCTCCTCGCAAACCCATATGGGACAAGCAGTTTCAGAAAATGTGTGTGTTATTATTACAACAGTAACAGGTAATCCTTATAGTGTTATTAATCACATGTAACATTCATATCCTCTCTTGGCTGAGCTGTTTGTAATGATATTGCCATTCAAGAAAACTTCATAACTGCAACATTTAGGCTTAAGTTGAAGTTTACCTTTGCGTTTTTGGCTTGTTTTAGCTTTTTAATTCTTTTCTATGACTCATTATTATGACAGATATAGGAACACAATGGTAAAAAGTCAGCACATTTCTGAGAGGTGCTTGCAAGCCAGCACATGGCTATGTCATTTAGGGATGCGTAAAAGCCATACCTACCCTAAGAAACCCACACACACTATCTGAAACCACTCCTCCTGAGAAGGGGCGCAGCAAGCCGGAGCCTAACCCAGCAACACAGAGTGCAAGGCTGGAGGGAAAGGGGTCACACCCAGGATGGGGACGCCAGTCTGTCGCAAGGCACCCCAAGGAGGACTCGAACCCCAGACCCACTGGAGAGTAGGCCCTGGCTAAACCCACTGCGTCACCGCGCCCACCTGTAAGAAACCATACTGTATATTGTATTAAAACACACACACACACACACACACACACACACATTTTCAGAACCACTTGTCCCATACAGGGTCACAGGGAACCGGAGCCTACCCGGTAACACAGGGCGTAAGGCCGGAGGGGGAGGGGACACACCCAGGACAGGACACCAGTCCGTTGCAAGGCACCCCAAGCAGGACTCAAACCCTAGACCCACCAGAAAGCAGGACTGCGGTCCAACCCACTGCGCCACCGCATCCCATTTGTATTAAAATATTTTAGATTATTTTTAGGGGGGTATGGTGGCGCAGTGGGTTGGACCGGGTCCTGCTCTCCAGTGGGTCTGGGGTTCGAGTCTCACTTCGGGGCCTTATGACAAACTGGCGTCCCATCCTGGAAGTGTTTCTAGCCTTACACCCTGACTTGCCAGGTTAGGCTCTGGTTCCACCTGACCCTGTATGGGACAAGCGGTTCAGAAAGTGTGTGTGTGAGAAATGTAGACTATTTTTGTGACTAATACATTTGGAATGTTGTACTAAACTGCTCCGTTCTGTAAATATATTTGTTGTGCCTGCAAGTTAAACGTGTCGTGTGGTCAGTCAGCTGGGCACAAAAACTAAAAAGGAACACAAAAATATATAATTACAGCATAATTTGTGCTTTATTATATCATAATTTTTATGGTGTATTCACAGTTCATTAAAATGCAGCATATCACACCAAGAAAGAAAGAAAGAAGATTCAAAGTACACGAGTTTATTGTCATGTGTACAGTAAACAATTCGTTATACCATACAATGAAATTCTTACTCTGTGAATCCTCTCAGCAGCCTATGACATAAATTGTAAGGACATAAGGAAAGAAAAACACAAGGCATAAATCACAAATTACAAAAATTACTATTAGTGCAAAAATCCAAGAAACAAAGTTATATACGTATATTAAATGCGGAGTGTGCAATGTAAACATGGAAGTCATACATGTGCAGTCCTGCAGAGGTAGATTGGGTCTATTCGCAGTTGAAAGTGGGGGTGTGTATTTATGTGCGCAAGGTATGTGGAGGTAGTCTGTGGTCTCTGATGATATTGGCGTTGTGGATGTGTGTGTGTGTGTAGGACGGATGGGGGGTGGGTCGGTTGACATGTCTCAGGCTCAGAGGGTAATCTGTGTCTACTGTGATGGATGGAGAGGCAGTGGATGGGTGTCGTTCACAAGCCTGATGGCCTGTGGGTAAAAACAGTTTTTCAACCTTGAGGTTCTGGCTCTAACACTCCTGTAGCGTCTGCCTGATGGTAAGGGTGTGAAAAGGCTGTGCTGGGGATGACTGTTGTCCTTGATGATGTTAGTGGCTCTCCTGATGGTTCTGGCCTGGTACAGGCTCTCCAGTGATGGTCAGGGTGTTCCAGCGATGGTTTGAGCAGCTTTCACCACTCGCTGTAGCACCTTACGATCCCGTACTGTGCAGCTTCCAAAGCACACTGTGATAGAGCTGCACACCTATAGACACTTCTGAGGATTCAGCTTGGCATGCCAAATTTCCTCAGCCTTCTCAAGAAGTGCAGACGCTGGCATGATTTCTTGACCAGATGTGTTGTGTTGTGAGACCAGGTGAGATCTTCAGTAATGTGAACACCCAGGAATCTGAAGCTGCTCGCTCTCTCCACCACTGTCTCACCAATATGCAGTGATGAGTGTTGCTCCCTCCTTCTCTGTGGATCGACTATCAACTCCTTTGTTTTGTTGACATTGAGGGAGAGATTGTTGTCGTGGCACCACTTCATTTGGTCAGCCACTTCCCTCCTGTATGCCAACTCATCGCCTCCCATTATCAGTCCAATGACTGTCATGTCATCAGCAAATTTGATGATGCTGGTGTTGTCCTGGGAGGCCACACAATCACGGGTGAAGAGTGCGTAGAGCATGGGGCTCAGCACGCAGCCCTGCGGAGTTCCTGCGTTTATGGTGATTGACCGGGACGTGTGGTTCCCAGTTCTAACGGACTGGGGTCTGCCCGTTAGAAGGTCCAGAACCCAGTTGCAGAGGGAGGGTGGGTGGTACACCAAGATTGTGAAGCTTGTTGATGAGCTTCGAAGGTATCACTGTGTTGAATGCTGAACTGCAATCAATAAACAGCATTCGAACATAGCTGTCCTTGTTCTCCAGGTGGGTGAGGGCAGTGTGTATTGTTGTGCTGATGGCGTCCTCTGTGGATCTTTTCTGTCTGTATGCGAACTGGAGAGAGTCCAGAGTGTCCGGAGTGATGGTCTGGATGTATCTCATCATGATTCTCTCAAACCGCTTCATCACTATTGGAGTCAGAGCAATGGGTCGGTAGTCATTGAGGCAGGATGCTTTGTTGTTTTTTGGCAGCGGCAGGATACTGGTCCTCTTTAAGCAGGTGGGAATTGAGGCTTGTGCAAAGGACAGATTGAATATATGGGTCAAGACATCAGCTGGCACCAATGAGCAGGTTCTAAGTACGTGTCCAGGGATGTTGTCTGGGCCGGCTGATTTCCATGGGTTTGTTTTCCCAAAAGTCTATAGATGTGACCGTGAATGGTGGATTCTGTGTGTTCCCACCAGTCAGTTTAGCGCCCAGTGGTTTGTAGTTGAAGACCTCGAAAGAAAGAAAGAAAGAAAGAAAGAAAGAAAGTCAGTCTTATTAAGAGTGACTGTGGGAGACAGAGGGTGAGAGACAAAAAGAAAGGGAAAGAGGAAGAGTGAGAGACAAAGAGGGGGACAGGCAGACAGACAGACAAAGAGAGAGACATAGGAGGGGGTGTAAGAGTGTGTGTCAGTGACAGAGTGACTGTTCCACTGGATGACTGACCCCTTGTGTGATGAAAGTCAGTAGTGAAGGAAAGAGACTAACTATACTTAAGAGTCACACATCTGCAACTATGTCTCTCTTTCTCCTTATGTACTGCACAAATTGTATTTTCTATGAGATGTATGTTGCTTTGGAGAAAAGAATCTGCTAAATGAATACATGTAAACGTAAGAGAGGCAGTGTAATATGGATATTATAGAGAGAGAGAGAAAGGGGAAAAGAGAGAAAAGGGGGAAGGGTGGTGGGAGAGAGAGAGAGAGCGAGAAAGAGAGAGAGAGAATAAGAAAGGTGGAAGAGAGAGATTGTGTGGGGGGGCGGGCACACACAGAGAGTTTAATCGCTGATCCAGGACCAGTGTACCTTTGGAAGTCTTTGCGAGATGAAACAAACCATCACCGCGGCGTGTCTCCGAAATGGAGCGAAGGTAACACAGTCTGGGAAAAAAGAGCTCTCTCAGGTGACCCTGCAGCTGAGCGATCGCGATGTGGTGTTTTAAACAAGAGCAAATCATTTAGAGTTTTGTAAAAGAATGGTTCCTGCCAGCCTGTAGGGTGTACGTTGACAAAGGTTGCTTAATTGTCATTATTTAATTCTTGATTGAAGCTGGAATTTGTTATAGGTGTCACGCTCCCACTCCCACACAACTCAGAGGCACCTGCGGCTGATCAAGGAGCTGGGGTATAAAGGGCTGCATCGAACACGGTGGCTCACGGAACCCCAGTTCAACCTACCTCCACCGCAGCACCAGATCTCGAACTCCTCCATGTCCCTGTTCTCGTGTCCGTCTGCTTTGTGCCTTCATCTCCCAGGTTTCCCCAACCCACAGCTTGTTTCCTGACTACACCTTTTGGATTCTCGCTGAAACGATGTTCGCTCCTTGTTAACCCCCGCTTGTTTATCGACCATGAGTTTTTACCTGTCCCTTGAATAAAACCTGTTCACCTGCACTTGGGTCCGTCGCCTCTCTGCCGGTTGGCGAGCATGATAATAGGCTGCACTGGGCCTAACGCGGGCGTTTCATGCAGGAGAAAAAAGGTTCCACTGAGAAAATGTAACATGAGCTGCTTGTATTAAAAAACTCTTTTATTTGTGCACTTAAAGCGTTTCAGTGCTGTGTTTTCGTGAAACTGGGGAGGTGGTGGCGCAGTGGGTTGGACTGGGTCCTGCTCTCTGGTGGGTCTGGGATTCAAGTCCTGCTTGTGGTACCTTGCGACAGACTGGTGTCCTGTCCTGGATGTGTCCCCTCGCCCTCCAGCCTTATTGCCCTGTGTTGCCAGGTTAGGCTCTGGCTCCCTGTGACCCTGAATGGGACAAGCAGTTCAGAAAGTGTCTGTGTGTTTTTGTAAAACCTCCAAAGGACTGTAACTTCCTTTCAGATACCACAGTTTTGGCAATGAGGATGGGATGTTTTACTGTAAAGAAACAGAATTCTGAGTAACTTAGGCGAGGCTTGGGGCAGGGAGAGCACTGAACACAGTGATGGCGAACAGAGCTGGTCAAAAATAGCTTTCAGTAAGCCAGAGGATTTCCACTTGGAGGAAAGTGAGGAATAATTTGATGCCTATTTGGAAAGGCTCGAGCAATATTTTGCAGTAAACGCACTGAAAGACACTGATGAAACAACGAAAGCGGTAGGGAGGACACACCCAGGATGGGATGCCAGTCTGTCGCAAGGTACCCTAAGCAGGACTTGAACCCCAGACCCTCCAGAGAGAAATCACAGGCTTTACTTTACAGTGTTTTTACTTTGCAGTTTTTTTTGGTCCATCCAGCATTTCTGTACATCTGTAGCTCAGCAAAGGCACCTTTCTTTGGTAGAAGAGCAGTTACTGTAATTACACCTGCAATAGAGCCCAGACCAGGTCTCTTGAGATCCAAACCCAGACCAATAGTAAACCACACATGACTCATTCTGATAAGAACAACATGAAGTCAAGACAGAAATCTGGTGAGATGTGACTCTGAAGATCCAGATCAAAATAAAAATTGTGCATCTATCAAGCGGATACCACACGTTGAGTTTTGCACAAGTGTACCTGCTACAAAAAGATATTTATTATGCAGAAGTGTTCACTGCTTTTTAATGCTTGTTGCACATTGACAAATTTCATCAGAATTATTCTGGTCTAGCTTTGTTAATCATTGCAAACTACATAAAATACTTGCTTTACGGGGTGCAGCATATAACTTATATCATAAGTGACTATAAAAATGAAACGAGTGTTGTATAGGCAGTCGTGTGTCATTCCTTCTACTAAAACCATTAAATTTGTACAACACAGAGTACATCACCTCTTTTACTTTACAGTTTTACATAAGTTCTTAATGAAACAGTGGCAAAATCATGATGATAAAATTCTGCTCACTTCTTATATTTAAAAATGACAAAACTGACATGATGTTAACAAGGTATGAGCAAATTTAAAAGCATAGTTAAGGGTTTCATATCACAATTTATCTGAATGTCCAGAAGCATTGTGTTCTTGTAGAAAAATATATAATAAATCCGTTGGCTTTTACATTTAATTTAAAAGATAGGACTCTTCCCAGACTATTTTACTTTGCCTATGTTATTATTTACCAATATAATTGCCAATTGTAAAAGATTTTTTATTTTCAGTGGAATTAAAGATAATCATCATTGCTCCATCTCAACATCTATTTCTCTAAAATTAATGCCAATATTTGCCTGTTTTTAGTACAACATTGCAGTTCGATCCAAAGATTTTTTACTATGGGGCGTAACCACAATAAACATTGCATGGTTTAAGAGCTTGTATGAAAAAGTTTTTAAACTTTCTGCAAATATTTTGTTTGTGTATGATATGTCTGGATGCACTATGAATATATTCAGCACTATATATTCTCATGACAAAATAATCTCTGGTAATCAGGCAGTAAAGAATAGCAAGAGTTCTAAAGCAGCTATGGAAAGGACTTGAATTATTTGTCTCACAATATAGTTATGCAGCATTAGCACCTCTGTGTGGCTAAACAATAATTAATTATTTCTGATTAATGGTTTTCACTGGATTGTGACTCCACTTCTTATGTATTCTATTTAAAGTACGAGGAGCAAAATACTAAAAGTTATTCAAAAACTGGTTCTACCTGTAATGACAGCTCTGAATTTAAAGAATATCACACATTGCAGCTGCCAAAGTACCACTCATTTATAGATTTCCCTGTAAAATTAAAGCAGAATAACAAAAATCTGTATGTTAAGAATCCAAGGGGAAAATACCTATCTGTAAGGAAGTGACATAAGGATCTACAGAGGTTTTCGTTCAACGCAAGGAGTGTGAGATGGAATGGTTGCTCCTGAGATGCTCTAATGCAGTACAACTGCAGCCACAACTGAGAGTATCAGGGGCAGCAGAGAACTGACAGAAGCTGGAGCACCGGCCACAGAGATCCGCTCCAGGACTTGCGTGTCTGAAAGACAAAATTCAAGTGAACGGCAAATCACTTCAAAGCCATGGCCACAAAAAAAAAGAAACTTACTTCCCTTGTTGTTCTAAGCTAAATATCTCCAGATAATTTTAATTGGTCAAGCAAGAACAGACTAGATACCAAGCTACAGTACATACAGGGAATAATGGCAATTTACCTGTCTGTGTCTGTTGTAAGACAAAAGGGCCAATGGACATGGAAGAAGTGTCCTGGAATTCAACAGACCTCTGAACTCGTTGCTGATTCCCAGGATAGCAGGACTGTAAATGACATATGAAAAATAAACCTTCTGTGATTTTCGTTTGGTCCACAAGTTATGGGTATGCTCATATTCCTTCATTGAAGTTAATGATTTTTGAATAACTCTGTCATACATACCTGCTACACTTGAGAAAAAAAAATTTCAAATTTTTTTTAACTTTTACGATGTAGATTTTTTAAAAGTAATTTTCAGCCTGAATTGCATTCTTGGTGAAAGGTCTAACAACAGGACCTGTAAACTGGAATCTCAGTCAAGACTGCAGTTTCTCATCCACTGCCCACCTACTGGGACCCTCTGGCCAAATCTGACACCTACTATAATTCAAAAAGGACGTGTCGATTTGGACTCACCGTAGAGCAGTTGTTCCCGCTGAGCACACACAAGTGAATCTGGCAATGCAGGAAAATGGTGGTGGTGGTGTTTGATGTGAATGTGAACATCTTGAATGAGAAACGGCTACTGGTGGACACGCCATTCTGCAGAATCTCCACAGTCCCGTCAGCAGGATTGGGGCACCTGTCAGTCAGAAAAACATTAGGGATTGTCTTCAGACTTGAACACTTTTGGCTTCATTAATGAATCACAGTGACTATCTCTGCATGCAACATATTCATGGTAAACTGAACGGCTACTGAAGGCATATGGAAGGTTACTGAAGCTGTGATTAACATCTTAACTGCTTCTTACTTAAGACAATGCGCCCGGAACTTCTTCATTTTGTGTGAGACGTGACAAATTTATATTGTATTCCTTAGACCAAACCATTGTTTATGTGGGTATGAATGGGCAGATGTTCCATTGAGTCAAGTCCAACTCATAGCAAACATTTACTGTGTTTCTAAGATGAGGGAGGAACAGAGGCCATACACCAGTGCCTTATTCTGTCCTTGTTGGTGGGTCCAAACAGAGAGAGAAATACGCATACTCCACACAGCCTGAGCTGGACTTGAACCCCATATCTATCGAGCAGCTGAGGAAATGTAGCTTCCAGCACAACGCTCATGTCTACTGTGTGTGTGCTGTGATCTACATGCACCTTTTTACATCATGTATATGATTTCAAGAGAGCTGTTTGTAGGATTCCACCCTCAGCCGTATCGGCACTTTGTGAATGTAGGCATTACTCTAAGAGTCAGAGAGTCCCCAATATTTAACATTCCCAGTCAGACAAAAGCCACTTAATTCTCCCCATCATGTTTCTCAACAGACATCCAGTGATACTAAGAAGAAGATTTATAGGGAAACGTAAATAGAAGGCTGAAGATATTACTTCATTCTGTAAATCTCTTACAGATCACCAGTGTTATTTCTCTCAATCTAACAGCAGCAGTGATTTAAGGAAAGTATTCATTAAACATTCGCCAAACAACAACGGTGGAAAGAGTATATCAGTCATGAAAATTGTCCGTTGGTCGGCTGATCGTTGCAGTAGTCTAGAGCCAAGGTCCAAGACTGAGGGGGTGGGATGGAACATCGGTCAATTGCAGATTATTAATGAAAAAATCAGCTTCTTCAAACAGAACATGCACATCAGATAATATAAAATTGGTCAAGAGGTCTAGAACACTTACTCCTGCACAATAAGGTCCCAGCGTACACTGCTTAGAGGGTCATTAATGGGTGTGGCCCAGCAGGAGTCAATCACTGTGGCAATTTGCCCGTCGTCCAGTCCCTCAACTTCTACAGCCACGTACACCTGCTGGTTGATAGGCACCTCCATTGTAGAACCTGTGAAGGGCTGCTGGAACTGTGCATCAAGATAAGGAATCATCCTCGTTTGGTAGTGGTTAATGCCTGCTGGTAGATTCTTCCCCAGAATGCTGTTGAGGTCATTAAAAAATAAAAAGTAAATGATCTATAGCCAAGATGTCTAATTTCAATGCACATTTAAATTTGTGTTTATATTGTGTTTGTATTTGACCGTAAGCTTGCATTGTGACTTGAGTTGGTGTTAAAGGGCTGGCATTTGTCCTGTTCGATTGTTCCCAATGCCCCTCCCTGCCTTATCAAAGTAATGACAACGAGCTGCTGAAAATGGAAAGGTGATGACTAAAGGATTTTAAGCAGCTGGTCTGAGGACTGAGGGAGAGACTTTATGGGATGTTGATAAGGAGCCTGAAAAGTGCTCTGGAGCTCCCCAGGGTTTGAGTGACTCTGCCCATTTGATCTGTTATTCTTCTTTGCCTGTTTTTGGTCTCCTTTAGAAGGACCTTGTCATCAGTTTTGTTGGTTTCCTGCTCCAAATAAAGCTGATTTTGTGTGTGACCCTGAATATGTGCTTGATTCTACATGTTCTTTTCTCTCAATTCACACTAGTTTGTATTGGTTTTCTTGTACCAGGCATTCATTACCATACATATTTGACTGCCTTTGTTGATTCTGGACTAATTTCCCCTGGGCTCAACTCACCTCTGCAGTGGATGGATGCCAGTGGACATAGACAGGGACTGAGACAGTAAATATGCACAGCTGAAAGTGACACTGAGAATTTTCGCCCGTCCAATGATAGCTCCCTGTGGGAAGGTCTCTCCATGGATGGTGTTCTGATAGATGAGGTGAGTGCCATTGCTCTGTAGAGGAGAAAATATGGGGCAAAAAGAAGGTGTAACATTGTTTTTGGACTAGTGGTGGACAAAGCTGTTCATTATGGCAGTTACTGGTAGTGAACAACTTCACAAATGAAGTTACAACCACCTGTAAAATTTACTGTAGTACAGCAATGAGAGAAGGAATTTTTCAGTTTTTCTGGAATGCACATTATTGTTATTCCTTCTCATGACATACCGTGAGAGTTGTCCCACAGATGTGATCATCACTGTCGAAGTGAAACTCCACCCTGCCATCGCGCACTGTTCCAGTGCAGTTGGGGTCATTCAGGTGTAATGAATTGGATGGGAAGCCACTTTGAAACAACTGACAGCGAGACAAGGAAATGGTGGCTGAACTGCCGTTACAAATTTCCTTGGAATCTGTGAATGACACCAGTAACCGTGATGTCAAAGGCCAGTGGCAGAGAATATCAGATGAAGAACCATTGATCATTCTGAAATCACCATCATGGACACTTACATTTATTTGTTTAACTGACACTTCTCTGTAAAGCAGCATACAGTGTTCATTATACATGATCATTTACCTTTCTCTAAAGTAATTTTACTGGAGCAACGGAGGGTAAGGACCTTGCTCAAGGGTCCTACAGCTGGAAGTGAGATTCAAACCTGTGACCTTTAGATCTAAAGGCAGTAGCTCTAAGCACTACACTACCAGGCGCCCCTTGACATATAACATGACATGGAGAATTTAATCTTGATGTATGGCTGACATGCCCTTAAAACAATGACCAAAATCAAAGTTGTAAATATGCAATTATGAAGTTAATTTCGTGATACTTAACAATAATATTGTGAAAATGAAATAGACCCACATATATAGAAACAATTAATTTTCACTTTGAGAACCATTATTTTCATACCAAAATATTCAGCATCAGTGTTGTTCTGTTCCCCACTGCAGAGACAGCCATAGACACCATTCCTCTCTCCACACCACTCACTAGCTGTGCACTCCAGCTCATCACAAGGGTCTGTCAGCCCTGTAGAAGAAAGAAGAGCCAAATAAGGTGGCAGTACAGTAGCTCAGCCGAAGGAACATAAAATCTCTGCAAAGATTAACGTCACAAGAAAGGTCTTTGCAGGCCTCCCTATTTCCACCCCGACCATAGAAGAAACAGCGGGCAAGAAAATGAATGGATTAAAGGACTTTGCATGATTGTAACTGAAGGTTGGCAGGGAGGGTAGTGCAAAAAGAAAAGTTATGTTTCTTTTAAAAAGTTATTCAATTAAAATCAAGAATTTACTCTCAGTAGAAAAGTAAAGTGTCAGATTAAAAAAAATTCAATCATTTTACTGTAATGAGTGATGGTAAAGACAATGGAAGAAGACTATCCTCTCGTGACATATGGTGCTGAAAAGGATGCTAAAAATTCCTTGGATGGAACAAGTTAGAAATTATGACGTAGTTAAAAGAATAGATTTACTAAAAATCAACCTCCTCATGAGACTAGCAGAGAGAAAAAACAAAGTCCTGCTTCTACATAACGAGGGTAAAGGAAAGTGACTTAGTTTTGCTCCAGGTCTTGCAAGACAAACTGGAAGGAAGAAGGATAGGGGATAAACGGAAAGTACAAGTTTTGGACAACATCTCACAGCAGACAGACTACAGGGATCAAGCAAAACTTTTTCAGCATTTCAAAGAGACAGACAGACTAGGAAGCAGACAATTTACAGCCTCCGTATGGAATGAATAAATGGAAAAAAGCAGGATTGTGCTGTTTCAGAAGTGTCGGTAACAGAGTAAATGTAACACATTGCTCCCCGCATCTGATGATGGGATATTGCTAAAATGGAGATTTTACCAGTTTTTCCAGCATTTTTTTGTGTGGCTCACTGGTTTCATGATCTGGGAGTTCATTGTACATTGCTGATCATTCAGAGTTTGATGTTTTGAATCGTTAGAATTGAGAACAGTGATAAATTTGTTTATCTAGCAGTTTGTTACGGAGACCCAGAAACATTCCGTGGGCCAGATGGGGCAATGGGTTTGGCCAGATCCTACTCTCTTGTGGGTCTGGGGTTCAAGCCCTGCTTGGGATGCTTTGTGATGGACTGGCATCCTGTTGTGGGTGTGTCTCCAGTCTTGTGCCTTCTACTTCTGGATTGGGTTCCAGTTTGCCTTGGGACAAACAGCTTTAGCCAAAGAGTGTTTGCTTATTGATTTACTTCTAGCACTAATGTGCTTTCATTAAATATCAGTCAGAGTCCCTTAAGTTTTCGTCACCCATTGGAATTTTCATTAACATAAACATTCACTCACCTGTGGTTGAAGGTGTGGTGGTGGTGGGCGTCTCGGTAGAGGTCTCTGAAGTGGTTGTTGTGGGCTCGGCAGTGGTCTCCGAAGTGGTTGTAGGCTCAGTAGTGGTCTCCGAAGTGGTTGTTGCAGGCTCGGTAGTGGTGTCCGAAGTGGTTGTTGTGGGCTCGGTAGTGGCCTCCGAAGTGGTTGTTGTGGGCTCGGTAGTGGTCTCCGAAGTGGTTGTTGTGGACTCAGTAGTGGTCTCCGAAGTGGTTGTAGGCTCGGTAGTGGTCTCCGAAGTGGTTGTAGGTGTGGTGGTGGTTGGAGGCTCGGTAGTGGTCTCCGAAGTGGTTGTTGTGGGCTCGGTAGTGGTCTCCGAAGTGGTTGTAGGCTCGGTAGTGGTCTCCGAAGTGGTTGTTGCAGGCTCGGTAGTGGTCTCCGAAGTGGTTGTAGGTGTGGTGGTGGTTGGAGGCTCGGTAGTGGTCTCCGAAGTGGTTGTAGGTGTGGTGGTGGTTGGAGGCTCGGTAGTGGTCTCCGAAGTGGTTGTTGCAGGCTCGGTAGTGGTCTCCGAAGTGGTTGTTGTGGGCTCAGTAGTGGTCTCCGAAGTGGTTGTAGGCTCGGTAGTGGTCTCCGAAGTGGTTGTTGCAGGCTCGGTAGTGGTCTCCGAAGTGGTTGTAGGCTCAGTAGTGGTCTCCGAAGTGGTTGTTGTGGGCTCAGTAGTGGTCTCCGAAGTGGTTGTAGGCTCGGTAGTGGTCTCCAAAGTGGTTGTTGTGGGCTCAGTAGTGGTCTCCGAAGTGGTTGTTGTGGGCTCGGCAGTGGTCTCCGAAGTGGTTGTAGGCTCGGTAGTGGTCTCCGAAGTGGTTGTTGTGGGCTCAGTAGTGGTCTCCGAAGTGGTTGTGGGCTCGGTAGTGGTCTCCGAAGTGGTTGTTGTGGGCTCGGTAGTGGTCTCCGAAGTGGTTGTTGTGGACTCAGTAGTGGTCTCCGAAGTGGTTGTAGGCTCGGTAGTGGTCTCCGAAGTGGTTGTAGGCTCAGTAGTGGTCTCCGAAGTGGTTGTTGTGGGCTCAGTAGTGGTCTCCGAAGTGCTTGTAGGCTCGGTAGTGGTCTCCGAAGTGGTTGTTGCAGGCTCGGTAGTGGTCTCCGAAGTGGTTGTAGGTGTGGTGGTGGTTGGAGGCTCGGTAGTGGTCTCCGAAGTGGTTGTTGTGGGCTCGGTAGTGGTCTCCGAAGTGGTTGTTGTAGGCTCAGTAGTGGTCTCCGAAGTGGTTGTTGTGGGCTCGGTAATGGTCTCCGAAGTGGTTGTTGCAGGCTCAGTAGTGGTCTCCGAAGTGGTTGTAGGTGTGGTGGTGGTTGGAGGCTCGGTAGTGGTCTCCGAAGTGGTTGTTGTGGGCTCGGTAGTGGTCTCCGAAGTGGTTGTTGTAGGCTCAGTAGTGGTCTCCGAAGTGGTTGTTGTGGGCTCAGGAGTGGTCTCCGAAGTGGTTGTAGGTGTGGTGGTGGTTGGAGGCTCGGTAGTGGTCTCCGAAGTGGTTGTTGCAGGCTCGGTAGTGGTCTCCGAAGTGGTTGTAGGTGTGGTGGTGGTTGGAGGCTCGGTAGTGGTCTCCGAAGTGGTTGTTGCAGGCTCGGTAGTGGTCTCCGAAGTGGTTGTTGTGGGCTCAGTAGTGGTCTCCGAAGTGGTTGTTGTGGGCTCAGTAGTGGTCTCCGAAGTGGTTGTTGTGGGCTCGGCAGTGGTCTCCGAAGTGGTTGTAGGCTCGGTAGTGGTCTCCGAAGTGGTTGTTGTGGGCTCAGTAGTGGTCTCCGAAGTGGTTGTGGGCTCGGTAGTGGTCTCCGAAGTGGTTGTTGTGGGCTCGGTAGTGGTCTCCGAAGTGGTTGTTGTGGACTCAGTAGTGGTCTCCGAAGTGGTTGTAGGCTCGGTAGTGGTCTCCGAAGTGGTTGTAGGCTCAGTAGTGGTCTCCGAAGTGGTTGTTGTGGGCTCAGTAGTGGTCTCCGAAGTGCTTGTAGGCTCGGTAGTGGTCTCCGAAGTGGTTGTTGCAGGCTCGGTAGTGGTCTCCGAAGTGGTTGTAGGTGTGGTGGTGGTTGGAGGCTCGGTAGTGGTCTCCGAAGTGGTTGTTGTGGGCTCGGTAGTGGTCTCCGAAGTGGTTGTTGTAGGCTCAGTAGTGGTCTCCGAAGTGGTTGTTGTGGGCTCGGTAGTGGTCTCCGAAGTGGTTGTTGCAGGCTCAGTAGTGGTCTCCGAAGTGGTTGTAGGTGTGGTGGTGGTTGGAGGCTCGGTAGTGGTCTCCGAAGTGGTTGTTGTGGGCTCGGTAGTGGTCTCCGAAGTGGTTGTTGTAGGCTCAGTAGTGGTCTCCGAAGTGGTTGTTGTGGGCTCAGGAGTGGTCTCCGAAGTGGTTGTAGGTGTGGTGGTGGTTGGAGGCTCGGTAGTGGTCTCCGAAGTGGTTGTTGCAGGCTCGGTAGTGGTCTCCGAAGTGGTTGTAGGTGTGGTGGTGGTTGGAGGCTCGGTAGTGGTCTCCGAAGTGGTTGTTGCAGGCTCGGTAGTGGTCTCCGAAGTGGTTGTTGTGGGCTCAGTAGTGGTCTCCGAAGTGGTTGTTGTGGGCTCAGTAGTGGTCTCCGAAGTGGTTGTAGGTGTGGTAGTGGTCTCTGAAGTGGTTGTTGTGGGCTCAGTAGTGGTCTCCGAAGTGGTTGTAGGCTCGGTAGTGGTCTCCGAAGTGGTTGTAGGTGTGGTGGTGGTTGGAGGCTCGGTAGTGGTCTCCGAAGTGGTTGTAGGTGTGGTAGTGGTCTCTGAAGTGGTTGTTGTGGGCTCAGTAGTGGTCTCCGAAGTGGTTGTAGGCTCGGTAGTGGTCTCCGAAGTGGTTGTTGCAGGCTCGGTAGTGGTCTCCGAAGTGGTTGTAGGTGTGGTGGTGGTTGGAGGCTCGGTAGTGGTCTCCGAAGTGGTTGTTGCAGGCTCGGTAGTGGTCTCCGAAATGGTTGTTGTGGGCTCAGTAGTGGTCTCCGAAGTGGGTGTTGTGGGCTCAGTAGTGGTCTCCGAAGTGGTTGTAGGTGTGGTAGTGGTCTCTGAAGTGGTTGTTGTGGGCTCAGTAGTGGTCTCCGAAGTGGTTGTAGGCTCGGTAGTGGTCTCCGAAGTGGTTGTTGCAGGCTCGGTAGTGGTCTCCGAAGTGGTTGTAGGTGTGGTGGTGGTTGGAGGCTCGGTAGTGGTCTCCGAAGTGGTTGTTGTGGGCTCAGTAGTGGTCTCCGAAGTGGTTGTAGGCTCGGTAGTGGTCTCCGAAGTGGTTGTTGCAGGCTCGGTAGTGGTCTCCGAAGTGGTTGTAGGCTCGGTAGTGGTCTCCGAAGTGGTTGTAGGCTCAGTAGTGGTCTCCGAAGTGGTTGTAGGTGTGGTGGTGGTTGGGGGCTCAGTTGTGGTACTTGTAGTGGTTGTAGATCTGGTGGTCGTGCGGGGCGTTGTAGTGGTACTTGCAGTGGTTGTTGATCTGGTGGTTGTGTGGGGCGTTGTAGTGGTACTTGCAGTGGTTGTAGATCTGGTGGTCGTGCGGGGCGTTGTAGTGGTACTTGCAGTGGTTGTTGATCTGGTGGTTGTGCGGGGCGTTGTAGTGGTACTTGCAGTGGTTGTAGATCTGGTGGTCGTGCGGGGCGTTGTAGTGGTACTTGCAGTGGTTGTTGATCTGGTGGTTGTGCGGGGCGTAGAAGTGGTACTCGCAGTGGTTGTAGATGTGGTGGTCGTGCGGGGCGTAGTAGTGGTCCTCGCAGTGGTTGTAGATGTGGTGGTCGTGGGGGGCGTAGTAGTGGTCCTCGCAGTGGTTGTAGATGTGGTGGTCGTGCGGGGCGTAGTAGTGGTCCTCGCAGTGGTTGTAGATGTGGTGGTCGTGGGGGGCGTAGTAGTGGTCCTCGCAGTGGTTGTAGATGTGGTGGTCGTGCGGGGCGTAGTAGTGGTCCTCGCAGTGGTTGTAGATCCGGTGGTCGTGCGTGGCGTGGTAGTGGTACTCGCAGTGGTTATAGATCTGGTTGTTGTCTGGAGCGCAGTAGTGGTACTTGCAGTGGTTGTAGATGTGCTGGTCACTGTAGTGTATAATGAATTTTTTTTCAGTCGTAACTTGCTTTTGCATGTTTTCATTTGTTCAGAACTCAAATCACATGCATGTTATGGAGAAACTGGTGTACAACTGGCTACTAACATTGAGACTAAAAGCAAGCCTGAATATATCCTGAACTGCCTTTTTTAATCACATATCAGGTAAGTGAAAAAGGCTGGCTGCAGTGTATATAAAACCCTCTTCTCTTTCTATGTGTTTATACAGACTATTTACATGTAAAGCTTGTACATTCAGATCAGTATAAATTAACATATTTCTTTTCTTTTAAATATGTGCTGTTTTCCTTCACCTAATGTACTAATATACTTAACAGAGTTTATCAATAAAGGAAGAAGATTCTAATGGGAATGACAGCAGGAAATAACTATTTTATGAAAGTATTAGCATTTTTCCATGATTTCCTGAGCAAACAGGCACATTACCTGATGCACTGTGTGGGTGTTTGTGTGTGTGTTTCTGTGTGTGTGTTAAACTCAACACCAGTCTCTCACCAGTGATGTGGACATCTCAGAATAAACTTAATAAGTTTAAACACACACACACACACACACACACACACACACACACACTTTCAGAACCGCTTGTCCCACAAGGGGTTGCGGGGAACCGGAGCCGACCCGGCAACACAGGGCGTGAGGCCAGAGGGGGAGGGGACACACCCAGGACGGGACGCCAGTCCGTTGCAAGGCACCCCAAGCGGGACTCGAACCTCAGACCCACCGGAGAGCAGGACCCGGTCCAACCCACTGCACCACCGCACCCCCATTTAAGTTTAAACAGTTTTAAAAAATAATAAAACATCAATATAATGGAGGTGCAGTGACGCAGAGGGTTGGACTGGGTCCTGCTGTCGGGTGGGTGTGGGAGTCGAGTCCCACTCGGCGTGCCTTATGATGGACTCGCATCCTGTCCTCGGTGTGTCCTCTCCCCTTCAGCCCTACGCCCTTTGTTGCTGGATTAGGCTCTGGCTCCCCACGACCCCATATGATAAACTCAACTTAATTAGAAAAGAACTTAAAAATTGTGCTCTTGTCTTGTGGTTCCTAGAATCATCACTGTCATTCACGCCACTAATGATGACCCTGACTGGCATTGATAAACAAATTCAGAATTTTTTTTAGTTAATGTACTGCAATTCCAGTGGTAGGTTTGCTATAAATGCAGTTACCAAGAGTATAACAGAACGGAAACACCCTTTAATCCACATCTTTAATACCCCTCGTGATGTGTCACAGCCTGGTTCTCTCCTTCCCTGGATTATTTTCTTTAATAAGTGATCATCAAGGTGAAATTTCACTTTCACTACAACTTTCAGCATCCCCTTTTCAACCCTAAATGCAATGTCTCATGCAGTACATACAGTATATTATCACAGTATATTATTATTTACTATACTGATTAAATGATTTAAATAAAATGGTTTACCATTCTGGGCCTTGATCTCCTTACCTAGTAAAACATGAAAATGAAAGTAAGGATATTAAAAAAAACATTCTGCAAAAACACCCATTGCTAAAATTCTTTGCGTGCACCAAACCTACAAGTGAAAATACAAATTGTCATATAATATGCAAAATTTTTTATTAATTCAGAATCTGAATACAGTGCCCACCTAGCATTTCTGAATTTGCACACAGCTATTTTTAAGCATTTTGTCTCAGGTATTGTATTAAAAACATCTATTCTACTTAACAGAACAGGTATTCTGTTAAAAGTATAACAAGATTTCTAAGATTCAGTAGTGCTAAAGATGTAAAGTACACACATTATTACTAGACAAGACACGGTGTGAATCAGACTTATGGTATGTAAGTACGAAGAGTAATTCTGTACGATAAACCTGTAGAGTAAGATTTCATCTGAGCTCACTGTGAACCTTTAGTGTACAAAGTGTGATCACAAAGTTCTGAGACGTCTGCAGAAATATGTTTTTCTGCCAAAAAATCACAATGAAGCTGAAGGAGATGATCTTTGATGATATTCCGAGCATAGATAATAACCAGAAGAAAGATGTCAGTCAAATCACAGCTTTAGACTGTCAGCACTTCCCAAAAAAATTACAGGAACACTGGGAAAAATGCATATCATCTGGGGAAGATTACTCGGATGGGGACACTAGGGAAATTATATTTATACAGTAATTGAAATAAGAGATCATTGAACTTTTTGAACACACTTGTCCATCTCTACTGTCAGACTGAATTGAAAGCTTCTATTTCATGAACCATTGTACCTTTGCCCTTATAAGTATATCAGATATCTGCTACTTAATTCAAACAGAAGTGAATTTCATAGATGTCGATAGACTTACAGAGGAGGAGCAGCTGCAGCACACACAGATTTACCAGGAAACCCATAGTGCTTCACGGGGGGTCTAGTGTGGTGAAAGGCAACAACAGGCATCTTCAAATTCATTCATTCATTCACATATGTTTAAAAAAAAAAGATTCTACACTTGAAAAATATTGCTACTTTTTTACCTTTCAAATAACACAAATTGTGCTCCTGCTCAAATGCAGACTGATGCAGCTAATCTTTAGCTGAACAACATTATGTTTACATACACACACTTTTGGAACTGCTTGTCCCATAGGGGGAACCGGAGCCTAACCCGGCAACTCAGAGCGTAAGGCTGGAGGTAGAGGGAACACACGCAGGACGGGACACCAGTCCGTCATAAGGCACCCAAAGTGGGACTTGAACCCCAGACCCACCAGAGAGCAGGACCTGGTCCAACCCACTGCGCCACCATACCCCCTAGTTCCAGAAATATTTCAGTTAATACCAATACCATAGTCGATTAAGAAATAAATAAATAAATAAAATAATTGGTGCCTCCTTTCATAACAAATCGATATATGATATATTGTCACACCCCCGGGAACGAGCCAGGCAGCTGCACCTCCGTCCACTCAGGAAGACCGGGAATAAAATGGCTCCGCGTCCACACTCGGGCGCAGATTCTTGGAATCGCCTTGTGCTTTGCAGTCTCAGCGCTCTTACCATTAGTGCCTTGCCTGTTTCCTGTTCCTCACCTTTACTTCTTCTCCTCAACAACAACTCAGACTACCTGGTTTATAATGTTCGCACCTCTCAGGCCTTCGCCTGTCCCCGACCTTGATTTCGCCTTGTCCCTGGAACCTGGTTGATTGAGTAAAGCTCACCCACACTTGGGTCCTCCACTTACCTGTCTCCAGTGTTCGTCCCTGACATATAATCCAAAATAAATTCCTTCCTTACCTGGAAGCTCCACGTGACTATGAAAAATAGGTGTTGGTAGTGCCATTTATAGTCTTCTGTAGGGGTTGGTTCTGGTGTGAAAAAAAAGAAAACTATTTCCTCGTCCATTTACGTAAACAGGAAGTAAAAGAAAATCCTTAGGAATCACTGTCTGAAAAAATTAATGTCTTAATTAAGTACATTTATTAAAGTTGTTTTCTCACATGGACACTGAAAATATTTGTGATGAAAAACAATAATATACATGAAGTTTATCACAATGGGCACTGAAACTGTAATTTGGTCATTGTTTTCCATTGAAGAGCTCCAGGGTACAGCAGTTGTCTTTGACCCAAAGGTTGCAGGTTTGAACCCTCTGGCTGTAGTATCCCTGAGCAAAGTACTTGCCCTAGAATTGTTCCAGAAACATTACCCAGTTGTATAAATGGGGGAAAAAGCTATAGGTAGACTAACATTGTAAATCACTTTGGAGAAAAGTGTCAGCTAAACACAAATTTTAATTGTGTTTAATTTAACACCTGGAGAAAAAAAAAAAAAAAAAACAGACTGACATTAACCTGAAAAAGATATTTATATTTTTCCTTTTTGAATCATAGATAGGTGTATGTTACATTTATCTTGCAAAATAATTCTCTTCTGGGGAACATCCTCAAAATAAAATTCCTTGCCAACTGGTTAGACCTGATTGTAAGGATTCCTCCAGCTCCGTCAACCACTTTGTTCAGTCATTAGAACAAGTTGCGATAGTCAATTTTCCGTAAGCTCCCGCCTTTTACGAAAAGTGTCTGAGTGCTTGCGGGGCAACTGGATTCCTGTATGCGGGAAACCTTTTGTTTGTTTCCATTGTTATCATGATCCTGTCAGAACAATTAACTCTGGTGGTAAAAGCTATCAGCACATCTACACCTGCATGGTGTCCAGCTTCACATGCGCCTCCTACAATTACAGCCATCAAAGGTATTAAGGCACAAATTACAAAGCCTGCTTGGATCTTTAATTTCAGTTCTGGCTCTGATGTGGTGGAATGACCTCCCAACCTCACTCAGAACTGCTGAATCTCTGTCCACATTTAAAAAGGGTTTTAACACTCACCTTTTCCAGACTCATTTCTCCCATGATCTCATGTTCACGTAATGTGTAAATGTTCATGCTCTCTAACTTTCCGATCATAACTGTTGAACAACGAATAAAACTTCACACAGCGACTTGTGTAATAAAATGTAAATGTTACAAAAAAATGCTAATTATTAGGAATGCCATTTGGTTTCTGTAGCGATGAAGTTTGTACGGGGTGGGGTTGCGAGCCCCACGTCCAACCTTCCACCTTTCACAGCCGGGCTTGAAATCGGGCTTGGGACCATCCTTGGTGAAGTCGATGGCCCTATGCTCTGACTGGAGCAAAGAGGATTAAAGATGCAATAAGGAATTGTCAGTATTCAGATACAGTTTTATGCAGCTACTCGTCTGATGAACATTGGTTCAAATGGTGGAAAATAAGAAACTAACTGTACTTTAGAATCACACATCTGCCTCTCTCTTTCTGGAAATATAATGAACATATTGTATTTTCTATTAAATGTACGTAGCTTTGGAGAAAAGTGTCTGCTAAATGAATACATGTAAATGCACACACACACCTCTTCTGAAACCACTTGTCCCATAGAGGGTCGCGGGAAACTGGAGCCCAACCTGGCAACACAGGGCGTAAACCTGGAGGTGTTGGGGACACACCCAGGACGGGACGCCAGTCCGTCTCAAGGCACCCCAAGCGGGACTTGAACCCCAGACCCACTGGAGAGAGAAAGCAATAATGAAGTATATAAAGATCCCACTGTGGTTTGGAGTTGACGAATCTACTTCCACGATGAACGGTACTGACGGGTCAGGATGCTTGAGTACTGGGGCAGTTATGAACTGCCGCTTGAGATCCTGGAAAGCCTCATCGGCTTCCTTGGACCAGGAGAGTTGGGCTGTTTGCCCTTGAGCAATGAGGTGAGGGGTGCTGCAATACTGCTGAACCCATGAACGAATCGCCAGTAAAAGTTAGAAAACCCCAAGAAACGTTGAAGGACCTCCGCCGTGGTCAGACGGGGCCAATCCAGCACTGCCTGGACCTTACTTGGATCCATCTCTACCCTGTCGGGACCAAGGACGAAGCCCAGGAAGGAGACCCGCTCCCGATGAAATAAACATTTCTCTCCCTTGACAAATAGGCCGTTGGCTAAGAGATGACTGAGCACTTGTCTTACATGAGTGACATGTTCAGCCATCGATGGCGAGAACACCAAGATGTCATCCAAATTTACTAGAACACAGTTGTTGACTAAATCCCCCAACACGTGATTAACAAATGCCTGGAAAACTGAGGAGGTATTGGCTAATCCAAAAGGCATGACCAGGTACTCATAGTGGCCTAGGGCAATACTAAAGACGGTTTTCCACTCATCCCCCTCTCTTATCTGGATGAGGTTATAAGCACTGTGGAGGTCTATCTTGGTAAAAACCCGTGTGGCGAGTAACTGATCAAGCGTGGCCGTGATCAGAGGCAGGGGATGTGGATATTTAACAGTGATCTCGTTGAGATCTCTGTAATCTATACACGGGCCAAGACCCCCGTCTTTCTTTTCCACAAAAAAAAGAACCCGGCAGAGGCTGGTGACGTGGACAGTCTAATAATGCCTAAGGCCAGAGCCTCTGTCACGTATGCCTCCATAGCCTTCTGCTCGGACAGCAACAGCGTGTAAACTCGACCCCTGGAAGGGGTAGTTCCAGGCACGAGGTCAAGAGCACAGTCCAATGGGTGTTACGGTGGTAGGGCAGATGCCTGGGATTTACTAAACACCTTGGCAAGGACTGCATAGTGCTCTGGCACTGTCAGAGGCGGCGTGGACTCAGGGCTCTCAATCGATGTGGCTCGGCAAGGCAAAGCAAGACATGAGGAGATACACTGCTTTCCTCACGATACTAGCTACCCGGAACTCCATGAAAACACCGGGTCGTGCGCGGACAGCCAGGTGTAACCCAAAATCACTGGGATGTCAGGGGTCCTAATAAGAAAAAAGGAGATGGTCTCCATATGACATGCCCCTGTCTGGAGATCGATCTCCACCGTTTTTGTGTCCACTACCCTGGTCCCTAGTGGTTGACCATCCAGCACTTTCACCCATAACATGACCTCACAGCGCCGCGTGGGAATGCCGTGGGCTTCCACAAAGGCGACATCCATAAAACAGCTAGCCGCTCCCGAGTCTACGAGTGCGTGTGTAACAACCTGAGATGACTCCCACATTAGGAGAATAGGAAATGTGAGTTGAGGGACTGACTGGAGGGTGTTTACTCACCTGGGGTTGTCTAGCTTGCGATCCCTTTGCCACAGATCACTTTGGGCAGGCAGGTAGGTAATGCCCGGCTCCTCCACACTAAAGGCACAGGCCCTCTTGGAAACGTCGCTGCCTTTCAACAGGAGCCAGGTGTACTCTTCCGACGCGTAAGGGTGCGGGATTTATTCTGCTGGTTGGTGGAGGCAGTGGCGAGTGCTCACTGGCCAGACGGTGCAGGGTGATCGCCCATTGTATGTACCGATCCAGCTCCTGTTCCTCAGAACATCCACAGATGGAGAGTTGGCGACATCTGGTGGCGATACCTGGAGCTGCAAGGAGGCTTGCGTATTTATGGGCTCTGGTTGCAATACCGGGTTTAGAATGCGCCGCAGCGCGTCCAGATCATTTTGCAGACGTTCAGCCACTGCTGGGTCCATGTGTTCTAAGGCGGAATCTTCTGTCAAACGAAACATAGGGGCCTGGGATGGCTGGACCCAAGTGCAGCATCGTTCGTCCGGAAACGAGGAATGAGGCGAGTTCTTGGAGTCGGGGACAGGCGAAGGGTCGGTCGATTGGCGGTCAGGGTCAGAGCGAAGATCCATGGATAAGGTCAGGGGACTTAGCGAAGGGTCGATCGAACGGCGAACAGGACAGGAACGAAGATCCATGGACGTGGTCGGGAAACAAAGCGAAGAGTCAATAACCGGAGAACGTGAACGAAGAGCTAGCATCTGCCGTGATGGGTGGAGAGGCAGTGGATGGGTGTCGTTCACAAGCCTGATGGCCTGTGGGTAAAAACAGTTTTTCAACCTTGAGGTTCTGGCTCTAACACTCCTGTAGCGTCTGCCTGATGGTAAGGGTGTGAAAAGGCTGTGCTGGGGATGACTGTTGTCCTTGATGATGTTAGTGGCTCTCCTGATGGTTCTGGCCTGGTACAGGCTCTCCAGTGATGGTCAGGGTGTTCCAGCGATGGTTTGAGCAGCTTTCACCACTCGCTGTAGCACCTTACGATCCCGTACTGTGCAGCTTCCAAAGCACACTGTGATAGAGCTGCACACCTATAGACACTTCTGAGGATTCAG
Source organism: Scleropages formosus (assembly GCF_900964775.1). NCBI lineage: Eukaryota > Metazoa > Chordata > Actinopteri > Osteoglossiformes > Osteoglossidae > Scleropages > Scleropages formosus. The sequence goes on along the minus strand of NC_041825.1, from coordinate 2,514,111 downwards.
CTTGGCATGCCAAATTTCCTCAGCCTTCTCAAGAAGTGCAGACGCTGGCATGATTTCTTGACCAGATGTGTTGTGTTGTGAGACCAGGTGAGATCTTCAGTAATGTGAACACCCAGGAATCTGAAGCTGCTCGCTCTCTCCACCACTGTCTCACCAATATGCAGTGATGAGTGTTGCTCCCTCCTTCTCTGTGGATCGACTATCAACTCCTTTGTTTTGTTGACATTGAGGGAGAGATTGTTGTCGTGGCACCACTTCATTTGGTCAGCCACTTCCCTCCTGTATGCCAACTCATCGCCTCCCATTATCAGTCCAATGACTGTCATGTCATCAGCAAATTTGATGATGCTGGTGTTGTCCTGGGAGGCCACACAATCACGGGTGAAGAGTGCGTAGAGCATGGGGCTCAGCACGCAGCCCTGCGGAGTTCCTGCGTTTATGGTGATTGACCGGGACGTGTGGTTCCCAGTTCTAACGGACTGGGGTCTGCCCGTTAGAAGGTCCAGAACCCAGTTGCAGAGGGAGGGTGGGTGGTACACCAAGATTGTGAAGCTTGTTGATGAGCTTCGAAGGTATCACTGTGTTGAATGCTGAACTGCAATCAATAAACAGCATTCGAACATAGCTGTCCTTGTTCTCCAGGTGGGTGAGGGCAGTGTGTATTGTTGTGCTGATGGCGTCCTCTGTGGATCTTTTCTGTCTGTATGCGAACTGGAGAGAGTCCAGAGTGTCCGGAGTGATGGTCTGGATGTATCTCATCATGATTCTCTCAAACCGCTTCATCACTATTGGAGTCAGAGCAATGGGTCGGTAGTCATTGAGGCAGGATGCTTTGTTGTTTTTTGGCAGCGGCAGGATACTGGTCCTCTTTAAGCAGGTGGGAATTGAGGCTTGTGCAAAGGACAGATTGAATATATGGGTCAAGACATCAGCTGGCACCAATGAGCAGGTTCTAAGTACGTGTCCAGGGATGTTGTCTGGGCCGGCTGATTTCCATGGGTTTGTTTTCCCAAAAGTCTATAGATGTGACCGTGAATGGTGGATTCTGTGTGTTCCCACCAGTCAGTTTAGCGCCCAGTGGTTTGTAGTTGAAGACCTCGAAAGAAAGAAAGAAAGAAAGAAAGAAAGAAAGAAAGAAAGAAAGTCAGTCTTATTAAGAGTGACTGTGGGAGACAGAGGGTGAGAGACAAAAAGAAAGGGAAAGAGGAAGAGTGAGAGACAAAGAGGGGGACAGGCAGACAGACAGACAAAGAGAGAGACATAGGAGGGGGTGTAAGAGTGTGTGTCAGTGACAGAGTGACTGTTCCACTGGATGACTGACCCCTTGTGTGATGAAAGTCAGTAGTGAAGGAAAGAGACTAACTATACTTAAGAGTCACACATCTGCAACTATGTCTCTCTTTCTCCTTATGTACTGCACAAATTGTATTTTCTATGAGATGTATGTTGCTTTGGAGAAAAGAATCTGCTAAATGAATACATGTAAACGTAAGAGAGGCAGTGTAATATGGATATTATAGAGAGAGAGAGAAAGGGGGAAAAGAGAGAAAAGGGGGAAGGGTGGTGGGAGAGAGAGAGAGAGCGAGAAAGAGAGAGAGAGAATAAGAAAGGTGGAAGAGAGAGATTGTGTGGGGGGGCGGGCACACACAGAGAGTTTAATCGCTGATCCAGGACCAGTGTACCTTTGGAAGTCTTTGCGAGATGAAACAAACCATCACCGCGGCGTGTCTCCGAAATGGAGCGAAGGTAACACAGTCTGGGAAAAAAGAGCTCTCTCAGGTGACCCTGCAGCTGAGCGATCGCGATGTGGTGTTTTAAACAAGAGCAAATCATTTAGAGTTTTGTAAAAGAATGGTTCCTGCCAGCCTGTAGGGTGTACGTTGACAAAGGTTGCTTAATTGTCATTATTTAATTCTTGATTGAAGCTGGAATTTGTTATAGGTGTCACGCTCCCACTCCCACACAACTCAGAGGCACCTGCGGCTGATCAAGGAGCTGGGGTATAAAGGGCTGCATCGAACACGGTGGCTCACGGAACCCCAGTTCAACCTACCTCCACCGCAGCACCAGATCTCGAACTCCTCCATGTCCCTGTTCTCGTGTCCGTCTGCTTTGTGCCTTCATCTCCCAGGTTTCCCCAACCCACAGCTTGTTTCCTGACTACACCTTTTGGATTCTCGCTGAAACGATGTTCGCTCCTTGTTAACCCCCGCTTGTTTATCGACCATGAGTTTTTACCTGTCCCTTGAATAAAACCTGTTCACCTGCACTTGGGTCCGTCGCCTCTCTGCCGGTTGGCGAGCATGATAATAGGCTGCACTGGGCCTAACGCGGGCGTTTCATGCAGGAGAAAAAAGGTTCCACTGAGAAAATGTAACATGAGCTGCTTGTATTAAAAAACTCTTTTATTTGTGCACTTAAAGCGTTTCAGTGCTGTGTTTTCGTGAAACTGGGGAGGTGGTGGCGCAGTGGGTTGGACTGGGTCCTGCTCTCTGGTGGGTCTGGGATTCAAGTCCTGCTTGTGGTACCTTGCGACAGACTGGTGTCCTGTCCTGGATGTGTCCCCTCGCCCTCCAGCCTTATTGCCCTGTGTTGCCAGGTTAGGCTCTGGCTCCCTGTGACCCTGAATGGGACAAGCAGTTCAGAAAGTGTCTGTGTGTTTTTGTAAAACCTCCAAAGGACTGTAACTTCCTTTCAGATACCACAGTTTTGGCAATGAGGATGGGATGTTTTACTGTAAAGAAACAGAATTCTGAGTAACTTAGGCGAGGCTTGGGGCAGGGAGAGCACTGAACACAGTGATGGCGAACAGAGCTGGTCAAAAATAGCTTTCAGTAAGCCAGAGGATTTCCACTTGGAGGAAAGTGAGGAATAATTTGATGCCTATTTGGAAAGGCTCGAGCAATATTTTGCAGTAAACGCACTGAAAGACACTGATGAAACAACGAAAGCGGTAGGGAGGACACACCCAGGATGGGATGCCAGTCTGTCGCAAGGTACCCTAAGCAGGACTTGAACCCCAGACCCTCCAGAGAGAAATCACAGGCTTTACTTTACAGTGTTTTTACTTTGCAGTTTTTTTTGGTCCATCCAGCATTTCTGTACATCTGTAGCTCAGCAAAGGCACCTTTCTTTGGTAGAAGAGCAGTTACTGTAATTACACCTGCAATAGAGCCCAGACCAGGTCTCTTGAGATCCAAACCCAGACCAATAGTAAACCACACATGACTCATTCTGATAAGAACAACATGAAGTCAAGACAGAAATCTGGTGAGATGTGACTCTGAAGATCCAGATCAAAATAAAAATTGTGCATCTATCAAGCGGATACCACACGTTGAGTTTTGCACAAGTGTACCTGCTACAAAAAGATATTTATTATGCAGAAGTGTTCACTGCTTTTTAATGCTTGTTGCACATTGACAAATTTAATCAGAATTATTCTGGTCTAGCTTTGTTAATCATTGCAAACTACATAAAATACGTGCTTTACGGGGTGCAGCATATAACTTATATCATAAGTGACTATAAAAATGAAATGAGTGTTGTATAGGCAGTCATGTGTCATTCCTTCTACTAAAACCATTAAATTTGTACAACACAGAGTACATTACCTCTTTTACTTTACAGTTTTACATAAGTTCATAATGAAACAGTGGCAAAATCATGATGATAAAATTCTGCTCACTTCTTATATTTAAAAATGACAAAACTGACATGACGTTAACAAGGTATGAGCAAATGTAAAAGCATAGTTAAGGGTTTCATATCACAATTTATCTGAATGTCCAGAAGCATTGTGTTCTTGTAGAAAAATATATAATAAATCCGTTGGCTTTTACATTTAATTTAAAAGGTAGGACTCTTCCCAGACTATTTTACTTTGCCTATGTTATTATTTATCAGTATAATTGCCAATTGTAAAAGATTTTTTATTTTCAATGGAATTAAAGATCATCATCATTGCTCCATCTCAACATCTATTTCTTGAAAATTAATGCCAATATTTGCCTCTTTTTAGTACAAAATTGCAGTTCGATCCAAAGATTTTTTACTATGGGGCGTAACCACAATAAACATTGCATGGTTTAAGAGCTTGTATGAAAAAGTTTTTAAACTTTCTGCAAATATTTTGTTTGTGTATGATATGTCTGGATGCACTATGAATATATTCAGCACTATATATTCTCATGACAAAATAATCTCTGGTAATCAGGCAGTAAAGAATAGCAAGAGTTCTAAAGCAGCTATGGAAAGGACTTGAATTATTTGTCTCACAATATAGTTATGCAGCATTAGCACCTCTGTGTGGCTAAACAATAATTAATTATTTCTGATTAATGGTTTTCACTGGATTGTGACTCCACTTCTTATGTATTCTATTTAAAGTACGAGGAGCAAAATACTAAAAGTTATTCAAAAACTGGTTCTACCTGTAATGACAGCTCTGAATTTAAAGAATATCACACATTGCAGCTGCCAAAGTACCACTCATTTATAGATTTCCCTGTAAAATTAAAGCAGAATAACAAAAATCTGTATGTTAAGAATCCAAGGGGAAAATACCTATCTGTAAGGAAGTGACATAAGGATCTACAGAGGTTTTCGTTCAACGCAAGGAGTGTGAGATGGAATGGTTGCTCCTGAGATGCTCTAATGCAGTACAACTGCAGCCACAACTGAGAGTATCAGGGGCAGCAGAGAACTGACAGAAGCTGGAGCACCGGCCACAGAGATCCGCTCCAGGACTTGCGTGTCTGAAAGACAAAATTCAAGTGAACGGCAAATCACTTCAAAGCCATGGCCACAAAAAAAAAGAAACTTACTTCCCTTGTTGTTCTAAGCTAAATATCTCCAGATAATTTTAATTGGTCAAGCAAGAACAGACTAGATACCAAGCTGCAGCACGTACTGGGAATAAAGGCAATTTACCTGTTTGTGTCTGTTGTAAGACAAAAGGGCCAATGGACATGGAAGAAGTGTCCTGGAATTTAACAGACCTCTGAACTCGTTGCTGATTCCCAGGATAGCAGGACTGTAAATGACATATGAAAAATAAACCTTCTGTGATTTTCGTTTGGTCCACAAGTTATGGGTATGCTCATATTCCTTCATTGAAGTTAATGATTTTTGAATAACTCTGTCATACATACCTTCTACACTTGAGAAAAAAAAATTTCAAATTATTTTTAACTTTTACGATGTAGATTTTTTAAAAGTAATTTTCAGCCTGAATTGCATTCTTGGTGAAAGGTCTAACAACAGGAGCTGTAAACTGGAATCTCAGTCAAGACTGCAGTTTCTCATCCACTGCCCACCTACTGGGACCCTCTGGCCAAATCTGACACCTACTATAATTCAACGAGGACGTGTCGATTTGGGCTCACCGTAGAGCAGTTGTTCCCACTGAGCACACACAAGTGAATCTGGCAATGCAGGAAAATGGTGGTGGTGGTGTTTGATGTGAATGTGAACATCTTGAATGAGAAACGGCTACTGGTGGACACGCCATTCTGCAGAATCTCCACAGTCCCGTCAGCAGGATTGGGGCACCTGTCAGTCGGAAAAACAATAGGGATTGTCTTCAAATTTAACTGCATTTGCCCTCATTAATGAATCACAGTGACTATCTCTGCATGCAACATATTCATGGTAAACTGAACGGCCACTGAAGGCATATGGAAGGTTACTGAAGCTGTGATTAACATCTTAACTGCTTCTTACTTAAGACAATGCGCCCGGAACTTCTTCATTTTGTGTGAGACGTGACAAATTTGTATTTCATTCCTTAGACCAAACCATTGTTTATGTGGGTACGAATGGGCAGATGTTCCATTGAGTCAAGTCCAACTCATAGCAAACATTTACTGTGTTTCTAAGATGAGGGAGGAACAGAGGCCATACACCACTGCCTTATTCTGTCCTTGTTGGTGGGTCCAAACAGAGAGAGAAATACACATACTCCACACAGCCTGAGCTGGACTTGAACCCCATATCTATCGAGCAGCTGAGGAAATGTAGCTTCCAGCACAACGCTCATGTCTACTGTGTGTGTGCTGTGATCTACATGCACCTTTTTACATCATGTATATGATTTCAAGAGAGCTGTTTGTAGGATTCCACCCTCAGCCGTATCGGCACTTTGTGAATGTAGGCATTACTCTAAGAGTCAGAGAGTCCCCAATATTTAACATTCCCAGTCAGACAAAAGCCACTTAATTCTCCCTGTCCTGTTTCTCAACAGACATCCAGTGATACTAAGAAGAAGATTTATAGGGAAACGTAAATAGAAGGCTGAAGATATTACTTCATTCTGTAAATCTCTTACAAATCACCAGTGTCATTTCTCTCAATCTAACAGCAGCAGTGATTTAAAGAAAGTATTCATTAAACATTCGCCAAACTACAACGGTGGAAAGAGTATATCAGTCATGAAAATTGTCCGTTGGTCGGCTGATCGTTGCAGTAGTCTAGCTCCAAGGTCCAAGACTGAGGGGGTGGGATGGAACATCGGTCAATTGCAGATTATTAATGAAAACATCAGCTTCTTCAAACAGAACATGCACATCAGATAATATAAAATTGGTCAAGAGGTCTAGAACACTTACTCCTGCACAATAAGGTCCCAGCGTACACTGCTTAGAGGGTCATTAATGGGTGTGGCCCAGCAGGAGTCAATCACTGTGGCGATTTGCCTGCCGTCCAGTCCCTCAACCTCTACAGCCACATACACCTGCTGGTTGATAGGCACCTCCATTGTAGAACCTGTGAAGGGCTGCTGGAACTGTGCATCAAGATAAGGAATCATCCTCATTTGGTAGTGGTTAATGCCTGCTGGTAGATTCTTCCCCAGAATGCTGTTGAGGTCATTAAAAAATAAAAAGTAAATGATCTATAGCCAAGATGTCTAATTTCAATGCACATTTCAATATGTGTTTATATTTGAATATATATATATATATATAGAGTGGGGGTGCAGTGGCGCAGTGGGTTGGACCACAGTCCTGCTCTCTGGTGGGCCTGGGTTTCGAGTCCTGCTTGGGGTGCCTTGCGACGGACTGGCATCCCGTCCTGGGTGTGTCCCCTCCCCCTCTAGCCTTATGCCCTGAGTTGCCGGGTAGGCTCCGGTGGCCCGTGACCCCATATGGGACAAGCGGTTCTGAAAGTGTGTGTGTGTGTGTATATGTATATGTATAAATTTGTAATAACTTTTAAAAGTATATTTTAATCTGGCAGCACTTTTCTTCTACCTTTTCCTTTTTTTCCCCACACACACGTTCCAAGCCCCTTGTCACATTCGGGGTCACGGGGAACCGGAGCCTACCCGACAACACAGGGCGTAAGGCCGAAGGGAGAGGGGACACATCCAGGATGGGACGCCAGTCTGCCGCAAAGCACCCCAAGCAGGACTCGAACCCGAGACCCACAGGAGAGCAGGACCCAGGCCAACCCACCGCGCCACCGCACCACTTTCAAACGTAAATCTGTTACTATTTTCATTATGAAAACACTGGCATTGAGGTTTAAAGCTGCATTCAGCCTTGAACATTTGTATTAGAAATTTGAATTTTAATTTGTATTTGACCGTAAGCTTGCATTGTGACATTAGTTGGTGTTAAAGGGCTGGCATTTGTCCTGTTCGATTGCTCCCAATGCCCCTCCCTGCCTTATCAAAGTAATGACAACCAGCTGCTGAAAATGGAAAGGTGATGACTAAAGGATTTTAAGCAGCTGGTCTGAGGACTGAGGGAGAGACTTTATGGGGTGCTGATAAGGTGCCTGAAAAGCACCCTGGCTCTGCCCAGGGTTTGTGTGGCTCTGCCCATTTGAGCTGTTGTTCTTCTTTGCCTGTTTTTGGTCTCCTTTAGAAGCACCTTGTCCTCAGTTTTGTTGGTTTCCTCCCCCAAATATAGTTAATTTTATGTGTGACCCTGAATATGTGCTTGATTCTACATGTTCTTTTCTTTCAATTCACACTAGTTTGTGTTGGTTTTCTTCTACCAGACATTCATTACCATACATATTTGACTGCCTTCATTGATTTTGGACAAATTTCCCCTGGGCTAAACTCACCTCTCCAGTGGACGGATGCCAGTGGACATAGACAGGGACTGAGACAGTAAATATGCACAGCTGAAAGTGACACTGAGAATTCTCTCCCGTCCAATGATAGCTCCCTCTGGGAAGGTCTCTCCATGGATGGTGTTCTGATAGATGAAGTGAGTGCCATTGCTCTGTAGAGGACAAAATATGGGGCAAAAGGAAGGCGTAACATTTGTGTTTAGACTAGTGGTGGACAAATCTGTTCATTAAGGCAGTTACTGATAGTAAAGAACTTCACACATGAAGTTACAACCACCTGTAAAATTTAATGTAGTGCAGCAATGAGTAAGGAAATTTTAAATTGTTCTGGGATGCACATGATTGTTATTCCTTCTCATGACATACCGTAAGAGTTGTCCCACAGATATGATCATCGTTGTCAAAGTGAAACTCCACCCTGCCATCGCGCACTGTTCCAGTGCAATTTGGGTCATTTAGGTGTAATGAATTGGATGGGAAGCCACTTTGAAACAACTGACAGCGAGACAAGGAAATGGTGGCTGAACTGCCGTTACAAATTTCCTTGGAATCTGTGAATGACACCAGTAACTGTGAGGTCAAAGGCCAGTGGCAGAGAATATCAGATGAAGAACCACTTATCATTCTGAAATAACCATCATGGGCATTTACCTTTTATTTGTTTAACTGACACTTTTCTGTAAAGCAGCTTACAGTGTTCATCCATATCCAGTCATTTACTTATTTATAACGCTGAGTAAGTTTACTGGAGCAATAAAGGATAAGGACCTTGCTCATGGGTCCTACAGCTGACAGTGGGATTCAAACCTGTGACCTTTAGATTTAAAGGCAGCAGTTCTGGTGCCTCATGACATATGCTGTAACATGACATGGACAATTTAATCTTGATGTTTGACTGATATGCCCTTAAAACAATGACCAAAATCAAAGTCGGCAATATGCAATTATAAAGTTATTTTCATGATACTTAACAAAAATATTGTGAAAATGAAATAGACCCACATATATAGATACATAATTAATTTTCACTTTGAGAACCATTATTTTCATACCAAAATATTCAGCACTAGTGTTGTCATGTTCCTCACTGCAGAGGCAGCCATAGACACCATTCCTCTCTCCACACCTCTCACTAGCTGTGCACTCCAGCTCATCACAAGGGTCTGTCAGCCCTGTAAAAGAAAGAAGAAGAGCCAAATAAGGTGGCAGTGCAGTAGCTCAGTCAAAGAAACATGGAAACTCTGCAAAGATTAACATCACAAGAAATGTCTTTGCAGGTCTCCCTATTGCCACCCCGACCATAGGAGGACAAGCGGGCATGAAAATGGATAGATGAAAGGTCTTTGCATGATTGTAGACTGAAGGTCGGCAGGGAGGGTAGTGCTAAAAAATAATACAAAAATAAAGTTAAAGTTAATTTTAAAAAACAGTTACTTTTAAAAAGTTTTAAAAAGTTATTCAATTAAAAACAAGATTTTACTCTGAGTAGAAAAGAAAAGTGTCAGATCAAAAAAAAATATTCACTCGTTTTTCTGTAATGAGTGATGGTAAAGACAGTGTAAGAAGACTATCCTCGTCCCATACAGGGTCGCGGGGAGCAGGAGCCTAACCCGGCAACTCAGGGCGTAAGGCTGGAGGGGGAGGTGACACACCCAGGACGGGACGCCAGTCTGTCGCAAGGCACCCAAAGTGGGATTCAAACCCCAGACCCACCAGAGAGCAGAACCCGGTCCAACCCACTGCACCACCGCGCCCCTTCCCTCTCGTGATATAGGGTGCTAAAAAGGGATGCTAAAAATACCATGGATGAAAAAAGTTAGAAATGGGGAGGTAGATAAAAGAACAGATTTACAACCTTCTCATGAGACTAGCAGAGAGAAAAAACAAAGTCCTGCTTCTACATAATGAAGTTAAAGGAAAGTGACTTAGTTTTGCTCCAGGTCTTGCAAGACAAACTGGAAGGAAGAAGGATAGGTGATAAATGGAAAGTACAAGTTTTGGACAACATCTCACAGCAGACAGGCTACAGGGATCAAGCAAAACTTTTTCAGCATTTCAAAGAGACAGACAGACTAGGAAGCAGACAATTTACAGCCTCCGTATGGAATGAATGAATGGAAAAAAGCAGGATTGTGCTGTTTCAGAAGTGTCGGTAACATAGTAAATGTAACACATTGCTCCCCTCATCTGATGATGGGATATTGCTAAAATGGAGATTTTACCAGTTTTTCCAGCACTTTTTTGTGTGGCTCACTGGTTTCATGATCTGGGAGTTCATTGTACATTGCTGATCATTCAGAGTTTGATGTTTTGAATCGTTAGAATTGAGAACAGTGATAAATTTGTTTATCTAGCAGTTTGTTAGGGGGGCCCAGAAACATTCTGCGGGCCAGATGGGGCAATGGGTTTGGCCAGATCCTACTCTCTTGTGGGTCTGGGGTTCAAGCCCTGCTTGGGATGCTTTGTGATGGACTGGCATCCTGTTGTGGGTGTGTCTCCAGTCTTGTGCCTTCTACTTCTGGATTGGGTTCCAGTTTGCCTTGGGACAAACAGCTTTAGCCAAAGAGTGTGCATGAGTAGTTGTTTGCTTATTGATTTACTTCTAGCACTAATGTGCTTTCATTAAATATCAGTCAGAGTCCCTTAAGTTTTCGTCACCCATTGGAATTTTCATTAACATAAACATTCACTCACCTGTGGTTGAAGGTGTGGTGGTGGTGGGCGTCTCGGTAGAGGTCTCTGAAGTGGTTGTTGTGGGCTCGGCAGTGGTCTCCGAAGTGGTTGTAGGCTCAGTAGTGGTCTCCGAAGTGGTTGTTGTGGGCTCGGTAGTGGTGTCCGAAGTGGTTGTTGTGGGCTCGGTAGTGGTCTCCGAAGTGGTTGTTGTGGGCTCGGTAGTGGTCTCCGAAGTGGTTGTAGGTGTGGTGGTGGTTGTAGGCTCGGTAGTGGTCTCCGAAGTGGTTGTAGTCTCGGTAGTGGTCTCCGAAGTGGTTGTTGTGGGCTCAGTAGTGGTCTCCGAAGTGATTGTTGTGGGCTCGGTAGTGGTCTCCGAAGTGGTTGTTGTGGACTCAGTAGTGGTCTCCGAAGTGGTTGTAGGCTCGGTAGTGGTCTCCGAAGTGGTTGTAGGCTCGGTAGTGGTCTCCGAAGTGGTTGTTGTGGGCTCAGTAGTTGTCTCCGAAGTGATTGTTGTGGGCTCGGTAGTGGTCTCCGAAGTGGTTGTAGTTTCGGTAGTGGTCTCCGAAGTGGTTGTTGTAGGCTCAGTAGTGGTCTCTGAAGTGGTTGTAGGCTCGGTAGTGGTCTCCGAAGTGGTTGTGGGCTCGGTAGTGGTCTCCGAAGTGGTTGTAGGCTCGGTAGTGGTCTCCGAAGTGGTTGTTGTGGGCTCAGTAGTGGTCTCCGAAGTGGTTGTTGTGGGCTCGGTAGTGGTCTCCGAAGTGGTTGTTGTGGACTCAGTAGTGGTCTCCGAAGTGGTTGTAGGCTCGGTAGTGGTCTCCGAAGTGGTTGTTGTGGGCTCAGTAGTGGTCTCCGAAGTGATTGTTGTGGGCTCGGTAGTGGTCTCCGAAGTGGTTGTAGGCTCGGTAGTGGTCTCCGAAGTGGTTGTTGTGGGCTCAGTAGTGGTCTCCGAAGTGGTTGTAGGTGTGGTAGTGGTCTCTGAAGTGGTTGTTGTGGGCTCAGTAGTGGTCTCCGAAGTGGTTGTTGTGGGCTCAGTAGTGGTCTCCGAAGTGGTTGTTGTGGGCTCGGTAGTGGTCTCCGAAGTGGTTGTTGTGGGCTCGGTAGTGGTCTCCGAAGTGGTTGTTGTGGACTCAGTAGTGGTCTCCGAAGTGGTTGTAGGCTCGGTAGTGGTCTCCGAAGTGGTTGTAGGCTCGGTAGTGGTCTCCGAAGTGGTTGTTGTGGGCTCAGTAGTTGTCTCCGAAGTGATTGTTGTGGGCTCGGTAGTGGTCTCCGAAGTGGTTGTAGTTTCGGTAGTGGTCTCCGAAGTGGTTGTTGTAGGCTCAGTAGTGGTCTCTGAAGTGGTTGTAGGCTCGGTAGTGGTCTCCGAAGTGGTTGTGGGCTCGGTAGTGGTCTCCGAAGTGGTTGTAGGCTCGGTAGTGGTCTCCGAAGTGGTTGTTGTGGGCTCAGTAGTGGTCTCCGAAGTGGTTGTTGTGGGCTCGGTAGTGGTCTCCGAAGTGGTTGTTGTGGACTCAGTAGTGGTCTCCGAAGTGGTTGTAGGCTCGGTAGTGGTCTCCGAAGTGGTTGTTGTGGGCTCAGTAGTGGTCTCCGAAGTGATTGTTGTGGGCTCGGTAGTGGTCTCCGAAGTGGTTGTAGGCTCGGTAGTGGTCTCCGAAGTGGTTGTTGTGGGCTCAGTAGTGGTCTCCGAAGTGGTTGTAGGTGTGGTAGTGGTCTCTGAAGTGGTTGTTGTGGGCTCAGTAGTGGTCTCCGAAGTGGTTGTTGTGGGCTCAGTAGTGGTCTCCGAAGTGGTTGTAGGCTCGGTAGTGGTCTCCGAAGTGGTTGTAGGCTCGGTAGTGGTCTCCGAAGTGGTTGTAGGTGTGGTGGTGGTTGGGGGCTCAGTTGTGGTACTTGTAGTGGTTGTAGATCTGGTTGTTGTTTGGGGCGTAGTAGTGGTCCTCGCAGTGGTTGTAGATCTGGTGGTCGTGCGGGGCGTTGTAGTGGTACTTGCAGTGGTTGTTGATCTGGTGGTTGTGCGGGGCGTTGTAGTGGTACTTGCAGTGGTTGTTGATCTGGTGGTTGTGCGGGGCGTTGTAGTGGTACTTGCAGTGGTTGTAGATCTGGTGGTCGTGCGGGGCGTAGTAGTGGTACTTGCAGTGGTTGTTGATCTGGTGGTTGTGCGGGGCGTAGAAGTGGTACTTGCAGTGGTTGTAGATGTGGTGGTCGTGCGGGGCGTAGTAGTGGTCCTCGCAGTGGTTGTAGATGTGGTGGTCGTGCGGGGCGTAGTAGTGGTCCTCGCAGTGGTTGTAGATGTGGTGGTCGTGCGGGGCGTAGTAGTGGTCCTCGCAGTGGTTGTAGATGTGGTGGTCGTGCGGGGAGTAGTAGTGGTCCTCGCAGTGGTTGTAGATCCGGTGGTCGTGCGTGGCGTGGTAGTGGTACTCGCAGTGGTTATAGATCTGGTTGTTGTCTGGAGCGCAGTAGTGGTACTTGCAGTGGTTGTAGATGTGCTGGTCACTGTAGTGTATAATGAATTTTTTTTCAGTCGTAACTTGCTTTTGCATGTTTTCATTTGTTCAGAACTCAAATCACATGCATGTTATGGAGAAACTGGTGTACAACTGGCTACTAACATTGAGACTAAAAGCAAGCCTGAATATATCCTGAACTGCCTTTTTAATCACATATCAGGTAAGTGAAAAAGGCTGGCTGCAGTGTATATAAAACCCTCTTCTCTTTCTATGTGTTTATACAGACTATTTACATGTAAAGCTTGTACATTCAGATCAGTATAAATTAACATATTTCTTTTCTTTTAAATATGTGCTGTTTTCCTTCACCTAATGTACTAATATACTTAACAGAGTTTATCAATAAAGGAAGAAGATTCTAATGGGAATGACAGCAGGAAATAACTATTTTATGAAAGTATTAGCATTTTTCCATGATTTCCTGAGCAAACAGGCACATTACCTGATGCACTGTGTGGGTGTTTGTGTGTGTGTTTCTGTGTGTGTGTTAAACTCAACACCAGTCTCTCACCAGTGATGTGGACATCTCAGAATAAACTTAATAAGTTTAAACACACACACACACACACATTTTCAGAACCGCTTGTCCCACAAGGGGTCGCGGGGAACCGGAGCCGACCCGGCAACACAGGGCGTAAGGCCAGAGGGGGAGGGGACACACCCAGGACGGGACGCCAGTCCGTTGCAAGGCACCACAAGCGGGACTCGAACCTCAGACCCACCGGAGAGCAGGATCCGGTCCAACCCACTGCACCACCGCACCCCCATTTAAGTTTAAACAGTTTTAAAAAATAATAAAACATCAATATGATGGAGGTGCAGTGACGCAGAGGGTTGGACTGGGTCCTGCTGTCGGGTGGGTGTGGGAGTCGAGTCCCACTCGGCGTGCCTTACGATGGACTCGCATCCTGTCCTCGGTGTGTCCTCTCCCCTTCAGCCCTACGCCCTGTGTTGCTGGATTAGGCTCTGGCTCCCCACGACCCCATATGGGACAAGTGGTTTCAGATGATGGGTGTAAAACATAAATATGTTTCTTAAAAATATATTGCAGTTAGTTATGAATAAAAAAACAACTTGTCTGCTAATATTGTCTGATAAACTCAACTTAATTAGAAAAGAACTTAAAAATTGTGCTCTTGTCTTGTGGTTCCTAGAATCACCACTGTCATTCACGCCACTAATGATGACCCTGACTGGCATTGATGAACAAATTCAGAATTTTTTTTAGTTAATGTACTGGAATTCCAGTGGTAGGTTTGCTATAAATGCAGTTACCAAGAGTATAACAGAACGGAAACACCCTTTAATCCACATCTTTAATACCCCTTGTGATGTGTCACAGCCTGGTTTTCTCCTTCCCTGGATTATTTTCTTTAATAAGTGATCATCAAGGTGAAATTTCACTTTCACTACAACTTTCAGCATCCCCTTTTCAACCCTAAATGCAATGTCTCATGCAGTACATACAGTATATTATCACAGTATATTATTATTTACTATACTTATGATGATTAAATGATTTAAATAAAATGGTTTACCATTCTGGGCCTTGATCTCCTTACCTAGTAAAACATGAAAATGAAAGTAAGGATATTAAAAAAAAACATTCTGCAAAAACACCCATTGCTAAAATTCTTTGCGTGCACCAAACCTACAAGTGAAAATACAAATTGTCATATAATATGCAAAATTTTTTATTAATTCAGAATCTGAATACAGTGCCCATCTAGCATTTCTGAATTTGCACACAGCTATTTTTAAGCATTTTGTCTCAGGTATTGTATTAAAAACATCTATTCTACTTAACAGAACAGGTATTCTGTTAAAAGTATAACAAGATTTCTAAGATTCAGTAGTGCTAAACATGTAAAGCACACGCATTATTACTCGACTAGACAAGCTGTGAATCAGACTTATGGTATGTATGTATGAAGTGTAATTCTGTATGATAAACCTGTACAGTAGGATTTCATCTGAGGACACAACTGTGAACCTTTAGTGTACAAAGTGTGATCACAAAGTTCTGAGACGTCTGCAATTTTTTTTTCTGCTAAAAATCATAATGAAAAAGCTGAAGGAAATGATCTTTGATGATATTCCGAGCATACATAATAACCAGAAGAAACATGTCAGTCAAATCACAGCTTTAAACTGTCAGCACTTCCCAAAAAAATTACAGGAACACTGGGAAAAATGCATATCATCTGGGGAAGATTACTCGGATGGGGACACTATGGAAATTATATTTATACAGTAATTGAAATAGAGATCTTAGAACTTTTTGAACACACTTGTCCATCTCTACTGTCAGACTGAATTGAAAGCTTGTATTTCATGAACTATTGTACCTTTGCCCTTATAAGTATATCAGATATCTGCTACTTAATTCAAACAGAAGTGAATTTCATAGATGTCGATAGACTTACAGAGGATGAGCAGCTGCAGCACACACAGATTTACCAGGAAACCCATAGTGCTTTACGGGGGGTCTAGTGTGGTGAAAGGCAACAACAGGCATCTTCAAATTCATTCATTCATTCACATATGTTTAAAAAAAAAAGATTCTACACTTGAAAAATATTGCTACTTTTTTTACCTTTCAAATAACACAAATTGTGCTCCTGCTCAAACGCAGACTGATGCAGCTAATCTTTAGCTGAACAACATTATGTTTACATACACACACTTTTGGAACTGCTTGTCCCATAGGGGGAACCGGAGCCTAACCGGCAACTCAGAGCGTAAGGCTGGAGGTAGAGGGAACACACACAGGACGGGACACCAGTCCGTCATAAGGCACCCAAAGTGGGACTTGAACCCCAGACCCACCAGAGAGCAGGACCTGATCCAACCCACTGCGCCACCATACCCCCTAGCTCCAGAAATATTTCAGTTAATACCAATACCATAGTCGATTAAGAAATAAATAAATAAATAAAATAATTGGTGCTTCCTTTCATAACAAATCGATATATGATATATTGTCACACCCCCGGGAACGAGCCAGGCAGCTGCACCTCCGTCCACTCAGGAAGACCGGGAATAAAATGGCTCCGCGTCCACACTCGGGCGCAGATTCTTGGAATCGCCTCGTGCTTTGCAGTCTCAGCGCTCTTACCATTAGTGCCTTGCCTGTTTCCTGTTCCTGACCTTTACCTCTTCTCCTCAACAACAACTCAGACTACCTGGTTTATAATGTTCGCACCTCTCAGGCCTTCGCCTGTCCCTGACCTTGATTTCGCCTTGTCCCTGGAACCTGGTTGATTGAGTAAAGATCACCCACACTTGGGTCCTCCACTTACCTGTCTCCAGTGTTCGTCCCTGACATATAATCCAAAATAAATTCCTTCCTTACCTGGAAGGTCCACGTGACTATGAAAAATAGGTGTTGGTAGTGCCATTTATAGTCTTCTGTAGGGGTTGGTTCTGGTGTGAAAAAAAAGAAAACTATTTCCTTGTCCATTTATGTAAACAGAAAGTAAAAGAAAATCCTCAGAAATCACTGTCTGAAAAAAATTATACCTTAATTAAGTACATTTATTAAAGTAGTTTTTTCATGTGGACACTGAAAATATTTGTGATGAAAAACAATAATATACATGAAGTTTATCACAATGGGCACTGAAACTGTAATTCGGTCATTGTTTTCCATTGAAGAGCTCCAGGGTACAGCAGTTGTCTTTGACCCAAAGGTTGCAGGTTTGAACCCTCTGGCTGTAGTATCCCTGAGCAAAGTACTTGCCCTAGAATTGTTCCAGAAACATTACCCAGTTGTATAAATGGGGGAAAAAGCTATAGGTAGACTAACATTGTAAATCACTTTGGAGAAAAGTGTCAGCTAAACACAAATTTTAATTGTGTTTAATTTAACACCTGGAGAAAAAAAAAAAAAAAAAAAACAGACTGACATTAACCTGAAAAAGATATTTATATTTTTCCTTTTTGAATCATAGATAGGTGTATGTTACATTTATCTTGCAAAATAATTCTCTTCTGGGGAACATCCTCAAAATAAAATTCCTTGCCAACTGGTTAGACCTGATTGTAAGGATTCCTCCAGCTCCGTCAACCACTTTGTTTAGTCATTAGAACAAGTTGCGATAGTCAATTTTCCGTAAGCTCCCGCTTTTTACGAAAAGTGTCTGAGTGCTTGCAGGGCAACTGGATTCCTGTATGCGGGAAACCTTTTGTTTCCATTGTTATCATGATCCTGTCAGAACAATTAGCTCTGGTGGTAAAAGCTATCAGCACATCTACACCTGCATGGTGTCCAGCTTCACATGCGCCTCCTACAATTACAGCCATCAAAGGTATTAAGGCACAAATTACAAAGCCTGCTTGGATCTTTAATTTCAGTTCTGGCTCTGATGTGGTGGAATGACCTCCCAACCTCACTCAGAACTGCTGAATCTCTGTCCACATTTAAAAAGGGTTTTAACACTCACCTTTTCCAGACTCACTTCTCCCATGATCTCATGTTCACGTAATGTGTAAATGTTCATGCTCTCTAACTTTCCGATCATAACTGTTGAACAACGAATAAAACTTCACACAGCGACTTGTGTAATAAAATGTAAATGTTACAAAAAAATGCTAATTATTAGGAATGCCATTTGGTTTCTGTAGCGATGAAGTTTGTACGGGGTGGGGTTGCGAGCCCCACGTCCAACCTTCCACCTTTCACAGCCGGGCTTGAAATCGGGCTTGGGACCATCCTTGGTGAAGTCGATGGCCCGATGCTCTGACTGGAGCAAAGAGGATTAAAGATGCAATAAGGAATTGTCAGTATTCAGATATAGTTTTATGCAGCTACTCGTCTGATGAACATTGGTTCAAATGGTGGAAAATAAGAAACTAACTGTACTTTAGAATCACACGTCTGCCTCTCTCTTTCTGGAAATATAATGAACATATTGTATTTTCTATTAAATGTACGTAGCTTTGGAGAAAAGTGTCTGCTAAATGAATACATGTAAATGCACACACACACCTCTTCTGAAACCACTTGTCCCATACAGGGTCGCGGGAAACTGGAGCCCAACCTGGCAACACAGGGCGTAAACCTGGAGGTGTTGGGGACACACCCAGGACGAGACGCCAGTCCGTCTCAAGGCACCCCAAGCGGGACTTGAACCCCAGACCCAATGGAGAGAGAAAGCAATAATGAAGTATATAAAGATCCCACTGTGGTTTGGAGTTGACGAATCTACTTCCACGATGAACGGTACTGACGGGTCAGGATGCTTGAGTACTGGGGCAGTTATGAACTGCCGCTTGAGATCCTGGAAAGCCTCATCGGCTTCCTTGGACCAGGAGAGTTGGGCTGTTTGCCCTTGAGCAATGAGGTGAGGGGTGCTGCAATACTGCTGAACCCATGAACGAATCGCCAGTAAAAGTTAGAAAACCCCAAGAAACGTTGAAGGACCTCCGCCGTGGTCAGACGGGGCCAATCCAGCACTGCCTGGACCTTACTTGGATCCATCTCTACCCTGTCGGGACCAAGGACGAAGCCCAGGAAGGAGACCCGCTCCCGATGAAATAAACATTTCTCTCCCTTGACAAATAGGCCGTTGGCTAAGAGATGACTGAGCACTTGTCTTACATGAGTGACATGTTCAGCCATCGATGGCGAGAACACCAAGATGTCATCCAAATTTACTAGAACACAGTTGTTGACTAAATCCCCCAACACGTGATTAACAAATGCCTGGAAAACTGAGGAGGTATTGGCTAATCCAAAAGGCATGACCAGGTACTCATAGTGGCCTAGGGCAATACTAAAGACGGTTTTCCACTTATCTGGATGAGGTTATAAGCACTGTGGAGGTCTATCTTGGTAAAAACCCGTGTGGCGAGTAACTGATCAAGCGTGGCCGTGATCAGAGGCAGGGGATGTGGATATTTAACAGTGATCTCGTTGAGATCTCTGTAATCTATACACGGGCCAAGACCCCCGTCTTTCTTTTCCACAAAAAAAAGAACCCGGCAGAGGCTGGTGACGTGGACAGTCTAATAATGCCTAAGGCCAGAGCCTCTGTCACGTATGCCTCCATAGCCTTCTGCTCGGACAGCAACAGCGTGTAAACTCGACCCCTGGAAGGGGTAGTTCCAGGCACGAGGTCAAGAGCACAGTCCAATGGGTGTTACGGTGGTAGGGCAGATGCCTGGGATTTACTAAACACCTTGGCAAGGTCTGCATAGTGCTCTGGCACTGTCAGAGGCGGCGTGGACTCAGGGCTCTCAATCGATGTGGCTCGGCAAGGCAAAGCAAGACATGAGGAGATACACTGCTTTCCTCATGATACTAGCTACCCGGAACTCCATGAAAACACCGGGTCGTGCGCGGACAGCCAGGTGTAACCCAAAATCACTGGGATGTCAGGGGTCCTAATAAGAAAAAAGGAGATGGTCTCCATATGACATGCCCCTGTCTGGAGATCGATCTCCACCGTTTTTGTGTCCACTACCCTGGTCCCTAGTGGTTGACCATCCAGCACTTTCACCCATAACATGACCTCACAGTGCCGCGTGGGAATGCCGTGGGCTTCCACAAAGGCGACATCCATAAAACAGCTAGCCGCTCCCGAGTCTACGAGTGCGTGTGTAACAACCTGAGATGACTCCCACATTAGGAGAATAGGAAATGTGAGTTGAGGGACTGACTGGAGGGGGTTTACTCACCTGGGGTTGTCTAGCTTGCGATCCCTTTGCCACAGATCACTTTGGGCAGGCAGGTAGGTAATACCCGGCTCCTCCACACTAAAGGCACAGGCCCTCTTGGAAACGTCGCTGCCTTTCAACAGGAGCCAGGTGTACTCTTCCGACGCGTAAGGGTGCGGGATTTATTCTGCTGGTTGGTGGAGGCAGTGGCGAGTGCTCACTGGCCAGACGGTGCAGGGTGATCGCCCATTGTATGTACCGATCCAGCTCCTGTTCCTCAGCGGCCGAACATCCACAGATGGTGGCGATACCTGGAACTGCAAGGAGGCTTGCGTATTTATGGGCTCTGGTTGCAATACCGGGTTTAGAATGCGCCGCAGCGCGTCCAGATCATTTTGCAGACGTTCAGCCACTGCTGGGTCCATGTGTTTTAAGGCGGAATCTTCTGTCAAACGAAACATAGGGGCCTGGGATGGCTGGACCCAAGTGCAGCATCGTTCGTCCGGAAACGAGGAATGAGGCGAGTTCTTGGAGTCGGGGACAGGCGAAGGGTCGGTCGATTGGCGGTCAGGGTCAGAGCGAAGATCCATGGATAAGGTCAGGGGACTTAGCGAAGGGTCGGTCGAACGGCGAACAGGACAGGAACGAAGATCCATGGACGTGGTCGGGAAACAAAGCGAAGAGTCAATAACCGGAGAACGTGAACGAAGAGCTAGCATCTGCCGTGATGGGTGGAGAGGCAGTGGATGGGTGTCGTTCACAAGCCTGATGGCCTGTGGGTAAAAACAGTTTTTCAACCTTGAGGTTCTGGCTCTAACACTCCTGTAGCGTCTGCCTGATGGTAAGGGTGTGAAAAGGCTGTGCTGGGGATGACTGTTGTCCTTGATGATGTTAGTGGCTCTCCTGATGGTTCTGGCCTGGTACAGGCTCTCCAGTGATGGTCAGGGTGTTCCAGCGATGGTTTGAGCAGCTTTCACCACTCGCTGTAGCACCTTACGATCCCGTACTGTGCAGCTTCCAAAGCACACTGTGATAGAGCTGCACACCTATAGACACTTCTGAGGATTCAGCTTGGCATGCCAAATTTCCTCAGCCTTCTCAAGAAGTGCAGACGCTGGCATGATTTCTTGACCAGATGTGTTGTGTTGTGAGACCAGGTGAGATCTTCAGTAATGTGAACACACAGGAATCTGAAGCTGCTCGCTCTCTCCACCACTGTCTCACCAATATGCAGTGATGAGTGTTGCTCCCTCCTTCTCTGTGGATCGACTATCAACTCCTTTGTTTTGTTGACATTGAGGGAGAGATTGTTGTCGTGGCACCACTTCATTTGGTCAGCCACTTCCCTCCTGTATGCCAACTCATCGCCTCCCATTATCAGTCCAATGACTGTCATGTCATCAGCAAATTTGATGATGCTGGTGTTGTCCTGGGAGGCCACACAATCACGGGTGAAGAGTGCGTAGAGCATGGGGCTCAGCACACAGCCCTGCGGCGTTCCTGTGTTTATGGTAATTGACCTGGACGTGTGGTTCCCAGTTCTAACGGACTGGGGTCTGCCCGTTAGAAGGTCCAGAACCCAGTTGCAGAGGGAGGGTGGGTGGTACACCAAGATTGTGAAGCTTGTTGATGAGCTTCGAAGGTATCACTGTGTTGAATGCTGAACTGCAATCAATAAACAGCATTCGAACATAGCTGTCCTTGTTCTCCAAGTGGGTGAGGGCAGTGTGTATTGTTGTGCTGATGGCGTCCTCTATGGATCTTTTCCGCCTGTATGCGAACGTTGACAAAGGTTGCTTAATTGTCATTATTTAATTCTTGATTGAAGCTGGAATTTGTTATAGGTGTCACGCTCCCACTCCCACACAACTCAGAGGCACCTGCGGCTGATCAAGGAGCTGGGGTATAAAGGGCTGCATCGAACACGGTGGCTCACGGAACCCCAATTCAACCTACCTCCACCGCAGCACCAGATCTCGAACTCCTCCATGTCCCTGTTCTCGTGTCCGTCTGCTTTGTGCCTTCATCTCCCAGGTTTCCCCAACCCACAGCTTGTTTCCTGACTACACCTTTTGGATTCTCGCTGAAACGATGTTCGCTCCTTGTTAACCCCCGCTTGTTTATCGACCATGAGTTTTTACCTGTCCCTTGAATAAAACCTGTTCACCTGCACTTGGGTCCGTCGCCTCTCTGCCGGTTGGCGAGCATGATAATAGGCTGCACTGGGCCTAACGCGGGCGTTTCATGCAGGAGAAAAAAGGTTCCACTGAGAAAATGTAACATGAGCTGCTTGTATTAAAAAACTCTTTTATTTGTGCACTTAAAGCGTTTCAGTGCTGTGTTTTCGTGAAACTGGGGAGGTGGTGGCGCAGTGGGTTGGACTGGGTCCTGCTCTCTGGTGGGTCTGGGATTCAAGTCCTGCTTGTGGTACCTTGCGACAGACTGGTGTCCTGTCCTGGATGTGTCCCCTCGCCCTCCAGCCTTATTGCCCTGTGTTGCCAGGTTAGGCTCTGGCTCCCTGTGACCCTGAATGGGACAAGCAGTTCAGAAAGTGTCTGTGTGTTTTTGTAAAACCTCCAAAGGACTGTAACTTCCTTTCAGATACCACAGTTTTGGCAATGAGGATGGGATGTTTTACTGTAAAGAAACAGAATTCTGAGTAACTTAGGCGAGGCTTGGGGCAGGGAGAGCACTGAACACAGTGATGGCGAACAGAGCTGGTCAAAAATAGCTTTCAGTAAGCCAGAGGATTTCCACTTCGAGGAAAGTGAGGAATAATTTGATGCCTATTTGGAAAGGCTCGAGCAATATTTTGCAGTAAACGCACTGAAAGACACTGATGAAACAACGAAAGCGGTAGAGAGGACACACCCAGGATGGGATGCCAGTCTGTCGCAAGGTACCCTAAGCAGGACTTGAACCCCAGACCCTCCAGAGAGAAATCACAGGCTTTACTTTACAGTGTTTTTACTTTGCAGTTTTTTTTGGTCCATCCAGCATTTCTGTACATCTGTAGCTCAGCAAAGGCACCTTTCTTTGGTAGAAGAGCAGTTACTGTAATTACACCTGCAATAGAGCCCAGACCAGGTCTCTTGAGATCCAAACCCAGACCAATAGTAAACCACACATGACTCATTCTGATAAGAACAACATGAAGTCAAGACAGAAATCTGGTGAGATGTGACTCTGAAGATCCAGATCAAAATAAAAATTGTGCATCTATCAAGCGGATACCACACGTTGAGTTTTGCACAAGTGTACCTGCTACAAAAAGATATTTATTATGCAGAAGTGTTCACTGCTTTTTAATGCTTGTTGCACATTGACAAATTTAATCAGAATTATTCTGGTCTAGCTTTGTTAATCATTGCAAACTACATAAAATACGTGCTTTACGGGGTGCAGCATATAACTTATATCATAAGTGACTATAAAAATGAAATGAGTGTTGTATAGGCAGTCATGTGTCATTCCTTCTACTAAAACCATTAAATTTGTACAACACAGAGTACATTACCTCTTTTACTTTACAGTTTTACATAAGTTCATAATGAAACAGTGGCAAAATCATGATGATAAAATTCTGCTCACTTCTTATATTTAAAAATGACAAAACTGACATGACGTTAACAAGGTATGAGCAAATGTAAAAGCATAGTTAAGGGTTTCATATCACAATTTATCTGAATGTCCAGAAGCATTGTGTTCTTGTAGAAAAATATATAATAAATCCGTTGGCTTTTACATTTAATTTAAAAGGTAGGACTCTTCCCAGACTATTTTACTTTGCCTATGTTATTATTTATCAGTATAATTGCCAATTGTAAAAGATTTTTTATTTTCAATGGAATTAAAGATCATCATCATTGCTCCATCTCAACATCTATTTCTTGAAAATTAATGCCAATATTTGCCTCTTTTTAGTACAAAATTGCAGTTCGATCCAAAGATTTTTTACTATGGGGCGTAACCACAATAAACATTGCATGGTTTAAGAGCTTGTATGAAAAAGTTTTTAAACTTTCTGCAAATATTTTGTTTGTGTATGATATGTCTGGATGCACTATGAATATATTCAGCACTATATATTCTCATGACAAAATAATCTCTGGTAATCAGGCAGTAAAGAATAGCAAGAGTTCTAAAGCAGCTATGGAAAGGACTTGAATTATTTGTCTCACAATATAGTTATGCAGCATTAGCACCTCTGTGTGGCTAAACAATAATTAATTATTTCTGATTAATGGTTTTCACTGGATTGTGACTCCACTTCTTATGTATTCTATTTAAAGTACGAGGAGCAAAATACTAAAAGTTATTCAAAAACTGGTTCTACCTGTAATGACAGCTCTGAATTTAAAGAATATCACACATTGCAGCTGCCAAAGTACCACTCATTTATAGATTTCCCTGTAAAATTAAAGCAGAATAACAAAAATCTGTATGTTAAGAATCCAAGGGGAAAATACCTATCTGTAAGGAAGTGACATAAGGATCTACAGAGGTTTTCGTTCAACGCAAGGAGTGTGAGATGGAATGGTTGCTCCTGAGATGCTCTAATGCAGTACAACTGCAGCCACAACTGAGAGTATCAGGGGCAGCAGAGAACTGACAGAAGCTGGAGCACCGGCCACAGAGATCCGCTCCAGGACTTGCGTGTCTGAAAGACAAAATTCAAGTGAACGGCAAATCACTTCAAAGCCATGGCCACAAAAAAAAGAAACTTACTTCCCTTGTTGTTCTAAGCTAAATATCTCCAGATAATTTTAATTGGTCAAGCAAGAACAGACTAGATACCAAGCTGCAGCACGTACTGGGAATAAAGGCAATTTACCTGTTTGTGTCTGTTGTAAGACAAAAGGGCCAATGGACATGGAAGAAGTGTCCTGGAATTTAACAGACCTCTGAACTCGTTGCTGATTCCCAGGATAGCAGGACTGTAAATGACATATGAAAAATAAACCTTCTGTGATTTTCGTTTGGTCCACAAGTTATGGGTATGCTCATATTCCTTCATTGAAGTTAATGATTTTTGAATAACTCTGTCATACATACCTTCTACACTTGAGAAAAAAAAATTTCAAATTATTTTTAACTTTTACGATGTAGATTTTTTAAAAGTAATTTTCAGCCTGAATTGCATTCTTGGTGAAAGGTCTAACAACAGGAGCTGTAAACTGGAATCTCAGTCAAGACTGCAGTTTCTCATCCACTGCCCACCTACTGGGACCCTCTGGCCAAATCTGACACCTACTATAATTCAACGAGGACGTGTCGATTTGGGCTCACCGTAGAGCAGTTGTTCCCACTGAGCACACACAAGTGAATCTGGCAATGCAGGAAAATGGTGGTGGTGGTGTTTGATGTGAATGTGAACATCTTGAATGAGAAACGGCTACTGGTGGACACGCCATTCTGCAGAATCTCCACAGTCCCGTCAGCAGGATTGGGGCACCTGTCAGTCGGAAAAACAATAGGGATTGTCTTCAAATTTAACTGCATTTGCCCTCATTAATGAATCACAGTGACTATCTCTGCATGCAACATATTCATGGTAAACTGAACGGCCACTGAAGGCATATGGAAGGTTACTGAAGCTGTGATTAACATCTTAACTGCTTCTTACTTAAGACAATGCGCCCGGAACTTCTTCATTTTGTGTGAGACGTGACAAATTTGTATTTCATTCCTTAGACCAAACCATTGTTTATGTGGGTACGAATGGGCAGATGTTCCATTGAGTCAAGTCCAACTCATAGCAAACATTTACTGTGTTTCTAAGATGAGGGAGGAACAGAGGCCATACACCACTGCCTTATTCTGTCCTTGTTGGTGGGTCCAAACAGAGAGAGAAATACACATACTCCACACAGCCTGAGCTGGACTTGAACCCCATATCTATCGAGCAGCTGAGGAAATGTAGCTTCCAGCACAACGCTCATGTCTACTGTGTGTGTGCTGTGATCTACATGCACCTTTTTACATCATGTATATGATTTCAAGAGAGCTGTTTGTAGGATTCCACCCTCAGCCGTATCGGCACTTTGTGAATGTAGGCATTACTCTAAGAGTCAGAGAGTCCCCAATATTTAACATTCCCAGTCAGACAAAAGCCACTTAATTCTCCCTGTCCTGTTTCTCAACAGACATCCAGTGATACTAAGAAGAAGATTTATAGGGAAACGTAAATAGAAGGCTGAAGATATTACTTCATTCTGTAAATCTCTTACAAATCACCAGTGTCATTTCTCTCAATCTAACAGCAGCAGTGATTTAAAGAAAGTATTCATTAAACATTCGCCAAACTACAACGGTGGAAAGAGTATATCAGTCATGAAAATTGTCCGTTGGTCGGCTGATCGTTGCAGTAGTCTAGCTCCAAGGTCCAAGACTGAGGGGGTGGGATGGAACATCGGTCAATTGCAGATTATTAATGAAAACATCAGCTTCTTCAAACAGAACATGCACATCAGATAATATAAAATTGGTCAAGAGGTCTAGAACACTTACTCCTGCACAATAAGGTCCCAGCGTACACTGCTTAGAGGGTCATTAATGGGTGTGGCCCAGCAGGAGTCAATCACTGTGGCGATTTGCCTGCCGTCCAGTCCCTCAACCTCTACAGCCACATACACCTGCTGGTTGATAGGCACCTCCATTGTAGAACCTGTGAAGGGCTGCTGGAACTGTGCATCAAGATAAGGAATCATCCTCATTTGGTAGTGGTTAATGCCTGCTGGTAGATTCTTCCCCAGAATGCTGTTGAGGTCATTAAAAAATAAAAAGTAAATGATCTATAGCCAAGATGTCTAATTTCAATGCACATTTCAATATGTGTTTATATTTGAATATATATATATATATATATAGAGTGGGGGTGCAGTGGCGCAGTGGGTTGGACCACAGTCCTGCTCTCTGGTGGGCCTGGGTTTCGAGTCCTGCTTGGGGTGCCTTGCGACGGACTGGCATCCCGTCCTGGGTGTGTCCCCTCCCCCTCTAGCCTTATGCCCTGAGTTGCCGGGTAGGCTCCGGTGGCCCGTGACCCCATATGGGACAAGCGGTTCTGAAAGTGTGTGTGTGTGTGTATATGTATATGTATAAATTTGTAATAACTTTTAAAAGTATATTTTAATCTGGCAGCACTTTTCTTCTACCTTTTCCTTTTTTTCCCCACACACACGTTCCAAGCCCCTTGTCACATTCGGGGTCACGGGGAACCGGAGCCTACCCGACAACACAGGGCGTAAGGCCGAAGGGAGAGGGGACACATCCAGGATGGGACGCCAGTCTGCCGCAAAGCACCCCAAGCAGGACTCGAACCCGAGACCCACAGGAGAGCAGGACCCAGGCCAACCCACCGCGCCACCGCACCACTTTCAAACGTAAATCTGTTACTATTTTCATTATGAAAACACTGGCATTGAGGTTTAAAGCTGCATTCAGCCTTGAACATTTGTATTAGAAATTTGAATTTTAATTTGTATTTGACCGTAAGCTTGCATTGTGACATTAGTTGGTGTTAAAGGGCTGGCATTTGTCCTGTTCGATTGCTCCCAATGCCCCTCCCTGCCTTATCAAAGTAATGACAACCAGCTGCTGAAAATGGAAAGGTGATGACTAAAGGATTTTAAGCAGCTGGTCTGAGGACTGAGGGAGAGACTTTATGGGGTGCTGATAAGGTGCCTGAAAAGCACCCTGGCTCTGCCCAGGGTTTGTGTGGCTCTGCCCATTTGAGCTGTTGTTCTTCTTTGCCTGTTTTTGGTCTCCTTTAGAAGCACCTTGTCCTCAGTTTTGTTGGTTTCCTCCCCCAAATATAGTTAATTTTATGTGTGACCCTGAATATGTGCTTGATTCTACATGTTCTTTTCTTTCAATTCACACTAGTTTGTGTTGGTTTTCTTCTACCAGACATTCATTACCATACATATTTGACTGCCTTCATTGATTTTGGACAAATTTCCCCTGGGCTAAACTCACCTCTCCAGTGGACGGATGCCAGTGGACATAGACAGGGACTGAGACAGTAAATATGCACAGCTGAAAGTGACACTGAGAATTCTCTCCCGTCCAATGATAGCTCCCTCTGGGAAGGTCTCTCCATGGATGGTGTTCTGATAGATGAAGTGAGTGCCATTGCTCTGTAGAGGACAAAATATGGGGCAAAAGGAAGGCGTAACATTTGTGTTTAGACTAGTGGTGGACAAATCTGTTCATTAAGGCAGTTACTGATAGTAAAGAACTTCACACATGAAGTTACAACCACCTGTAAAATTTAATGTAGTGCAGCAATGAGTAAGGAAATTTTAAATTGTTCTGGGATGCACATGATTGTTATTCCTTCTCATGACATACCGTAAGAGTTGTCCCACAGATATGATCATCGTTGTCAAAGTGAAACTCCACCCTGCCATCGCGCACTGTTCCAGTGCAATTTGGGTCATTTAGGTGTAATGAATTGGATGGGAAGCCACTTTGAAACAACTGACAGCGAGACAAGGAAATGGTGGCTGAACTGCCGTTACAAATTTCCTTGGAATCTGTGAATGACACCAGTAACTGTGAGGTCAAAGGCCAGTGGCAGAGAATATCAGATGAAGAACCACTTATCATTCTGAAATAACCATCATGGGCATTTACCTTTTATTTGTTTAACTGACACTTTTCTGTAAAGCAGCTTACAGTGTTCATCCATATCCAGTCATTTACTTATTTATAACGCTGAGTAAGTTTACTGGAGCAATAAAGGATAAGGACCTTGCTCATGGGTCCTACAGCTGACAGTGGGATTCAAACCTGTGACCTTTAGATTTAAAGGCAGCAGTTCTGGTGCCTCATGACATATGCTGTAACATGACATGGACAATTTAATCTTGATGTTTGACTGATATGCCCTTAAAACAATGACCAAAATCAAAGTCGGCAATATGCAATTATAAAGTTATTTTCATGATACTTAACAAAAATATTGTGAAAATGAAATAGACCCACATATATAGATACATAATTAATTTTCACTTTGAGAACCATTATTTTCATACCAAAATATTCAGCACTAGTGTTGTCATGTTCCTCACTGCAGAGGCAGCCATAGACACCATTCCTCTCTCCACACCTCTCACTAGCTGTGCACTCCAGCTCATCACAAGGGTCTGTCAGCCCTGTAAAAGAAAGAAGAAGAGCCAAATAAGGTGGCAGTGCAGTAGCTCAGTCAAAGAAACATGGAAACTCTGCAAAGATTAACATCACAAGAAATGTCTTTGCAGGTCTCCCTATTGCCACCCCGACCATAGGAGGACAAGCGGGCATGAAAATGGATAGATGAAAGGTCTTTGCATGATTGTAGACTGAAGGTCGGCAGGGAGGGTAGTGCTAAAAAATAATACAAAAATAAAAGTTAAAGTTAATTTTAAAAAACAGTTACTTTTAAAAAGTTTTAAAAAGTTATTCAATTAAAAACAAGATTTTACTCTGAGTAGAAAAGAAAAGTGTCAGATCAAAAAAAAATATTCACTCGTTTTTCTGTAATGAGTGATGGTAAAGACAGTGTAAGAAGACTATCCTCGTCCCATACAGGGTCGCGGGGAGCAGGAGCCTAACCCGGCAACTCAGGGCGTAAGGCTGGAGGGGGAGGTGACACACCCAGGACGGGACGCCAGTCTGTCGCAAGGCACCCAAAGTGGGATTCAAACCCCAGACCCACCAGAGAGCAGAACCCGGTCCAACCCACTGCACCACCGCGCCCCTTCCCTCTCGTGATATAGGGTGCTAAAAAGGGATGCTAAAAATACCATGGATGAAAAAAGTTAGAAATGGGGAGGTAGATAAAAGAACAGATTTACAACCTTCTCATGAGACTAGCAGAGAGAAAAAACAAAGTCCTGCTTCTACATAATGAAGTTAAAGGAAAGTGACTTAGTTTTGCTCCAGGTCTTGCAAGACAAACTGGAAGGAAGAAGGATAGGTGATAAATGGAAAGTACAAGTTTTGGACAACATCTCACAGCAGACAGGCTACAGGGATCAAGCAAAACTTTTTCAGCATTTCAAAGAGACAGACAGACTAGGAAGCAGACAATTTACAGCCTCCGTATGGAATGAATGAATGGAAAAAAGCAGGATTGTGCTGTTTCAGAAGTGTCGGTAACATAGTAAATGTAACACATTGCTCCCCTCATCTGATGATGGGATATTGCTAAAATGGAGATTTTACCAGTTTTTCCAGCACTTTTTTGTGTGGCTCACTGGTTTCATGATCTGGGAGTTTATTTTACATTGCCCATTATTCAACGGCTGATGTTCTGAATCCTTTGAATTGAGAACAGTGATAAATTTGTTTATCTAGCAGTTTGTTACGGAGACCCAGAAACATTCCGTGGGCCAGGTGGGGCAATGGGTTTGGCCAGGTCCTACTCTCCAGTTGGTCTGAGGCTCAAGCCCTGCTTGGGATGCTTTGTGATGGACTGGCATCCTGTTGTGGGTGTGTCCCCACCCTCTCCAGTCTTGTGCCTTCTGCTTCTGGATTGGGTTCCTGTTTGCCTTGGGACAAACAGCTTTAGCCAAAGAGTGTGCATGAGTACTTATTTGCTTATTGATTTACTTCTAGCACTAATGTGCTTTCATTAAATATCAGTCAGAGTCCCTTAAGTTTTCATCACCCATTGGAATTTTCATTAACATAAACATTCACTCACCTGTGGTTGAAGGTGTGGTGGTGGTGGTGGGCATCTCAGTAGTGGTCTCTGAAGTGGTTGGTGTGGTGGTGGTTGGCTGCTCGGTAGTGGTCTCTGAAATGGTTGTAGGTGTGGTGGTTGTTGTGGGCTCGGCAGTGGTCTCCGAAATGGTTGTAGGTGTGGTGGTGGTTGTGGGCTCGGTAGTGGTCTCTGAAATGGTTGTAGGTGTGGTAGTGGTTGGGGGCTCGGTAGTGGTCTCCGAAATGGTTGTAGGTGTGGTGGTCGTTTCGGGCTCAGTAGTGGTCTCCAAAGTGGTTGTAGGTGTGGTGGTCATTTCGGGCTCAATAGTCGTCTCCAAAGTGGTTGTAGGTGTGGTGGTCATTTCGGGCTCAATAGTGGTCTCCAAAGTGGATGTAGTGGTCGTTGGGGGCTCAGTAGTGGTCTCTGAAGTGGTTGTAGGTGTGGTTGTCGTTTCGGGTTCAGTAGTGGTCTCCGAAGTGGTTGTAGGTGTTGTGGTTGTTTGAGGCGTAGTACTGGTCCTAACGGTGGTTGTAGATCTGGTGGTAATATGGGACATAGTAGTGCTCCTCGCAGTGGTTGTTGATCTGGTGGTTGTACGGGGAGTAGTAGTGGTCCTTGCAGTGGTTGTTGATCTGGTGGTTGTACGGGGTGTAGTAGTGGTCCTTGCAGTGGTTGTAGATCTAGTGGTCGTACGGGGCATAGTAGTGGTCCTCGCAGTGGTTGTAGATCTGGTGGTCGTGCGGGGTGTAGTTGTGGTCCTCGCAGTGGTTGTAGATCTGGTAGTTGTGCGGGGTTTAGTTGTGGTCCTCGCAGTGGTTGTAGATCTGGTGGTTGTACGGAGTGCAGTAGTGGTCATTGCAGTGGTTGTAGATGTGGTGGTCGTCCAGGGCTCAGTAGTGGTCTCCGAAGTGGTTCTAGATGTCGTGGTTGTTTCTGGCTCAGTAGTGCTCTCCAAAGTGTCTGTAGGTGTGGTGGTCGTTTCGGGTTCAGTTGTGGTCTCTGAAGTGGTTGTCGATGTTGTGGACGTTTCAGGCTCAGTAGTGCTTTCCAAAGTGGTTGTGGCTGTGGTGGTCATTTCAGGCTCAACAGTTGTCTCAAAAGTGGTTGTAGATGCGTTGGTCACTGTAGTACATAACAAATTTTTTTTTTTCAATTGTGACTTGCTTTTGCATGTTTTCATTTATTCAGAACTCAAATCACATGCATGTTATGAAATAATTGATGTACAGCTGATTGCTAACATTGAGACTAAACGCAAGTGTCAATACCCTAAACGGCCATTGAAATGCAGTAGCAGGTAGATGGAAAAGGCTGCTGTCCAGTGTTTATACAGGCGATTTACATATAAAGCTTCATGTAGCATTCAGTTCAGCATAAATTAACATATTTCTTTTCTTTGAAATATGTGCTGTTTTCCTAAACCTAATATCTTAATATTCTTAACAGAGTTTATCAGTAAAGGAAGAAGGATTTAAAGGGAATGACAGCAGCAAATTGGCATTAAATGACAGTATTGAGTAGGGTGCGGTGGCAGAGTGGGTTTGACCAGGTCCTGCTCTCCGGTGTTTCTGGGGTTTGAGTCCCGCTTGGGGTACTTTGTAACGGACTGGCGTCTCATCCCGGGTGTGTCCCCTCCCCCTCTAGCCTTATGCCCTGTGTATTGCTGGGTTAGGCTCTGGTTTACCACGCTCCCCCCTTGGGACAAGCAGTTTCACCTGATGCATGTGTGAAAGTATTAACATTTTTCCATGATTACCTGCGCGAACAGGCACATTACCTGGTGCACCCTGTGGGTGTGTATGACTGTGTTAAACTCAACACCAGTCTCTTACCATTTATGTGGCCATCTCAAAATAAATTTAATAAGTTTAACCAGTTTTAAAACGAATAAAACATAAGCATGTTTCTGAAAAATATATTGACATTTTTTATGAATCCAAAAAAAAAAAACATATTGTCTGCTAATATTGTCTGAGTAACTCACCTTAATTAGAAAAGAACTTTTAAACTGTGCTGTTGGCTTTTTCTTTTCTTTTCTTTTCTTTAAAAAGTTTAGCACCAACTTTGACTTTTGTGCCCTCTATTACTATTTCTCCTCTCTCACAGTCCACATATTGCATGACTGGCGGATGGATTATTTTTGTTCTGAAGTATCAAATGTCTTTTTAAAGGATTTATAGGATACACTCTATTAATCCATGCACACAACTGGACTTTTTCTGGGCCCTCTCCAGGTGTGTGTTCCTAGAATCATCACTGTCATTGACGCCACTGATGATGGCACTGACTGGCACTGACAACCAAATTCAGACTTTTTTTTTAGTTATGAACAGGTAGGACAACCCGCTGCAAGGGGCAAGAGCTGCCTGAGAGCTGTCAAAGTTTGGTCCCTGCCATAATTTAAAAATTATATTACAGTCAGGAAGTGGGGTGTGGTGGTGCAGTGGGTTGGACCACAGTCCTGCTCTCCCGTGGGTCTGGGGTTCGAGTCCCGCTTGGGGTGCCTTACGACGGACTGGCGTCCTGTCCTGGGTGTGACCCCTCCCCCTCCGGCCTTATGCCCTGTGTTACCGGGTGGGCTCCGGTTCCCTGTGACCCCATATGGGACAAGTGGTTCTGAAAGTGTGTGTGTGTGAGTGTATTACGGCCAGTTGATGATAATGAAGGGCCATAAAGGCAGCTGGCCTGAACATCAGTGAGGATGTGTGTTTTAGAGAGACTGTAAAGACCTCAGTTTAGTGAGGTGTTTTGGTGTCAGTTTTTCTTCTGAAAAGAGCCTGAGTTTAGAGCTTGTTTTCAGTTAGTTCTGACCTTGTTTGCTGTAGAATGATCTTGTTTGTTGTGAAATATAACCCTTTCTTGGTACAACCCAGCTGTCCTAGGTCCTAATGCCACCCTGTAGCTACTTCCACCCCATCATAATTGTGTTTGAATGTAAAAAAAAATACAAAGAAAAAGATAATTTCTCTTCTAACAGAAATATGCAGCTGCGATCAATTCAGATGTTTAATATTACTGGCCCAGTTTTTACTGAAACTGTGTTAGGCATGGTGTACACTGCATTATTCTTACACTAACAATTCATAAAAGGACACGATGGAGAAAGAAGAAAAACATGAAATTAAAATGAAATATTTAATCTCGGGGGGGGCGGTGGTGCAGTGGTGCAGTGGGTTGGACCGGGTCCTATTCTCCAGTGGGTCTGGGGTTCAAGTCCCGCTTGGGGTGCCTTGCGACGGACTGGCGTCCCGTCCTGGGTGTGTCCCCTCCCCCTCCGGCCTTACGCCCTGTGTTGCCGGGTAGGCTCCGGTTTCCCGCGACCCCATATGGGACAAGCGGTTCTGAAGATGTGTGTGTGTGTTTCAAAATAAAGATCTTAAATCATGTAATTCACATTTAAAACATTTACCTGACAACCTGTATTTTAGATGTATTTGACCTGAAAACCAGTTTCACTTTTTGTCGTTTGTTTTTGTGCAGATTATGGACATCAGTTCAGTGGTCTTGAGAGCAAATGAATGTACTGGAATTCCAGTGGTAGGTTTGCTACAAATGCAGTTACCAAGAATGTAACAGCATGGAAACACTATTTACTCGACGTTTTTAAGACCCCTCGTGATGCGTCACAGCCTACTTCTCTCCTTGGCAGGATTATTTCATAAATTACATATGACAAAGTTTAAGATAAATGTGAGATTCACACACACTTTCCGAACCGCCTGTCCCCTACGGGGTCGCGGAGCCTAACCCAGCAACCAAGGGCATAAGGCCGGAGACACACGCAGGACAGGAGGCCAGTCTGCTGCAAGGCACCCCAAGCAGGACTCGAACCCCAGACCCACCCGAGAGCAGGACTGTGGTCCAACCCACTGCACCACCACATGTGAGATTCATCTATTCTTTAATAGCTGATCATCAGCGTGAAATAAGATTTTCACTACAACATGCAACATCACCTTTTCAACCCAAAATGCAACATCTCATACTGTACATATATTAAAACAGCATGTTATTATTTATTAGAACTATGATGGTTCAATAATTTAAATAAAATGGTTTACCATTCTGGGCCTTGATCTCCTTACCTAGTAAAACAGGAAGATGAAATTAAGGATATGAAAAAACATTCTGCAGAAACACACACACACCCACATGCACACAAATAGGTATTTTAAAGCATTTTTTTATGAGGTATTGTATTAAAAATATCTATTTTATCTAATAGAACAGGTATTCTGTTAAAAGTATAACAAGATTTCTGAGATTTAGTAGTGCTAAACATGTAAAGTACACACATTATTACTCGACTAGACAAGGTGTGAATCAGACTTATGGTAAGTAAGTATGAAGTGTAATTCTGTATGATGAACCTGTACAGTAGGATTTCATCTGAGGACACAACTGTGAACCTTTAGTGTACAAAGTGTGATCACAAAGTTCTGAGACGTCTGCAGAAATATGTTTTTCTTCCAAAAAATCACAATGAAGCTGAAGGAAATGATCTTTGATGATATTCCGAGCATACATAATAACCTGAAGAAAGATGTCAGTCAAATCACAGCTTTAGACTGTCAGCACTTCACAAAAAAATTACAGGAACACTGCGAAAAATGCATATCATCTGGGGGAGATTATTCGGATAGGGACCATATGGAAATTATATTTATACAGTAATTGAAATAGAAATCTTAGAACTTTTTGAACACACTTGTCCATCTCTACTGTCAGACTGAACTGAAAGCTTGTATTTCATGAACCATTGTACCTTTGCCCTTATAAGTATGTCAGATATCTGCTACTTAATTCAAACAGAAGTGAATTTCATAGATGTCGATTGACTTACAGAGGAGGAGCAGCTGCAGCACACACAGATTTACCAGGAAACCCATAGTGCTTCACGGGGGGTCTAGTGTGGTTAAAGGAAACAACAGACATCTTCAAATTCATTCATTCATCCATCCATGTTAAAAAAAGATTCTGCACACATACAATATATATATACACATACATATACACACACATTCTGAACCACTTGTCCCATATGGGGTTGCAGGAAACCAGAACTTAACCCAGCTACTCAGGGCACAAGGCTGGAGGGGGAGGAGACACACCCAGCACAGGACATCAGTCCATCACAAGGCACACCAAGGGGGACTTGAACCCCAGACCCACCGGAAAGCAGGACCCAGTCCAACCCACTGCACCACTGCACCCCCCCTCACTTGAACAATATTGCTACTTTTTTACCCTCCAAATAACACAAATTATGCTCCTGCTCAAACGCAGACTGATGCAGCTAATCCTTAGTGCAACAACATTATATGTTTAGTCTAAGTTTTTTTCTTTAGTTCCGTTTACCTGAACACAGTGAAAATGTACAAACAAATCTCATCAACTCATTCCATCTCTGCAACAAGAACCTCAAATTTTTGATTCCTGTAAACTTGTTACACTACCATGGTAATTAGTGTATATCATTTAACCGGACCTGTGAGGTACATATTTAATTTGTCACCATCAGTGCTTGAAGCGTCTGTGAGGGAAATACTGTCTTACTATAAATCTTGTATCGACATTAACAGAAAAGCTGCAAACCATGTTTCTAAGAACTAATTCCATACTGCAAACCATGTTTCTAAGAACTAATCATTTGCAGGTTAAATGAGATATTTTCTTTCTTTATGTAAGTTTACATGCAGTGTGATATTGTTACTTCTTTATGTAATTTGTACTTTCTGTCTGAAAAGATAAGGTTCTATGGCCAGATGTGCTTCCCCACATGTTTATTATACTCAGTGCTGCACTAATATTCAAAACCATTAGATTTAAAAAGAGCTGGACAACATTAAATAAATATAACTCATGCTATAAAAACTTTCGTTTTTGATGTAAGCCTTTGTATAAATGTTGTTATTGTGCCATGACAATGAAAATTAAATGTTAGCAGAAAAGTCTTACTTTAAATTTGATTGCCTGAATAAAGCTCACCTGCACTTGGGTCCTCTACTTACCTGTCTCCAGTGTTCATCCCTGACACACACACACACACACATTTTCAGAACCGCTTGTCCCAGGGAACCGGAGCCTAACCCGGTAACACAGGGCGTAAGGGGAAGGGAACACACCCAGGACGGGACGCCAGTCCGCCGCAAGGCACCCCAAGCGGGACTTGAACCCCAGACCCACCGGAGAGCAGGACTGCGGTCCAACCCACTGCGCCACCGCACCCCCTCATCCCTGACATATATTACAAAATGATTTCTTTCCTTACCTGCAAGGTCCACGTGACTATGAAAAATAGGTGTTGGTAGTGCCATTTATAGTCTTCTGTACGGGTTGGTTCTGGTGTAGAAAAAAAACAATTTCCTTCTCCATTTACGTAAACAGAAAGTAAAAGAAATTCCTTAGAAATCACTGTCTGAAAAAATTTATGTCTTAATTATGTACTTTTAGTAAAGCAGTTTTTCTCACTCTGACACTGAAAATATTTGTGATGAAAAACAATAATATATATGAAGTTTATCACAATGGGCACTGACTGTAATTCGGTCATTGTTTTCCATCAAAGAGCTCCAGGGTACAGCAGTTGTCTTTGACCCAAAGGTTGCAGGTTTGAACCCTCTGGCTGTAGTATCCCTGAGCAAAGTACTTGCCCTAGAATTGTTCCAGAAACATTACCCAGTTGTATAAATGGGGGAAAAAGCTATAGGTAGACTAACATTGTAAATCACTTTGGAGAAAAGTGTCAGCTAAACACAAATTTTAATTGTGCTTAATTTAACACCTGGAGAAAAAAAAAAAAAAAAAACAGACTGACATTAACCTGAAAAGGATATTTATATTTTTCCTTTTTGAATCATAGATAGGTGTATGTTACATTTATCTTGCAAAATAATTCTCTTCTGGGGGTGCATCCTCAAAATAACATTCCTTGCCAACTGGTAAGACCTGATTGTAAGGATTCCTCCAGCTCCGTCAACCACTTTGTTCAGTCATTCGAACAAGTTGCGATAGTCAATTTTTTTCATAAGCTCCCGTCGTTTTACGAAAAGTGTCTGAGTGCTTGCGGGGCAACTGGATTCCTGTATGCGGGAAACCTTTTGTTTCTATTGTTATCATGACCCTGTCAGAACAATTAGCTCTGGTGGTAAAAGCTATCAGTACATCTACACCTGCATGGTGCCCAGCTCCACATGCGCCTCCTACAATTACGGCCATCAGAGGTATTAAGGCACAAATTATAAAGCCTGCTTGGATCTTTAATTTCAGTTCTGGCTCTGATGTGGTGGAATGACCTCCCAACTTCACTCAGAACTGCTGAATCTTTGTCCACATTTAAAAAGGGTTTTAACACTCACCTTTTCCAGACTCACTTCTCCCATGATCTCATGTTCATGTAATGTGTAAATGTTCATGCTCTCTAACTTTCCGATCATAACTGTTGAACAACGAATAAAACTTCACACAGCGACTTGTGTGATAAAATGTACACACACACACACACACACACACACACACACACACACACACACACATTTTCAGAACCGCTTGTCCCATACGGGGTCACAGGGAACCGGAGCCTACCCGGCAATACACAGGGCGTAAGGCCAGAGGGGGAAGGGGACACACCCAGGACGGGATGCCAGTCCATCACAAGGCACCCCAAGCGGGACTCGAACCCCAGACCCACCGGAGAGCAGGACTGTGGCCCATCCCACCTCACCACCACACCCCTTTGATAAAATGTAAATGTTACAAAAAAAAATGCTAATTATTAGGAATGCCATTTGGTTTCTGAAGCGATACAAGTTGTATGGGGTGGGGTTGTGAGCCCCACGTCCAACCTTCCACCTTTCACAGCTGGGCTTGGAATCGGGCTTGGGACCATCCTTGGCAGAGTCAACGGCCCTATGCTCCGACTGGAGCAAAGAGGATTAAAGATGTAATAAGGAATTGTCGATTTTTTATGCAGCTACTCATCTGATGAACACTGGTTCAAACGGTGGAAATAACAAACTAACTGTACTTTAGAATCACACGTCTGCCTCTAAGTCTCTCTTTCTGGTAATATAATTAACATATGGTATTTTCTATGAGATGTACGTCACTTTGGAGAAAAGTGTCTGATAAATGAATACAAGTAAATGTTAATAGCAATAAGCACGACTAGAATGCATTGTATCTTGCATGGATTATGAAAAATAACCAGTCTATGGCAATCATGCAAAATAATGTTGGTTCTATTCAAAAAAACGGTTGCATGTGAGAAATCCTTCTCAACCACATAGCCCGGTCTTTGACTTTGAGAAAGCAAAGAGAAAGAAATCAGGAAGTATTTTAAAAAATCCCACTGTGGTTTGGAGTTTTTTTTTCCTTTCCTCCGTAATCAATTGGCTTACTTACATCTTCAATAAATACATATTTATTGTAATAATTTAATGTATTGACAACATTTTATTTGTGTTATGCTTTTGATCTTTTTTCAGCGCTTTCTGTCACTGTGTTAGAAGAGCATTATTAAAATAAACTGAATTTAAAAAAAATAACGCCTGAATGACTTTTGAAGCAAAAGAAGTTCAGCCTGTATTTCCAAAAATAATAATGTTACTGGAAAGTTCAGATGACTTCAGTTTTTATCAGCTGACAGGTACAAAAGTTCAAAGAATTACAGACAGGTGTATTGGACCATGAGGAATCCACCAAGATCAGAATCAACACACAGAACGCGGCATTTTTTTTGCAAAATGTATGAGCCTAAAAATCAGCATCTGCGGTTACTGTAAAAAATATCAGTACTATTTGAATGCCACACACACACACACACACACACACACACACACACACACACACACACACAGATACACATATACACACACACATTTTAATTATATATATCTACATATACACACACACACACACATTTTCAGAACCGCTTGTCCCTTACGGGGTCACGGGGAACCGGAGCCTACCCGGCAACACAGGGCGTAAGGCCAGAGGGGGAGGGGACACACCCAGGACGGGACGCCAGTCCGCCGCAAGGCACCCCAAGCAGGACTTGAACCCCAGACCCACTGGAGAGCAGGACTGCGGTCCAACCCACTGCGCCACCGCACCCCCGGTTATCTACATATATTTCTTTATATATATATATATATATATATATAGATATATCTTTATGATGCATTCTACAGAATTGGACGTTATAAGATAAAGCAAAAAATGGATTTCAAAAAGTATAGTAAGGTTTCTGAATGAGCTAGGTATGCTTTCATTTGGTTGGATTGACAACATGTTGACAGTATTTCAAACTTCAACTGTTTATGTGCAGTCTCTTTCTTAACACTAAAACTCAGAAATAACTAGTAGCATGTTGTTCTTACCCTTCCCGGATCGGGCCCTTGGCGTGGAGGAAGGGCTTTTGTGATCTAGGAATCTCCAGAGCTATATCGTCTCCCAAGGCAAACAGGTCTGGAGTGAAGATTCAGACTAACACAATCCAAAAACCACCATGCCAAAAGTAAACAAGAGAAAGTTTACCCTGCCCAGAATAGGGTCACCGGGACCTACCCCTGGAGCCAAGCCTGGGGGAAGTGTTCCTAGGCGAGCGCCTGGTGGTGGGCAGCCCATGGAACGCGGCTGGGCTTAGTCCAAAAAGGCAGTGTGAGGGGGCCATGTGGGCCCACCACCCGCAAGGTTCAAGATAGGGGTTGGGTGCAATGCTTTTCAGGCAGCTAGAGTGGGCAGGGTGGTGCGTGGCATCGCGGCCCCTCATGACAGAAACTTGCTCTTGGAATGTGGAAGGTAACCTCAATGAGGAGGAAGGAGCCAGAACTGGTGCGGGAGGTTGAGAGATACCAAATAGATTTAGTTGGGCTCACCTTCACTCACAATGTTGACTCTGAAACCAAACTCCTCGATAGGGGGTGGTCTCTTTCCTTCTCAGGAGTTGCACAGGGTGAGAGGTTCCGGGCAGGTATGGAGATACCCACAAGCCCTTGGCTGGCTGCCATACAGTTGGAGTTTATCCCAGTGGATGAGAGGGTCTCCTCAATGCAACTTAAGGTCGCAGAGAGGAAAACTTTGACTGTTGTGTGTGCTTATGCACCAAACAGCAGTTCAGAGTATTTTTTTCAAACTTTATTTAGTAAAGTCATTAATACTATACACAATTAAAAACAATCGACAAATTTACAACCTCTTTGTCAAACTCACGATAAACCATATCCTACCAAAGGTTGCTTTGTTTACCTTGGAGAACAATCCCTTCATGAGATCATCAAAAGTCAACGCCATCTCGCCGTCTAACTCCCCACACAAGGGCTCGACCAGTGACCAGACGGTCCCAGCATAACCGCAATCCCAAAAAACATGTTTGATTGTTTCCACACCTAAACACTGGGGTCGTGGGCAGTCGGGACATCTAGTCAACCTGTACCTATAAAGTTTTTCCATTACGGGTAATCTTTCATGGAGGAACTGCCGGTTTAAATCCTGCAGCCTATTGTCGAGCCCCTTTGGCTGAATTCGGGCCCAAATGTCTTCCCCAAGCTCTAACATCACTCGTGTTCCCCTCCTCTCCAACAAAACATTATATAACACTTCGTGCTTGAGGAGGGTACTTGCGTCAGTGTCTGCCGGAATGATCTTGCTCCATTTCACCATTGTTTATAGTGGTCTGGTAGAGACTCGGCCTTTGCTCCAACATTAAACCACTAATCCACCAATTGCTGCAATGGGAAAGACAGCCAGAGGTGAGCAAAATGCTGGTGTGGGTGTTAGACAGAAGCAGTCTTGCGCCAAAAAAAGGCAATCAAATTTTAAGGGGAAGTCAGAGACCCTCCTTCCGCCTCTGCCCTTCCCTAGGTACACCTCCCACTTCTTGCAGAGTATTTGACCTTCTTGGAGAGGTTAGGTGGGTGGGGTTCTGGACAGGGCCCCAGCTACAGACTCCATAGTCCTGCTGGGGGACTTCAATGCTGATGGTGGCAATG
The DNA here is from genome assembly GCF_900964775.1 of Scleropages formosus. Taxonomy (NCBI): domain Eukaryota; kingdom Metazoa; phylum Chordata; class Actinopteri; order Osteoglossiformes; family Osteoglossidae; genus Scleropages; species Scleropages formosus. Next base: position 2,472,520 of record NC_041825.1, on the reverse strand, counting down.
ACTGGGAAATCTGGAGGGAGGTGATTAGGAAGAACAGCTTGCTTGATCTAAACCCAAATGGTGAAATGTTATTGGACTTCTGTGCTAGTAATGGTTTGTCTGTAACAAACTCCATGTTCAAACACAAGGATGCTCATAAGTGTACTTGGTACCCTAGCTACTTGGGCCAAGGGTCAATGATTGACTTTGTAGTCGTTTTGTCTGACTTGAGGCCACACGTTCTGGACACTCAGGTGAAGAGAGGTGCTAAGCTGTCAATCGATCACAATCTGGTAATGAGTTGAATCACATGGCAGGGAAAACTCACAGACAGACCCATCCATGTGCATTGTGAGGCTAGAGACTAGAGAACTTCTCCCATGCCCTGGAGGAGGTAGGGGACATGGAGACTGAATGGACCCTGTACAAAACCGCCATTGTGGAAGCAACCAGGCACAGCTATGGCCAAAAGATTGTTGGTGCCAGTCATGACGGCAACCCAAGATCCCACTGGTGGACGCCGGTGGTGAGGAAAGCCGTCAAGCTGAAGAAGGAGGCCTTTAGAGCGTGGTTGGCTCTGGGGACTCCTGATTCAGGAGACAGGTACTGGCAGGAAAAAGAGGCAGCAGGGGCTGCAGTTGCAGAAGCAAAATCCATAGCATGGGAGGAGTTTGGAGAGGCATTGGAAAATAACTATTCACCTTTAAAAGACCCTCTTCAGCCCCTTCACTCTCCCAGAATCTCACTGAGACAGGTGTCCCCCTTTTGCGCTCATGTCCTGATCTCTTTTGTTCCTCTCCCCCACCGTGGACCCAGTGGCGATCAGATGCCTAAAAACCACTCTGTAGCAACTCTGCTATTTGCTTCACTTGGAAACAGATCTGAGAGCTGAGACGATACACGTTGCACCACTAATGTCTGCATTGCCACCAGGTGTCACTTTTTCCCCACCAACGAATTCTCTGCTCGACTCCCAAAGGAGAGAAAGGGATTCTGGATATATAAATAAGACATGCTGTCACTCTAGATAACCTGACCCTTGAGCGGCTGCAACACATCTAGAATGCCCCAGTGCCCTTGCAGGTTGGTCATGGACGCCTAGCACCCTCAGAAAGACAGAGACACTTCCAAAAGGGCCTTTCCCTCTACTGCGGTGGTACTGGCCACTTCCTAGCAACCTGCTCTGAGCGCTCCGTAACAGGAGCCTCCTGCGCATGACAGTCGAAGGTAAGTGACCCTTTCCATCAAGTCTCGCAGCTCACTGTTCTCATAGCCCTGTCCTGGGAGGGAAGATCCCACTGGTTGGTCACACATGCGCATATAGATTCTGGAGCAGCTAGCAGCTACGTGGACACCGCTTTTGCAAAGGCACTAGGTATTCCCATGTGTAGCTGTGACATTACGTTGGTATGTTCAATGGGCAGCTTGCTGGGGAAAGGTGTGGTGGAGTCCCGAACACAGAGCCCTGGGTTTCAGATAGGGGCTTGTCATAAGGAGACTCTCTGCTTTCTTCTTTCAGCTCCTGCCACCCTAGTCATTCTGGGGTACACCTGGCTGGCCCTACGTGACCCTGTGTTCTCCTGGAGTTCCAAGGAGTTGATACCGTGGGGAGAGCAATGTGCCAGAGTAGTACTGTGCCAGAAGAGTACATGGAGTTGCCTGTGTGGCTGAGTTCAGAATATCCTGTTAAATAATGAGTATTTAAGCATTATTTTTTCCAGTTTTGTTTTTCTATTTTTGTTTATTCCTTGTATAGGGAATATGCAAGATGATACAAATAAGAGGATGTATAGCCTTCCACAACCATATGAAAACAAAATCATGAGTACACATTATGAAGAAAGATTAAACAGAGTAAACAAAGATGAAGTACAACTAACTTTAATAATTTTTAACTTCTTTATATTTACATCTAATTTAAAAGGTAGGACTCTTACCAGACTATTTTACTTTGCGAATGTAGTAACGCACCAATATGATAATTGCCAATTATAAAAAACTGTATTAGTTTCAATGAAATTCAAATATATAATTTTTTCTTCATTTCAACATCTATTTCTTTAAAATAAATAACAATATTTTCCTCTTTTTAATACAAAATTGCAGTTTACAACATAGAGGTTTTTCTTGGGGAGGTAACCAAAATAATACTTTGTTCCAGCTTAAAAATGTTTCCTTACACATTCTTAGTCATGTGGACTATTTGCAATCATTGTACATATGTGTCTAAATTTGCTAGTAAAATGTTTCTTATGGGGTTCCTCAGGTTTATTCAGTATGCTGCTCTAGGGTGAGGTAAAACCCAAAAGTCACTAAAGTTGGCTCTGTCTCCAGTTCATTATTGTTTGATTTAGCAGGTTAGGTATCTTTACTCTTGTTTAATTACTCATTCAAGTAATTTCCACTTTTTGCAAATTTAATGTATTAAACTTTGAGCGCTCATTTTTATACATAAATACATACATATTCATTGAAAATATTTTAAAAACTGGTTCCCATCTGAATTTTGATTTAAAAATCGCACTGAAAGGAATAAATATTTTTTTCTGATTAATGGTTTTCATTGGATTGTGATCACATTTTTTTCCAATCTGTTTTAAGCAGGAGGAGCAAAATACTAAAAAATTATTGAGAAAACTGATTCTTTCTGTCATGATAGCACTGAATTTAAAGAATATCACATATCGCAGCTACCAAAATACAAGTCATTTAGGAATTTCCCCGTAAAATTAAAGCAGAACAACAAAAATCTGTATGTTAACAATCCCTGAGTGGAAAAAAAAAAACTATCTGAAAGGAAGTCACATAAGGATCTATGGAGGTTTTCCTTCAACGTAAGGAGTGTGAGATGGAATGGTTGCTCCTAAGATGCCCTAATACAGTAGAACTGCAGCCACGACTGAAAGTATCAGGGGCAGCAGAGAACCGACAGAAGCTGGAGCACCGGCCACAGAGATCCGCTCCAGGACTCCCATGTCTGAAAGAGAAAATTCAAGTGAAAGGCAGACAACTTCAAAGACAAATATAGTATATCTAAATAATTTTGACTGATCAAGCAAGAACAGACTAGATACCAAGCTGTAGCACATATTGGGAATAATGACAATTTACCTGTCTGTGTCTGTTGTAAGACAAAAGAGCCAATTTACATGGAAGAAGTGTCCTGGAATTTAACGGACCTCTGAACTCTTTGATTCCCAGGATAGCAGGACTGTAAATGACATAACAAAAATAAACCTTTCTGTGATTTTTATTTGGTCCTCAAGTTATGGGTATGCTCAGATTCCTTCACTGAACTAAATGAGTTGTTGTTAATGCTTTTTTGATGTTGATTTATAAATAACTTCTATGATGAGGATTTTTTAAATTCATTTTCAACCTGAATTGCATTCTTGGTTAAAGGTCCAACAACAGGACCTGTAAATTGTAATCTCAGTCAAGATTGCAGTTTCTCATCCACTGCCCACCTACTGGGACCCTCTGGCCAAATCTGACATCTGCTGTAATTCAAAACGGACGTGTCAAGTTGGGCTCACCGTGGAGCAGTTGTTCCCGCTGAGCACACACAAGTGAATCTGGCAATGCAAGAAAATGGTGGTGGAGTTTGAAGTGAATGTGAACATCTTGAACGAGAAATGGCTACTGGTGGACACACCATTCTGCAGAATCTCCACAGTCCCGTCAGCAGGATTGGGGCACCTGTCAGTCAGGAAAACATTAGGGATTGTCTTCAAGTTTGACCACTTTTGGCCTCATCAATGAATCACAGCGAGTATCTCTAAATACAACATATTCATGGTAAACTGAATGATCATTGAAGGCATATGGAAGGTTACTGAAGTTGTGATTAACATCTTAACTGCTTTTTTACTTAAGACAATGCGCCCGGAACTTCTTCATTTTGTATGAAATGTGACAAATTTTTTTTTTAAACTTCAGACAAAGCCAATGTTTATGTGGGGAGGACTGCGCAGATGGAGTCAAGTCCAACTCATCACAAACATTTACTGTTCTTCTAAGATGAGGGAGGAACAGAGGCCATACACAAGTGCCTTATTCTGTCCATGTTGGCATGCAAACACAGGGAGAAATATGCATACGCCACACACTCTGAACTGGACTTGAACCCCATATGCATCGAGCAGCTGAGGAAATTTAACTTCAAGCACAACGCTCATGTCTATTGTGTGTGTGCTATGATCTATCTGCACCTTTTCACATGATGTACATGATTTCAGGAGAGCTGTTTGCCGGATTCCACCCTCAGCTGTATCGGCGCTTTATGATTGTAGGCATTACTCTAAGAGTTAGAGAGTCCCAAATACCTTACACTCCCAGTCAGACAAAAGCCACTTAATTCTCCCTATCCTGTTTCTCAACAGACATCCAGTTATACTAAGAAGAAGATTTATAGGGAAACGTAAATAGAGGGCTCATGCAATTACTTCATTGTGTAAATCTCTTACAAATCACAAGTGTCATTTACCTCAATAGGAAATGTTAGAGCAGCAGTGGTTTCAGGAAAGTATTCATTATACATTTGGTAAACAACAATAGTGGAAAGAATACTTCAGTACTGAAATTGTCTAGTCGGTTGATTGTTGAAGTAGTCTGGAGCCAAGGCCCAAGACTAATAATTGGATCCAAGGCTGAAGGTGGTGGGGTGAGACACCAGTTGATCACAGTTTATCATTGAAAAAATCAGCTTCTTTAAACAGAACATGAACATCAGATAATATAGGACTGGTCAAGAGGTCTAGAACACTTACTCCTGCACAATAAGGTCCCAACGCACACTGCTTAGAGGGTCATTAATGGGGGTGGCCCAACAGGAGTCAATCACTGTCGAGATCTGCCTGCTGTCCACTCCTTCCACCTGTACAGCCACGTACACCGACCGGTTCAGAGCCATCTCCATCCCAGAACCTGTGAAGGGCTGTTGGAACTCTGCGTCAAGATAAGGAATCATGCTCATTTGGTAGTGGCCAACACCTGCTGGTAGGTTGTCCGAAGTGGTTGTAGGTGTGGTGGTGACTGGGGGATCAGTAGTGGTCTCCAAAGTGGTTGTAGATGTGGTGGTGGTTGGGAGCTCAGTAGTGGTCTCCGAAGTGGTTGTAGGTGTCATGGTCGTACGGGCTGTAGTAGTGGTCCTCGCAGTGGTTGTAGATCTTTTAGTTGTATGGGGCGTAGTAGTGGTCCTCGCAGTGGTTGTAGATCTTTTAGTTGTACGGGGCGTAGTAGTGGTCCTCGCAGTGGTTGTAGATTTGGTGGTTGTGCGGGGCGTAGTAGTGGTCCTCGCAGTGGTTGTAGATTTGGTGGTAGAGCGGGGCGTAGTAGTGGTCCTCGCAGTGGTTGTAGATTTGGTGGTAGAGCGGGGTGCAGTAGTGGTCCTTGCAGTGGTTGTAGATCTGGTGGTTGTGCGGGGCGTAGTAGTGGTCCTCGCAGTGGTTGTAGATTTGGTGGTAGAGCGGGGCGTAGTAGTGGTCCTCGCGGTGGTTGTAGATTTGGTGGTAGAGCGGGGTGTAGTAGTGGTCCTTGCAGTGGTTGTAGATCTGGTGGTCGTGCGGGGAGTAGTAGTGGTCCTTGCAGTGGTTGTAGAGCTAGTGGTCATACGGGGTGCAGTAGTGGACGTTGCAGTGGTTATAGATCTGGTGGTTGACTGGGGCACAGTAGTGGTCTCCAAAATGTCTGTAGGTGTCGTGGTAGTTTCGGGCTCAGTAGTTGTCTCTGAAGTGGTTGTAGATGTGGTCATCGTTTCAGGTTCATTAGTGCTCTCCAAAGTGGTTGTGGGTGTGGTGGTCATTTCAGGCTCAATAGTGGTCTCCAAAGTGGTTGTAGATGTGGTGGTCATTTCAGGCTCAATAGTGGTCTCCAAAGTGGTTGTAGATGTGCTGGTCACTGTAGTGTATAATGAATTTTTTTTTCAGTCGTAACTTGCTTTTGCATGTTTTCATTTGTTCAGAACTCAAATCACATGCATGTTATGGAGAAACTGGTGTACAACTGGCTACTAACATTGAGACTAAAAGCAAGTCTCAATATAACCTAAACTGCCTTTTTAATCCCATATCAGGTAGGTGAAATAGGCTACTGTCTGCAGTGTATATAAAATACACTTCTCTTTCTATGTGATATACAGACTATTTAAATGTAAAGCTTCATGTACATTCAGAACAGTAAAAATTAATATATGTCTTTTCCTTGAAATATGTGCTGTTTTCCTTAACCTAATGTCTTAAAATCCTTAACAGAGTTTAACCGATAAAAGAAGAAGTTTCTATACAGTTTCTTTACTATACTTATGATGATTAAATGATTTAAATAAAATGGTTTACCATTCTGGGCCTTGATCTCCTTACCTAGTAAAACATGAAAATGAAAGTAAGGATATTAAAAAAAACATTCTGCAAAAACACCCATTGATAAAATTCTTTGCATGCACCAAACCTACAAGTAAAAATACAAATTGTCATATAATATGCAAAATTTTTTATTAATTCAGAATCTGAATACAGTGCCCATCTAGCATTTCTGAATTTGCACACAGCTATTTTTAAGCATTTTGTCTCAGGTATTGTATTAAAAACATCTATTCTACTTAACAGAACAGGTATTCTGTTAAAAGTATAACAAGATTTCTAAGATTTAGTAGTGCTAAAGATGTAAAGTACACACATTATTACTAGACAAGACAAGGTGTGGATCAGATTTATGGTATGTAAGTATGAAGTGTAATTTTGTACAATAAACCTGTAGAGTAAGATTTCATCTGAGCTCACTGTGAACCTTTAGCGTACAAAGTGTGATCACAAAGTTCTGAGACGTCTGCAGAAATATGTTTTTCTGCCAAAAAATCACAATGAAGCTGAAGGAAATTATCTTTGATGATATTCCGAGCATAGATAATTACCCGAAGAAAGATGTCAGTCAAATCACAGCTTTAAACTGTCAGCACTTCTCATAAAAATTACAGGAACACTGGGAAAAATGCATATCATCTGGGGGAGATTATTCGGATAGGGACACTATGGAAATTATATTTATACAGTAATTGAAATAAGAGATCATTGAACTTTTTGAACACACTTGTCCATCTCTACTGTCAGACTGAACTGAAAGCTTCTATTTCATGAACAATTGTACCTTTGCCCTTATAAGTATATCAGATATCTGCTACTTAATTCAAACAGAAGTGAATTTCATAGATGTCGATGGACTTACAGAGGAGGAGCAGCTGCAGCACACACAGATTTACCAGGAAACCCATAGTGCTTCACGGGGGGTCTAGTGTGGTGAAAGACAACAACAGGCATATTCAAATTCATGCACTCATTCATTAATTCATGCATTCATTCACATATGTTAAAAAAAAAAAAAGATTCTATAGAAGATTCTGCACTTGAACAATATTGCTACTCTTTTTACCCTCCGAATAACACAAATTATGCTCCTGCTCAAACGTAGACTGATGCAGCTAATCCTTAGCTGAACAACATTATATGTTTAGTCGAAATTTTTTCTTTAGTTTTGTTTGCCCGAACACAGCGAAAATGAATCAGAATCAGAATCAGAATCAGAACGAGCTTTATTGCCAAGTATGTTCGCACATACAAGGAATTTGTCTTGGTGACAGGAACTACCACAGCACAGACAGAATGACAGTGACAAGACAGGTGAGAAGATAGAGTATGTGAGCAAGGGATAAAAAATATTTAAAAAATATTAAGTACCCAATATACAAAAATAGTCACTAGATACAAATGCAAGGGAGTGTGAGTAAGAGATATGTGATAAATAGTTATAAATATAAATATAAATAGCATTATGTATTGCACGGTTTACTCTCTAGGGGAGAGATTTAGGTGTTCATGAGGTAGATGGCCTGAGGAAAGAAACTTTTCTTATGCCTGGCTGTCCTGGTGCTCGGTGCTCTGTAGCGCCGGCCAGATGGCAAGGGTTCGAAGAGGAAGTGGCCTAGATGCGAGGGGTCTAGAATGATTTTGCTGTACAATGTACAATGTACAAACAAATCTCATCAACTCATTCCATCTCTGCAACAAGAACCTCAAATTTTTGATTCCTGTAAACCTGTTACACTACCATGGTAATTAGTGTATATCATTTAACCGGACCTGTGAGGTACATATTTAATTTGTCACCATCAGTGCTTGAAGCGTCTGTGAGGGAAATACTGTCTTACTATAAGTCTTGTATCAACATTAACAGAAAAGCTGAATTATTCCGTACTGCAAACCATGTTTCTAAGAATTAATCATTTGCAGGTTAAATGCGATATTTTCTTTCTTTATCTAAGTTTACATGTAACGTGATATTGTTAATTCTTTATGTAATTTTATTTTCTGTCTGAAAAGAAAAGGTGCTATGGCCAGATGTGCTTCCCCACATGTTTATTATACTCAGTGCTGCACTAATATTCAGAATCAGAATCAGAACGAGCTTTATTGCCAAGTTTGTTCACACATACAACGAATTTGTCTTGGTGACAGAAACTTCCACAGCATGATTCAAAACCATTAGATTTGAAAAGACCTGGACAGCATTAAATAAATTTAAACTCATGCTATGAAAACTTTGGTTTTAGATCTTAGCCTTTGTAAAAATATTGTATTGTTGCCATGACAATGAAAATTAAATGTTAGCAGAAATGTCTTACTTTAAATGTTACAATTTATCGGATAGAATCATTATTTAAAATTTGGCTACAGATTAATTACACAATTCCAGTGAAGCCAGTGATTTCTTTTTACACTTGATGCAGACAGCCCCAAAAACATTTCAGTTTAACCAATACCATAGTTGATTAATAAATAGATAAATAAAATAATCGGTGCCTCCTTTCACAACAAATCGATATATGATATATTACAAAAGGAATTCTTTCCTTACCTGCAAGGTCCATGTGATTATGAAAAAAGGTGTTGGTAGTGCCATTTATAGTCTTCTGTAGGGGTTGGTTCTGGTGTAGAAAAAAAAAAAAAAAACTATTTCCTTCTCCATTTACATAAACAGAAAGTAAAAGAAATCCTTAGAAATCACTGTCTGAAAAAATTAATGTCTTAATTATGTGCATTTAGTAAAGCAGTTTTTCTCACTCTGACACTGAAAATATTTGTGATGAAAAACAATAATATATATGAAGTTTATCACAATGGGCACTGACTGTAATTCAGTCATTGTTTTCCATCAAAGAGCTCCAGGGTACAGCTGGTAGTGTCATGGTTACAACAGTTGTCTTTGACCCAAAGGTTGCAGGTTTGAACCCTCAGGCTGTAGTATCCCTGAGCAAAGTACTTGCCCTAGAATTGCTCCAGAAACACTACCCAGTTGTATAAATGGGGAAAAACCTGTAGGTAGACTAACATTGTAAATCACTTTGGAGAAAAGTGTCAGCTAAACACAAATTTTGATTGTGTTTAATTTAACACCTGGAGAAAAAAAAAAAAAAAAAAACAGACTGACATTAACTTGAAAAAGATATTTATATTTTTCCTTTTTGAATCATAGATAGGTGTATGTTACATTTATCTTGCAAAATAGTTCTCTTCTGGGGGTGCATCCTCAAAATAACATTCCTTGCCAACTGGTAAGACCTGATTGTAAGGATTCCTCCAGCTCCGTCAACCACTTTGTTCAGTCATTAGAACAAGTTGCGATAGTCAATTTTTTTCATAAGCTCCCCTCGTTTTACGAAAAGTGTCTGAGTGCTTGCGGGGCAACTGGATTCCTGTATGCAGGAAACCTTTTGTTTCTATTGTTATCATGATCCTGTCAGAACAATTAACTCTGGTGGTAAAAGCTATCAGCACATCTACACCTGCATGGTGCTCAGTTCCACATGCGCCTCCTACAATTACAGCCATCAGAGGTATTAAGGCACAAATTACAAAGCCTGCTTAGATCTTTAATTTCAGTTCTGGCTCTGATGTGGTGGAATGACCTCCCAACTTCACTCAGAACTGCTGAATCTTTGTCCACATTTAAAAAGGGTTTTAACACTCACCTTTTCCAGACTCACTTCTCCCATGAACTCATGTTCATGTAATGTGTAAATGTTCATGCTCTCTAACTTTCCGATCATAACTGTTGAACAACGAATAAAACTTCACACAGCGACTTGTGTGATAAAATGTAAATGTTACAAAAAAATGCTAATTATTAGGAATGCCATTTGGTTTCTGTAGCGATAAAATTTGTACGGCGTGGGGTTGCGAGCCCCACGTCCAACCTTCCACCTTTCACAGCTGGGCTTGGAATCGGGCTTGGGACCATCCTTGGTGAAGTCGATGGCCCAATGCTCCGACTGGAGCAAAGAGGATTAAAGATGCGATTAGGAATTGTCGATTTTTTATGCAGCTACTCGTCTGATGAACATTGGTTCAAAAGGTGGAAAATAACAAATGAACTGTACTTTAGAATCACTCGACTGCTTCTAAGTCTCTCTTTCTGGTAATATAATGAACATACTGTATTTTCTATGAGATGTACATCGCTTTGGAGAAAAGTGTCTGATTAATGAATACATGTAAATGCATACACACACCTCTTCTGAAACCACTTGTCCCATACGGGGGTCGCAGCGAGCCAGAGCCAAACCCAGCAACACAGGTCGTAAACCTGGAGGGGGTCGGGACACACCCAGGAAGAAACAGCAGTCCGCCGCAAGGCACCCCCAGCTGGACTGGAACCCCAGACCCACTGGAGAGCAGGACCTGATCAACCCCACTGCACCACCATGCTCCTCCTACATGTAAATGTAAACAGCAATAAGCATGAATAGAATGCATTGTTTCTTGCATGGATTATGAAAAGTAACCTATCTATAACACACACACACATTTTCAGAACCGCCTGTCCCATACGGGGTCACGGGGAACCGGAGCCTACCCGGCAACACAGGGCGTAAGGCCAGAGGGGGGAGGGGACACACCCAGGACGGGACGCCAGTCCGTCACAAGGCACCCCAAGCGGGACTCGAACCCCAGACCCACCGAAGAGCAGGACTGTGGTCCAACCCACTGCGCCCCCCCCCCCCCCCCCCCATCTATAACAGTCACTGTAAAATAATGTTGGTTCTGTTCAAACAAACGGCTGCATGTGAGCAATCCTTCTCAACCACAAAGCCTGGTGTTTGACTTTGAGAAAGCAATAATGAAGTATATAAAAATTCCACTGTGGTTTGGAGTTTTTTGTTCCTTTCCTCCGTCATCAATTGGCTTACTTACATGTTCAATAAATGCATATTTATTGTAATAATTTAATGTATTGACAACATTTTATTTGTGTTATACTTTTGATCTTTTTTCAGCGCTTTCTGTCACTGTGTTAGAAGAGCATTATTAAAATAAACTGAATTTAAAAAAAATAACGCCTGAATGACTTTTGAAGCAAAAGAAGTTCAGCCTGTATTTCCAAAAATAATAATGCTACTGGAAAGTTCAGATGACTTCAGTTTTTATCAGCTGACAGGTACAAAAGTTCAAAGAATTACAGACAGGTGTATTGGACCATGAGGAATCCACCCAGACCAGAATCAACACACAGTTTTGCAAACTGCATGAGCCTAAAAATCTGCATCTGCAGTTACTGCAAAAAATATCAGTGCTATATGAATGCGGGACCTACCCCTGGAGCCAAGCCTGGGGGAAGTGTTCCTAGGTGAGCGCCTGGTGGTGGGCAGCCCATGGAACGCGGCTGGGCTTAGTCCAAAAAGGCAGTGTGAAGGGGCCACGTGGGCCCACCAACTGCAAGGTCCAAGATAGGGGTTGGGTGCAATGCTTTTCAGGCAGCTAGAGTGGGCAGGGTGGTGCGTGGCATTGCGGCCCCTCACGACAGAAACTTGCTCTTGGAATGTGGAAGGTAACCTCAATGAGGAGGAAGGAGCCAGAACTGGTGCGGGAGGTTGAGAGATACCAAATAGATTTAGTTGGGCTCACCTTCACTTACAATGTTGACTCTGAAAACAAACTCCTCGATAGGGGGTGGTCTCTGTCCTTCTCAGGAGTTGCACAGGGTGAGAGGTTCCAGGGCAGGTATGGAGATACCCACAAGCCCCTGGCTGGCTGCCATACAGTTGGAGTTTATCCCAGTGGATGAGAGGGTCGCCTCAATGCAACTTAAGGTCGCAGAGAGGAAAACTTTGACTATTGTGTGTGTGCTTATGCACCAAACAGCAGTTCAGATTATTTGACCTTCTTAGAGAGGTTAGGTGGGTGGGGTTCTGGACAGGGTCCCAGCTACAGACTCCATAATCCGACTGGGGGACTTCAATGCTGATGGTGGCAATGACTGGGAACTCTGGAGGGAGGTGACTGGGAAGAACAGCTTGTCCAATCTAAACCCAAATGTATGGCAGGGAAAGCTGATGGACTGACCGAGTAGACCCAAGTGCATAGTGAGGCTAAAGACCAGAAAACTTCTCCCATGTCCTGGAGAAGGTAGGGGACATGAGGTCTAAATGGACACTGTTCAAAACCTCCATTGTGGAATCAACCAGGCAAAGCTATGCCCACAAGCTTGTTGGTGCCAGTCATGACGGCAACCCAAGAACCCGCTGGTGTACACCGGTGGTGAGGGAAGCCGTCAAGCTGAAGAAGGAGGCCTTTAGGGTGTGGTTGGCTCTGGGGACTCCTGACTCAGCAGACAGGTACCGGCAGGAAAAAAGGCAGCAGGGGCTGCAGAAGTTGCAGAAGCAAACTCCAAAGCACGGGAGGAGTTTGGAGAGGCATTGGAAAAACAACTATCGGTCAGCCTCAAAGAGATTCTGGGGAACCATCCGGGGGCTCAGAAGGGGTCAGAGGAGATTCACTGAAGCTGTGCTCAGCAAGAGTGGAGAAACTCGGAACTCTAATGAGGACATTGTCAGGAGGTGGAAGGAGCACTTTGAAGAACTCTCAAACCCGAGAGACATGTCTCCCTTACAGGAGTGAGGGCCAGAGGCTTCTAGGCTATCAGAGTCCATTTCCCTGGTGGAAGTCACTCAGGTAGTTGGTAAACTCCACAGTGGCAACGCATCATGGGTGGATGAGATTCACCCGGAATTGCTTAAGGCCCGGGATGTTGTGGAGCTGTCATGGCTGACACATCTCTGCAATGTTGCATGGACCTCAGGGACTGGATTGGCAAACTGGGGTGGTGGTCCTTATCATTAAGAAAGGGGACCAGAGAGTGTGTGCCAACTATTGGGGCATCACACTTCTCAGCCTCCCTGGGAAAGTCTATGCTGGGGTGCTGGAGAGAGGGCTCCAGCCGATAGCTGAACCTCAGATTGAAGAGGAACAATGTGGATTCCACCCTGGCCCTGGAACAGTGGACCAGCTTTTTACCCCCTCTTAGATAATTGAGGAGACATGGGAGTTTGCCAATCCGCTCCACATGTGTTTTGTGGACTTGGGGAAAGCCCATGACCGTGCTCGCTGAGAAATTCCGCAAGAGGTGCTTAAGGAGTATGGGATACTGGGGCCACTACTGTGGGCCTTTCGAAAACTGGGTCTGCATACTCAGCATTAAGTCAAGCTCATTCAGTGTAAGTGTTGGACTCCGCTAAAGTTGTTCCTTGTCTCCGCTCCTGTTTGGGGTTTCCATGGACAGGATATCAAGGTGCAGCCGAGGTCAGGAGGGAATTCTATGTGGGGACAGGGAAGGTGATGTCTCTGGGTTTTGCAGATGATGTTGTCCTTTTGGCACCATCACATGTTGCTTCCAATACTCACTGAGTGCGAAGCAGTTGGGATGAGGATCAGTACACCTCGAAGTCTGAGTCCATGGTTATCTCATGAAAAAGGAAGGTATGCCCCCTCCAGATAAGAGGAGAGAATTTGCCCCAGGTGGATGAGTTTAAGTATCTTGGGATCCTGTTCATGAGTGAGGGGAGAAGGAGCGTGAGATCACCCGCAGACTGGGAACAAAGCTTTCTATTTACAGGTCAATCAACGTCCCTACCCTCACCTATGGTCATGAACTCTGGGTAATGGTTGAAAGAATAAGATCGTGGATATAAGCAGCTGAAATGTGTTTTCTCGCGGGGGGTGTTGGGACTCACTCTCCATGGCAGAGTGAGGAGTTCTGACATCCGGGAGGAACTCAGAGTAGAGCCACTACTTCTCCACATTGAGAGGAGCTAGTTGAGGTGGTTCGGGGATTTGATAAGGATGCCCCGTGGGCGCCTCCCTTTGGAGGTAAACCAGGCATGGCCAACTGGGACGAGGCCCCAAAGTCGGCCCAGGACCTGCTGGAGGGATTTTATCTCACAATAGGCCTTAGAACAGCTGGGGGTTACCTCGGCTGAGCTGGAGGAAGTTGCAGGGGACAGGGGCGGCTGGGTCTCTCTGCTCTCCCTGTTGCCACCGCAACCCTAGAAGGACAAACGGGCAAGAAAATGGTTGGATGGATGGATGGAAGTTGTTATTACATATACACTTTTCTTTCAGAATTATTATTGTTATTATTATTATAATACGTTGTCTTTGTCAAGTTTTTCCATCTGCCATGGCCTATTTCAGTGCGGGTCTTGTCAAAACCTTCATGAGGTAGATAATCCAGTTCACACAATGCAGGCTTGCAAAGATTACTTTGCATTGCATAATAAACGCTTTGCACTTGTCGGGGGAGCAGTCGTACCTCTTGGGGGTTGCCAGCCGTGGGTCTGCAGTGGGGACTGGTGGAGCAGCTTCGACGGGCAGCTCCACTGGGTCTATTTGCGAAGCGGAACTTTCTGCCATGACAACCAAAAAAAAAAAGCCCAATAACAATTTAAAATAAACAGACAAGACAATTTACTGCAATGAACTGTTACTGTGCTCAGGAAGTAAAGTGAAGAGCAAATGATTGTGTGTCATTGATAGTGTGAGTGAAAGAGGTTGAACCAAAGAGAATATGACACAAGAAACCAACAGGAACAGCTGATGGTACAATAGTGCTGACTACAGTACATAAGGTGTAGTGCACCTCCATTTCACTCCCCTAATGCATGACATTCAAATTTTTTGGATACCCTTTAGATAAATTTTGTGATAGATATTTTTTTTTTTTGTTCTGAAATTGAAAAGTGAGCATCAAAAGCCGAAAACCGTTATACCGAAATTTTGGATAATGAGAGCCCGTGAATTGCCTGTCTTGTATGGAAAGAAATAAATGATCGCATACAACTGTAGTTGGCTTGAAGCTTTAAACAGTTGATAACTGGCATCTTGAGACAGGCATTTACTGAAAGGCACAGGAAAATGTCACATTAAAAATTACTTTTTATATATCAGAAATTTACATTACCACAAATGCAGTAAACACTGGTACATGTCGCATCATTTACATTTATTCATTTAGCTGATTTACTCTTCCTGGAACAGGGCTTTGTCGTAGCAGAAGTGCTTTAGTGATCTAGGGATCTCTAGAGCTAAATCGTTGGGAGCAGTATGCTCCTGGTTGGGTCTCCCTTGGCGAGCAGGTCTGGAGAGAAGATCCAGACTAACACAAACCAAAAAACCCCTATGGTGAATGTGAACAAGACAGCATTTACCTTGCCCCAGGGTGGTGTGTGGTGTCACGGACCCTTGCGGCAGAACCTGGCTCTTGGCGTGTGGTAACCTCACTGGGGGGAAAGAAGCCGGAACTGGTGCGGGAGGTTAAGAGATCCCAGCTAGATATAGCTGTGCTCACCGCCACTCGCAGTATTGGCTCTGGAACCAAACTCCTCCATAAGGGGTGGCCTTTCTCCTACTCAGGAGTTGCACAGGGTTAGAGATGCCAGGTGGGTGTGGGTATACTCACAAGCCCCCGGCTGGCAGCCACACAGTTGGAGTTTGTTCTGGTGGAAGACCCTAAAAGACAAGCGGCTAAGAAAATGGATGGATGGACATTTAGCTGATGCCTTCCTCCAAAGTCAATAACAATGGTACAAATTATAATGTTTTAGTCTCATTGCTTTAATCAAGTTTGTTTTATCTAAGTTTCAGGCCTGTGTGGAAATCCGATTGCATATTATGTCATATTTATGCAGAAATAGAGCAAATTGTGAAGAGTTCAGAAACTTTCAAGTACCACTGTAGTCATTCTGGTCATATCTTTGTTTGACTGTTGCTTGTTTACAAACCATGATGGACACCATTTAAACTCATCTACGCTCTAATTCTTGCTCATTAACTTCTGCCCTTGAGTTCAGCAGCTAGTTTCATATAAGCTGTTTCAGGGAAATGATCTCATGTTAGAATCACAGTCAGAAAAAGTAAACAATTTAGTCTTAGCTTAAATTTGGCTCTGACCCCACACGATAAGCTGCTCTTGCAGGGATTTTTTTTAATGAAAATTGGACTTTTGAAGCATCATGACTCATGTCACATGAACAGCGATACACTGGAAACACAGACGTTTTCTGGCTTCTGTCATGGAAAGCACCTTACTGCATATTGCTCTACATCTTCAGACTGGCAAAAGCAAAGTGAACAGTGACCACATTAAGTGTCATGTACCACAATGAACCTCACTGCATCTCACTGTGTTCTTATACCCTTTAACATCCTTTACTGTAATTCCATAACCATTCATAGTTACACACTTCTATGCCTTGAGTCAACAACAAAGTCATTTTTCCTTCTACAATGACTTGGCTTCAGTGCAAATTCGAAATCATTCTAGGCTGTTTCACTGAACAACATAATTATCAGTTACACATCTATAACAATTGGAAGTCTAGGGGTATGCAGTAGCGCAGCAGGCTTAGCCAGGTCTTGCTCTCTGAGGGGTCTGGGGTTCAAGTACTGCTTGGGGTGCCCTGTGACGGACTGGCGCCCCACCCTGGGTGTGTCCTCTCCTCCTCCAGCCTTGTTCACTGTGTTGCCAGGTTAAGCTCCGGCTCTCAGCGACCATGCTCGGAACAAGCGGTTTCAGGCTTTGTGTGTGTATCTAATGAAATGCATCAGGGGAAGACAACCAACTAATGTCAACAACTGCTTGTCCCGAGCATAAAAATAATAAAATAAACCAATGTATTCAGTGAAATATACCTTGGAAAGAACAGAAATTATTGTTTTCTCACATCACAATGTAACATTAGCGCCTCTGTGTGGCTGAGTTCAGAATACACACAGAATATCCTGTAGAAATAATAAGTATTTAAGAATTATTTTTTTCAGTTTTGTTTTTCTATGTTTTCTTTTATTTCTTGCATAGGGAACATGCACGATGATACAAATAAGAGTGAGTATAGCCTTCCACAACCATATGAAAAATCAAAACATCATGGGTACACATTATGAAAAAAAGATTAAACAGAGTAAAAAAAGATGAAGTACAACTCACTTTTGTCACTTTTAAATTCTTTGTATTTAGATCTAATTTAAAAGCTAAAACTCTTCCAAGACTGTTTTACTTTGCATACGTAGTAACGCACCAATATGATAATTGTCAATTATAAAAATTTATATTAGTTTCAATGAAATTCAGGTTTATAATCATTTCTTCATAATAAAGGAATATTTTATGTGTCTGAGAGTTCCTCAGCAGCTGCCTTCCCATGTGGAACAGGTGTGTTATGTTCCAGCTTACAAATGTCTACAAATGCTTCCTTACACATTCTTAGTCATGTGGATTATTTGTAATCATTTACATATGTGTCTAAATTTGCTAGTAAAACGTTTCTTTTGGGGTTTCTCAGGTATATTCAGTATGCTTCTCTAGGGTGAGGTAAAACCCAAAAGTCACTAAAGTTGGCTCTGTCTCCAGTTCATTAGTGTTTGATTTAGTAGATTCGGTAGCTTTAGTCTTCTTTAATTACTCATTCAAGTAAGTGTAAGATTAATATGAAAAAAGCACTTTTTGTAAATTTAATGTATTAAGTTTGAGGGCTCATTTTCATAGATGTATTTCTTGTAAATATTTTGAAATCTGGTTCCCATCTGAGTTCTGATTGAAAAATTGTTCTGAAAGCAATGAATCATTTTTTTCTGGTTAATGGTTTTCATTGGATTGTGATCACATTTTTTCCATTCTATTTAAAGTACACAAAGCAAAACACAAAAAAACTTTTGAGAAAACTGATTCTTTCTGTCATGACAGCACTGAATTTAAAGAATATCACACATTGCAGCTGCCAAAGTACCACTCATTTATAGATTTCCCTGTAAAATTAAAGGAGAATAACAAAAATCTGTATGTTAAAAATCCCTGAGTGGAAAAATACCCATCTAAAAGGAAGTGACATAAGGATCTACAGAGGTTTTCGTTCAACGCAAGGAGTGTGAGATGGAATGGTTTCTCCTGAGATGCTCTAATGCAGTACAACTGCAGCCACAACTGAGAGTATCAGGGGCAGCAGAGAACTGACAGAAGCTGGAGCACCGGCCACAGAGATCCGCTCCAGGACTTGCGTGTCTGAAAGACAAAATTCAAGTGAAAGGCAAATCACTTCAAAGCCATGGCAAAAAAAAAGAAACTTGCTTGCTTGTTGCTTCCTTGTTGTTCTAAGGTAAATATATCTAGATAATTTTGACTGATCAAGCAAGAACAGACCAAGCAGTAGCACATATTGGGAATAATGGCAATTTACCTGTCTGTGTCTGTTGTAAGACAAAAGGGCCAATGGACATGGAAGAAGTGTCCTGGAATTTAACAGATCTCCGAACTCGTTGCTGATTCCCAGGATAGCAGGACTGTAAATGACATATGAAAAGTAAACCTTTCTGTGATTTTTGTTTGGTCCTGAAGTTATGGGTATGCTCATATTCCTTCGTTGAAGTTAATGATTTTTGAATAACTCTGTCATACATACCTTCTACACTTTAGAAAAATAATTTCAAATTATTTTTAATTTTTACAATGTAGATTTTTTAAAAGTAATTTTCAGCCTGAATTGCATTCCTGATGAAAGGTCTAACAACAGGACCTGTAAACTGGAATCTCAGTCAAGACTGCAGTTTCTCTCATCCACTGCCCACCTACTGCGACCCTCTGGCCAAATCTGACACCTGCTATAATTCAAAAAGGACATGTCGATTTGGGCTCACCGTAGAGCAGTTGTTCCCGCTGAGCACACACAAGTGAATCTGGCAATGCAGGAAAACGGTGGTGGAGTTTGAAGTGAATGTGAACATCTTGAACGAAAAACGGCTACTGGTAGAAATGCCATTTTGCAGAATCTGTACAGTCCCATCAGCAGGATTGGGGCACCTGTCAGTCGGAAAAACATTAGGGATTGTCTTCAAGTTTGACCACTTTTGGCCTCATCAATGAAGCACAGTGAGTATCTCTGCATGCAACATAATCACGGTAAACTGAACAGCCACTGAAGGCATATGGAAGGTTACTGAAGCTGTGATTAACATCTTAACTGCTTCTTACTTAAGACAATGCGCCCGGAACTTCTTCATTTTGTGTGAGACGTGACAAATTTATATTGTATTCCTTAGACCAAACCATTGTTTATGTGGGTATGAATGGGCAGATGTTCCATTGAGTCAAGTCCAACTCATAGCAAATATTTACTGTGTTTCTAAGATGAGGGAGGAACAGAGACCATACACCAGTGCCTTATTCTGTCCTTGTTGGTGGGTCCAAACAGAGAGAGAAATACACATACTCCACACACCCTCAGCTGGACTTGAACCCCATATCTATCGAGCAGCTGAGGAAATGTAGCTTCCAGCACAACACTCATGTCTACTGTGTGTGTGCTGTGATCTACATGCACCTTTTTACATCATGTATATGATTTCAAGAGAGCTGTTTGTAGGATTCCACCCTCAGCCGTATCGGCACTTTGTGAATGTAGGCATTACTCTAAGAGTCAGAGAGTCCCCAATATTTAACACTCCCAGTCAGACAAAAGCCACTTAATTCTCCCTGTCCTGTTTCTCAACAGACATCCAGTGATACTAAGAAGAAGATTTATAGGGAAACGTAAATAGAGTGCTGAAGAAATTACTTCATTCTGTAAATCCCTTACAAATCACAAGTGTCATTTCTCTCAATCTAACAGCAGCAGTGATTTAAGGAAAGTATTCATTAAACATTCGCCAAACTACAACGGTGGAAAGGCTATATCAGTAAGGAAAATTTCTTTTGATCAGTTGATCGTTGCAGTAGTCTAGCTCCAAGGTCCAAGACTGAGGGGGTGGGATGGAACACCGGTCAATTGCAGATTATTAATGAAAACATCAGCTTCTTCAAACAGGACATGCACATCAGATAATATAGAACTTGTCAAGAGGTCTACAACACTTACTCTTGTACAATAAGGTCCCAGCGTACACTGCTTAGAGGGTCATTAATGGGTGTGGCCCAGCAGGAGTCAATCACTGTCGAGATCTGCCTGCCGTCAACTCCCTCAACCTCTACAGCCACGTACACCTGCCGGTTCAAAGCCATCTCCATCTCAGAACCTGTGAAGGGCTGTTGGAACTGTGCATCAAGATAAGGAATCATCCTCATTTGGTAGTGGCCAACGCCTGTTGGTAGCTTCTTCCTCAGAATGCTGTTGAGGTCATTAAAAAATAAAAAGTAAATGATCCAAGATGGTAAAAGAGCCAAGATGGATATTTTCAATGTACATTTCAATTTGTGTTTATGTTTGAGGGTATGTATAAATTCGTAAAGATTTTTAAGAGTACATTTTAATCTGGCAGCACTTTCAAACTTAAATCTGTTACCATTTTAATTATAAAAATGCTGGAATGGAGGTTTAAAGCTGCATTCAGCCTTGAGGATTGTATTGGAAATTTTAATTTTAATTTGTATTTGACTGTAAGCTTGCATTGTGACTTGAGTTGGTGTTAAAGGGCTGACAATTGTCCTGTTCGATAGCTACAAATGCCCCTCCCTGCCTTATCAAAGTAATGACAACCAGCTGCTGAGAACGGAAAGGTGATGACTAAAGTATTTCAAGCAGCTAGACTAAGGACTGAGGGAGAGACTTCTTGGGGTGTGGATGAAGAGCTTGAAAAGTGCCCTGAAGCTGTGCAGGGTTTGTGTGATTCTGCCCATTTGTTCTATTGCTTTCCTTTGAATGTTTCTTTTAGAAGGGACGTGTCCTCAGTTTTGTTGGTTTCCTGCTCCAAAGAGAGCTCATTTTGTGTGTGAAACCCTGCTCTGTTGCACCTCTGTCTCACCTGTGCCTAACACAGCGCTATACAGAACATTAAACAAATAAATGACCCTGAAAGTGTGTTTGATTCTACATGTTCTTTATCTGAATTCACACTAGTTTGTGTTGGTTTGCTTGAACCAGACATTTGTTACAATAAATGTATGACTGTCTTCATTGATCATAGACAAACTTCCTCTCGGCTAAACTCACCTCTCCAGTGGACGGATGGTGTTGGACATAGACAGGGACTGAGACAGTAAATATGCACAGTTGAAAGGGACACTGAGAATTTTCTCCCGTCTAATGATAGCTCCCTGTGGGTAGGTCTCTCCATGGATGGTGTTCTGATAGATGAAGTGAGTACCATTGCTCTGTGGAGGAGAAAATATATTAAGCTTAAGATTAAGATTTTTATTAGGATTAGTGGTGGACAAATCTGTTAATTATGGCACTTATAGTTAGTAAATATTTCACACATGAAGTTACAACCACCTGTAAAATTTACAGTAGTACAGCATTGAGTAAAGAAATTTTAAATTGTTCTGGAATGCACATGATTATTATCCTTCTCATGGCATACCGTGAGAGTTGTCCCACAGATGTGATCATCGTTGTCAAAGTGAAACTCCAGCCTGCCATCACGCACTGTTCCAGTGCAACTGCGGTCATTTAGGTGTAATGAATTGGATGGGAAGCCACTTTGAAACAACTGACAGCGAGACAAGGAAATGGTGGCTGAACTGCCATTACAAATTTCCTCGGAATCTGTGAATGACACCGGTAACTGTGAGGTCGAAGGCCAGTGGCAGAGAATATCAGACCAAGAACCATTGATCATTCTGAAATCACCATGACAATCATCATGGACACTTATATTTATTTGTTTAACTGACACTTTTCTGTAAAGCAGCTTACAGTGCTCATCCATATCCAATCATTTACTTATTTATAAAGCTGAGTAAGTTTACTGGAGCAATAAAGGATAAGGACCTTGCTCATGGGTCCTACAGCTGAAGGCGAGATTCAAACTTGTAACCTTTAGATTTAAAGGCAGCAGCTCTGGATATGCTGCAACATGACATGGAGAATTTAATCTTGATGTATGACTGATATGCCCTTAAAACAATGACCAAAATCAAAGTCGGCAATGTACAATAATTAAGTTAATTTCATGATACTTACAATGATATTGTGAAAATGATATAGACCCACATATATAGATACATAATTAATTTGCACTTTGAGAACCATTATTTTCATACCAAAATATTCAGCATCAGTGTTGTTCTGTTCCCCACTGCAGAGACAGCCATAGACACCATTCCTCTCTCCACACCACTCATTATCTGCGCACTCCAGCTCATCACAAGGGTCTGTCAGCGCTGGAGAAGAAAGAAGAAGAGCCAAATAAGGTGGCAGTACAGTAGCTCAGCCGAAGGAACATAAAATCTCTGCAAAGATTAACGTCACAAGAAAGATCTTTGCAGGTCTCCCTATTGCCACTCCTACCATAGAAGGACAAGAGAGCAAGAAAATGGATGGATTAAAGGTCTTTTCATGATTGTAGACTGAAGGTCGGCAGGGAGGGTAGTACAAAAAAAAATATAATGCAAAAGTAG
Organism: Scleropages formosus; assembly: GCF_900964775.1. Taxonomy (NCBI): domain Eukaryota; kingdom Metazoa; phylum Chordata; class Actinopteri; order Osteoglossiformes; family Osteoglossidae; genus Scleropages; species Scleropages formosus. Next base: position 2,449,831 of record NC_041825.1, on the reverse strand, counting down.
AAGTTAGGTTTCTTTTAAAAAACTGTTACTCAAGTAAAGTCATGTTTCTTTAAAAAGTTACTCAGTTAAGAGCCTTTCTTTAAGAATTTATTCTGAGTAAAAAAGTAAAGTGTCAGATCAAAAAAACGTTCACTCATTTTATTGTAATGAGTGATGGTAAAGACAATGCAAGAAGAATATCCTCTTGTGACATATGGGGCCACAAAAAGATGCTAAAAATGCCATGGATGAACAAGATAGAAATGAGGAGGCTGTTAAAAGAATACATTTACAAAATATCAACCTCCTCATGAGACGAGCTGAGAGAAAAAACAAAGTCCTATGTCTACATAATGAGAGTAATGGAAAGTGACCAAGTTTTGCTCCAGGTCTTGCAAAACAAGGTGGAAGGGAAAAGGACAGGGGATCATCAGAAAGTACAATATTTGGACAACATCTCACAGCAGACAGACTATAGCGATCAAGCAAAACTTTTTCAATGTTTCAAAAAGATAGAGAGACTAGGAAGAAGACTGTCAGGCCCATGCCGCCGAGCCAATGCGGAACACCTGGGGCACGACGCAGATTGAGGCATAAAAGGCAGTGTCAGACTAGAAGCTGACGCAGAACCTTGTTCAGCCTTGTTGCTTGCGACCTCCTGACTTGTGCTCTACTCTTCCCTGATCCTTCATCCTTGTACCTCCTTATGATCTACGACCTCTTGCCTGTTTACCGACCTTGTCTTCTGGATTGTCTTTGTTACAACGTTCGTGCCTCGAAGACCTGTTGCCTGACCTGTGACCACGTCTTTTCTCCAAATAAACCACGAATTCCACTCCACACTTGGGTCTGCCACTTCCTCCCAGAACCAGCCATGACAAAGACAATTTACAGCCTCCATATGAAAACAGGGTTGTGCTGTTTTCAGAAGTGTAGGTAACACAGGAAATGTAACATATGCTCCCCGCATCTGATGGTAGCACATAGCTATAACAGAGGTTCACCTACAAGCTCATACACCTTATAATAGCTGATCGAGTAAAGATCAAACACTGATGAGGCAGAGCTTGAGTTTGGGGGTGTAGTGCGATGAAAAGATTTTCGAAGGTACTCACGGCAGTGCACATGTGAACGCCATTCTGGGATCTGGAAGCCAACAGCAGAACAGACAGCTTCATAGGCTGCCACTGCAGAGCAGAGCATGTGATTGGCTGAAGAGTAGAGACACAGGTCCAAAACGCAGGAGGTGAAGTAGGGAGTTGGGTCGATGTGAAGATGACAGTTACTGAAGGGGCCAGAGCTCAGGGTGATAATTCCACAGAGTTCACTGTAATCCTGCATCATAGTGCAGTTATTTCCACCTCCTGTCACATCACTGGCTCCACACCTGGGAATCAAAAATGATTTACATACATAGAAATTTTGCAAAGAATCTAGTCTTTTGAGGAAAGCATGTTAAAATGAAGCATTACTTATACTTTACATATGTGCAGATTGCACATTACCCTTAATAACCGATTGATAGATAACTGCTCACCCAGGGGTGCTGGTGTCTGATTTCCATCCAGCACCAAACTCATCATCCGTTAAAACCACAGCTCCATTTGGTAAAGCCTTATCGTCCGTTGGGTCCCCGTTAAAGTTCCCGCACATTCCACATACGGAGTTTCGGTAGCTCTCACCCAGTCGGATGAACAATGTGCTTCGGCCATCAAAGTGTATTGTGAGGTCACTGGATACATTCAGCACGACAAAGTTACCATCTTTCAATATTTCAACCATAGACATGATGTTTGAAGGAAGGGGGACCTGGGTTCCATCCACCTGAAAGGGAAGAAAGAAATGTTACATACAGCGCATTTACAGCATAATTAATTTACATGGTCATCTTATTATTTCATTATACAATATCTCATTTTCCATCAAGAAAAGTACTGATGTAAAAAATTCAGCTTAAAACTATGAGAAATAGTAAATACTGTAAAAAAGAGAACCAAACAGCAAGGCCATAAAGATAGTATTTAAAAATTGTAACTTTTTGCTGTTATTACTTGTGTCAATGGTGGTAAATAGTGTTTTACTGAATCTAGTACAGATTCTGCACTTAGTTGAGTGGATTTATTTCCACTGTTCTTCCCTCTTGTCATACCTTCACATTCCTGCTCTGACCCATGAAGATGTGGGTCTCCTGCCCACCCTGGCGTAACCATACATCCACTGATGACACAAAGGCCACACGAGTATTCCCACGGTGCTGGTTACTAGCTACCACCCGGAAAGTTAAGTCATCACTCGTTTCATTCCCACACGTCCTGGCAACCTCATAGGAGCAGGTGCCCTGGAAGTGAACGATTGCCCCATCAAACGTGAAGTAGTGTGGGTCGCCGGTCACTGTGCAGGTTGAAAGACGATCGAAGCAGCCCAGACGGCCCTGGCGGATGCCACACTCTTCGGTAGCGCTACAGTGAGCAGGTGAGCAGCGCAGCTGACCGGATTCCGTGCACTCGCAGTGCTCTGAGCATCCTGAAGTCCAGAACTTGTCACCAGCCTGAAGTCCACAAAAAAAAAAAAAAAAAAAACACAGCTAGTTCAGTAAAAAGAAAAAAAAAAAATTGTTCTCACGTAAAACATTGATATGAATTTCACTTAAATCTATCTTAAATTCTGCCAAAAACCACTAGTATGAATGTAACAAATAATGAGAATAGACATTTTTTCCTCCATTACATAACATGTCAACTGATACCAAGAATTTAAGGGAAGACACAAGAGATTAAGCAAGTCCATAAAACTCATCATCGATCTACCCTGCTTCACACCCGCATTCATCGCAATACAGAAATCGGTATAGATGTATCTTACGGTGAAATAGAAGCCATCAAACTGACAACCACAATGCTCCGCTGGCACACAGTTAGCGCCGCTCCTGAAATATCCCTCGTCACAGAAGCAGCCCTCCCTGCACGTTTGCTCACAGGTGGAGTTAAGGCTGCTGGCACAGGTGCTGTTGCAATCGGTGCCACAGACCTCATAGTGGCTGTTTGCTGGACACTCAATCACTGTGGGAACAGAGAGATTAGTGCACATTTCCCAAGTATTCCTAGAAACAGAACACAGGAAAACAAAGTGCGATTAAAAAAAATCTTTGGAGAAAACAATCTATACACTTAAGCAACCAACAAGCACATGAAATGCATAAAGGTCTGAATTACAGCATTGGGTCTGTTCTCTCCAGGGGTTCACTCTGGCACTGGCAGCCTGGCAGGCACTGACGTAGGTCTGGATGGCCTGGCACCGGATGTCGTGCCTGTTCCCCGAGAGGCATACATCAAAAACGCAGTTGGTGTAGTACGGCTCTGGATCCACATGGTCATGGCAAAAGGCCATGGGTCCATCAATGGAGTGCAACACCTCACACATGGACTGAGCCACTGTCTGATCAGGGCAGGCGGAGCAGGAGTCTCCACAGCCGTCATCACAGGTGTAATTGCCTGGGACCCTCCAGGAACTGCTAAAATCGGAGGCAGATGCAACCAGCTCGCCAGACCGTGTGACAAAGTCATCGCCGCCATTTCCGTTGAAGTTGCCGCAGATCCCGCATGTTCTGCCTCTGTAGCGGGAGGGAAGACTAATGGAGACAGTACTCCAGCCATCGTAGTGGACTGTCAGACCAAAGTCAGCCTCAACAAATGTTTGAAAACCATTCTGGTAGATAACCAGCTGGCTATTGTTCAAGGAGAGGGGTAGGTTTCTCGTCACACCATCAACCTGCAGGGAGAGAAATGTTGGTCACCGTACTCCATGTGGCACATTGATTGGCAAGGAACATGCAAAGTTTATTGAAGCTATTGGTGCCATTTTGGAAACTCTGTCTTCATGTCTATGTTGCTGCAGGCTGTCACTATATGTGGGAATCAAACCAATCTGTTGGTCTCTCCATGACTGAAGAACACATTACTGAGCTCAGACATTCAAAGTCTTGCTATCTGAACTGCCTAAATCACTACACATATAAAGGCAATGCAATAAGAAATTTTACTAGAAATGATGATAATCCAGCCTTATTAGCAGTTAAGCTATACGCAATGAGATGTACTGAACCATTGTAGAGTGATAGTGTTGTATAGCAGAGAAGAATGAATTTTCTCACCTGAACTGCGCTGTGCTGCCCACTGATGATTTCTCCTTGGCGGCCATAACCACTGCTGATATCTACTTGATGGCCATAAACATTGATGAAGACCTCTGCTGTAAAAGACACGGGACGGCCAGAGACTGGCTGGTTCCTTGCTGCCACCTCAAAGGCCTCTATATCATCTGTCAAGTTACAAAGGGATGCCAGTATATAGTGACAGGTTCCCTGGAAGTCAAAGCGGTGCCCATCAAAGGTGGAGTAGTGAGGATCTCCAGAAGCAAGACATACTCCTTCAGGAAGAGGGTGGCAGCCATACTCTCCATCAACAATTCGACAGGATTCCAAGTAACTGCAGGATGAGGGTGTGCAGCGAACTGTCCCAGTGGTACCATCACAAGTGCAGAAGGAGGAACACTCGTTGCCATCCCAGAAGGATTGTCCACCCTGATAGTAGTGGCCCCCATAATGGCAACCACAGTTAGTGGTCCTCACACATAGGCTGTCACTCAAGAGGTACCCATCGTTACACTGGCATCCTTCCTGGCATGGTTGTGAGCATAGGAAGGGGAAGGAGAGACTGGGGCACATAGCTGGGCAAGATGTTCCACAAATCTCATAGTGGCTGTTGGATGGGCAGGATGGTTCTAAGGGAAAAAAAAAATAAGCAGAAAATATTTTTAAATGAGTTTCAAATGCATGTTCTATCCCTTTTGAAAGCTGACACGATACAGTGCACCTGGGGGAGAGATCAATCTAAATTGAGCATCCTGACATCTAAATGCTTACCGCAGTTAATGTAGTTCCTCCAGTCTCCAACAGTGATTCCGTTCTGTTGACAGAGCAGGGCGTAGTTTCGCAGGGCTTCGCAAAGGACACTGTGGTCACCGTTGGTCAAGGACAAGACCTCAACACAGTCAGCAATCCTTTGTGTGGGGTTTTCCACTAGTCTGCACTGGTCAAATGGCCCACCAGACAAAGACATGATGCTGCATGAATTCTGGTACTGACTGGTATCATTTCCTCTTTGAACTGTGTCATGAAATGTTTCAGTGCAAAGATTGGAAAGAGATCCGTTGCGCCAACTGTCTCCAAAAGCTTGAGCGCTGGTAGCTAGGGTACCGTTTGGAGTCTGAAATTCATCGGCAGGATTCCCGTTGAAGTTACCACACAGTCCTCCGAGCGTACCGTTGTAGGAACTCGGCACAGTTATGCGGATCAGGTATGGCCAGTCAACTTGTAGGGCCACACCGAAGTCTGTCTTCAACCTAATGCTTGTTACACTGCTGTGATACACAGAAATCCGACCAGGCTGTGTGCTGAAGGGAAGACTGGCTGCCTCCCCATTCACCTGTGTAAAGGAATTGTATAAAGAGGGAAAATGAGTTCTAACATCAAAATGTATCTCATGTTTATTGTTATAAAACACTGCTATTTTCATAAATGGAGGTCAAAGTGCAAATGCTTTCCAAATTTCCATATATGTGTCCATAAATATTAACCTATGCGAGAGATTAACATTGAACCTACCTTCACCAAACTGATGGGCCCAATCTCGATGGAAACTGAAATGTTGTTTGCTTCAAAATTCAATATTCTGGTAAAATCAGTGCCCTGTGGCCCACTAGGAACCATCTGAGTAGTTATTCTAAATTGCTGCTGCTGGGACCATTCCATGACCTTTGATATGACAAGTCCACAAGCTCCTGGATACTGGAATGAAGGTCCATCAAAGGTGCGGTAGAACTGATGCCCTTCCACCCAACAGGTAGAGTAGCTCAGCGGTTGACATCCTCTCACCCCATCCTGCACTCCACATGTCTCCATTGGTCCACATGAGTGGGCCGTACAAGTCATCGTACCAAGGTTACAGCTGCACTGTCGCCCGCAGTTTTCATCCAGTAGGACTGTGTCCCCCGAGCTATAGTACCGACCTTCAAAAGTGCACCCACACTGTCCTAGGGGAACACATGTCCCTGCACTCAGGACATACCCTTGGTTACATACGCAGCTTTCCCTGGGAGGAATGACGCAGTTGGAAGGAGATGTTGGGTTGGAGCATGAAGCAGGGCATCCAGTGCCATTAGATTCAAAATGACTATTAGCAGGACAAGAGATTTCTGGAAGAGAAAATCAATCATTAAAGTATCGGTTAAGTTACATTTCTTTTTACAGTGCATCGTATACTCTTGCTTTTATGTTTCCTGAGACAATCAGTTTGAATTTGTCAGATATTTTCCCAGTATGTATCTGGTGATACCTACCACAGAAACCCTGGCGCCTCCAAGGACCTGGCTGAATACCGAGTTGTTGACACTGGGTGGAGTAGGCACTGAGCGCCTGACAAAGGATTGGCTGGTATCCACCACCCACACATAAGTCTAAGACACAACTGTCTGCATAGTTCTGAGGTGGGAGCTGTTGCTGGCAGGGAGCAAAAGGCCCATTTGGGTCTTGGAGAATACCACACTGGCCTGCACTGTGGAACAGGGTTCTCTGGTCAGAGCTACAGTCAGAGCAGCCCAGCCCTACACATGGAGCTCGTTGACACTGAGGATCAGGGTCTGTGGACACTTGCCAGCTGTTGGCAAACTCTAAATCCGAGCTCATGATTTGTCCTGAGGAAGACAGGAAATCATCCCCTGGATTTAAGTTGAAGACGCCACACAGTCCACAGGTGCTGTTGTAGTAGTCATATGGAACATTGACTGTAACATAGTGGTAGGCATCGTATGTCACCAGGAGGCCAAAGTCGGTGCTGATCGCCAAGGAGAATCCAGACTGATAAACCTGGATGCTCCCATTTCTGAGGGAGAAAGGTGCTGCAACAAACGTCCCATTCACCTAAAATGAAATATAAGGTGATAGCTGCAGTAAGATTTCTGTGATGTTACAACCGGGAGCAAAGAAAAGAAAAACACGAGTATTAAGATCTTCTTTACATATGTTTATTAGTGTTTTTAAACATAATAAGCTACCATTGTTAAACAGGAGAAGGTTGCAAAAAAGTTAATCTGGAGCAAAAGTACTGACCAGAGCATGGGCTTGGTACCCTTTCACCATCTCTATTTCCTCATCATAGACGATAACCCGCACCATCCGTGTCCAGGCCACTTGAGTGCTCCCCCGGTTCTCATTCTTGCCTTCAACACGGTAATATGGCAGTGTTGTGTTACAGGCCTGTGACAGAACATAAGTGCAGGTGCCCTGGAAGTGGAAAACCTGGCCATCGAAGGTGTAATAGTGGGGGTCACCGGCGATGGTGCAGGTTCTCCTCTGCACAGGCTGGCAGCTATACCTGAAGGTATCAGGCCGACATGCCTGGGAGAAGGTGCAAGGATTGTACTGGCACTGCAGGCCACTGCGTGTACAGGTGCACTTCTCCTGGCAGGTTCTGTCACTCCAGAAAGAGTAACCCACCTGGAATGTTGCACCTATGACAGAGAAGACAGTAATTTCTCTAATTTAGGTGTACATTTTCTTATTACTGAATTTTTTCTTGCTTGGAAGGCCCAGTGAAATGCATAGCGATAAGATTTCAAAAAACATAGTTTGTAACCATTTCACAAGAAGGAAACAGTGTAGATTGTAGGACAAGATGGCATTAATTTACCATTATACTGACAGTTTCTTGCATCTCCATCAGTACGAAATGCCCAACGGCCTTGAACATTGATGTTGCTGCTGAATGCGAGATTTGTGCTGTCATAGGATGTCGGGATAGAAAAGTAATGGATGGAGTTTATTGTGTCATAACCTGCCTGTTAAATGAAAGAAAAAAAAAATACTGTCACTTCAATGGGTCAACAGAACATCATGTTTCATTTTTTGGATAGTTTCACAGTTTCTTGGAATTTCAGTGTCAAGAAATACTGTCATCTGTTTTTTTCACGCATTTAGTTTAAAGCTGTGCATGTGTGCATATTAACTCCTACAGTACTAATGACAATATGGAAAACAGCTCTTTTCACATTTTCAGTACTCCTTATTATTGCTCTTTATAAGAAAGGCCTGTTACAGTTAAGTAATTACCTCTGTATACAAAAAGAAAACAGAAATGTTGTTTTGTTCCTATGTACTCCTCACCTGTACAGGACTTCTGGGGGCAATGGCTCCATAGTTGAACAGAACAAATGATCTGTACCCATCTGAGATCAGCACTGCTTGGAAGGATGTTTCCTGAAAGATAACATTTGTCTTGATTTTAGATGTGACATTAAAAACTCCAAGGCCCCATAATGTAAAAATGCCAAAGCAGCAATCTTTTCAGATAGTGACATAGCGACATGACATACATTATTAAATATCACTATCTCACTGTGGGACAAGAGCGGTCTATAAAAATAAACTGAATTAATAATAAATTGAAAATATCTGGGGTGTAACTTCTAACCTCTCTTTTCCTGCTAACAGGGATGAACTTACTGTGTTTGTCACAGGGAAGTATGCCACCCTGTCCCATGTGGCAATGAAGACCCAGGTAGCAGTGAAGCTCAGCTGAGGAAAGTACTGGTTTATATCATTAGTGGCCTGTTGGAGAACACTGCCACTGGTGACTTGACGGTAGGAAACAACACCATGACCCCTGGTATCCAAATCCGTCCAGAAAGGAGCAATAATGTCTTTGCTACCAAAGGCTGGAAAGTGATAAGGAATGTAACTGTACCAGGCTGAGTCAAACGTCAGATCACCATTGTTATTCACCTGAAAGAAGTGAAATAATCACATAATTAGTATTTCAAAACTTCATAATTTCTACACACACTGACTGAAGCTACTTGTCCTGAGCAGGGTCGCGGCAAACTGGAGCCTAACACGGCAACATGGGGCGCAGGGCTGGGGACACACCCAGAGTGGGATGCGAGTCCTTCGCAAGGCACCCCAAGCGGGACTTGACCCCCAAACCCACCAGAAAGCAGGATCAGGCCAAGCCCACTGCGCCCATGCACCCTCCAAATCTTCAGTAGGTTATCAGAAGTTTATTGTACTTCCTCATGTAATAAACACTAGAGTACCTTAAGGAAACACTGAGATCTTCCAAGAACACAAGTGGCTGAGAACACCGAGCTGTTATTTATGATCACTGATTTGGTGGGCATCGAATATTTAAAAACTGTGATAAAGGAATTCAGATAAATTCCATTTTTTCAAGGAATTTTTAAAAAATCCAGATTTCTTTTTGAAAATGCTTAAAAGTTAGAGATACCAAGAAACACATAATGAAAAAATATAATTTTCAATCAGTGTGAATGCTTGCGAAAATGTATTCAACTGAACTGAAAAAATTGTGATATATAAAGAGAGATTTCTGATGCAATTAACCACAAACAAACAAGCATATATAAAAAACACATTTATTTTCAGTCATTGCTTTCTTTTACTTACATATATTTGGTGGTAGGCAGTTCCAAAGAAGACAAATGTCTGTTGCAATGGAATCACAGAGGAACTTCCGTCGTCTGTGCGAGGAATTACTGCGTCTCCATTACCCACACCAAATGGGTAAAAAGCTGCAAGGAACAGTGGAGAGGTCAATATAAAAATGAACGGAATGTAAAGAATAGTAAAACAATTAATGCATAGAACTTTATTTATATATGCACGATTTTAACATTAACATTAACTCCAAGGAAGCTTTGACTGTGTGCACCATTTAATATTTCTGTGCTCGCTATGAAAGGTTTAGTTCTCGATGCTAAATACAGAGCAATATTTAATATTCCATGAAGAATATTTTTACTTTTCTCACTTTCAGTATCTTTGTTTTTGTTGAATTTATTCCCACCCTTTTGCTGCAATCAGATAATAATGCAGATTTTACCAGTTTTTCTAGCACTTTTTGTGTGGCTCACTGGTTTCATGATCTGGGAGTTCATTGTATATTGCCTGTCATTCAATGTCTGATGTTTTTTAATCCTTCCTTTAAATTGAGAACAGTGGTAGATTTGTTTATCTAGTTGTTTGCTTGTTTATTTAACCTTAGCTCCTACAAAAATAACATTTATAACATGCAGTATAGTGCCTTTGTGCTTTCATTATATTGTAACGACCCACATTACTGTTTTGAGCGGGAAATGTGTTTATTGTAATTGGTTGGCATTTGGTGATGTACGGGGAATATAATGGGGTGATTGCGTCTGCTAAGGAGAGAAAGAGGAGAGAGCCTGGGGGCACTAAGCAGGCTGGGAAGACTGGCTAGACGTGCGGGTCCTGGAGGAAACGGGGTCCTCGGGCCGAGAGCGTTATTTCCCTGTGTGCCGGTGTTCTAATAAAATGTTCGACATGAACGCTCCCTCTGCGTCCTTCTTCGCCCCATCCAAACCCACAATGCTGTGCACTAGAATATATAAATCACAGTCCTTTAAGTTTTCGCCACCCATTAGCAAATTTCATTAACATAAACATTCACTGACCTCCCCAATTGACTGCGCGTGTGGTAGTTGTTGGGTACTCAGAAGAGGTCTCCACAGTGGTTATAGGTGTGGTGGTCGTTTCGGGCTCAGGCGTGGTCGTCGTTTCAGGCTCAGTAGTGGTCTCCGGAGTGGTTGTATATGTGGTGGTCGTTTCGGGTTCAGTAGTGGTCTCCGGAGTGGTTGTAGATGTGCTGGATGTTTGGGGCGCAGTTGTGGTCATCGGAGTGGTTGTTGGTGTGGTGAATGTTTGGGGGGTAGTAGTGGTCGTTGGAGTGATTGTAGGTGTGGTGGATGTTTGGGGTGTAGAGGTGGTCATTGGACCTGTTGTAGGTGTGGTGGCCAATTGGGGGGCAGTAGTGGTTGTTGGTGTGGAAGATGTTGGAGGCACAGTAGTGGTCGTCGGAGTGGTTGTAGGAGTGGAGGATGTTTGAGGTGTAGCTGTGGTCGTCGGAGTGGTTGCAGATGTGCTGGATGTTTGGGGCGCGGTAGTGGTCGTCGGGGTGGTTGTAGATGTGCTGGATGTTTGGGGCGCAGTAGTGGTCGGTGGACTCGTAGGTGTGGTTGTTGTACGGGGCGCAGTTGTGGTCGTCGGAGTGGTTGTAGGTGTGCTGGAAGTTTGGGGCGCAGTAGTGGTCGTCGGAGTGGTTGTTGGTGTGTTTGTCGTACGGGGCGCAGTAGTGGTCGTCGGAGTGATTGTAGATGTGCTGGATGTTTGGGGCGCAGTTGTGGTCGTTGGACCTGTTGTAGGTGTAGTGGCCAATTGGGGGGCAGTAGTGGTTGTAGGTGTGGCAGATGTTGGAGGCACAGTAGTGGTCGTCGGAGTGGTTGTAGATGTGCTGGAAGTTTGGGGCGCAGTAGTGGTCGTCGGAGTGGTTGTTGCTGTGGTGGATGTATGGGGCGCAGTAGTGGTCGTTGGACTTGTTGTAGGTGTGGTTGATGATTGGGGTGAGGTAGTGGTCGTTGAAATCGTTGTAGGTGTGTTCGTTGTACGAGTCGAAGTAGTGCTCATCGTATTGGTTCTAGATGTGAAGATCGCTGCAGTGCGGGAAGAATTTGTCAGTCACAACTTCCTTTAACATTTTTTCATTTGTCCAAAACTCAAATCACATGCATGTTATGGAATAACTGATGTACAACTGGCTACTAACATTGAGACTAAAAGCAAGTGTCAATTTTGCCTAAACTGCCTTTTTAATCGCATATCAGATAGGTGAAACAGGCTGTTGTCTGCAGTGTACATAAAACACTCTTCTCTTTCTATGTGTTCATGCAGACTATTTACATATAAAGCTTCATGTACATTCAGTGCAGCATAAATTAACATAAAATATGCTCTGTTTTCCCCCTCTGCAAACTGCCACCTTAATGTGGTGGAGGGGTTTGAGTGCCTGAATGATCTCAGGAGCTATGTTGCCTGGGGCTATATGCCCCTGGTAGGGTCTCCCAAGGCAAACAGGTCCAGGGTGACAGATGAGACTAAGCGTGTTTCAAAACCCCCTTATGACTATTAAATCAAGGTTCTCGTTTACCCCGCCCGGTATGGGGTCACCGGGGCCCCACCCTGGCGCCAGTCCTGGGGGGGGGCTCACATGCGAGCGCCTGATTAGCAGGTCTATGCCCACGGGGCCTGGCCGGGCTCAGCCCGAAGCCATGACGTGGAGCCGCTCTTCAGTGGGTTCACCACCTGCCGGAGAGGACGTAAGGGGCCGATGCGTTGTGATTTGGGCGGTGGTCGGGGCCGAGTGCCCGACTGACCCTAACCTCGGGCGCCAACTCTGGCTTTTGTGACTTGGAATGTCACTTCACTGGCGGGGAAGGAGCCTGAGCTAGTGCAGGAGGTTGAGAGATACCGTCTAGATATAGTCGGGCTCACTTCCACTCACAGCTTGGGTTCTGGAACCACTCTTCTCGACCAAGGGTGGACTCTCCACTATTCTGGCGTTGCCCAGGGTGAGAGGGGGCGGGCGGGTGTGGGCTTATTAATAGCCCCCCAGTTCAGCCGCCATGTGTTGGAGTCTACCCCGGTGAAAGAGAGGGTTGTCTCCCTGCGCCTTCGGGTCAGGGAACGGTCTCTCACTGTCGTTTGTGTTTATGCGCCTAGCGGCAGTGTAGAGTACCCGGCCTTTTTAGAGTCCCTGGGGGGCGTGCTGGAAAGCGCTCCCACTGGGGACTCTGTCGTTCTACTGGGGGACTTTAACGCCCACATCGGAAGCGACAGTGACACCTGGAGGGGCGTGATTGGGAGGAACGGCCTCCCTGATCTGAACCCGAGCGGTGAGTTGTTTTTGGATTTCTGTGCTAGTCACGGTTTGTCCATAACGAACACCATGTTCATGCATAAGGGTGTCCATCAGTGCACTTGGCACCAGGACACCCTAGGTCGGAGGTCGATGATCGACTTTGTAGTCGTTTCTTCTGACCTTCGGCCATATGTCTTGGACACTCGGGTGAAGAGAGGGGCTGAGCTGTCAACTGATCACCACCTGGTGGTGAGTTGGATTCGATGGCGGGGGAAAAAGCTGGACAGACCTGGCAGGCCCAAACGCATAGTGAGGGTCTGTTGGGAACGTTTAGCGGAGGCCCCTGTCAGAGAGGTCTTCAACTCCCACCTCCGACAGAGCTTCAACCAGGTCCCGAGGGAGGTGGGGGACATCGAGTCTGAATGGACTATGTTCCACGCCTCCATTGTCGGGGCGGCGGTTTGGAGCTGCGGCCATAAGGTCTCCGGCGCCTGTCACGGCGGCAATCCCCAAACACGGTGGTGGACACCGGAAGTAAGGGATGCTGTCAAGCTGAGGAAGGAGTTCTATCGGGCCTGACTGGCTCATGGGACTCCTGAAGCAGCTGACGGGTACCGGTGGGCCAGACGGAACGCGGCTCTGGCAGTCGCCGCGGCAAAAACTCGGGCCTGGGAGGAGTTCGGTGAGGCCATGGAGGAAGACTTTCGGTCGGCCTCAAAGAGATTCTGGCAAACCGTCCGGCGACTCGGAAGGGGGAAGCGGTGTTCCACCAACACTGTTTACAGTCGAAGTGGTGCACTGCTGACCTCAGCTGAGGATGTCCTCGGGCGGTGGAAGGAGTACTTTGAGGATCTCCTCAATCCCTCCGACACACCTTCCGTAGAGGAAGCTGAGGCTGGGGACTTGGAGGGGGACTCGTCCATTACCCTGGCTGAAGTTGCTGAGGTAGTCAAAAAACTCCTCGGTGGCAAGGCTCCGGGGGTGGATGAGATCCGCCCCGAGTTTCTCAAGTCTCTGGATGTTGTGGGGCTGTCTTGGCTGACACGCCTCTGCAGCATCGCGTGGAGTTCGGGAACGGTGCCTCTAGACTGGCAGACCGGGGTGGTGGTCCCTCTTTTTAAGAAGAGGGACCGGAGATTGTGTTCCAACTATAAGGGGATCACACTCCTTAGCCTCCCTGGGAAAGTCTATGCCAGGGTGCTGGAAAGGAGAATCCGACCGATAGTCGAACCTCGGATTCAGGAGGAGCAATGCGGTTTTCGCCCTGGCCGTGGAACACTGGACCAGCTCTATACCCTCACTAGGGTGTTGGAGGGTTCGTGGGAGTTTGCCCAACCAGTCCACATGTGTTTTGTGGACCTGGAGAAGGCATTCGACCGTGTCCCTCGCGGCATCCTATGGGGGGTACTTCGGGATTATGGGGTTCGGGGCTCGTTGCTACGGGCTGTTCGTTCCCTGTATGACCGGAGCAGGAGCTTGGTTCGCATTGCCGGCAGTAAGTCAGACCTGTTCCCGGTGCATGTTGGACTCCGCCAGGGCTGCCCATTGTCACCGATTCTGTTCATTATCTTCATGGACAGAATTTCTAGGCGCAGCCAGGGAACGGAGTGTGTCTGTTTTGGTGGCCGTGATATCTCGTCTCCGCTTTTTGCAGACAATATGGTCCTGTTGGCTTCATCAAGTCAAGACTTGCAGCGTGCACTGGGGAGGTTTGCAGCCGAGTGCGAAGCGGCGGGGATGAGAATCAGCACCTCCAAATCCGAGGCCATGGTTCTCAGTCGGAAAAAGGTGGATTGCGCCCTCCGGGTTAGGGGGGAGTTGCTCCCTCAAGTGGAGGAGTTTAAGTATCTCGGGGTCTTGTTCACGAGTGAGGGAAAAATGGAGCGGCAGGTTGACGGACGGATCGGTGCGGCGTCCGCAGTAATGCGGTCATTGTACCGGTCTGTTGTGGTGAAGAGGGAGCTGAGTCGTAAGGCGAAGCTCTCAATTTACCGGTCGATCTACGTTCCTACCCTCACCTATGGTCACGAACTCTGGATCATGACCGAAAGAATGAGATAGCGGATACAAGTGGCAGAAATGAGTTTCCTCCGCAGAGTGGCTGGGCGCACCCTTAGGGATAGGGTGAGGAGCTCGGTCACCCGGGAGGAGCTCGGAGTAGAGCCGCTGCTCCTCCGCATCGAGAGGAGCCAGTTGAGGTGGCTCGGGCATCTGTTCCGGATGCCTCCTGGACGCCTCCCTGGGGAGGTGCTCCGGGCTTGTCCCACTGGGAGGAGGCCTCGGGGCAGACCCAGGACACGTTGGAGAGACTACGTCTCCCGGCTGGCCTGGGAACGCCTTGGGGTTCCCCCAGAGGAGCTGGAGGAGGTGTGCGGGGAGAGGGAAGTCTGGAGGACTCTGCTCGGACTGCTGCCCCCGCGACCCGGCCCCGGATAAAAGCGGAGGAAGATGGATGGATGGATGGATGGAACTTTTTGAACACACTTGTCCATCTGTACTGTAAGACTGAACTGAAAGCTTCTATTTCATGAACTATTGTACCATTGTGCTTATAAGTATGTCAAATATCTGCTACTTAATTCAAGCAGAAGTAAATTTCCTAGAAGTTGATGGACTTACAGAGGAGGAGCAGCTGCAGCATGCACAGATTTACCAGGAAACCCATAGTGCCTCACAGGGGGTCTAGTGTGGTTAAAGGAAACAACAGGCATCTTCAAATTCATTCATTCATTCATTCATTCATTCATTAGAACATGTTAAAAAAAATTCTGCACAACATTCTGCACTTGAACAATATTGCTACTTTCTTACCCTCCAAATAACACAAATTATTCGCCTGCACAAGCATGGACTGTTCAGCTAAAAATTAGTTGGGTCAACATTACATGTTTAGTGTGAGTTTTTTTCTGTAATTTTGTTTGCCTGAACACAGTGAAACTGTAAAAACAATCTAATCAGCTCATTTTATTTCTGCAACATTAATCTCAAATTTTTGATTGCTGTAACCCTGTTACACTACCATGGTAATTAGTGCATACCATTTAACTGGATCTGTGAGGTACATATTTAATTTGTCACCATCAGTGCTTGAAGCATCTGTGAGGGAAATACAGCCCTACAAACATCTTGTATTGACATTAACAGAAAAGCTGAATTATTACGTACTGCAAACCACAT
Source organism: Scleropages formosus (assembly GCF_900964775.1). Taxonomy (NCBI): domain Eukaryota; kingdom Metazoa; phylum Chordata; class Actinopteri; order Osteoglossiformes; family Osteoglossidae; genus Scleropages; species Scleropages formosus. The sequence continues at coordinate 2,433,890 of NC_041825.1, read as the reverse complement.
TTCTAAGAACTACTCATTCGCGGGTTAAATGAGATACTTTCTTTCATTGTCTAAGTTTACATGTAAAGTGATATAACGTTATTTCCTTATGTAATTTGGATTTTCTGTCTAAAAAGGTAAGGTGCTATGGCCAGATATGCTTCTTCACGTTTATTATATATATATATAATACATTAGTACAGCAAAATACAAAATCATTCGTTCTAACAGGACCTGGACAACATTAAACAGAGTTCAGGCTCACGCTATGAAAAACTTTAGTTTCAGATCTTAACCTTTGTATAGATGTTGTCATGTTGGCAATGAATGTGAAACTTTACTGGTTATATCTTACTTTAAATTTTACAAATAAACGGACAGAATCGTGATTTAAAATTTGGTTACAGATTAATCACACAACTCTAATTAAGCAAACGATTTTTTTTTTTACACTTGATGCAGACAACCCCAAAAACATTTCAGTTAAACTATTACTATACTAAATCAATAAATATATAAATGAATAAAATCACCAGTGCTCCTTTCACAAGAAATCTGTATATGATATACTACAGAATGAATACTTTCCTTACCTGCAAGAACTATGTGATTATGAAAAATAGGTGTTGGTAGTGTCATTTATAGTCTTCTGTATGGGTGGGTTCTGGTATGAAAAAAAAATATTTCCTTGTCCGTTTACTGGAAAAGAAAGTAAAAGTAAATCCTTAGAAATCACTATATGAAAAAATTAATGTCTTCATTATGTACATTTAGTAAAGCAGTTTTTTCTCTCTCTGACACTGAAAATATTTGTGATGAAAAATAATAATATATATAAAGTTTATCACAAAAAAGCACTGAAACTGTAATTTGGTCAATTTTAATTACATCTGGGGAACAAAACTGATTGATAATAAAGTCAATAAAATATTTATATTATATTTTTCCTTTTTGAATCATAAGTGTATTGTACATTTATGTTGCAAAATAGTTCTCTCCTGGGGGTGCATCCTCAGAAAAAAAATTCCTTGCCGAACTGGTAAGACCTGATTGTAAGGATTTTTCCATCTCTGTCAACATCCACTTTGTTCAGTCATTAGAACGTGCTGCAATCCTCAATTATTTCTAAACTCCCCGCGTTTTACGAAAAGTGTCAGAGTGCTTAGAGGGCAATCAGTTTCCTATATGCGGGAAACCTTTTGTTTCCATTGTTATCATGATCCTGTGAGGACAATTCGCTCTGCTGGTAAAAGCTATAAGCACATCTAAACCTGCGTGGTGCCCAGCTCCACATGCGCCTCTGAATGCATCAATGTACCATTACAGCAATCAAGGGTTACAAGACACAAATTACAATGCCTGCTTTGATCTTTAATCTGGACTCTGGCTCAATTGTGGTGGAAGGACCTCCCAACATCGTTCAGAACTGCTGAATCTCTGTCCACATTTAAAAAGGGTCTTAAAACTCTTCTCTTTTGGAATCACTTCTCCTATCTTCTCTTACGTTCATGTAATGTGTAAATGTTCATAATCTTTAACTTTGAGATCATAACTGTTGAACATGTTGGGAATTTTGCAGAGAAGACCAGGAGACCTGGAAGTATCTTCAGCAGGATTCTTTATTGCAGATGAGAGCATCAGAGCATCGCAATGTGCTGTTTCGAGCGGTAGTCATCGAGTCTAACTAAGGGAGACATAGATTGTGGCTTTATAGGCATTCAGTGGGCAGTCCTTAAAGGTGTGACCTTACACAAAGCTTTAGAGGTGATACCTTCAAACAAGGCATCAAAGGCAAGGAAGCCTTCACAGGAATCAACCCCCGACTGCTAGCTACCCAAGACCTACATTTACATTTACATTTAATCATTTAGCAGACCCTTTTGTCCAAAGCGACGTACATCTCAGCAAAAGTACAATTTATGTGTTACATTAAGAGGAAGAGACATAGCTGCAGACATGAAAGTCTCAAGCAAACCTAGTTTGTTACCTACCACTTGCTACACCGAGGTTCATTGTTCGAGTAAGTGCATAAAACACAAGATAGACAAAACCTGACACCCTCCCACCAATTTTTTTTTTTAAATATTATAAAATACAAATAAGCAAATACAATGCCGGAGTAGTGGCTGAATAAAGGCTATATTTGGCGATGCTCATGAAGTTATGGTGCATGAACAATTACACAGTTAATGAGCCGAAGAGATCTTGGGCGAAGTGGGTCCGGATAACTTCCTTATCACCAAATGGTTTGACAACCAATAAGTAACAAGAACTGGGATATGTCAACATTCTCACACAGTTTTATTTAGATGCAAATAATCACAAGTAATCACTGTAATCACATAAACAGGCAGACCTAGTCAACTGTAAATTTGATCTAATCATCCAACAGATGTTGTTTGGAATGCCTACGAGCAATGTGCATTACCCTGATGTTTTTAAATGACAACATGGGATAGACAGATTGTCAACTGATCTTGAAGTGACCCTGAATTGTGGATTCCTGCAAACAACAGATAAAACTTCATGCAGCTACTTGTGTAATGTAATGTAAACACACACACACACATTTTCTGAACCGCTTGTCCCATACGGGGTCACGGGGAACCGGAGCCTAACCCGCCAACTCAGGGCCTAAGGCTGGAGGGGGAGAGGACACACCCAGGATGGGACGCCAGTCCGTCGCAAGGCACCCCAAGTGGTACTCGAACCTCAGACCCACTAGAGAGCAGGACCTGGTCCAACCCACGGTCCTACAGATACATCCTGCGTAATATTCGTAGGATCTGTCCCTACCTCAGTACTGACTCTGCCCAACTACTTGCACAGGCCATGGTGACTTCTCATCTGAATTACTGCAACTGTGTGGCCTGTGTGGCCTTCCTGCTACTGCCATCAAACCTCTGCAGCTTTTACATAAAGCTGCTGCACGAGTTGTGTTTGATTTGCCAAAGCGTTTCTATGTATCTCCTCTACTCATTTCTCTGCACTGGCTTCCTATAGCTGCCCGAATCAAATTTAAAACCCTGGTTACTGTGTACAAATGCATCCCAGCTATTTACAAGACTTAATTTACCGCTACACACCAGCCAGGCCCCTTTGCTTGTCTACTTTTGCTCGCTTGGTGGTCCCGCGCACGAAAGGTAAAGCTTGGAGGTTCTCGGTTCTGGGTCCGTTGTGGTGGAATGACCTTCCCCTGTCACTCAGAACTGCGGAAACTCTGTCTATTTTCAAGAAGGGTCTGAAAAGTCATCTTTCCAGATCCACTTTGCTCAAGATCTCTCCAGCTCATTTATGGTGTAACTGTTCACGCATCGTAACTCCATAAGCATCCCCAGATACAACCTTTATTCAGCCATCATTCTGGCATTGTACTTGCTTATTTGTGTATCTTCTAATATTTTTTTAAAAAATGGTGGGAGGGTATCAGGATTTGTCTATCCTGTGTTTTATGCACTTACTTGAACAATGGACTTCGGTGCAGCAAGTGGTAGGGAACAAACTAGTTTTGCTTGAGAATTTCATGTCTGCAGCTATGTCTCCTGTTAATGTAATGCATAAATTGTACTTTTGCTGAGATGTATGTCGCTCTAAACAAAAGCGTCTGCTAAATGAATAAATGTAAATTTAAATGTGAATGTTAATATGATGAACACATTGTATTTTTTATGAGATTTACGTCACTTTGGAGAAAACAGTTTGCTAAATGAATATATGTATAAAGGTAAATGTAACAGGAAAAACAGCAAGAAGCATGAATAGAATGCATTGTTTCTTGCATGGATTATGAGAAGCAACCTGTATGACAGTCACTGTAAAATAATGTTGATTCTGTTCAAACAAACGGTTGCACGTGAGCAATCCTTCTCAACCACATGGCCCGGTGTTTGACTTTCAGAAAGCAAAGAGGAAGCAATAATGAAGTATTTAAAAATTCCCACTGTGGATTGGAGTTTTTTGTTCCTTTCCTCTGTGATCAATTGGCTTACTTACATCTTCAATAATTACATATTTATTGTAATAATTTAATGCATTGCCAACCTTTTATTTGTATTATGCCTTTGATCCTTTTTTTTCAGAGCTTTCTGTCACTGTGTTAGAAGAGCTCTATTAAAAATAAATTGAAGTAAAAAATACATCTGAATGATTGCCAAAGCACAAGGAGTTCAACCTGTATTTCCAAAAACACTACTAAGCCAACTAGAAAGTTCAGATGACTACCATTTGTATTAGCTGACAGGTACAAAAGTTTAAAGATTGACAGACAGGTGTATATTGTATTTGACCGTGGGGAATCCACCCAGATCACAATGAACAGATGGAACAAGACTTTTTTGCAAACTGCATGAGCCTAAAAATCAGCATCTGAAGTTACTGTAAAAAATATCAATGCTATATGAATGCCCCCCACACACACACTTAAAATATATATATTTATATCTTCATATGGTTGTGGAAGGCTATACTTACTCTTATCATGTATCATCCTGCATGTTCCCTATGCAAGAAATAAAAAAAAAAAAAAAGAAAAACGAAACTGAAAAAATAATTCTCAAATACTCATTATTTTTACAGGATATTCTAAACTCAGCCACACTGAGGTGTTAATGTTACATTGTGATGTGAGAAAACAATCATTTCTGTTCTTTTCAGGGTATATTTCACTGAATACATTGGTTTATTTTTATTATTTTTATGCTTGGGACAAGCAGTTGTTAACATTAGTTGGCTGGTTGGTTGTCCTTCCCTGAAGCATTCCAATACATACACGCACACAGTTTGAAACTGCTTGTCCCGAGCAGGGTCGCGGAGAGCTGGAGCCTAACCTGGCAACACAGTGCGCAAGGCTGGAGGGGGAGGAGACACACCCAGGATGGCATGCCAGTCTGACGCAAGGTACCCCAAGAAGGTCTCGAACCCCAGAGAGCAGCACCCGGCTAAACCTACTGCACCCCCGCGCCCCCCAGCCATAAAACTTGATTTTTAATATAAATACATCCTTTCCCCACATGAGATTAAATCGTTCCATGAAAACAGCCCATTTTCAGAATTTTGTTTGTTTAATGGGATATAATTTAAATTTATAGGATCACTGCCCATATTTTTTACCCTCAGTTAACAGCTGATTTCAGGTTGTTTTAACTTAAGTTGTGAATTTATATACATTTCAGACACATGTACATGCTTTGTTGCACACATTTTTCTTTTTTCCAACAGGTATATATTGACTCCGCACCCTACTTCATCATTACCTGTGGGTATAAGATAACCAACCAATTTCAAGAACCACTTGTCCCAAGCAGGGTCACAGTGAGCTGGAACTTATCCTGGAGACACTGGGTGCAAGGCTGAAGGGGTGAAGGGAGCACACCTGAATGGGATGCCAGTCCAACACAAGGGCACAGCTAGGTACCCAAGCACCCAGCCAGGCAAAGGTACTGGATTAATTGCAGAGCAAGCACCTTGCTCAAGGGCACTGCAGCTGCAGGTAGGGATCAAACCTGCAACCTTCCAACCCAAAGGCAGACAGTCCAACCACAATGCCACCAGTCACCATGGGCAGAAGCACTTTCCCAAGTATAAACAAGTAAATAACTACAAGCTGTTTCGGGGCGGCATGGTTGCACAACGAGTAGCACTGGGTGGTGCGAGAGAATGTGGGTTCAATCCCTTCTCAGTCAGTGTGGAGTTTGCATGTTCTCCCAGTGTCTGCGTGGGTTTCCTCTGAGTGCTCTGTTTTCCTCCCACAGTCCAAAGACATGTTATTCAGGTTCCCCCATAGTGTATGAGTGTCAGAGAGAATGTGTTCCACTGGTGTACGGATGAGTGTCCTGTTGTAAGTAGTATGTCTAGCAGTGTAAGTTGCCTTGGTGAATAAGATGTGCAGGCTAGTAACACTACACAGAGTTTGTAAGTTGCTTTGGGTAAGAGTGTCTGTTAAGCAAATAAATGTAAGCAGTACAGTAGATTCTATATGTAGAGCTCCAAAATCAATCAGAAAAGAGAGATAGATGAATGATAACTGCATGTACAGTGCTGGTGTTTAACTTTCCTTTTCATTTTAATAGACTGGATAACAATACATTCCAAACACTGTGCGTGACAAGCACTGAGACCGTAATTGTGACAACACCAGTGCTTGCTATATGAGTAGTACTTTCCTTTTTGGATTCCCGGTTGTGCTTTTCAGTAGTTGTGAAAGTACGGTGTGTTAATGAGAAATGTTCAGGCGGGGAATGTAAGAATGGAGGAAGTGATTATTTCTAAAAAGTTTAATATGCAAGTTATGTTGCAGCAGTTCTTTCATTTCCAGGCAATGAGCTCACAACATCAGTTTTTTTGTAGATGTGCAGACATGTGTATTTCAGTTTAGTAGCAATGAGAATTTTTAAGCTCTTGAGTGCCATCAAAGCAATAAGTCAGCTGAAGGTAAGGACATCCTGTCACTGTTGCTCTTATTTTGTATATAACAGACACAACATTTACATTAACTATCTCTCACACAAAACATGCTCTTCACAACAGAGTTCTGTTGAAGTGCAAAATGGTCTGATCAAAAGAGATTTCATAGGACCTCAGGAACAGAGTCATTAACGATCATAATTACTGATGGTATAAACGGTGCTTTTGAGGGATCGAAACCACTGGAACGAATGATTGAGAAATAGATTCAAACTGGCGAAACGTTCAGATCCTCACGTCACATATTGGGCTGAAAAATGTCTCCTCATTCATCTTCCTTGACAAACACACACACACATTTTCAGAACCGCTTGTCCCAGGGAACCGGAGCCTAACCCGGCAACACAGGGCGGAAGGCCGGAGGGGGAGGGGACACACCCAGGATGGGACGCCAGTCCGTCGCAAGGCACCCCAAGCGGGACTCGAACCCCAGACCCACCGGAGAGCAGGACTGCGGTCCAACCCACTGCGCCGCTGCACCCCCCTCTTCCTTGACAAACACTACATATTTAACGTAAAACATTTTTAAAGCTCAAAAGACCAATTTTTAAAAAACTTACATATATATTTCAGTGTATGAAATGTGCCATACTGCATACAGAAGTTAGAGCACCTGATACTGTGCACTACCTTCAGAATCAGGATGCTTTGAACAGACATGTCACCACATTGTCGTTGTATTATTACAATTATTATTGCATTGTCTGGAGTTCAAGTCCTGCTAGGGGTCCCTTGCGACGGACTGGCATCCCATCTTGGGTTTGACCCTTCCCCTTCCAGTCTTGCGCCCTGTGTTGCCGGGTTAGACTACAGTTCGCTCAGAACAAGCAGTTTCAGACAGCATGTGTGTGTGTTATTGGATTGTGGTCTCAAAAAAGACCAGAATGGAAGACGTCTATGACATGAAGGCAGATCAACCACAACAACTCAGCTACTTCATCAGATTTGCCTGTGACACCCACCCAATCCTGAAACTTTTGCCAGCAGGTACGACTCCAAAGAGAAATGCCCCCTCTGAGATGTCCCAAAAGCAAGCCCCCCACACACCCTGTCTAGCTGTCGAACTGACTAAGTCCTGTGGAAGCTGGTGGAGCTCCTGGACACAAGTGAAGAAGGGTCAAACACAGGTCATCCACCTAGCTAATTTTCTTTGTCAAGCAAGGACAGGTAGAACAGGGCATCAGACGGAAGGAAAAGAGAGCAATCTTTGCTCCTGGAAACATGAGAGTAGATCTCCATCAGCAGTTTTTGTTTCCCAGGAAAATTGTGAAAAACCCCTCTAGCCAGATATTGTTAAAAGGTCAGAACAGTCAGAACAGTTGTGATGATAAGCTTACCAACTCGTGTGAGGAAGGGTTGGAAGCAGCCCACGAGAGGAAAGGCAGAAATACTTAGAGCTTGTAGCCCAATACATAGAAGAGAGACGGGGGGCAATCATCTACTTAGTGGAGCTGGAACACCGAAGCTTTGGGGGGATTTCTACTCAGCGTCAACTGAGGGACATTTGAGTGAAGTGTGTACGCAACTGCCTTCACATATAAGGGTTTTAAAGAAGATTACAGTAACACATCACATCAAATCTGGCAAAAATTGCAAAGGAAAATAACCACTTCCTGAAGCTGCATTTGTAGGAAAATGTGTTCTTCAACAGCCAAACCGGTAAAACCTGATTTGTACCAAAATTTTTGTAGGCCAACAATGGGCTAGTTTGTTAAGCTGTGATTCTGCTGCATACATTATGAAACCCTGATACTGAGTTATCGTTAAGCTCCAGGTTGCAATGGCAAAAGTTTATGTTTCATCAGTAACAAAGACTTCTGTGGTTTTGAGACCTGGAGCAACTCAGTAGGTCTCTAAAAACTTGATTCCTTTGAGATCTTGAATTGCTGGTCAAGGTCTTCAGGAGCATCTTCATTCGTCTAAACAGTGTTGGGATATTCATTGCTGCTGTGCACATTCCCATATGCACTCGTGTAAAACTGTAAATTATAGCAAGTGCTTACTGCATGAGAAGATTTTCCAGCTTTTATCACTGACTCTGTGAAAGAGATTAGGGTAAACAGGAAAGTTTAGGCTGACTGGGGCAGCTAACCCAGATTTTACATTTATTTATTTAGCAAACACTTTTATCCCAAAGCGACTTCCCACTTCCAACTCTATGTAGTGTTATCAGCCCACACACTCTATTCACCACGATGACTTACACTGCTAGATGTACTACTTAATAGTGGGTCACTCATCCATACATCAGTGGAACACATTCTCTCTATCACTCACACATTATGGGTGAACAGCATGTCTTTGGACTGTGGGAGGAAACCAGAGCACCCGGAGGAAACCCACACAGACAAAGATAGAACATGAAAATTCACAGCACAGTAAAAGGTAAAAAGACTGAAGTTCTCTACATCTCTTGAAGAGTAGGCTTTGATAAGGGCTGTCACTTCCAGCATGTGGTCTCTTAATATGGGGTTTATATTCCTTTTTCAATGTCAACAAAAATATTTCTTTTTAAAATAGACTTTCAATACCACAAGATTTAGTTAAATAAATTCAAACTTAAGACTTAAATAGAACCGCGTCTCATTAACAGTATTCTGCCCCTTCCTTTATCCACACTTATGAATCTCACAGCCTGGAATATTTTATTTGTTGGGCACACTTGTATGTTAACAGCATCCCCTAGACAAAAGAAAACATGAAGTAGTAAAAATTTAAAACCTCAGATACTAACAATTTAGTAAGTATTTATATTCCATGGAAATACTGAGTTGAAGGTTCTGTTTTCTCAGGGGTGGGGAGTCACTGGGACTTTTAGGGGTTGACTTTTCGCCCTTTTTTGTTTTGGGTTTTTTTTTTCCTCTCCTCAACTGCTAGCTGGCTCCTCCTTATAGTGAACTATAACCGGTGTTACTCTGCATTGTATCTTTTCATTGTATTCTGTAGTGTATCCTCAGTGTTGTTCAAAGCTCTGTATCAGTGTGAAAAAAAAGTAATTGAATCAGAAATTGAAACAAATCAAATAACTTGAAGTGAATTGTTGAAAACTTTGTGTAGGTAACCCAAAGTAATAAGTGTAACTACTTCTCTTCAAATTCAGTCACAGACTCAAGCAGAACTGTCCTGTGTAACGTTTTATTTTCAGTGATATAATTATTGATATTAAAATCTATTTTCAGGATTGCATGTATTATACTGTATTCTAATTATTTATTACTGCAAGTAGGGAAAGAAAAGAACAGAAACTTTGTAGGTGGATATGAAACTTTTGATGAGATACTAGTACATGAATAAAAATTATTAATCTTGAAGTTAACAACTGACTATCAAGCAAAAAATGTGTGAAAGAAAGGCAATTTCTTTCAAAAATAAAAAAGAAACAAAGTCACTTCTAAGTATCGGTCTGGTCCTTTCTGTTATGAACTCTAATAACCAGCAGAAAGAGCCAATGCTCCAGGGTTCCACACAATCTTCCATTAAATAATTTTTTTTAATAAAATGTCAATTTAAAAATAGTTATAAAATTTGTCAGTCCATTCTTTATCTTTTCAAACTGAAAAGATATACAGGTAGATTACATGATTGTCTTGTCACTGAATGGGAAAGAGCAACAGCCTCAAGTGCAGTGCTCAAAGGAGTTAGGCAAAACAGTAGTCAAAGAACAAACAAGGGTCATGCGAGGGGTGCACATCATCAAAAGGGGTACACAGAATTGTAGTCGGTAAAGCCAGGTGAGAAATCAGAGAACCAGAAAGACTAACTCTGAGAGAGTGCAGCACAAAGCAGGAACAGAGTATAGCTCTGCACAGAAGAGCTTCCGGGGCATTCTTTTAACTTGTGTTCCCCTGAGGGGCTGCAGGTGGAGCTGATAGACGTTTCTGTCACCAAGACAAATTCCTTGTATGTGTGAACATACTTTGGCAATAAAGCTCGTTCTGATGGACCAGCGGATGTGACAGGATCATGGGGCCTTCCTGGACTTCAGCCTTGGCCCAGACAAGGTGGCAATGGATCCTATCAAAGTTCGGGCAGTACTAGATTGGCCTCATCCAACCTCTATAAAGACTCTACAGAGGTTCTTAAGGTTTGCGAATTTCTACCGCCAATTCATCCAAGGATAGTATCACTGCGCCCCTCACCCCCCCCTGCTCAAGGGAAAGGGGCCCTGGCTCATGTGGCAGCCAGAGGCCCTAGACGCATTCCAGGAGCTGAAACAACGGTTTGCAACTGTCCCGGTGCTCCGGCACCCTGAGTCATTGTTGCCTTTTGTTGTTGAAGTGGATGTTTTGACTGTAGGCATAGGGGTGGTTCTTTCACAGAGACAGGGGATCCCTGCAAAGCTCCATCTTTGTGCATACTTCTCCCATAAGCTATTGCCCACCGAGTGCAATTATGACATCAGGAATAGGGAGCTACTGGTCATAAAGTGGGGGTGTGGTGGTGCAGTGGTGCTGAGGGTTGGACAGGGTCCTGCTCTCTGGTGGGTCTGAGGTTCGAGTCCCATTTGGGGTGCCTTGTGACAGACTGGCGTCCTGTCTTGGGTGTGTCCCCTCCAGCCCTACGCCCTGTATTGCTGGGTTAGGCTCCGGCTTCCTGTGACCCCCATATGGGACAAGCGGTTCAGATGGTGTGTGGTCATAAAGTTAGATCTAGAGGAATGGAGGCACTGGTTGGAGGGGGCTGCTCACCCATTCATGGTCCACCAGAACCTGGAATACTAATGAACTGCTTGTCGAGTAAATCCTTGACAAGCCTGTTAGGCTGCCTTTTTCACCAGGTTCTGGTTCACCATGTCGTATTGCCCAAGCTCAAAAAACACCAAGGCTGATGCCCTGTCCAGGTTTTAAGAAAAGGACTCAACTTCTGCCTTGCCGAAGACCATCCTGCCAAAGTCATGCTTTCTGGCCTTGTTCAGCATAAGTTTACGCAGGATCTTCAAAGGACCCAAGAGGAGGATCCAGTACCAGTAGGGACCTCGAGGGCAAGAAGTATGTCTCAGTGAGGGTGCAGTCACAGCTGCTCCACTGGGTACATGATGCCCCAGTGGCCGGTCACCTGGGAAGCTGACAGACCCTTTCCCTGCTAGAAAAGAGGTACTTGTGGTTCTCCCTTTGCGAGGATGTACAAGAATTTGTGGAGGTGTGCAAGGTTTTTGCCCAGGACAAAACCCCAAACCAAAAGCTCACTGGATTGCTGGAACCGCTGCTGGTTCCATCCCAGGCCTGGTCCCACGATGCTGTAGATTTCCTCACGGGCTTACCTCCCTCTTCCAGTAACACATTACGTGATACATTGATACATTGTGTGCTAACAGGACAAAACTCCGGGCTGCAAAGCGATGATGGTGAAAATCCAAGACTTGCACAGACATGGATATCTACAAACAACTCTTAGCTGCTTTTCACTCTGCTGTCTCCTTCGCTAAAACAACCTTTGTCCACAACAAAATATCAGAATCAGAATCGGAACGAGCTTTATTGCCAAGTATGTTCACGTATACAAGGAATTTGTCTTGGTGACAGGAACTTCCACAGCACAGACAGAATGACAGTGGCAAGATAGATGAGAAGATAGAGCATGTGAATAAGGGATGAAAAATATATAAAAATATACAGTACCCAATATTATATACAAAAATAGTCACTAGTTACAAATGCAAGGGAGTGTGAGAAGAGATATGATGTGATAAAAAGTTATAAATATAAATAGAAACAGCGTTATGTATTGCACTGGTTTACTCTCTAGGGGAGAGATTTAGGTGTTCATGAGGTAGATGGCCTGAGGAAAGAAACTTTTCTTATGCCTGGCTGTCCTGGTGCTCAGTGCTCTGTAGCACCGGCCAGATGGCAAGGGTTCAAAGAGGAAGTGGCCTGGATGTGAGGGGTCTAGAATGATTTTGCTAGCCCTTTTACTGACTCTGGACGAGTGCAGTTCTTGGAGAGCTGGGGGGGATGTGCCGTTGATTCTTCCAGCAGTCCGAACTATCCGCTGCAGTCTTCTGATGTCTGACTTCGTAGCTGAGCCGAACCAGACAGTTATAGAGGTGCAGAGGACGGACTCAATGACTGCAGAGTAGAATTGCAGCAGTAGCTCCTGTGGCAGGTTGAACTTCCTCAGCTGGTGAAGGAAGTACAACCTCTGCTGGGCCTTCTTCACAATGGAGTCTATGTGGGGCTCCCACCTCAGGTCCTGTGAGATGGTGGTGCCTAGGAACCTGAATGACTCCACTGTTGCCACAGTGCTGTTCATGATGGTGAGTGGGGATAATGCTGAGGTGTTTCTCCTGAAGTCTACGATCATCTCCACTGTTTTGAGCGTGTTCAGCTCCAGGTTGTTATGACTGCACCAGACAGCCAGCTCTTGGACCTCCTGTCTATAGGCAGACTCGTCGCCATTCCGGATGAGGCCGATGAGTGTGGTGTCGTCTGCAAACTTCAGGAGTTTGACAGAGGGGTCCTTAGTGGTGCAGTCGTTGGTGTACAGGGAGAAGAGCAGTGGGGAGAGCACACATCCCTGGGGGTCGCCAGTACTGATCGTGCAAGTATTGGATGAGAATTTTCCCAGCCTCACTATCTGCTGCCTGTCTGTCAGAAAGTTGGTGATCCACCGACAGATGGAGGTGGGCACAGAGAGTTGGGTTAATTTGGACAGGAGGAGGTGTGGGATGATGGTGTTGAAGGCTGAGCTGAAGTCCACAAACAGGATTCTCGCATAAGTCCCTGGTTTGTCCAGATGTTGCAGGATGTAGTGTAGTCCCATGTTGACTGCATCATCCACAGACCTGTTTGCTCGGTAAGCAAACTGCAGGGGGTCCAGCAAGGGTCCAGTGATGTCTTTCAGGTAGTCCAACACCAGTTTTTCAAGTGACTTCATGACCACAGACGTTAAGGCGACAGGTCTGTAGTCATTCAGTCCTGTGATTTTGGGTTTCTTTGGAATGGGGATGATGGTGGAGCGTTTGAAGCAGGAAGGAACTTTGCACATCTCCAGTGATCTGTTGAAGATCTTTGTGAAGATAGGGGCCAGCTGGTCAGCACAGGTTTTTAGGCAGGCCGGTGAGACGCCGTCTGGGCCTGGTGCTTTCCTTGTCTTCTGTTTGACGAAGACCCGACGCACCTCCTCTCAAAGGTGCAGGAGGGGGGAAGGTGGGGGTTACTGGAGGTGTTAATTGATTGGTGGAGAGAGGGTCTGAATGGGTGTGGGGTGTGAGACAGGGTTTATCAAACCTGCAATAAAACTCATTCAAATCGTCGGCTAGTTGTTGAGTTGACACGGTGCCGGGGGGTGGCGTCTTGTAATTTGTGATGTCTTTCAGGCCTTTCCACACTGATGCAGGATCGTTGGCTGAAAACTGTTTCTTCATCATTGTTGTATGTTAAACGAGTCCTGGTAGGGATGCACATATCCTCGCAGAAGCTGACATATGATGTTACAGAGTCTGTGAGCTCATCTAGATCGCTAGCAGCAGCCTCAAAGACACTCCAATCGGTGCACTCGAAGCAGGCTTGTAAGTCCTGCTCTGCTTCCCCAGTCCATCTTTTAACAGTCCTTATTACAGGTTTAGCTGATTTCAGTTTCTGCCTGTAGGTCGGTATAAAATGAACCAGGCAATGATCAGAGAGCCCCAAAGCTGCCCGTGGAACAGAGTGATATGCATCCTTTACTGTGGTGTAGCAGTGGTCCAGTATATTACCGTCTCTGGTGGGACATGTAATATGCTGTCTGTATTTTGGCAGTTCACGGGAGAGATTTGCTTTATTAAAGTCCCCGAGAATGATTATAACAGAGTCCGGGTGTTGTTGCTCTGTGTCTGTGATCTGGTCGCCCAGCTGTTGCAGCGCTGCGTTCACGCACGCTTGCGGTGGAACGTAAACACTTACGAGGATGAACGAGGAAAACTCCCGCGGCGAGTAGAAAGGCTTGCAGTTGATGAAGAGCGCTTCTAGGTCGGGACAGCACATCTTCTTCAATGCTGTTACACCTGTACACCACCTTTCGTTGATGTAGAAGCATGTCCCACCGCCACGTGATTTCCCCGCTGATTCCGCATCGCGATCCGCTCTGAACAGCTGGAGGCCCGGCAGATGTAGCGCGTTGTCCGGGATGGCTTCATTCAGCCAGGTTTCCGTGAAACACAGAGCAGCAGAGTTTAAAAAGTCCTTGTTTCTTTGGGACAGGAGGAAAAGTTTGTCCATTTTGTTGGGTAAGGACCGGAGGTTTGCCAGGTGGATACTAGGCAGCGCTGTTCTATATAGTCTGTAACTACAAAAACCACGCAGATTCCTTGCCACCTTTTCACCCCTACTGTGTCCTCCACCTCCCCCTCCTCCTCCTTCTCTCACTCTCAATGACTGTGCTTTGTTTTTCAGAAACAAAGTCAATGCAATCGTGGACAAGCTCTCAGCGTCACCCTGCCCTGTTTGTGCTGAACTTCCTTACGAAGTCACGCTTTCAGAATTCAAGCCACTCTCCAAACCTACAGATAAGTCTTCCTCCTCTTATTCCTCTCTAAAACTCTAGATCGGGTGGCCTATGATCAACTATCAGAATTCTTCACCTGGACCCATCTTCTCAATGGATATCAATCTGGATTCAAAGTTGGTCACTCCACGGAGACCAACTACCTATCTCATAGATCTTAACAAGCGGTCTGGTGAGGTTGCCATTCTTCTCCACTACCTCTCTCAACTGGTGTCCCGTAGAGCTCAGTACTGGGTCCTCTGCTCTTCTCCATCTACACCTCCTCCCTTGGCCTTGTCATCGCCTTCCATGGATTCATATACCATTGCTACACTGATGATACAAAGCTATTCCTCTCCTTTCCACCTGGAGCATCAGACATTTCCACACGCATTGCTGCCTGCCTATCAGACATTTCTGCATGGATGTCTGATCACCACCTCCAACTCAACCTTTCCGAAACAAAGATCCTACACCTCCCAGCTGGCCTGTGTTCCTGTCACGATCTCCCGATCAAACCTGACAACTCACTCATTTTGCCTAACTCCTCAGCTAAGAATGTGAGAGCAATGACTGATTCAAGTCTATCTTTCTCTCAGCACATCAAAGCCACAACCTGGACCTGCAGATACATCCTGCATATCATCCGCAGGATCCGTCCTTATCTCACAGCTGACTCTGCACAAATACTTTCCTGGGCCATGGTAACATCCCGTCTGGACTACTGCAGCTCTCTCTTGTCTGGCCGTCCGCTACTGCCATCAAACCTCTACAGCTGATACAGAATGCTGCTGCCCGAGTTGTGTTTGGCTTGCCGAAATGTAACTCCTCTACTCGTTTCTCTGTACTGGCTTCCTAGAGAAGCCTGGATCAAACTTAAGATCCTGGTTATAGCCTAACATGCATCTGTAGAACTTCTCCCAGCTATTTACAAGACTTGATCAACCACTACACCCCAAACAGACAACTACACTATTCCACATCTGCCCGCTTTAGATACCCTTTAAATTAATTTTGTGGCTGATTTTTTTTGTGCTGAAATCAAAAAGTGAGCATCAAAAGCCAGGAGCCGTTATACTGAAATTCTGGATAATGACAGTTTGTTAATTGTGGGATGCCTGTCTTGTATGCAAAGAAAAAAAAAATCATCATGTACAACCTTAGTTAGCCTGAAGCTTTAAAAGTTGGTAACTGGAGTCTTGACACAGTTACTAAAAGACACAGAAATATGAGACGTTAAAAATTACTTTTCACATATCCGCAATCAGAAATTTACATTACCACAAATGCAATATGCACTGGCACACGTTACATTTTTTACATTTATTCATCTAGCTGATTCTTTCCTCCAAAGCGAATAACAGTATTACAAAGTATTATGTTTTTGTCTTATTGGTTTAATTTTGCCATGTTCCATGTCTGGGTTAGAAAGGACGGACCCAAGTGCAAGATGAACAGGACGTTTATTAGGGAACTCCAAAGTCGTTGTCTCAGAAAGGCAAAGGTCACCGAGGGGCTAACATCGTTCAAAGGGATGATCCAGGAAGCGAAGTCGAGAGGGAGGCAAGGAGCTGGTAAACAGGAAAGCCAATCAGGTAGAAGGGAACTGGGATCGGGGAACAAGGAAAACCGGGCGAGGAGCGGGGCAGTAGAGCAGGTGTCTCGTGGGAAACTTGGGCTTGAGGCGAACAAGGTTCCGCATCAGACTTGGTTTCGGCATTGCCTTTTATGCACCCGCCCTGACTGGTTCCCAGGTGCAGCTCGTTGTGCCAGTAGCGCTGACGTGGCAAATTTAATTTCTTTTTATCTAGTTTTAGGACCTGTGTGAAAATCTGATCATGTATTAGCTCAAATTTATACAGAAATAGAAGAAATTCTAAAGAGTTCACAAACTTTTAAGCACCAATGTATTTATTCTGGTCATCTGCTTTCTTTGACTCTTGCTTGTTTACAAACCATAATGGACACCATGTAAACTAATTTTTGTTTATTAACTTCCGCACTTAAATTCAGAAGCAAGTTTCATATGAGCTATTTCAGGGAAATGATCTTATGTTGGAATCACAGTCTAAGCTCCTTGGGACGCTGTGCCAACCCCACCAGTGCAGGTGGATGGGGCCCTAGTGCACATGGTACGGGAGCTGCTGGACTCCTGGCGTTGGCATGCAGTACCTAGTCAATTAGGAGGGTTATGGACCGGAGGAGAGATGTTGGGTACCCGGCAGTGACATTCCAAAGCACGCCTTAATTTCCACCTTCCACAGGGGCCACTGAGACCGGCCGACACCCAGATCAAAGGGGCTCTTACAAGGTTACTAGGGCAGCAGGAGGCACCTGTTGGGGGGCTACTGTAAGGAGTTTACTGGAGGGTAGAAGAGGCAGCGCTGTCTCACAAGCTGCTGGAAGCTGAGTCCACCACTCCTCTTCCAATAGCCAAGTGATGACCACTTGCTCCTCCTAGTCCCTCTTCATCCTTTTTCCCTGATTCTAATCCTCTCAGTTCCAGACCTCCTGATTTGTCTCCTAGATCTCAATTCACATCTCACCCCATGGATGATGTCTGCATTTCCAGCAATCTTTGCCTGTCCCTGACTACAATTCTTGCCTGCTCCTTTGTTTAACTGCTTAAGAATAAATAACCCATGATTGAGTTTTTGCCCTCTCCTCATTCTCCTGTCCTCATCACTGACACCCACAAAAGGCTGGGCTTGCAAAAAATTTTTTTTTTTTTAAATGAAAATTGGACTCTTGAAGCATCTGCTGCCAGTGTCACAGGACTGTGTAGATAACTTGTATGTAGCACCACAGTTCTGGAGGAATGTTGTTTCATTTCACTGTGTACGCTACTAGCTCTATATAGTTGAAATGACAGTAAAGCCTCTACTCTTGAGGTGTGACACATGAACAGAACACAGATGCACTGGAAACAGAAGTTTTCTGGCTTCTGTCATAGGAAGAAGCCTTCTGCATATTGCTCCACAGCTGCAAACTGGCAAAAGTAAAGTGAACAGACCTCACTCTGTCACAATAAACCTTACGGTGCATCACTGCATTCCTACACCCTTTAACCCCCTCTTTAATTCTGTAAACATTCCTAGTAACACACTTCTGTCCCCTCAGTCAACAATTAAGGCAGTTTTGCTTCTACAATAACTTGGCTTCAGTGCAAATTCAAACACACTGAGGTTGTCTTACCATGACCACATCTTAAAAAGGCTGGACTTCTCAACAATAATGGACACATTAAAATCTTGGAATAAGTAGATTCCAATATGTGATCAGCTAGAACTGATGTTGACTCAATGACACTGAACAACACCACACACACGTTGAAGCCACTTGTCCCGTATGGAGTTGCAGCAAGCCGGAGCCTAACCCAGCAACACCGGCCATAGGGCTGGAGAGGGAGGGGACAAACCCAGGACAGGACGCCAGTCCGTCGCAAGGCACCTCAAGCAGGACTTGAAACCCAGACCTAGGGAGCAGGACCCAGCCAAACCAGCTGCTCCACTGCTATCCTAAACATAATTGTCAATGAGACATCTATATGTATTGGAAGGCTTTAGGGAAGAGAATTGGTTTTTAAAAACTAAGTTGAGATTATTTTGACAGTGTCCTGAAGTTGCACATTTGCTTACGATGCAAATTGCCAACTTCTCCTTACAATCTAATTCACAAACTTTTTCCCCCAACACAACTCAGGTAAAGATTGAGGGGTTTCCAAGTGAAGGCTCGAAGGACATAATGTATGTGAATCCCAATAAACATGGAGACCTCAGTTCTGGAAATATATTAGCAATGATCCACAGACTAGCAGTCCTTACAGGGGGAAGACAAATTAAAGGTACAAAATGTTGATTTATTAGGGATTAATAAATCAGGTCTTTCCCAGGAAGTAGCATTATAAAGTTGCCTCCAGCCCTTCTAGCTTCTTACCCCCCCTAGTTATCACCGAATGTCATGTTTCCATCCGGAAAGTGAGTCATCAGACTCAAGTGCAGCTCAGAGGCACACAAGGCGATGGGAGGATCTGAAAGTCGTGGTCAGGAAACTAGCAAGGGTCACCAAGAAGCAGAAGTCATTACAAGGAGAATCCAAAAACAGTAAGTCAAAGATCAGGGAATGAGACTAAGGAAACAAGGAGAGTCAGAAGGAAAAGAGCTAGGACAAGGACCTCAGGAAGGTTACTCAGAGCACTACAAGAAGCACTGGTAAGCAGTAAGACTGAATGTGATTCTACAATGTTTTGAGCTCCGGGCTGTCCTTTTATGCACCTGGACCCTGATCAGCGGCAGGTGTTCCTCGTTGCCGAGGTGGGAGGTGTGATACTGGATCCCATGGCCATTCTGATACATTACACTCAACATCCAACATGACCCCATTAACTGCTCCTGTACTAGCCTCAAGACAACTGATACAACTGTAAAAATAGCAATAAGAGCCCACCCATCATGATAAATCGTGTGTTAATTAAACAATTAAAATTCGTTCTAATTTAATTTAATAAGCCCATTAAAGTGCCAGTATAACCTTCATTGGTCCAGAATTAATCCATTACTGAAAAACATGCTTTCCCTTGAATTAAACCACCAGAACTTGTTTTTGGATGTTGGAAAACTGAAGCATGTTCTTCAAGCCACAACAGATATTGTTGTTTACAGTGTTTTCACTTTACAGTGGTCACTCTTCTACCAGCACCCTATTTATGCATGAAGAAAAGAAACTACTGAGTTTTTTGGTTCATCCAGCATTCCTATAGATCTATAGCTCAGCAAAGGCATCTTTCTTTGGATAGAAAGTTACTTGAATTATAACTGCGATAGAATCCTGACCAGATCTCTTGAGATCGAAACCCAGACCAATACCAAACATCAGCAGGACTCATTCTCATAAGAACAAGATGAAAACAAGATAGAAATCTGGTGAGATGTGACTCTGAAGATTGAGATCAAAATAAAAATTGTGCATCTATCAAGCAGATACCACACATTAAGTTTTGCACCAGTGTACCTGCTACAAAAAGTGTCACTCCCTCCACCTCCGTGCAACAGGGAACACCTGCGATTGATCATGAAACGTGCACATAAAAGGGAGCTTGGAGCAGAGCAAGATGTAGAAGCTTCGTTCCCTGGCTCCCTATTCTATGCCTCCTGGATTTCCTGAACCTGCTGCCTGTCTTTACAGATTATGTCTTTCGGATTGCCCATGTGCTTACGTTTGCGCCTCAGCGACCCCTGCCTCTTTCTTGCCGATGAGATTGGAATTTCCCTTCAATAAAACCATCCTGTGTTCCGCACTTGGGTCTGACGTCTGCCTTCCGGCAAGATATCTTCACACATATCTTCTGAACCACTTGTCCCATTCAGGGTCGTGGGGAGCCAGAGCCAAACCTGGCAACACAGGGTGTAAGGCTGGAGGGGGAGGTGACGCACCCAGGACAGGATGCCAATCTGTCTCAAGGCACCCTAAGCGGGACTTGAACCCCAGACCCACTGGAGAGCAGGACCCGGTCCAACCCACCGCGTCCCCCCCCAGTAGGATATCATGATGAAAATAAATTTAGTATGCAGAAGTGTTCATTGTTTTTTTTTTTTAATGCTTGTTACACATTGACAAATTTAATCAGAATTTTTCTGCTGTATCTTTATTAATCATTCCAAGCTACATAAAATATTTGCTTTACAGAGTGCAGTATATAACTGAAGCCTATCATAACTGACTATAAATATGAAAAGAGTTTTGTATAGGCAGTGAGTCATGTGTCATTCCTTCCACTAAAAAAATTAAATTTGTACAACACAGAATACATTAGCTCTTTTATTTTACAGTTTCACATATGTTCATAATGAAACTGAAAAAATCATGATGATAAAATTCTGCTCACTTATACTTAAAAATGACAAAACTGAAATCATGTAAACAAGGTATGAGCACATCTAAAAGCATAGTTAAGGGTTTCATATCGTAGTTTATCTGAAAATCCAACCCGTGTTCTTGTAAAAAAAAAAAAAAACAAAAGAAAAAAGTACAATAAATTCTTTGCAGATAGGCCTTTATATCAAATTTAAAAGGTAAGACCCTTCCCACACTATTTTTAGTTTGCATTTGAAGTAACTTACCAGTATTGTCACGCCCTCCACCTCAGTGCAATGAGGCACACCTGCAACACATCTGGGGACAGACATGTAAAAGGAAAGCACGGAACATGCACATTTGCGGAACCTTGTTCAGCCCTGCTACTCACTCGCGCTTCTTGTTATTGATCTCCTGACCTCCCTTATTCCTCGTCCTCGACTTGCTGGTTTATCATGACTCTTCGCCTGTCTACCAGATTACGACTCTTGGATTCTCTTGTCGGATTTCGCTCGCACATCAGTGACCTTTTGCCTGTTTCACGACCATGTCTTTTGGATTGTCCCATGAGAATGCTTCCTGTGCTCCGCACTTGGGTCCGACGCATCTGCTCCAGGGGAACACCATGACAAATATAATTGTGTCATAGTTTCGTTCGATGACAGACTCAAGTGCAGAGTTCTTCAAATCGATGTTTATTATAGCAGACAAACGTAATCCAAGAGAGAAGTCGGGGACAGGCGAAGGTTGGGAGATCGGCAAACAGAATACACAGGGCAAGGCGAGAATCATGGTCAAAGAATAAACAAGCAAAGGTTGAGGTAGGAAGGAGTCACAAGTAACACAGTCAGGCGTGCAAGAGAAGTTGCTGAATATGGTTCCGCATTGTTTCCTCCTCGGCGTCCCTTTTTATCTTCTGTTCCATCAGGGAAGAACAGGTGTCGCCGATGCGCTGGTTGATGGAGACGTGGCAGCACCTCCCCCCGACAGGCGGCTCTGGAAGCCCCAGGACGGGATGGCGGCCGCCCCCTGGGGCGAGGGACCAGGCGCTCGGGATGACCCTGTGGAAGTCAGAGATGAGTGAGGGGTCCAGAATGTCCGATGCTGCCACCCAGGATCGCTCCTCCGGTCCGTATCCCTCCCAGTCGACGAGGTAGTGTAGCCGACCCCACCGCCTGCGAGAGTCCAACAGGGCCCGGACCGTCTACATTCGGTCCCCATAAACTGGTAAAGGAGGGGACCAAGCTGGATCGACTGGCGGTTGGTGGAGGGACACTCCTACAAGCTTTAGGAGAAATACATGAAATGTTGGATGTACCCGGAGATCCGGGAGTAACTGCAGGTGGTAGGTAACAGGAGTCACTCGGCGCAAAACCTTGAAAGGATCAATGTACCGGGGCCTGAGCTTCTTAGAAGGGGTCTTGAGATGAAGGTCCTGAGTGGAGAGCCACACTTTTTACCCAGACACGAAGGAAAGGGTACGCCTATGTCGGTCTGCTTGACGTTTGTACCTTTTGGCACTGCAGAGCAGGTGGTTCTGGACCGTCAACCACACACGGTTGCTTTCGCGGTGCCAGGGCTCCACGACCGGGACTGGACTCTGTGGAGACTCTCTAGGGAATAGAGCAGGCTGATACCCCAACATACACTGAAACGGCAAGATACCTGTTGACAAGTGTTGAGCAGAGTTGTGGGCATATTCCGCCCACGACAGGTAGAGAGCCCATTAGTGTGGTTGTTGAGAACAGTAGGCCCGTAGATACCTTGCTATATCCTGTTGCATGTGTTCAACCTGTCCGTTGGCCTGCGGGTGGTATCCTGATGTAAGGCTTATTGTCACACCAAACCTATTCTAGAAGGCTTTCCAGACTCGGGAGGTAAACTGTGGTCCTTGGTCTGAGACAATGTCTTCAGGAAGTCCATACAATCTGAATACCTGCTCGAATAGGATTTCTGCAACCTCAAGAGCGGTGGGCAACTTTGGAAGGGGTATCAGTCTACAGGCTTTTGAGAAACGATCCACAACTGAGAGTATCACGGTCTTACCCTCAGCGGCAGGTAGGGCGATCAGCAAGTCAAGCGTGACGTGTCCAGGGTCGTGTTGATGTGGGAAGTGGTTCCAAGAGGCCAGCGGCCTTCTCGAGCAGGGTCCGGGTCTGAGCACAGGTTACACAAGCTTGGACGAAGTCCCAGACGCCGTCTGTCACGGACGGCCACTAAAATCGTCCCTGTAAAAGAGAGAGGGTGCACCGGATACCGGGGTGCCCCGCCTCTGGGGACTCATGTTCCCACTTCAGTACTGCGAGGCGGAATGGACTGGGCACATACACTCTTCCTTCGGGTCTCCTGGGTGGCTCCGGCTCACTGGCTTGGGCATCTTGAATATTCTGGAGGAGTTGCCATTGGATTGGGCCCACGATGCACACCTTGGGGAGAATCCTCTCAGGGGTGGTCGGACTTGGTTGAGTCATGAAGTCGGGACAGGGCATCAGCCTTTGTGTTCTTCGAACCTCGTCTATAGGACACAGTGAAATTAAACCTGGTAAAGAACAAAGCCCAGCGAGCCTGGCGGGAGTTTAGCCTTTTAGCGGTTTCAAGGTACTTGAGGTTTCAGTGATCCGTAAGGACAAGAAATGGGTGGACAGCCCCTTCCAACCAATGTCACCACTCCTCGAGCGCAAGTTTGATGGCAAGGAGCTCCCGGTTCCCGATATCATAATTATGTTCTGCCGGGGTCATCTTTCGGGAGAAGGCAGCACAGGGGTATAGCTTCGGCAGGTCCCCTTGTCTCTGGAACAGGACTGCTCCCACATTGACCGAGGAGGCATCGACGTCCACCACGAAGGGTAAAAGGTCTGGTTGTCTCAGCACCAGGGCAGATGTGAACCGGGTCTTTAGCTCCTGAAACGCCCTCTCCGCTTCCTCTCCCCACGGGAGCCAACGTTCCTTACTGGTGGTGAGTGCAGTAAGAGGAGCGGCCATGGTGCTGAAACCTCAGATAAAATGACAGTAATAATTGGCAAAGTCAAGGAAGCATTGGAGCGCTCTTACCGTGATTGGCCTGGGCCAGGATGTCACCGCACAGACCTTCTGGGGGTCCATGGAGATCCCTTCCCGGCTCAAAATGTACCCCAGGAAGGAGATCTAGCGTTGATGGAATTCACATTTCTCCCCCTTGACATATAGTCGGTGCTGTAAGAGGTGCTTTAATACTGCACGTACTTGCCGGATGTGTTTGTCTCGGGTCTGGGAGTAGATCAGGATATCGCTAGGTATACAATAGCACAGTCAGTCGAGCTTTATTGTCATTCCACTACATGTGTGGACATACACTGGGACGAAATGTCATGTCTCGCAGGACCACAGTGCTGTGTAAATAAGCATAAATATAAACATACAACACTAGACATAAGGACAGCTTTTAGACCTACATAACTAATTTACTAAGTTGGTAATCTGAAATTAATGCAAATATACATATACTATAAACAGTTAACTATACAAGTACTTACATAATAACTGTACATGATATTGTGCAATAGAGGTATTTAAGAAGGAATAGTGCAATATGATTTGTAGTGCATTCACAAGTAAACATTTGTGTTATCTTATTAAGTCCTTGTAACATTGGGGGTTTTATAAGAAAGTGTCTGGTGCATATAGAGAAAAAAGTGTGTTTCTACAGTTGGTTTGCACATGGAAAGGAAAAGAGTGTGTTTCCACAGGAGGTTTCCAACAGTTTACATGTGGTGCGTGTGGTGTGGTGGGTTGGGGGGGAGAGTGGATCCTGGTTTCAGGAGCTAAGGTTGTGGATGAGGTTTCAGAGGGTGGCAAGGTGATTGCAATTGAGGGCTCTCACAGCCTGGGGGAAAAAGCTGTTGAGCAGTCTGGCAGAGCGGGCTCTGATGCTCCGATACCGTCTTCCTGATGGCAAGAGCTGGAAGAGACTGTGAGAGGGATGAGTGGGGTCTTTCACGATACTGGTGGCTTTACTGGAGCATCGTGCAAGGAAAATGTCCAGAATGGAGGGGAGAGGGGCACCGATGATCTTTGCAGCTGTGTTCACTGTCCGCTGTAGGGTCTTGCGGTCTGCTGCACTACAGTTCCCGTACCAGACAGTGATGCAGCTGGTTAACACACTCTCAATTGTTCCCCTATAGAATGTGGTGAGGATGGGAGGAGGGAGACTTGCTCTTTTAAGTCGGCGTAGGAAGTGGAGCCGCTGTTGCGCCTTCTTGGAGAGTGATGTAGTGTTGGTGGTCCAGGTGAGGTCTTCTGTAATGTGCACCCCCAGGAATTTAGTGCTGCTGACTCTCTCCACAGTCGAGCTGTCTGGTCAGTGGGGGGTGGTCAACAGAGTTCTTCCTGAAGTCCATCACAACCTCCTTTGTCTTACTCACATTGAGGGATAGGTTGTTTGCACCACACCATTCAACTAGTTGTGCCACTTCCTCTCTGTAGGGTGTTTCATCATTGTTGCTGATGAGACCTACCACTGTTGTGTCATCAGCAAACTTGATGATGTGGTTGGAGCTGAACTTGGCAGTGCAGTCGTGGGTCAGCAGCGTAAAGAGCAGCGGGCTGAGCACACAGCCTTGTGGGGCACCTGTCCTCAGTGTGGTAGTGCTGAAGGTGTTGTGGCCGACACGGACTGACTGAGGTCTTCCGGTTAGAAAGTCCAGGATCCAATTACAGAGGGAGGCATTTAGGCCCAGCAGGTTTAGTTTGCTGATGAGCTGTTGTGGGATTATTCTGTTGAATGCTGAGCTGAAGTCGATGAACAGCAATCTAACATAAGAGTCTTTGTTTTCCAAATGGGTAAGAGCCAGGTGGAGAGTGGAGGAGATGGCATCGTCCGTAGAGCAGTTTGGACGGTATGCAAATTGGAGCGGGTCAAGTGTGTTGGGGAGATTGGATTTGATATGGTGCATGACTAACCTCTCAAAGCACTTCATCATGATTGGGGTCAGTGCTATGGGACGATAGTCATTCAGGCAGGACACAGGTGACTTCTTTGGTACTGGGATGATGGTGGTGGACTTGAGACATGTGGGGACAACTGCTTGGCTTAATGAGATGTTAAAGATGTCTGTTAAGACATCTGTCAGCTGTTCAGCACAGTCCCTCAGTACTCGGCCTGGTATGTTGTCAGGACCTGCAGCCTTGCGTGGGTTAACCCTAGATAGGGTCTTCCTTACATCGACTGGAGACAGATAGAGCACCTGGTCATTGGGAGGTGTGGTTAGTTTGTGTGCAGACTTGTCATTCTGCATTTCAAACCGTGCATAGAACTCATTAAGTGCATCTGGGAGGGATGTGTCATCATCACAGGCCTGTGGCAGGGGCTTGTAGTCTGTGATGGTCTGAATAGCTTGCCACAGACTCCGTGTGTCCTTGCTGTCACTGAAGTGATTATTGATTTTTAGTGCATATAACCGTTTTGCTTTCTTGATGCCACGGGACAGGTTAGCTCTTGCTGTTTTGAGGACTGCTTTGTCTCCCGATCTGAATGGGTCATCACGGGTCTTTAGCAGCCCACAGACCTCTGCTGTCATCCATGGCTTCTGGTTGGCACGTGTGGTGATGGTCTTGGTGACTGTCACATCATCAATGCACTTTTTGATGTAAGCAGTCACTGTTTCAGTGTATTCTTGCAGGTCTGTGTGGTCATGGTAAGTGGCTGCCTCTTTAAACATGTTCCAGTCTGTGTCCTGGAAGCAGTCCTGTAGTGCTGAGGTAGCATCATCTGGCCATACTGTGATCTGCTTTTGGACTGGTTTGGCAAGTTTGAGAAGTGGTTTGTATGCTGGAATTAGCATAACAGAGATGTGAGTACCCGAAATGGGGGTGGGGTGCAGCTTTGTACGCATTCTTTACTGTTGTATAAACCAAGTCCAATGTGTTGTTTTCTCTTGTTGCAAAGTTCACGTGTTGGTAGAGCTTTGGCAAGACTGTCTTTAAGTTTGCATGATTAAAGTCACCGGATATTATGAAAAAGCCGTCAGGGTTATTTGTCTGTTGCTCGCTGATAGTGCTGTACAGTTCGCGAAGCGCGTCCTTAGCGTTTGCACAAGGGGGTATGTACACAGCAACGATGACAATGGCTGTGAACTCCCTCGGCAGATAGAAGGGTGGGCACTTCACAATTATAAACTTCACCAGCGATGAGCAGTGTTTTGAAACTAACACAGCATTGTTGCACCATTCCTTGTTAATATATACACACAAGCCGCCACCGCGAGTCTTACCAGACAGTGCTGTATCTCTGTCCGCTCGGTAGCATGTTAGCCCGTGCAGCTGAATGGCGGAGTCTGGGATGTTGTTGTTTAGCCATGTTTCGGTAAGAACAAACACGCAGCACTCTCTTGTCTCACGCTGTGTAGTCCGGCAGAGTCGAATTAGGTCCAGTTTATTTTCTAGTGAGCGTACATTTGACAGCAAGATTGTTGGAAGAGCTGGTCTTGTGGGGTTAGCATTTAGCCTAGCTCGTATGCCTCCGCGCTTACCGCGTTTGCGTCCCCTCTCACACCGCTTGCGGCACCTCCTTGTGTGGGTAGCAGCCTTAGGCGAGTCCGCGGTCTCGGGGTCTGGCTTCCGCAGTAAACAAAGGCCTCTTAGCTTCTCAGTAGTCATTGGTGATGGATGATGGTTACCTGCATTGCCGATTTCCAGAAGACGCTGGCAATCGTAGACATATTGCAGTGTAGCTTTCTGATGTTTCTGTTGTATTTCCTCTGGTTTTGAGGACGAGGGGACAAGACTAACTGACATTAAAACATCGTTTTTAGGACCCGGAGCAGCCGCTGCGTCTGACCGCGTCGCCATCTTTTTTGTCTATAGTGATTAATGAAATCCCCCAGCACATGGTTCTGAAATGCTTGGAAGACCAAGGGGGCGTTTACTAGGATAAACAGCATAACTCGATACTCATAATGACCTAGAGTGGTGAAAAATGCCGTCTTCCACTCATCTCCCTCGCGGATCCTGATCAAGTTGTACGCGCTTCAAAGGTCTAACTTGGTGAACCAGGTAGCACCTTGAATGCCTTCCAAGGCAGCCATAATTAAGGGCAATGGATAGGGATATTTGACCGCGATTGTGTTTAACCCCTGATAGTCTATACATGGCTATAGACCCCCATCTTTCTTGCTGATGAAAAAGAAACCAGCCGCTGCAGGAGAGGTGGGTGGTCTGATAATGCCTGAAGCGAGAGCCTCGTTAATGTACTCCTGCATGGCTCATTGTTCTGGCAAAGACAGAGGATACACCCGGATCCAGGGCGGTGTGGTACCTGGCAAGAGGTTGATTGTGCAGTCCCAGGGTCGATGCGGAGGCAATTCGACTGCTCGGGCTTTGATGAAGATCTCCCGCAGGTCCTCGTAGTCCGGGGTATCTGCCATTGGGGGAGGCCCTCCACACCCTCAACCGAAGTAGCACAGCAGGGGAGAGTCAGACAGGAAGAGTGACAGGTCTTTCCCCAAGACACCAGTTCATTAGTGCTCCAGTGGAATACTGGATCGTGTCGCGTCAACCAGGGGTAGCCTAGAATAATCGGGGTGTCGGGGGCCCTGATCAGGAAAAAGGTCAGTACCTCTTGGTGACATGCTCCTGTTTCTAGCTGGAGTGGAATGGTCTGAGTGTCCACCACACCGGATTGAAGTAAGTAGCTGGCCATCGAGCGCTTTAACTCGAAGTGTGACCTCACAGGTTTTAAGGGGAACACGGTGCTTCCTGGCAAAGCCCCACTCCATAAAACACCCAGCTGCACCAAAGTCTATCAGAGCACTTGCATGTACTCGGTTCCCCTCCCAGGAGATACACACTGGCAATCGTAGTTGTCCCCGGTGTTCCCCGGAACTCACCTTTGATTCCCTGGAAGCCCCCTGTGGTGGTCGTACTGGACAGGCTGCACGGAGGTGTTCCGGGGAGCCACAGTAAAGGCATAGGTTCCCCACCAGGCAACATCTCCGTTCATCAGGGCCTAGGCGACTGGGCCCCACCTGCATGGTTTCTGGTTCCTCTTCATACCTGGACACGGGGAGAGTCTGACCCCCACAGCTCTGTCGGCTCCGGCTAGGTTGTCAATCGCGATGGCGGTCTTCACAAAGTGATCAAAGGTCCAGTCCTCCCCGCAGTAGGTTAGCTCAGCCTGGATGCGAGGGTGAAGCCGTTGCAGAAACGGGTAAGGAGAGCAGCGGAGTTCCAACCTTCTTGCGGCAAGGGAACGGAACTTGAGAGCATATTCAGCTATGGTCCTGTTTCCTTGGCTCAGGTGCCAGAGACGGTCACCAGCAGAGCGACCAGCATGAGGGTGATCAAACACTGGGGAGCATTCAAACACTAATTCACACTGCATCAGAAAGTCCTGGCACTGATCAGGTGAGCCATCATACCTCTCAGGAATGGCGATGGTTGTATCGAGTCCACTTTCCTCAGGAGCTGCGGGTGGTGCAGGATCGGCTGGAACCACGGGCATGGTGGTCACGGGGCACTGGATAATCCCTGCCGTTTGCAGGGCTTGATGCAGCCTCTTGATTGTGTCTTCCAGTTGTGCCCATGACTGCTCATGCGCACCAATGATCTCCCCCTGGACAGCGAGCATGTTGCACATCTGGACGAGTTCTGCTGAGTCCGGATATGAGGCGGAACCTTCTGTCATAGTTTCGTTCCACTCGATGACAGACTCAAGCACAGAGTTCTTCAAAGCGATGTTTATTATAACAGACAGACATAATCCAAGAGAGAAGTCGGGGACAGGCGAAGGTTGGGTGATCGGCAAACAGGATACACAGGGAAAGGCGAGAATCGTGGTCAAAGAACAAACAAACAAACAAACAAAGGTCGATGCAGGAAGGCGTTACAGGTACCACAGCCAGGCATGCAAGAGAAGTCATTGAACATGGTTCCACATTTTCCTCCTCAGCGTCCCTTTTTATCTTCTGTTCCATCAGGGAGCAGCAAGTGTCGCCGATGCGCTGGTTGATGGAGATTATGAAAGATTTTTTATTTTCAATGGAATTAAAGTTTAAAATCATTTCTTCACTTCAGCATCTATTTCTTAAAAATTAATTGTCACGCCCTCTACCTCCGCGCAACAGGAACACCTACGACTGATCACCAGACGTACACATTTTAAAAGGCAAACTTGAAGCGCAGCAAGATGCGGAACGTTGTTTAGCCTTGTTACTCACTTGCATTTCTTGCTTTAGGTTTTCTGACTTCACTGATTCCTCATCTTCATCCTCGCCCTCTTCCTTGTTTCCCTGTGCCCTCTCCTGTATCTCCACGACTCCCTGGCTCACCACAACTTCTTGCTTGTTTACCGGATTATGGCTCTTGGATTCTCCCTGTACAACATTTGCTCCTCAGTAACCCTCGCCAGTTTCTCGGACAACGATTTTCGGATTACCCTCAGTGAAGTACACCTCCACTCTGCACTGAGGTGCAACGATTCACTTCCCGGACAGAAACATAACATTAATTCCAATCTTTGCCTCTTTTTCATACAAAATTGCAGTTCAATCAAAAGAATTTTTACTAGGGGACATAACCAAAATAAAAATTGCATGGTTTAAAAGCATGTGTGAAAAAGTTTTTAAACTTACTGTAAATATTTTGAGTTTGTGTATACTAAGTCTCCAGTCTTTATGTCTGGATGCACTATGGATGTATTTAGGACTATATCTATATTTTGATGACTGAATAATCCCTGGTATTCAGACAGTAAAGAAAAGTAAGGAAAAATTGTAATGCAGCCATGGAAAAGATTCCAGTTATTATTCTCACAATACAGTTCTGCAGCATTAGCACCTCTGTGTGGCTGAGTTCTGGACATTGCAGAACTGAAAATTAGAAAGATCTGATGTCAGATCTAGGAAACACACACACACATTTTCAGAACCGCTTGTCCCATACGGGGTCACGGGGAACCGGAGCCTACCCGGCAACACAAGGCGTAAGGCCGGAGGGGGAGGGGACACACCCAGGACGGGACGCCAGTCCATCACAAGGCACCCCAAGCAGGACTCAAACCCCAGACCCACCGGAGAGCAGGACTGTGGTTCAACCCCCTGTGCCACCGCGCCACCCCTATCTAGGAAACATACAAAAGTAAACAGTGTTGCAGCGCTTTATGTGCAGATTCACACAAAGACAGCCACATGGGCTCACAGTCCCTGGACTTTCATACTGTGGCTATAAACACTGCAAAGGTGTGCAACCAGAAATTCAGGAAATATTTATAGGTTTATGCATTGGCAATTTAGATTTGTGTGTCTGTAACACACAATCCGTAAAATAATCTGCATGATTTACTGATGAACATTGAATGAATAAAGGATTTATTTTTATAATGTTACATCTCCATCAACCAGCGCATTGGCGACACCTGCTGTTCCCTGATGGAACAGAAGATAAAAAGGGACGCCGAGGAGGAGACAATGCGGAACCTTGTTCAGTGACTTCTCTCTTGTGCTCCTGACCGTGTTACTTGTAATTCCTTCCTTCCTTCCTTCCTTCCTTCCTTCCTTCCTTCCTTCCTTCCTTCCTTCCTTCCTTCCTTCCTTCCTTCCTTCCTTCCTTCCTTGGCCTTTGCTTGTTTATTCTTTGACCACGATTCTCATCTTGCCCTGTGTATCCTGTTTGCCGATCGCCCGACCTTCGCCTGTCCCCAAGTTCTCTCTTGGATTACGTCTGTCTGTTATAATAAACATCGCTTTGAAGAACTCTGCACTTGAGTCCGTCATTGAGTGGAACGAAACTATGACATAATATATGTCCAACCCGACTTGGTAAATGCCGTAATGTGACAACATCAGCTGGTATTGCAAACCCAAATGGGGAAAAAAAGGGAATATTCCTTTTTTCCTCAACCGCTGCCTTACCATGACCGCACGCTACAATTTGCAAACACGATACTAAAATGGTAATTAGTGTATATAATTTAACTGGACCTGTGACGTACATATTTAATTTGTCACCATCAGTGCTTGAGTTGTAGTGTGAGGGAAATACAGCCCTACATAGATCTTGCATTGCATTGCATTGCATTGAATGTCAATGATTGATATTAAGAAAAGATGAATTATTCTGTACTGCAAACCATGTTTCTAAGAACTGATTTGCAGGATCAATGAGATACTTTCTTTCTTTATGTAAAGTTTATAAGTAATGTGATATCGTGTTACTTCCTTATGTAATTTGTATTTTCTGTCTAAAAAAGGTAAGGTTCTATGGCCAGATATGCTTTCCCACATGTTTATTATACTCAGTGCTGCACTAATACTCAAATTCATTTGATGTAAAAGGCCCTGGACAACATTAAACAAATTCTAGGCTCATGCTAAAACTTTTATTTCAGATCTTAGCCTTTGTATAGATGTTGTGGTGTTGCCATGGCAAGAAGCCAGTGAACATCTTTTTACACTTGCTTAATGCAGACAGTCCCAAAAACATTTCAATTTAACCATTACCATAGTCAATAAATAAATACATTAATGAATAAAATCACCAATGTCTCCTTTCACAAGAAATCCATATATGATAAATTACAAAAGGAATACTTTCCTTACCTGCAAGAACTATGTGATTATGAAAAATAGGTGTTGGTAGTGTCATTTATAGTCTTCTGTATGGGTGGGTTCTGGTGTGAAGAACAAACTATTTCCTTGTGTATTTACATGAAGAGAAAGTAAAAGTAATCCCTTTGAAATCACTGTCTAAAAGAATTATTACCTTAATTATGTACATTTAGTAAAGTAATTTTTCTCACTTGAACACTGAAAATATATGTGATGAAAAATAATAATATATGATGTTTATTACAATATCCACTGAAACTGTAATTAGGTCAATTTTCATTACACCTGGGGGGAAAAAAACAAACTGACAATATCCTAAATAAGATGTTTATGTTGTATTTTCTTTTCTGAATCATAGATAGGTGTGCCTTACAATTATCTTGCAAAACAGTTCTTTCCTTGGGAGGGGCATCCTCAGAAAAACATTCCTTGCCAACTGGTAAGACCTGATTGTAAGGATTCTCCCACCTCTGTCAACACCACTTTGTTCTGTCATTAGAACAAGATGTGATAGTCCATTTTCTGTAAACTCCCCCCATTCTCCGAAAAGTCTCTGAGTGCTTGCAGGGCAACCAGTTTCCTATATGCAAGAAACCTTAGGTTTTGATTGTTATCATGATCCTGTGAGGACAATTTGCTCTGGTGGTAAAAGCTATGAGCATATCTACACTTCTGTGGTGCCCAGCTCCACATTCGCCTCTGAATGCATCTATGTACAATTACAGCCATCAAGGGTTACAACACACAAATTATAATGCCTGCTTGGATTTTTAATTTCAGTTCTGGCTCCGATGTGATGGAAACTCCCCCTCTCACTCAGAACTGCTTAATCTTGGTCCATGTTTAAAAACGGTCTTAAAAGTCACCTTTTCCAGACTCACTTCTCCCATTATCAAACTTCATGTAATGTGTAAATGTTCATGTTCTATAACTTTGAGATCATAACTGCTGAACAATAGATAGAACTTCATGCAGCTACTTGTTCAATGTAATGTAAATGTTAAAAAAACTTATTATTAGGAATGTGGAACTGTCAATATTCTGAGTTTTATGCAACTACTCGTGTGATGAACATTGGTTCATATGGTGTAAAGTAACAAACCTACTGTATGTAAGAATCATGCGTCAGCATGTAAGTATCTCTGATAATGAAAACGTATTTTCTATGAGATGTACGTCGCTTTGGAGAAAAGCGTCTGCTAAATGAATACATGTATGAATGTAAATGTAATACATGTACAAATGTAAATGTAATAAGAATAAAGCAAGAAGCATCAATAGAATACATTACTTCATGCAAGGATAATGAAAAATAACCTGTCTATGACAGTCACTGAAAAATAATGTTGGTTCTACTCAAACAAAGGGTTGCATGGGAGCAATCCTTCTCAACCACATGACCCTTGATCTATACCACAGAACGTGAGGGACTTTTTCAGAGTGTCCTCGCATCGCTTCTGTAGTGCCCCTTGGTCGCAATAACCTGCGGACAATTCACCATAGAGTATAATCTTGAGCAGGTGATGGTCATCCAACCTGGAGACATGCCCTGCCCAACACAGCTGTATCCTGAGGAGCATGGCCTCTATGCTAGTGCACTCTACTCTTTGAAGGACTTGGATGTTGGTGAGATGATCCCTCCAATGGATGTTGAGAATAGCACGGAAACAGAAAAAAAGGTGAAAACACTCAAGAAGTCGTAGTTGGCAACGGTAGGTGACCCAAGACTCAGTGCCGTACAACACGGTGGCCAGGATGATGGTTTTGCATACCCTGACTTTCGTGTCTGCTTTGAGGTTTTTGTTGTTCCAGAACCGTCCGGAGAGTTGCCAAAAGCACTATTGGCTTTGGCCAGTCTGTTATCCATCTCTTTGTCGATTTTGATATCGGAGGATATCACACACCCCAGGTAGCAGAACTGTTGGGCTGATTTTAGCTCTGTCTGCCTGATGAAGATGCTGGCGGACTTATACTCTTCTTTGGCTGCGGGTTGATGGAAGAATTCTGTCTTTTTGAGGCTGACCTCCAGTCCAAAGAGCTTAGCAGCCTCTGCAAAGCAGGATGATGTTCAACGCAGGGCGGATTCAGTATGAGCAACAAGGGCAGCGTCATCAGCAAACAGAAGCTGTTCTCTGGTTTTTGTGTGGGTGGGCAGTCGCCTCAGATTGAATAGGCTGCCATCAGTGTGGAAGCAGATGTGAATTCCGTCATCGTCATTGATATCTTGGACGGCCTGCTGGAGCATCATACTTAAGAATAGGATGAACAGAGTGGGGGCAAGTATGCAGCCTTGTTTTACACAATTTGCAATTTGGAAAGTCTGCAAAATGGCCGTTCATTAGTTCCAGGAAGTTTCTGGAGTTGAGTCATCTGCACAGCTTGAGACTTCGAGTCTCACTTGTAGGCTTTCTTGAAACTGTGCCTTAATTTCAGCAGTCTGGAGGCAGTTTAATTTCAGTTTTTTCCATGGGATGCCTCTTTTTCTTGGCTTAAGCTTAAAATGGAAGTTGAGCTTGCAGCGAACGAGATGGTGGTCTGTGTGACACTCTGCACTGGACATCATTCTAGTATGTCAA
Organism: Scleropages formosus; assembly: GCF_900964775.1. Taxonomy (NCBI): domain Eukaryota; kingdom Metazoa; phylum Chordata; class Actinopteri; order Osteoglossiformes; family Osteoglossidae; genus Scleropages; species Scleropages formosus. The sequence continues at coordinate 2,398,981 of NC_041825.1, read as the reverse complement.
ACATTTTTCAGGTCACATTTGGTGCACTAGGATATAGTCTATAAGGTGCCAATGAAGAATAGTTTTAGTTTTCTCACTTTCAAAGTGTCATTGTTTTTGTTGAATTTAACCCCACCCTTTCGCTGCAATCAAGACACTAATGGAGATTTTACCAATTTTCCAGTTTTTGATCCGGGAGTTCATTGTACATTGCCTGTCATTCAATGTATGATGTTTTGAATCCTTCATTTAAATTGAGAACAGTAGTAAATTTATCTAGATGTTTGCTTGTTTATTTAATGTCAGCTCCTATGAAAATGACATCTATAACATGAATATAGGGTCTTTGTGTTTTCATTATATATCAACAGAGTCCTTTAAGTTTTCGTTACCCACTGGCAGACTTCATTTACACAAACGATCACTCACCTCCACAAGTGACTATGTGTGGTGGATGTATGGGGCTCAGTAGTGGTCTCCGAAGGGGTTGTAGATGTGGTGGTTGTTTAGAGTGCAGAAGTCGTAGTCACAATGGTTGTAGCTCTGGTGGTTATATGGGGCACAGTAGTGGTCATCACAGTGGTTGTAGCAGGTGGTGGTCATACAGGACGCAGTTGAGGTTCGCAGGTATGGTGGTTGTTCAGGGGGCAGTGGTGAAGTAGTGAAGTGGTTGTAGATGTGTTGATCATTTGGGGTGCAGTAGTGGTCACTGGAGTGGTTGTAGATGTGTTGGTCATTTGAGGCGCAGTAGTGGTCGCCGGAGTGGTTGTAGGCATGGTTGTTGTATGGAACGCTGTAGTCTTAGTCGGAGTGGTGGTTGCGGAAGATGTAGATGAAGCCTTTACACAGCCGCTACTTCTGTTCTGTATGTAAATGTTTGTGTACCTTTTAAAAAAATAATAATAATTTGTGGGAAGGTGATGAGGATTCAATTCCTACTTTTATGCACCTTCTCATGAGATGAACATCAGTGCATAAAGTGGAAAAAAACAACTAACTTTACTTAAGAATGACATGTCCGCAAGTATGTCTCACTTTCTCCTAATGTAATGCACAAACTCTGAGGTGTCCATCTCTTTGAAGAAAAAAAAGGATCTGCTAAATGAATGAATATAAATGTAATGTAAATATAGATTGCGGTGCAGAATTGGTCGTCAGAGTGCTTGTAGATGTGGTGTTCGTATGGAGAGCAGTAGTGGTGGTCAACGTGGTCATAGGAGTGGTGGTCCTTGGGGGCTGAGTACTGGTTGTCACAGTGGTTGTAGGTGTTGTGGGCATTTAGGGTGCAGTAGAGTTTCTCGGAGTGGTTGTAGATGTGATGGTGGTACGGGGTACAGTTGTGGTCGTCACAGTGGTCGTAGCTGTGGTGTTTCTACGGGATGCAGCAGGGGTTGTCAAAGAAGATGTAGATGTGGTGGTTGTTTGGGGCGCAGTAGTGGTCGGAGTGGTAGAAGATGTGCTGGAAGGTTGGGGCGCAGTAGTGGTCGTCGGAGTGGTTGTAGGTGTGGTGGATGTTTGGGGTGCAGTAGTGGTCGTTGGACTTGTTGTAGGTGTGGTGGCCAATTGCGGTGCAGTAGAGGTCGTCGGAGTGGTTGCAGATGTGCTGGATGTTTGGGGCGCAGTAGTGGTCGTCGGAGTGGTTGAAGATGTGGTGGATGTTTGGGGTGAAGTAGTGGTCGTCGGAGTGATTGTAGATGTGCTGGATGTTTGGGGCGCAGTAGTGGTCGTCGGAGTGGTTGAAGATGTGGTGGATGTTTGGGGTGCAGTCGTGGTCGTTGGACTTGTTGTAGGTGTGGTGGCCAATTGGGGTGCAGTAGAGGTCGTCGGAGTGGTTGCAGATGTGCTGGATGTTTGGGGAGCAGTAGTGGTTGAAGGTGTGGTGGATGTTTGGGGTGAAGTAGTGGTCGTCGGAGTGATTGTAGATGTGCTGGATGTTTGGGGCGCAGTCGTGGTCGTTGGAGTGGTTGTAGGTGTCGTGGCAAATTGGGGTGCAGTAGTGGTTGTCGGTGTGGTTGTTGCTGTGGTAGATGTTGGCGGTGCAGTAGTCGTTGTTGGTGTGGTTGATGTTTGGGACATAGCAGTGGTTGCTGGACTTGTTGTAGGTGTGGTGGTCGTACGGGGCGCAGTAGTGGTCGTCGGAGTGGTTGTAGATGTTTGGGGTGCAGAAGTGGTCGTCGGAGTGGTTGAAGATGTGCTGGATGTTTGGGGCGCAGTTGTGGTCGTCGGAGTGGTTGCAGGTGTGGTGGATGTTTGTGGTGAAGTAGTGGTCGTCGGAGTGATTGTAGATGTGCTGGAAGTTTGGGGCGCAGTAGTGGTCGTCGGAGTGGTTGAAGATGTGGTGGATGTTTGGGGTGAAGTAGTGGTCGTCGGAGTGATTGTAGATGTGCTGGAAGTTTGGGGCGCAGTAGTGGTCGTCGGAGTGGTTGTTGCTGTGGTGGATGTATGGGGTGCAGTCGTGGTCGTTGGACTTGTTGTAGGTGTGGTGGCCAATTGGGGTGCAGTAGAGGTCGTCGGAGTGGTTGCAGATGTGCTGGATGTCTGTGGTGAAGTCGTGGTTGTAGGTGTGGTTGTAGGTGTGCTGGAAGTTTGGGGCGCAGTAGTGGTCGTCGGAGTGGTTGTAGGTGTGGTGGATGTTTGGGGTGAAGTAGTGGTCGTCGGAGTGGTTGCAGATGTGCTGGATGTTTGGGGCGCAGTAGTGGTCGTCGGAGTGGTTGTTGGTGTGGTGGATGTTTGGGGGGTAGTAGTGGTCGTTGGACTTGAAGGTGTGGTGGATGTTTGGGGTGCAGTAGTCGTCACCGCTGTGGTTGTTGGTGTGGTAGAAGATCGGGGTGTAGAGGTGGTCGTTGGACCTGTTGTAGGTGTCGTGGCCAATTGGGGTGCAGTAGTGGTCGTCGGAGTGGTTGCAGATGTGCTGGATGTTTGGGGAGCAGTAGTGGTTGAAGATGTGGTGGATGTTTGGGGTGAAGTAGTGGTCGTCGGAGTGGTTGTAGGTGTTGTGGCCAATTGGGGTGCAGTAGTGGTCGTCGGAGTGGTTGCAGATGTGCTGGATGTTTGGGGCGCTGTAGTGGTCGGTGGACTTGTATATGTGGTTGTTGTACGGGGTACAGTAGTGGTCGTCGGAGTGGTTGTAGATGTTGTGGATGTTTGGGGCGCAGTCGTGGTCGCTGGAGTGGTTGTAGGTGTCGTGGCCAATTGGGGTGAAGTAGTGGTTGTCGGTGTGGTGGATGTTTGGGGTGAAGTAGTGGTTGTCGGTGTGGTTGTTGCTGTGGTAGATGTTGGCGGTGCAGTAGTGGTTGTTGGTGTGGTTGATGTTTGGGACATAGTAGTGGTTGCTGGACTTGTTGTAGGTGTGGTGGTCGTACGGGGCGCAGTAGTGGTGGTCGGAGTGGTTGTAGATGTTTGGGGTGCAGAAGTGGTCGTCGGAGTGGTTGAAGATGTGCTGGATGTTTGGGGCGCAGTTGTGGTCGTCGGAGTGGTTGCAGGTGTGGTGGATGTTTGTGGTGAAGTAGTGGTCGTCGGAGTGATTGTAGATGTGCTGGAAGTTTGGGGCGCAGTAGTGGTCGTCGGAGTGGTTGAAGATGTGGTGGATGTTTGGGGTGAAGTAGTGGTCGTCGGAGTGATTGTAGATGTGCTGGAAGTTTGGGGCGCAGTAGTGGTCGTCGGAGTGGTTGTTGCTGTGGTGGATGTATGGGGTGCAGTCGTGGTCGTTGGACTTGTTGTAGGTGTGGTGGCCAATTGGGGTGCAGTAGAGGTCGTCGGAGTGGTTGCAGATGTGCTGGATGTCTGTGGTGAAGTCGTGGTTGTAGGTGTGGTTGTAGGTGTGCTGGAAGTTTGGGGCGCAGTAGTGGTCGTCGGAGTGGTTGTAGGTGTGGTGGATGTTTGGGGTGAAGTAGTGGTCGTCGGAGTGGTTGCAGATGTGCTGGATGTTTGGGGCGCAGTAGTGGTCGTCGGAGTGGTTGTAGGTGTGGTGGATGTTTGGGGAGCAGTAGTGGTTGTAGGTGTGGTGGATGTTTGGGGTGAAGTAGTGGTCGTCGGAGTGGTTGAAGATGTGCTGGAAGTTTGGGGCGCAGTAGTGGTCGTCGGAGTGGTTTAAGATGTGGTGGATGTTTGGGGTGAAGTAGTGGTCGTCGGAGTGGTTGAAGATGTGGTGGATGTTTGGGGCGCAGTAGAGGTCGTCGGAGTGGTTGAAGATGTGGTGGATGTTTGCGGTGCAGTCGTGGTCGTTGGACTTGTTGTAGGTGTGGTGGCCAATTGGGGTGCAGTAGAGGTCGTCGGAGTGGTTGCAGATGTGCTGGATGTTTGGGGCGCAGTAGTGGTCGTCGGAGTGGTTGTTGGTGTGGTGGATGTTTGGGGGGTAGTAGTGGTCGTTGGACTTGAAGGTGTGGTGGATGTTTGGGGTGCAGTAGTCGTCACCGCTGTGGTTGTTGGTGTGGTAGAAGATCGGGGTGTAGAGGTGGTCGTTGGACCTGTTGTAGGTGTGGTGGCCAATTGGGGTGCAGTAGAGGTCGTCGGAGTGGTTGCAGATGTGCTGGATGTCTGTGGTGAAGTCGTGGTTGTAGGTGTGGTTGTAGGTGTGCTGGAAGTTTGGGGCGCAGTAGTGGTCGTCGGAGTGGTTGTAGGTGTGGTGGATGTTTGGGGTGAAGTAGTGGTCGTCGGAGTGGTTGCAGATGTGCTGGATGTTTGGGGCGCAGTAGTGGTCGTCGGAGTGGTTGTAGGTGTGGTGGATGTTTGGGGAGCAGTAGTGGTTGTAGGTGTGGTGGATGTTTGGGGTGAAGTAGTGGTCGTCGGAGTGGTTGAAGATGTGCTGGAAGTTTGGGGCGCAGTAGTGGTCGTCGGAGTGGTTTAAGATGTGGTGGATGTTTGGGGTGAAGTAGTGGTCGTCGGAGTGGTTGAAGATGTGGTGGATGTTTGGGGCGCAGTAGAGGTCGTCGGAGTGGTTGAAGATGTGGTGGATGTTTGCGGTGCAGTCGTGGTCGTTGGACTTGTTGTAGGTGTGGTGGCCAATTGGGGTGCAGTAGAGGTCGTCGGAGTGGTTGCAGATGTGCTGGATGTTTGGGGCGCAGTAGTGGTCGTCGGAGTGGTTGTTGGTGTGGTGGATGTTTGGGGGGTAGTAGTGGTCGTTGGACTTGAAGGTGTGGTGGATGTTTGGGGTGCAGTAGTCGTCACCGCTGTGGTTGTTGGTGTGGTAGAAGATCGGGGTGTAGAGGTGGTCGTTGGACCTGTTGTAGGTGTCGTGGCCAATTGGGGTGCAGTAGTGGTCGTCGGAGTGGTTGCAGATGTGCTGGATGTTTGGGGAGCAGTAGTGGTTGAAGATGTGGTGGATGTTTGGGGTGAAGTAGTGGTCGTCGGAGTGGTTGTAGGTGTTGTGGCCAATTGGGGTGCAGTAGTGGTCGTCGGAGTGGTTGCAGATGTGCTGGATGTTTGGGGCGCTGTAGTGGTCGGTGGACTTGTATATGTGGTTGTTGTACGGGGTACAGTAGTGGTCGTCGGAGTGGTTGTAGATGTTGTGGATGTTTGGGGCGCAGTCGTGGTCGCTGGAGTGGTTGTAGGTGTCGTGGCCAATTGGGGTGAAGTAGTGGTTGTCGGTGTGGTGGATGTTTGGGGTGAAGTAGTGGTTGTCGGTGTGGTTGTTGCTGTGGTAGATGTTGGCGGTGCAGTAGTGGTTGTTGGTGTGGTTGATGTTTGGGACATAGTAGTGGTTGCTGGACTTGTTGTAGGTGTGGTGGTCGTACGGGGCGCAGTAGTGGTCGTCGGAGTGGTTGTAGATGTTTGGGGTGCAGAAGTGGTCGTCGGAGTGGTTGAAGATGTGCTGGATGTTTGGGGCGCAGTTGTGGTCGTCGGAGTGGTTGCAGGTGTGGTGGATGTTTGTGGTGAAGTAGTGGTTGTAGGTGTGGTTGTAGGTGTGGTGGATGTTTGGGGTGAAGTAGTGGTCGTCGGAGTGATTGTAGATGTGCTGGAAGTTTGGGGCACAGTAGTGGTCATCGGAGTGGTTGAAGATGTGGTGGATGTTTGGGGTGAAGTAGTGGTCGTCGGAGTGATTGCAGATGTGCTGGAAGTTTGGGGCGCAGTAGTGGTCGTCGGAGTGGTTGAAGATGTGGTGGATGTTTGGGGTGCAGTCGTGGTCGTCGGAGTGGTTGTAGGTGTGGTGGCCAATTGGGGTGAAGTAGTGGTCGTCGGAGTGGTTGAAGATGTGGTGGATGTTTGGGGTGAAGTAGTGGTCGTCGGAGTGATTGTAGATGTGCTGGAAGTTTGGGGCGCAGTCGTGGTCGTCGGAGTGGTTGAAGATGTGGTGGATGTTTGGGGTGAAGTAGTGGTCGTCGGAGTGATTGTAGATGTGCTGGAAGTTTGGGGCGCAGTCGTGGTCGTCGGAGTGGTTGTAGGTGTGGTGGCCAATTGGGGTGAAGTAGTGGTCGTCGGAGTGGTTGAAGATGTGGTGGATGTTTGGGGTGAAGTAGTGGTCGTCGGAGTGGTTGTTGGTGTGGTGAATGTTTGGGGGGTAGTAGTGGTCGTTGGACTTGAAGGTGTGGTGGATGTTTGGGGTGCAGTAGTCGTCACCGCTGTGGTTGTTGGTGTGGTAGAAGATCGGGGTGTAGAGGTGGTCGTTGGACCTGTTGTAGGTGTCGTGGCCAATTGGGGTGCAGTAGTGGTCGTCGGAGTGGTTGTAGGTGTGGTGGATGTTTGGGGAGCAGTAGTGGTTGTAGGTGTGCTGGATGTTTGGGGTGAAGTAGTGGTCGTCGGAGTGATTGTAGATGTGCTGGAAGTTTGGGGCGCAGTAGTGGTCGTCGGAGTGGTTGTAGGTGTGGTGGATGTTTGGGGCGCTGTAGTGGTCGGTGGACTTGTATATGTGGTTGTTGTACGGGGTACAGTAGTGGTCGTCGGAGTGGTTGTAGATGTTGTGGATGTTTGGGGCGCAGTCGTGGTCGCTGGAGTGGTTGAAGGTGTCGTGGCCAATTGGGGTGAAGTAGTGGTTGTCGGTGTGGTGGCCAGCTGGGGTGCAGTAGTGGTTGTCGGTGTGGTAGTTGCTGTGGTAGATGTTGGCGGTGCAGTAGTGGTTGTTGGTGTGGTTGATGTTTGGGACATAGTAGTGGTTGCTGGACTTGTTGTAGGTGTGGTGGTCGTACGGGGCGCAGAAGTGGTCGTCGGAGTGGTTGTAGATGTTTGGGGTGCAGAAGTGGTCGTCGGAGTGGTTGCAGGTGTGGTGGATGTTTGTGGTGAAGTAGTGGTTGTAGGTGTGGTTGTAGGTGTGGTGGATGTTTGTGGTGAAGTAGTGGTCGTCGGAGTGATTGTAGATGTGCTGGAAGTTTGGGGCGCAGTAGTGGTCGTCGGAGTGGTTGAAGATGTGGTGGATGTTTGGGGTGAAGTACTGGTCGTCGGAGTGATTGTAGATGTGCTGGAAGTTTGGGGCGCAGTAGTGGTCGTCGGAGTGGTTGAAGATGTGGTGGATGTTTGGGGTGCAGTCGTGGTCGTCGGAGTGATTGTAGATGTGCTGGAAGTTTGGGGCGCAGTAGTGGTCGTCGGAGTGGTTGAAGATGTGGTGGATGTTTGGGGTGAAGTAGTGGTCGTCGGAGTGGTTGTAGGTGTGGTGGATGTTTGGGGAGCAGTAGTGGTTGTAGGTGTGGTGGATGTTTGGGGTGAAGTAGTGGTCGTCGGAGTGGTTGAAGATGTGCTGGAAGTTTGGGGCGCAGTAGTGGTCGTCGGAGTGGTTGAATATGTGGTGGATGTTTGGGGTGAAGTAGTGGTCGTCGGAGTGATTGTAGATGTGCTGGAAGTTTGGGGCGCAGTAGTGGTCGTCGGAGTGGTTGAAGATGTGGTGGATGTTTGGGGTGAAGTAGTGGTCGTCGGAGTGATTGTAGATGTGCTGGAAGTTTGGGGTGCAGTAGTGGTCGTCGGAGTGGTTGAAGATGTGGTGGATGTTTGGGGTGCAGTCGTGGTCGTTGGACTTGTTGTAGGTGTGGTGGTCAATTGGGGTGCAGTAGAGGTCGTCGGAGTGGTTGCAGATGTGCTGGATGTTTGGGGCGCAGTAGTGGTCGTCGGAGTGGTTGTTGGTGTGGTGAATGTTTGGGGGGTAGTAGTGGTCGTTGGACTTGAAGGTGTGGTGGATGTTTGGGGTGAAGTAGTCGTCATCGCTGTGGTTGTTGGTGTGGTAGAAGATCGGGGTGTAGAGGTGGTCGTTGGACCTGTTGTAGGTGTCGTGGCCAATTGGGGTGCAGTAGTGGTCGTCGGAGTGGTTGTAGGTGTGGTGGATGTTTGGGGTGAAGTAGTGGTTGTCGGTGTGGTTGTTGCTGTGGTAGATGTTGGCGGTGCAGTAGTGGTTGTTGGTGTGGTTGATGTTTGGGACATAGTAGTGGTTGCTGGACTTGTTGTAGGTGTGGTGGTCGTACGGGGCGCAGTAGTGGTGGTCGGAGTGGTTGTAGATGTTTGGGGTGCAGAAGTGGTCGTCGGAGTGGTTGAAGATGTGCTGGATGTTTGGGGCGCAGTTGTGGTCGTCGGAGTGGTTGCAGGTGTGGTGGATGTTTGTGGTGAAGTAGTGGTTGTAGGTGTGGTTGTAGGTGTGGTGGATGTTTGGGGTGAAGTAGTGGTCGTCGGAGTGATTGTAGATGTGCTGGAAGTTTGGGGCGCAGTAGTGGTCGTCGGAGTGGTTGAAGATGTGGTGGATGTTTGGGGTGAAGTACTGGTCGTCGGAGTGATTGTAGATGTGCTGGAAGTTTGGGGCGCAGTAGTGGTCGTCGGAGTGGTTGAAGATGTGGTGGATGTTTGGGGTGAAGTAGTGGTCGTCGGAGTGGTTGTAGGTGTGGTGGATGTTTGGGGTGAAGTAGTGGTCGTCGGAGTGGTTGAAGATGTGGTGGATGTTTGGGGTGAAGTAGTGGTCGTCGGAGTGATTGTAGATGTGCTGGATGTTTGGGGCGCAGTAGTGGTCGTCGGAGTGGTTGAAGATGTGGTGGATGTTTGGGGTGCAGTCGTGGTCGTTGGACTTGTTGTAGGTGTGGTGGCCAATTGGGGTGCAGTAGAGGTCGTCGGAGTGGTTGCAGATGTGCTGGATGTTTGGGGCGCAGTAGTGGTCGTCGGAGTGGTTGTTGGTGTGGTGAATGTTTGGGGGGTAGTAGTGGTCGTTGGACTTGAAGGTGTGGTGGATGTTTGGGGTGCAGTAGTCGTCACCGCTGTGGTTGTTGGTGTGGTAGAAGATCGGGGTGTAGAGGTGGTCGTTGGACCTGTTGTAGGTGTCGTGGCCAATTGGGGTGCAGTAGTGGTCGTCGGAGTGGTTGTAGGTGTGGTGGATGTTTGGGGAGCAGTAGTGGTTGTAGGTGTGGTGGATGTTTGGGGTGAAGTAGTGGTCGTCGGAGTGATTGTAGATGTGCTGGAAGTTGGGGGCGCAGTAGTGGTCGTCGGAGTGGTTGTAGGTGTGGTGGATGTTTGGGGAGCAGTAGTGGTTGTAGGTGTGGTGGATGTTTGGGGTGAAGTAGTGGTCGTCGGAGTGATTGTAGATGTGCTGGAAGTTTGGGGCGCAGTAGTGGTCGTCGGAGTGGTTGTAGGTGTTGTGGCCAATTGGGGTGCAGTAGTGGTCGTCGGAGTGGTTGCTGATGTGCTGGATGTTTGGGGCGCTGTAGTGGTCGGTGGACTTGTATATGTGGTTGTTGTACGGGGTACAGTAGTGGTCGTCGGAGTGGTTGTAGATGTTGTGGATGTTTCGGGCGCAGTCGTGGTCGCTGGAGTGGTTGTAGGTGTCGTGGCCAATTGGGGTGAAGTAGTGGTTGTCGGTGTGGTGGCCAGCTGGGGTGCAGTAGTGGTTGTCGGTGTGGTTGTTGCTGTGGTAGATGTTGGCGGTGCAGTAGTGGTTGTTGGTGTGGTTGATGTTTGGGACATAGTAGTGGTTGCTGGACTTGTTGTAGGTGTGGTGGTCGTACGGGGCGCAGTAGTGGTCGTCGGAGTGGTTGTAGATGTTTGGGGTGCAGAAGTGGTCGTCGGAGTGGTTGAAGATGTGCTGGATGTTTGGGGCGCAGTTGTGGTCGTCGGAGTGGTTGCAGGTGTGGTGGATGTTTGTGGTGAAGTAGTGGTTGTAGGTGTGGTTGTAGGTGTGGTGGATGTTTGGGGTGAAGTAGTGGTCGTCGGAGTGGTTGAAGATGTGGTGGATGTTTGGGGTGAAGTAGTGGTCGTCGGAGTGGTTGTAGGTGTGGTGGATGTTTGGGGAGCAGTAGTGGTTGTAGGTGTGGTGGATGTTTGGGGTGAAGTAGTGGTCGTCGGAGTGATTGTAGATGTGCTGGAAGTTTGGGGCGCAGTAGTGGTCGTCGGAGTGGTCGTCGGAGTGGTGGATGTTTGGGGTGAAGTAGTGGTCGTCGGAGTGATTGTAGATGTGCTGGAAGTTTGGGGCGCAGTAGTGGTCGTCGGAGTGGTTGAAGATGTGGTGGATGTTTGGGGTGAAGTAGTGGTCGTCGGAGTGATTGTAGATGTGCTGGAAGTTTGGGGTGCAGTAGTGGTCGTCGGAGTGGTTGAAGATGTGGTGGATGTTTGGGGTGAAGTAGTGGTCGTCGGAGTGGTTGAAGATGTGGTGGATGTTTGGGGTGAAGTAGTGGTCGTCGGAGTGATTGTAGATGTGCTGGAAGTTTGGGGCGCAGTAGTGGTCGTCGGAGTGGTGGATGTTTGGGGTGAAGTAGTGGTCGTCGGAGTGATTGTAGATGTGCTGGAAGTTTGGGGCGCAGTAGTGGTCGTCGGAGTGGTTGCAGATGTGGTGGATGTTTGGGGAGCAGTAGTGGTTGTAGGTGTGGTGGATGTTTGGGGTGAAGTAGTGGTCGTCGGAGTGATTGTAGATGTGCTGGAAGTTTGGGGCGCAGTAGTGGTCGTCGGAGTGGTTGCAGATGTGCTGGATGTTTGGGGCGCTGTAGTGGTCGGTGGACTTGTATATGTGGTTGTTGTACGGGGTACAGTAGTGGTCGTCGGAGTGGTTGTAGATGTTGTGGATGTTTGGGGCGCAGTCGTGGTCGCTGGAGTGGTTGTAGGTGTCGTGGCCAATTGGGGTGAAGTAGTGGTTGTCGGTGTGGTGGCCAGCTGGGGTGCAGTAGTGGTTGTCGGTGTGGTTGTTGCTGTGGTAGATGTTGGCGGTGCAGTAGTGGTTGTTGGTGTGGTGGATGTTTGTGGTGAAGTAGTGGTTGTAGGTGTGGTTGTAGGTGTGGTGGATGTTTGGGGTGAAGTAGTGGTCGTCGGAGTGATTGTAGATGTGCTGGAAGTTTGGGGCGCAGTAGTGGTCGTCGGAGTGGTTGAAGATGTGGTGGATGTTTGGGGTGAAGTACTGGTCGTCGGAGTGATTGTAGATGTGCTGGAAGTTTGGGGCGCAGTAGTTGTCGTCGGAGTGGTTGAAGATGTGGTGGATGTTTGGGGTGCAGTCGTGGTCGTCGGAGTGATTGTAGATGTGCTGGAAGTTTGGGGCGCAGTAGTGGTCGTCGGAGTGGTTGAAGATGTGGTGGATGTTTGGGGTGAAGTAGTGGTCGTCGGAGTGGTTGCAGATGTGCTGGATGTTTGGGGCGCAGTAGTGGTCGTCGGAGTGGTTGTAGGTGTGGTGGATGTTTGGGGTGAAGTAGTGGTCGTCGGAGTGGTTGTAGGTGTGGTGGATGTTTGGGGAGCAGTAGTGGTTGTAGGTGTGGTGGATGTTTGGGGTGAAGTAGTGGTCGTCGGAGTGGTTGAAGATGTGCTGGAAGTTTGGGGCGCAGTAGTGGTCGTCGGAGTGGTTGAATATGTGGTGGATGTCTGGGGTGAAGTAGTGGTCGTCGGAGTGATTGTAGATGTGCTGGAAGTTTGGGGCGCAGTAGTGGTCGTCGGAGTGGTTGAAGATGTGGTGGATGTTTGGGGTGAAGTAGTGGTCGTCGGAGTGATTGTAGATGTGCTGGAAGTTTGGGGCGCAGTAGTGGTCGTCGGAGTGGTTGAAGATGTGGTGGATGTTTGGGGTGAAGTAGTGGTCGTCGGAGTGGTTGAAGATGTGGTGGATGTTTGGGGTGAAGTAGTGGTCGTCGGAGTGATTGTAGATGTGCTGGAAGTTTGGGGCGCAGTAGTGGTCGTCGGAGTGGTTGAAGATGTGGTGGATGTTTGGGGTGCAGTCGTGGTCGTTGGACTTGTTGTAGGTGTGGTGAATGTTTGGGGGGTAGTAGTGGTCGTTGGACTTGAAGGTGTGGTGGATGTTTGGGGTGAAGTAGTCGTCACCGGTGTGGTTGTTGGTGTGGTAGAAGATCGGGGTGTAGAGGTGGTCGTTGGACCTGTTGTAGGTGTCGTGGCCAATTGGGGTGCAGTAGTGGTCGTCGGAGTGGTTATAGGTGTGGTGGATGTTTGGGGAGCAGAAGTGGTTGTAGGTGTGGTGGATGTTTGGGGTGAAGTAGTGGTCGTCGGAGTGATTGTAGATGTGCTGGAAGTTTGGGGCGCAGTAGTGGTCGTCGGAGTGGTTGTAGGTGTTGTGGCCAATTGGGGTGCAGTAGTGGTCGTCGGAGTGGTTGCAGATGTGCTGGATGTTTGGGGAGCAGTAGTGGTCGGTGGACTTGTATATGTGGTTGTTGTACGGGGTACAGTAGTGGTCGTCGGAGTGGTTGTAGATGTTGTGGATGTTTGGGGCGCAGTCGTGGTCGCTGGAGTGGTTGTCGGTGTGGTGGCCAGCTGGGGTGCAGTAGTGGTTGTCGGTGTGGTTGTTGCTGTGGTAGATGTTGGCGGTGCAGTAGTGGTTGTTGGTGTGGTTGATGTTTGGGACATAGTAGTGGTTGCTGGACTTGTTGTAGGTGTGGTGGTCGTACGGGGCGCAGTAGTGGTCGTCGGAGTGGTTGTAGATGTTTGGGGTGCAGAAGTGGTCGTCGGAGTGGTTGTAGATGTGCTGGATGTTTGGGGCGCAGTTGTGGTCGTCGGAGTGGTTGTAGATGTTTGGGGTGCAGAAGTGGTCGTCGGAGTGGTTGTAGATGTGCTGGATGTTTGGGGCGCAGTTGTGGTCGTCGGAGTGGTTGCAGGTGTGGTGGATGTTTGTGGTGAAGTAGTGGTTGTAGGTGTGGTTGTAGGTGTGGTGGATGTTTGGGGTGAAGTAGTGGTCGTCGGAGTGATTGTAGATGTGCTGGAAGTTTGGGGCGCAGTAGTGGTCGTCGGAGTGGTTGAAGATGTGGTGGATGTTTGGGGTGCAGTCGTGGTCGTCGGAGTGGTTGTAGGTGTGGTGGCCAATTGGGGTGAAGTAGTGGTCGTCGGAGTGGTTGAAGATGTGGTGGATGTTTGGGGTGAAGTAGTGGTCGTCGGAGTGGTTGTTGGTGTGGTGAATGTTTGGGGGGTAGTAGTGGTCGTTGGACTTGAAGGTGTGGTGGATGTTTGGGGTGCAGTAGTCGTCACCGGTGTGGTTGTTGGTGTGGTAGAAGATCGGGGTGTAGAGGTGGTCGTTGGACCTGTTGTAGGTGTCGTGGCCAATTGGGGTGCAGTAGTGGTCGTCGGAGTGGTTGCAGATGTGCTGGATGTTTGGGGTGCAGTAGTGGTTGTCGGAGTGGTTGCAGATGTGCTGGAAGTTTGGGGCGCTGTAGTGGTCGCTGGAGTGGTTGTAGGTGTCGTGGCCAATTGGGGTGAAGTAGTGGTTGTCGGAGTGATTGTAGATGTGCTGGAAGTTTGGGGCGCAGTAGTGGTCGTCGGAGTGGTTGAATATGTGGTGGATGTTTGGGGTGAAGTAGTGGTCGTCGGAGTGATTGTAGATGTGCTGGAAGTTTGGGGCGCAGTAGTGGTCGTCGGAGTGGTTGAAGATGTGGTGGATGTTTGGGGTGAAGTAGTGGTCGTCGGAGTGGTTGAAGATGTGGTGGATGTTTGGGGTGAAGTAGTGGTCGTCGGAGTGATTGTAGATGTGCTGGATGTTTGGGGCGCAGTAGTGGTCGTCGGAGTGGTTGAAGATGTGGTGGATGTTTGGGGTGCAGTCGTGGTCGTTGGAGTGATTGTAGATGTGGTGGAAGTTTGGGGCGCAGTAGTGGTCGTCGGAGTGGTTGAAGATGTGGTGGATGTTTGGGGTGCAGTCGTGGTCGTCGGAGTGGTTGTAGGTGTGGTGGCCAATTGGGGTGAAGTAGTGGTCGTCGGAGTGGTTGAAGATGTGGTGGATGTTTGGGGTGAAGTAGTGGTCGTCGGAGTGGTTGTTGGTGTGGTGAATGTTTGGGGGGTAGTAGTGGTCGTTGGACTTGAAGGTGTGGTGGATGTTTGGGGTGCAGTAGTCGTCACCGGTGTGGTTGTTGGTGTGGTAGAAGATCGGGGTGTAGAGGTGGTCGTTGGACCTGTTGTAGGTGTCGTGGCCAATTGGGGTGCAGTAGTGGTCGTCGGAGTGGTTGTAGGTGTGGTGGATGTTTGGGGAGCAGTAGTGGTTGTAGGTGTGGTGGATGTTTGGGGTGAAGTAGTGGTCGTCGGAGTGATTGTAGATGTGCTGGAAGTTTGGGGCGCAGTAGTGGTCGTCAGAGTGGTTGAAGATGTGGTGGATGTTTGGGGTGAAGTAGTGGTCGTCGGAGTGATTGTAGATGTGCTGGAAGTTTGGGGCGGAGTAGTGGTCGTCTTAGTGGTTGTTGGTGTGGTGAATGTTTGGGGGGTAGTAGTGGTCGTTGGACTTGAAGGTGTGGTGGATGTTTGGGGTGAAGTAGTCGTCACCGCTGTGGTTGTTGGTGTGGTAGAAGATCGGGGTGTAGAGGTGGTCGTTGGACCTGTTGTAGGTGTCGTGGCCAATTGGGGTGCAGTAGTGGTCTTCGGAGTGGTTGTAGGTGTGGTGGATGTTTGGGGAGCAGTAGTGGTTGAAGGTGTGGTGGATGTTTGGGGTGAAGTAGTGGTCGTCGGAGTGATTGTAGATGTGCTGGAAGTTTGGGGCGCAGTAGTGGTCGTCGGAGTGGTTGTAGGTGTTGTGGCCAATTGGGGTGCAGTAGTGGTCGTCGGAGTAGTTGCAGATGTGCTGGATGTTTGGGGCGCTGTAGTGGTCGGTGGACTTGTATATGTGGTTGTTGTACGGGGTACAGTAGTGGTCGTCGGAGTGGTTGTAGATGTTGTGGATGTTTGGGGCGCAGTCGTGGTCGCTGGAGTGGTTGTAGGTGTCGTGGCCAGCTGGGGTGAAGTAGTGGTTGTCGGTGTGGTTGTTGCTGTGGTAGATGTTGGTGGTGCAGTAGTGGTTGTTGGTGTGGTTGATGTTTGGGACATAGTAGTGGTTGCTGGACTTGTTGTAGGTGTGGTGGTCGTACGGGGCGCAGTAGTGGTCGTCGGAGTGGTTGTAGATGTTTGGGGTGCAGAAGTGGTCGTCGGAGTGGTTGAAGATGTGCTGGATGTTTGGGGCGCAGTTGTGGTCGTCGGAGTGGTTGCAGGTGTGGTGGATGTTTGTGGTGAAGTAGTGGTTGTAGGTGTGGTTGTAGGTGTGGTGGATGTTTGGGGTGAAGTAGTGGTCGTCGGAGTGATTGTAGATGTGCTGGAAGTTTGGGGCGCAGTAGTGGTCGTCGGAATGGTTGAAGATGTGGTGGATGTTTGGGGTGAAGTAGTGGTCGTCGGAGTGATTGTAGATGTGCTGGAAGTTTGGGGCGCAGTAGAGGTCGTCGGAGTGGTTGAAGATGTGGTGGATGTTTGGGGTGCAGTCGTGGTCGTTGGACTTGTTGTAGGTGTGGTGGCCAATTGGGGTGCAGTAGAGGTCGTCGGAGTGGTTGCAGATGTGCTGGATGTTTGGGGCGCAGTAGTGGTCGTCGGAGTGGTTGTTGGTGTGGTGAATGTTTGGGGGGTAGTAGTGGTCGTTGGACTTGAAGGTGTGGTGGATGTTTGGGGTGCAGTAGTCGTCACCGCTGTGGTTGTTGGTGTGGTAGAAGATCGGGGTGTAGAGGTGGTCGTTGGACCTGTTGTAGGTGTCGTGGCCAATTGGGATGCAGTAGTGGTCGTCGGAGTGGTTGCAGATGTGCTGGATGTTTGGGGCGCAGTAGTGGTCGTCGGAGTGGTTGTAGGTGTGGTGGATGTTTGGGGAGCAGTAGTGGTTGAAGGTGTGGTGGATGTTTGGGGTGAAGTAGTGGTCGTCGGAGTGATTGTAGATGTGCTGGAAGTTTGGGGCGCAGTAGTGGTCGTCGGAGTGGTTGTAGGTGTTGTGGCCAATTGGGGTGCAGTAGTGGTCGTCGGAGTGGTTGCAGATGTGCTGGAAGTTTGGGGCGCAGTAGTGGTCGTCGGAGTGGTTGAAGATGTGGTGGATGTTTGGGGTGAAGTAGTGGTCGTCGGAGTGATTGTAGATGTGCTGGAAGTTTGGGGCGCAGTAGTGGTCGTCGGAGTGGTTGAAGATGTGGTGGATGTTTGGGGTGCAGTCGTGGTCGTTGGACTTGTTGTAGGTGTCGTGGCCAATTGGGGTGCAGTAGTGGTCGTCGGAGTGGTTGCAGATGTGCTGGATGTTTGGGGCGCAGTTGTGGTCGTCGGAGTGGTTGTTGGTGTGCTGGATGTTTGGGGCGCTGTAGTGGTCGGTGGACTTGTATATGTGGTTGTTGTACGGGGTACAGTAGTGGTCGTCGGAGTGGTTGTAGATGTTGTGGATGTTTGGGGCGCAGTCGTGGTCGCTGGAGTGGTTGTAGGTGTCGTGGCCAATTGGGGTGAAGTAGTGGTTGTCGGTGTGGTGGCCAGCTGGGGTGAAGTAGTGGTTGTCGGTGTGGTTGTTGCTGTGGTAGTTGCTGTGGTAGATGTTGGCGGTGCAGTAGTGGTTGTTGGTGTGGTTGATGTTTGGGACATAGTAGTGGTTGCTGGACTTGTTGTAGGTGTGGTGGTCGTACGGGGCGCAGAAGTGGTCGTCGGAGTGGTTGAAGATGTGGTGGATGTTTGGGGTGAAGTAGTGGTCGTCGGAGTGATTGTAGATGTGCTGGAAGTTTGGGGCGCAGTAGTGGTCGTCGGAGTGGTTGTTGCTGTGGTGGATGTATGGGGTGCAGTCGTGGTCGTTGGACTTGTTGTAGGTGTGGTGGCCAATTGGGGTGCAGTAGAGGTCGTCGGAGTGGTTGCAGATGTGCTGGATGTCTGTGGTGAAGTCGTGGTTGTAGGTGTGGTTGTAGGTGTGCTGGAAGTTTGGGGCGCAGTAGTGGTCGTCGGAGTGGTTGTAGGTGTGGTGGATGTTTGGGGTGAAGTAGTGGTCGTCGGAGTGGTTGCAGATGTGCTGGATGTTTGGGGCGCAGTAGTGGTCGTCGGAGTGGTTGTAGGTGTGGTGGATGTTTGGGGAGCAGTAGTGGTTGTAGGTGTGGTGGATGTTTGGGGTGAAGTAGTGGTCGTCGGAGTGGTTGAAGATGTGCTGGAAGTTTGGGGCGCAGTAGTGGTCGTCGGAGTGGTTGAAGATGTGGTGGATGTTTGGGGTGAAGTAGTGGTCGTCGGAGTGGTTGAAGATGTGGTGGATGTTTGGGGCGCAGTAGAGGTCGTCGGAGTGGTTGAAGATGTGGTGGATGTTTGCGGTGCAGTCGTGGTCGTTGGACTTGTTGTAGGTGTGGTGGCCAATTGGGGTGCAGTAGAGGTCGTCGGAGTGGTTGCAGATGTGCTGGATGTTTGGGGCGCAGTAGTGGTCGTCGGAGTGGTTGTTGGTGTGGTGGATGTTTGGGGGGTAGTAGTGGTCGTTGGACTTGTTGTAGGTGTCGTGGCCAATTGGGGTGCAGTAGAGGTCGTCGGAGTGGTTGCAGATGTGCTGGATGTTTGGGGCGCAGTAGTGGTCGTCGGAGTGGTTGTTGGTGTGCTGGATGTTTGGGGCGCTGTAGTGGTCGGTGGACTTGTATATGTGGTTGTTGTACGGGGTACAGTAGTGGTCGTCGGAGTGGTTGCAGATGTGCTGGATGTTTGGGGCGCTGTAGTGGTCGGTGGACTTGTATATGTGGTTGTTGTACGGGGTACAGTAGTGGTCGTCGGAGTGGTTGTAGATGTTGTGGATGTTTGGGGCGCAGTCGTGGTCGCTGGAGTGGTTGTAGGTGTCGTGGCCAATTGGGGTGAAGTAGTGGTTGTCGGTGTGGTTGTTGCTGTGGTAGATGTTGGTGGTGCAGTAGTGGTTGTTGGTGTGGTTGATGTTTGGGACATAGTAGTGGTTGCTGGACTTGTTGTAGGTGTGGTGGTCGTACGGGGCGCAGTAGTGGTCGTCGGAGTGGTTGTAGATGTTTGGGGTGCAGAAGTGGTCGTCGGAGTGGTTGAAGATGTGCTGGATGTTTGGGGCGCAGTTGTGGTCGTCGGAGTGGTTGCAGGTGTGGTGAATGTTTGTGGTGAAGTAGTGGTTGTAGGTGTGGTTGTAGGTGTGGTGGATGTTTGGGGTGAAGTAGTGGTCGTCGGAGTGATTGTAGATGTGCTGGAAGTTTGGGGCGCAGTAGTGGTCGTCGGAGTGGTTGAAGATGTGGTGGATGTTTGGGGTGCAGTCGTGGTCGTTGGACTTGTTGTAGGTGTGGTGGCCAATTGGGGTGCAGTAGAGGTCGTCGGAGTGGTTGCAGATGTGCTGGATGTTTGGGGCGCAGTAGTGGTCGTCGGAGTGGTTGTTGGTGTGGTGGATGTTTGGGGTGCAGTAGTCGTCACCGCTGTGGTTGTTGGTGTGGTAGAAGATCGGGGTGTAGAGGTGGTCGTTGGACCTGTTGTAGGTGTCGTGGCCAATTGGGGTGCAGTAGTGGTCGTCGGAGTGGTTGCAGATGTGCTGGATGTTTGGGGCGCAGTAGTGGTCGTCGGAGTGGTTGTAGGTGTGGTGGATGTTTGGGGAGCAGTAGTGGTTGTAGGTGTGGTGGATGTTTGGGGTGCAGTAGTGGTCGTCGGAGTGATTGTAGATGTGCTGGAAGTTTGGGGCGCAGTAGTGGTCGTCGGAGTGGTTGTAGGTGTGGTGGCCAATTGGGGTGCAGTAGTGGTCGTCGGAGTGGTTGCAGATGTGCTGGAAGTTTGGGGCGCAGTAGTGGTCGTCGGAGTGGTTGAAGATGTGGTGGATGTTTGGGGTGAAGTAGTGGTCGTCGGAGTGATTGTAGATGTGCTGGATGTTTGGGGCGCAGTAGTGGTCGTCGGAGTGGTTGAAGATGTGGTGGATGTTTGGGGTGCAGTCGTGGTCGTTGGACTTGTTGTAGGTGTCGTGGCCAATTGGGGTGCAGTAGAGGTCGTCGGAGTGGTTGCAGATGTGCTGGATGTTTGGGGCGCAGTAGTGGTCGTCGGAGTGGTTGTTGGTGTGCTGGATGTTTGGGGCGCTGTAGTGGTCGGTGGACTTGTATATGTGGTTGTTGTACGGGGTACAGTAGTGGTCGTCGGAGTGGTTGCAGATGTGCTGGATGTTTGGGGCGCAGTCGTGGTCGCTGGAGTGGTTGTAGGTGTCGTGGCCAATTGGGGTGAAGTAGTGGTTGTCGGTGTGGTGGCCAGCTGGGGTGAAGTTGTGGTTGTCGGTGTGGTTGTTGCTGTGGTAGTTGCTGTGGTAGATGTTGGCGGTGCAGTAGTGGTTGTTGGTGTGGTTGATGTTTGGGACATAGTAGTGGTTGCTGGACTTGTTGTAGGTGTGGTGGCCAATTGGGGTGCAGTAGAGGTCGTCGGAGTGGTTGCAGATGTGGTGGATGTTTGGGGCGCAGTAGTGGTCGTCGGAGTGGTTGTAGGTGTGCTGAAAGTTTGGGGCGCAGTAGTGGTCGTCGGAGTGGTTGAAGATGTGCTGGAAGTTTGGGGTGCAGTAGTGGTCGTCGGAGTGGTTGTAGGTGTGGTGGATGTTTGGGGAGCAGTAGTGGTTGTAGGTGTGGTGGATGTTTGGGGTGAAGTAGTGGTCGTCGGAGTGATTGTAGATGTGCTGGAAGTTTGGGGCGCAGTAGTGGTCGTCGGAGTGGTTGTAGGAGTGGTGGATGTTTGGGGTGCAGTCGTGGTCGGTGTACTTGTTGTAGGTGTGGTGGATGTTTGGGGTGAGGTCGTGGTCGTTGAAATCGTTGTAGGTGTGTTCGTTGTACGAGTTGAATTAGTGCTCATCGTATTGGTTCTAGATGTGAAGATCGCTGCAGTGCGGAAAGAATTTGTCAGTCACAACTTCCTTTAACATTTTTTCATTTGTCCAAATCTCAAATCACATGCATGTTATGGAATAACTGATGTACAACTGGCTACTAACATTGAAACTAAAAGCAAGTGTCAATATTGCCTAAACTGCCTTTTTAATCGCATATCAGATAGGTGAAACAGGCTGTTGTCTGCAATGTACATAAAACACTCTTCTCTTTCTATGTGTTCATGCAGACTATTTACATATAAAGCTTCATGTACATTCAGTGCAGCATAAATTAACATAAAATATGTTCTGTTTTCCCCCTCTGCAAACCGCCACCTTAATGTGGTCCAGGGTGACAGATGAGACTAAGCGTGGTTCAAAACCCCCTTATGACTATTAAATCAAGGTTCTCGTTTACCCCGCCCGGTATGGGGTCACCGGGGCCCTACCCTGGCGCCAGGCCTGGGGGGGGGCTCACATGCGAGCGCCTGATTAGCAGGTCTATGCCCACGGGGCCTGGCCGGGCTCAGCCCGAAGCCATGACGTGGAGCCGCTCTTCGGTGGGTTCACCACCTGCCGGAGAAACCGTAAGGGGCCGATGCGTTGTGATTTGGGCGGTGGTCGGGGCCGAGTGCCCGACTGACCCTAACCTCGGGCGCCAACTCTGGCTTTTGTGACTTGGAATGTCACTTCACTGGCGGGGAAGGAGCCTGAGCTAGTGCAGGAGGTTGAGAGATACCGTCTAGATATAGTCGGGCTCACTTCCACTCACAGCTTGGGTTCTGGAACCACTCTTCTCGACCAGGGGTGGACTCTCCACTATTCTGGCGTTGCCCAGGGTGAGAGGCGGCGGGCGGGTGTGGGCTTATTAATAGCCCCCCAGTTCAGCCGCCATGTGTTGGAGTCTACCCCGGTGAAAGAGAGGGTCGTCTCCCTGCGCCTTCGGGTCAGGGAACGGTCTCTCACTGTCGTTTGTGTTTATGCGCCTAGCGGCAGTGTAGAGTACCCGGCCTTTTTAGAGTCCCTGGGAGGCGTGCTGGAAAGCACTCCCACTGGGGACTCTGTCGTTCTACTGGGGGACTTTAACGCCCATGTGGGCAGCGACAGTGACACCTGGAGGGGCGTGATTGGGAGGAACGGCCTCCCTGATCTGAACCCGAGCGGTGAGTTGTTTTTGGATTTCTGTGCTAGTCACGGTTTATCCATAACGAACACCATGTTCATGCATAAGGGTGTCCATCAGTGCACTTGGCACCAGGACACCCTAGGTCGGAGGTCGATGATCGACTTTGTAGTCGTTTCTTCTGACCTTCGGCCATATGTCTTGGACACTCGGGTGAAGAGAGGGGCTGAGCTGTCAACTGATCACCACCTGGTGGTGAGTTGGATTCGATGGCGGGGGAAAAAGCTGGACAGACCTGGCAGGCCCAAACGCATAGTGAGGGTCTGTTGGGAATGTTTGGCGGAGGCCCCTGTCAGAGAGGTCTTCAACTCCCACCTCCGACAGAGCTTCAACCAGGTCCCGAGGGAGGTGGGGGACATTGAGTCTGAATGGACTATGTTCCACGCCTCCATTGTCGGGGCGGCGGTTCGGAGCTGCGGCCATAAGGCCTCCGGCACCTGTCAAGGCGGCAATCCTCAAACACGGTGGTGGACACCGGAGGTAAGGGATGCTGTCAAGCTGAGGAAGGAGTTCTATCGGGCCTGACTGGCTCATGGGACTCCTGAAGCAGCTGACGGGTACCGGCGGGCCAGACGGAACGCGGCTCTGGCAGTCTCCACGGCAAAAACTCGGGCCTGGGAGGAGTTCGGTGAGGCCATGGAGGAAGACTTTCGGTCGGCCTCAAAGAGATTCTGGCAAACCGTCCGGCGACTCGGAAGGGGGAAGCGGTGTTCCACCAACACTGTTTACAGTCGAAGTGGTGCGCTGCTGACCTCAACTGAGGATGTCCTCGGGCGGTGGAAGGAGTACTTTGAGGATCTCCTCAATCCCTCTGACACACCTTCCGTAGAGGAAGCTAAGGCTGGGGACTCGGAGGGGGGACTCGTCCATTACCCTGGCTGAAGTTGCTGAGGTAGTTAAAAAACTCCTCGGTGGCAAGGCTCCGGGGGTGGATGAGATCCGCCCCGAGTTTCTCAAGTCTCTGGATGTTGTGGAGCTGTCTTGGCTGACACGCCTCTGCAGCATTGCATGGAGCTCGGGAACGGTGCCTCTAGACTGGCAGACCGGGGTGGTGGTCCCTCTTTTTAAGAAGGGGGACCAGAGATTGTGTTCCAACTATAGGGGGATCACACTCCTTAGCCTCCCTGGGAAAGTCTATGCCGGGGTACTGGAGAGGAGAATCCGACCGATAGTCGAACCTCGGATTCAGGAGGAGCAATGCGGTTTTCGCCCTGGCCGTGGAACACTGGACCAGCTCTATACCCTCACTAGGGTGTTGGAGGGTTCATGGGAGTTTGCCCAACCAGTCCATATGTGTTTTGTGGACCTGGAGAAGGCATTCGACCGTGTCCCTCGTGGCATCCTGTGGGGGGTACTTCGGGATTATGGAGTTCAGGGCTCGCTGCTACGGGCTGTTCGTTCCCTGTATGACCGGAGCAGGAGCTTGGTTCGCATTGCCGGCAGTAAGTCAGACCTGTTCCCGGTGCATGTTGGACTCCGCCAGGGCTGCCCTTTGTTACCGATTCTGTTCATTATCTTCATGGACAGAATTTCTAGGCGCAGCCAGGGAACGGAGTGTGTCTGTTTTGGTGGCCGCAGGATCTCATCTCCGCTTTTTGCGGACAATGTGGTCCTGTTGGCTTCATCGAATCAAGACTTACAGCGTGCACTGGGGAGGTTTGCAGCCGAGTGCGAAGCGGCGGGGATGAGAATCAGCACCTCCAAATCCGAGGCCATGGTTCTCAGTCGGAAAAAGGTGGATTGCCCCCTCCGGGTTAGGGGGGAGTTGCTCCCTCAAGTGGAGGAGTTTAAGTATCTCGGGGTCTTGTTCACGAGTGAGGGAAAAAATGGAGCGGCATGTTGGCAGACGGATCGGTGCGGCGTCCGCAGTAATGCGGTCATTGTATCGGTCTGTTGTGGTGAAGAAGGAGCTCTCAATTTACCGGTCGATCTACGTTCCTACCCTCACCTATGGTCATGAACTCTGGATCATGACCGAAAGAATGAGATCGCGGATACAAGTGGCAGAAATGAGTTTCCTCCGCAGAGTGGCTGGGCGCACCCTTAAGGATGGGGTGAGGAACTCAGTCACCCGGGAGGAGCTCGGAGTAGAGCCGCTGCTCCTCCGCATCGAGAGGAGCCAGTTGAGGTGGCTCGGGCATCTGTTCCGGATGCCTCCTGGACGCCTCCCTGGGGAGGTGTTCCAGGCATGTCCCACTGGGAGGAGGTCTCGGGGCAGACCCAGGACACGTTGGAGAGACTACGTCTCCCGGCTGGCCTGGGAACACCTTGGGGTTCCCCCAGAGGAGCTGGAGGAGGTGTGCGGGGAGAGGGAAGTCTGGGGGGCTCTGCTTGGACTACTGCCCCCGCGACCCGATCCCGGATAAGAGGAGGAAGATGGATGGATGGATGGATGTTCTGTTTTCCTTATCCTCATGCATTAATACTCTTAACAGAGTTTATTAATTAAGGAAGAAGGTTTTAAAGGGAGTGACAACAGAAAATAGGCCTTAAATGAAAGATTTGACATTTTTCCATGATTACCTGAGAGAACAGGCAGATTACCTGGTGTGTGTGTGTGTGTGTGTGTGGCCTTTTCATTCCTTTTCTTTATGTTTAAGAAGTGTCGCACCAACTTTGACTTTTGTGCCCCCTATTACTATTTCTCCTCACCCACAGTTCACATATTGCATGATTTGTGGACGGCTTATTTTTGTTTTGAAGTATCAAATGTCATTTTATAGGATTTATAGGATACACTATATTAATTCATACACACAACTGGATTTTTCTTTGGACCCTCTCTAGGTGTGGGTCCTCATTATCATCACTGTCATTCACGCCACTAATGATGACCCTGACAACCAAAATCTGCTTTTGTGCAGATTATGGACATCAGGTCAGTGGTTTTGAGAGCAAATTACACACACACACACACACACACACATTTTCAGAACCGCTTGTCCCATACGGGGTCACGGGGAACCGGAGCCTACCCGGCAACACAGGGCGTAAGGCCGGAGGGGGAGGGGACACACCCAGGACGGGACGCCAGTCCGTCGCAAGGCACCCCAAGCGAGACTCGAACCCCAGACCCACCGGACACCAGGACCGTGGTCCAACCCACTGCGCCACCGCACCCCCTGAGAGCAAATTAATTTACTGGAATTCCAAAGGTAGGTTTGCTATAAATGCAGTTACCAAGAGTATAACAGAACAGAAACACCCATTAATCCACATCTTTAAGACCCCTCGTGATGGTTCGCAGCCTACTTCTCTACTTTGCTGGATTCCTTCATAAATACTATATGGCAAAGTTTAAGATAAATGTGGGATTCAGCTATTCTTTAATAAGCGATCATAAAAGTGAAATTATTCTTTCACTACAATATTCAATATCACCGTTTCAACCCAAAATGCAATATTATACTGAACATATATTATCACAGTATGTTATTATTTACTACACTTATGATGGTTAAATGATTTAAATAAGATGGCTTACCATTCTGGGCCTTGATCTCTTTACCTAGTAAAACATGAAAGTGAAAGTAGGGATATGAAAGGAAAACATTCTGCAAAAACATCAGTTGCTAAAATTTTTTGCATGCACCAAACCTACAAGTGAAAATGCAAATTGTCATTTAATATTCAACATTTCTCATTAATTCGCAATCTGAATACAGTGCCCATCTAGGGCTTCTGAATTTGCACACAGCTGTTTTTTAAGCATTTTATCTCAGGTATGTGGAACGAAATTCTGTTTTACTTATTCTATTCTGTAACATTAAGCTGTTGTGCAGTAATCATGTGAACCTTGTACATGTTTTTGAGCCATTGTTTGTATGAAGACTGTTCCTCTAAGATAAGGAAGCATGTGCTTGTACAAGAACGCCCCAGCGTAAGACCAGAAATCGCAACGGTTTTGGTTAAGGGCATGTGTGCTTAGAACAGGATTAGAGAGTCCAAAAATGAGGACCTGCGTACGTGACTGGTATGTTGTGATAAAAGGATGTCTTTTGCGCCTACACCTTCAGACAAGCTTGGGGTAGAAGTAACAACCCTGCCCCTGTGTATATAAATATCTGCCTGCATCGGTGTGACTCTCCCAGGAGGCTCACCCTTGCGCACATATTGCATTAAAGGCTTCTGTAACCTGAGAGAGAAGTTGATGTTGTTCTTTCCTACCACTGGTATTGTATTAAAAACATTTATTCTGTCTAATAGAACAGATATTCTATTAGAAGTCTAACAAGATTTCTAAGATTCGATAGTGCTAAAGATGTAAAGTAAACACATTATTACTAGACAAGACAAGGTGTGAATCAGACTTATGGTATGTATGTATGAAGTGTAATTCTGTATGATAAACCTGTATAGTAGGATTTCATCCGAGGACACAACTGTGAACCTTTAGTGTACAAAGTGTGATCACGGAGTTCTGAGATGTCAGTCAAATCACAGCTTTAGACTGTCAGCACTGCTCATAAAAATGACAGGAACACTGGGGAAAAATACATATCATCTGGAGGAGATTATGCAGATGGGGACACTATAGAAAATTATATTTATACAGTATTTGAAATAGTTCTTAGAACTTTTTGAACACACTTTTCCATCTGTACTGTAAGACCGAATGGAAAGCTTCTTTTTCATGAACTATTGTACCTTTGCACTTATAAGTATGTCAGATATCTGCTACTTAATTCAAACAGAAGTAAATTTCATAGATGTCGATGGACTTACAGAGGAGGAGCAGCTGCAGCACACACAGATTTACCAGGAAACCCATAGTGCCTCATAGGGGGATCTAGTGTGATTAAAGAAAACGGGCATCTTCAAGTTCGTTCATTCATTCGAACATGTTAAAAAATTCTGCACTTGAACAATATTGCTACTTTCTTACCCTCCGAATGACACAAATTATGCTCCTGCACAAGCGTGGACTGTTCCGCTAAAGATTAGTTGGGTCAACACTGTATGTTTGAGTGTGTGAGTTTTTTTTCTGTAGTTTTGTTTGCCTGAACACAGTGAACTGTAAAAACAAATCTCATCAGCTCATTTCATTTCTGCAACATTAATCTCAATTTTTTGATTCTTGTAAACATGTTACAGTACCATGGTAATTAGTGTATAACACTTAACTGGACCTGTGACATGCATATTTAATTTGTCACCATCGGTGCTTGAAGCATCTAAGAGGAAAATACTGTCTTACTATAAATCTTGTACTGACATTAACAGAAAAGCTTAATTATTCTGTACTGCAAACCGCATTTCTAAGAACTAATCATTTACAGGTTAAATGAGATTCTTTCTTTCATTGTGTAAGTTTATATGTAAGATGATGTGATTATGTTATTTTATGTCATTTTCTTATTTAATTTGTATTTTCTGTCTAAAAAGGTAAGGTGCTATGGCCAGATATGGTTCCCCACATCTTTATTATACTCCATGCTGTACTAATGCTCAATCATTAGATCTAATAGGACCTGGACAACATTAAACAAACTTTAGGCTCATGCTATGAAAAACTTTGGTTTCAGATCTTAACCTCTGTATAGATGGTGTTGTGTTGCCATAACAACAAATATTAAACTTTACAAGTCAAAACCTTATGTTAAATTTTACAAATAAATGGACAGACTCATGATTTAAAATTTGGCAGATTAACTGCCAAATTCCAATTAAGCCAAAGATTTTTTTTTTTAAAGGTGATGCAGACAGCCCCAAAAACATTTCAATTAAACCATTACCAAAGTCAATAAATAATATATTAATGAGTAAAATCAGTGGCTCCTTTCACAAGAAATCCATATATCCATACATGACAAAAGAGATCCTTTCCTACCTGCAAAGACTGTAGGATTATGAAAAATAGGTGTTGGTAGTGTCATTTATAGTCTTCTCTATGGGTGGGTTCTGGTGTTAAGAACAATCTATTTCCTTGTGTATTTACATGAAGTGAAGAGGGGCATCCTCAGAAAAACATTCCTTGCCAACTGGTAAGACCTGACTGTAAGGATTCTTCCACCTCTGTCAGCACCACTTTGTTCAGTCATTAGAACAAGCTGAGATAGTCCATTTTCTATAAACTCCCCCCATTCTCCGAAAAGTCTCTGAGTGTTTGCAGGGAAACCAGTTTCCTATATGTGAGAAACCTTAGGTTTCGATTGTTATCATGATCCTGTGAGGATGATTAGTTCTGGTGGTAAAAGCTATCAGCACATCTACACCTGCATGGTGCCCAGGTCCACATGCACATCCGAATGCATCTATGTACAATTACAACCATCTAAGGTATTAAGACACAAATTACAAAGCCTGCTTGCATCTTTCATTTCAGTTCTGGCTCTGATGTGGTGGAATGACTTCCCAACCTCACTCAGAATCTCTGTCCATGTTTAAAAAGGGTCTTAACTCACCTTTTGCAGACTCACTTCTCCCATGATCTCATGTTCATGTAATGTGTAAATGTTCATGCTCTATAAGATTGAGATCATAACTGTTGAACAACGGATAAAACTTCAAGGAGCTGCTTGTTCAATGTAACGTAAATGTTAAAACAGTTATAATTACTAGAAATGTGATGAGGAACTGTTGATATTCTGATAGTTTTATGCGACTACTCGTGTGATGAACATTGGTTCATATTGTGGCACACAAGAACATACAAGAAAAGTTTCTTTCCTCAGGCCATCTACCTCATGAACAGCTAAATGCCCCCTAGGGAGTAAACTGGTGCAATAAACAACGCTATTTATATTCATATTTATTTTTCACACCATATCACTTATTTAATTTCCCTTGCATTGTATATATCATACCTGTACAAACATATAATGTCTAGTGTCTATTTTGTATATTGTGTACTTTATACTCTATATAATTTTTCTTTTTTATCTTTTATTAGCCCACTCTACTTTTATTATCTGTGTCTTGTCACTGTCATTCTGTCTGTGCTGTGGAAGTTTCTGTCACCAAGACGAATTCCTTGTATGTGTAAACATACTTGGCAATAAAGCTCATTCATTCATTCATTCATTCATTTTTCATAGGGGTTTTTCGGTTCGTGTTTGTCCGGATCTTCACTCCAGATCTGTTCACCTTGGGAGACCCTACCAGGAGCATACTTCTCCCGATGACATAGCTCTGGAGATCCTTTGATCATGCAAGCCCTTCCGCCATGCCAAGGCCCTGATCCAGGAAGGGTACATGTATAAATGCAAATTTAAACAGCAAGAAGCATGAAAAAATGCATTGTTTCTTGCATGGATTATGAAAAGTAAACCTGTCTATGAAAGTCATGTAAAATAATGTTGGTTCTGTTCAAACAAACGGTTGCATGTGAGCAATCCTTCTCATCCGCATAGCCTGGTGTTTGACTTTCAGAAAGCAAAGAGAAAGCAATAATGACGTATTTAAAAAAATCCCATTGTGGTTTGGAGTTTTTTGTTCCTTTCCTCATTGGTCAGTTGGCTTACTTACATCTTCAGTAATTACATATTTATTGTAGTAATGTATTACCAACCTTTTATTTATATTATGCATTTGATCCTTTTTCAGTGCTTTCTGAAACTGCATTATAAAAGCTCTATAAAAATGAGTTCAATTAAAAAATACATCTCAAAGCAAAACAAGTTCAACTTGTATTTCCAAAAACAATAATGTTACTGGAAAGTTCAGATGACTTCAGTTTGTACCAGCTGACAAGTACAAAAGACTGACAGTCAGGTATATTTAACAGTGGGGAATCCGCCCAGATGACAATCAACACACAGAACATGACAGCATCCACAGTTAATGCAAAAAATCTCAATTCTATATCAATGCTACACACACACACATATATAATTTAAAATATATATATATTTCTTTATGACACATTCTACGAATTTGGACTTTACAAGATGAAAACAAAAATGGGTTTGTAGAAGTATAGTGAGGTTTGTGAATGAGCCAGTAATACTTTTAGTTGGTTGGATCCACAACATGGTGACAATATATCAAACTGCAACTATTGACGTGTAGTCTCTTCTTCATGTTAAAACTTAGACTTAGAAATAACTAGCAGCGTGTTCTTATTGCATGTACAGTACAATTTCTTTCTTCTTCTTCTTATTATTATTATTATAATTGTAATGTAACAATAATAATAATAATTAGAAGAAGAAGAAGAATAGACTAAATAACAATGCATTACAAACATGGATGTGCACGACAAGCACTGATACCTTAAGTGAGACGACACCAATGGTCTCTATGTGGGTAATACCTTCCTGTTTGGATTGTGCTATTCATTAATTGTGAAAGGAAGATGTGTTAATGAGAAATGTTAAAGCAGGGAATGTAGGAGTGGATGAAGTGATCATTTATAAAAAGCTTAACATGCAACTTAAGTTGCAGTAGTTCTTTCATTTCCAGGTAATGACATCACAACATCACAGTTTTTTTTAGATGTGCAGACGTTTATATTTCAGTTTAGTAGCAATGAGAATTTTTAAGCTCTTGAGTGCCATCAAACCAAAAAATCAGTCGAAGGTAAGGACATCCTATCACTGTTGCTCTTATTTTGTATATCACAGACACAACATTTACATTTACTATCTCCCACACAAAACATGCTCTTCACAACAGAGTTCTGTTGATGTGCAAAATGCTCTGATCAAAAGAGATTTCATGGGACCTCAGAGTAAGAGTTATTGACAGTCATAATTACTGATGGTATAAATGGTGCTTTTGGTGGATCGAAACCATTGAAGCAAATGATTCAGAAAAAGATTCAAACTGACGGAACGTTCAGAATCTCACGTCACATGGTTGGTCTGAAAAGTGTCTCCTTATTCATCTTCCTTCAGAAACACTACATACTTAATGTACAACATTTTTAAAGCTCAACAGACTAATTTTTAAAAACTTACATATGTATCTGTACATATATTACATATATCACTATGTCGTATATAGATATGTTTTGAGACTTGGACCAACTCAGTAGGTCTCTAAGAACCTGTTTCCTTCGAGATCTTGAACTTGGCCAAGGTCTTCAGAATCATCTTCACACATTTAAACAGTGTTGGGATGTTCATTGCTGCTGCACACATTTCCATATGTACTTGTGTAACACTGCCAAGCACAAAAGAAAAGAAGTGTTTTCAAAAATAAAAACATAGATTTTCAAAAGTATAAATTATTTAGCTGGAAAAATATAAACATTGTCACAGTGACTAAAAAAGTGTAATGTAGAAAAGTAAAAGGTAAAGAGACTGACATTCGCTACATCTCTCGAAGAGTAGACTTCGATAAGGGCTGTCACCTCCAACCTGTGGTCTCTTAATATGAGGTTTATTTTCCTTTTTCGATGCCAACAAAAATATTTATTTTAAACAAGACTTTAAATACCACATAATTTAGTTAAATAAATTCAGACTTAAGCCTTAAATAGAACCGAGTCTCATTAACAGTATTCTGCCCCCTTCCTTTATCCACACTTATGAATTTCACAGCTTAGAATGTTTTATCTCCTCCGTGAACCGCCACCTTATCATGGTGGAGGGGTTTGAGTGCCTGAATGAGTCCAGGAGCTATGTTGTCTGGGGCTACATGCCCCTGGTAGGGTCTCCCATGGCAGACAGGTCCTGGATGACAGACGAGACAAAGCGCGGTTCAAAAACCCCTTATGACAAAAAAATCAAGGCGTCCGTTTACCCCGCCCGGTATGGGGTCACCGGGGCCCCACCCTGGAGCCAGGCCTGGGGGGGGGGCTCGCACGCGAGCGCCTGGTGGCCAGGTCTATGCCCACGGGGCCTGGCCGGGCTCAGCCCGAAGCCACAACGTGGAGCCGCTCTTCGGTGGGCTCACCACCTGCCGGAGAAACCGTAAGGGGCCGGTGCGTTGTGATTTGGGCGGTGGTCGGGGCCGAGTGCCCGGCCGACCCAAACCTCGGGCGCCAACTCTGGTTTTTGGGACTTGGAATGTCACCTCACTGGCGGGGAAGGAGCCTGAGCTGGTGCGGGAAGTTGAGAGATACCGTCTAGATATAGTCGGGCTCACTTCCACTCACAGCTTGGGTTCTGGAACCACTCTACTCGATCGAGGGTGGACTCTCCACTATTCTGGCGTTGCCCAGGGTGAGAGGCGGCGGGCTGGTGTGGGCTTATTAATAGCCCCCCAGTTCAGCCGCCATGTGTTGGAGTCTACCCCGGTGAATGAGAGGGTCATCTCCCTACGCCTTCGGGTCAGGGAACGGTCTCTCACTGTTGTTTGTGCTTATGCGCCTAGCGGCAGTGTAGAGTACCCGGCCTTTTTAGAGTCCCTGGGGGGCGTGCTGGAAAGCGCTCCCACTGGGGACTCTGTCGTTCTACTGGGGGACTTTAACGCCCACGTGGGCAGCGACAGTGATACCTGGAGGGGCGTGATTGGGAGGAACGGCCTCCCTGATCTGAACCCGAGCGGTGAGTTGTTATTGGATTTCTGTGCTAGTCGCGGTTTATCCATAACGAACACCATGTTCATGCATAAGGGTGTCCACCAGTGCACTTGGCACCAGGACACCCTAGGTCGGAGGTCGATGATCGACTTTGTAGTCGTTTCTTCTGACCTTCGGCCATATGTCTTGGACACTCGGGTGAAGAGAGGGGCTGAGCTGTCAACTGATCACCACCTGGTGGTGAGTTGGATTCGATGGCGGGGGAAAAAGCTGGACAGACCTGGCAGGCCCAAACGCATAGTGAGGGTCTGTTGGGAACGTTTGGCGGAGGCCCCTGTCAGAGAGGTCTTCAACTCCCACCTCCGACAGAGCTTCAACCAGGTCCCGAGGGAGGTGGGGGACATTGAGTCTGAATGGACTATGTTCCGCTCCTCCATTGTCGGTGCGGCTGTTCGGAGCTGCGGCCATAAGGTCTCCGGTGCCTGTCGCGGCGGCAATCCCCGAACATGGTGGTGGACACCGGAAGTAAGGGATGCCGTCAAGCTGAAGAAGGAGTTCTATCGGGCCTGGCTGGCTCATGGGACTCCTGAAGCAGCTGACAGGTACCGACGGGCCAAACGGAGCGCGGCTCTGGCAGTCGCCGCGGCAAAAACTCGGGCTTGGGAGGAGTTCGGTGAGGCCATGGAGGAAGACTTTCGGTCGGCCTCAAAGAGATTCTGGCAAACCGTCCGGCGACTCAGAGGGGGGAAGCGGTGTTCCACGAACACTGTTTACAGTGGAAGTGGTGCGCTGCTGACCTCAGCTGAGGATGTTCTCGGGCGGTGGAAGGAGTACTTTGAGGATCTCCTCAATCCCTCCGACACGCCTTCCGTAGAGGAAGCTGAGGCTGGGGACTCGGAGGGGGACTCGTCCATTACCCTGGCTGAAGTTGCTGAGGTAGTCAAAAAACTCCTCGGTGGCAAGGCTCCGGGGGTGGATGAGATCCGCCCCGAGTTTCTCAAGTCTCTGGATGTTGTGGGGCTGTCTTGGCTGACACGCCTCTGCAGCATCGCGTGGAGTTCGGGAACGGTGCCTCTGGACTGGCAGACCGGGGTGGTGGTCCCTCTTTTTAAGAAGGGGGACCAGAGATTGTGTTCCAACTACAGGGGGATCACACTCCTTAGCCTCCCTGGGAAAGTCTATGCCAGGGTACTGGAAAGGAGAATCCGACCGATAGTCGAACCTCGGATTCAGGAGGAGCAATGCGGTTTTCGCCCTGGCCGTGGAACACTGGACCAGCTCTATACCCTCACTAGGGTGTTGGAGGGTTCGTGGGAGTTTGCCCAACCAGTTCATATGTGTTTTGTGGACCTGGAGAAGGCATTCGACCGTGTCCCTCGTGGCATCCTGTGGGGGGTGCTTCGGGATTATGGGGTTCGGGGCTCGTTGCTACGGGCTGTTCGTTCCCTGTATGACCGGAGCAGGAGCTTGGTTCGCATTGCCGGCAGTAAGTCAGACCTGTTCCCGGTGCATGTTGGACTCCGCCAGGGCTGCCCTTTGTCACCGATTCTGTTCATTATTTTTATGGACAGAATTTCTAGGCGCAGTCAGGGAACGGAGGGTGTCTGTTTTGGTGGCCGCGAGATCTCGTCTCTGCTTTTTGCGGACGATGTGGTCCTGTTGGCTTCATCAAGTCAAGACTTGCAGCGTGCACTGGGGAGGTTTGCAGCCGAGTGCGAAGCGGCGGGGATGAGAATCAGCACCTCCAAATCCGAGGCCATGGTTCTCAGTCGGAAAAAGGTGGATTGCTCCCTCCGGGTTAGGGGGGAGTTGCTCCCTCAAGTGGAGGAGTTTAAGTATCTTGGGGTCTTGTTCACGAGTGAGGGAAAAATGGAGCGGCAGGTCGACAGACGGATCGGTGCGGCGTCCGCAGTAATGCGGTCATTGTACCGGTCTGTTGTGGTGAAGAGGGAGCTGAGTCGTAAGGCGAAGCTCTCAATTTACCGGTCGATCTACGTTCCTACCCTCACCTATGGTCATGAACTCTGGATCATGACCGAAAGAATGAGATCGCGGATACAAGCGGCAGAAAAGAGTTTCCTCCGCAGAGTGGCTGGGCGCACCCTTAGGGCTAGGGTGAGGAGCTCAGTCACCCGGGAGGAGCTCGGAGTAGAGCCGCTGCTCCTCCGCATCGAGAGGAGCCAGTTGAGGTGGCTCGGGCATCTGTTCCGGATGCCTCCTGGACGCCTCCCTGGGGAGGTGCTCCGGGCTTGTCCCACTGGGAGGAGGCCTCGGGGCAGACCCAGGACACGTTGGAGAGACTATGTCTCCCGGCTGGCCTGGGAACGCCTTGGGGTTCCCCCAGAGGAACTGGAGGAGGTGTGCGGGGAGAGGGAGGTCTGGAGTACTCTGCTCGGACTGCTGCCCCCGCGACCCGGCCCCGGATAAAAGCGGAGGAAGATGGATGGATGGATGGATGGATGGAGAATGTTTTATTTGTTGGGCACACTTGCATCTTAACAGCATCCCCCCTCCAAAAAAGAAAACATGAAGTAGTAAAAAATTTAAAACCTCAAATACTAGCAATTTAGTAAGCATTTATATCACATGGAAATACTGAGTTGAAGTTTCTGTTTTCTCAGGGGTGGGGAGTCACTGGGACTTTTAGGGGTTTGCTTTTCTCCCTTTTTTGTTTTGGGAGTTTTTTCCTCTCCTCAACTGCTAGCTGGCTCCTCCTTATAGTGAACTATAACTGGTGTAAACTCTGCATTGTATCTTTGTATTGTATTATGTAGTCTATCCTCAATGTCGTTCAGCACTCTGTATCAGTGTGAAAAAAACATGTGAATGAAAAATTGAAAACTGAATCAAATGGAATAATTTGAACTGAATTGTTAAAAGCTTTGTGTAGGTATCCCAAAGTCATCAGTGTAACTTGTCTTTACATTCACTGTCAATCATAGACTCAAGCAGAGTTGTCTGGTGTAACCTATTATTTTCAGTAATATAAATATTGATATTACAATCTATTTTCATGATTGCAGATATTATTCTGTATTGTAATTATTCATTACTGCAAGTAGAGAAGAAAAAAGAACAGAAATTTTGTACTTGGATATGAAACTTTTGATGAGATACTAGTACATATACACACACACACACACATTTTCAGAACCGCTCGTCCCTTACGGGGTCACGGGGAACCGGAGCCTACCCGGCAACACAGGGCGTAAGGCCGGAGGGGGAAGGGGACGCACCCAGGACGGGACGCCAGTCCGTCACAAGGCACCCCAAGCGGGACTCGAACCCCAGACCCACCGGAGAGCAGGACTGCGGTCCAACCCACTGCTAGTACATATATAAAAGTAATTAATCTTGACGTTAATAACTAACATGAAAAAATGAAGATAGGTCATTTCTTCCAAAAATAAAAAACAGGAACAAAGTCACTTGTATATTCAACAATATCATAACTAAGTGTCGGTCTGGTCCTCTTTGTTATGAGCTCTAATAACCAGCAGAGAGAGCCAACGCTCCAGGGTTCCGAACAATCTTCCGTTCAATATACTTTTTATTAATAAAATATCAATTTAAAAAGTATTACAATTTTTCAATATGTTCTTAATCTTTACAAACTGAAAAGGTGTATAGGCAGATTACACTACATGATAAAATAGTCAATTGCCTAATGATAATGAAAAGGCAATGGAAATATATACATTCTGTAAAATGAATGGATACATAATACATTAATGATGTAGTCAATACTGACGAGAAGTGGTACAATTGTTTGTGTGCAATTAGTTTCAGCAGATTGTGTTTGTTTCCTGTTGTGATCTCGTTGAAGATCAGACCACATATTATGAGTAATTCAATGCAGAAATCCTAGAAATTACAAGGGGTTGAACATTTTTATATTGCAGCTGTATGCGTCCTCATTGTCTCCTCAGATACACTAAGTAAAAGAAAAATAATATTATTACTGTTATTATTATAACAGTAATAGGTAATCGTTATAGTGTTATTAATCACATGTAACATTCATATCCTCTCCTTGCTGAGTTGTTTGTAATGATATTGTCGTTCAGGAGGACTTCATAATTTCAAGATTTAAACTTAAATTCAGGCTTTCTGTTGCTTTTTCAACTTCCTTTAGCTATTTTATCCTTTTCTATAACTCATTATTATGAAAGATATAGGAACACTATGACAAAATGTCAGAACATTTCTGAGAGGTGCTTGCAAGCCAGCGTATGACAATTAGGGATACCTAAAAAACCATATGAATTGTAAGAAACCATACTGTATATTGTATTAAAACATTTTAGATTATTTGTATGATGACAAATACATTTGGAATGTTGTACTAAACTGCTCCCTTCTGCAAATATATTTGCAGTGCCCGCAGGTTAAACGTGTCTTGTAGTCAGTCATCTGGGCACAAAAACTAAAAAGGAGCACAAAAATATATAATTACTGCATAATTTTGCTTTATTATTATTATTATTATTATTATTATTATTATTGTGTATTTAAGGTTCATTTAAATGCAGCACATTTTACCAAGAAAGAAAGAAAGAAAGAAAGAAAGAAAGAAAGAAAGAAAAAGAAAGAGACTAGACCTTTTTTACTGTAGAGACTGTGCACTTTGAAGAGACACAACTCAACACTGTATGTTCACTGGTTTTCTCTCTTTTTTCCTGTGTTTTCCTACAGGCCTCCTTCATAACAGTTAACAGTGACTGTGGGAGACAGAGGGTCAGAGACAAAAAGAAAGGGAGAGAGGAAGAGTACAAGATGGGGTGGCATGGTGGCACAGCAAGTAGTGCTGCTGTATCACAGTGCCTGGGTGGTGAGAGAGGATGTGGGTTTGATCCCCACTCAGTCTGTGTGGAGTTTGCATGTTCTCTCTGTGTCTGTGTGGGTTTCCTCCAGGTGCTCTGGTTTCCTCCCACACACAGTCCAAAGACATGCTGTTGAGGTTCACCTACAGTGTGTGAGTGACAGAAAGAGTGTGTTCCCCACATGTGTAGATGAGTGACCCATTGTAAGTAGTGTATCTAGTAATGTAAGTCACTGTGGTGAATAAGGTGTGTGGGCTGATAACACCACATAGAGTTCAGTGGAAGTTGCTTTGGGAAAAAAGTGTCTGATAAATAAATAAATAAATATAGGAGAGACAGTGTAGTATATAGAGAGAGAAAAGGGGGGGGGTGGTGGTGGTGGTGGGAGAGAGAGAGAATAAGAAGGTGGAAGAGAGAGATTGTGGGGGGGTGGAGTGAGAGAAAAAGAGAGAGAGACAGAGTTTAACCGCTGATCCAGTGTGTACCTTTGGCAGTCTTCGCGAGCTGAGACAAACCAGCACCACGGCGAGCGCGCGCCCAGGTGTGTCCGAAATGGAGCGAAGGTAACACGGTCTGGGAAAAAAGGATGTACCCTGCTTAAGATCTATTTTGCTCGCGTGCTTTAAAGGGGGACTTTTTATGGGGAGTCGGAAGCGGATCGCTGTCGTGTACGGTGTCGCGCGCGGATGCTCGCGGCTCGAGCCCCTCCTCCGAGCGCGCGGGACTGAGCTCTCTCAGGTGACCCCGCAGGTGAGCGATCGCGACATGGGCAGCGCTGTGCGGGACAAGTGAGTGAGCGAGTCCTTCCCGAAGCGCTTCTCGTGCGTGAGACGCGGCACGCGCCGGACGGGCTCCGAACGCCGAGAAGATGCGCTCCGGTCGCGGCTTCGCGCTGCTGCTGCTCAACGGGACGACGTGCTTGGTGAGTGACGGCGGCGCTCGTGCGCGCGCGCGCGCGCACTAATGAATCATCTACTTAGTAGTGTGTGTGAGAATTTACTCGGGGGTGCGCGCGCTTGGGTTGGGAAGCTCGGCTCGCGTCGCTGGCTTTATTCTTAGTAGCGCTTCAGCTGTCGTGGAAAGGGATCGGCGACCAAGTGTTTTCCACGCAGGGAAAAGTGATTCGGAAAACAGATTAATTAATAATAAAGCAGAATTAACTCCTGTCCGATATAATATACTTCTCACGGCGTTGCATTCTTTCTTCAACGTGTGTGTTCATCATCATGACGTTGCAGTATCACTAATTAAGGTATTTTAATTTTTTAAGAGGCAAAGAAACACTTGCAGCAGCGATAGTTCACTTCATTTTGTACAATTGTAACAATATCACTATAATTTCCATCCGAGCTAAACCAAGTTTGATGACATGAACATAGAGGCACAATTAAACCCGCGTACGGGTCTTATTTTCACTGAGAAAACGAGTTAAAGTAAATTAACTTATTAAATGTCTTCGGGAGCGTCAACTCCATCAAAGTATTAGGTCGTCGTCGAATTATGACAACATCCGCAAGAAATCACAGCAGCAATAAGTGAGCGCGAGGCCAGAAGCGCGGAGCCGCGATTGATCCGTCCGTCGCGCGGCGGGGCGGCAGTTCAGTAAGAGCCGCACTTTGGGCTCAATGAAGCGTCTCCGAGTCTCGTCGCTGCTGCTCCAACGTCGCGTTAAGCACAACAAGTCTTTTCCCACACATTTCTGAGAATAGGAACGTATTTGCGGACACGCTGCAGTAAATTGACCTACAATATAAAACACTTGAAAGTATAACTGCACACAGCAATGTTAACATTGTATATATATAACATAAACTCATATATGAGTTTATATTTTTTGTCTCACTGAGGCTGCGTTCAGTTCCACGTTTCAAATATATTGGCTGAATACTGATAATTAAAACTTGTTTTAAAAAAGGTAAAAGTAGAAATGTTTCCCCAAATATTGGCTGGATATTGATACGGACTTTAGGCTGGATACTGATAATTAAAACTTGTTTAAAAAAAAGGTAAAAGTAGAAATGGGTGCAGACAGTATATTTATAATAATAACTGATCTCCATGTCCCAGTGTGACTTTCCAGTTTCTAGTTCACAACCCGTCCTCTGCTTCACACAGCACATATCCCGAAAAGTTGGAAATGGATACGGTTTGTTTTTATGCATTTATTTTTTGCCACTGTCGTTCGTGCCTTAAGACGGATGTAGTGAGAACAGGAGGTGCCGATGCAGTTATTAAAAATACTTTTTTTTTTTTTTCACGGACCAGTGTGCACCAGTACAGCAAATAGAGAGGTAATTCATAATTAGTTAGAGTTACACGGTAATATTTGTGGCCGCAGTGTGCGCTCTGTCCTCAAACTCAAAGCAGTGATTTATAAGAACATAAAACCTAATGTGTTTTAATTCTAACGATGACTGCGGTACTTAATGTTACAGCAGGTATACACGCTTTACATAAAATCAAAGGACAGACAAAGGAAAATTAAAATATATTATTAAGTAAAATGTACTGTGTATTTGGAGTAAATGAGACGGTTATGTAGGGAGTCCTGTGTATGGCTAGATTTTATTGGGTCCATTATTTCAGTAGCCTTTCAGTGTATTTTAGGGTAATTGACTGTTACTCCAAGCACTGTTTTGGGTGGTTTGAAGCTGGGGAGGAAATGCTGCTAACAGTAGCCTTCCTTTCTCATCGCGTGTTCCATGATCCGGCCGGAGTTCAGCTCTCCAGAATCTCAAAGGTGACACCAGGACATTGGTAAACCATGGTGTACCAGGATTACTGCTGATGACTACGATGATAAAGGGTGTTGCTAGGATGGACAGCTAAATTATTTGGTTAAATTTTATTATTTAGTCCACTGCTGCACATATAGTATGTTTTATTCCGTTTGAGTAACAACACGCTTAAGTATTTTGATGGCAGATGAAAACTTGCAGTCCAGCTCAGTCTGTGAATTTGCATCTTCTCCCTTCTCAACTGCATGTGTTTTCTCCGGGTGCTCTGGTTTCTTCTCACAGAGATGTAGTTCAGGCAAACTGCCTACTCTAATTTGCTGTGGTGTGTGTGTGTGTGTGTGGCTGCCCTCTGATGGACTGGTGCCCTGTCCATGATATACCCCTCATATATATAATATTATATGCATAAGCTATAAATAGTTGAGAAACAAACAGGGGGAAGCACACAAGCAATAAGATCAAAGAGGATGGTTTTTACATTCACTTTTGTCACCTCTGACACAACACAATTTTGATATTTAAATCTGGGTTTGATAGACGTTCACACTATCCACAGGTAGCTGTACGTTGAATAGTTTGTATCTGCTTTATGTATGTTGAAAGGATACTTTTTTTTCTTCCTCCAGCATAGATGGCATCATGCTTCATAATCAAAATAGACTGACAAAGAGGGGATTTTGTTTCATGAGCGATGTTTAATATGCTTGATTATGAGCAGTGATTTCTGGAACAATAGCTGTGGGTAGTTAATAAAAGGAGCAGCATCACCAGTGATAATGAGAATGACGAGAGGCCCTTGATTAAATATAGAGAAGACTCACTCAGTGTAAATCCTCGGATGGTTATGTACAGACACGTCCTTTGTCGCCGTTGTCACGTTGACCTTCTGGGCTCCATGCTTTCCCAGTTGCTCAGTTTTGGGACCGTGAAATGGCACCAGCCACAAGAGTCCTCCGGCTACCATATGGCAGCTGCTTCTTTGAAACCCACTACCATGCATGATTAGGTGATTTGTTTAATGGGAATAATATCACTTACGGGCAGTCAGCGAGATGAGTCAATCACTTA
Organism: Scleropages formosus; assembly: GCF_900964775.1. NCBI lineage: Eukaryota > Metazoa > Chordata > Actinopteri > Osteoglossiformes > Osteoglossidae > Scleropages > Scleropages formosus. Next base: position 2,358,870 of record NC_041825.1, on the reverse strand, counting down.
ACCAAGTGGAGGGTAAGGCACAGTGAGAAGACATGGGTTTGCCACAGGTCCATCTGATGATTCACACAATCTATCACACCTAAAATACACGTGTGACAAGTAGCCCCTGGGGATACTGCGGACCGCTGGCTCACAGCAGATGCACCTGAGGGTGGTCTCATTAAGGTAGTCACACTCAGGTGCAAACGGCCCAGGAGGATTTTAAATGACATGGCCTGAAAGCACAGCATGCTGCTGCAAGAGACCCAAATTGTTTTTGTAGCTACAAAAGTTTTTTTCTTTTTTTTTTTAATGGTTACTTAATATCTTTTGTAATGATTCCTTCGTTTCATCTCCCTGCCTTTTTCACATTTTGAATTGCACATTTTCTAGCTTTGTCAGTTAATGATGGAGTGCACTTATCGCTTACTCCTTATTTATGTGCTCTTCATTATTTACTTTTGTTCTTCTGCATTTATTCTGTCAGCAGATGCTCTTCTCCAAAGCAACATACAAACAGAACAGTGCAAAAAGTGGATGCAGACACATGATTCTAGAGTACTGTAGATTTGCCACGTAGCCCCGTATAAAATGCACATTATATAAGTAGATGCATACAAAGTGTTTCTTTAAATATTGTTTTTTTTTTTTTGTGATATTATTCACTATACCTTTCATTGTATATCCCTATTATATCTTTTGTATTCTTTTCCTTTCACTTCTTATGAATATTACTGTGGACCGCATGTGATAGAACATTCTAGAAAGAAAGCACCTCTGTAGCTTTGTAAAATTCCACAAGCAGGGATTAAGCATGTAATAAGATCAGCTCCGACACTTAATAAAAGGCGATGTCACCTGTGACAATCAGAATGACAAGGCTGACTAAAGAGGATGACTAAAATTACTCAGTTGACTAAAAAGGTGAACAAACAGAGAAAATGCACATTCAATTTGGCAGTGTCGAGCCCAGCCATGCCGAAGTGTGTTATACCACCGTGTTATACCACCGGGGTGACTGATGCATCTTTAGTGTCACAACATGTAGCATTTCAGGTGACATAGAAAAAGCACATTAAAGGCAAAATTCTTACAATACCGTAATATACGGTTGGACAGGGGAGTGTGTGTACACTCACTTCGTGGTGTGGTCTCTATGCTCACCATTAGAGGGGGCACATTGACCTCAGCAGGCTGCGAGTGCACCTCTCACACACTGATGCTCGCTCACACTCTGGCGCTCACACACTCGAGTGCCACTGGGCCCTGCATAGGCACACTTGACTTGCCTGCTCATGAGCTCCCAGGAGGAGTGGAACGCATCCACAGCCTTTGACCTCCCATCCTCTTACCCGCCACTGACGACTTGATAAAGTCACAAAGGTGCAAGAAGCCCCCAGTTACTATTGAACACTGTCAATCAGCCATGAGAGCAGCGTCCTGAGAGCAGCGTCCTCACCATAAGCCTGTGTTCATTAGTTAGGAAATAATAGCCTGTTTCGTTCAGCTGAATAATTAGTCTAAAGTGTGTGCTGTTTTTAAGAGCCTGGCAGTGATCTCACATTAACATCATTTATGGTAGTGTATAAATTTTACAGTTTCTCTGGAGGAGTTCTATATGATTTTTTTCCTTCTAGTGAATTGGTTAGATGTTGTTAAAGACATCCCCCAATTCTGACAACTTTAAGGAAGGACATGGTTTTGGTTTTGACTTCATGATACTGATTCAACTGAAGGTTGACAGGTGACAGTAACCAGCAGAGCTCTTAGCTCATCTATGGGACAGTTCTTACACACCTGTACCGGTATTCCACTGTTCTCTAAAGTAAACGTAAAGATATCGACAAATTCCCGGCCGTTTTACATCACGAAACAGACTGAATGCATCTATTAGAAGAAGGCCAGAGGGAGGAGGCCCATTGGAGAAAACATCTAGTGGGTCCTCTAGGCCTGAACCTGTCCATACTGAGCAGAGGAAAAGGTCAATCCCCAGCGGCCTTACGCACACGGAAATGAGAGCGCTCCCATGAGCCCCTTTAAGCCAACATAAATAATTCATTAAAAGTCAAACACCTTGTTTCTTGTGAAATTACCTTTTTCTCCCCACTATACTGTAAAATAATTAGTTAAAGGGCAGCAATTCTCCAGCTTTAATTGCCTAATGAAATAAGGAATCGCCACAAGGCGCAAATATGACCTGGCTGAAGAACGTAACAGTAAATATACTGAAAGAGGGAAAATTGATAATTAATAAAGGATGGAAAACTAAAGAAGGTAATTTCTTTTTAAAGGTCAGAGGTGTCAGATTAATCAAAGTAATAGGACATTCACATATATGAGAGAAAGCAATACACACAGGCCTATGTGATACATATGTATAACATATATAATATTATATATTATACTATATATGTAATAGGGGGTGCAGTGGCGCAGTGGGTTGGACCGCAGTCCTGCTCTCCGGTGGGTCTGGGGTTCAAGTCCCGCTTGGGGTGCCTTGCGGCGGACTGGCGTCCCGTCCTGGGTGTGTCCCCTTCCCCCTCCGGCCTTACGCCCTGTGTTGCCGGGTAGGCTCCGGTTCCCCGTGACCCTGTAAGGGACAAGCGGTTCTGAAAATGTGTGTGTGTATATATGTAATACATATAAGATTATATATGTTATAAATATGCATCATAGATGTATTATATATAATACTACATAGTGTTCATTGGAAGTCACTTGGAAAAGCATGTGCAAAATGAATAAAGGTAAATGTCTGTATTATACATGTGAGTATAATTTTCTATTTTTATGTGTATACTGTATACAGTATATGTATATATATACACACACACACACACACACACACACACACACACACACACACACACACACGGGGTGCGGTGGTGCAGTGGGTTGGACCGCAGTCCTGCTCTCCGGTGGGTCTGGGGTTCGAGTCCCGCTTGGGGTGCCTTGCGGCGGACTGGCGTCCCGTCCTGGGTGTGTCCCCTTCCCCCTCCGGCCTTACGCCCTGTGTTACCGGGTAGGCTCCGGTTCCCCGTGACCCCGTAAGGGATGAGCGGTTCTGAAAATGTGTGTGTGTGTGTGTATACACACACACACACATACAGGGCTGTGGTGGTGCAGTGGGCTTGGCCAGGTCCTGCTCTCTGGCAGATCTGGGGTTTCAGTCCCGCTTGGGATGTCTTGTGATGGACTGGCGTCCCGTCCTGGTGTGTCCCCTCCCCCTCCAGCCTTATGCCCTGTGTTGCTGGGTTAGGCTCCAGCTTGCCACGACCCTACTCGGGACAATCAGCCAATCTGAGTGTGTATATGTATATATACAGTATTGCAACAGAGAGAGACATAGAGATAATAATAACTGTTACTACTATCATGATGAACAGAGGACATGGAGGAGGCTGGACCCAAGTGCAGGATTGTTTGTTCAGAATAAAAGGACTAGACGTGTTCTTGTGGTAGGGGATGGGCGAATGGTCGGTCGGCAAACTGAACAGAGGCGAGGATCTGAAATTGTGGTCAAGGGACAAGGTGGGCAGTCATTATCAAAGAGACGTGGAACAGGACTAGGGAATGATGAGGGACAGGACTTGGAAGAGCAAAGCAAGGTAGGTTTGAGAACACACAGGGGACGGTTGTGTTGAATGAGATTCCACAACTGGGAAGTGTCTTTTATAGCTGAGTGTTCTCTCAGAGAGAGGGTGTGTGTGTGTGTGTGTGTGTGTTTCCAATGTTTGTTAGCATTTCAGCTTTCGCTTTATTATTTCCACTTTAGTTTCAATCATGATCGTTTCCTTTTTCTTTGATGCATCACCATCACTTCCATCACATTTATGCTTTGGTGCCATGGTTAGGAGGGTAAAAACAAAAAAAAAATTAAAGCCAAATACAGTAACACACGAGGCAGTGTTAACAGCAATGTGGTCCGACTGAAAAGAAGGATCTTAGTCCTACCTTGGGCCTACATACCAACAAACTGCTGTAGACGCTCAATGTTTTGATGCTCGTTGCAAAGTAGCGTCCATTTGTTATTACGAAGCACACACACACATTTTCGGAACCACTTGTCCCATACGGGGTCGCGGGGAACCGGAGCCTACCCAATAACACAGGGCGTAAGGCCGGAGGGGGAGGGGACACACCCAGGACGGGACGCCAGTCCGTCACAAGGCACCCCAAGCGGGACTTGAACTCCAGACCCACCGGAGAGCAGGACCGTGGTCCAACCCACTGCGCCACCGCACCCCCTTTATTACGAAGCATTGTAACTCAAATTTTTAATATAAAAGCCCTAATTACGAAGTTTTCATTTGATTGTTACTTAAAGGTGACAAAAAAATTAACTGCCAGTCAGTAAGGAGGTGGTTCGTAACTACGAGTTGTATGTAAGTCGGACGTTCGTAACCCGGGGACTGCCTGTAATAATATAGTACATACACACACACACACACACACACACACACACACACACATTTTCTAAACCGCTTGTCCCATACGGGGTCCCAGGGAACCGGAGCCTACCCGGCAACACAGTGCGTAAGGCCGGAGGGGGAGGGGACACACCCAGGACGGGACGCCAGCCCATCGCAAGGCACCCCAAGCAGGACTCGAACCCCAGACCCACTGTGAAGCAGGACCCAGTCCAACCCACTGCACCACCGCGCCCCCATACAGTACATAATACTGTATAAATTTAAGGTTGTTTTTTCAGTGTTTTTTGGAATCTAACAGAGATGAAAAAGAAGTTGGCTGTCAAAGTAGAAACAGACAAAATGCTATTTGACAGTAATTTCATTAATTTCACACAGATGGGAATAAGCAGTGGACATCTATTTTGATATAACAATTTTTGTATATGCAAACACATTTTAGAGGGTGTAGTACAAATATTTTCATTATATGAACATTTCTCCAGTGTTTGACACTGTCTAAAAATGAAGCCAGTAAAATGCAATATATAATTATGAATTAGATTTTATGTGACATCTTTATCTCAGGGGACATTTAATGCTAGTTATTATATACTGAGCTGCAATCGATCCAGTCACACAACAAAGCAGTGTAAGACACATTTTGCACAGATAATTCACATTTACCAGAAAGACATGTCTTTGGACTCTGGGAGGAGTCCAAACACACAGTCCAGGAGATGTGAGGCACCAAGGCTACAGACTGTGCTGTGGGCTTCATTCGGGATGGGTATTTACCACAGACTTTCCTTCTGAATAAAATCATGGCAGGCAGGTAGGTTGGCGGTCCATTAATCTACTCAAATGTTACACGAAGGCTGCTTTCTAACATGTTGCCTCTGGCTGTCCTTCCTGCCATAAGATAGACATGCCCTTTATGCTTTGACACTGAGTGAGTCATAGCTGAGGAGCTCTCTTTGTGGTCACTGACTCACCCTGTGGAGGAGGCTCCAGAAGCATGCAGGAGGATCTCGGGTCACGGAGCACCACAAGACCGATTTGTGCGCTCGTACATAACCGAGGACCCAAAGGAAGGTATTATAACACCCCTTGTGTCCTTTTCACAGAAGCCGATAGGCGTAGTGTGTAGAGGGCACAGTGGCCCAGCAGGTGAAGCCAGTGCATCAGAGCTGTTTGGTAGGTGTGTGGTTCAAGTCCAACTCAGGGTGTGTAGAGTTTACGTTTCCCCCCATGTTTGCACTTGTCAGAAATGCACAGGAGGTGATGGTAAACCACTTTCATTCCTCACTTGCCTTGGAAACCATGTGGTTGTTGCAAGTTGGACTCAATTTGATGGCACTTCCATCCAAGCATAGCTGTACTTTAGGTCATTAAAAATGTATCAGGGCATTAGTTCATAAAGAAAATGACAGAATTGCCTTCTTGAAGTTCAAAATAAAAGTGTAATGTGAAAACTTTTTCATTTCCCAGTGGCTTGTCAGTGTCGGAACCAACGTGCTTTGTTGGAGTAGAAATATTCACAAAGCCTATTGAACGATACATCTACCTGTATAGTTTATTATTTTTGCTTAGCACATTTGTTTAGCACAAGCTTTGGGCTAAGAGGTGGTGCTGACCAGATTTCTAAAAGTTTTACAGAACTCCTTGTGTCCTTTCACGGTGCTACTTCCTCTACAAAAACTCATGTCTTGCTGAATAAACTACATTCCACAGTCAACAATCATAGCTGAAGTCACCACTTTTTTCTTCCCTCCTCCTCTTCTTCCTGCTTCCTCCTCCCTTACTGCTGGTGATTTTGCCTCATTTCTTACAAAGTTCATTCCATCACCAGCAGATTCTCAATGTTCACCTTCCCTATTCAGGACTCACCAAAAAGCCATGATACACACACACACACACACACACACACATTTTCAGAACCGCTTGTCCCATACGGGGTCACGGGGAACCGGAGCCTACCCGGCAACACAGGGCGTAAGGCCGGAGGGGGAAGGGACACACCCAGGACGGGACGCCAGTCCGTCGCAAGGCACCCCAAGCGGGACTCGAACCCCAGACCCACCGGAGAGCAGGACTGCGGTCCAACCCACTGCGCCACCGCACCCCCTAAAGCCATGATACCTGCATTGAAATCTCCAGCTTCCTGCTCTCACACTGAGCCACCACTTGCTTGACCGATCACACCCTTTCTCCTCATTTACATTCCATTTCCCACCACTCATTTTGTTTATTTATTCCATCTTTCATTCTTCTGTCTACCTGAGAGTCTGTCCACATCTCACTGCTGCTAAAGAAACCCTCCCAGGTCCCAAACTCAGTCCAGGATTAGAGGCCAGTCTATCTTCAGTCTGTTCTTTCCAAAAGTCTAGAGTGTGCACCTTATAGCCAAATATCTGCATCCCTTGCCCAGCTCCTTGATGGATATTTGCCCTGATTCAAGATTGCCATTCCACCAGGATGACACTTCTTGCAGTATTAGATGTTTTTCAAGGTGTAGTTAACTTCTCTGTGACTTCTTTGCAGTATTGGACGTAATCAACCACATGATTCTGCATTCATCTCTACAACACGTAGGCATCAAAGCATTGCCAGTTAAATAGTTTGAGTCTTACCTGTCTGGTAGGTCTTATCAGGTATCAGGTGGTTTGGGGTGGTGCCCTGTCTTTCCTTCAGTTGCTCTCATCTGGTGTTCCACAGGGCTTGGTTCTGGGTCCATTACTCTTTTCCATGTACACCTCTTCCTTTGTCACTGTTGTTGCTTCTCAGAAATTCTCCTGTCATTGGTATACTGCCCATACCCAGTTCTTCTCTTTTGCCCCAGGTGCCACAGTTATATCCTCTAATATTGCAGCTTGCTTCTCAGACATTTCTACTTGGACAAATGACCATAATTTACTATTCAGGCTTTGCAAAACTGAGATCCTCCATCTCCATCTGAACAATTGCAGCTCCCGCCTGTATGTCCAACTCTGTCATCAAGCCTCTCCAGCTGAGATATGTTCTCGGTTTTGATTCCTGTGTGGTGGAGTAAGTCCCCTCTCTCCCTTGGAACTGCTTAATCCCTTTTAGCATTCTAGAAATGTCTCAACACATCTTTTTTACCCATTTCTTTCCTGTTCTCCTAACTGCTCCATAAATTTCCATCACACCATCTGTCACCATCATCTTCTTATGTAGCTCAGTTCTACAAGCAGCTCTTCGTAAGATGTGCACCAGCAAAAACTGTGTTAATGGACGTACTGTGCTTCAAGAACCGCATGTCTGCTTCTAAAGCGCTTCACTTTATGTGAAATGCATTTTGTTGACTCTGAGTTGTATGTTGCTTTGGAAAAAAAGTGTCTGTCAAACGGATAAATGTAACATAAATGTGCTGTAGAAGCACTTCTTTAAACAAGCATTTAAGCCGTTTATAGGCCACAGCTGTATGTTTACTGACACAATCTAGATATTTTTAAATTTGTTTTTCTTGAGATTTAAATTTTTTACCTTCACATAGCAAGATCAGGCCCTTAAATAATACAGCTTCATTAATTCTCTCATGGGGTTGCTTGTGATCTTGAATCATGTATTGCTGAGTGCTCCCACAGATTTAACTGCTGCTGTAATTCTTCCGTGTTTCTGTAATGTTTACTGGAATTTGTTATAATTGTTAATGGATATTGAAAAGAGATTCCTGGTACAAATACAAACAGTAAAGTCAGCTTTCTCAGGAATTTCAGGCTCACACATTAAAGTGAGATATAACCATATTAACACAATGAAAAAAATTAAAATGCAGTATTGAAATTAACTTGGTGAACAAAATCATTACTTGCAATTAAACAGAGAAGTGTTTTAATTTCTCTTAAAATGGTAAAGACACAATAACTTGGTGATCAGCTTCAGTGTCAAGCTAAAGTAGGCTTAGTTAAAGTAATCCAAAGATTTATGTAAAATGTATGAAAACCCCAAACTCATCCTGCGTTATAAACAAATGTTCAGTGTCTTTTTGAGGAAGCTGGTGAGATGGAGCAGAACAGTGGCTTAAGCGCTCTAGCTGATGCAGGTGAGGGCAGAAAGGGGCCAGTGGTCACACGGTCCTTCTGTATGCTAAGACCTTCTGCATCAACCTTCTGCAGCATAATGCCACCATTGGTAAACCTGCTAAAATTGCTGAAACTGCACTGTATGTTTCTTTCTGATAGTTCTCTGATTGCAGTCCAGGGTCTACAGACACATTTTGGCAGTCTTTTGCCAGGGTTTATTGGTTTGATGCTTCCGACAGCCTACGCTAAGCCAGAGAGTATTCGCAGTGAGAGCACCCCACCCCACAGAGGACACTGCTCTCCAACAGGCAGAAGGTAGAGTTGAGCAGAAGAAACCCAAAACAAGACTATGCAGGAGCACATTTGTTATCACGACATTGGTTTGTAGCTTAAATGACCATTTGTAACTCTTAAATTCAGTCTGTACGAGCAAATCTTCGGACAATCTCCATCCGTCAGGAAGCATGTTCACTAGCATAATTTCTTTTTATTAGTACATAACCCTGCTGATGGTATAAGTAAAACACACAACTGGATTGTTGTTTAGGCAGTTTTTTTTACTGGCATTACCATTACTGTGCATTCACGTGTTTGGGGGTGTTAGTGTGTTCTGCATAGCTGTGTGTGAATGCGATCGGATGTGTATACCTTTGGGCGATTTAGTTTAAGGGCTGAAACAATTCTCCAGCACTTATACGCCAAGAACTAAACGAAGATGTTCAATAGGTTCAGTTAAAACAATATGCTGAATTCTGTGGTTCACCGCTTGTTGGACTGATATCTCTTTGAGATGGTGTTTCAGGATGATGAGTTAAAAAGCCCAGGTGTAGACTGTGTATACACTGCCATTGTACAAAAGCAAACACTATTTTGTAATAGACGAAGGGGTGTGATTTGCAAAGTTTAAAAATGCATGGAATGTGGTAGTTGTTGCCACTGTCACTATGATGAAGGAATGCCCCTGAGCTCTGGCAAGTAATCCCGACACAGTGCTAACTAGGAAGCTTCACAATATATGTCTTCGCACATCCACACAGGCCAGAATTCAGACATGTAACTGAGAAATGTATCAGATCTAAAAAAGAAGAAAAGATTTCAGTTTTGCTTAATGCAGTAATTGTATAGTAGGGACTGGTCAGTTTGACACGTTTTCCTGAAGTCACCTATACGTTGATTTGTAAAAAATGAAAGTCATGAGTTAAAATTAAGCTTTTGATTTTTGCTATTGGAATTCTGTCAGATTTTATACTCTGTTGATCTTAGTTTATTTTATATGTATCCTGGATAGTCAAGGGTGTAGTAAAGGTTAATGAAAAAACACAAACCGCAGAGTGACTGTCTGCAAAATTACAGGTTGCATACTGAAGTCTTGAACGATGGATGTACACACAGCTACTCATGTGCACACAGTAAATTTTATCCCTGAGTTCATACGTTACTGTAATACTTTTTTACCTTTTAGAAGTTTTTGGAAAATCATAACCAGTTCCCACAATGAACCAGTTTTTCATGTTGCGTCCTTGTGTCTTTTCCCGCTCTCACTCTAGCTGGTTCTTGGGCAGGAAGACTCATCCCTGAGACATAAGGACCCTCCCAGAGAGCAGTCCAAGTCTATGGGTGTCGTGGGTGAGCAGGGTCTCTCCCCTCTTGGTCGTTGGATGCTGCACACAAAAAGCCGGGCAGCCAACACTACTGAGTTGGACCTGCCCTACCAGCCTCCGGTTCCCTTCTCCAAGCAGGAGTTCTGGGAGATGCTCGGTAGTGACCTGCGGCCTGATTTGCCTGCCTCACGGGTAAAGCGGCGCCCCATCGTCAAGACAGGCAAATTCAAGAAGATGTTCGGCTGGGGTGACTTCTACTCCAACATCAAAACAGTCCGGCTGAATTTGCTGATCACCGGCAAGATTGTGGACCATGGCAATGGCACCTTCAGTGTGTATTTCAGGCACAACTCCACAGGCCAGGGCAACATCTCTGTCAGCCTGGTGCCACCCGTAAAGGCCGTTGAGTTTGACTTGGAGCGCCAGAGTGTGGTCTACCCCAAGGACTCCAAGATCTTCAATTGCCGGGTGGACTATGAGAAGGTGGATCGCAACAAAAAGACATCGCTTTGCAATTATGACCCGTCCAAAACCTGTTTCCAGGAGCAGACACAGAGTCACGTCTCTTGGATCTGTTCTAAACCCTTTAATGTCATCTGCATCTATATCTCCTTTTACAGCACGGACTACCGTCTTGTCCAGAAGGTCTGTCCTGACTACAACTACCACAATGAGATGCCCTACCTCCCATCTGGGTAGATGAGTGGATGATTTTATCAAAGGGGCATTGAACGGAGCACATTTTCAACATTGTTGTGCAGGAGACTTGAGGAAGGGCTCAGGGAACTGCCTTTTAGGACTCCGACATACAGTATGAGATACCAACATGACTACCCTTATCTTTATTTATCCACGTACTTAATTTTATGGAAATCCTGTGCAGGATTTTTCTTTTCTTCTCAGAGTGCACCTAAAACTTTATGAAGTTTTTTGTTGTTTTACCTCTTCCAAAGATAAATGTGACAAGACCCTCAGTTTGGTTCCCCACCTGTGAACTCCAGTCTATGAGAACATCAATGCACACCTCAAGAGATAAGGTTGGCCTAGTCAAGGGAATCTTACATTTTAACATTATACATTCCAAAAACAAAGTCCACATAAAATATTACAGGGGAAAGTTCAGAAAGTATAGTGTTGCAACTCACCAGACTGGCAGTGGTTTAGTTAATTCCTGTTTAACAATAGCTATTCCAGTGCAATCCTTTACTATTTGTTAATATACTATGGTAATTAATTGAAGCCTGAGGAATAGCAGAGAAGAAACAGGAAAGGTGGATTTTTAATTAACCAGCATCCCCAATTTTTTGTTCCTTAGCAGGGTTATCTGTGAGAAAACATTGATTCTATTAAAAAGAGAACTATTGTCATTATTCAGAATTCCTTATATGAAATATGTACCTTTGCCTGTGTGGAAAAAAAATACTGTTTTCTCTACGAATGATAATGTGTTCTGTCTCTAGTTAAATGTGTGCCAGTTATTCTAATTCTGCTTTACATCTTAAAATAACGTCTAACTGGTGCTTGATATGTATTACATGTATTTGAGTCCTCTGTAAAATTCAAAAAAAAAAGTTTCTATTTAGAATATTTCTATTTTTTACTATGAAATTGTGATATAACGTGCCATCCATCTGTCCCCTTCTCTTGGTTCTTGCATTGACATTCTAGAGAACATTTATATTTAGAATATATTTAACAAAAAAGTGCATTTGAAAGAGACACGTTGTATATCTATACTTAGAAGGCCAACCTCTCACTTTCAATTGAGACTACAGACATGTCTTGTGCAGATGACAAGAGGCATTCCAGAGGCTTCTGTTTTAAGTCCATATTTCTTTGCTATATCTGGAAGGATTGTTTTTATTTACATCAGAGATGGAGTCATGACCAGAAAGTCTGAAATTCAGACTGAAATTGTCTGGCCTGTGAACAACTGGACTGTTAACCAAAGTTATTCCATAAAAATCAAATAATATAATGTTATAATATAAATATTATCTTACAATAAAATTATGGAACCAGATCGTTTTATATTCTACATTTACATTCTGTTTGATATTTATTAATATCTTTGGATATTGACACTGCAAAAGCTATTTTGTTATCAGTTGTCATTAAGTACAGAAGTAGAATTAAGGTTTAAAATGAGTGCCTTAAGTTACTGAGCTGCTCAGGCTTGCTGAAAAATGTTAAATTTTTTGTTTAATTTTCTTGTTAAATGACAAAATAATCAGTAACCAAAATTAAGTGCAATAAGAGAAAAGGAAAAAATTATACAGAAAATGCACGTGCAAAAATCAACAACATCCAGCTAAGTAACTGCATGCATTTGTGATGTAAATGTTGAACTGATGAAGAAGGTAATAAGATTATAGCAAGAGTAATTGGTGTATCGCAAAATGTGGCAACTAAAATTAGCACTTTATTCTGGATATTAATCACAATTACCAGTTTATTATTATTATATGACTATATACAATGGAAGTATTAGAAAACATTGATCATATGATTCTTAATTCATAAATTGAATTTATACATGCAATTCAACAGCTGTTTCCTCCTCTGAATTAAATGCAATTTTAATTTTCCGCTGCAGCTGAGATAAGAGATATTTGCTCAGCAAAATCATACTTGAGCTGCTCTGGAACTTGATGTGTCTCCCCCCAGTAAAAAGTACCAAGGTTCAGTTCAGTAAATACAAATGATGTGGAGTAAATACAAATGACTCCTGTTTAGGAAGTAGCTCAAAACAGTGAGATACAGAGACCACTTCAGTGAAAGAAAGGGCCCAGACTGAAACCAGGACATGGTCTAGACCACAAGGTCGAGACTCCATCGCTGATCCGTATTGACAATGGTGAGACAAGTAAAGTATGTTGAAAATCCTGGTTGAATGAAAAAATGGACAAGAGCTGCATAACTACCGAGTGCCAGTGGAACAAAAACGCAGAGCTGCTTAATATAAAAACCCTGGAGTGCATTTGTGCTCAATATTTCATTGAGAGCGGAATCTTCAGCAGCCTGAGCATTAAAAAAAATGATAAGGCACCACTGATCGGCACATCGATTTGAGCTGAATTAAAGGACGCTGATGTTTTTCATGTAGCTTCAGTGAAAAACCCGTAGTGCCACAAAGGTGATGCTTAGGAAAATGAAACTAAGGAACATACAAATGCCCATTAGGAGATAAAATGATTTTAAAGGTTATTTTTAGTATATAATATTCTCTATGTTATATAAGATTATATTATCTGTGTAATACATATAAAACATTTTATTATGCATTGACAAGTAAGTTATATTTAAGGAATAAAAAATATTCCCTCACACATGAAAAGTACATTCCCTGTTTTTAAGAAATTTTTATCAATTTTGGATTTTGAATCTATATCAAGTGTCTGATTTCGAAGCTGTTTGTATTTCTCTGGCGTGGGAAAAGATGGTAAATTTTTATCATCTGGCTCTGAACAGTACAACTGGGGAGCGAGGTGTAGAACACTGCCACAGAGAACCCAACTGGCACCCACAGCCCCCTCCTGTGTCCTTGGCTGTCTTGCCCTGCCACTGAACTCAGCTCTATCAGGCCCACCTGCCACCCTGCTGAGACTCACCTTGCGCTTGGGGCGTGGAGGACTCAGGGTGACCTAGGCTGGATTTCCAAAAGAGTGCGCCAGGGCCCCCTTGGAGCAAAACACTCACGTTTATAACTCACAAACACATACACATGCAGACACCTTTCCCAAAGTGTATTGATAAAGTGTGACACAACATTTGGCCATAGGTTCAGTTCTCATGTCCGAGTGCCACAAATACAACAAATATGTCCCCTAGAATCCTCAGATCGCGACACAGACTTTGGAGACTGCCATCGTCTTGCTGGCTTCATGTTTGCATGTCTGTTGGGGTCGACAACACGGAAACTCCAATGTGACTGAACTCCATTCATCGGCACGACGTGCAACACAGGAGCGGCTCCCATGTCCGCAATGAAGCTCTCCTCTTACTGTACATTTCTCGAAGGACTGTCAGCCTGGAGTTGGACACTCGTGACTGCTGAGCAGCTGGTGAGGGGTTTGCTCTTCTCTCCCACTCTCAATTTCATCGAAGACGCTGAGTACTGAGGCTCTTATAGGCAAATGTGATGGGGTGAAGCGACTTTGTACCGACCTGCCGTTACAATTTCCCACCGCGGATTGGCTTTGCATTTGCGTTTACCTGGCCTTTCTGGGGTGCAGCATTGTGATATTCAGTCAAAAGCAATACAAGAACACTGTTGTGCTGTCCCACACAAACCCTCATGTATGGTTCTGAATAAAGTTCTGTTGAAAATCTCTAAAACTCCTGATTCTATTTGTTTCTCTCGGTTATCAAATTTTAATGCAACCCTCTCTGAATGTAGCCAGCGTCATTACGGTGATGCGTGTCAAAATGGTGCATTACAAATACAGACACCCCTCGACTTACACAAATAGACCATTCCAACCCTTTATGTAAGTCAAAAGTTACATATGTGAGACTTCAATTTCATCCCCAAATTGATTGCTGGACGCTTGCGAGATGGTTCTCGTTTTCCTTCAAGTGCACGTTTACCACCAGGCATTGTGAATAATGAAAAGTGTAAAAAATATGGGAAAAAAGCATTACACTAATAAGAGGAGATACGTTCATGGCTCAAAACATACAGGAACTGCGAACATGGAGCTTCTTGCGTTGTCTGGTTAAGTCGACTTGCACGTAGCGTATTTTAGATGTTTTGCGTAAAATAAACGCGCTATCTGTAAATAATGTGTATGCCGGGAATTTTTTTCTTTTTTTAAAGTAAATCCAGATTTACGTAAGTCAAATTTACATAAGTAGAGGGAGGTGTGTATGTGTATTTCAATAGGTGGAAACATTATTGTTCAGATTCTTACTCTGCCATATGGCCTACAAAATATAGGTGCTACAATTATACTTCCCATACCAATGTGTGCATTTTCACATTTGGCCAACAGTTTACAGAATGAACATCGGTTTTAAAAAATTTAACAGATTTATTTGAGCATAGAGAAACATTTAGGCAAAGATGTCTGCATCGAGGGAGTGCGCTCAGAGTCCCAAGTTCTTCAATTAGATTTTTCTCTTCCTAGCTGTTCATCTTGCCTTTTTAAGATATAATTGACATTAAGCCTGGTCATCTTCTTAATTAAATTCCAGACAACTGCTAATGAGGAGATAAATTCCAACGTTCAGCTCGCTACATCCCTTTAAACAAGATCGATTATGGCACAGCTACTGGAGCACATCCGCCCACTGGTTGCCATTACAGCCCTGCCTGGGGATAACCTTGCAGACACTCATGGAAGGAGAGACTAGGAAGATGACGGTGAGGTGCAGGAAAGCGTTGTCTGCTGATCCGATCATATTCCTGCTCTGAACTACTTGTGGGGACCTGTAGAGAAACGTATAAATACAGTCTGACTTTAGGCATCTCTGGAGGTCAGAGGTCTGGCCTGCTACAGGAGAAAAGTGAGAACATCAGATTGGTGTCTGTTCCTTATATTTAACAATCTACCTTGTCATTGTGAATATAAAACAGAAATGCTCATGAAATCACCTTGGATCATTACATGTACTTAGCATCTATACGTATTGTTTATTTATGAATTTATTTATTTATTTAGCAGATGCATTTCCCCAATGTGCACTACAGCTCACAACAAACAAACCTGTGTTTCACAAAAAAATTAGGAGCTGTATTTACATACAATAACCAAAGCGATTTGTTTGATTGATACCACAGCTTTTGCCCGCGCACATTAAGTACCTTTCTACAGGAGTGAAGATCAGATAGAACAACGACACGACGATGGTGTGATGCAAATCTATGTACCTATTAGGAAACTGGGAGAGAAGAGGGTCTGGAAGAGGTGTTTTAAGATGTTTCTTAAAAGGGATTCAACAGCTGTGAAGGAGAGACGGAGCTCATTCGACCACATTGGTGCCAAAACTGAGAACCAATGAAATTTTGATTTTGGACACTTTGTGAGCGCTTGCTATCTTGATGGGTGTAGGGAATGATCAGGTCCTGTGGGCATTAATGCTTTCACCATCCCGTAGGCTTGAACTAGTCTTGAATTGATACCATTTCTGAGAAAAAATTGTGTAACTGAGAAGGATCGTATCCCATTTTAGCAACAAAGAAGCAATCACTGCATTACAATAAAACCTCTAACATCAGCATGTTCAGATGAAAAACCCAAGTGTTAATACTGACTGTACGATGCACTTGATATTTATCTTTATTAAATTTACCTGAAATGAATATTTGCCGGAACTATTTATCACTTCCACACTGAGATAACAGTGCAGTACTAGTCCAGAAATATTGAGGACTGAGGCTTTAGATATTAAATGCCTTACATATAGACTAAGTTGTTTAGTGTTATACAGATGTATTGTCATTGTCACCTCCGCATTGCTCTCTATAAACAAATAAATGAGGACGTAGGCAGATCAACTCATTGTGATGTTAATTAATTAATTGATATTAAAATGCTATTTTTTCTCAATTAAACAAAAAATGGCATTGATCACCAAACTTCTCAGACTTCCCCAATTAACCGAGGTACTTTTTTCAAGAAGCACTAGCCAAGTCATTGAGAATGATTACATCAGACTGCTTTCCATCCCTAGCACGCTGCTTAAGATTTCACACAAAGAAATGGATGTAAATGTCATTAAAATCCATGTTCCTAGAGGGAGCAATTACTCAGTGGTTACCTGGAAACCAACCCCTGTGCAGAGGCAAACGCTGATATATTCAGGCGCGCTGAAGTTAAATATATTTTCTAATTTTTTCGTGGTCACAGAAGACACACAATTTACATAGAAACTCTAAATGGATTCATGCTGCAGCATTTTAATTATGTACTATTCTTTTCACCCAGCTAGCAAAGCACATAATACATTAGAATCGCATGAGCACATTTTCAACCTCTGACCTTGGCCAATAAACAAACAAAAAAGCTATGTAAGTAGAGACAGATAGATAGATAGATAGATAGATAGATAGATAGATAGATAGATAGATAGATAGATAGATAGATAGATAGATGTAATCAAAGAACGAAAGAAACATTTGACTGGGTAACAAACAAACACAAACAGCTTCTCTAATGGAATTTTAAACAGTCATCATCCCATTCTGGGTGGGTTTCACTGTACTGGAAAATGTATTAAAATGTTCATCACATGAGTATTTAGCCATTAATGAATAGCATTTAAAAACGGTTAATGAAAGGCAGTAGTAAGCAAGACCAAAGTACAGAGTGAACAAGGTCTTGCATTGAAATTCCGTGCCATGATCTTGTCTCAAAACGGCTGAACGGAAACAAATTGACTGATGACAGGCAGATAAAGTAACGAGGTTAAAACATATCCTGCTCTTCCTGAAAGACCTCAGAGATGAGAAACAAATATGCAATTTAGGTTTGCCATCTGCAGCATTACCGAACAACATAAATCACAGATTCTGCTAAAAATTTTCCCATCACATATGATAAAGATGAGCATTCCTTACATGCCTGCTATCTATGCAATCTTCCAGCACACCTTCTATCACCTTAAACACTTGCTTGCTTTCTATCCATCCCATTCCCCATGTTATTCCAAATGATTTTTCAGAGGGATTGTAAACATTTATGGAGCACCACCATATTCAGAATGGAGCTTAACACAACAAAACATGATTTGGGTGATAAAGGGGATGTACCACCTGTTTCCCAGTCAATATGTACATACTGGCAAAAATTAATATTGACTAAATAGTCAGATGTGGTATCCTTTTTTTTGTTGAAAAAAAGGTCAATTTCCATCACTCTTTACTATAATTCTATGAAAACCTGTATATCACAAGAAATAAAACTATTTTCCAAATGTTGCACCTTGCAGAGAAAGAAATCACATGTAACTGCAGGAAGAGTTGATGCCGTCCACGTCCGGTGAAACGACAGCGAAGGAGAAGTAACTGGCATCTGTAAAGTGGAGAAAGCAAAGCAATACCCTTCTTTCTCCTTATGAACCGACCAAGAACAAACAGGGAAAACGTCCCATAAAAAGCAAATCTCGGGCGAAGCAGGTGGGGAATGGGCCTGCATACACACAAAAGTCTCGCTTGACTCTTATTGGGAATCTGTCCTTCAAAACTGCAAACTGACAGCTCACTCTCCTTCCCTCTTTCTTATCCTCATCGAAGCTTTTTTTTTTCTGCTGACAGCCAGACCACATCAATCAGGGCCCACGCTGATGGCAGCTGCATCCTGGGAGCTGGGGTGGGACTGCAGGGGGAGGCGAGCGGAGGGTCGCAGCTGCCTCCATACCTGCTTCCTGGGGTTCATTATCAGCCTCCATGAATGGATTTCATCAGAAGTGTGACAATGTGCAGAGTCAGCAACACTAACAACAAGACTCACCGGCCGGCGCATCAGTCAATCTCCATTTTCATCTTCCCCTCGTCATGTTCCTTTTGTCTTCCTTTAAACCCGAATTTCCCCGCCGACTATAAATTGAGCTCAACCTATTTCCAAAACACAGAATAAACCTTGTCCAATTTCAATCTCGACAGGATTTATAAAATGTGCAGCTCCAATACTGACAGGTTTAATAATAGCAGTAACTAAGTTGAGCTGATGTTTCTGACACTGCATATAGGTGAAAATGTAGCCAACAAATAGAGAACACACACACACACACACACATACACACAAAGAGTACTGCAAAGTATTTGGACAGTGACATGTTTATTTTTTTTTCTCTGCATTCCAGCAGTTTGGCTCTAAAGTGACAGAATGACCGTAAAGTTATTAAAGAGCTGCCAAGTGAGTTTCAGTCTCAGAGTGTTTTCCACCATACTGCATGAACAAGTTTGAAATTGAAATTACAGCGTGTTGTGTATTTATCTACCCATTTTAGGGAACCAAATGAAATTGGCCAGTTGGCTTCATCTTTATTCAAGACTCTGAATCTGCCTTTGGAGTCTATTCCCGGTGCTCTGTGACAAACAAGGACCAAAGAAGTGTCACTTCAAGTAAAGCTGGAAATCATGAGGCAGAAAGGATCTGAATAAAGTCATTTCAGAAGAAAAAGCAGAAGGGTGGCTGACATCAACTGCTTGGTACATAATAAAGAGCAAAGAATGTATCGCCGCGGTCAGCAGTGGTAAATCTTGAGGTATGCTGTGGAAAACAACTGCAGTCTGCAACTAAAATTGTAAATACTGTCAGACATTTTGCTAAATGTTTGCTAAAATGTAAGAGTTCAGGAACAAGGCCTTATTGAAATATGATGGAAATACAAAATTGTTCCCGAGTGATGGAGAGAAAATTGTAGAGAAAAAGCAACTGCTTAATAAGTTCTCTTTTCTCTTCTTTATAGGCATAAAACTATGTGGTCTTGGAAACGTGATAGAGGCAGAGTTATGACATTGCCCAATGTTGCTGAAACATGGTCGTAGGTTTGTCATGACTTATATTATCTGGGAAACACAGTAGACGTTGTGTTATTGTGTTATACATGTAAGCCATATGTCATGCCTTGCCCCTTTATGTCTACCACTGGACCTGACTCAACTGGTCTTCACTGATGACATCAATGCTGACAGCAGCAGCACCAGGATGACTTCAGTAGTTTGTAGAAACATTTTCTCGGCTATGATACCACAAATGGCACCAAACACAACAAATGGTGTTTGTTCGTGTGGAGGGGGAAACTTTTGAGCCCTTTGGGGGCATATTCACTTTGCATGGACTTTTGCTTTTACTTGTAGAAGCTCAGTATTGTAAGTTCGCTTCACAAATCAACTTTACAATAATAATAATAATAAGAAGAAGAAGAAGAAGAACCAAGGAAAATGAGTTCGAAAAGCAGCAAATTATTCATTGACTTTCCCAGTCACGTGACCAAAACCAAAGTAAAATTAGAGCCCTTCCTCGTATGGTGTTTCTGCTATTTTACATATACATGTTTACATCCATAGTAAAAGCAGGGAAAATAGCAAATTTGATAGTGGGATAACTGCTCAATGATAATGATAATGAAAAGAAAAGAAAAGAAAAGAAAAGAAAGGCTTTCTGGGGGAGATTCATTATGTCTGAAGCTAAAGGATCAAGCTTCTGCATGAAAGAAAACATTTGAGGCTCTCTGAGTTTGAAACAGCAAACCTCAGGAGAGCATCCTGGTCCTCAGTGAAGGCACAAAAATGTCAGACTGTACATCCTGGTCTGAATGTCTACTGATATTACTTTTCTCACAGACCCCAGGGTATTTTGTGGCCTTTTTGGAGCTCATTCATTTGCTAATAGGTTGTACCAGTTGTACAACTTGATCAACAAAGTGTCTACTACAAGGTCAATTGCCTTTTCTCTGTGAACTGGGAATCTGTTCTTTGACTGCATTCGAAATTTTACAGATCTTTAACCTAGTGTTCACTAGATAGGACTAGTGCACTAATTATTCTTTCAGAAATTAAAAATTTGTATGCAAAGAAAACTAAAATGAACAATACCTTCACTTAATTTCACAAAAAAATGAAAGACAAAAGGAACACTCCTGTGCTATACATACAGACATCCCTCTATTTACTTACATTTGACTTACATAAATCTGCATTTATCTAAAAAATTCCCGTCATACGCATTTACGGATAGCGCTTACGTAAAACATCTGAAACATGTTAAGCATCTAAGTCAGCGTACCCAGACAAGGAAGGAAGCTGCATCTTCCAAATTCCCACATGTTTTGAGCTGTGAACATATCTCCTCTCATTAGTGGAGTGCTTTTTTTCCCCCATATTTCTTACCCTTTTTATTATTCAAAATGCCTGGTGGTAAATGTTCACTTGGAGAAAACAAGAAGCGTCTCACAAGGGTCCGGCAATCGATATGGAGATGAAACTGAAAATAATAAGGAAGTATGAAGGTGGACAAAGATTATGGTCTATAGTACGGGAACCAGATTTAGTCGTATCGACTGTGAATACGATACTGAAGGATGTTGCATGTATAAAGGAATGCATGAAAGGAACAGTTAAAACAACAATAAAAACAAAGAAATGTTAAGGTACAATAACAGATGGAAAAATGAACATTATTATATTGAATGTCGGGGAAGAAGGGAGAATCTGACATACGTAAATTTTGACTTACGTTGGGCGTTGAAGAACGGTCTATTTGCATAAGTCGAGGGGTGTCTGTATATAAGCTCAAATTAATGGTTCTCCGTGGTTGCCAGTGCTATACAAATTTTATCATAAATCTTGTCTGTCAAATCTTGCTTCGATATCCTTCCACCATCTCCCTCCTTCCATACAACAATCCACCTGTTTTGAATGATTTTAGTGTCCTCTTGCCTTTCTTCACGAACTGTAGCAGTTTTCCCACAAAAAGTGCTTTTTATTAGCGGATTGATTTGTGTTGAATGAACCATGGGATGCAAAGCTCCCACCGCGTGGCGACAGAATTATTGTGATTAATGGCAGAATTAACATATCAGAGCAAGTCACCGGGCCGAGAGACGGAGCAGACCCTCAGAATTGATCTACTCTAAATGGAAAAAAAGCTCCGAAATGTACAGCTAACACCACCATAGCCAGAGAGATAAATTGGTGCACACAAGCGTGATGCAATTTTATTTACAATAAGCAGATTCGTATTCGTGGGTTGCACACATAAAAGGAAAAAAAGTGCAGGCTGTTTGAGAGCAAGGTTTGTCACCAACGGGTCTCTTGCGTTTGTCTTATAACACTGATGCCTCCAGCACGCCTTCTCTCTGGCCTCTGAGTTTGTGTTGTTTCGGACCCGGCCTCATCTCGATTGTTGTTTGCCTCGATTTTATGACGGCGGAGAATATAACCTTCAGAACAGGAAAAGTACAAGAGTGCACCGCAATCCCCTCAGTGCAGTTATCCTCATTGTACATGTGTCAACGTTCCCATTAAAGCGCAAATTGAATTCGGCCTGGCCTTGTGGTAAATTTAGAGAGAAGAAGGGAGAATAAACACTTAGGGCAGTACAGCATTGTCCTTCGCCGGCTCAGAGGGTCGACGGTCCGAGCAGGCGGCCACTTGTAAATCGTGCGCTTCTTCCCAACTCCACCCGCCCTTGTAGCCCTCACCCTGGTCTTCGCGCGGCAGACATTTACAAAGGCAGGCCTGTCAAATGCACCAATTAATGAACCTGTCCGTCAGAACGGGATGCTTTATAGGGCTCTTAGCATTTACTTCCCCAGCATTTCAATCTGGTGTCTCTATTAAGGGCGGCGCGGCGTGCCACATGTTGCTCATCCATCATGGGCTGAGCCGCTCTGGCCCCTGCGTCGTTCACAGCTGACAGCTTGATGAGAGGCTCTGGTGGGCCACGCTGCATCCCAATGCATGGGGAGCACATTAGTTATGGAGATGGGAGAATGCCCATTTATTCTGTTGATGGGGCTGTGGAAAACAAAGGCAGGGGGCTGAATGAGGCACCTGTTTTTTTCTTTATTGACTCTTGATGCCAAGGCACTCAGATGGCAGAGTCCCAGTTTTCGGTCATGTCAAATTACAAGTTATTCCACAGTTAAAGTACAGAGATGTGTCGCTTAATGGTGGGGATACATTCTGAGAAGTGCGTTGTTAGGCGATTTTGTCATTTCGCCAACATCATTGAGTGTCCTTATACAAACTAGATGGTATGGCCTCGATGCAGTCAAGAGAGACGGTAAATACGAGATTTATGATGCTGCTGCTGACGTAACACAGCACACTTTTACAGAAAACTTTACATAAGTAGAAAGAGTACACTGTAAAATAACATAAACCAGTAACATAGGTGTTTATTATCATGAAGTATTATGTACTGTACATAATTGTATATGATATACCTTTATATGACTGTCAGCACAGTAGGTTTGTTTACAGCAGCACCACCAAGAACACGTGAGTAACACATTGCGCTATGATATCGCTAGTCGATAAGAATTTTACATCTCCATTATAATCTTATGGCACCACCGTCATCAGTCTAGTATATGTGATCAGTCATTAAGTAAAATTAGGTAATAATGCTTATATTCACTGCTATTACTGAGCATGCAGATATTCTCTTTGTACCTCTTGGGACAAAACAAGGACATAATGTTGCAGGCTTTGTGCTGTTGAGAGAGCCTTCCTGTGCTGGAGTGCAACAGCTTGCAAAATGCTCTATGTCAAGATGTCCTGTTGTTTGAGGATAAGTGGCTCTGATGGTCAAGATAGGTAGTGAAGATCAGCGCATTAACAGAAGGTCTTTCTCGCACATCTTACCCTGTCCAGGCCTGTAGACTTTGTGCATGTTCTCCCTCTTCATACACAGGAGAGCAGAGAGTCTAATGGTGAAGTACTTGAGTCTGTTCCGCGCACAAGGACACCGTCCTGCTGCACCCTTAAGCACATACCAAACTGGAATTGCTTCTTAAAAAAAAAAAAAAAAAAAAAAAAAAAAAACACACATCCAGCCCTATAAATGACTAAAAAACACACTGCAGCAAGGCTTCAGGTAAGCAGTGGATCTTGAAGTTGCAAGATATTCAACTAAAGACTGTCGTTCACACGCACACATTTCTTTGAAGAACTTGTTTTGAACTACACCGGTGCCAAAATTAGGGGAATGATAATTAAACGGGAAATATGTGGTCAGGCACTGTTTTTTTTCTGCTTCCCTGGGCATTTTGAAATTACCAGGGCATTTAACAGGGCAAGCATGAACCTCCCTTTAATCATAAGAGCATGGTAAACAGACTCCGAGAATATGCAGGCGCCACAAGGTCAGTGGAATTAATCAGGAGCTAAAGGAGTTCTTGTTCCATTAATCTAAATTTGGCGGACTTGCTGGGCTCCGGCTCGGTTCCGCCAAGGAGGGGCTGTTCTCGGAGACCCTCCTTGACTGACTGGACCCACTCTGCTGCTTTGCTCCTCTTCCTCCTGTGCTGGAAAGCCTTAGAACCAGAACTCATTGGCTGAGGGATGCAAAATGGCCTGTGGACACTTTGGTGCTTGTCCAAGGTTGCAAAGACAAAAAAAAAAAGAAAATATGAAGAGTCATGCTGAGCTCTTTATGTCCAGGTAGATTAAACAGGTTTTCACAAATATGTTAAACCAGGATGGTTTGTACTGTACTTGGTTAGCTTCATGTATGATTATTGAGATGAGCCATTTTACTCCTGTGTCTACAAGCAATTCACTACTATACAATACTCCTGTAAAGAGTACCTAAATGTGTAATATTTTCCTTATACGGACAGTGCCCTAAAAGCAAATAAATCAGTTATTTCATCATAAAAGCTTCCTTAATGGAAGCAAGCCAGGAAATCCAAGCACATGGCCTCAAGCATATAAGGATGTGTTCCGATGCTGGTTTTCAGTATGATCACCACGAGGGCTCCAAAATGCAGCCACTTTATGCACATAAATCTCAGTTCCACTATTTCTACATCGCTGCAGTCTGACAATTATATACAGTTGCAATATGAAGTTTGTCCTGTGAATGTTCAAGTGTTTAAATTCAATATTGATAAGATGATGCATTATAATTTGTCTGTTATTAGTTCTGGCATATTGTGTTTGCCCGTTATTATGACTTAGCTGAAGATCAGACCACATTCTGTGAGTCATGAATGTAGGAACCAGCTGATCCCAGAGGGTTCACAAACTTTTTCTTGCAACTCTACCTTCTATCTCAAGTTAATTAAACATACACCATATTTCAGTGTCTTATCTTTTCTCTTCCATGGAGAGCCTCTCTCTCACATCCGTACCAAATGTGCCCATCTGAGAAGGCTGCATCAAACAGGCAGATTGCAGAGCCCCAGCAACTAGCTCTCTAGATATGGCACCGCAGACAGACTCCGCCTGGAGGGACAGCATGCAATCCAAGGACCTTCAATTATAACTAAGGCAGGCTGAAAGGCCCAGATTTCCTTAGAGCTTTGAATGGCACACTCTGAAAAATACTAAAGATGACTAAAAGACATGTCTAGACTGTACACGACTGCTGTTAAGAAACTTGTCTCCTTATCAACCAGTCATCCATTGTAATCTTAAAGCCTATCAAACATGTTGGTTATCAAATACATCTAATCATCCTGGTCTGGAAGTGGCCATACACGAGCTGAAGCACTGACTTCAGGAAGACCTTGAAATGCGCTGCCCACAACACCAGGATACAGGGTGCAAAATGGAATTCAGTGATGAGAGAATGAGAAAGCATTTCTTTAAATCACCAGGGTCCGGGTCGAGCGTGCTGAAGTATTAGAGAAATTTACAAAATCACCACGAATAATCACCACTGATAGCCCAAGTTTGAGAGCAGGCAATGAAGTGGAGAAAATTCCATGTTCCTGAAACCTTGCCTTCACAACCAGACGCCTCGTGCATTGCCTGAACCTCCAGCAATTAATCTTCTAATACTGTGCTTAGCGAAGCGGTCCCGTGCTGCCGGGTTTCTAATTAAACAAAAGAGATGGGAGAGGCTGGATCAAGCCACAGAGAAACAAACAGAGAACTGGAAACTGGAAGACGAGTCACAGGTGTGGTCCAACGGGATGAGGCAGACCGACAACAACCAAAGTACTGAGCCCCCCACTGCCACGTCGCCTCTTTGTTGGCTTGGACATGTGATAAGAGTGCCTGACTACTATTTCCCACATGTGTCATGAAGTCTCCCACTACCCACTACTACTTCATGTCCCATTAGGAGCTGCAAAATGAGCAGGGAACAGACGAAATTGTTGCGGGAATCCAGTGCGGATGTGCTGAAGAAAAGTGGCAAAAAAACTGTACTTTTGCTGAGATGTACGTCGCTTTGGACAGAAGCATCTGCTAAATAAATAAATGTAAATGGAACCAAGCCATCACATCTGGAATCTAAGGCCCACGACAGAAATATCTGGTGGTAAATACAGTGATAGCAGAGCTGTGTTTTAAATACACATCCATGGCAGCTTTCGAGAGAACCAAGAGACACCTACATTCAGCCAGGATTAAATTTACCTTGATCAACTCCATTTGTAACATCTGCAGCAGGGTATGAACCTCTTGCACTGGCTTGGAGCCACATGAAGTAGAAGCAGCACCCACCATGCTGAGCTCTCTCAGTTGCTGCCAACACCAACTGCAATGGGCAACCAGCAGTCACATCAACCACGTTATCTCAGCCGGTTGAGGTAGTGACCCAAAGCCATAGGCTCCAAAGACAGCGAATTATCAAGACAGATGAAACCAAAGAACCCAAAAGAGTGCAGATACTAGGTTAGACACTGTGTTCCTCTACACCATTCTCAAGCAGTCTAGGAGATATACCTCCAGAGCAGTGTGGTCTAGGGTTTGGCGGACCGTAAAACAAGCCCATTTGCCCCTGGTCCAGCTGTTATGACACAGTTACTCTAGAAGCTGTGTCTCAGTTTCTTACAGGAGGCACAGTTCCTACAGACAATTATTGACATACCCTGTCTCAGAGCGCCCCCCCACCCCCCACCCCCGCTACGCCCCTGAGCAATTAGCCCCCTCAGCCTGCACAGAGGGGCAATCAGAGCTTTAACAGGCAGGCTCCTCTTCAAGCCATGAAATACAGGCCGCCTTTACTTTTTATGGGGATAATTTATTACCTTATTTACGAGGTGAGCCGCTGACAGATTTAATATTTTAATTCAGTTTTATGGCCTTGACACAGAGCAGCGTGCTTTATGGCCATGTTCAGCCACCGGATGCACTGGGCCATGTCAGAGAAGATGGGTCCGATCGCAACCATTCCTCACAGCACTCCGGCGAAATACCCCCCGCCCATCGCCGCCCCCCAGCAACCCCTCAGCGCCCCTCTAACTTCGCCTCTTATCTGTCTCCCCATCCTTCTAAACCATAAATTCTTCTGGCATTGAACGGAAGGCTGGCAGTAGAGCAGACAATACAGATAAAGGAGTCGAGAGAGTCGTTGAGCAGAAAAAGGCCCTCTGTTACATTTGCACTGAGGGTCTCATTTGACCATGTTCCCTGCCGAGGTCCCTCTTGTCCACACTCCCTGGCAGTTCTCGAGCGCTTACAGCCTCATCCGCAGGTCACGTGTCGGCCCCCTGCTCAATAAATAGAGATTAAACACAACCTAATTCCCTCTCCTGCTTTCCCTTTTTGTTCAATATGTGCTATTTGAAGTGGCCTGGATGCATTCACAGTTACAGGGGAAGAAGAAAGCACTGTATGGAATGAATTACCCATATTCTGTATTGTGAAACATTTACATCATGCTTTTATGCATTTCGCTGAAACTCTTAAGAGCAGCTTAAGTAAAATAAATGAAATTTAACAATTTCATTTAAAAAAATTAAAAAATACATTTTAACATTAAAAATAGAAAGTAAGTTATGAGATGCAGGTCAACTCTTTTCCATACAATAAAATCATTGTTGCACTTTTTAGCCTTGGTAGTCTCGATATAATGAAGGTAAAAGTAAAAAAAAAACAAAAATTCTTGCATAACTCATTATCCATCTACTAATCACTTATTCACCAAATACAAACTGATGGTTATTTTTGTTCCTTGGAATAAATTATTTAATTGTTTTTTGAACTCCTGTGAGGGCTGTCCTCTGTTATTGATACAAGGGACACCTTGTTCTCTTCCAAAGGACCAGAAACAAAGAGGAGCAGGTTGGGGAGCACAAGGCAGGTGCTCAGAGACTAGAGCCGTTCTGCGCACTTGTAAAAGCGACAAAACCATAGGTCACACAACAGAAATGCAGGAACTTTAATAATGGATGAAGCTTTAATTAAAGGTGTGAGAGGCAGCGGCCACAGAGCAGCAAGAAAGGAGCTGCTTGTCAATAAAAACAAAAGTGAGGGCACAAGTAATGGGGCGTTAGCGATTTAAGCTGAAACATTTTGTCCGGCAACTGTAAGACGTGATGCGTTTACAATTTACAATTATACTGAATATCCTGATATTTTACTGCTGTACAAGTTGCCTACAATATTAGTTTAACTGTACAATTGAAAGTGACACTTTAATCAACTTAGTATTTAAACCTGAAATATACAAGGTGGTTTTCCTGTATATTTCATTCACAATTATTTACATTTTACTAATTCACCCAATGCTTTTCTCCAAAGCTCAAAGGTACTAGAGCTGGAGATGAGATTCAAACCTGCAACCACCTGGTCCAAAGGCAACCGCTTTAACTCCTACTTTACCAGTTGTCTAGTGGTACAAAATATCCAATAAAATTCAGAAAGATAAATATAGAATTCAGAAATCAATCTAGAATGTATAGTAACACCAGAAAATAGAAATTTTGTAAATTTTGTGCAAAATTGAACAAAATATAAGAGGACAGCATAGACTATAAACATTTCTGAATTTTCAAAGATTTTTTGAACCATAAAGTAAACATCAAGAACAGTAAAATACAAGGTAAATTTATTGCTTGGTCCATTGCTTTTATAACATTAAAAATATTTCTCAGTACTGTCATTTACTATATTTTTGTCTATGTTATTTAATATTGGATACTGAAATGGCTATGTCCGGAATTCAGTATTAAAACAGATTAGTTGGTTTGTGACTGCCTCAAAATGGCAAAATGACAAAAAATACCTCACAAAATATACTTTAGAATTAATATCTTTATTTGAAGAAGAAACTGTGTCCATAAACATTTTAGCTTTCAGTTATAATTAATAGAAACATGAAACCAACTATTATTATTACTGTTATCATCATCATTATTATCATATGTGGTAAAACAGCCATGTGGTATTGGGAATTGCTCAAAAAATCTGTAAATTTATTCAAGCAATTTAAAAAAGTATTTATGGGATATTTGAATCACAGCTTTGTCATTGCCCAATTATTTTACAAATATATACAAAGGAACTTACTTAAAAATTCAAAGCAATGAAATGGAGTGAATGCAGGGTTTGAAGTCTTATTTCAAAAGAAAAGACAACATGAAAAGATCACAAGAGTTGGAGGTATGTGAGCGGGTGTGTGTGTGTATGTGCGTACAGTCATAAAAGAAAATTAATTTCCCAAGCCATCACACTGGGTTGCATTAATCACTTGTCCCTCTTTACCTCCCATCATTTTCATCTGCTAATTTTCAGCGGCACTTGGCAAGAACATATGCCAAGGGCAGTAAAAACCTGGATAATTGAATTAAAATATGTTGTAAAAAATACCTTTTTCTTTCTATCCTGAAGCACTTTCTGCGGGAAAAAAAAAAGTGTTTGCAGCTGAATCACCTGAATGAATATGAATCCTGTCCCAGTAAAAGACTGAGATGGAAATTGATTATTTTTTTTCAAAGGAGAAGTTTGCTGAATAAATGCTATTAGTAAAATACACCAAAAATTAAATAGTTTCAGATTTTTCCCACAGGCACTGGTTATATACTGTATGCAAACAGCAAATAATGAACATTGGACTGATTCTATGAAAAATTACACATTTAAGGTACACAGGAAAAGAGGTTATACCCCGTGCGTATTTTTCAACGGCTGTACACAAGGACCTAGTCCAACCATCAACCCGAAGCCAGAGAGAACACCCAGCATAGCCAAAAAAAACATCTTCACGACCTGAGAAAAAGAAGCTTAACTGACTTCTCCAAACCATCTACAAACCAAAACTAACCCACCAACAAATAACCAAACCATGCCTAACCCACCATCAAACCAGACCTAAACTAAGTCTAACCAAAAAAAAAGCCATCAAGGCATCCCACTAACAAAAAACCAACCATCAAACCATACCCACCAAAGCCAAACCAACAGACCAAGTGTCAACCACCAACAGAAACCAACCAAGTCTATGCCCAACAACACAAAAAACCAAACCAACAAATCAAGTCTAACAAACCAACTTAAAACCATCAAACCATACCACCAAGAAAACCAAGCATAACAACCAACCATCAAACCAACCCCACCAAAGCCAAACCAACAACCCAAGCCTAACCCATCAACACAAAAAAACCCAACCATCACACCAACCCATCAAAAACCCCCACCAACCAAAAAAAAAAAAAAACCGAGATTAAGTTTAACATAAGGACAGCTGGTAGTGTAGTGGTTAGAGCTACTGCCGTTGGACCCAAAGGTTGCAGGTTTGAGCCCCATATCTGGCTGTAGTACCCTTGAGCAAGGTACTTACCCTCAATTGCTCCAGTAAAATCACCCAGCTGTATAAATGGGCAAATGATTGTAAGCATGTAATAATGGTGATCTTAACATTGTAAGCTGCTTTAGAGAAAAGTGTTAGCTAAATAAGTACATGTAACCTACCAAGCCATCTGACCAACAAAAGTCCAGATCAAGTCTAACACAAAAAACCAACAGACCAAGCCTAACAAACCACACCACCTGGGTATCAACATGGGTATTTCACTGAGGTTATCAAGTGGGAACTTCCTTTTGTCAGTGTTCTGTTGAATTAGGCCCACGACACCTCTGGAAGGCTCAACAGTGCAGTCTGGTGTCCCAGACACACCCCCCTCCACACATGTTTGATAGGCTTCACCCTCAACAAATGCTGCAACCCCACTAACTCAACCAGATAAACCACAGCTCCAAACCAACTGCCAATGCACCACTCCACAAATTGAAACTAACCTACTTAACAAGGGCACACCTCCTTAATTAACACCAGCTGCCTTCCATTACTCACCACTGCAGACCTCCCTCCAACCTGTAACCCCAACTACCCTGCTTTCTTTTCAACCACAACCACTGACTTGCCTTCACTGCCGCCTTTAACGAGCGGCCTCTAATATCAAACTCCCCCAAGAATGCCGTAGCTGATTTAGCCACAAACCCTCTTACGCCTACCTCTACCGGCCTCACATGAGCTCGCCATCCACAGTCCCTTGCCTCTGCCACCAGATCTGTATGCTTTAACAGTTTCCGCTCGTATACCTCCCCATAGCATCCTCGAACGGCACTGTTAACTCTACAAAGTACACAATACGCTCGCCCTCCGAATACAACACCATGTCTGGACACAGCGAAGTAACAGCAATGACCTGCGGAACCTGGAGCTGCTTGCCCACATCAGCCAACAGTTTCAGGTCCTGTGCGTTACCCCACCTAGCAGGGCATGCCTGCCCTTGCATAGTGCTACTCTCTTCTGCCCGTACAAAACCAATTGCTCTAGCTAAACTGCCAACAGGCAGAGAATTCATAATTTGCCACTTACTCTCAAACACACCTGCTAAACATCTAAGAACTTGATTATGGTGCCAAGTATAGTGCCCCTGCCCCAAACTAACCTTACACCCTGACAAAATGTGCCTCAGCGTCGCTGCGTCGCCACACCGCTACACAACCTACAAGAACCATTGCTTAACATTCTGTGGCGTTGGTAGCATGTCATAAGTCACTCCAAAATTATTAGCATTTTTGTTCATTTTAATTAAATGCATACTATTTCCCAGTGGCCCTGCCTTCATTGTTTATAGAAATTTACTTTTCAAATACTTTATGAACATATAATAATATTTATGGGAACACAGTGCAATTATTTCAAAATTATTCACTTCTTGGAAGTTTTCTATAAACTGGTAAAATTTTACTTGCACAAAACTTGGAGAATTGCACCAGTCAAGTTTATTATTAAATAAATAATTAAAACCCTGAACAAAAACTGAACAAAAAAACACAACGAAGAAGAAAGAACCACGAAAAATGTTCTTTTAAATAGAAGACGAGACTGCAGCACAGAGGGATTAAACATCTCTGCAAGTAATTGCTTGGTAGGTCATTAGGACTCGGTGCTTGATCAACGAAAAATATAACTTTTAGATAAACAGATCAGATTTAATCCCACAGTAATGACTGGATTGTTGAGTTCTTTGCTTCCTTCTACTGAGCCTGGGATGTGTTATCTTGGAGTGCATTTTCAGACAATTAAATTCTGCAATAAATGTTCCACACTGATTGTTAGAAAGGTATGATAACATACAATGTGATTATGCTTTTTTGTACTAGTTACACATAACTCACAAAAATAATTAATTATTAATAAAAATATTAATTTCTGCAAATACATTGAAGACATAGCTCTTGGCTAAGTCAAAGTGATATGAGTGAAATTATGTAAGTGTGGTTCTTCCATTTAAACGTCAACAGTAAATGCAGTTTGATAGAATATCGCCAGTATGTTGCCAACATTGTAGCTCACTCACGAGATGTCAAATTTTCACACAGTCAACATTCAAATGACAGCTTAAAGGAGACACAAAATCTATGACCACACTGAGCTCTCACTAAACCTACACATAAATTTGAGTTTCGCTCAACCTGTTTCATTTCCTCGCTCGTATGTCCATGTGTCGTCCCATGGAGATGCAACTGTACACCAACAGCCCTGCTGTACACACCTCATTACAGGCCAAGCCAAATGTTCTACACAGCTGAAGATGACACAGCTTATGTTTACACAACACGAAGAAGGCATTCAATTTGTACCTATTTACATTTTACTGATATGAAAACAAATGGCACAAATGGGATCAGCATCACAGGTCAAGACCTCCACAGTGATGTTCAGCATCATCAGGCGATAAACAGTAAATATCAGCAGAAATATCTGTTTATCTCAGTCAAAAGAGCCCCAGTTTTTCTCCATTGTATATGTTGGGTAAAAATACATTTCCTCCATCTTAATCAAGGCAAAGCTCACAACAGACAAAGAGAAGCCTCCCAGCAGGGCTGGGCCCCTAATCTGCAATTCCACATACGTCAGAGAGCAGAAATAAATTAAGCCCAGAGGCTCTGATTGCTGTGCAGTTTGAGCCTTTTCACATGTTTTCCCCGAAATGTGATTTGAGCTTAATTTTCCTCCTTTACAGGAGAAGCTCACTTAAGAGGTTCTCACTCTTCTTTGTGAAAACAAATCCAGACCACCTACAACGTGCTACAGCTGAGCAGTGGAGATGGGGCTTGTTCATATGATGTCACATAACTCTACTGGAAAAGCAATTCATAATCATGACACATTGTACTTTGTGTGAAAACATGACACAATTAATAAAACATCTCTTACATTTTGCTGACACTTTCTCCAACAAGACTTACGAAGTTAATCTACTAAAAATTTTTTACCTATTTATACAGCTGGGTAATTTAGGGTAAGTACATTTCTCAAGAGTATGGCAGTCAGAGGTTGGGATTGAACTTGCAACCTTTAGAGCCAAAGAGAACAACTTAAACCACTATGCTACCAACTGCATTTTTATTGAGCAAATTATTAACAACAATAGAAAACTGAATAAAATGAGAGTCAAAGTGCAGATCAGACAAAACCATTCATCAGGGCAAAACAAACTGAAATGAGTACTAGATTACAAAAAACATTAGCTGGCACAATATAGAGTTACGCTGATGAAGGCATCTTGCCGAAACAATCCCACCCTGTTACAAAAAATAAAGCTATTTTGGTAAGCTAGTTCATGCTCCATCCTCCATCACTGCATCATTGCTTTAGTTCATTAAACAGAAGTTTTGAGCACCCAAGCCCTTAACTTGATTTTTTTACCAACATTTTCTGTTTCTTCAGTAAAAATCATCCAAATAATTGTAGGTAGCTTAACACTGTAAATTTCTTCTGACAAAAGCATCAGCTAAATGAATAAATGTAAATGTAGTCACGGGGGCCACACACATTTACATTTACATTTATTCATTTATCAGACACTTTTCTCCAAAGCGACATACATCTCCTAGAAAATACAATGTGTTCATTACATTATGAGACACTTAGATACAGACGAGCGCTTCTTAAGTAGTTAGTTTTTTTCTTCCCACCATATGAACCAATGTTCATCACACGAGTAGCTGCATAAAACTTTATCAGAATATCGATGATTCCTGATCACTTTTTTTTAGCTATACATAAACATTCACATTACATTACAGGAGTAACTTTGTAAAGGTTTATCTGGACATGATCTTAAAGTTATAATGCATGAACATTAACACCATACATGAACTTAAGAGATGATGGGCGAAGTGAGTCTGGAAGAGGTGAGTTTTCAGACCCTTTTTAAATGTGGACAAGACACACTAGTACATGGGAGCACACAGACAAACCCCGATGTGCCCCATTTCGTGGTGTCACTTGAGGACCATTCTCAGTGGTTATTCTCAGTATCCAAGGAGACAGGACAATGCCTGAGGTTGTGGCTGCTTGGTAACAAAGTAAGACAGTCTCTGGGCATTACATGATGGAGAGAGTCGTTTCCTGTTTGTGTCTCATGGTATGGAGAGTTAGTTTAAGGGCTTAGGTGGAGACACAGAGATTGCGGTGTGGCAGAGGAAACACCGAGAACCAGGAGCAGAGAAATATGCCGGTAGAGTCAACGTACACTTTAAAGTAGGATCCCGGAGCAAGAGCAGAAGCGGGGCAGGTACGCTTCGATAAAGCAGTAGGCCATGGAGAAGAGAACGCGTAGACTCCAGCTGCTGTTTTTGCCTGCTTTTACTTCCGCAGACGACAGGCCCATGAAAAAGTGTGGGATGAATGAGTATCTAAATTGCCTGTCCTCCGTGTGCATTAATGGAGACGGATGAGTGAAATGCTTGGGAAATAATTGCCCGGGTGAGGGTGGTGAACGACTGCATGGGGCTCCCTTTTCCCTCTCCCAATCCCTTCCCAATGAAGGTGGGTGGGTGTGTGTGTTGGTGGGGGGGTGGGGGGAGGGGTCATGAATGAGGCTGTTTAAGAGAAGGTCACAGATGGGAGCAAGGCAATTTGAGGTTGGAAATGAGCGATGTCCTTTCTCATTTGGATGGTACAAGTGCTCAGGCCTCTCAGATGTCGCCTCCTCTTAAATATTTCTACCACATTGTTTTATCCCCCCTTGTCTTTCTGAGAAACAGAGCACGAGAGGAAGCAAATAAGAAAATGTCTGATGCGCCGTGCTTCGGAAATGAAATACCCCGCATAAGTGTGGGAGCGGTGCCCATCTGTAGTCACTGGAGATTCAATAAAAGAAAACATAAAAAATGGGATGAAGCTGAATCTAATTTCTCAGCAGCTGTGTCCATAAATGGGAGTAAAAAAAACTGACGACAAAGGAGATGGTTCACGCTGGCTTCCCCTACAGCTAAATGCATTCCAGCAGCATACGAGAAGGCTTCATTTTTCCTCTCAGAAAACGCATAGAAATTGAAATTTTCGCAGACTGTGTTGACACACGGAGAAGTTTGTTTGCTCATATCTGTGTTATTACTTTCCGTGTGTTTTGTTAAGTTCCGAAAAAATATCACTAGTGGATTACGGACCAACCTCCTTCGCCCGGTTCTGGAAACGAGACCTTTCCATTACAACAGAGAGAGAGAAAAACACTACACTGTCCCTTTACAGAGACATGCTGTTAGTTAGATAATGGATATTGCAGGTGTATATCGAATGGTTTTCGCAGCAGGTGGTCTGGTGCCCGTGAATGGCTGAACTGTGTAACCCCTTCATCGTCATGACCAGCTCAACACAAACCACTAAGCAGCACCGTGAAGACAAGTTATAACAAGTGAAACAACAAAACAGAATAACCAGCTAACCAATTATGAAAGACCACATAAAAAAATTAATTGTCAAGAGGCAAAAACAAAACAGCCATAGTAATAAGAGTAAACAGAGGAGGGAAAAAAAAAAATCAATACATTCAATCTATATACGTATATATATATTCAATGGCAATATACTGTATAAAGTCAATATATCTGTATAAAAACTGCTAGGGAGGTGCTAAGACAAGCAGAGAGAAAAACAAAAGTAAGAGGAGAAAAAAAAAGAAGGAAAAATAAGAGGAGGGGTACAGAGTAATTAGATAAGGCCGTGCTTGGGACAGTGCAGTTCAGTAGATGTACGTGTTGAGGTACAAAAAACAAAAAGGAAGAGAAGGACAACTGAGATTTGAGAAAAGTTGTTGACGTGAAAAACGTAACGGGGAGAAAAGAAAAAAGAAAACAGAAGAAGGATGGGGGGGAAATAAATGGGTAACTGTCTCCGCACATTAACCAGAATTTAGTGGAAATGGGAAGGAAAAGAACGCAGACTGGATGTAACAAAGGAGAACCATGCCAGCAATAAATTATTACTAATAAAATCATAATAAGAATTATTATCACCATCATCATTATGATTAGATCTAATTAAGAAAAAGCGTGAATTTGCCCTGCATTTCTGTGTTTGCTCATACCTGAAGACAGCTTAAAATTGTATGGTATTAATTAACTGGCTAGTCAAGATGTAATGATTAGACCAGAAAGACCACACACACACACACACACACACACACACACACTGTCTGAAACCGCTGGTCCCGAGTGGGCTCGCAGGGAACCGGAGCCAAACTCGGCAACAAAGGGCGTAAGGCCGGAGAGGGAGGGGAGACACCCAGGACGGGATGCCAGTCCATCACAAGGCACCTTTAAGCAGGACTCAAACCCCAGACCCTTCCAGAGAGCAGGACTCGGCCAAGCCTGCTGCACCACTGTGCCCCCCCACTGTCCCAGAAAGACCAGATTTCTTAAAATTTGTGGGACTGGTGTTTATGATGGTGTTCAGGCAGTTAAAACATTTAGCCACTGGGAAGCTGAGAATTTATTTTTAGGACTCCAGTTTATGATTATAACATTTCTTGACAATAATTAGAGGAACAAGTATTTGTGTCACATTTTTAATTGATGCGTCTAGAACTGAAATGTCTCCAAATGCAATGATGGAGACAGTGGAACACTGCAGTTCATGAAATCTGATATTTTGTGAACCACCTCCTTCCGAAACTGGTAAACTGGAGTTCAACACCACATCATTTATGAAGTAAAAAAACTGAGTGAGTGCTGTAAACAAAAGCATGATTGAGTGAATCACTTTTAAAACATATATTTCTTAAATCTCCCTCTCACGCCCACATGTGGTGGTGTGTGCGTGTGCATGTGTGTCTTCCTCAAGCTCGGCTCCTCCACCAGAGGCCTTGGAGTTTGAAGGTTCTGTTCTGCGCAGTTTCTTCGCTCTTCTTAGGACTGCACTCTTCTGGACAGAGACTTCAGATGTTGTTCCCGGAATCTGCTGGAGCCCCTCTCCCAGTTTGGTGGTCACAGCCCCAAGTGCTCATATTACCACTGGGACCACTTTGGTCGTCACCTTCCACACCCGTTCCAATTCATCCTTCAGCCCTTGGTTCTTCTCCATCTTCTAATGCTCCTTTTTTCTCTGATATTATTACTACTTGGGATTGCTATTATTACTATTGCTATCTATCCCAATTATTATATGTAGCGTATACAGCATATAAATATATATACTGGATATATATATATACTGTATATATAATAGATAGTTACACATCCAAATCCAGAAAGATGCATCTGTGGTTAATAACTCTAGCAGGAGAGATGTGTCATTGCTCAGCGCATTAATGGTTTTATAAACTTTTGGAAAGTGGCCTCTTTGAATTGACTGTCTGGTTAATGCTTTCAAAAGCACGGATGGATTGAGGGAGTTATGAATGGGGATTCTGAATTTAATGGCTTTTTTTTTAGCTGAAGGAACTGCAAATAGTGTCATGCTGTCATGTTATACATCTGTATTAAGTCTTTAAACTTCAGGAAGTTAAATATTATCCTTGAATATATTTTAGCTTTAATATTCATTTGCTTCCAATAACTCAAGGTGAATGCTTTCTTATTTATCAAAATAGCTAGGACAGACCAGATTGGGGTAAACTTGCAGGGCAGAAGCGTGGAGTCGGCGATGGGTTTACCTTGCATCACGTGAGCTGATTTTTCTTTGGCTGTACTGAAAACTTCGTGCAGCATGTACCCTAAAGCACTGCCATTGTTTCGGAGGACATGAATGAGTCTCCGGTGTGATACATATAAGAAAATAACACAATTTAAATGGTGCTCTGGCATTTGACAACCTCTACCACTGCCACCCTGCAGAAGAAGATTTCAGCCGAGCCCGGGCTCAGGCATGTCCTCAGGGGCCAGCTTCTTGTCATGTTCTGTTGAGCAGTAAGTAGCGGCTCCAGCCCAACAGCACTGTAAGTGTTGTATTGATCCCCAGCTCTGTAGCTTGCGGATTAACAAATAAAGGGCCAGGTCAATAAACTATTCATCCAGGGCAAAGTGAAACAGCTCCCTGGGCCCACTCAGTTAATGTCTGTGTGTGTGTGTGTGTGTGTGTGTGTTTGTGTGTGTGTGGTGGTCTGTTCATTTGTATGTTTCTTTGTGTCTTTCTCCAGTTTCTGCTAGTTAGCATGATGGGTTCTCGAGGTGTAAGAGTGAGAAGAACGGGTTGCTGCACTCTAAGCAAGTCTGAAATTTTGCATATACACAGTCTTCATTAGTATAATGTAGGACATTTTAAACACACATAAGCTGCACGTAAAGAAAAAAAATTGCGGTATTGTTTTAATTCCAATGAATTGTGTGTATGAGGTAATGACTGTAAATCTACAAGTGCAACAAAGTGTAACAGATCGCCAAATTAATTGCAGTAATTCGCTATTAACTTATTAACTGTAAGAAACAAGGATGGATGTGCTTTTATTGATATTACCTGTGAAAGTTATTGTCATGGCGGCAGACGGACGGGAAACAGACAGGTAGGTGGAGGACCCAGTCGTGGGTTGGTTTTATTCTTGCAACCAGGTTTGAAGGACAAGACAAGATCAAGGTCAGGAACAGGTGCAGGTCTTTCTTGGCGTGAACGTGACAATGCAGGCAATCCAAACTAGGTAGTTGTAGAGAACAGGCAAGGCACAAAGAGCAAGGCCGCTGAGACTGCAAGGGCACAAAGGCGATTGCAAGAATCTGCATTGTGTTGTTGTCACGGAGCTCCTTATATCCTGGGTCTCATTGATTAGACACAGGTGTTGCCGATCTGCTCGTTCCCGGGGGCGTAACAGTTACGCAACTTTGAGATCTTTTACATAACATTTACATTTATTTATTTAGCAGATGCTTTTCTCCAAAGCGACTTACAGTGGATACTATGTTGTGTTACCAGCCAGTGTACGAATTTAGAATCCCATCAACAAGCAGGGATTATTAAAACATGGTATGTGGATTCTTAGTTCAGTCAACATGATATTTTACTTTATTTGAAGCTAAATACAGGCAGTCCCCGGATTACGAACATCCGACTTACGTACAACCAGTAGTTACGAACCAGCCGGTTACTGACTGGAAGTGAATTTTTTTGTCACCTTTAAGTAACAGTTGAACAAAAACTTCATAATTAAGCCTATTTTATTAAAAATTTGAGTTATATACAATGATTTGTAATAATAAACAGGCGCTACTTTGCGACGACCATCAAAACATTGCAGATCTACAGTGGTTTGTCGGCTCGGGAGCAGGGCGCGTAAGCTTGAGGTAGGACTAAGACTTTCTTCTTTTCAGTCGGAGCACATTGTTGTTAACAGTGCTGCGTGTGTTACTGTATTTTCCTTAATTTTTTTTTCGTTTTTACCCTCGTAAGTATGGCACCAAAGTATAAATGTGATGCAAGTGATAGTGATGCATCTAAGAAAAGGAAAATGATCATGACTGAAACTAAAGTGGAAATAATAAAGCAAAAGGTGAAATGCTAACCAACATTGGAAAAGTGAACATTAAATTTTCTTTAATGTTTTGCCCTCTCTCACTCCCTCTCCCAGAGTACTCTACTATAAAAGACACGGCTCAACCGCTTCTCAGTTGCGGAATCTCGCTCGAGACGACCCCCTCCTCTGCGTTCTACAACCTACTTTGCTTTGCTCTTCATCCTGTCCCTCATCGTTCTCCAGTCCCATTCCACATCTCTTTGATAATGACCGCCTGCCTTCTCCCTCCACCACGATTACAGATCCTCTCCTCTGTTCAGCTTGCCGGCCGACCGACCGACCACTCGCCCAACCCCGACCGCAAGAACACGTTTACGCCTTTGGCTCTTAATAAACGATCCTGCACTTAGGTCCAGCCTCCTCCTTGCCCTCTGTTCATCATGGCAGTATGTTTCTCTCTATTATAAACAGTGTAGTTACATTTATTATTATTAGTGCATACTATTATTATTACTGTATTGTTCTATTAAAGATGTTTTAGTGTATCGGGAAGTGTTTCTTTAATGTTTTTGCATTATGCATAGGAAGGTACACAATATACGATGTACTAAGACAAACACTTGATAAACTGACGTTTGTTAACGACCATACCTAACTGTTTTGACTTACGTACAAATCAGACTTAAAGACAGACTGAGGACATGGAGCTCATTCGTAATCTGGGGACTGCCTGTAAAGAAAATTCTCTGTGGTGCTCATATTTATATCATCTGGAGTTAATAATTAAGATAGTTTCCTAGGCAAATCACTGGGATTATGTTAACTCAGCACATATATCATACACTTAAGAGCTGTCAAGGCAGAAGAAGATAATGGAAGAACTGGGAGTGTGAATGGTTGGTGGTGAGTATGGGCAGAATTTTCACCTTCTAACACCCCTCCTGACAAGAACACAGGATGCATGTTCTCAGTGCACAGTGATGTCCCAGCAGTTTCAGCATTTCTTCAGTTTATGCAGAGGGAGGGCACTCCCCAACAGACCCCAACGTCCTCACCAACAGACCCCAGCATGTGCGGATTGGCAGTAATACCTCCTCCCCACTGATCCTCAACACTGGCACTCCACAGGGAAGTGTCCTGAGCCCAGTGCTATACTCTCTGTTCACACATGACTGTGTGGCCAGGCACAGCGCCAACACCATCATAAAGTTTACTGAAGATACCACCATTGTGGGTCTGATCACCAACAACGATGAGACGGCCTACAGAGAGGAGGTGAGGCTCCTGGCAGAGTAGTGCCAGGACAACAACCTGTCTCTAAATGTCAGTAAAACTAAGGAGCTGGTGATTGACTTCAGGAAACAGGATACGGTTCAGGCACCCATCTACGTAGGAGGGGCCTTTGTAGAGAGGGTCAACAGCTTCAGATTCCTAGGGGTCACCCTCACTGCCAACCTCACATGGACTGAGCACACAGGATCAACCATCAAAAAGGCCCATCAACATCTCCACTTCCTCATGTGTCTGAAGAAAGCCCGGATGTCCAATACAGTCCTCACCACTTTCTACAGGTGTGCTGTGGAGTCCGTCCTCACAGGGTGTATTACATCCTGGGGTGGCAGCTGTTCCATACAGGACAAGAAAGCCCTACAGAGGGTGGTCAAAACAGATCAGGAAATCATCGGCACACAGCTACCAGTAGTCGAGGACACCGACACCACACGCTGCTCAGAAGAACGATGCACATCATGAGAGATCATAGTCATCCCGCACGGGCACTTTTCTCCTGCCTGCCATCTGCAAAACGGCTTAGGTCTATTTGAATCCGCACAGCTAGGTACAGGAACAGCTTTTACCCCACTGCTGTAAGAGTATACAGCACTCACCAATGTGCCACCTTTTGTAACTAGAGTTGGACTGCTCCTTCCAAACACATTGGTAAATTACACTGTCACATTAAGCATTCTCATTCTCTCGTTCTGAGTTCTCTGACTGCTACCATTATTGTTACTGCTGTTACCATTATTTATCGTTATTGCTGTCATTGCTGCTAATGTTATTTACTGTCAGTGACACTGATTTGTTTGTCATTGTTTTGTCTGTGCAGTATTTCTATTGTCCTTGCCCATAGTCTGAGGAGAAGCATTTGGGAAGATTTTCATTATACATGTACATGGTACTTGTATCTATGACAATAAACTTGAAACTTGAACTTGAACTTAAATGTAAAACAACCTCTTTAATCCAAGGACATTTTAAAAAAATCTTAAATGCACTTAACGGAAATTTGGAGATAAGTTAGGGTCACCCTCTTATGAGATATTGGAGATGATGTGTAAAATATTTTGTCAGACTGACCAACATCTTCAGAAATGTCATTCTTGCTGTTTGTACTCTGCTACATGAACAGCCTTCCCATACTACACATACTCTCAAAGGCCTTATATGTCCAAGTGATTAATCACCTTGTCTTGCAATATGGTGTGGCTGCAGCTGACGAAACTGTATCCCATATCAATTACTGTTCAAAGCAGTAATGCAGCAACATGCACTGCCTTAGCCGAGTGTTTCCAGCAAGCATTCAGAACCAAATCGGAATGAGCTCGATCAACAACAATTCCTTGCAATGCAATTTGGTATTGCACGTGGCCCATTTGGGAGAATGGAGTGTGAGAACAGATCTTTGATTTCACCCTCATGGACCATCGTGGATGTTCCTTGATGAGTCATCCTCAGACAATCTGTTCTGCCATATCACATTATGTCAAAGTGTTTGGATTTTTTTCAAGTGTGAACAGTGCTACTCGTGCATATGGAAATTGCAGGAATCTCAACTCTTTAAGCAGGTCCTTCTAACCCTTCTTTGCTCACCCCCTTCTCCTTCTCTGTCCAAAATATATATATACAGGAGAGATTGCTGTACTGAAATGCTGTATGTATTGGCTTTGTTCATCTCCATTATGGCTGGCAGAGAAATTGCTGTAATAACACCAAGGGAGAAAAATGCCCTGTCTATTGAAGGCCACAAAACAGTGGGAGCCCCCCCATCACACCACCTCCCCTCCTCCTATAGTCTGACATCAGATGTACAAAAAGTACCTCTGCGGAGTGTCACCAAAACCAACCCTCACAGACGTGCGTGCAGCAGGGAAGGGGGACATCATTAAAATCTCATATTAGCGACCCCCAAACGGTCCTCGTCGGGGGGCTTCATCAAATAAACGGCGCTCATCAGACGGGCCGCGGATCTCCTGGCCACCTGACGCAGCAGCTCATCCCTCACACACTGGGGTCTTAGAATGCCCGTCGCTACTTCATTAATAATTCACAGAATCATAATAGCAGTTATTACAAACAGCCAGAACAAGAAAATGAAATGACAGAGGACCTGGCAGGCTGGTGAATTAAATTTCTCCAGCAAGAAAAATAAAGTAACAGTGTGAAACATGTCTGATTCATTGTTTAAAAGCTGCGTTTGAGTGTGAGAACATGTTAATAGGCATCTAATGATGCATTAGAGAGTCAGGTAGACAAGCCTCAATGCAATTTTAGCAATAACGAATGCCAAATATGAAAAGGTGTAGCGTTAGAAGTGTTTGGATTTCATTTGCTCATTTGGAACAATAAGCGGTCAATTCCAGTTAAAATGCATGATTTTTATGGGGCTGCAGGTGGCGTAGTGGTTAGAGTGCCTTAGAAGACACGGGTTTAGATCTCACCTCTTGTTGTAGTATCCTTGATCAAGGTATCTACCATGAACTGATGCAGTAAAAATCTGTTTAAATAAGTAAAT
Organism: Scleropages formosus; assembly: GCF_900964775.1. Classification (NCBI taxonomy): domain Eukaryota; kingdom Metazoa; phylum Chordata; class Actinopteri; order Osteoglossiformes; family Osteoglossidae; genus Scleropages; species Scleropages formosus. Next base: position 2,315,450 of record NC_041825.1, on the reverse strand, counting down.
CGGTCTAAGTAGCTTTAGGAAAAAGGGTCAGCTAAACAAGTAAATAGCAGAGAAGCAGGCAAAACAGGTTGAAAGCAACTTAAAAAATAATCAAATGTAAAAATTCCAAACTGCTCCATCTAAGTGTCCATCAGAAAGAAATCACCATCAGAAAATGAAAACAGAAAGAGAGCATAATACATCAAAAGAGTATCATAACAGAAGGTTATTTGTTAATGTATTCATATGCCAGGTTAGTGGATTTTACTCACCATGTAAAGTACTTTAGCTGTAAATTGTCTGCTCAATGTGTAATACTTTGGACATTTTAATACTATTTTCATTAAATCACTAAATTTGTTATAAAAACTGTAGTCATTTTTGTTTTGATCACTATTATGAAGTCCTCTGTGCATTTATTTGGGATTACTCAGCATGTGTTTAATATTTAAAAACACATATGACTGGAGAGTAGGGATTTCAGCAATCTGCCAGGGCTCTGTTTGTGATTTTTCATTTCCCAGGCCTTTGAGTTCTGTGGAGTATTCCTCAGTGGAGTATGTCTGTGGAGGCAGAGCCAGATGCAGAAGAGTTGATAGACAATGAATTTTCTCACTTTCACATACACACACACACAAGCATTTTCTATTAAGAAATTAAATGGCCTGCTTTGAGAAGGACGATAAAGGTGTGTTAAGAAGCAGAAGGCATCATCTCATAGTCCTCCCCAATCACAAAGATGCAAAATCCTAAAAAAAGGTAAACTAGATTTGTCTGAAGGGCCACTTTGTTTTAGAAGCATTGCTGTTGTCCCGGGAGATCCCGGCACTAACTGGAAACATCAAGATCCACAAGCCTATCTTCTATTACGGCTGCACAAAACTCTCTCCAAACTCAGTGTAAAATAAAACACATCCTAACGAAATTCTTATGCAAAACCTCATCATTTCTGGTTGGTGCATCATACTCTGCATCATTACTGTGATAGGTTTGACCCTTGACCCTCTGACCTTGAACTCCCCGTACAGGGCATTTATTACACTTCTTTGTGAGGGTTTGGTCACAAGGCGTCGGTTTACCGACTGGTGCTCTGTCCGTCAGTCTTGCAGATGATGTCCATTAGGGCAGATCAGCGCCATCCACCCTGTCTGGACTGGCTCCCGCGGTAGAGGACGTTTCCTCCCGCTGCAGTCCGGCCATCTGCTCAGTCCAGAAGGCAGCTGGTTTACCGGCCTGCTGGAGGTGTGCTGAACCCGCCATATTCAATCCAAGAGGAGCACGCAGAGGAGTCAGGGTCGGGCCCCTTTGGCCAGCGGGGACATAGGGTCATCTGTTACCTGCTGACCCTTCCGTCTGCTACCGAAAAATGCAAAGCTCAGAGCAGCATGGCCTGGGGGTGAAGAGGGAGCCAAAATAATTCTTTTTATAGATATGAGACTATAATTGGTGGCAAAGTGTTTCTCGGAATGCAGGCAGAGATTGCTGCTGACACAGGGACTTTGGAGAGTTAGTTTAAAAACAAAGGGAATTTTAAAAGGAACAGTGAGATAAGGGGCTACAGGCAGGAAAAAGTAACAAGTCAGGTACATCTGTACGGGATATTCGCCGCTGAGAGAAAATCATTTGAAGGAAGAAATAAGAGACATGAAAGAAGCAGATACAATCAGCAGTAGTCACGTTAGTGGAGTATGCTCCTTACTCAGTTTTAATGTTTCACAGGAGTTTAAGAAGAAGCAACAAGGGCAGCACTGTAAACATGCCGAAACAGCAGAGGGATGGTCTTATTTGCCCGCAGTAGCTCTCATATAGTTTCATAGTACATGAGCCCTTCTTTCATTTTTTCTTGCCAAATAATGGTACAGAATTTCAAGGGGCGCAAACACCCAAGGGGGGCTGAGGGAGAAAGTCAGAGAAAAAGCATTTTGGAAAGGAAAAACACCGGCTGCTCGGTACACTCATAATATATGCCTTGGTGGACCAAAATTAAGGCAATTGCTGCAACTTCTTGGCTTTCGAGGCATTCTGATTTCAGTGGACAGAGGGCGAGCAGAGGACTGCATGTTTCACGCCCTCTCGGCTTTGTCTGCGGCTGTCCAAGTCTCCCAGCAGTGTGACAGTTAGCAGTTATTAGCGGCTCACGGGCTCCACCAGGGGCTGCGGTGGTCAGCTCCACATTTTGCCACATCTTCCAGCTTCTCTGCTCCTGTGGGTGGCTTGTGATGGGAATGGCTAGAACTGCCTCCTCACTGTCTTCTCATCAGACCGTAAAAATCATACACATCTTTTATCCTTTATAATGTTACGGGGACGGCAGGTGGTGCAACGGTTAGAGCTGCTGCCTTTGGATTAAAAACAACCAGGTCTGAATCCCACCTTCTTCTTTATTACCTTTCAGCAAGATATCATATTTTTGCTCCGGTGGAAATTACCCAGCTGGGTAAATCTCTGTAAGTAGTGTCGTTGTAAATGTTACATGCACTCAGTTCTCACGTAAGAAAAACTGCATTTATTCATTTAGCTGAGACTTTTTTCCAAAGCTGCTAATAATTGTTCACCCATTTAGACAGCTGGGTAATTTGACTCAAACAATTTAGGGTAAGCCCTTTGCTCAAGGGTACTACAGCTGTGCGCAAGATTCAGACCTGTGACTTTTGGGTCCAAAGGCAACAGCAGTTCTCATCACTCTGTTTACCAGCTGCACCAACTAATGCTAAACCCTGCTCCACAATGAAGATCTTCAACAGTCCCTGGTAGGGATGGTGCATCAGCCAGAGTGTAAACAAGGCAGCTTGCTGGACACAACTTGACCGTGTTTAGATGGCTGTGAGAGCAGGCCAGAAAGGCTTTGTCCCCTCTCTTGATGTCTGAAGAGATGGGGGCTTGCGGTCATTTCTGCCTTCAAAGATTTGTGTGCCCAGTCTGATTGCCCCCTGCCCCCCACTCTGCTGCTATTGTCAAAACTTAATGGCACAGACCAGCGCCTGAATGGAAGGCATTCATTTGCTTTATGGTTTCAGGTCGTGGTCCCTCTCCAGCTCCCGCTCTCACCTCTAATAAACAACCTTGGACAGAGAATTTAATTTAGACCTGTGCTATCAAGCATCTTCAGCGCAAGAGAGTGAAAAAAAAGCATCAATAAAAGGGTAGTATCCGAGAGGCAGACGGCCTTTACAAAAGAGCGTGGTGCTTGACAGAGTGACCTCGCGGTCCGTAAAGCCGTGGCAGGCAGCCGCAAAAAAGAGCTGTCTTCCTGAAGTCATTGCGCTGACAGAGGCACATGTGCTTCTCCACTGAAAAGCAAGGTTTTGTTGCCAGTGCTCTCAATGGGAAACAGGAGTAGTATTTTTGGAATAGATCACTGGAAGAAAGGGGTCTTTACTGATTAGCTCTGATGTTTACTTGCTCTGCACAAATTTTTAACCAAAGTGCTGACAACTCCTTAAAGCAAGAAGATAATGAAATGTGGAACTGTAGATGTGAAAAAGTAATTACCCCCAAACTTTAATCAGCCTAATTAAGGCAAAAATTAGTTAGTGCTTTGAATAGAATCAGGCCTGACTTTACAACAGACACTGTACAAAAATGGGATATGCGGAAGAGTAGCAAAGGAGAAACCACCTCTCACTAAAACCAACATAAAAGCTTGCCTCCAGTTCACCAATAAGCACCTGGATGTCTCTCAAGACTTCTGAAGATTGCTCTGCATACTGATGGGTACAACATGGGCCCTGTCACATTTGCCCAAAACCAAAATTGGTATTTTAGTGGAAGAACCTTCTACCGTCAGTCAAGCATGGTGGTGGAAGTGTAATGCTGTGGGGATGATTTGCTTCCACAAGTGCCTTGCTATCGCTGCAGGGCCCATGAATTTTTCTTTGTATCAATAAGTTATAAAGAAGAATCCCAGGCCATCAGTCTGAGTTGAAGCTGAAGCAAAGTTGGGTCATGCATCAAGACAATGACTCCCAAACATACAAGCAAGTCAGTGTCAGAATGGTCAAAATCCTGAGTGGAATCCACCTTTGTTGAGAAAAGACCTGAAAAAGAGCTGTTCACGTTTGAAAATCTCTAAATGTTGATGAGCTAAAGCGGTTCTGCATGGGTGAATAGACCAAAACCACAGGCCCACAGCAATGTGAGACCCTGGTCAACAGGTACAGGAAGTGCTTCAGTGGAGTCATTACAGCTAAAGGTGACAACCAGTTACTGGCTATGTAGGGGCAATTATCACACCAATTTCACATTTCATTATTTTTCACACCAAAGAAATGGTATTTACATTTTTTTCCATTTAGCTCACTTTTTTCTCCAAAGCAGCTTACAGTCTTAAGCTACCTACAATTATTTACCCATTTTTGTGTAATTTTTACTAGAAAAATTTAGGGTAAATACCTTGTACTACAGCAGGAGGTGAGATTCAGACCTATGAACTTCAGATCCTGTGGTATCTATCCACAACGTAGCACACAAATTCACAACTTAAACATCGAGATCCACTTAATAGGTACAAAAATTCAGGACAACTTTTACTTTATAATAGTTATTCAGTTGTTGCGTAAAAGGTGGATTTTTAGCACTGATTTTAGTATCTGACTTCATGTAAACATAGAAAACTTTGGCAGTTATTGGTTAGCCAAGTAAAGGCTTATATTATCTCCCAGAATTAGATAAATTCTTGTCATGAATTCGTACAAACTCTTTGCATAATGCTTTCCTGCTCTCGTGCGCTCCTGCCATGTCATCACACAACGGACTTCAAAAGGGCACAATTCTCCATTTCTCACCTGTCCAAAAAGGAAACTTTGCATGGTGCATGCAAAACAGCAGGAGTTTAAGGTGTGACAATCACCCCGCAGCGCACATAAGGTAACCAGATAGTGAACAAGGCAGGGAATCCTCACAGAAATAGGTCTGAATTAATTTGACTGCTGCCTAATTTTTGGCCTAATGCTGGCAACAATTCTTCTTTCAGAAAAGCATGTGTGACTCCAGGCTGAGTTTCGGTGTTAACAGAGATCCTGACCTTGAGCTAAGCAGAAAGAATCAAATGCGAAATGACCTTTAGAGTCAGTTTGTATCAATAGAAACGACATATCCTTTGTGACCACATCACCCTCTCAAAACTCTCCATTCTCTTAGGTCAAACGATTATTAACGCCTTAAGATAAAACCTCTATTTGGGTAACAAGTCAGACATGATTAAATCTCCCACCAGCAATTGGTTGACTGGTGTGCACACTGACTGGGTGGAACAGCAATAGTGCTATTGTCTCACAGTTTCTGGGGAGAGGGGGTTCCATCCTCTCCCCCGTTTGTGTGCATTTAATCCGAGTGCCCTGGTTTCCTCTCGCCTTCCAAAGACATGTGTTTTTGAGCTTAGTGAAGCTAAACAGGGGTGTGGTGGCGCAGCGGGTTTGGCCAGGGCCTGCTCTCTGGTGGGTCTGGGGTTCAAAGCCTGCTTGGGGCGCCTTGTGATGGACTGGGGTCCCATCTGGGGTGTGTCCCCTCCCTCTCTGTATTGCTGGGTTAGGCTCCGGTTCACTGCAATCCCGCTCAGGACAAGTCGTTTCAGAGAGTGTGTGTGAAGATGCAAAAGTAACTACTATATCCTGCTTAGTTTACACACATTGACAAAGCATTCTGTACAGTAACCAAATGCACTGTACTGAACACATGAGGGAAGCTGGAGGAGAGCAGCATGGGAAGACTAAACCCATGTGTCAAACATGCACAGCAGAGCCCTCCTGGGGGTCTGTGGCTCGGCTGGCTTTAAAGTGAGCCTGAGTGAGACTGGCAGCGGTGCTTAATGATTCAGGGGGAGCACGGGTGGGCTCCCGAACAACGCTTATTTGATTGACATACTTATTTAATCCACAGGAACCCCACGGTCTTCCCATTTTTATTATACCAACCGTACAAAATTCATACGAAATAGGCAGACAGTAGACGTTGGGTCATTATCCTACTGTAGAAATATTCTTGCACACACATACACGGATACAGTGAAGAATGGTCATGGAAACAGTTGGCGGTGGTAGGAATCATGGCTGAAGTTCACAGTCCTCAAGAAGTAGAGCTTCTGGCCGTGCAAACAGTTAAATATCAACATATTTCCCCAAGAGTATTTAAAGAGGAGGGGGTGAGGGGTGAATGGGGACATAGCAATGAACATAATCACTATTAGAATCTGTCATTTCGAGACTGCCTCACTGCCACCTCCAAGGAGGATTTAACTTAATAGGCCACATTTGCAGCCTCGTGCTTGGAGGGAAAGCGATGTGGCATATTAACACTGCAGGAGCGGCTCAGACGCTGAAAAGTCAAGCGTACGTCAATATGCGGAGAAGACTAAAGCCACTTTGAGACTGTACGGATAGAAAATTCACACACTGAAAAATGAGCAGTCTTTGCAAACAGATTTTTTTTTTGTTCAAACCGTAATGGAATCACAGGCACCAAGACAGTGCTGTGTACCCAGACTTTTTATTTAAACAATGTTTTGCGTTGACCAAACACAGGGATCCCTGAGCCACCCGGTAAAGTCACGTAATTTCTGACATATTTTCTCATCCGGAATAAGATATATGATTTCTGGTTTTTGTTATTTCATCAGCAAGAAACACAAAGGTCTGTCCAACCACCTGCTTTTACAAAACCTCTGCCTGAATTATTTTTCTCATGAATATTAAAAAGACAGCTGCTTGCAGTGTGGAAATTATATCATAATTAGCAGGTTTCCGGACCAGCACGCCGTGTGAAAACAGATGGCCTCTTAATTCAATTACCAGTGCAAATGACTGACCAGCAAAAGGCTGGCTGGGCACCACGACCTTCATGCTACCGACTGCTTTCTCCAAGGCTTCCCAACTTTCTCTAACACACTTTCACAGGCATATTTTTGTACCAGTAAAACAATTCAGACCATTTGCAGCTCACTCTGTAAATCCAGACAGCAATAAACACCGAATAAAAATAGCAATAAACAATAAACACACTGAATCTTCCGGTACTTTGGTGGGAACAAGACCCAGACGATATGTAACTCCTCTATGAAGCAATATTTTCACCTTATCTGTGTCTTTGAAAGTAAGTTTGTTATAAATCATAAGTTTGTCAACAGTTTTGGGGGGCTAACATTTACACATTTCATACACTATATTATAATGAACAAGAATACATTTAAATACATTTTAAAATATTTGGAATCCTTCCATATATTCACAAGTATTATTCAACGAATGACAATATATTTTTTCAAGATACTGTATGTTTCTTTCATGAGGGCATACCAACACATGTCCAGGATATCCAGCCACGGTTGTCCCAGTGCAACTTGTCTCACATTTCCAGCTGGTGGACAAGCTGAGGTGTACATACTGTCTGAATTTTTTACCTTTCACGTCCTTGCGGGAGGAAAAAATTCAATTTCATCGGCACTGAATCGCACATTCCAACAATCCCATCTGTGTGATGGCTCCTTTGCACCATGCAGATAATTATCCACTATCGTTACATCCAAGCTCATTACAAACTTACTGCCATCAAACTGGCCAACGCTGGCCAAGGCATGTAGTGTATATGAAGTGTATAGGCAGTCCCAGGATTACGAACGAGTTCCGTTCCTAAGTCTGTCTTTAAGCTGAATTTGTACGTAAGTTGGAACACTTGGTTACGGTTTATGTCTAACATCAGTTAGTCAAATGTTTGTCTTAGTATATACTGTATAGTGTACCTCTCTATGGATGAAAACACATTAAAGAAACAGTTCCGAATAGTCACTAAAACATTTTCATCATAATAATACAGTAGTAGTAATAATAATAATAATAATAATAATAATAATAATAATGTAACTACAGTATTTATTATACAGAGAGAGACACACACATTGGGACAGAGCCTTTTACATGCTCCATTATTTTCACTTTGTCCTTAAAAAAATTGTCCCAATCTTTGACCGATTGTATCCCAATGTTTTTCCAGTGTTTGCTGGTGTTTCACTTTTTTCCTATCGCTTCATTATTTCCGCTTCAATTTTAATCGTGATCATTTTCCTTTTCTTGGATGCATCACCATCACTTGCATTACATTATGCTTTGGTGCTATGGTTACGAGAGCCAAAACAAAAAAAATTTAAGCCAAATACAGTAATACATGAGACGCTATTAACAGCAACATGGTCCGACTGGAAAGAAAAAAATCTTTTTCCAGCTCAGGCTAACGAGCCGACAAACCGCTGTAGACGCACAATGTTTTGATTCCCGTCACAAAGTAGCGCCATTTGTTATTACGAATCATTGTGCGTAACTCAAATTTGTAATACAGTAGGTTTTACGGGGGTGGGGGGGCTGGTTCGTAACTACGGCTTGTACGTAAGTCGGACGTTTGTAACCAAGGGACTGCCTGTATAAAGCGAAATAAATTTTACACATGAAATGTGATACAACATTTAGAGACAGCAAGCACAGAGTAGAATGAAACATTCTAATTCTAGGAGAAGTGGAATGTTTGACCGACCCTACGATTCAATATGCACACTACAGTACAACCCTAACCCTACAATACATTCAATCTTGAGCACTGAGCTCTGGTCAGTGTTTCACCCTGCTATGTTGAGGTAACACAAAGGTGTGATTGAAGTAAAGGCCACGGTCAAATCACAAACAGGACATATGTTTGCTCATCAGCAACGTTCAAGAGGAGTACGGAGTGTCTCTCAGCCAGATTGAAAGGAGTGCTTTTAGAGGTGCTTTGCTTTTCCCTTCGCTCCTGGGGAATATTGATCAGGATGTTTTTAATTACCACCACAAGCCAGTCTTCCCTTTCCTCTCCTCACTCATGTGTTTTTGTCGTGCCCCTTTTATTAAGCGTGATTATCTTTTTCCCCAGTTGGAGCGCAGGAAACAGTGTGTCTCTTCCATTATTCGGTCAGCCTGGCTTTTTAAGAAAAAAAAAGACCTAAATTAGGCTTCGTTCTACCAATTTTGTTAGTATTTCAGATTTCATAACAAAGATTGTTTTTAGTGTGCTTTTTTTTTTTCAAAATTCCGAAGTATGATTGTGGATATTTGCACTTTTACAGTGAAATAAAAGTCAGATGTCACAGTAAAACACCCCGGATGCTTCCTGATTTCAGCTCGACTAAATTGGGTGAAATTCTAGGTTTGAAACATTCTTCATTTTTCCAAAAAAAAACAAAAAAAAAAAAAATCCTTCAAAAGTGTCAACACTTCAGTGCACACCTTCAGGACTCCATTGTGATTCAGGTCCTTCCTCATTCCATGCCAGCTAAACTCTGCATGGTCCAATCGATGGCCTAACTTGACTGCTTCCCAAATACTGTATTCCCCATTGTTTGCCCAATATAAAATAAAGTCCACAAAAACTGTTGTCGACCTAGAAGCTGTAACTTAGCAGCTGCAAAAACAAGACAACTTCTGAAAAACTGGGTATGGTTACCTAGTCTACGACATGGTCTTAGAATAATCCGCACCCCATGGTTCATTTCACCACAGCCTAATTTCTGTCTCTGCTTGTTTTGTTTTTCTTTACAAATTTTGCTTTACTTTTTATATATATGTTTCAAGTTGTCAACCTAACATCTCAGTCTGACTAAATCAAAGTGAAGTAATTTCGCATATGTTCATAATGTGTTTCTTGGGGCAGAAATCAAGTAAATACAAAAAATATAAGGTTCATAACACCTCAGGGGCAATTGATCATATATGACGCACATAGGCAATGCCTTTATATAAGCCTAAATAAAATGCGTGTGTGCGTGTATACACACACACACACACACACACACACACACACACACACACACACACAGCCATGGCCGAAACAGGCTGAATATAATCACATGGATCACATTTACATTTATTTTTTTATCAGACACTTCTCTCTAAATCAACGTACATCTCATAGAAAATACAATGTGTGCATTGCCTTAGGAGAGACAGACATAGCTGCAGATGTGTAATTCTTGAGTACAGTTAGTTTTTGTCACCATATGCGCTAGTGTTCATCACACAAGTAGCTGCACAAAACTTTACCAGAATATCACCAATTTCTAATCACCTTCCTAGTTTTTTTTTTTTTGAGATACATATAAACATTTACATTACATTGCAGGAGCGGCTCTGTAATGGGCTGAGCCAAGCATGATCACGTATACATTACAGGCATGAATATTTACATTTATCTGACGCTTTTCTTCAAAGCAGCTTACAATGGTAGTCTACCTACAATTACTTGCCCATTTATACAGCTGGGTTATTCTGCTGGAACAATTTAGGCTAAGTATCTTGCTCAAGGATACTACAGCCAGAGGCAGGGCTCAAACCTGCAATCTTTGGGTCCAAAAGCAGTCACTCTAACCACTACATTACCAGCTATCCCTATAATATTGATACATGATCTTAAGAGATCATGGGTAAAGTGAGTTTTAAGACCCTTTTTAAATGTGGACAAAGATTCAGCAGTTCTGAGTTGGGGGGGGGGGGGTCGTTCCACCACAACGGAGCCAGAATGGAGAACCTCCATGCTTTACCTTTTGTGCGTGGGACCACGAAGCAGGTAGATGTGGAAGAGCATAGCAGTCTGGTTGGGGGGTAGTGAATGATCAAGTCTTGTAGTTATCTGGGAGCAATTCTATTCATGCTTTTGTAGCCATAACCAGAGTCTTAAATTTGATCCAGGCAGCTATGGGAAGCCAGTGCAGAAGAACAAGTAGAGGAGATACATGCGAACGCTTCAGCAAGTCAAACACAACTCGGGTAGCAGCAGCAGCAGTGTCCTGTATCAGCTGTAGAGGTTTGATGGCAGTAGCAAGAAGGCCAGACAAGGGAGAGTTGACATATCCAGTTGTGATATCACCATGGCCTGGACAAGTAGTTGCGCGGAGTCGGTTCTGAGGTAAGGACGGATCCTGCGGATGTTATGCAGGATGTATCTGTCTGGGTTGTGCCTTCAATGTGCTGAGAAAAAGATAGACTTGAGTCAATCATCACTCCCAGACTCTTAGCCAAGGAGGTAGGCAAAATGAGTGAGTTTTCCAGTTTGATCGAGAGATTATGACAGGAAGACAGGCCAGCTGGGAGGTGTAGGATCTCTGTTTTGGAGAGGTTGAGTTGTAGGTAGTGATCAGACATCAATGCAAAGATATAGGATAGACAGGCATCTATGCTCGTGGAAATGTCTGATGATCCAGGTGGAAAGGAGAGGAAGAGTTGTGTATCATCAGTGTAGCAGTGGTATTTGAATCCATGGGAGGTAATGACAGGACCGAGGGAGGAGGTGTAGATCGAGAAGAGAAGAGGACCCTGTACCGAGCCCTGCGGGACACCAGTTAAGAGACGAAGAGGAGAAGAACGGGAGCCCTGCTAGACCACTTGATAAGATCTGTCAGATAGGTAGGACTCAAACCATCTTAGTGCTGTTGCTTTGATCCCAAGCTGACTAAAAGAGAAGAGTAGAATCTGATGATTGACAGTATTGAACACTGCAGACAGGTGAAGGAGGATGAGGACCGAGAAGAGGGAGGCCACTCTGGCCAACTGCAGAGCATCATACACTGTCAGGAGCGCTGTCTCTGTGGAGTGACCAACTTCGAATCCAGGATATAGATATACTGCTGTGGTAGTTCTTCTATAGAGTCTGGGTCACCTGCTGAAATTTTGAGAATGAACAATATTGATATTTGCATGATAAACCTAGAGCACATTTGGTTAATCATAATTTTTTCAAGAGCCTCATTGTTCCTAGATGTCTTTTTATAGCTTTTACAGTTTTGAGCCATTTTACACTTTTGAAGTGAACCGTAAAAATTTTACTGGAGCAAGGTAAGTTGGACATTTTGCATGTTTTTTATGTGAGGTTGTCTAGGGACACAGCAATAAAATGCATTGCTCCTTGTCGGTCTCTGCATGGAAAATAAACTTTACACATACAAAGGAGCAGGCAGAATTTGATCATCAACAATAATACCCAGATCTTTATGGGAACTGACAGTGCAACGATTATTATTATTATTATTATTCACCTGGGGACATTTTGTAATGACACAGACAATTAACTCGCAAAACAGCATCATGCTCTCTTTGACAATGCAGGTAATGAGGGAAAGTCACACTCTTCCAGGATGCCATGGCCACTGTTTTGAAATGGGGTCAAATCGTGGTGTGGTAAGAGATGCAAGATGTTGATTTGGAGAAGGTCAAATTCAGTACAGCACTTAAGGGCACAGACTTGTACCTGGTAAAGGCCATGATGTGGCACCCTTGAAAAAAGGAACTCATCTTAAAATGTTTTAATAGTACAAAAGTTTGATAGTCCAGCGTTAAAAACTATTAGCTAGTTAAAATATTAAGTGCCACTGACATGATAAATAGTGGTTCAACAAACTTTTGTACTCCAGTTGTGTCCTTTGCGTTGAAAGTCATAAGTCATATTTGTCGCAGGTCACAAATCCTCTTATACAGTTTTATATCAATTAGAAGGATATATAAACAATTAACAAGCATGAATATTACATTGTATAATAGGGCACTGTTACATCTTTCAATAATTTCACAGACTATTCATGCTAAAATAATACCTGTATAGAATAATGAGAATATAAGTACAGTACTTTCATGTCACACTATTTTCACTTTCATTTCTAAATCAATTTTCTTTCACTTTTTCTTTACCTAGTTTGAAAGCAACTACAGTCACAAAAGAAAGATTGTGTAGATAAAACTTTTCAGTAAATAAAATAATAATCACTGATAGACACAGTCAATCAGAAATATGGTGCCTTGTGGCAGCCAGTGTTTTCATACAGTAAAGTGAGCCGTCATCGTTAGACGTTACGAGCAAAATGTTAGCTGTTACATGGGGGCTACAAAAAAAAATAAGTTAGCGTAGTGGTTAGAACTGCTGCATTTAAACTCAAAGGTTGCAGGCTTGATTCCCACCTCCATTACCTCGCTTTATAAACGGGTACATAATTGTAACCTTAACATTGTAAGTTGCTTTGGAGAAAATGTCAGCAAAAAGAATAAATGTAAAAGTAGTCTGATGGAGCAATCATTGTAAACAGGTCATCATATATTGTATGTCAAGGACCACAGATTCAACAAATCTGGTCTTTGTTCTTGAGAACATAGCAACACATTTCAGGATCTTTCCCATACCTTTCCATTTAAATACCTATTATTTATTTATGTCACTATGAGACCTTCATGAAACAGTACTGTGACACAATGGCCTGCTCTGCTCACACAACAAGCAATACTAAATGACACATGCAGGTGTTTCGAAAAAAGAAATGTCACATTTAACTTTACTGGTAATGTCCTAATGAGTCCACATGCTGTATATCCAATGTCCCGAACTGCTGTGGTAGCAAACAATCGATGGATTTTAAATGTAGGAAACTGTCTATAAAATGTTTGGCAATGGAGTCATATGTACACGGCTGTGTAAAAATAGCTTTATCAAGTTGTTTACACAAGAACATCAGATTTGATATGGGCATATGTAAGTCTTCAGTGCAATGAGTAAATCCAGAGTGTATTTGTAGCCCATTTGAGTGCGTTTTACTGCCAACTAATGGTTGTGTAAGGAAGAGTTTTAGAGGTACTATTATGTAAAAGAATGTGTGGCATAATTAAAAACATCACTTTAAAAAAATGTTGTGCACATGAGATCCATTAAAACATGTACCATTCTTCAGCTGTAGCATGCTGTAACAATGATGCTAAATAACTTTGCATCAAACAAAGAGAAAGAAATCAGCTTCTCACTAAGAGGTGTCAGACAGTATTTGCTTTATCCTAAAAAACAGCAAAATCACTTGGTTTTAATAAAATTTTTTTTACAGGAATTTCTTGAGTTTTGAGAAATAAAGCTTGTGTTTTTAAATGTTTAACTGCAGGTAGCTAGGGGTTTTACACCAGTAAACGCATGAAGTTTTTTCAGCTGCGTTAGTCTTGGGGCACCTAATTTAACCTTTTGCCCATGGCGCATTGCCTTTTTTTTTTTAATTTATTTAAGGCTATACTGTATTCAGCTATTCTACAGCTGTGCTAAGTGTACTATTAAAATTAGCTAGCTTGTCAAAGACAAGTGAAATAGGAAAACCTATAATGTGCCTATATTTAAAGTTCTTTGTTGTTCAATGCATTAACTGTATTCTCAGAATTTTACACAACTGAATGAATAAACATGAGTATCATACAATAACTGCAGAAAAATTTGCTTAACATCACTTTTTTGCAAGACAGCTTCAAAAACAGCCATGTGAGTGATCTGATAGACCAAGGTCAAAGAAAGATACGATGGACATGCTTAAGCTTTCTGTGATAAAAAGAACCAAAGTGTGACCAAGACAGCAAATCTTCCCTGTAACATGATGAATAAAATCAAAAGAGTGCAACAAATCAATAAAGTCCATGACCAGAATTGAATACACTGAACAAACGGAGAAGGGATTCCCCTCCAGAAGAATGGAAGAAACCAAGAATCATGTCGAGGTGGACAATATAAACAAAGAAGGAGCACAGATGAATCACAGCCGTACAATGTAAAATGGCAAGATATTCCTACGTAGAGAAGTTTCCAAAAGAAAGTTGTATTCGAAGTTGGCGCAGGAGATATTAGCTACACACTTGGGTTCTGGAAAAACTGAGACATTTTCATTTCTTTTTCACTTCACAAGTTAAAGATGTTTGAGTTCACTGGATTCTCAGAATACAAACAAAGGTCTATTTATAACTTGGTTTCTCAATAAATCCCTTTTATTACATTACATTAAGTAAATTGATGCAGACGCAACTAAATTTATTCACAGGACAGGTTCTGAACAAACCTCAGATGAAATAATAAAATTATAATTTTGTTTACATATTGGATTTTCATCATGGTTGCAGTATCTAGAGTGTATTTCTAGCCCAAATGAGTGTGTTTTACTGCCAACTAATGGCTGTGTAAGGAAGAGTCACGTCTGGTTTTCCGCAAAGAGAAATTTTTGAACGCAGTCAAGTGAAACAAATACACTGAAAAGTTAAAAAAAAAAAAAAAAACTTCAGTGTCCGTATCTTTGGAAATTTGTAACTCAAACATTCCTAACATGAGGACCCAGCGCTATAAGTGTGGTATGTAATGTGTAGACAAGTACCTATTATACTCAGCTGAAAGCCTTTTGTACCAAAACCTCCCATCATTTGAAGTACAGTTCTGATCACCTTCGTTCCATTATTAACAGGGTCATACTATTCATTCTAAAAAGTCAGCTTTTAATTCTGAGCCTCTCAAGTAAACCATAACATTGAAACTGATGAAAATATTTGCTTTTTTTTGTTGTTTGTCACAAAGTTCAACAAAATGTTTCTTCTTCAGTGTTTATCCTTTGCGTCAGTTGCACTGCTGTGTAAAAATACAGTTGAAACTTTTTTGCAAGACCCTTTTCTCTAGATATGCTTCAACGTCTTTTACTCTCACTCCTGCATAAGACTGTATTTTTGCAATTAATTTGTTTGCATTTTTAAAAGATCAGATAATACAGCGAGAAACAATTATAATTTTACTTGGTATGAGCTGACCTGGTTTTGTTAATATAATGATCATTAAGTGCTGAGAATCAGTTTGTTAGTTATTTCGAGAGTTATTTGCAGAGATTGAGTCTTGGCCTCTGGTGCCCTGTAGTCACCTTCCTCGTGTTCTTGGTTTATTGTGAGCAGTGCAATTTTCTAAATGAGTTTGTGGTGCATTAACATCAGTCACCAAGTTTGCAATAACGTCCTCTGCATCTACAATTAGGAACACACCACGCAAGATAATAGCGGACCGGTAATGACATTGTCATTGGGGCCTGATTTCCTGGTGACTTGTATGATGTCAAAATCAATGCCCTGATATATAACACTCTCCAGAGCAATATATCCCATGTGCGAAACTGCCCACTGTTCTCCTTATCTACTCTTGCAAGTCGATGCGTCAGAAAAGCGGAGGCTCTTCCACCGCAGAAATACTGACAATGGAGCCATGTGGGGCCGCAGCAGTGGGCCCTGAGAAGCACACATGCGGGACGGGCGCATAAAACACTCAGTTATAGTGCCTACTAATGTTTCCTATTTGGAATGAAAGCCCTTTTTCTCGTTTTGATGGGTGTCACCGTTCATTTAAAGTTAGTAAAATATGTATAATTCCTCAAGGTTCCATAAGTGCTCAGAGGAAAGAAATATTGAGCAAGCTAATACTGGAGTAACAGGGGTTGTAGAAAAACAATCCTGTGGGACAGAGAGGGAAACAGTGCAAACTGCATATTGAATGGCAGAATTGACAATTAGTACCAAAGTGATTGACATTTGAATAGGGGGACAGCTGGTAGTGGAGTGGTTAGAACAGCTGCCTTTAGACTGAAAGGTCAGAGGTTTGAAGCTCACCTCTGGCTGTAGTACATGCAACCAAGGTACTCACTCTAAAATACTGTAGTTAAAAAAAAAAAATTACTAAACTGTATGAATAGATCAATAATTGTATGTAGCTTAACATTACAGTAAGCTATTTTGGAGAAAAGCATCAGCTAAATTAATAAAAAGAAAAACACATTGGTGTCTGTGGGGCTGATATTCTCTGCTTGTTATTCCCATACACAGAATACAATGTAATTCTGGCCGACACTGTGAATAAAACTCACAGCACTTCATCTTCAAACATCTGCAGTCAGTTTTATGCAATTTTGGAAATAACCACTTTTGCTTAGCTGTTTCCAGCAGTGGGTTCACGGAAGAACGGTTTTGGAACATGGAGAAGTGCAATAAAAGGTCAATCGCAAGGCTTGCCATCGCAGTTGTGTGTCTGGGATACTGTAATTTCAGCTCCGAGCAGGTGGTCAATCTTAAAGCTTTCCTAGACGTCACTTATGAAAAGGAGTCTGAAGTATTTAAATCCCTTAACATGGGGTAGTCATCTTTCAGGACATCCAAGTGTCACTTTTCATGGCCTTTCCAAAGCCATTTGCCTGCAGGCTTTGCTTCTGTAACCCAGAATCTCTCTTCCAAATTCTGAGTTCTCCATGATGGTAATGTCTGACAGGTCTCCTTCTTTAACCTGATGGATTCCTCCACTGCTCAAGTCCACGAAAAAGTTCTTGATCTGATGCTACGAACAGAACGGACCACTTTTCGGTCAGCTCATGACCAGCACAGAAGTCCAGTAACGACTATCCTCTTGTCTCAGATCAGTTAGAATCTATTTCCTAATTGTACCTTTACAGACTTTGGTATTTTGACCTTTGGTCGCTTTGTTGCCGCTCACTCATCCATGCGGACATCACTGCAGGCTATTGAGCATCCCCACACCCACCCAGGAGGGCAACTCACATGGGGCAGCTCTACAACAGGAGAAAGACCAAAAAAGACTAAAAAGCCTGAATCCAGAGCCAACAGGGTGTAGTGCTTGGAACAATTATGTACTCTATGAATGTTTCTACTTCCTGCACTAGAAGTAAATTCCACTCAGTTGGTCTAAGCTGTTCAGATCTGTCCCACTTAGACAGTCATACAGCAGACATTTTACCATGTCAAATTACAAAATCCATGCTCGGCAGAAGCACATCAGTAGTGACTGGTGCAATACTGCATCAAACGCTCCCATTTGTCGTGACCCTTGAGAATATAGAATAAACCCCAATTCAGATACATACACATCAAAAAATGTTTGAAAGCATTCAGTTCTGTACAGATAGACTGTCATTTGCTAGTCTGAATTTTCTATTTCTAATCGATCAATGAATGAAAAGTCACAAGTGATACAAATAAATAAATGAGCACCTTTGACTTTGATGAAAACTTTTATCAAGTGTATTATATCTAATATACATGAGGCAAAAGGAAATGTCATTCTATAACATTTTTTAAAAAATTCCCTGATTTTTAAACTTTTTAATTATATATAAAGTAATAAATGTGGACACTTAAATGTTCTGATCAGATCATCGGAGAAGCTAACTGATAGTTGTTCGTGGCTCATTAAAGGTTGTCCAATAGGTCATACCAAGGAACTGGACACTTTTTCAATTTCAAAGTTTAACAGACAAATGTGTGGCTGTCCAGACAACCAGGAAAAATTGTTTTTTAAAATTAAAAAAAAAAGCATTAATCATATGTGCAGATGGATTGTATCGTTTTCACTTAGTAAGTCAATTTACAGTTTCAGCCTGCAATACGGTTTGATCAATGCTTCAGTCTCTATAATGGAGAAGTTAATGTATTCCAAAATGTAAGTCTGGGACTTTTTTATGGACAGTAATTTGAAAATGTCATACAGTGCTTCACTTTTTCTTGACTGAGATATAAAGTTGCCTGATAGTTTTTCTTAATTCTGTAGCTTACAGGGGCTAGTAATAAATTACATTATATAAGGGATGTAATAGGAAATCAATTGTTAGAGCGAATATTTACTTAGAGAATTTTTTCCAGAATATGCTAATCCTTGCACCCGCTGATTCTGGGATAGGTTCTGGAGTGTTGCGGCCCTGAGCTTGTATTTACATTTATTCATTGGGCTGACACCCTTCTCCAAAACAAACTTATTAAAATTATTTTTACTGTTTATTTACTTATTTATACAGTTTGTTACTGGAGCAATCTGAGGACCTTATTTACTCAAGGGCACTACAGAGGTGACATCCAAACCTGTGACCGTTGGGTCCAAAGGCAGCAGACCTAACTACGACACTACCAGCTGTCCCCTATACATACATATATAGTAGTAGTGGTTATTTCTGCTGTTGTTTATTTCTATTTCTATTGCTCTATTTTTAGTTGAAACATAGACGTATGAATGCAAGAGATAGAGGGGCTGTAACATACTGAGCTCAGCAAGTGTGAACCGGGGGACTTATGCCACAGAGTTGGCCTACAGCTGGCAAGTGGCTAGAGCACAGCTGGGGTGTTGCTGGTCTTCCAGTCCAAAGAAAAAACTCTAACTGAAGGCTATGGGATTGAGCGCACAACCTCAGGCTGGACCACATACATCAGAGAGAGACAAAGGACCATGTAGCTGCACATTACTGCTTTTAAAACAATGCAGTGACCTTCACATTGTATAAAGGGAACAGCTGTTTTCTT
Organism: Scleropages formosus; assembly: GCF_900964775.1. Classification (NCBI taxonomy): domain Eukaryota; kingdom Metazoa; phylum Chordata; class Actinopteri; order Osteoglossiformes; family Osteoglossidae; genus Scleropages; species Scleropages formosus. The sequence continues at coordinate 2,296,353 of NC_041825.1, read as the reverse complement.
GGCAGAGAATTTTAAAAAAAAAAAAAAAAAAACTATGTGCTTCCTTTAAATACACGACACAAATAGACCGAGTTCTCTTAATAAGGCTTCAGGGTCAATGCAATATTGAACAAGCTTATTGTTATATGATTTTAAGACCTTTACTCCAGATAGGTTGGATGGCAGCTATGATACGAGACACACGCTTTACTGAGAGCAAAGGGGCCAGACAAAGATCTGCTGGAAAAAAGAAGGAAGTGGTGTGTTTTCGTATGTGTAATAGATGATAGAACAACAAAGGTTCAGGTCTGTATGGTATTCAAGTCCTTTACCATTTTCCTTCATCCCAGGGGACCCTGCTTTGAACTGTTCATACACACTTATTGTGGTGGCAGAAGTGGGATGTGTCACACATCCTAGCTGCTGACCGATCCAAGTTACAGTTCTACTTTTGTGATAGTTAATTCGTGAAGATTAAAAACTACAGTATATTGCATCTATTATCGTGGTTACATGATTGCTTCTGACAGATTTTCCTTTGTAATACACCTGTGGGTAAGCAGTTCTTGAGTAAAAACCTCATAAGCAAAAGCATCACTAGTGAAGGGGCACTAGATGTTAATTGGAACGTTAAGGCTTTGTCTTTTTTAATCTGGCATGGACAGAAACTGTAGAAAAGATGTTTTCATTTAACGATTTAGTACGGAACTAAAATACTGAAGAATACAAACAATAAATTGGAAATGCAAAAATCACAGTTAAACCTGAGAGAGTTCTACTGATAGGTTTAAATTTCTTCTGAAAATCTGTTGAATCGATCGATAAGGAATCTTTATTGTGCAAATGATCCAGAGCATAAATTTTACGGTTCAAAAATTTTTCTCAACTACAGATTTGCTTTTAAAAAAAAAAAAGACTGGACATCAAAGTTGAAGATATTCTGCAAATACTCTTGCTGTAAGACACTGACATAGAACTGTTTAATGACAATACTATATTTTGAATATGTCATGCACAAAACAGAAAACCTCAAAAAATGTAAAACTGAAGGATTTGTGTTAAAAATGGTTGCAAGGAAATTCCATTTAAGGTGAAATACACACACACACACACACACACACACACACACACACACACACACACACACACACATTTTCAGAACCGCTTGTCCCATACGGGGTCACGGGGAACACACTGTCCAACACACTGCGCCACTGCGCCCCCGATTAAGGTGAAATAACATTTATTAAAAATGTTAGTGTATAATTTAGATTTGCAGTTAATAAGCAGAGCAAATCACCAGTTAAGAAATATTAAAATCCTGTAATTTATCCTATTTCATGAATGACAGCAATATATATCAGGTCTATGCACTAAATTTTTGATGTGCTCTGTAATTTGCTCATTTAGTCAGTAATCTGTACTTATTATTTATGCATTTGATACTTTTCTTCAAATGTTGAGCCACTTACAAACATTTACACTAATGGGTAATTTTTACAAGAGCAATTTAGGGTAAGTACCTTGCTCAAGGGTACTACAGCCAGAGGTTTGGATTGAACCTATGACTTTCAGTTCTACAGGCAACAACTCTAACCACTACGCCACCTGCTGCCCTCCTATTCATACCAAAGTATTTCCAGAACACAGAGTAAAACAACTCCAGGAGAACCCAAGAGTGAAGGGAGGCGACAGAAACACGCAGTCAGTCAGAAAGAGAATGTGACTCATGCTGATTATTCAAAGAATAATTATTCAGACGTTCCATTGATGTGGGAGAGATTTAAAGTAAACCACATGGATTTCTTCTGGGATGTCGGTTGTCCATAATATTTTGGATATTACCAGTATCACAAAGCATAAACCATGGTAAGAGATTTAACTTTTTGCCCCTCTGACCAGAGAAATGGAATTTCCATAACACTAAACCTGAATGCAGAACAGCTGTGACTTAGCAGAAGAGAAAGAAAGGCGAGATTATTCTCAAGTGCCTCAAGATTTTACAGACAGTAGGGCAATCTTGCTGTCTTCCAAATCATTTGCATTTTAATGAAAACTTTGGATGGGAATGTAAATTGAAACCCAGCAATATGAAAAGATTTATTGCATTAACCACGATTTCACTACATGCATACATCCATACATACTGTACATATAGACACAGTGGCAGCATCGGGTCGCCGTGGCCATCCCCATTGCCACTTCCTAACTCCACTGAACACGTTTAGGGCATTGTGAAAAAACTGAAAAATGTTCTGTTTGAATAACCAGTCAACACATGTACTGAATTCCTAATGCAGGAACAGTCTTACATGCTGGCTGCAGAACTTCAAGTTATTGTACATCATTCGGTGGTTAAAGCCACGGGGGTTTGAATCCTTGCTCTTGCTGCAGTAGCCTTGAGCGAAGCACTCACCCTAAATCTCTTCATTCAAAATTGCCACGTTATATTAAGGTGTAAATAATTTTAAGTGACTATGGAGAGAAGCTTCAGCTCATCGGCATGAGTTAAGTGATCATCTCAGACGTACAACTCACATGTGGTGCCCGATTCCTCGTTCGCAGCCTTTATATTCGTCACTCTTCTCTTCACCACTTCTCTATGTGTATGAAACGACGGTATTAATAAATTAATTAAATAAATCAATCATTCCATTTAGTTTGAGTGATTAAACGGTCCAAAATTGCTGTGACCGGAGGAAGCGGGGCTGTGCTGCTGCTCCGGTCAGTCCAAGTTTGCTTCTCATTTCCTGCATTTCCTTCGAAAGGCATTCTGCTCCTTACGACTGTATGGAGTCATGGGATGAACGTTTACTTTACACAGTTGCTTTATTTTTCAGTATGTCTAAAAAGATAAACTCACACAACAGTAAGCAAAAAAAGGAAAAAAGAATGTCATAAAGGATATGATAAACAGTGCAGGGGAATCAACAATATGTTTATTTCCACATGGTGACCTTTTGCTAGTGAGCCTGATGGGAGAGATTCATTAAACTGAAAAGCAACTCCTTAAAAGGTTTTTTTTTTTTTTTAAACAGTTTTTTTTAGTCCAATAAATCATGTGGCCTGTTCACAACTGGCAAATCAAGCTGCTTTTCACTTTGATGAAGTCCATAACCTCAGTGCTCCTCAATCACAGAACACATTGCAAATCCATACAGTAAACAGGTTCATTTTCATCACCAAAGACACAGGGATGCAGTCAGCATCACACGTACTTAAACGCATCCCTGGGGACGTTTCACCGAACATGAGTGCATCCGTAGGACTCATAATGGAAATGAAGACGTATAACTAAACCGAGGACTTAATTAAAATGGCTCGTCTTCTCAAGAGCCACCTTCCCAAACTTTACAAACGGTCAAGCTCTTTCTTAAACACATAACCCTTCATTCTTAATGATGATTAGATGGAAGTGTAACACTAAGCCGCAGTATTTCGAACATCATTACATCTTTAAGCATATTCTACTGCACATTCAATGAGAAGAAGGTGTTACGCAATGCGAACAGGACTCAGGTTTGTCATAATTAACTACGACAACGGAAACGCAGTCAGACGTCTCGCTGAAACCCAACCATGTGTGAGTGTAAAATTACAGCAAAGTAATAAGCACATACACATAAGTAACAGAATATTGTCCCTGTACTAAATCAAGACAGATTATCACTGAGCCCCATACATATGATCATCATATTGGATATAATCCACATTACTGAACTACTAATTTTGTTTTTCGTTAAAAAAAGTTGTTGTAATTCAGCACTTGTACGTAGAGTAGAGAAAGACTGGTTTCATGGCTTGGGCTGCCATCTGTCTTTATTATTTTGATAATTATTATTTAGTCAGCGATATTATCCAAACCAGCTTTTACTAAAGCAGATCAGTGTTAATAACCTTGTCCAAAGGAACTACAGAAGGGCCCAACCTCAGCCCCCAAGTGCTCCCCTCTAGGTTACACTTCTTTAATGACCTTACATGGTGCCCTCCCTGAAATGAAATGGGTCCATCCAGACAACACAATCCAATATTTTTTGTACAGAGATATAGCAGAATTAACAAAACAGCAATTGTGGCCCATGAGTTCAGTGACGCACATAAAGACGCACACACTCCGTCTCCTTAGTCTATACGGTGAGTGAGAATCCAAGTCTTAGAACAACCAAAAACGATAGCGACAAAAAGTCATCTTATGCAGCCTACAGCCTCAAGTTTGCATTTTAACCAAGACAAAAGATTAAAGCTCCCTTTTCCTTCTGCACTCAGGAAAGCGTAGCTTCCAATTACGCTCCTTGGCTCCGTAGTTTAGTCACGCTGATGGCAGGAGTAGGGGTGGGGCTGGGGTGAAGGAAAGAAAATGTTTTCCATCCCAAGTCGATGATCAAACACCTTGGGCACCTGCTTAATGGTCTTATGCAGGCCAAGCCATCGAAGCTGACATACAGCCAGAATAAGCAATTTCAGCAGCAGAACTCACCGTTTCAAGAGAAAGCTTTTGAGTGCGTGATCAACACCAACGGGGTTTGCTGCTATCCCGGTGTACCTAGCATCTCAACATCTGTACTTCCTTCCCTGTTTGAAATATTCTTCAGACCCAAGGGTTCACGATTCAACATGGATCGAGATTTATTTGACAACAGGAATGTAAAAGTGCTGGAAAATAATTAAAAACTTTCCTACTGATGAGTCGTGAACATGGTCACCACTGACAGGAAGTGTAAAAATTTGTGCTGTCACAGTTACCGTGTTAATTAGGCATCATACACACTTAGCGTGGTGGGAGAAGTGGGATGCATCACACATCGTAGCCGGCAGCTCATCCAATTTGTGCTATAGTCTTACATTTGCGGCAGTTAGCACATTAATTGCACAACATACACACTTGCCATGGTGGTCATCAACCTACTGTCCTATCCCTCTTGACGGCAAAGTACACTTTCACAGAATTCAGAAGTGCAAACTAAGAGGTCAGCTCTGTCATCTGAAAATGCCAACAAGCTCATGTGCCTTAGCAACTGGTTAAACTGGTGAGTGGACAAATGGACGGAGACGTGTCCTACACAGTATCTGGAGGCTTGTCCTGACGGGGACTGTGTAATTGTTCTCTTTACTTATTGTTCATTGTCAAAGTGCACACTGGAGTTAAGCAGATGAGTCTTTATAAACAGCTTCCAATTGGATACCTGTTTACAATCACTAAAGTTAAACAAAGACGAGGTTTAGTCACTTAAAGTTGCTCATGAACATCAATACATTTTAAAATAAGATGCAACAAATGATGAATTAATCATGACTAATTTATTAAGATGTGCAATTAATCACGATAAAAAATTTTATCAGTTGACGGCACTATCCAAACATCGGTATGGGCTTTGCTTTGTCTCTGCGCTCACTCAGGAAGATGAATTGCATGCAAACAAATTTCAGTCGACTCATTTTGGAGAAGAAGAATAGATCAAGAAATACTATAACTATAATGAGGGTGAGAGCAGACTGAGGACGGTACTGTCCTCCAAACAGGCCTTACTCTGAACTCCGTGAGAGACAGAAAAGGAGGGAAAATTAACAAGTACAGCTACCGCTACTGTATAATACTCTATAATTACACCTTCGGTAACATTTCTTGTACACACAATTACGAGAGACACACAATTAGAGAACAGTTTTAATCTTTATTTTTGGCTCGAGTGTTGAGCTTTCTTTGGCAGTCAGGAAACGGGGTGAACATCAGAGAGGAGCAGCACGCCACCAGCCGCTGCCGTCCAGCCACGTCAACCACCGAAGAGGAAAAACTTCTCGGCGTTGCACTGCTCGTGCAGCTGTTCAGGCACATTTAATTTTCAGGAGTACACCTGCCTCTCAGGGCCGGGCCACAACCCGGCAGGTTTTGCGGAGCACGTGGGCGCACTTGGGAGGAGGAATTTGTCAGAATAAGCCCAGCTGTACCTGCCAACCACATGACCCCCCCCCAACCCCTTTTTAGCAGAAAATAAAAAAAAGTGGTCCCCAAAGCATAACCTTTCTGCCGATTTGCTGGGGGATTTGGAACCAGTGGCTCGGTCGGTGTGCAAATCGAGTGCGGGGGGCCAGGGTCTGCATTTTAATAAGTGCCACAGAAGGCTGAGCCATGCATCATGTCTAATGAGGCCAGGAAAGGATGTTTTCATTTAGCAGGATGCAGGTAGCAAAAGCGGCCCGGGCACCTTGCACCTCCAGCCACCGCCGCCCCAATATGGAAATACAGGGGCACCAGTGGTGTGCGAGTTCACTCAGATCACCAGAACACACTACAGGTCTCATTAACAGAAGAACTAGAAAGGAATTATTTAAATAAAGGCGTGAACGTGACATTAACGCTATCAGATAAGTTTAATACTGGCCACCCTCATAAAAACAGTTTATCCTAGAGAGATCTTCTCTCCCTGACATTCCGCATCATTTTTGATCTCATTCGAATGCAATATTGCGTTTAGCAAAAATATCAGCACGTGCCAACCAAAGCTGGCATCTAAAATAAGTCGTAACGCACCGAGGACCGGTACAGCTTCCCCAGGATCATCCTTCCATACCCCCGTTCATGCATTTTACAGCCACAGAACGCATTTCAATCTTTAGGGAAATAAGACCAAATACCATTCCAGGGTGTTCTTAATATATGAACTTGTTTCCCTAAACTGCGTTATTGGAATTAAAAGAAGATACTGCTGCACACCGTGGCAGTTGGCAGGAGTGTATACTTTTGAGCCCACACACAATAGAGCTGATTATATCTTCCCCAAGACCACCTACACTACTCCTAGGGTCATTCCTATTTTAGATTCCTATTAATTTTTCTTCCGGAAAAGACAAGCACCTTAACCAAAATTAAATGCAGGAACATCTGAATTTAAATGAAAAATGGATTCTGTCTCCATATAAAGTAGCGTACAACTGACAAGAAAGATATGTATTCTTGGACAAAAAAATATACTAAGGCAACAATGGCACTGAAACACTGTTCTGTCCTCCTTGAAAATATACCATAAAACCTCAGCAATACAATTAAATGTTCCCACATTGACAAACTTCATCGAGATTTAAAAAGGGTGGAATATGTAATATTTCTCCCATGAGTGGTTCATTAACTCACAGCCGAGAATCAATTCCCCTTAAGCTAAAGATCCCGACAATTATCACATCTGAAAGTCACAAAAAAGCTAATGTTTCTCCTCTTTTTATTGTCCACTTCTTTGAAAACTTTTGTTAACATGGTCTCAATAAATACATGATTTCCAAAAATACAATTCATTAACAGCAGACGAAATCATGTCGAGAAAGAGTGCAGTGCAAGCAAAGTGAAGCTCCTCAATCAACACTTGGAGACAGTAGAAGTACGACACTTCCCTTGGCAATACTTATAATAAAGAATGATGTATCACAATAATGAAGAATGCCCCCCTTACAAAAAGACACAATTAGCAACAAAGTTCATGGACCCTTTCCATACTTTCGCCACTGGTAAAGCCAATAGCAACCCATACCAGCGTAAAAAGCATTTTAAAAAAGTGGCAAGACAATTCATTGGAACATTTTGATTATGTGATCTGGAACTATACTCGATGACATCTTTAATACAAACTAACATGTTGTGCGCTAATCAATTACTGGCCAGGAAGCAGAAGTATTCATGTTAATAAACGTTTTGTTCCCCCCCCTCCAGAAGCACTGAAACGGACGCTGCCACCAGCAACTTTCCAAATGTGTCCTACTTTAGAATTTGCATTCGCTTTCAAAGATGATATATATTTATTTTTCATACAAGCATCTTTGGTTTATAAAACCTGACAAGTGATGCAGAAAAGGTAAAAATAGCACCAGTTTAATAAAACATATGAAAAGAGCGAGTGGGACGAGTGTGGTACAAGAGGAACTACCATGTTACGGTGAAGTGGCCAATGAAACCCTGTAATGGACTGGCGTCCTTTCTGGGGTTCCCCCCCTTGGCCTGGGACCCTGTGCTTCTGGGATAGGCACAATACCACCATGACCCTGCCTTAAAGAGTATATAAAAGACTATGTAGGACACATGGGACAGCTGGTAATATAGTGGTTAGAGCTGCTGCCTTTGGACCCCAAGATCACAGGTTTGAATCCCCCCACCAGCTGTAGTATCTTTGAGTAGGTACTTACCCTAAATTTCCCCACTAAAATTACCAGGTGGTATAAATGGGTAAATAATTGAAGAAAGCTTAACAATGTAAGCCGCTTCAGGGAAACATGCAGCTAAATTAATGCAAATATAAAAAAGGCATTAAAAAAATGGAAACCCTAGGAGATGTACACACCTGGCACTCTGACCTTGGCACAGGTGAACGTTCACTACAGCATGTAACGCATTGCTTTAGCAAACAGTTGGTGAGGCAGCATTAAGGTGCACCGCAGGGGATCTTCTGCAAGACACAAACTCAATCTTGTGCTGCAGAAGTACTAAAACATTCGCAAAACCTGAGTCAGCCAAAAACAGGTTACTTAACTTTGAAAAGGGTAGTTTTAGGCCTCTACTTAGCAGCAAATCTACAAGGATTAAAAATAAAATCTTTCAAACCGGGTCCCCACTGGGACAGCACTTGTTTCGGGGGATTTCTGACACAACGGGAGACTTCAGGTGTAAAGAATTTACTTTAGAGGTGAGTATAAAATACCGGAAAGCAATGAAATATTAATGTTGGTACAGAAAAAGTTTATGAAGGAGGATTATGACCAAATGAATGTGTCTGCATGACCATAAACACCACAGATATTTACATCTGATCATTTAGATCCTGCTTCTCTATCCAAAGCAACCAACATGTGTTAGGATACTTAGTTATCCATTCATACAGCAAGGTATTTTTTTTTATCAGTTTAGGATAAGTACCTCAATCAAGGGTGGGATTCGAACCCATGGCCTTTTGAGCACAAGGTGACACCTCCCATTGGCCCGCTGCCCAAGGTGTGCAGTTGCTCTCAAGTTCCAAGGTCACAACAGGTGCATGAAGTCTGACTGGGAGGCAGGGGCGAGTCCAGGTAAGGTTGCGGATGCGGGTTGCAGAGCCCAAAGGAGCTGACGGGGCCTCTTCCCATCAATCTTCCGTCGCCGCACCGTTCTGCAGCAGAGGCAACGCCACCCAGCCAGAAGAGCCTGCGCTCTTTAATGTCCTTATTCCTCCCCCCCGAGTGAAGATCCTGCTTTAACAGCTCCACGCAATTTTCCCTGCAGCCCAGAACCGTTTCTATTCTCACCACCTGTTTACTGTAGGGGGAAAAAAAAAGATTCCTCATCTCCTTTTCCCAGGATGCCCCTCTTTCCCCTTGCAAATGTATTGCACTGTTTGCCACAGCTGTTTCACCCGTCTTATCTGCATGACCCTGGACAATGATGTGTGCCGCAATTATTCCCATCACGGTGCTGATAATAAGTTTACGTATACTGTATGTGTGTGTGTATATATTATTGCAGTACTGTAACTGTAGAAGAGCAGGTAAATCGCGCCTCACAGCTCCTAAACTGCTTTTTGGCTGTGAGTTCCAGCGTGCCCTGTGTTCACAACCCAAAGACATATGTGGAAGTTGACCACGGTAAACTACTTCAGCACCATCCCTTACCACGCAAGGCACACAAGTGGTTACTATGAGAGTCATGCTGTAGTTGACAAAAAAAAAAAAAGACAAATTAATACATAGGAAGGCATTAATTGCATAAACCCGACGTCACTTTTATAACACCTGGGACCTGCAGAACGAGCACAAAGAAATGTTTCACACATCACCCGCGACCTGGACTGGAAGGTACACACACCTGTCAGTGGCTCCAAACAAATCCTATAGAACACCTCCCCCTTCCGCCAGACCCCGTCCCCCACCCGAACAGGCATTAATCCCCCGAAGTAGTGGGTCCTGTTTAGGGCAGCCCTGGGCTGACACCAATTTTACCATCTGCGCTAAAGGAGGAGAGAGTGATGGGGTGGCGTGTAGCGCTGCCGACACTGCATGCGCAATAACTCAGCCCCCCGTCACTGGCGCTCCAGTGTCGGGCCTTCTCACGCATGCCCTTGTTACGAGGAAATTCATTTTATCTTCTATCTCTTGTCTTCGTTCGTTCATTTTTTTTTTTTTGATCTACTACAGCAAACAAATAAGTGGCCTCCATCGCTACATACTGTCCTGCAATAAATGCAGTGACAAATTACAGACTGGCAATTCGAGGACAGAGCGTAGAGCTCATCTTCCAGTAGTACAGTAGTCACCAATATGAAAACTCTAACTATAAGGAGCAAATTAAGGAAAGAGAAATTTAAAACTGAAGAGTAAACAAAGTAATCCCATAAAAAAAACACTGCTTGACACTGCGAATGTACTGCTGAGCCGCTAGAATTATGCGCACAAGAGACAAAGTGCATCTACAGCTACAGAGCAATGATTTTGGGAGAAATTTTGGCAGGAACTGAGGCTGGCAGCTAACGCTTGTGACGGGAACCCTAATTTGGATTAATATCTCAGAAGTAATTAAATCAATATTCAGCCACAAGAACAGGGTACACCAGTGTTGTAGAAACATCATTAAACCATGGTGGAGGTATTGACTTCACGTCTCTCTGGGGACAAATCAGAAAGTTAGCACACACAGAACTCAAAATATTGACAACATGAAATATTACCTGATTTTACCATGCTGCACACCGTAAACTAATTTCCCCCAGTTTCTTTGTAATGACAGTGAATAGGAGGGTTTAGGGACATTTTGGGAGAAACGCTGTGTTTACACTTTCATACGCGTTTCTTACTGGTTACACTTCTCACACTTCAACATTTCTGACCGTTTTTTTCCCCCGAAACAATAAAAAAAAAAAAAACCAACAGAAGTTCGTAGACAAACAGCACAAAACACAAAAATGTAAACCGTATCAAAAATAACCAGGTGGTGATGCAAGGTATTCTCAAAAGACACCAAAATACTATACAAAATAGTTGCAATTTATTCCTTCTGGAACAAAAACCTTTCCACAACTATTTAAGTGTCAGTTATGAACACACCCAACAGAGAAAGAAAGGGAAGTCATGGGGCTCCTTCACGTTGAACAATGAAGTAGAACTGAGGAAAAGAATCAATGCTCTTTTTTTTTTTTTTTTTTTTTTTACTTCTTTCAGATTTTTTAAAAAGAAATATCGTTGATACCTTGAACATTAAAACGTGTTCATTCTATTGTTTTTCTCTCAATTTGAAAACTTGTTTCACTTTAAAGGATGATGAGGTTTTATCCTGTTTCTTGCACAACTTTGCTACAAATCCTTTTTTTTGGAACCAAAAAAGGAAAAGGGAGCAACATCATTCAACTGGACATGATACCTCTTTAAAGTATCTTCTATTAAAAATAAACAGAAAAAGGTTTTTCCTTCTGTAGTTTTGCCTTTTTTTTCTTTTTTTTTTTTTTTTTACAGAAAACAACAAGTGTGAGAAGAAAAATTAAATACAAACGTCACAAAGTTACCATTTCTCTACTAGCTTTCTTTTCTACATCTGTAATGACCTGCTTTCTGCAGAAGCAACTTATGCAGTTTCAATTCATTAATCCATAATACCTTTAGATACATTTTCTTGAACAAAATTCATTTTTATTGGTCTCCTTGTTGATGCAAAGTCTTGTCAACCTCTATAGTCTACTAAAGCACTGCAGATTTATGGCTATGCAGAGTACAGACCACATGGGAGACATGTAAAATAGTGCAATTATCACTTTTTAAACAGTGCCATAGCTTTTCAACTTTAAAGGATGATTAAGGTTAATGCCCTTGAACTCATGTCAATCCAAGTTTTTTCTGTCCCCTGACAAAATAGATATTTCATCCACTTTAACAACTTAAAAATTCCACATAACTCCAGCACTGTTGTAGATGTCCATCATTTATCAGTTATAAAAACAAGAAAAGGAAAAGGACTTAACTATTTATGAAATGTATTAAAAGTTCATATAAATAAGTTTGCTTGCCTTCTGTATAATTGAATATCCTGTCTTAAGGTCTGCAAATATAGCAACAGGACTATATGACTTGTTCGGTTTTTGTATGGGCTTGCAGAACATCACCATGCCTCCTTTTTAGTCACTCTTTACAGCTCCGTGGTCTGTGCAGCCAAGGCACCACACGCAGCCCCAGGACCCGAGACATGGCCAGTCCAACCGGAAGAGGCTGCTTTGCAGCCCATCAGTCTTGTCCTGATTTTCGTTCACCCCGAAAGCCGACAGAACTGTCGCTGCGGGCAGAGCGGGAGCTGCTGGGGGGGGGAAGGGGGAGGAGCATTGTTTTACAGTGTCAAAGGCTGAAGGAGGGCAGGTCCACTGGGGTGGGGAGGTGGGGGAGCAGGGCAGTGTAATGGCATTCCTAGGACTGCTTGAGGCGTTTGCGGGGCGGCCCAAGGAAGGGGCACTGCGCAGAGGCCAAGGAGCGGTAGGCCTCGGCCACCAGGTGCGGGTGTGAGGCCACCATGGACCTCCAGCCCGAGGTTTCCATCACCTCCGCTGCATGGCTGAAACACATAAACACAGGAAGACAGAGGGTCAAAACATCGAATGTCACTGACGCCATTAACATACACGGTCATGGTGGCACCGGTTGAAACAGAAGGGCCTCCTGATCCTCCATATTCACCAACTTGCAGCCCGAGTCTTTAGTTTAACAGGTTGAAGGGAACCTTCGCAACCCCATCTCCAGGGAGGTGGACTCTGATTAAAAACCTGGGACTGGGCAGAAGCCGACGTGGTCTGGCCTAGGATTTCATTATCGCCATTGCCGGCTGGAGAGCACTTGACTGGATGCCTGGTCCCCCACTGCAAAGCCCCTGCCACTTGTCACTGTCTGCCCCAAATGTGCCTTTATCTCTGCTGAGACATCCTCTCCCCCAGGAAACTCCACTGAGTCACAGAAGCCACAGGGATCCACGCGCACCTCGCTGGAGGAGGCCGTGTGCACCTGCACACCAACACATGAATGGCTCCTGATGACACTGCGTGCTGTGTGCACACCTGCAGGGGAAGGAGCTCCCTGGAGCTGTGTGGGCGAACTGCTTTGCTGCCACCCGGGGCTCCGATAACATCTGTGTGAAGGGCTGTGCGAGCGCCTCTTTGTCAGCAAAAGCAACGGAAGCAGGCATGCAAACAGCCTAGTGCTGCTGCATTGGTCTCCGACCCTTAAAGGACCCCACAACCTGCAGAAGCCTTCCCCTCAGCCTTCTGCACAACTCCTCAGCATGTTGGGCTGCCGTCGGCTCTCCTGCATCTCCCCCAGTCACAGCAACACACCGATTCACCGCCTCCAGGAAAGCCTGGGTGGAGGACGCATTCCGGCATGTCCGTTCGTAATGGGAGTGCAGTGGAGCGGTGCGGACCCTCGGTAGCCCATTGTTGCTCCTCCCTGCCTGGGCCCACAGAAAGATCTGCCCTGTCTGAGGGAACCCCCTGAGAAGCACCACAGGTTGCTGATGTACGGCCCAAGTTAGGTACAAATGGCGCTTGACGTTGTTTGCGCTAACCTTCCACTCTGTATTTGAGTTCTCCTGTCACACCACTGCTGACAAACGACCAACTACAACAGGGGGCTACAAAGAAATAGCTTTTGTTCATACACAGCTTTTAGATGTAAAATCGGCAGTAGGTTTACAGAATGAGAGAAACAATTTAAATACAAATACATCTAAACATAAGTAACGCAACCCCGAATGGTTTTCATATAAAATTAAATAAATTCATCCATGTTCTGCTCTCCTTTTCAAGCCGACTTTTGTCTAAGAACTACTTAAGGGATGGTGCCATACCAGTACTGTCTGCAGTGATCTAAGGGACACTTATGGTACACCTACAGGTCAACAGGTCAGAGGACAATTCTGCCCAGGTGGCACAGTCATAAAGGATCAGCGCTGGGGTCTTGGAGAGGGGTGCGCCCAAACAAGGTTAATACAGGAGGGAATTGGAAAGTCTACCATATCAATGAATCAAATATCACAAAGATGAAGTAATGTCTGGAAAATCTGAGGCCAATATTTCTCCAAGAATAAAGCACAACCTCCCATTCAGGTGCTTTTGTCACATCTACGAAGCGATATACTCTCAAGTATCTGCGTGTAGCTTTGGGTACAGACATGGTACAAAATGTACATGTGGACATTAGTCTGGAGGATACAGCAGCAGTATTTTATTAACTGATATCTGCAATAATGGTTTTTTATGAATAGTGATGGATTCTACTTTGCATCTGAAGTCTGTATTGCCCTGTTTCTTGGAAAACAATATTGTGGCTAATTAAACCGGCACGAATGTAGGACTGCTGCTAACAACACCCCACAAAGGAATTTGCAAAAAAAGCTTTCAATTACTTGAGCTCCTTAAGTAGAGACAAATACAACAGGGAGCAGGAATATGAGACAGAGACAGATGGACAGTATATTGTAGGATATTTCTTGATTGGTTTTCTTTAGACGTACATGTATGCAAATAGAGAAGACATCACACGGGTGGTGCCCACTCGACAATGCTAATATGGAATGAACAAGTGCTACTTGCATCAAAACAACGTATAGCAGTATTTGTCCCGTAAGAAATAAAAGAAAACCTGATGTGACTTCACCGAATCCCTGAAAGGCGGGGAGATCTACTCAGCTTTTCACCTCTTTGTTCAGCACTCCTTAAGTTTGTTTGGTCAACTTTTATTGATACTTGGAACAAATGGAGGGAAAGTTAGTCATACTGTATAAATCAGCACTGAAAACACACAGAGAAATCAAGGGGCAGCACACATACAAGATACAGAAGACAGCAAAAACTGATGCTCAGTGGAAGCAGACAACATGGGAAGTGTGGAGTGTAAGAACGCTTCTTTAACTACGTTTCACATATTTCTTACCGTTCTTTTACAATTATTACTGTATTTTCTAACTTTCCATCCTTACTCTCAGCTATTTTACTGAATAATAATAATCAGTTATTGTATTTGGGTGATTTTCAGCAGTGTTCAAACGATGTAAAGAAAAAAGCCATATATACTCAGTTCTATTTACTTTAAATTACATGACATGAGTCAAAAGAACGCAAATCGTACATTTCTGCTGTTGGCTACTAGTGTTGTGTTGGCACTTTGGGGATGCTGGTACCATGTGATGTGAGTTCATTCAAATAAAATCACGCAAAGCATTTTCTGAATAAAAATGGGTGGTCTTTGACAAACCGTTCTAGGATGAGATCAGATAACGTGCCCGACTACCTCTAGAAGACGATCAGTAATCCTGATCTTCAATGAAGTTTAAGAGGAGTTGTAATTGGAAAGTTTTCTACTGTATTCTGCTACTTTCGTTTGTGCTGAGGTTTTTTGCACCATTCATCAGAAAAGTAAATCTATCACATTTTTTAAAGTTTATTAGTTCTCTGTACAATAAACCCTACAATAAAGAGAACCCAAGGTATAAAAATGCGCTTATATTTGTTTTTGTGCCTTTCCGTTTCATCTATTTCACATGAAAATGCACCCCTTTGCGGGTCCGGCAGCGTGTCTGTGTGTTCAAAGTGTCTTACAGCAAGACACAGTCACAAAACAAGGAGTAGAGCATTTGAAATGATGGTAAGTCACTATATAGCAGAGACCATCTGCATTACATATCAAACAGAGCTGAAACTGCTCGAGAGTCTGACCTGGTTGTCAAAATTTAGTTTTAACTTTCTCTGATTGTCACATAATGCACCAAGGAATCAAAACTTTCTTCAATGTCAGTGTAGAACTTCTAACATCAGAGAAAAACAAATGTTTCATTGAAATTTCCATATGCCCAAATAAACAGCATCCTGAAATTGCTTAAAAAAAAACTGTTACATGAAAATTATGACAAAAAGCTAGTGCCTGAAATTTGATTATTTTTTAAATATTTCCTTGCAGAAATATTTCAATAAAAAAGTTGGATTTAATAAATATTAAAAAAAAATTTTAAAAAAATCAGAACCAGTCCTGGTGCTCCTACAATAACTAAAGGAAGACAGGAAAGACAGCTTCTTATTTGTCATCAATTTACTGATGTTAATTTTTAATGAGTTGTGATCTGGACACTTGATGAAACATCACAGTTTTTCACAACTCAAATTTTCTGTACACTGTTTTCAAAGGGAACCAATTATCCGTTCACTTTAAAAAGATGTCCATGACTACCTCCCCATTATAGAGTGCTAATGGTTTACTATGTTCACTGTCATAAGAGCTGTCAGAAAGTGCCCTGCATCAGTGCTGGCCCCACTTGAGCATCTCTCGTACCTTCAGTTTTCACATTCATCAGTCATGCTTATAAGACGGTAACACATTCTACTGTCAAGTCTCTGCGGATTCCCGACATCAGACTTCAGTTCGGTTTAAGATGATGCAACAGAGATGAGAAGAGGCTCTGCTGTTTGTTGTCACGGCTGTAATTTTTTTTTCCTGTGCTTTTTCTAATGTATTTGAAAAAGAAAAAATC
The DNA here is from genome assembly GCF_900964775.1 of Scleropages formosus. Lineage (NCBI taxonomy): Eukaryota > Metazoa > Chordata > Actinopteri > Osteoglossiformes > Osteoglossidae > Scleropages > Scleropages formosus. The sequence goes on along the minus strand of NC_041825.1, from coordinate 2,279,873 downwards.
CTCTGTTCTTAATGTCAGTCTCCAAAGTATAGACTTACGCATTAACGGAAAATGTGAGACGCTTACAGAACAAACAGGTGACCTTGAATCACGGTACAACACAGAAATGACATGTGGAAGATGCATGTGGAACTGCAGGTGGGTTAAAACCCCAAAGGATTTTCCCTTAAGAAAACTGAGAATATGTAGTGGGGGGGGCAGCACCTCTGCACCTCTCAGTAGAAACAAATGATCCAGCGATGATATTTCAAACATCCTCTGGGTAGGTGTCACTGTTTCCATCATGTATGCACTTGACACTCTGCAGAACTGTTTCACACCATTATATTTGATGCATATGACAGAAACCCAGCAATTAAAGTGCAATATGCATATCAGAGGAAACAAAACAAGTGAGAACCATCGCTGAACTCAATCTTTTAAATCATCAATACGGTCAGCTACACCATAAACATTTACATTTATTCATTTAGCAGACGCTTTTCTCCAAAGCGACATACATCTCAAACAAATGTCTGCATTGCTGTTTAAAAAAAAAAAAAAAAAAAAAAAAAAAACCCACATATAGCTAGGCTGCAGAACACCAGTGTGAGAAAATCATATTAACTGCTATAATTTCCTCAGCAATCAAGGATCCAGCTATTATTGACAAATTACCCATTTCAATATACTGTATCAATTCACGCAGGAGTTAATGTCAATCACTCCCTCCCCAGAAGAGAAGCAGATCAGCAGCATAATAAGCCTACAACTTCATATACCTATATTTAGCTTATATTTTTTTAAGAAATATATTTATGTGTATATATTAAAATACACAAATATATAAAATATATTTATTTTACATTAGTCAGTGGTCTAAAAAACCAGAAGAAGATAATTTCTATAAGGCTCAGTGTTCTGTATGGGGTAGCTATACTGCATATTGCTCTTTTTATTTATTTAAAATGCACTGCAGCTGCAACAGTTTTACAGTATTGTCAAGTAACTCATCACAATACCGATTGCCTGTTTTGTTCCTAATTTGCTGCTGAAAATGAACCAAATATCAACCAGATAATGAAATTACTTCACAGTTTTTTATGGGGGAAAACTCCAGTTTGTTCCAACTCCATTCCACGTTCACCCCAAAATCCCTAAATGATGTCCAATGTCATAAGGAGAAGGCATTGTTAAAATTTGCATTACAATTTCATGAGGTTTTACTTTCTCATAGTTTGTTCCTGGAAAATAATTTATTTTTTATTCCTTCACCTCCTCAAAGCATTTTTGAATTGCACACTTGTCAGCTGTTCTGAATTGCACACGTACTTAGAACAGAAAACAGGCCTGTACCTGTTAAACTCATCACTACTGTACAACTGCTCTTTTTGAGTCTACTCGCGAACAGTCGTAAGGACAATTAATGTTCTCGATTTCATTAACTTTAAAAAAAAAAAAAAATACAGAAGTTAAATAACTTGTTAATTTGTAGGTGCTGTTTTTCTTCTTATCCCCTCACTGCTACTTAAGATCTTAAGATGGTGTCAAGAACACCAACCGAGCACAAGTTCAGGAACTAACGAGTAACTGCTAGCTATTTGCAGAAATTTCATTTATAGAGTCCCGCAGCGCATGTGTATATATACTGTATATTTTTTCAATAATAATTTCATAAAGTAAACTCTATGGTGTAAATTCTATGGTGTTAGCCCATTCTGATCATTTTCCCAAGGTCAAACACACGAATCAGGGAATAATATGAATCCTGTACACAAGCAGACATGTGTCGCTTAATGATGGGGATAAGTTCTCAGAAATGCGTCGTTCGGCCATTTCTTCATTGTGCGAACATCATAGAGTGTATTTATACACACCTAGGTGGTATAGCCTCGATCATAGAGTGTACTCATAAAAACCTAAATGGTATAGCCTCCATGCAGTGAAGAGACACAGTAAACACATTTATAATGCTGCTGCCGGCGTAACACAGCATACTGTTTTACAGTAAAGTTTTTTATAAGTAGGAGCACACATTAAAAATAAAAAGTACATTAAATACATAAACCAGTGACATAGGTGTTTATATTGTACGTGCTATACTTTTACATGACTGGCAGCACCACCACAAACACGTGAATAACACGCGCTACAACGTCGCTGGTCGATAAGAATTTTTGAGCTCCATTATAATCTTACGGGACCACCATTGTATATGCGGTCAGTCTCTTGATGCATGACGGTAATATAAACTACAAGCATGTTCACGAAACAGGTATTGCTGCGGCCTTATAGCAGCGGGAATTCAGGTTGGACACGCACAGCCCATTGCTACTCACTAGTTGATGAAGTCCACAGCCTGCGTCTTGAGCTGGTCGGCACTATGTAGGTCAGCCAGGATGAGGATCTCTGCTGCATTCTCTACAGAAAGGTTTGTGCAGAGTGCATCTTCACACATCACCTTGAGACGTTCCAGAGCATACTGTAGGGAAGGAATAGGCAAGGCAGAAAAAACATCAGCTTCAGGTGCCATAAAGATGTATAAATCAGGTAACAGGAACATAAAAATAAGTTCTCTTGGTTTACGAAGGGCAATACTTAACCTGAGTACAGCAGGTTAACTATCTTGCTCAGGAATAGAGCAGCAAGACTGGTACCCAAAAAAAAAAAAAAAAAGAAACCCACACTGCAAGGCCACATCTTAAACCAGTACACTTAACGCTGTGTGGGACACTGCTTTCACAACACCTTTACACTTACGATGCAGTGGTGCACCACTATCTACTGCCACACAGCCTTCTCAAACATCACCTTGTCTGCCGCGGCAAGCAGGTCATCGGCCATCTTGTCCAGGTTGGGCGCCTTGCCAGTGTAGATAAAGCACATCATTTCTTTAAATACCTCTGGCTCCACGTCGTTGATCTCTACACGGTTCTACGGAAAGCACAGAGAAGCAAACAAGTTACCATCGGAGTAAGTGCAACTGGGGATGATGGTCGCAGCTGGTACTTTTTGGTCACAATCCCCCCCACCCTACAAGGAGCATTCCACTTAGAGAAACTAAAATTTGACAAACTTACATCCATCTACAACAAACTAACATGGTCACCAACGAACCTCCTCACGTAAGACAGGGAGCTCTGAGAGTGTGTCAAACACAGATGTTACATAAGTGACTTGATACACAGTTCACGATGAAATGTAACAGCGCTCCAATGTTTCAATGACAAAAGATGAAGACAGACAATGTGTACTTCACAGATACTAATATTAACAACTTGCCATTCTGCTTCTGCATTTCCATATATAAAGTTTTTTGTCAACAAATGTCTAAATTATCTTTGCTGGACTGTACTAGATACAGTACAGTAATAATGGTGAATCGCCATCCCTGCTACCGCCACAAAACCATGCATTGAATGTAGAGAAGTGAAAACTTAATCTATGCTCTGAAAAAGAAAGAAAACGTGTTTATTAGGATTTCGGGCACAAAATGTATTCGGGTTTCTCGGAGTCAGCTGTACATTTATCGCGTTATTAAAACCGGTCCCACCTCCCCCCGCTGGTCGTCTGCCACACGTTTAACAACACTCAATGCCACCAAGACGTACACTTCGACGTTTCCGTTCGTACAAGTTCCACATCTCAGGCTATTCCACCACAGGGGACAGTTTAAGCGTTTTTTTTTTTTTTAATAAAAATAAAAATAAAAAAATGAAAAATTTAAAAAAAAAACACTGGCACCTTGAAAATCTGATTTTTGTAGAGAGCGGAATTTTTTTAATTCATGCCTGGTAAACCAATGGCAGTGTGCAGATTGGGACACGTGATCTTAGCTCCACCGACAGAACTGTGTCTGAGCCGTGCTACATTCGTCCCTGGTCTACCCCCACCTTGGGGTGTCCAGTGCTGCTAGAAGGGTGCACATTTTGTACCGTCAGATAGGATCCACCAGTGGGAAATGGAGGCTGCTCTGCGGGGAAGGGTAACTCAGCACAGACTTATGGTGGAACAACACGGTTCCACAAACCTCTTTCGCGACCTACTGTACCATGGCATCGCAGAATAGTAAAATATCAGCATGTTAACTCCGCCAACTACATCTGAGCTTGATTACCTGTTCCACATTTAAATAAACCCACCTTCTAGAACACAGATAAGAATTCATTTACAAATGACACAATCAAGGCCATTCCAAATATTTCAGGGGATCACAAAAAAAAAGCACGCCTTCATACTTCCATCTAAACTATGAAAAATGATACGAACTGTCAACAATCTATAGAGCCAAGAGCTCCCAGCTGACTCAGCAAGATGACAATAAAAAAGAAAAAGGAAGAACAAGCAGAGGACTTGAAGGAGGAAACCGAGAAGCGAGTGAGCAACCGAATTAAACAAAGTGAGACAAAAGTTATCCGGCTGCCATATTATGACTTTTGGCTCTCGTGTGCGAAGGCAGCGAGAAGCTCATTTCCAGTGAGAGGAGCCGGCGGCCACTAGAGCGCTCTCCATCATCTGTTCGCATAGCAACCCGAACCTCAACCTTTCTTCACTCCAACAAGCAGAACAAGGCGGCAAACCAATTATACTTCCGCTTTATCTGTGCTGCAACAACACAATGGATTTTAACAGGGTCAGCGGCAGCGAACAAACTTTTAATTCATTCGTTTATTATTCTGCCGTTCGCTTCTGATATGACCACGGAGGGTGGTGGAGGTGGGGGGGTGTGCCCAAGTGAAGAAAAACCTTTAATGGGTAAAAAGGAAACTTTTCACATTTATGTTTATGGAAGATGGAAAAGTTGCTCCGTAGTTCTCACAAGGAAGTTGTTGCACAGGGCACAGCTCAGTCCCCCCGGGGATGTTCATATTGGGGGCCACGGTTAGTTGAGTTACTTCTACCCTTCTGGGCCACATAAACTGACGTTTATATTTATTCATTTATCTGATGCTTTTCTCCAGAACCAACTTACAATGTTAAGCTACTTGCAATTATTTTTATATGGAAATAAAGTGCAGTGCTGCTGGGAAACGAACGGTATGATGGTGCGACTGGTGTAGGTTCTGTCGTTGTCCATGTGCGTGCTGTCGATGGATGTGCTGCTGTACACACGCTAATACAGTAAGGACAAGAATATTTTAAACATACAGCACCAACCCAAACCCCTGCCCTGTTGTGATAAGAATGAAGATATTATTGTTACGAGAGATCATATTCTGGAATGAACGTGCAAGTCATTGCATAAGCAAAACATATGGAGTCAATAAAATGATCTTGTCAAATTAAAATGCCTTCAAATTTATTATCGCTATCACCAGACAACAGCATGAGCCCCCCTAAAAGAGAACTGGGGGCCTATTTAAATGTAAATTGTTCATGCACATATGAAAATAAAATAATAACCATGTCTAGAATAACTATTAATTGAAAGGTAAAGTGAGGGGCGCGGTGGCGCAGTGGGTTGGACTACGGTCCTGCTGTCTGGTGGGTCTGGGGTTCGAGTCCCGCTTGGGGTGCCTTGCGACAGACTGGCGTCCTGTCCTGGGTGTGTCCCCTCCCCCTCCGGCCCTACGCCCTGTGTTACCGGGTAGGCTCCGGTTCCCTGTGACCCCGTGTGGGACAAGCGGTTCTGAATATGTGTGTGTGTGTGTGAAAGGTAAAGTGTCGGGATTCAGATATCATCTTTTGTGCCGTTTGGATTTTTTAATAAACATCTCATCAGAACGGTGGAGGAATGTTTCATGAATGTTATGAAAAAAGTTGAGCTACAATTCTCTTTAAGTGCGAGCGACACGTGAAAGAACCAGCAGCTGTAAATGAGACCTGTCAGTTAGGTGCATTTTAAAGCCTGTCACAGTCTACTATTATTATTCATTGTTACAATTAAAAGCGAGAGGAAAGAAGCGGTGGAATCACAGCCGAGATGGAGGACAGAAAACACTGCAGTGTTTTTCCCAGGATGGAGCAGCGCTCAGGTGCTGCTGGGAGATGCTGAAACAGGTGTGTGTGTGTGTGTGTGTGTGTGTGTGTGTGTGTGTGTGTGTGTGTGTGTGTGGGAGACAAAACACCCTTGATAGAGAGAAGCATTGAGAGGAGAAACGATCGGGGGAAATGCCTCAGACAGACTAACAAGGTCAGGACGGCTTGGGAAGAAACACTGTTGAGCCACATTCCTCAAGAAAAGGCGCCATTTGAAAGCATCACCAAGATTATGTTGAACATGTCCAACGGACAAAAGAAAGAAATAACAGTAGGGGTGTGAAGGAACAGAATTCAGCTTTTAAATCCATATGGATGCAAATGCAGTTTTTAATGAAAATGAACATGGAAAATATCATTTTTACTAATCCACATGTCAATTACATTGCTGTGGAAAAACTATTCGCCCCCATCCTGATTTCTTCTATTTGTGTACACACACACATTTTCTGAACTGCTTGTCCCATACGGGGTCGCGGGGAACCGGAGCCTAACCCGGCAACTCAGGGCGTAAGGCCAGAGGGGGAGGGGTCACACCCAGGACGGGACGCCAGTCCGTCGCAAGGCACCCCAAGTGGGACTCAAACCCCACACCCACCGGAGAGCAGGACCCGGTCCAACCCACTGCGCCCCCCCCTCTATTTGTGTATATCATACTAAATAGTTTTACATCTTTAAACGAAACACAACATAAAACAAAGGCAACCTGAGTAAACACACAATAGTTTTGAATTTTTATTTAATTGAAGCAAAAAAGTTATCCAACACCTATCACCCATGTAAAAAGCTAACTGCCCCCTTAAACTTAACATCTGGTTGTGCCACCTTTAGCATCAATAACTAAACCAAACGCAACTGATAACTGGTGATCAGTCTTTTACAGTGCTGCGGTGGAATTGTGGCTCACTCTTTTTTATAGAACTGCTTTAATTCAGCCATACTGGAGGTTTTTCGACCATAAACAGCCTGTTTAAGGTCCTGCAACAGCATCTCAATTGGGTTCAAGTCAGGAATTTGACTAGGCCACTCCAAAACTTTAATTTTGCTTTTTTTGAGCCATTCAGAGGTGGGCTTACTCCTATGCTTTGGATCAATGTCTTGTTGCATAATCCAGTTGCAACTGAGTTTCAACTTACGGACTGAAGACCGGACAGTCTCCTTTAGGATTTTCTGGAAATTCATATTGCCCTCAATTATTGCAAGCTGCCCAGGCCTTGAAGCAGCAAAGCATCCCCACACCATCACACTGCCACCACCATGCTTGACCGTAGGTACGATGTTCTTTTTCTGGAATTCAGTGCTTGGTTTACGCCAGATATAATGGGACCCCTGTCTTCCAAACGGTCCCACTTTGACTCATCAGTCCACAGGACATTCTCCCAAAAGGTCTGAGGATCATCAAGGTGTGTTTTGGCAAAATTCAGACGAGCTTTAATGTTCTTCTGGGTTAGCAGTGGTTTTTGTCTCGCAACTCTTTCATGAATACCATTTTTTTCCCAGTGTCTTTCTGATAGTGGTCATGAACAGTGACCTTTACTGATGCAAGAGAGGCCTGTAGTTCCTTCGATGTTGCCCTTGGCTCTTTTGTGACTTCCTAGATGGGTAACTACTGTGCTCTTGGTGGAATTTTGGAAGGTCGGCCACTTCTGGGATAGTTCACTACCGTGCCAAGTTTTTTTTCCATTTGGAGATAATGGCTCTCACTATGGTTCCTTGGAGCCCCAGAGCCTTTGAAATAGCTTGGTAACCCTTCCCAGACTGATGTATTTAAATTATCTTCTCCCTCATCATTTATGGAATTTCTTTCAACTTTGGCATAGTGTGTTACTGGGTAAGACCTTTTAACCAACTTCATGCTCATGAAAAAGTTCTATTTAAGTGTTGATTTTATGGAACAGAGCTGGCAGTAATCAGGCCTGGTTGCGTCTAGTCCAGCTGAACCCCATTATGAACACAGTTTCATAGATTTGGGGAAATCTATTATGGGGGCAAATACATTTTCAAACAGGCCCAGGTGGTATTGGAAAACTTTTTTGCTTCAATAATAACATAACCATTTAAAAACTGTATTTTGTGTGTACTCAGGTTGTCTTTGCTTTATGTTAGATTTTGTTTTAATTTCTGAAACAATTTAAATTAAGGTGGACAGAAAAACCGAAGAAATCAGGATGGGGCAAATACTTTTTCACAGCACTATACATAGAAACATTTATTTGGCTTCAACTTTACACACAGGAGTCATTTTCCATGCCAGCAATTAGTAAGTAATATAGTGATATTAGTAAGAATATAAGCATTCATTTATATCAGTACAAGTATTTCTCCTTAGCGACTCGAAACAAGCTGCATATATGTGAATTTATACAAATCGCCTACTGCTGTGCAAAAGACCACTATGAAATACACTGCATGCAAAGTGTTACAAAGTAGGAGCCACCCCTGGAAAAGTGTAACTCGATCACCTGCACATCATCTCAGACTGACAGCAGACTGAGGACTTTGACTTCCCTTTAGTTAGACGGGGCTTCCAGGATAAGCTCTGGACCACCGCAACCCTCATTTGGACAAGCACTTAAAGGAGAGCGATTACACGAAGGAACCCAGCTCTCCTCGGAGCTCCGAAGCCCACATGCCACAGGTGGTTAAGGACCCCAGACAGGGAGCAACATGAGGAAGTGGGCTGGGGAGCACTCGTTACACTACAATACAGCGTCACCTGCATAGCAAAGTCGCGTAAACGATCGGAGCACATTACGACACCCCCGTGTGTGTGCCCACACACACACACACACACACACACACACACACACACACACACACATACACACACACACATACACACATACACACATACACACACACACACACCACAGAAGACAACTATGATGTAATTGTGAGAAAGAACCCCACAGGAGCCTGTTCACTATGTCAGCACAAGACAAGCGCCGCACGCAGATAGAGTGAGGTTACGCAGCCCCCTGTGCCATTCTCTCCTCCCCTTGACACCGGAAACACACCTCTAAAAAAGGGCAAAGCTGTCACTGTGCACCAGACGTGTTCAGGAGGACCTTACGGTCCATTTTTCTCCCTGTCAACCCAGCGCAGGATACAGGAACCTCTTCTGAAAAGCACGTCAATGTCAGAGATGAGCAAAACAAAAGAGGAATGGGATCATGCTAATTCAGTCCAAAAATAACCGATTGGGAGGTTCCTTTGAGAAATAACACAAACAGCAGAGACGTGCAAGCAGGGGGAGGGGGTAGCAGTGGGTGTATGGACAAGCGAGAGAGAGAGAGAGAGAGAGAGAGACGCTCTATCAGATGCTCCCACACCTCCATCGGCCAGCTGATAAATCTAGGATTAACAGCCCTACATATGAGTATCGGGTCCAGTCGGAGAGATCACCAGGCATTCCCCAGACACCTCATTTGGCATGTGTGTGTTCCACATCAGCCTTGGAGTACCCTACACAGCCCTATCTTTTACCCGAATTAGCGGCGGCTCATCTAGACACCATCTCAGCATCCGGCCATTTCTCCGTCATTGGGGTGTGAGGATGGGGCGGCGATGTGTATGTCGGCCGCAGTGCTGACGGAAAACAGCAGGAGACTCACCTTCTTACTCTCCTCCATCTCATGTTCAAACATGGCGCTGAACACGGGGGAGCGCGCTGCGACACAGAGAAAACACATAAATAAGGCCTGTAATATTTCAACATACAACAGCACTATTTGCTTGGCATGATCCCTTTTGTGTCGTGATGTCGACCCTCATTAGCCGAGCATAGACACGTTTACTGCCTTCTCCAATAAACATACCACTGTAATACAACGAGTGAGAGAGGAAAAATACTGGGAAAATGTTTGGGTTAAATATAAGATTATGGCAGTCTCAACAAAAAAACGGACTGAGTCTTCCTGGAATATACAAACATTTAAAACATCTGTTCTTAGCATATTTGTCTATCTTCCACTTAAATGTATTCAGGGGGTACTTACCGCCAAACCAAAGAACAAGGATTATTAACTAGTATTCAGCCGACACCTTTATTCAAGTTGACTTACAGCATTGGACACTGCAGTAAACCCCTAATCATTCACCCACACACTGACACATACTCTCTACAGCCTGAATCATCAATTAATTCACCTGAAACATATCTTCAGACTGTGGAAGGAAACCAGAGCACTCAGAGGAAACACGTGAAACATGGGAAGGACACAAACTCTACAGAGACTGAGCCGTGACGCACCGGCACCACACACAGACACAGAGATGTACAGGAAGTGGAACATTTCTGACTTCCTGCACAGTGCCACTGTGTGAGGGCCCAATGGCTGCAATGGTGACGGGTTCACAGCGGTCAACCTACCTGCCAGAATGGCCTTGTGGGCCTGGAACTCCTGCCCTGCCACACAGAGGGAGCAGTCAGTGAAGCGCGAGTTCTCCCAAAGGCCACCCAGCTCGTCGGCCAGACGGCAGTCGGGCACCTTCACCATGTTCATGGTGTTCTGGCCTGAGATGTTCACAGAGTCCTGGACAACGCTCACCTGCAATTAAGAGACGCAGGCAATCGATTAGTTCATCACTTCCATGTAAAAACACGGTATATACAACCTTACTTTGTGAAGTAGTGCGATGAGCTAACTGGCTGGGTAAAATTAAAAGCCTCATACAACTTGCACATAATAAGGCAGGTTATTGAGCAAGACATATTAGGGCCATATGGGTTGTTAAATGATTATTGATCCAAGATCCTCAGTGCAGAGTCTGCCCACTAAACAGCCAGATGCTTTCTGCGTTTCCCACGTGTGCCGTTACCCCTTGACCGCAGCGGCCGTGAGCTGCTCAATCCCAACAAGATTCCACTCTTTGCCCCTGCGGCACTTCAAGGGACCTGTACTCTACCAAAGACGCTTCCCACAAAGGAGCGCCATCAGCTTTCCGCGTCGCTTCTCGTGGGGAGGACCGAAGGTGAGGAAACTGCTCTCACTGCACACAGGTGGAGCAGGGTGGGAGGAAAAACAAAAAGAAGAGCATAGATGGAGAGGAGTAGGCTGAGCAGAGAGGGAGGGGAGGAGAGGAGAACCTAGTGTGGAGGTAAGCATCTGTGAGATGGTCTCCCATGGAAGCCACCTCAGCGAGCACAGCATATGGGCATGTGCGTGGAGCAACGGAGGCGTGTGCGTGTTTATGCGTGCGCGTAATTGACTTTAATTTCCCGTAATGCCAGTACCAGCTGCCTACCTGCTGCTGCCTCTTCTCCCACCAGGGCCCTGAAACATGTCAAGGAAGGACACGGGTGTCCCTTCGCATCCGAGTATCATCAAAAAGGCGCAAATCCGTTCGGTTATGGTACGGCCCATCTGCCGCGTGTCTGGACTCAGGGTCGGGAGGCCAGAGGCTCCACACCGCTCACTCATCGCAACTGTAGGAAAATGTCACCCGAGCACCGGCGGACAAACAGAGATCACTTCAAGGAGAGAGCGAAGCTCAACATACATGAGCCTTCGGCAAATAGGGAGACTAACTTCACTAAAGAGGAGACATCAAGTGGACAGCAAAGGTCACCAAATGGCCCTCGAGGAACATCAGAAGACCAGGAAGGATATCCCTAAGGAGGCAAGACTCCCGTGAAAAGCTTTGGAAGAAAAAGAAAAGGAAGGCTCAAGGTAAGGAAGCACAATGCTGCAGTAAGCTGAAATGTTGGAGAAACAAAGAGATGAAGGGACGAAGACAACCTCTCACACAAAATCCTATATCTAGAGGCCCAAAGGGGAAACTCTGCATAAAACCTGCCTCTATGTACTTAAACTAATGAAGTTTTTGTGCAGTGAACTTCACACACTTAAGAAGGAAACCACACACACACACACACACATTTTCAGAACCGCTCGTCCCTTACGGGGTCACGGGGAACCGGAGCCTACCCAGCAACACAGGGCGGAAGGCCAGAGGGGGAGGGGATACACCCAGGACGGGACGCCAGTCCACCGCAAGGAACCCCAAGCAGGACTTGAACCCCAGACCCATCGGAGAGCAGGACTGCGGTCCAACCCACTGCGCCACCGCACCCCCAAGAAGGAAACCAATCATTTCAATATTTTGATACTCTGTGGAAGCTGCCGACGATGTTTAAAGTTCCACCATCTATTGGCGTCAAAGCGGCAAACCTATCTGGAGCGGTTTACCCAATTTGTTTTTGGACCCAGTTTCCCAGGCAGAGCCGCGCAAGGCCGACTCTGCAGCCTGTTCTTTTCATCGGCGCTTACCTCGCTGCAGGAGCACACGTGCGTGGACACAACCGCCCCATGCCAGCTGGCTACGGGACATGTCCTGCAGGGCGGTTTGGGTAGCCGCCTTTCAGACAAGGCTGGGGAAGGTGTCGAGAGAGCTCCAGTCCTATGAAAAGCCGCGCAGATCAAAGTAAGAGCGCTGCTCTATCACAGATTCGGATGCTGGGATTATCAGACGAGGAGGCAGACACAGGTGTGTCTAGTCTGAAGGGTTTACTTGCGTGCGATGATGGAACGCGCTAACGTTTCCTGCTTGAGGTGGCTCAGTTTTAAAGCCCTTATCTGTCTCTAGAGCGAGGAGTGGCAGCACTGACAGGATTAGCCAGCATCCCTCTTCCTGGCACACGACAAAAATATGACTCTGCTTTGAGGGCCAATTCCGCTTCGGCTCCACGAATGTTAGTGATACTTCATCTGTCACCCGTAATAAGAAGCAAATAAAAAATGCAATTTTCCCCCATTCAAACACCAGAGAGAAGTACTTCTTAAATTGCTCTGGTGTATACCTTCCCAAGTGAACTGATAAAGAAGTCATGCTACACAACCACCTTTGTAAGCTTCACGGGAAAAAGAGTTGGGCCGTATCAATAAAAAGTAAACATTCGAAAAGTACAGCACCACCTGATCATGGTGAGAGGTGGCTCATTTGTAGAAACTTTTTTAATTTAAAGTGAAGAACACAAATTGGTACACGCCGGTGAACTTACTGGGATGTCTGTATCGTGGGGGGGGGGGGTAAAAAATTCACATCCAATGTTTTCCAGGTGAAGATGGGAAATGAGCAAAAATGTCTATGAAAATTTCCTACATCTACTGGAAAAAATCCAGGGGGCGCAAACCTTCCTGCGCTGCTTTTATGAACTGCTTTATTGCTCCATCAAACCATGTGCATTCCACCTATAGCCATATCTTCTTGAAGTCTCAACAAGACTCAAAGAACCTGGTAAAAAACAGCGAGAATATCTGTCTTTTAACACTCATAAAACAACATAGGTTTGCTGTGTCATCGCGTTATCAATGTTCCAGTTAGGAATTTTCAAAGATACAAGTCCTCTTTATGTAACTGTCTTTTCTCTCCAATTATCCATGTTCAAAAACTTGCTGCAGCGCAAACGTCACATGTATTTTGACAGTAAAACACACCAAAACAGAGCAGGAGTGCAACGCCAGACTAATTTAACTGGCCTCCAGTGTTGACAGCTTCCATCTGGTGTTTGAGTGTCTGATCAATAATGACATGAGTAAGACTGCATATGTTAATGAAATGAACTGGTCAACATGGGATTTGTGACGAGAAGGCTGTATTTTATTTTCTATCATTTTAAATTAGTTTTAATTTTAATGTAGCTCAAAGTGAGTAAGTGTTAAAGTCTATTCATTTACTATAGCTATATCCAAGACTTTTACAGTATATATTTAGCAAATAAACTGAGGGATATCTCTATTATTATGCTTTTATTGATTGTATAGATAATGAAGCAAAGGGGCAGATACTGAGAAATTTTGCCCAGGTTGTTTTCAAGTCAATGAAAGGCAGGCAGGGGGGGGAAGTCATGCAACGAACTGGAGTTCCATTCACAGTATTCCCTGACAGGCCTGGAACCGATAGGACAAACAGCAGAATTTTTTACTGAAACTTGAATTCAGAATAGCTTTATTTGAGCTTTTAAAAAAATTAAAAAAAAAGAGGAAAGTCTATATTATTAAACTTTTATTGAATGTTGCATTGTAGCCATATATACAAACAAATCAAGCTTCAAACAGATGCCTGATCCCATATGTTTGTAAGCTGAGAAACCAGTGCACTGATTTATAGAAATCGTTTATATCTTTTAAAATCATACATTTCTGGATGAAAATCACATAAGGGACGGATAAGAAGAAAGGAGGACCAGCTGAAGCTGTGACTCCCCAGAAGATGCATGACCACCAGGGCCAGAGGGGAAATCTACTGTCTTCTGCATCCAGTCCTCACCCTGTTTGTTGGTGCTCCTTTAGGAACCTTTAGGAAGAAAAGGTCACCCAACATTACCTATTCACTGGCCAAAAAACTAAGAAATAAAAATGCTGGCGTGCTCTTCATTCAGTTATGAATGTCATTTTCTTCATTTATTCACATAGATTGTTTTTTTTTTACGATACTGTGAATGTCTGCAAAAATAATTAAATAAAAAGTTCATTAAGTTCTCACAAATTACCACCCTGCTGGTCTATCGCATTTCTCCAATATTTTTCAGGCCTGGTGGGTTTTTCAATCAGCCTTTAGTATGTTCATGCCTGCTCTGCCCAGGCTGAATTAATAGAGCCATGATCTTTTAACTCGGTGGCGGTCCCCTGCGAAAAACTCATCACCAGCTTTTTATAATGCATGACTTTCCCTCGTCAAAGCGAGCCGGAGGAGCGACACAGTAAACAGCTCATTCCCGCTCCCGTTCTCGGACTCCTCCTGCCAGCTGCTGCGTGCTCCTATTGACTGAAACAATTAACACCAGGTGGGGAGGCGAACGTGGAAACGTGAAAACGGGCGGCTCTCGGCCCCGTTCCTCAGTCGTGTGGTGCACGGCCACGACCAGCGCTCAGGGTCTATCAAGAGTGAATATTTCATACTTCATTTAGAGCCCTGCATCCTTTTCATTTTGCTGATTTTGCCTCCAAAAGTTAACAGAGTTCCCGATTGGACAGTTTTACATCATGTTTATATGTACACATTTATAGGTATGTAACTTGAATACGGCCCACTGATCAGCAGTTCTGTCATGTACTTTAATCTGCAATATTATACACTCAGACAACACAACTGTATTCAAAGCCACTTGTACAGCACATAACTTCAACCAAGCTGTGGACAGTCACAAATGGGCTGAGATATCTGTTCATATAAAGCAGAAGTGTGACACGCTGTCAATAACGATTCTAGTTGTACAATTTGAAATAAACCCCTTTCAAAACACGGATGGTTCTCGAGTTACATTTTAAACTCCCTGCATTCTACAGCTCAGCATCAGCTGTAATAAACAAAGGGGTAAAAAGGAATTTAGCGCTAAAACCAACACGTTGACAAGTGTCTCTTCCGTGCAGTTTCAAGAGACCAGTGGAACTTGCAGGCAACGCCTCCTCCTCGTGACATCATGCCTGCATTTACATTTACATTTATTCATTTAGCAGACGCTTTTGTCCAAAGCAACGTACATCTCCACAAAAGTACAATTTATGCATTGCATTAAGAGAAGGAGACATAGCTGCAGACATGAAAGTCTCAAGCAAACCTAGTTTGTTCCCTACCACTTGCTGCACCGAGATTCATCGTTCAAGTAGGTGGATAAGACACGGGACAGACAAATCCCGATACCCTCCCACAAATTTTTATTTATTTATTTTTTTTTTAAAATATTATAAGACACACAAATAAGCAAGTACAATGCCAGAGTAGTGGCTGAATAAAGGTTGTATCTGGAGATGCTTCTGGAGTTACGTTGCGTGAACAGTTACACCATAGATGAGCTGGAGAGATCTCGGGCAAAGCGGATCCGGAAAAGGTGAGTTTTCAGACCCTTCTTGAAAATAGACAGAGTTTCCGCAGTTCTGAGTGACAGGGGAAGGTCATTCCACCACAACGGACCCAGAACCGAGAACCTTCGAGCTTTGCCTTTCGTGCGCGGGACCACCAAGCGAGCAGAAGTAGATGAGCGAAGGGGCCTGGCTGGGGTGTAGCGGTTGATCAAGTCTTGTAAATAGCTGGGAGCAGTTCTATTGATGCATTTGTACACAGTAACCAGGGTTCTGAATTTGATTCGGGCAGCTATAGGAAGCCAGTGCAGAGAAATGAGTAGAGGAGATGCATGGGAGCGCTTCGGCAAATCAAACACAACTCGTGCAGCAGCATTCTGAAGAAGCTGCAGAGGTTTGATGGCAGTAGCAGGATGGCCACATAGGAGAGAGTTGCAGTATCCAGACGGGAAGTCACCATGGCCTGGACAAGTAGTTGGGCGGAGTCAGTAGTGACGTAGGGACGGATCCTACGAATATTATGCAAGATGTATCTGCAGGACCGGGTTGTGGCTTCGATATGTTGAGAGAATGACAGACTCGCATCAATCGTTACTCTCAGACTCTTAGCGAAGGAGCTAGGCGAAATGAGTGAGTTGTCCAGTTTGATCGAGAGGTCGTGACAGGAGGATAGGTCAGCTGGGAGGTAAAGAATCTCCGTTTGGGAGAGGTTGAGTTGGAGATGGTGATCATACATCCGTGAAGAGATGTCCGACAGGCAGGCAGCAATGCGTGCGGAGATGTTTAACTTCTATTAAGCAGTCTTTTTTTCCAGGGTCATTAACACACACTTACCGTGGGCACTTTGTCCTATCTGCCAAATCACTATGTTTTCCCCCACCAGTTCCAAGCCCACCTGACCATACGTTTAGCTGCATCCCCACAGGAAGGCACACCACAGCCTTGTCCTTTGGATCGCCGGCTCCTCCAACAGCGGCCCACCATTTTGCAGCAAGGAAACCAACGTTTTCCAGAAGCTCTCGGCCTCCCTCTCCATTTCCCTTCCGCCCGAACCGGGTTGGCCTCGTGCCAGCATCGAAAAACAAAAACAAACGAGGACCAGCTGCGGCGGTCTCCGAGATGGGCACGCGGCATATGGCGCAGCCCTGTAAAGGATGGGCGCTGTCACGAGTAAAATGCTTAAAAAGAAAGAGAAAAAGAGAAACAGCGGAAAAAGGGGGCGAAAAAAAGCTGAACATCAGCAAAGAGCTAATTTATTCCACAGGAGCCGTTCCCCTGCTGGGCACCATTTGGAGGCAAACACGGGAGGGGAAGAGGAGACCTTACACATCTCACAACTACTTGTTTTCTACTCTTTTTCTCTTTCCTCATTATTACGTTACTAACCCAAACGCTGCGCAAATTAGACACTCGGCAGCACAGGTTCTGCTGTGCCAATAACGCGCAAATGAACCGAGAGGGCCGATGGGGATTGGAGGCAAATGATTCTCAAGAGCGAGACGGAAAAAGGAACGGGGGGGGGGGGTAGGAGAGTTTTCTTTGAAAAGAAAACAAATGAACAAAACACAAATAAACGAGTCAAAATGGCTTAATTTCCCAGACTTTAATCAGCGGCGCCTCATAGAGATGGACGGCAAGCGAAGAGTCACGACGGTCTCCCGTCGGACCATCTCGGGGCAGCAAAGCGAGGGCAAAGAAGGTGGGGCACTTCTCACCGTGCTCCTCGCACTCTCTCTCCGCTAGCCCTCTCGCTCTACACAGTGACTTCGGTGTCTGGGAAAGGGAAAAAAGGGTTTCCTTTGAACAAGCCATCTCGTAATGACAGCCAGCGCAGGCCCTTTAATGGGAACAATCTCCTCATTAAACAGCTCCGGGTGTCCGGGGACTCTGGCACAGACAGAGCGCCGGCCTTGTTTGCCCGCTTCCTACATGACACGGCGTCACGTCCCCCGAGACACCGCTAAGTGCCTCATATTGCTCAGCGCTAAGACGGAGCAGAGAAGCCTTAACTGGACTAAGAACCCCGGGGCTCCGCTCGGTGCAGTTTAACTACTGCTGCCTGAAATGACAGAAATATCCGCCGCCATGAAGTGCGCTGGATCATAAACACAGAGCAGCATGACTGAAGAGGGTCCTACAGACGCTCCCATCACAGCATTACCCTGCAGTTGCTTCTGTTATGGCGACACTCTCCTCTAACTGCCTTTTGAAAGGCAAATTAAACATCACAAACCTCAAAAGTATCACGGCAGCGGAGGAGGGAAACAGACGTGTGTATACCGAGAACACAGCTTGGTCACGAAGAGCCTCCATGCTCATCTAATCAGACCCACATGTACACAGCCATTGTTTATTATTATTATTAATTCAATTTGCACAACCTGTGACTAAAAGTGAAAGTTATTTACAGTGGAAGATCTATAAACTAACTCTACATACATACATTCTTTTTACTGGAGAAGTTCAGGGTAAGTACCATGCTCAGCGATACAACAGCAGGAGCAGGGATTCAAACCCATGTCTTACGAGAAGGCGACAGTTCTAACTGCTACTCCACCTGCTGACCCATTCTATCAAATGACCACCTTCTTAAGTCTGTAAATATTCACCCTAAGAGAAAATTTTCCTAGTGTTTTCCCTATTGACTGTTTTTCAGTCTCAATAAAGAATACTTTTGTCATTTTCTCCAGTAAAAAAAAAATAATTTGAAACAATTTTACAACAGGAGTTAAGACTTGCACAGACACGCACGGCGAAAGGCCAAATGGAGAAGGGCGCCTGCGCCGACCATTAAAACTGTATAAATGTGTGAGCCCTGCCGTCCTCGCCCTGCATCGCTGCCTGTCACCGAGGATTCGGGTCCCATCAAATCCATCCTCAACGCAAAATTATACACAAACACGTTTGCAAACTTTTTCATTTTATTTACTTTCAGTAAACATTCTTTACGGTAATACAGTTCTAAATAAAATAAAAAAAAAAAAAAAAAAAAAAAAAAACAAATTAAAATAGGAAATTTAAATAATTTGCTATTCAGCCACCATGGCTACAGCAATAAAAGGCCTCCATTAGCAGCTGCATGTAAGACACATTTACATAAACTGTTCACAGTTAGAAATCCTACAGTGCTCTGCCCTGTACAGTAATAACCCAGCATAAAACATGGTATTTCTCAAAGACTGGTGTGTGACATCCACCCAAACAGTCACACGTGTATCGCAGCACAGTTTGTCATCAGGTGCTAAGACGGATGAGCGCTCACATTTACATTTATTACATTATCTGACACTTTTCCCTAAAGCAACTTACAACATTAGTCTAATTACACTTATTTACCCAATATAGCCAGGTAATTTTACTGGAGCAATTTAGGGCAAGTACCTTGCTCAAGGGTACGACAGCAGCAGGTGGGATTTGAACCTTCAACCTTTGGGACGAAAGGTTATACCACTACACTACCAGCTGCAAGTTGGTCGGCTGCGGCCAGACCTGACGGAGAAAAGCCGAGGAGACGGAGAGGAACCGTCTGCCACAGCCATGTGCTGAACCGCCTCGAACCCGCAGAGGAACAACTGGCAGAACCTGCTGAAACCTCTTTGTGGGTGGAAGCACCCGCACTCGCACCCTCCCTTTCAGATCCCACCAGTATCACTGAAAGCAGCATGTTCGACCGCAGACTGACTTTGACTTTTAAGCGACTGGGTCTCATCCCTGAGAATTTTGAGACGACCCTCTTCCATCCCCTCCGGGTTAATTATAATTATTTTAAAGAGCCGCCGCACTTTTTAAACATTTATGGGTGCATGCATAACATAAGGAAATTAGCATATCTAAAGTTTAACCTCCCGCAGTTCACTTCACGAAAGTGCTATTAAACGTGAGTACAGTTCAAAAGCAGAGCTTTTGTACAGCTTTTCAACTGTATCCACGTTTAACAGCACTTTTGTCAAGTGAACTGTGGGAGGTTAAACCTTGGCTTTCGATCCTCTGCATCAGAAATCTTTTTCCATCGAGACAATAATAAAGATGCCATCCATGCAGACTCAGGATGCACCATGGCAGTTGAAACGCTCACAGGTAATATGTGTCCGTCCCCCAGCCCCCGACAACGACCGACAGAATTATGGCCTTTCACTAATCCGATCGCGCCTCCGATGGGCACCAACACCATGTGCTTTGGGGCTCCGAGAACATCCGTGGTGACGATGGCAGATGATGGCGCTGTAAGGATCATCTATCGAGAAGTTGCACATAAACAGGCGTTGCTTATGGGGAGGAGCTCTGTGTGTGTTTGTGTGTGTTGGGGGGGCACTAGGCTCCCGTTTTTAGGTAGCATTTGAAAATGTAATTCTGAAAGAGGCCATAAACGATAGACGCTTCCTTCCCACATTACCTTACCCTAATTTAGTGGGTAAAACGTTTTAAAAGCAGCCAAACAGAAACAGGCATTTTAATAACCTAATAAATAAATAAAGGTGATAAATAAATGTAATATTGCGCATGAGCAGAATGTCGTTAAGACTGGAGTGGTAGAGATGCTCTTAAGAATTATGCATCAGGGAAAAAAATTAAAATGGAAAAACAAATTATATTAAAAAGTATTTTGTATGACTGTACAAAAACGTTAAAGATGCAGCTTGGGCTTATGTAAATGAAGGAACAATTGTGCACTCATGCGATAAGAATTCATTATACTGATTTATTCTCTAAATTAATGAATAAAGTCGTATTTATTTCCATGTGGAAGAAAAACATGATCCGATGATGCATATTGCCCGTCACATAACGTTTTACACTTGCACACGCACGCGCACACACACGCAGAGATTGAGGCACAATCTGAGTGTATCCTACCTCGCAGAACAAAGTGAGCTTGTCATCAGGGAGCAGCCCGTTGGCCTCATCCAGCAGGAAGTCCCGGCGGATGAACTTCTTGAAGCCCCAGTCTTTGCCCTGGACGAAGCGGTAGGCTCTCTGGCTTTCTGAACACCCAAAGGAAAGGAGAGACATGCGTCACGGTCACATGTGATGATCATTCCTGACGGCCCGTGCTGATGGATCAGGCCCAGCAATAGAAGACGTAACACTTCTGAAGGTCTAATAAACAAATAACCTTGTGGATTACAGTGGACCATGATCCAGGACAGTGGCAGTTAAATGATCATCATAAAATGCCAACAGCCGTTTTCTGAAACATGTTCAAGGGTCATGCAGTAGCTCAGGTGTCACCTGGATGTCCATGCTGACTTGACCGTGGGGGGAAAGAGCCAAAGGCTCAATGACAGAAAGACCCATCTGAGCACAGCTGAATCCACCAACCCTGTTTGTGGGCACACCGGTACATCCTAAACACATACATTGCAAGGCCACGTTGGCGCTGCAGCAACGTTATATCACCACGAAGTCCTTGCAACACACGATGCCTTCAAAGAGAAACTGGATTTGAATCCCACCTCCTTCCCCTAAAATACCCCAGTGACAATCAGCCAGCTGAATAAATACACTGCAATTCGCTTTGAAGAGAAATGTCAGCTAAGGAAGAGGACAAGTTGCACGAGAACTTTCAGAGGTGCGTCGGAGAGTAACAAAAACCGGCTGCGCTCTGACACCGCCTCATGAGCACAGTATCTCTCTCTGGTTTCCTCATGCTGTCCTCCTTCAAGAATCGCTGTCGCAAACAGGTGCTTCACTGCTCTGCAGTGTCGGCAGACCTCAAGATAGAGAAATACAACTAAGCTGGAGTGACGCCTCCCCACGCTGCTTTTCCGAGTGGCCATGCATTCACTTTCTTTTCACTGGCAACTGTGAGAAGAAACAACACCAAAACCCAATAACCCTCCTTATGTCTCGGACGATAAGTGCAAAGAAATGCGCAAATTAATAAAAGTGACCTTTGCAAGGGAATAGTGGCACAAATGTGAAAGCTCTCCAACAACCATGCATGAGTGATCATCATTTATGATAAACAGTGCTAGCCAAAAATATTTTTTATAGAGTGAGACCTTGACATGGGTATGAATGGTTCAGGGAGCAGCAGAGCCTCTCATTCAAAGGCCAGAGTCCAGTCCCTGCACGGTGTTAAACACAGGGACTGGACTATGACCTTGTAACAGCATTCGTGCGCAAAGGGAGGGGGGAAAAAACGCCGTAGAGGATAAAAGCAGTGATCCAGAGTTTCTGATGCCACGGCGGTGTCCTCAAACGGCCTCATCCTTGGAGCTGTGCTGCGGCGCCGCTGGCAGGGTGGGTCAGACGTCCCGCTGCAATCCGGGCCAGAGCGGAGGAGGACAAGGAGAGGAAGCAGCAGCGCCAAGGGACTTTGGCAGGGCCACACACTGCAGCAGGTTACTGAGGCTCAGGTGAGGGATCCCCAGGGCTGCGCTGAAGCACTAGAAACGGCTCACTGCCAAAACCCCAAAAGTGTGTTCATGGAAATGGAGAAGGGCTGCGAGGGGAAACGGGCAGTGTTATTTCTGTATTTTGTAAAAGTTATAAAAAAAAAAAAATAAATAAAAAAAAAAAACGGAAAGTGCACCTGATCAACAGACAGCGTCATTTGTTACCTCAACCCAACACATCTTTGTGGGTTTGTAGCTGTCATCACTATAATTACACAGAGGGGAGGCAATAATCAGGATGTATTGGATACAGAAGAAGGGGCCTCTGGCATACTTGCACCATTATTAAAGCTCAGTAACTACGGTAAAGTAACAAAGACACAAGCATTACTAAAAATGCATACAAATGTGCTTATTAAATGTATGTATGCATGGACGATTTTATAAATATGATTCATTAATAACATACGCATTGTTATATTATTTAAAGGACGTTTATTTATTCGCATATACAATTCTGGTAATTCAACTATTATGTCAGAATACCAAATATCCAGTCATACAAGATAACAAGAAAGGAAAACATGAATATAAAAAAAATCTCTTCTGATAATTTACAAGACAATGTTGCCTTAAAACTGTACAAGTGCAAATAATCTTCTGCCCAACTAACAGAAAACTATTTATTGGTAAATGCCAGCCCATGTGAACAATTACAATTATTGCACGGATGCAATGTAGGGCCTGGCTTCTCCTGTGCATCTCAGTGTTCTGACGTGTGTGTTGGAACGCAAAATCTGTAATAAATAAAAACAAGAAAATCTTATGAAACTATCATCCATAATGAGCCCTGAAGCAAGAGAAGTTTTAAAGAAACTGCTAAAAAACTGAAAAAGTAAAAGAAAAGCCTTGCTCTCAATTTCAAACAAGAAGCGATAAAACAGAGAATTCCCTTGAAAGGCAATATCATTACTAATACCTTTGTGTCATTTCATTTACTATTCATTTCTCGTAAATGATACGTTAGAAACAGCTCAGCAGACAGGGGTTACAGGCAATTACAGTAATTATGAGAACGGCCTCGTTTGGTAGTTCTGACAATCTCTTTTACACTGCACATTTACAACAAGTGAGAAAGACGTGCTACAAGTCCTGAGCATTTCAAAGCAGATATCATAATTTTTAAATATTGCAATTTAAAAAGAAAAAAGTCATGCAAACACTGGGAGAAGATGCAAAGTACACAGACTGAGCCAGACTCATTGAAACCCGTGACTCGAAACCCGACCGGAGGAATTCTCTGTGCCACACACCCCTCCCAAGAAAAAGAGAATAAAGAGAGAAAATAAAATTCTTCCTGGCAAAGGAATGGCAAAAGGTAACCAGGGCTGTACAACAGAGTGATGATGCTGAAATCAAAAAAGATCATTTAAATCCTGCCCTCCACGGCAGCACAATAAAACCCAAAGCCCCAGATACAAAAACAAAGAGAGAGCAGATAAAAAGTGCATCGCTCTGTCTAAAGTTCATGTAATCCAATTTCCTTTGAACATAAACAAACATCACATTTAGCCTCAATTTAAAGTGTTCACCGGAAAAAGTCAACGAATGAGACTGTAACCACAAACAAAGCATTAACATTTCCAAATTAAAAAGAGGATTATTTAAGGTCACATGGTATCAATTGTTTTTTTATGATGTGATCCAAAGAAATTCAAAAAAAGGGATCGTCGTTCTCATGCTAACAGTATCGTGATGCCAGTGTACCGTGGGACAGACACCTCTTCGTGGTACAGGGGTGAGTCATCCGGCAATCCAATCTAATATCCAGGCTATAAGGGCTGTTATTGAGCACTTGACGTGTCCGTCAACCCAGGAGCCAAGAGTGGGCTATATTATCGGCGCCCCGTGTCACACGATATGCTGCTGAATACCAGTGGGTCACCGGGGCGTGAGCGTGTTTATCATCCAACCTACCCATTTGTCTGTAAAAATATCACTCATTCAGCGCGCAGCTCTGGCACAAAACGTTTCCGAAAGTGTGCTGCAGAGTCAAAGAGAATTCCCCGATCAAGGCTACATGAGCGCACAGCACCAACACACAACACCTGTCACACACACAAACACTGCATTTCTCCGACACTGACCGGTGTGGAACGAACCGATGTTCTGTCCATAAACTCTGCATGTCCCCAATGTCCCTGCTCCGTCGGAGCCGTCGTCGTCTTACTGAAGGGCCGGCGCCAATAAAAAGGGGGAATGCGGGTCAACACCTGTTGTAATACATCTATAATGCATCACGATAATCTCATTAATTTCAGTAATCTTCACGTCTCAAATTAATCAGTTCAAGTCGAGCGCGAACGCTGGGAAAACTTTGCACGGACAAAGCTGGATTTGAAGCCAGATCTGAAGGTGAAGGAGCTGCGAAGCACCAGTGCTACCACTGAGCCGCAGTTCTGCTCAATATTATTCCACCCAGAACTGCCACGGCTGCAGTCTGCAGTCACTCATTTCCCTTTGTTAATAGAAAATCAGAAACTGAACAAAACTATTCACTCAAAAACTAAATAAGAAGGTTGGGGGGGCGGTGTTTTGGGAAAGAAATATTTGACAAAAAGTAATTTGGACAGCTCTGTGAAACACAGCTTTCAACAATATGACACCAAGTTAATAGGTTTATTTACTCACCATCTCAAAGGCGTTGTTCTTAGTGTGGGGAAATTAGAAAGCTTGTCATTAATCAAGTTTCAATTCATCATTTCGAAATTACGCTGCCAAATAAGCGCAGCCCTTTTTCAATTCTTTCAGGACAATAATGTGTGTAATAGTACTGCATTTCAACACTGCGCTCCCACATCAACATTCATCCCACTGCAGTAAAAACAGGTGAGAATAGTGAAGTAAAGCTCGGAGGTGGGGGGGCCTTGGGCAGGCAGACATTTAGCGCTGTTCAGCCCATTTCCCTATCTTTGTACTAAAAATGTTTAGTCAGTAACTATACCTTCAATACATTAATCATGGTAAATCCAGGCACTGGCAACATAGCACCTTATCAGCAAGTTAAAAAACAACAGAGCCGAATGCTTGACACTTTTCGCAAGACACTCGTTTACATTTACAATTTATAACTTAAAAACTTACAGAGCCTGCAGATACAGCATCTTCATTTACCTCTGACGCAGAGCCTTGTTAAAAAGAGTGATCCGAAATGGTATGAGCACAGGTACGACTGTGACGCCTCCTTGTACCTTTTCGCAGAAACCGTGGAAAACTTTGCAATCGCAACGTTTCATAAGAGACGTTTCCTTCAAGAAGGATTTTGTGCGTCTCCTTCTGAATAAACGTTTCTCAGAATCTACGGCGGGAGTTCTCGGAAACCGTGTGCCCGGGCGTTTCTCAACCGGGATCTCCAGGGACAAATTACAGACCGTGCTCCACAAGAACGGCAGTATGTAAAGCAAAACGGGCCTAACAGCAAAAAAGCTGAAGAAATTATGTGCTGACATGGGGTGTCCCGAGGACGTGGGGGCTCGGTGTGTTTGCAAATGTCTATTAACGCAGGGACTGTTGTACCACGCCGACTGGCGGCACACAGTGCGCTCCGCCTGGGGCCGGCAGCCCTGAAGAAGTACTACCACTTTTACAGCATTTCACATTAAGATAGCAGCAAACACCAAACCGATCACCTTATAACGTTAAGCTACTTACAATTATTTACTCATGTATATAGCTGGGTAATTTTCTACTGCAGCAATTCGAGGTAAGGTCCTACAGCAAAAGGAGGGATTCGAACCTGAATCCTTGAACAGAAATATGGCGGCTCTAAGCACTCTGCTACTTGCAGCCCACATGAATGTGGTAAAATGTAGGTGCCCCAATTAAAATAAAAAGAAAAAAAAAAGAAATTACTCTGGTAATTACACAATAGCTCAGCTCATTTGGTACCTCAGCTGATTTGGAAGAGGAAAACTTTCTAATGCAACCTGATTATGGTCAAAAACAAAAAATGCACCAATCTTTATAAAAGCTAGGGGTTGTGTGAATCTATTCATGGCCGACGTCATCTGCCACTACTATTCTTTAATTTTTTTCTTCCCTAAATCTGTCAAAGTACTCCAAAAACATGAAATAACACCGTTAAGATGATTTCGCTATCATGGTAGCTTGTGGAGAAACTTTAGGTGTTCACATTTTTGTTGAGAAATGTGGGAAAAAAAGAAAACACTGCTCTCTCTACAGCAGTACAGTTTCACCAACTCTTACCCAACAACTTGCTTTGTTTACATTTATTTATCTGACACGTTTGCCAAAGCGACTTCCAATGTTAAGATATTTACAATTATTTACCCATTAATACAGCTGGGTAATTTTACTGGAGCAATTTAGGGTGAGTCGCTTGCTCAAGGGTACTACAGCTGAGGGTGGGATTCGAACCTGCGACCTTTGGTTTCAAACGCAGCAACTCTTAACCACTACGTTACAAGCCGCTTTGTCTTTCCACCCCCAGAAAATTGACAGGCCCTACTGAATAACAACAGCTGGGGGTGAAGAGCAGGGAACAGAGTCCAGAATGGACACCATCGGCCAACCTCACTCCTCATCCCGGCCACCCAACAGCACCATCATCTTTGAGGGCAAAGCAACGGAAGGCTGATTCACCTTTTTGCTGTGTGGCCACAGGGCCCTTCAGGGAAAGGTACCTTCCACTCCATATCCATATTGCTCTGTCCGTCTTACAAGGCATTTCTCTTTTAGACTTTAATGAAGTTAACAGATCACTTGTAATTCTTCTCTTAAGGAGCCAGAATGACTCACATAGAGCAGCAGTGAATGGAACTGTAAAGGCTTCGCCTTCATTTCTCATTCCAAACGATGAGCTCACTCGAACGCACGCTCCGCTTCAGCTCTCATTTGCCCAGATGCCTCTAGCTTGCAAAGTACGGCCGAAAACAGAGCAAACAAAGGAGCAGGTGAAAATGAAATCCAGCAGCTGCGGCTCTCGGAGCTCCGCGGCGGCTCGAGTCCTGGAAGACATGAACCTTAATGAGGTTCACTGGATCAATATGACACACTGAACGCATGCTCTGAAGAGGAGGAGGAAGAGGAGGCCCAGCAGAGAGACATCTATCTGGCCATGATGCATTCAGGGATCACAGCACTGTAAGCATGAGGAGACATCTCTCCAGTGGTCACTCCCGGCAATCTTCCCTTCTACCATAAAGGTTTTTTTTTTTTTTTAAAAAAAAAAAGAAAAAATTTCATAAATTGCGTCACGATACCAGCCTCAGGTAGTGTGTCCCTAATCCCTCCTCTCATTCTTAATATGAAACAGGCTCTCGAAAAATAGGTCCTCTATCCAACGGCCCTCCCATAAATTAAACTTTTTTTTTTTTTTTTTTTTAAAATATCCAACGGATTCGCTTTTACTATGGATGGTGTAAAAATCTCCAGGGCATGTTAGTACTGCACACTTTCTACTGTAATTATAAGAGTACTTCACTTGTGAGTAGTAGGAATTTTCGCATAGCTCATGTTGATTTCAGGCTTTTTTGGCAGAACAGCTGGCAGTGAGGCTATTTACTGTACTGCATTACCAGGACATTAGCACAGTAATACAGTACAGTAACATACACCTTCACTGACTGTACAGTACATGGTACTGATGGTACCCCATTGGCTCCCTACAAACGTGTCATCGAACATGATCCCTGACCTGGACTCAACAAGCGGTCATCATATAAAGAGGACTCTCCGTATTTACAGTATTTACTCGGCTTGTTTGAAGAGTAAATGAGCTTGGCACGAGGTTTGGACTCCCGCTGGGCAAGCGGACTGAAGAGTTCAGCCAAGACGAAACCCACGAGTCCCCAAGTTCCCCAAAAACTTTGTACCTGATGACTGCAGTCTTGGTTATCCGGCTTGTAGATTATTCTTCCTCGTCCAAAGAGGTGTTCAGCAGACAGACAGCGCTCAAATTTTATCATACACAACTCCACGTGTATGCCATTCGGTAACAGGAGGGTTAAACTCACAAGTAGCCATGTACTCATAGATTAATGAACCCATCGTTTGATGCAGCAAACGTGTTGAAGAAAAAGCAGTGGTACCTAAAAAGCGATTTCCTTCACAAGAAGCGTTTTGCACCATTAGGAAGAAGCTAACTGCTGAGACTGGGAAATAAAGTCTGGTCTCGCCCATTAGAGATGTTCTGCAGCACACCATTTCCCCTTTCCACACAATCTGCCCCGAAAGGGCCATTAAGGGATGCATCGCAACCACTCCAGATATAAATAACGCGTCCATATATGCAGAGCTCCACAGGACACATTAGAAATAACCAGCTGGAAAACTACCTAGAATGGCCACATCTGGCTCAGGGAAATTTAATTTCAGACTAGGCTTATTTTCCCCAGCTTATTCCAATTAAAATAGGTTAGAAATGGAAGTGTGCAGGTTCTCAATTCATCAAAAGTGCCCAAGAAAACTTCTAAGGCTGCTTTTAATCAAAACTAAAATTGCCTACGATGCTCTTAATTAAGTCCTGGGAAAATGGATCATCCCTACTGAGATTATACAAACATATGGCAACTGGTGCACCTTGCACACACACGCACACACGCTCAAGTGAGGCACAAACAGGAGGCAATTTGACCTAAATGCAGGCACACCGTAAACATTAGTGGCAGCGCCCAGAAAGGTGAAGAACCAGATGGACAAGCAGGATCACCTGTCTGCAAACAAGCCTGTAATACATTGTAGTCATTTAGCATTTTAATGGGATACACATGTATAACTCCCAGTTAATAAGATGCTACACCCATTTCTGTGCTGTCAAAATATCCAAAAAATGCATGCTGGTGGGGATTTATCATGGGAGGGGGTTGTGATGATAATTTCATCCCTGACGTCATTGCCTTCTGATGACCTACTCACCCATGGCTTTGGTCTCCTCTCCCTTGGCATTGAGGATGGAGAACTTGAACTTGGCACGGACCTCTGCCTTCGGACAACTGACCAGAAGCAGGTAAAGGGACAGGTAGTCTTTGCTCTCCTCATCCAGGCCTTTGGGGTTCACTCGCAAACACCTGGGAGCACAGAGCAGGCTGTCACTCTCCCAGATCACAAAGCCAAATAATGAATTCATCCACACTGGAATGATGGGTGCAGCAGTGTGTCCTCCATTTCTTACACAACATGGTACTTTGTAAACAAGACTCATGGATTGGTAATCTGGGCCTCAGGGACAACAAAGCACAGAGTAAACCAGAGCAAAGTTCTCCACGGCTAAGCTTGCCCAAAGCCCTCCCGCCTCACACCATTTCAGCTTGTCATTGGCTCCAGAAGAGAACGTTGAGCTCTTGATGACCTCGCCCATCTCCTCACGGCAAAAGCTGAAGTTGTTGATAGTCCACATGTAGGAGAACTTAACCACCTTAATCTGAGGGGAGAGAAGCAAAGAGAGTGGAGAAAACATGGGTAAGTCAAAACACATCCACAACCATTTGCATTTGACCAATTTTTTTTTTTTTAATTGTACATATTTTCAACTCGTCATACATTTAAACATGGGAAAACTGGTAGCACAGTTAGAGCTGTTGCCTGTGAACCCAAAGGCTGCAGGTTCAAATCCCACCTCCAGCTGTAACACCCTTGAACAAGGTCCTTACTCTAAACTGCTCCAGCAAAATTACCCAGCTGTATAAATGGGTAAATAACTGTAAGTAGATTAACACTAAGTTGCTTTGGAGAAAAGTGTCAGATAAATTACTGCATGTAAATGTGGAACAGGAAAGATACTATATGTACGTTGAGAACACGGTCAACACAAACTCCAGGAGCACACACTGGAACAGCTTTTCATCTCAGAAGGAGAATTAATAAAAGGCAGGAGTCATGCATAACAAAACTAAGACATTAAAGATGTTTAGCTGCACTTTAAATGCAGAAGGGACACAACTTAAAATAAGAAATTTTGAACAGAAAAACATTCCAGTGTTACTCGGATCACTCAAAGTCTGTGCACAAGAGAAAAAATTTAACAGATGTTTATGCACATATATGTACAAAAGCACTAAACTCTGCACACACTCAAACCAATTTACACAACTAGTAGGGAGACACCACCAAGACACACCCAAATAGCAACACTTGAGTGTGACATTTCTTAGCGCACACACACACACACACACACACACACACACACACACAAACACACACACACACACACACACACACACACACACACACCCATGAAGTCCCCACCTGAGTGTAACACCAGCTCTCAGCCACAGGCCCGCTTGACATTTCCGCAGGGGGAGGAGGGCTCGGTACTCTTGACATCGCCAGCTTTGACAGCAGGGGGGTGCAGCCAGAGCAGCAGAGTCCCACCAAGAAGAGCTTTTAAATGGCACAAAGCTGCCAAGGCTGCGGAGGAGCACCGCCACGAGCCGACTTCGTCCTGGAATGAAAACCAAGAAAGGGTTTCCCTTGGACTTTGAGGCACGTGCAGTGTCTCAACATTCGCAGCAGTCAGAGCAGTACAATATTCAGGCCCATTGTTACCTCTCCTGCCAGCCTGACCACGGTAACGATGAGCTCACACTCGTTACAAGAGCGACTATTACTAAGCAGCCAGAAGGACAGTGGCATCCTGTTGAAGTAACGCATGTACCTTACACACCTTCCATCTGCAATGCGCTGGAACCGTGGTCCAGAAGACTCAAAGAAATTGTCGCCAAACTCCTCAGGACAGCGGCAGATCGAAGGCCAATTGGCCTGTGGATCAATAACAGCCCCTGCAGCAATTAAGCCCGAAAATGAACAGCGGAGAGAGGGGAGCAGGTACAGTTTTGGCCCACGACTCACATCCGTCAAGTGGCCCGTTCCCTGGTGCGATGGCGCAACAACGCACGGCAATACTGAAGGCAACACAACTCTCCCCATACCTCCTGGAAGTGACAAGAACGCAAAATAAGATCAACTGCAACACTCGGCGTTCTGTTTAAATCTGGGTGCCGAGAGCTGCTGGCGGCGATAGTAACGGACAGCACTCGCAAACGCCAGATTATTTGGAATTTATTTCACACACGGACACTTTTTGGAACACGGTCCTCTGCGCCAAGCATACAGAATGAGACACAGAAAGACACACTCGTGGAAAAGCAGAGAGATCAAAGGACATCCGCTCCGTTAAAACATCACCAGGGACTGAAAGTACGCGACCGTTTTAATGTCAAGAAACCGTTGACACTGCACTGTCCACTAACAACTTCATACTTGCAGGAACAGTAAGAGGAAACGTCAAAATGTTCTCACAAACACACACACACAAACACACACCTGTTCAGAATTCTTATTAGACAGGCAGCTTAGGTCAAAGGCACCAAAGGTCACAGGTTCAAATCCCCCTCCAGCTATAGTACCCTTTAGCAAGGTACTTAACCTAAAATGCTCCAGTAAAAAAAAAAAAAAATGACCAAGCTGTATAAATGGGTAAATAATTGTAAGTTGCTTTGGATAAAAGCGTCAGCTAAATGAATAAATGTAAATATACATTTTTCTGCTTATTTCTAATAGCGTTTTCAAACATTTGCTGGGGGGAGAAGGTCACCTGCATCTCCGCGTCCAGTCGGCAGCTGGCAGCGAAACGCCCAGACAGTAGGACTGCATTCATTCAAACCGCCGATGCTTGACGGGGAGGAACGCTGCCCGTGTTTGAGACAAATCAGTCAACAACTAGCATTCAACAGTCATCTGAGGACACGACGCATTATTCTCCCTCATTTTAAATCAGCTTTACCGTGTAAGTGTAACTAAGTGAATAAAAATATTAACACAAGCATCTTGCAGATACACAGTAAATATACCCAGCAGATAAATCAAGATGCATCTCCATTACTGCACTGGTATTGACTGTATAAATGATGAACCCAAAGTAGCCAGATGCTGACAAATGCTGCACATGTGGTTTAAAGTTAATAAAAGACAATAGAACGGACTGGCATCCCGTCCACGGCATACGCCGCTTTGCACCATATGTTTCGAGAACAGGCTCTGGAACACAGCCACGGTATATAGGATGAGTGATTGATGAAAACAGAGAGAAGATGTTAAAGAACATAACCTGTGAATAAACAGAGGAACGTCGCCATTATTAGGCTGTTATTGACTGTGATATAATGGTTGGATTTATGAACAAATGGAATTAACAGATTTCCAGTTGTGTCCTTAAGCTGAAGACCAAGTGTGTATTGCGCTCACCTGCGCAATTATAAATCACACTGGGCTCATTTCCAGGCACGTATGACAAGTGAAATGAAAATGTGACATCCTGCTAATTGTCGCTAATCGAAGCGCTGCTGCCGCCTATAAATTTGCCAACTCAAAGGTCCCTGACAGGTCTAGATGAGTCCACAGCTCAGGTCTGCAAACGCGAGACGCTCGGGGCCGTCTGCATTCACGGGTCACATTATTTACCACGATGTCTGTGGCACGTTTCCCTCAACCAGCGCAAATCCGCCAACCTGACAACGGGCCATCGATCCCCCCCCAGCAGCAAGACGTCACACATTCCGCCGTTGTGTGGCTGTTCTCCGTCAGCGGCAAATTGAGAAGCGCTGAACCCGGGAGGACCAGCTGAGGCCGACGTCCTCAGGGGAGACGGGAGGGGACAGCGAAGCTCTTCGCCACCTCATCGCCCTCTGTACGTCTGACGTGGGGATGTACACGTAAACAACAGCGGCAGCAACAGCAACAAGCGGGCTTTGTCTGCACCTGCTCTCGTACACATCGCTCCACTTCCCTGCCTGCAAAACAAACTCCTGTTACACAACTCATGCGAAGTGAGAACAAATGAACATGAGAAAACAGGAGGACAAGCGAAGGCTACTCGCCACTCCGGACATTCAGTCGGTTCCTAAGAAACTGCTGGAAAGCCGCTGGACGAGTCTTAAATGTGACTTAGTGATTAATGTTCTTTAGAGATTAGAAACAATGAACTAATTCAGCCGGACTTGGCGTTTCATCACAGAAACGAACAACAATAGATCCACCGTGAGGGGATTGTGAAAAGCAGAAACACCCATGTGGGTAAAATGTATAATTAATGGCTACAGTCGCCAGCGAGGCCGACGTTCAGCACCTGCTCCAATCAGGTGTACAATACGAAAAGCTGTAAATTCTACTTAAAAATGCATTACGGTTTAAATCTTAATGCTCATGTATCTCTATTTATCCAACGGCTTGCTTCAGATCAAATCTGCCACGAAAATGCATGTCCCTGTTTGAGGATTTTTTAAACAAACAATGGTTTCCACGAAACTATAAATTCAGTGTACTTAAGACAAAGGGATCGGATCTCCCCGCGATTGCAGGCCGTCGCTTCGGCCTGATCGATACGCGATCCTCGCTCGTCGAGTCGGCCGCGATTCTCTTTCTGCTCCTTCATCTCTGCAGAAATCAATGCTAGTTAAATCATAGCGCACAAAAGGGCGAGCGAGCGCCGCTTCTGTTTTAATTACGAGAAGAGATAAGACATGCGGGCGCAAAAAGGAACTTTTCACAGGACCGTTTGTGAAGAAAAGCCCTTAAATTCATTGCTGCGGGGGGAGCGCGATGCCGACACCTCCTTTACAAGGCCGTTGATCCGTTTCACACTTTCCCCACAAAACAGCAACATGCCAAAAGGGGTCAGTTGGTGCTTTCACCCCGCAGCGACGGGCCAACGTACAGCCACACGTATATATTCATTAAGGAATAGCTCAACGGCCGAAATTAAGCATTTCTAATTGATTCCTAATTAATTCGACATTTCTAAATAATTGTGCGGTGAAGTTGCTGAGTCTCTTTTCTGTTTGTGGGTTTTTTTTTTTTTGTTTTTTTTTTTTAAATTAAGGGACACATCTTGTTCACCAGCCCCAGTGCAAGAGGGTGAGGAAAGAATTTGTGTAAAGTTCTCCACTGGAATTTCCTTTTAGCTGCAACTTGAAAGACACACATGAAATGCCTCCGCCATCATTTCCCCAGATACCGGGAATGTGGCAGGCGGAGAGTTTTTTTGTTTTCCTTTCCTCAGCTGCCAGCTTTACTAGCCAGTATAGCTGTTACAGTCACTAGTGGCTATACCTGATATATTTGTAACTACTACATCTCTTGGTCCTTGATGTTCAGCGCTGTGTCACTGTGTGAGAAGAGCGCTGTGAAAACAGAGTAGACTGACGACTATGTGTGCCATGCCGCATTTGACAAAAAATATCTTTTGAGCAGCAATAAATTTGAAGTGTGGTTCAGTCTCATTGAACTAATTGTTAATTTTACTTATTTATACATTTAAATTTATTTTTCAGCAGTTTGCCCCTCATGCCCCTCTGGACTGTACTCTGCTCCACGTCCAATACGTCCAGGACTTCATTTTAAAGAATTTTTTTTTTTTTTTTTTTTTTTTTTTTTAAGTTGACTTAATTTATATATTGTGTCCGGTCTGTAAATATAATAAAAGTCCAGACAAGGACAGCCTTGCCATCCAGGATGTAGCCTACCATGCACGTGATGTTTCAAGGATGGGCTCCAGACCACTGCAGCCCTGCATAGGATTGATGAAAATGTGGTGGACTGAACTCCCTCAGAACTGCTGAATCCCTTTCATCATCCAAGAAGGGTCACCAAACAACTTTTCAGACCCCTTTCTCACTTGATCTTCAAATGTACATCTAGTCAAGCACAGCCTTAGCTGTTGACCGGGCCCTGATGGAGACAAAGGGCACCAAGCTCCACAGCTTCTGACACACTCCTCTGCAATGCGCCACAAGTGACGGGGGTCTCTCTGCGCCCTTGAGACAGAGCCCTGCGCCAGGCGCTCGGCAACAGCACCACCCTGAGCGCATCAGAGCCCCAACCGAGCAAACGGTGACAAGAGGAGGAGGAGTGCTACTCCAAAAACGTGCTCCTTGTCCCTCGCGCTCCCCAACGTCAAAACCGGAGCCTCATCTCGAAGTGTGAGTGCGCCAGACTCGACTCGGGGCGGGGCGGGAGAGCTGGGCGGGGGAAATGGGAGCTGGCTTCCCGTAATTATGCCATTTTCTATTTAAAATGTAAATGTAATGTGCAGATCGCTTCAAAGCGACGTGAACCCCCCCCCTCCTCCCCCCATGTACCTTTTTTCCCTTTCTGTGCAATTTTCCAGAAGTCAGCAGGCCCTGAGGGGAGTGTGTGCTCTTGTGGGGTGGATGCCGATTTTCTGCTGCTTTTTACAGCTCTCCTTCTGCAGTGATATCCCTGGGAGATGCGGGCCAGCTGGTGTCCGCCCTGCTGGAGGGGCTCATCTGTGCACAGCTGGCGGCACGTGCCGCGGTGCAAGAGACTCGATCGCCTCCACCGGAGAGGATCGTCGCACCGCTGTGTAGGAACAAAAGAGCGCGGGTGATGTGCACTGGCCAGAGGGAAAAGCACTACAAACCACTCAGGTCTCCATAGCGACTTCCGCTTACAAACTGCACCACCTCTAGTACTGCGGAGACGCGCCACAACACAGCAACCGTGCATCTCGAGTCTGACGAGACCAGCCTGTCTGCTCCCACTCAGGCGTTCCTCAGGGCTACTCGCGCAGGGATTTGCAACCACACCCCCCACCCCACCCAACCATCACAATACCTGCATTAGCGCAAATCCGGCTGGAACGGAACGCGAGACCAACAACCTGTCTGCAAATCACATTTTCCACAACATGAGCGCAGCCCAGAGAAGAGACGGTGTCCTTCAGCTTGACTTTGCCAGGTAACCCATTCAACTCAATTACAGCGGGGCGGGACACGCTGTGAGGACCAAAGACGCCTAATTACCATCAGTGCTTGTTAATAAAGGGGGAAAAAAACAAAAGCACATTTATCCGGCTCCCTGATGCTTCATCTCTTTTAGCGTCCCTTTTCACCCAAACTAGAAATTAGTATGAAACTCTCAAGTCACCTTGGAGCTTCCTGGATGCTAGAAACGTATAACAGCCACGATCACAAACAATTAAGTCAAACTGGTAGCATACAACTCTCTTAAGTCCAGTCATTAGATATCTACAGAACGTGATCGGTCCCTTCAACTCCCGCAAGAACTCTGTGATCCTCCACCTGTGGCTGGTGCTCGTCTCTCTCACAAGGGCCCAAAATTTAAAGCC
This sequence comes from Scleropages formosus, assembly GCF_900964775.1. NCBI lineage: Eukaryota > Metazoa > Chordata > Actinopteri > Osteoglossiformes > Osteoglossidae > Scleropages > Scleropages formosus. The sequence goes on along the minus strand of NC_041825.1, from coordinate 2,243,610 downwards.
TGTCAGTTCTTAGTCTTGGCCCCAGTGTGTTCGAAAAAACTCCCTCTGTCCCTCGAAATGGCTGAATCCCATCCACCATCTGAGAAGGGTCTCAAAACATCTCTTCCCCACCGACTGCCCTCCTGAACTCCTGGGACCTCCACGAGTCAGTTCAATCCAGGTGTGTGAGTGTGTGTGCATGCGAGCAAATCTAGGCCCTCTAATGAGGAATGCACTTTTGTTCCCTCCGAGCTGTATGTCACTTTGGAGAAAAACATCTGCAGAAACACAGCTGTTAATGGAAGTATGGTCTCAGCAGGTTCGCTCAACCTTGGCTATGATTCTGCACTACGTCCACTCTCCACTCTCCTGAGGAGCACAGCTACCATTTGGCGTACAAACTGAACAATCCATGAACATCTTCAAGAAGTCATCCTCATAGTATGGAACAACATAACTCATTACATGGCCAACATATCATGTCGTACATATGCTTATGCTATTATTATAATAACAGATAGCTATTACTTACGCTATCTATTATTCTCTACCGAATATTATCTGTTCAACACACTTATCTGCCTATTTATGGTTTTATGAATTCTGATCTATGTTCCAACCGTCTCCATCAAACGTTTTAGCCATTTATTTTTCAGCAGAGGTCCTAATACAAGTCACTTTTTTTCCTTCCCCAGCACATTCTATCTGTACTTTTCTCATTTTATTCCGGTGTATTATTTTGAGCAAATAAATTCATGAAATTATATTTAAATCCCCAACACAACCCTAACAAACCATGCCAGTCAGGTAGCACTAGCTCATAAGTGTCTGGAGACTAGCGAACGAGCTTCTGAAGCAAACGAGAGCCATCCTGGAAATAACCATGGGAATATCTGTCGACCATAAAACGCAACCGAAACGGCACGACTGATTAAGAAACGTCTGCGATGTGGAATCCATGAGTCGAGGCAGCGGGAGCAATACGTGAAACGTCTGGCTCAACGTGACCTTGCGGAATGAGCGCACTTTTATCGGGCCCAAACACAACCCGAAAGACAGACTTTCTTCTTTGTGGAACTTCTCTCGCAGCCATTAAGGGACTCTGCGCTTTGAGAATCCAATTAATTCCAATTTCCACAGCAGCCGTGATCCGTTACACAGGAAGCTGTTTGTTTTGTAACAGCCTTTCTTCCTCGCAAACCCCACGCGTCGCTTCCCATGTTAATGGGCTGTAAACTCTGTGTGTGCGCGTGTACGTACGCTACGATGCACAGAGACATAGACCGGGGGGCCTACTTTCTCGTCGCTTCCCTGGACACACGGTAAACCCAGCAGTGCCTTGCAGAAGCCCTCCTGCGACTTCCCTGCCGCCCCAGTGTCTAACCACAGCTTTGCCGGAACACGTCCCCTTAGTCGCCGGTCGAGACTAACGCGTGAAGAAACGCGTGAAGAAACGGAGGGACAGTGAGGTTCAGGCTCTTCAACTACACTGCTTGCAGGAAACCCTGTGGCTGAGGCAATGAGACCTCCTTCTAATTAAACAAGGGAACCTGTCGTTTCCAAAGGCCTGACGCTGACAACGTGGGTCAAACCAAGCTGGCTACACCTCTCATTTTCCACAGGATCTTCTCTCCTGAAAGCCTGCTTTGAAAATACAAAAGACAGTATTTAATTCAGACAACCTTTCACTTCTTCCCTTTCCGTACCAAACCGCCCACATCTGCGAGCCAATTAAGAGCTGTTAATTTTGCCTGGAGACAGCGGCGATGTCAATGAAGTTACTGTATCACATACTTTCCAAAATTAACATTTTTTTCCCTTTACATCTATGTCTCGACTTTCTCTTCTCATTCACACCCCTCTCCAACATACTTCAGTTTGAGACACAACGGTCAACGAAGGACGCCACTTTACTTGTGTGGTAGGAATGGTGGTGCCAGGGAGGACGGCAGCATCCAGACCATGGACCGGCATGCCATCTGCAGCCACCAACGAAAATAACAGCTGACGCTTTGACATAATCTGGTCCTTGCCGGGAGTGCGCTCCAGTAGAGGGGGCATAGGGATCGGAGACAGCCCGTAACTGACGCGTGCCGCTCTCTGAACCCAACTCCCACAAAGCAGTCGCCAAACACTTTTTAGCGAAGCCAGCGCATGCTGCCACAGCCGCTCCTCCTGCAAAGGCAGCTTTTAAAGGTGGCACCACAAAGAGCGCGGCCCATTTGATAAGCGCAGCGCAAACTCGGGTGACGCTGCCGTTGCTCCGACGCAGGAAAGGCCCCCGAAGGCCTCGCGCTGCTCTAATGCTCAGCCGATGGAATCGACATTTAAACTCGAGCCTTTCATTGTTATTTCACGGCAAATTTCAAAAGGTTATATTTCTTCTGTTCTCTCCCAACTGTAGATGTTGTGACATCTCTCCCCCCCCCAGTCTACTGAACTTCTTTTAATGTCTATTGAAAGTGTTTTCAAACATGTCGGATATAAGAAAGGAAGTCGCATGCGGTTGACAGGAAACCGCCGTACACAACTGTACCTTGTCTGGAAAGGCGCCCACAATTAAGCAGACTCCTCCACTCTTTGCGCTGCCCTGCTGCTCCTCGCTGCTTTTGTGCTCCTTTTATTCTGTCTGCCTATTCTACGCAACTTTAACACCTGGTTTCCCAGAATGCCCAGTCTCCAAAGGCTCGAGAGCAGCCCTGAGTCTGAGGGCTGCAGAGTGGGGTGGGGGATGGGAGGGGGGCGCAGCGAGGGGCCGAGGCGACACGGCGTGCGGCGCTGCTCTTTTCAAAGGACAGGAACGGCGCTAATGAGTCCGGCACCATCGGCCTCCTGTTCCCAACGCCAGACCCTTTGTGCTCTTATTTCATTCCGCTTGCCAATTACGAGCTCAGCCACACTTCTTATATTTGTATGAAAATGGCTGCCGTTCCGCCGGCGAGTCATCATAATGTCAAGCATGTCGCTGTGACTCATGTCAGGCTACCGAACAAAATGATTCCATCAATTAAAACTTTCACTTATCTGCAAAAATGCTTGTGGATCATAGCTGCAGTTCTCTCTCTAAAACTTTGCCTTTTTTTTTTTTTGAAACCATGGCTAAAAGTTTATTCCGCAATGGAGTGCCAGTGTGGTTAGTGCTGGTACCTCTCAGTTGAAACCGTAGGTTCGAATTCCTGTTCGTTATGGGTGGTAGTTCCACATTCTGTTCACATCCCAAACACCCAAATTGCAAGAAAACAATGGTAACCCACTTTTGCACCCTGCCTAACCGTAGTGCACGAGTGGTGCAGAACACTAATTCCACAGTGGGCTTCCACTGATCTCCTGGTCTGCTGATAGGGGTGCAAGATGGGGTTTTGGGATGTCAACCAGACCTGAAGTAAAGGAGCTGAGAGTCAGAAGGAAACTCTGCACCTGAAACTGACGCCACTCAGATACAAAAGCAATAATAATACATTATTACGGCTATACGTGGCGCCATAATCAAGCACTTGAATGTTTAGCAGGTGTTTTAGAGAGTAAGCATTTGTCAGTGAATCCTTTGCCTGGCAGTATAAATAATACGATTGGATTTGAGAGAGCAGGAGAGTAATACTGTGCAAGAGCGGACGTGTCTCGGGAGGTGGGGTAAGGTACGGGAACGGAAGCTGTTGGCTGATGTGGGCAAAGAGCTCCAGGTGCCACAGGCCATTGCAGTTACTTCATTGCGTCCAGACAGGGTGTTCTATTTGGAGGGCGAGCAGATCGTGTACTTTGTGGAGTTAACAGCGCCATCTGAGGATGTTATTGGAGAGGCATGTGAGCAGAAAATGTTAAAGTATGCAGATCTGGTGGCAGAGGCAAGAGACCGTGGGTGGCGGGCTCATGTGAGACCGGTAGAGGTAGGTGTCGGGGGTATGTGGCCAAATCAGCTACGTCGTTGTTGGGGGACTTTGGTGTTAGGTGCTGACAGGTGAAGGACCTGTCTGAGAATGCTGAGAAGGTGAGTCAGTGGTTATCGTGGAGAAGAGAGCAGGGTACTCTGGGTAAGAGTTGGGAATGAGGTGTGTAGTGGTTGGTAAAACCAGTGGAAGGCTAGTAATGGGAGGCAGCTGTTGGTGTGTAAGGAGGGGTGGCCTTGTTAATTGGGTTGGTTTAAGTTTGTGGAGTGAGGTGTTTGTAGCTTTTGTTGGCATGTATGAAGGTGTGGAATTGTTTAAGTAGGGTGACAGTTTGTGGAATTGCTACATTTGTTGAGGGTGAAGAGTATCTGACGGATGGATGGGGGAGGGTCTGAAACACCACACTGCACTGTTGACCCTTCCTGAGGTGCCGTGGGCTTAATTCATCGAAACACCAACGAAAGGAGGTGCCCACTTCACAACCTCAATAAAATACCGATGTTGGCATCCTGTGGTCTATGTGGGGGTTGGGGGAGGAAATTAAGCCACTTGGTCTTGAGTCATGGGGATGTATGATGGCAATACCGGATGTTTTCTCAGTGGCTTCACGATGAAGTTGGTTGGACCAGGTCCTCGTGTACAGCCGTTGTAACATACACATGGGGTGTAACATCTTGTTCTGTGCATGTTGAATGTTCCTGTAACGTGTCATTTACGCTGCGCCATTGAGCACTATGTGTAAACCTGTCCAAACACATGTTCAGGTCAAGCACTGCAGAATTGTTCCGTCTAGCCCGAGCAACTGTTAGCTGGAGTAAAGCCTCTGCTGAAGCACACACCTCATCATCTTCCTGAACTCCATGAGTCCAGGTCAAGAGGATGGCCCTTTTCCTTAACAAAACAAAAAAAAAAAAAACTCTCTAGTCGGATATTGAGCTTAATTTAACTCCACGATCAACGTGCTCAAAGTGATTAACTGCTCCGCTATATTTTCAGTTGAAAAGCTGCAGTACTGCATGTAATGTTATGTTCACTGGGTAGGAGAGCTAGTGTTCAGCCAACCTGAGCGAATCTGAGGAGGTTACAGTTGCTGCCCTCGGATCCAAAGGTTTGAATCTCACTTGCTATAGTACCCTTTAGAGAGGTGCTTACCTTAAATTGCTCCAGTAAAATTACCCAGCCGTATAAATGATTCGGCATCGTCAGTAAGTAACACTAAGTCGCTTTGGACAAAAGCGTCAGATAAATGAATAAATGTATGAGAACAAAGGAATATGAATACATTTACATTTATTTATTTATCAGACACTTTTCTCCAAACTAACTTCCAATGAACTCTATGTAGTGTTATCAGCCCACACACCTTATTTACCAAGGTGACTTACATTGCTAGATACACTACTTACACTGAGTCACTCATCCATACATCAGGGGAACACACACTCTCTCTGTCACTCACACACTATGGGGGGGACCTGAACAGCATGTCTTTGGGCTGTGGGTGGAAACCAGAGCATCCAGAGGAAATCCATGAAGACAACATGCAAACTCCACACAGACTAGAACAGAGGAATATTTCAAGAATACGCAAGAAACCCCTCGGTGAATTTTAGTGATGACAGAAGGACAATGCCCCTCTGTTTCTGAAATCCAAAAATTGGACAGACCTTCACCTGAGCCACATGGAGCTGAAGAGCTAGTGGCGCCTGTCAGCCTGCTCCACGAGGAGCCCTTCGTAGAGCACGAGGGAGCCGTTATTGCCTATGGAATTCTAAATGTCACACAGATAAGACTGGAGCTCTAGGTACACACACGATGCTGCAATGACATTTTAGAGCAACACTCCTAAGTCAATAAACAGCACTTGTTGCTCTTTGGGTCGTCTTCCAACTTTATCAAGTTCACCGGCAATCCATCAACTGCAAACTTAAATTCATAAATTTAATTTAAAAACACTACATTCAAAAACTACTCTAAACTCTTTGGTCAATAAAAATAAACTTTTAAATCAAACTAATGGAGGAAACTCCCAAAAGGACGTTTACTTCTAATATCTAATTAGGCTCTTTTAATTGAAAGCACAACCGAAATGAAGTTTATTCAGTGAGGCGAGGAAACTGTAGAATCCTCAGACATTGAAGTTTAAATGAAAGAAAAGCAGCAAAAGGGGGAAAAAACGGTAGAGGAAATCAAAGAAAGATGTTTTTTTAAATTATAAAAAAAGGCTGTTCTGTGGAAGCACAATGGCAGACATGTTCCAGTCGCATCCTTTTATTAGCTGTGGCACTGGATGTTTGAAGAGGGGAATTATCTTCCCGGAAAGCTCTCTCTCCTTCTGTGTGCGCGCGCGTGTGCGTCAGATGGCCGCATCACTCGCCCCCAAGATCTGAAACGCCCCCCCTTGAGAGGCAAACGCCCTGGTGACGATCACACGAGGAAGACAGGCTATGAGAACGCCCATGCGCACCTTCCATGGGGGCACCAAGAGCAGGTCCTTCATAGGAGCAGCCCGGCGAAGCCCGCAGATGCGGACTAAGGATGAGCTAATTGATTTAGAGATGAGTGTAAATGTTAACACCCGGGGCACAAAGCGGTCCCCTCACGGTGACAGTCAGCGGCTGCCCCTTGGGGGTTGGGCTGGATTAAAAGCGTGAAACCGCACCTTCGGCCTCCTCTCTCTGCGACTGTTCCAGTGCCGGCACGGCGCGCTGCAGGGAGCCTTACCCACAGTGTAAACATCGCTGTCGGGAGAACACTTAAACATCCCGCAAACCCATGCAACTCGACAGTTTCAGAGGCACCGGGAGCTTTTTTTTGTAAAATGTGTGTTTAGCATTCAGAAACTGACTCCGAAAGAGACACCCTTCTGAAACAAAACAATTTGCACCGTTTCTGTGCGAGCGCTCCAACAATTTCCTGCGATTTTGTTTCTCGGTCAGCGTACGGAGCGTGGTATCATTTCTGAAGACCGAGTGTTTCCGTTCGCTGAACAGCGCCGTTCCAGAATGGACAGTTTACAGCGAGCCGCTCAATACTTCTTTAACACAACTCCCTCAAATGGAAAATACAGGGCACACAAATTGAACAGCGGCTCCATTTCAGGCGTGAGCGGGATGAACGCATCGGCAGGCTGCCGTCGGGTCACCAGGTCCACGTCCGGGTACAGCAGTGCCCAAATACAGACCATCAGCTCGTGTCGTGTGTTCGCATTTCATTTATTTCATTTACTTTTCAATTAATTATCGTTACATGAGTTTCTGACAGCATTAAATGGAGATAGTTAATAGAAAAACATATTAAAAAAAAAAAAAAACACACAAACACACACCGCCCCAGGGTCTCCCCATTATTCACACCTCCAGCAGGACATAAAGCTGCTTATACACTTCTGAGAAAGACACCAGCAATGAAGGTGTGTTTCAGATAAGCCCACAAAATGCTCCTGTGGTCAAAACCATCTCAGCTTGGTGTGAATATCGACAACGGAGGTAATGAGGGTTGCGGTTGATCAATGAACGAGTCCCCACCCACTGCTGGAGTATTACCCATAATGCTCCATTAAAAGTCAGCCTGTTCGCAGAGCTCCACTCATTACGAACACGTCACTTTTTCCAACTAACTGAGCCGGAGGAAAGCAATGAAACGAAAAGGAAGGAAATAAAATATGAAAGAAAAATATTAAGGGGTGGGTTGACTTGAAAACACACTCGACCAACAGCTCTGGCCCTCTGCACTTAAAAATATCAAGAAAACACAATCATTAATTCCACTCAAAACACATTAAGTGGAATGGACGTTCCACAGTGGGTGCTGCACCACAGGCTGCGCGCAGTGTTTTGCTGGGTAACCCCGGTAACTGGAATGAGCGCTGTCCACAACGAGGGCAGAGCGGAGCTTTCGGAACCCGTGACACCGGTCGGTAGGGGGCAGGAAGGAGAGCAGACGGCGGAAGGAAACTGGACAGGAGAAATTTGTGTAAAGCCGGCGCCTGGACCAGGAAGACCATTGCCAATTTCCAACTCGCTCGTCACCCATTTTATCTCGTAAAGGATGGACCCGTTCAGAATGAGAGTTCGGTTGCGACCGCACGGTCAGGGTGTCGTACACAGACTTCCAGGCACCGGCACTTTGCGTGAAGGAGGAGAAGTGAGCAGGTATGATGGATGTTCTACCACCTTGCTGGGGTGTGATACAGGCCTTCACCCTGGCGCCACCAAACCACAGAGACCGCGCGAGCAAAGGAATAAATAACTTCTACATACAAACATTCAACGACCTCACTGTTGTTTTATTGAGCGGAGGGGTGCAGGGAGATTCACCACCAGAGAGATTCCTTCCTCTCGTTTGCACGTGGTCTCCGCTGTTTGTTCAAAGACACAGCTTTGGAGCCACACATTGTTCTCATTTTGATCTGGCAGGAAGTCATGTGGCACAGTGTCTGCAGTTAGAAGCGAGGCAGGCAGAGCAGCTAAGGACTCTGGGAAGAGGTGCAGGCCACGGAGCCCAGGCTGGAGCCGAAGTGCAGTACAGGCCTCCCACTCACGACAGATACGGAACGCCTTCATGACACTCTATAAAGGGGTGGCAGCTGACAGGAGTAGTGGCACTTTGTTTTGATGCTTCTCTGCCAACTGCGCCCTCGAGCCACTTCCATCACCTGACGCGTCAGGATGCAGAGGGCAGCAGACCTCCAACAGCTGCTCTGGGGCCCAAGGCGAGATCACGCACATTAGCGTCGGTCCGTCATGAACCGCCTTCTCTCCTGATCCTCATTATCGCACCATCTGCGGGAACTCGGGTCCAGTCGGCACTGGGGGCTTCCAACCTTACGCAAAGGTTCTCGCCAGGAAAGAGGAAGGAAAGAAGGTGCCAAGCCGCTCCTCTCACGAGTGCGACATTTACAGTAGGCCAGACATTTATGGTACGAGTGAAAAGCACCTTTGGAGTCATTCGAGGAAACTCAAAGCGCCGAGCTGTGAACTTTATGCTTCGCAGCAGGACAAGTGCTGTTGTTGGCAAACAAAGAGGTAAACACATTAACATAACCATGGTACCTGGGCCACACTACACTGTCCAGCAAATGACAAACGTTTACATCACAGGAAGGCGGTGGGTTTGGTCTCCTGTAGAACGAGTGAAAGAATGAGAACTTTATGGATCAGCAGCAAACACAATATAACGCAATCTCACTCACACACACACACACACACACACACACACACACACACACACACACACACACACACAGAGAGACAGACAAACATGTATCACCCTGCAACAGGAAACCTAAGCTATTACCCAAAGTCCTTTTTTTTTTTGCCACTGGACCAACTTGCATGGCAGTGTAATAGTAGTAGTTACTCGCTACTTCTGAGCCAAGATCTAGACATGCAATTCAAAGCAAAATCCAAAGGGAGGCGCTGCAGGGCCCAGGTGGGTCTAGGCCCACGTCAGGATACCACCGCACAGCACCGACGCAGCAGCTGGGTGGGCAACTGGCTGCGGCAGCATCTTCATAACCAGACAGAGACAAATGGCTCAACCTCCAACGGCGGTCGGGGACAATTTCACCAATTTATGAGTCTCTCTCAGCTCCAGGGATCCGGTAAACTATAACCTGGGCTTTTCCCGTCCTCGCGCACGCACTCTCACGCAGCCACGAGCACCTACACCTATAAAATTTAACCTTTATTTCTTCATCTATAAATTCCATTGGATTCGAAAGCCATAAATTGTGGTGTCAGCGAGTGGTGATTTGTGCTGCTGGCAATGGCGCTCTGAGCTGCCCTGGGGTGACAGTTGCAGAATCAGCGAGCGGGGAGAGGGATGAGGGTGACGCCGGTCCGGAAGCCGGGAGCCATGCTGCCGCAGCTGCCGCAGCCCCTCCGTCCGCCTCCACCTGCTCCTGCAGTTACCAGAGAGTGCCTGTGCTGACGGTAAGGGCCAAACGGAACCAGATCAGTCCGCTGTGCCACTGCAGGACACTGAGGACTGTCATTGGGGCAGTAGGCCAGCAATCATAGAGCCACGCCCAAAGTGGACCAATACCCCACTGGTAAAGGAAGAATAAAACAGAGTTGTGCTTTGGTGCACTACAGCAGGTCGCCCCGGGGCTTTTCCTTACAGAGGCGCAACTCTACTCGGATCGACACTCCCGCTGCTGCTATTCCAGCCAAAATAATTCCGGCGAGCATTTACCGCAGCGCTCGACTTCAGACCTGTTTATTCACGACCCCTCCTGGACCGAGGCAGCGCTACATTAAAAGCGCTCAATTGGAATGCCTAAAATATCTACGCTGTCAGCGGCAATTGAAACGACAACGGATGAGGCAATAAAAATTGAGATCTTGCGGTTCTTACTCTAATTTATGTGTGCTCCCCTCCTCCTCCTTCCTCCGGGGGCTGTACGGCTCGCAACGGGAGTCATTCGTCCAGCTCATCGTGGAGCTCGCAGGAATGAGCAAATGCACATACACACACACACAAAAACATACACGCGTTTCAGTGTCAACTCCCTGTTCTCTCTTTCTCGCTACATCCTGGACTGTTGTCTGCTTCCTTCTGTCTCTCTATCAACTTCATCTCTACCATCCTGCGGTCTTTTGGCACACGCCCCCCACTCGCCATTATTCAAGGTTCTCTTGCCAGGCAAATAAGGCATAGAGTGAAGCACGAGGGGCAAACTGTGACATTATATCCTCCTTTGTGTTTTCCTGTTTGTCCTTCACCAGTGCGGAATCATTAAAGTCTCTGACTTTCTCTAAATTTCCCTTCTTTTATCCAACACCCTTATGCTTCTATTAAACCATTTTCATGCACTTCACTAAACCAGTTACTTCCAAAAGCTGGATTCCATTTGGTGCCTTAATGGTTCTGATGAAATCAGTGAGAGCAAACGCCCCCCCCGCCTCCTTCCTACATCCTCCCTTTTCTGCCATCTCCCAACCAATGTCCTCTCTCTCCTTTTCTTCTACCTGCCACCAAATCCTCCACTTCTCACCCACCACCTTCCTCTTTCACTCCCTCCCAGTCTTCGTTCATCTATCCCATTCCTCTCACTCTCCAACCTTCATTATGGCCTCCCACCCTTCCCTTCATAAGTTCCTTCCAAATCACCATCCAGTCCTCCCTCCCAGCACCCACACCGCACCTTTCCACCACTTTCCTGCTCGTTCCCTCTTGCTCCCCCACACTGTGTCTTTCACGCTCTTCCTCACCAGTCACTTCCCCGTGTGTGTGTGTGTCTCTCCCTCGCATACTCACCAAAGATCAAAGATCCTCAGACATCTGTATGGATTGATGTAGCACAGCTCCAGCTGTGCCTGCTCTGCGTGGCTCTGCCGTCCGTCTGGAGAGCTGAGGCAGACAAACAGACGCACGGCATCACTTGTCATCCTTTGGGGACGATATCATGACAGCATCCTAATGCTTGCTGAGCTGGGCTGTGAACTCACAAGTTCTGGTCCACTTTACTCATCCCCCTTGACCCTCGCAAATAAAGCTGGCCAACTGGTTTTCTCAGTGTGCCATCGCACATTACACCATTTTGAAAGTCTGTGTGTGCGTCCGTCCGATTACAGACAGAGGAGGCCGGTGCGAGGAAACGGGTCCTGCTGCCTTCGCTCTGAATGCGTCATTCTCAAAGACTGCAAGAAGTGCAGCTTTTACTGCGGAAAGAGGCCATGGTAAACAGCTCCCTTCCACACAAGCATGGCAACGCAGAGAAGGACGTTTATTAATCAGGTGTTTATTGCATCTAGTCCTTCACTTACAGTAGAAAACCAGAGAGCCCACAAACGAGTTCAGGAACAAGGGTTTTGTCCTTCTTTTAGGAATATGTAGCTAGAGCACAGAAAAAAACCCACCAAGTGCAGACCACTTAGGACACATCAGGTTGAACTGTGAACACCAAGATAGTCCTGTAAAGATTGGGCAATATGATACTGACCAAAGTAAAACACAATAAAACACAGTAAGTGAAGAGCTTTGGACTTTCTTTTTGCTCTTTTTCCCCAATAAAGCTGCAGGTAATGAAAAAGGTGGAATATATATATATATATATATTCAAAGAACCTCTAAATCAGCAGTGGCATAAGTTAGATCACAAAAACACTTTGATAACAAAAAACTTATTTGACACCAAGTTTATTCTAAGCAGAAAATATTTGAAAGCCGTGTTTAACAGCATAGTTTCCTATGTTTAATGGTGTAGAACACAACTCCATACAAAGGGAACTCATGTCAGCCAGGTACAGGGGTGGTAAACTCAGTTTAATCCCTTAATTAATTTTGTCTCTGATTTTCCCCGATTTATTTTTTCCCCCAGATAACTGCAGGGTCCAATGCAGCTCTTATTTCCTGTATATATCCTGCAACACAGCTCAGCTTCAGCAGCTGAGGAAATACCCATTTCATTCACCCTACTTTGAGGGGGGGGGAGCACATCTGTAAGAATAAGACTAATTGGAGCAATTAAGCTCACATAAAAGGTAGGAATGAGAAGTTGCGGAGACACGGCCATCCGGGGATCGAGAGCGACACCCCTGCTCTAGTAGGGATATGGGGAAGATATGCTGGAAAAGGGAAGTGATTTTACTGCTCAAGCACAGACCACCCAGCCTACATCTCTCGCTCTACACAGACAGGTCTCCTTCCAGGTCTACACACACACTGGCAAGGTTGTCACAGCGTCACGGCACAGTGCCACAGACAGGCCCGGATCGCTGCTGCGTAATGGACCCTGACGCCAGGAAATGAGCACTGCCCAGCGGAGACACATCGGGTAATCGGGGTTGGACCCTTCGGCCCCTCACGCGCCGGGGGGTTCAACACCCTCCCACTTACGCATGCAGCTCACTGGCTCCCCTGTAATCCCCTGTGCCCCCTTCTCTGATGCTGCTGACACGGGGAGTAAAATTCCCAATTTACCTCCCACTTGCGTGGACCCCTGCATGAACCCCGGCTGCAGAAAAGCCTGGAGACCAGGCAGAGGTTTCAACAGAGGCAGTCTGGATGAAGGAGCCCTAGCACCACCACATCCCACGCCACTGTGGCCAAGGAGCAGGGGACAGTGTCTCGGCTCCTTATAAATGACCTCTTCAACACTCAGCCTTGAATGTGAGGGAGTAGCCGAGTGGAGAAATAACAGGGCGAAACGGCAGCGGAACAGCCAAGAGCGGACGGTGAAAGATGGGCCGTCGCACAGCGGAGCCACGAAGGAGACGTTACATCGGTCAAGATGGATGAAATGCGGAATTTAAAAAACGTCACGGAAAAGGAACAAAAAACTCCAGGAAAGGAACAAGGTGACAAACGAAGACATGGAGAGATTAAAGCTGAAACCCACCCGCGGTGCAGTTGTGTGAGCAAAAATCACAAAAAGGAAATAACACTCTAAAGAAAACACTTTTTACAGAGCAGCTCAGAAATAAAATCTAACCTCGTGAAATTAAGAAAGAGTCACCAAGATGGAACTGGTGTCACAATTAGAGTGTCGCTGCCGTCCCGGCTGGCAGTGCCCTGGGCTGCCCGCTCACGAGCCTTTAAATGTCTGCAACGCCCGACTCAGTCCTTAATGAGCCGAGCTCGTCTCTCATCCTGGAGTCACAGGGACAACCAGGGCAGAGAGGGGACTAGTGACAGAAAAAAGTGGACAAGGTGGGCAGAAGGCACCTGGGAAGGGCTTCCGTCCATCCTGATTGACGACGATCCGTGTTGGTTTTGATATCTGAAAGCAACTCTAAGCCCGCGTTTAAGCTTACATTGCTGGGAAGGGCACCGCTCAAGGGTATCAGAGCCAGATCCGGTCCCGTGGAGGTGGAACCCGGATACACGCGAGTCCAGCGGCTTCGACACTACCCGTCCCTCTCCCTTTCCCTGCCAGTTATCACACACAGACAACAGGATCTCCCCAGAGCAAAACAGCTGCTGCGTTGCCCCCTTCGGCTTCCTCCTTCTGCCTCTCCACCTCCACTGCTCAGTCAGGGAAACAGGACAGTGTCCGGACTTTTCCATACCGTTCCTCCCGGGTGAATAAACCCACAATTCCACTCCTAAATTAGAACTAAACTTATTGAACATAGGAAAACAGATGTGTTTTGACTCAAAAATGATCTTGATGAGGCACCACAATGAGTAAAATGTATGTTGACTTTCATTTTCCAAACACTCGCCATGCAACACAATGTAAAGATAAGACCAAAACCATGTGGGAAGGTTAGTCTCCACCCCGTTACGTTACCCCAACTCGCTCACGTCCACCCCTCCCTCCTCACCCAGTCACCATCTCTATCGGTGGACAGAGAATGCTGTCAGTCGTGAGTGAATGCAGCGTCACTCGTTCTCGTCTTGCGCCGAGACGGGGAGGGAAAATGCCAAGGCGAGAGTTGATTATCATCACTCTTCTGGGGACAGAGGAGACCAGGAGGGGTGGAAGGAGAGGCGGAGAGGCAGCGAAAGACAAAGAGAGCCACATACAGAGGGAACAGCGGGAGGAAGACGAACAGGAGGACGGCTTTCCAATTACGAGCAGAAGTGCGACATGGATCAATTTTCTGGCCGAGACAGCAGCTCCTATGAACTCATCTTCTCCCTGTTTGTCCCCCTCTCTCTCTTACACAGACACACACACATTCCCCTCCATCAAAACAGCAGCTACTTCACCCTCTTTATTCAGCCACTAATGAGCCGGCATCTATCCCTTAAGCATGGTGGTGCAGAACGCAACCAGAGACAGGCGCGACCGCACACCAATCAGGAATAAAAACACCAAGAGCGGGTTCCCATTTATTCTCCGAACCCTTTCCGCATCAACACACTCCAAATGTACTTTCTCATTTTATTAATCGCTGTTTTACATTCACCTAGTCCTTTGGCAAGCTGGGCATTCCACTGGTGGCATAGCACAGAGAACTGTCACCTTGTGCTCAAAGGACCCGGGTTCGAATTACCACTCCTGCTGTAACACACTTGAGCAAGGTACTTACCCCGAATTGCTCCGATTCAAATTACTCAGCTGAATAAATGAGTAAGTAACTGCAAGTACCTTAACGGTATAAGTACCCTGGAAGAAATAAATAAATGTAAGCGTAAGCTGGGGAAACAAAGCCACGGCGGGGTCTGCTTCGTCATACCTGCTCAGAGAAGGACCATGAAAAGGGAAACAAACGATGTGGTTCGAGAACGCATTCAGGAGGAGCAGTGTGTGACCTTGTTGGGCTCCGCAGTTTTAATAAAGCGCGTTGTCTTTCCATGTTGTCGGCACCATTATTCAAATCCTCTCATGTCAGCGCCACCACGGCGGTGCCCCACTCCCGTTGATCAAGAGGCGCCCGGGAGCCGGGCAGGAAGGGGAGGGGAAAACGATGGGCAATACGGCACTGGCACATCTGCTGGTCGGAACGGTCCATCCATCTCAAGGGAGAAGCTCGGAAAATGATTGACTATGGTGACAATCTCCTGGCCATGACACCTGAATATTTCTGACACAATATGACAGCAGGGAACATGCCAGAAGGACTCAGAAAGCAAGTATAAAACTTGTTAAGGAAGATTTTGGGACTGGGGGTAATATATGGGCCTACAGGATCCATAAAGCCATGAAAAGCCTCTCCGGAAAGCAAATATACAACCAGAAGACAAGGCCTTAGGCCGCATGTTCTGCGGTGAGATGCCCTCCTGTCGCTACGCGCTGAAATGCTTTAATCTGCTCTCGACGCAGTTGACCTTCGCGACAGCGCGTGTCAACAGCTGTCACCACTTCTCCCGCACAAATTGGGCTCAACAGAAAGGTCATCCCGCAGCTCAATGGGCTCTGCGCTAACCCAAAAGCCCAAAATTCGCAGCATGAACTGGGGGAACAAAGAGCATAAAAGCAATTAAGGGCACCCGGCTGTACTGGATATAGCAGTCAGACCATGTTAATCACCGATGAAAGCAAAGGTTCATGTTCAAGGAGGAACGCAGTACCTGGAGACAAGAACATAGTGACATCGCAGGGAGCAGCAGCACAGCGCGATCAGCAAAGCGCACTTTCCATCGGCTGGATGTTGGCTAAAGCGACACAGGTTCAAAGAGCCACACAGACAGAGTTCATCCACGGGTCTGAAACCATCACGACTGACGCTGATGTGGAACAACACAAAAACGAAAGCTTTCAGGGTCCATCGGGAATGGCTTCAACTGGGGTGAGTTGGATAAAAGCAGTACGGATGGGGAAAGTCTTTGGTGGGACACCTCAGTTAGGAACCAAGGAGGAGGAAAGCAAGAGGACGTGGCAATGCCAACGGACAACTGGAGAGGATATGATGCGATTTGAATGAAGGCAAGTGATCAAACTGGACATTGAGCGGCTCCATCGGGGCCAGGCGAACACACAAAGACAACCTTGGTCTTCCTGCGCTTACTGACACTTGGAGATGAGTGTGTACACCAAGACACACCCGCTCCTCTTTGAGCGGTGGCAGGCGCACAGGCAGCTGGCAGTAGCACGAACGCGAATACCAATCGCGAGGGGACACATAGAGATAAAAGGCTTCAGAGGCCATTTAAAACAGGCGTCAAAATCGTTTGGAGTCGGGCCGCAGCGCTACGACAACGCACATCTGTGGCGTGGGGGGCACGCTGTGAAAGCAGGGGGATGAAAGAGCACAAAGAAGAAAACACGAGCGCTAGTAACGTTTCAAAGTCTTAAAGACAAAGGGCCACGAGAAGCAAAGCAAGCTGAGAAAAGGAAAGCAGGTGAAGAGAGCACTTTCATTAAGCGCAGAAAATGTAAATTCATACATGTCACTTCAAAGACTATACTGTGCTGTCATATAACTGCAATACCTGACTCCCTGGTGAGGAAAACTTTCCACCAATAGGTATTTCTTTATTTTAGGTAAGCAGTGCACAAGCCCTAAGGGCCCAGAGAATTCTGGGCCATTGCTGCACTGACCTGCGGGGGGTCCGATGTCTGTTCATCTTTCTTCATACAGCCCAGACAAAGATTTTGAGTCATTACCCGTAACGGTATTAGCTGCCTCTAGCACAAGGCAGCGCTTAACACAAACAGTTTCCTGGGGCAACAACCTCTCATCTGCTTTGACTAACCCTGTACGCAGTAAAATCACTTTACAGTCACACACACCGCACGGCTCATCTCTGCTTTCGCTCTTTGTTCTCACACAGACGCATGTGTGTCCTCCAGTGTAATCGGTGAAAATTCCTGCTACGGGATCAGGGCCCTCACTGTGTCTCCAACTGGAAGACAAAGAGGAAAGAGCTGAGTGTGTGTGAGAGAAAGAGAAAGTCACTGGCCACCAGAGCCATGGAGTTCCGCATCGCCCGACACACAGCTTAATTGCTGTCACTTTTATTCATTCGCATGTATGAGCGCACATTGAGAGAGAGCTTTCGAACAATTAACCAACACCCCACCTAAACAGTGCAAACTGCTAAATCACTTGGAAAAGCCAAACGGAAAAAAAAATCATCACTGTAAAAAGAGTCATTTACCTGTGTACTTGAAATGATTGTACATGTAATATGTAGTCAGTAGTTTCATTTGGTATTTACATCTTTTTCCAGGCCTTGCTGCATTTCACCATAACTTGCATAGGTGTTATGACTTACATTAATAAGTATGATGTGCCAATTGTTTTCATAAACTCCAGCTGAAAATTTTCATAGCAAAAGAAAAATCCTGAATGCCAAGTTATTAAAGGCAAAAAAATATTTTTTAAAAAAAAAATCAAGATTATCATTTGGATAACACCAGAGAAAATAGGAAAATATAACTTGATTTGTGAAATGGGGGAACACAAATATAAGAACATTTGCTAAATAATCGAGATACAGTAGGTGGTAGTAACACGTGATAGATGTGTTTTAAAACCATCCTTTAATACATCCCAGTATGGAAAAAAATCGCACTAAAAATAACAGGACTTATGGGGGGAAAAAAATAGGGTAAAGGACAGTCCACTCAAATGCTAAACAAATTGCAAATTTTAACAACAGTCCAAATAAACATGTTAGAACAGTTTAATAATTACAAGACTTTACCTCGAAAAAGTGAAAAAAGTGAAGACTGCTCAAACATGACACTGATTCCAGCTGCATGAACAACATGACACGTTCTTTAATTTCAATCAAAAAGGCTTTTCTTCAAGTGTTAAAGCTGTTTTTTTACGCTCACAAAGCAGAAATTTAGGCACATTCCTGTCACCTTGCTCACTCTCCTTTTTTTTTTTGGAGGAGAACCTTACAATCAGCACTTCCAAAACAAAGCATGTGGGAGAACCGAGAGTCGTGCGTGCTGTCGTGTGTGTACCTCCACGGGCCGCCGTGTTCTGCTGCCTTACTTTGCATCCAGTTGATTTCCTCTGCGACACAAAACAGATATGTTGGGGATGAAATTGCGTCTAAGCCAACAAACTGAAATCGTTCCCTTGTTCACCAATCAGAGAAGGCAATTCACGTTACGAAAACTCGCGCTGAAGCAGAAATTACTACTATATTCTCTTCCCTTTTTGCAAAATTTCCACTCGTTCCTTACTTTGCACAATGTAAACACAAAGTTCACAGCACGGGGGAATAATAAAAACAGTGTGTGTAGACAGATGCCGGAGAGCGTTATTCTGGGGCATGGTCTAACCATTTCTGTGCATCTCATAGCATAACATGGAAATGCACACAGACGTTCAGTTTATTTCTCAGTTCATTATGGGGATCTTCATGGGGACGAGTGGTGCCCTGCACAGCCCTACAAAGCGAGATCCTGCATTTGGGTCATGTGCTCACGATGGCAGGGAGGACATTAACCCACTTAGAGAGCAGCAACCGCAACGCACCCGGCATTAATACAAAAACATCAGCAAATTCACATGCAAATACATGTGGAAGGTGAAGTTGAAATAACGTCCAGAAGTTTGACTGGTCTTGGTGGTTTTCCACAAGCAGCTTAGACACTAATAACTGACAAGGCTGTATTTCTTCTAAGGGAGACTAAGACCACAAGACTCATGCGATTCAAATTATTCTGTTGCACTATTCAAAATTCTTGACTAATAAGAACAATATCCCAACTGAGTGGGGCTGGTCGGGAAAAAAAAAAAAAAAAAAAAAAGAAAAAAAATTCCATCCCCAAACCTCAAGGAACATAAAGTTATACTAATAGGGAAAGGAAATATGCTATGGATATACACTACATTTACATTTATTCATTTAGCTGATGCTTTTCTCCAAAGGGACTCACAACGTTAAGGTATCTACAACTATTTACCCATTTAAACTGCTGGGTAACTTTACTAGAGACAAATTCAAGGAAAGTACCTTGACCAAGGGTACTACAGGCAGAGGTGAGAATCAAACCTGCAACCTTTGGGTTACAAAGTTAGTCAATAACCACTGCACCCCTACATGTCCCACTGTAGGACTGTTCACCGCTGCACTACATTTTAGTGCAACGATTAACAGTCCTACAAGAACTAATAAAGGCAATTCTACATATACGAATATCTAGAAATACGGTTACTGTACTTAAATTACCTTAGCATCTTTTTTTCAACATTAGTCTTGAGAAGGACAATTAAACTGGCAAGGGTTAGATTCACTTTGAGCCTTAAAGCAGAAGCAGTGGAACTGTGAACGTCCTTCCTGGTGCATAGTGACCACGGGCCACATGGGAGTGACCCAGGCATCCAGGCCATTACTCATATTACTACAGCGCTCCCCAGCTCCCTCCAGCCTCATGAATATTCATCCACCTCATTACTACACATGGCAGGGGGGAAAAGAAGCCATATTCAGAATTTTCTGTGTATATACACAGCAGGACCTAGTAAGAACAAATGAGAATGGATGTGCGATGTGGGGGGCAAAGGGAAGAAAAAAGAAAAAAAGAACAAAAACTACATGAAAAGATCGGAAAGAAAGCACTGTATTTCATAAAACAACAAGTTATTGAGAATGAAACCAAAACTAGACATTAAACAAGCGGCCAATTACACATAGGGCACAAAAGAATATCTATGGCTTGAATTACTCATTACATAGAATTAATTACAACTTGCAACTTTCCTGTAAGATTCTCTATAGACGCACATAATACTGCCGCACTACTTCTGCCACAGCGCACAAGGCAGCGGTACAAGTGCGTCCACAACAGTAATTTATACTGACCGCCAGTCCAGCCCACACAATTGCAGGAAGGAACATGAAAAATACGTCATATTGTTGAGGACTTCTGCAAAATCAGGCAGATGGTAGCACAGTGGTTAGAGCTGCTGCCTTTGGTACCAAAAGTTGCAGGTTTGAATCCCACCTCAAGCTGCAGGACTCTTGAGCAAAGTACTTCCCCTAAATTACCCCAGTAAAATTACTCCACTGTATAAATGGGTATATAATTGTAAGCAGCTTAACACTGTGAGTTGCTTTGGAGAAAATCACCTAAATGAGTAAATATAATATATAAATAGAAAATATACCCAGACAAAATTAAAATTCTGCAGTCTCCTTTATAAAATATAGCTCGTTACTTAAAATGCATATTATGTTACACAACGAGAGCTCATTCATTTGTGAATGATCTGCATTATAAGTAATGCAGCACCGCTATTTCTGTTTAGCCATTATTTCAAACTGAATCGTCCATAATGCCCATGGAAGCAGCTCAAATAAGAGTAAAATTAAAGATAAATGGGAAGCAGCAGGAAAAGTAGCAGTTAAAGCCATGGACTTATAACCTGAGAGCTGATGGTTCAAGCCCCATTACCAGCTACTGCTGCAGCACCCTTGGGCAAGATACTTATCCTGAATTACTCTAGTAAACATATCCAGCTACGGCTAAAAATTGAGAGTACCGGACAAAAGCATCAATAAAGCAATTTAATCTAAATGAATAAAATGTAAGCTCTTGCAGCTTTAATTATACTCTTTCCAGCTGATGAGAATTCACCTTTGCACTGGTGTAGTGATGCGACTCTATATCGAAGACACTATTTCAGTTACAATAGAACCTTGCAGTGCAATCAACTAATGGGTATCTAAGGGCGGCCGAAGGAGGAAAAAAAAGAAAAAAAAAAAACGATGCAACACAAAATCTCCTAACAGTACAAACTTAGGAAACTGCATTGTATCATTCAATCAATGCAAAATATTTAGATACAGGTATCTCTGCTTCAAGGGAATACACCACAAAAAAGCGTTTAGTTTAAAGCGTTTATACTTGACCTTAGCATAATCAGCTACCTACACGTGATCTTTGTCTCGGATCCATTCTTTGATACCCATGTGACTTCTCTTTCTAGGATATATTCTGTATCTTAAGAATTCAGCTTTTTTTTTGTAGTTTGAGAGAGAAGCTGGTGCACATATGTCTAGAGCAGGCTTGGCTACAGTAATCCCTTACTCAGGAAGTCCAAACACCTCTCTTGTCATAAACAACAAATGCTGCAGGAAAGATTATAACAAGAAGCTGAAAATATGATCATATTAGACAGTTCGTCAAATAGCGCTCTGACTCCCAGTGAACTTCAGGACTGACATTCAAGTCTCGTTTAGGGTTTACCCCAGGGGTGTCGCACCTTTTTAGGCCGACGGCCATAATTATTGTGAACCGGTTCAAGGGCCACAAATGCCTCACTGAATCTTAAATGTCTAAATTGAACTTTTTTTTTTTATTGTGTCATGCTGCAGTATTGTTATTTCTAGTCGATTTGGTGTGCAGATAATTTCGCAAGAATTGTTTCAAGTTCAAAGAATTTGCTGGAAGATTTCTTTCAAGTTGAGCACAAAATGAAAACCAACAAACCTCTATAATAACATTAACAAGCAAAATTTGAACCTTTCATTTAAGTTCTTTCAACACAAGTGGCTAACCTGTTTTAGCTACTTTCTCCCTCACTACAAAATTTGCCATCCAAAAGGAGTTTTGATTTTCAGGAAATAACTTGAACTGCAGCACAACTCCGTTAAGCCTCTGATTCCAGTTAGAAGGACATGTTCTTGAGCTACTGTTGCCCCCAAAATTTACTTTTTAGTCTGGATATCTTGACTTCATGGAACTGGCCTTGAATTTTGTAAATGAGAGATGCATGTCTGGAGTGAAATGTTTTGTTATATTTCTTAAGAACTGAAAACACTTCATTGCACACCAAACAAACTGACTTATTTTTCCATTTTAATAAAGTGCAGGTGGCGGGTCTAGCGTTCAGGTCCTGCTTGGGGTGCCTTGTGGTGGACTGGTGTACCGTCCGGGGTGCGTCCCTTCCCCCTCCAGCCTTGTGCCCTATGTTGCTGGGTTAGACTCCGATTTGACGTGACCCCGCTCGGGAGAAGCCGTTTCAGACAGTGTGCGTGCGTGTGTGTATGAAGTGCAGGTTCATCCTTCTCATTAGAAATGTCCTGTATCCAGAAACTTACTTCCTGATTTGCAAGTCATGCTCAACAATCCAATTTAAATAAATATATATGTGACTAATGAAAAACAACACAGTAAAACTGTTAACAGTGATAAAATCAGAGCATACAAAAACCAGCTGTGTTCAGCAGAAGTACAGCGTCGCCTACAAATATGACTACGCTGCAGCCAAACCCGTCTGTTGTTCCGTCAATCACCCTTACTGTTGTGTCTGAATACAACTGCACTGTTATGAGATGCAATACAATTTATAGTACTCATGACATGTACAGTATATATTAATAATTTAGGAATGCTCTCACAAGCCACGTTACATCAGATGGCAGGCCACATGTTGGGGAGATAAATCAGAAATCAAAATTAGGTACAAGGCAGAGCACACATCACAGCAGGCAGCCTTTCTCACAATTCCTGGAACACATAGGTCAGATGCTGATGGTAGATGCTTTAGTTATGGAGCCCTAATCACTAGAAGAGTCTACTTGCCAATGTCTGGGAAGCACCAGCAGTCAGCACACTTAAATCTTGACTAAAGGAGCTGTACTTTTAGCGATCGCACTCTGGCTAAAGCTGCTGTCCACGCCAGTGTCTGTCCATCAGCGTGTGCATTTGCACTGTTGAAGGTCATATGATGGAACCATGTTTATCTGTACTTTTTTCATCTATAACACCAAGGGTGAACACCACTGGAGTGAAACTTGCAGGACCTTGCCATGAAGAACACCTGAAGCCCAGATGAGGAGGCGGCCAGAGAATCACTCCACCATTCCGGAACCACTGCTAAACACTAGCAATCTGTCATTACTGTACAGCGTTGCTATCTCCTACATAGGTGGGCAGTCTGTTGGCCTTGGACCCCCAGAACTGTTATTGGTCTCCAGCCACTATTTTGTCTTGCTCCTATTTCCTGCTGCTCTCCTCCATCACCAGTACGGAAAAGCGTATCTTGGTTACTGCTAAACCATGTTGACTATTGCATGTCTCTATTCTTGCTATTTGTATTCGTTGTGATGGACCACGTGGAAACCTGTTGCAAAGGGCCCTGGACAAAAATAGAATTTCATTTCCTGAAAACTTGAACTAGAGTTTTAACATCTCCCACTGATGCCTTCATTCACAGCTAGAGAGTTTGTCTGCACTGATAGAACTTCCTTCAGTGAAACTGCAATGTATCATTCATTCAAGCTGAAATATTTCAAGATGTGTACATCCGCAGGCCTGCAGAACTGCCAGCCAGCTTTATGCATTAAATCATGCTGAAGGAAGTACCTGTCAGTCACTCTCATGTGTCCAACAGCAAGAAGCATTTGTTTGTTTATTTGAAAAATTTCACTTCATTCCATGTAGTTCAATAAGGTGGGGAAAAAAGATTAATGCCACTGATAATTCATGGGTTTCTATTATTGTTTAATTACATGTAATCTTATGTCTGTTGTTCAAAGAATATCTGCAAAGGTGAAAGAATGATGCTGACCTTTCTTAGCATCTCCATTACGATTTCAAATTAATCATTTCAAAACTAATAACTTTATCGCAATAACAATGGCGATTATTCCCTGCCTTTCTACAACTGCAGTTGCAGAAAGCCATGCTGTAGAGGAACTGTCAAGCAGAGGAGCCATCAGGATCTCACAGGAGGAGCGTAGCAGCCTGGAGAGAAAATCGTCTCCTACTGGAGGCAAAACCAGCCATGTCCGCCCATCCCCCGGCACCTCACAATGGGGGCAATTACATACCGTAGTCGGAAAACTATCCTTTGTTTATGTCATTTAACGCCATTATACTTCAAATTATATCTTTTCTATATTCAGGCCAAAGTGCTCAGCAATATCTGAGATTTTCTGGAAGTAAACAGTGAAGTCTTGACTCCCAAACGCTTCTCCCTTCTGGCTTACGAGGGAGTCAATGCACTACGGTACACGTCTTACACACAGCTGGCACTGCGGTTTGTCACCGGCGTCCGAGAGCTAACACTCAGCAAAGTGAGGCGCGCCAGCCGTGAAACAAACACGGCGAATTAAGAAAGTCCTACTGAGGGAGAAATGTGCCTGCTTGTTAGCTACAGCTTGTTGGCACGTGGAGGCGGGAGACCAGCGGGGAGCGATCCATAAGGCCGAGCTCCTCCCGCAGCAGTCCTATGCACAACGGAAAGAGAAATTGCAACCCTTTGGAGCCTAACAACTATTTCTCCTCAAGTGCAAAGTAAGGCGAAGAATGCGCTGCTTCTCAATCTGTTTCACATTAAATCCCCAAAGCTGGTGGACAGCAGAAACGGCTGTGTGCGGAAACTGCACACACCGGTGCTGCCCGCAAATTCAAACTAACTTTCCCCAAAGACTGCCCCCACACCCAAAGATTACTTTTTTTTTTTTTTTTTAACAAAAGCATTTCATTGTGCTCTCAAGGAAAACCAGAAACACACACACGCAGACACACACGTGCGCACACATAAACACACAAAGAAGAAAATAGGAGTCTTTTCTTTCTGAAAATGTGCCCGACGCCCAAGAGCCACAGATTGTAGCACAATTGCACAGAAATGGGATTACCGAAATGGCCCATTCCAAAATCCATTTCTGTGGCAAATTACAGCCGGGTCTTGTGTAGTGGCATTGCAGCTGGCAATTTCTCACAGAGAAGAGGAAAAGAGGGCCTGTGGTGCCCAGGTACAAGGCTGGGAAAACACACGAGTGGCACGTCTCCCAGGCTTTGCCTCAACATGTTGCAGCTCTTTAAGGACTGTGGTAAGCCTGGGACAAAACTTAAAACCATAATTGGTACAGCGGCTAAAATCGATACCGCTGTCCGCATTAGGCCACTCTGAGCGCAATTTCATATTCTGCCTTGCTTATAGAATTCCTCCTTTTCTAAAAACTCAATTTTAGAAAGGTATGAACTATTGATTTTGCCACCGCGATCCTCTCGCCTCTACCCCTCCCTCGCTCTCCCTCATCCCTGACTTTGTCTGACTGAAGAAACTCATTGAGTTTTGTTGTTGAGGTCGCAGAGCCTCTGCAACGATTTAACCCCCTCTCTTGCAGCATGATTTCCTCCAGACCACCAGTCTCCCCACCCCCATATGGCTCTGGGCTGGATAAGTAGCTCAAATACAGAAAAGGGGGGATGTTTGTCACCACGTATCACATAGATCTGTAAAGTTTCTGCTCAATATTGCCGAGTGCAGTTTCACAGCAGTAAATTCATTAAAAACCCAGGACTCAAAACCATAACCACTCCGCAACCTTCAGGCCCCTATAATGGAAAGTACAGAGCTTTCCAGAGAATGCCATCTCCACCTCTAATTCCCTGTTTTCCAAGAGATCCTACACTGGAAGGTTTAGTTCATCAGAAGAATGCCTGAAAAGCAGAACGCAGAACTGTGTGCAAACAGCTGAAAAATGGTATTCCAGCATAACAAATATCACCACCAATATCAAACAATTAATATTCAAGATTCTAAAAAGTTCTACATCCCAAATGCCATGCTATATTAGTTCGGTTTTCAAACAATACAAGTAAAGCAGTCCAAACGCATCTGCACAAAATTTCAAACTGGGTCTTGTGGAAAAACTGATGTTGTGGACTAAACTAATTAATTAATCAGGACAGATTCTAATAAGATTGCCCTTTTTCAAGAGACACTCCAATCAGTTTTAGTCCCATCTTGTTTGTTCTTGTTCTTAACAGGCCATTTTGAACAAGAGCACTTCAGTGCTCAGCAGGTTCCGCATTTCAGTTCTCTTTCCACATACTAACACAAATGACACTGGTTTCTACAATTCAGACATAGCTGTTAAAACTTAAAGGGTTTTTTTTTTTTCTTTTTTTTTTTTTTTTAAACATGAAAACATTTAGTGCAAAGTGCACAACTTCCCACGAGTAATTTTGCAGCTCTGCGGTTATGTCTGATGACTGTGATGCATATGTATGGACACCAGCATATTCCCATTTCACAGTGTCATACTTCCACAGTACACTCATCTTCAACATTACATTCACTTTAAATTACTGTGGGAGGACCACAAAAGCTGAAAGGCCGTTATTTTGTTAGAATGCTTGTTTATTGTGTTCCTGGGAAAGACGGCAGAACTGAAACAAGCGAAACAAAGACAGGATTAGTGACTCCAGATATCATTAACATTTACAAGTGAACAGCGACTTAAAGGAGAAACCACCTGCAGTCTCTGCTGTCCGAAAACCTGATCGGAGGAATTCCATTGGCCTGAAAATAAGGCCAAACTACTCACCATGCATTCAGAACTGTGAAAGTACCAAGAACATACGAGTACAAAAAGCTCAGATAAGCGGCAACATTTTCATTATCTGCTGTCAAAAAGTTACAGCAGGTAAGGATATGAACTTGGTTTCTAGTTCTAGACCCCCCCACCCCCCTTTTGCTGCTGAAAATCAAAAAGTACTCACCAGTAAGCAAGTCAAAGCCTAGTTAGTATTAAGACATCAGGTTTGAATACTCACTCCTGCAGTAGTGCCCACAATCAAGGTACTTACCCTTAACCTGAACTGATGCAGTGTCAAAATACAGTTGTTTAAATGGGTAAACACACCCTTTGTCAGTTATACAGACATTCACTTAACCCGACTTCAACAATCTGCGTTCAGGTTAGTATAACTACAGACTCTGCAGTCAAGCTGAGGATGCTAGAACTAATACCACATGTCAACCTCAACACAGTACAGTGAGTTGCTTACTTGCTTTACTGGGACTGAGAACCGGTTTGTTACACGCAAAGTTCATTAAGGGAATGTGACACAGAGGGGGCCGGCGGCTCTGAATAAAATCTATAAACTCTATTCTGATTCTACATGCAGCTACTCATGTGGTCATGTGGGAAAAAAGTACAGTCTTATGGTTTTATAAAGACAACAAAAACTGTGGAAATTTCTCAGTTTAATTCCTAAAAGTAGGTGAATTTAACAGCAGGCGACAAACATAAGATTCCACAATATCATTACTTAAGCAAAAAAGCAATATGCAGAAGTAATGTGTAGAAAACTAAATACATGCCATGATACAGCAGCTTGTAGAACCACTTTTAGCGACAATGAGTTGAAATAAATGTTTTCTGTATGAGTTTATTAGTCTCTCAAAACATTTTGGAGGAATTTTGGCTCACTCTTATGTCTAACACTGCTTCAGTTGATTGATGCTTGAGAGCATTCGTTTTGCAGAGCTCCCAAAAGGTCCCTCTGCAGCATCTCGATGGGGCTGAGGTATGGACTTTGATTTGGGCGTTCCAACACTTTGATTCTTTTCTTTCCCAGCCATTCCGCTGTAGATCTGCTGATGTTCTTGGGATCACTGTCCTGTCGCACAACCCAGTTTCAGCCAAGTTTTAGCTGTCGGACAGATGGCCTTACGTTTTTCTCTAGAACAGTTTGGTACAAAAGGGAGTTCACAACACAATGGCTGCAAAGTGTCCAGGTTGTGTGTCTGCAAAACAAGTCCAAATCACAACCCCTCCCGGTGAGCCAGGATGCCTTATGCACAGCTTTGCACACTTAAAACCCCCCAGCTGGGCAATTTTACAACCCTTGTGAACAGGAAAGTACAATAAATCAGAGTGGTAAAAGCACCCTAGTTGACAAACAAGGCAGCGCTTACTATTCGCAATCCTAAATATCTATATCCAGTTATGGTTTGGGCAAGCAATTTCAACTGTAAAAAGGACACCCACCAGCAATAAAAACAAGGGGAAAAAATAACCGCTCGTAACTGATCACGCCATGTGGTGTCCAGTTCAGGCTGTGGCTGATCAAAGTACTTACTGTGCACTGACACACAAAAACAATCACATCCTGCTGTGTAAGCAGTCAAATGCTGTGAGGCGTTTCAGGTGACAGTCACACACAGTGTGAGTGTCAAGTCAGAAGCCAATAAAGAAGCTCTTGGGAGAAGGGCGCACAGCCCACAGGGGGCAGGTCCCGAACACTTCCTGCCATTCCCGGCCTCTGACACCACCAGCTCATCCCCGTGCACGAGCCCCGGGGTCACAGAGCACTGCGGCGGCTCGCGGACACCCAGGGGCGCTCCTCATTGGGCGGGACGGCGCGAGCGCGCGTGCGCGCTAACGGTTTCTCGCTCACGTCATTTTCGCCGTTCGACATATATTGTGAGGTAAACAACAACAATAATAATAACAACACACATACCGTAGTTCAGGAGATAGTCAACACAATGAACAGGCACTAAAAACACCCAAAAACAGGTCTGTGTCCCGGGCCCGGGGTCTGCGAACCACACAAATTACACAAACTCAGCGAGATGTGGAGTCAGTTACTACTACTACTAGTTACCACCTGGAACTGCCCAACTCCGCGCAGAAAACACACCTACGAGTGGTTGTGTAATGAGCGTGCAGCGCAGCTAGATACAAATATCACCAACGAGGGAAGAAGGGAGGAAAATAGCCAGAAGCTGACCCGAAGAGGGGCTCTCAATCGGCTAGCACGCTAGGCTAACAGCACAACAGCAGCTCCAATCCGATCGCCTTTGGGAAACCGACACAGAATCTCTAGCGCATTTCCAGCAAAGTTGCGGCTTTCGCATATACCCATACTCCGCCTCAAAACATTACTCTACATCACATCGCCAAATACCCTGTAACTACTTTGATTTGCTTTCTTTGTCTTTTTTTTCACTCACCTTTCAGTGCCTGCGCTTCGCCCGGATCGGATTTTCTCACACTGGCTCGATCACATCCGGGTCAAGTTGATGCGTCATCGACGCCCCGCCCACTCAACGTCTTATTGCCGGTCGTTGCAGTCGTTCAATTAGCCATTACAGCCTTCGCTGTGTAAATGTGAAAATAGGAGTAGAAAGCGTAAAAAAGGCAGAAAAAAAGTTGTATCTTACTAAAAACTCGTATAGTCATTTAAAACAGGAGCGCTTAGTGTGTATTTTGGTAAATGTATATAGTATATGCAAATGTAAAACTTTGAAAACGACAAAAAATCAAAAATCGTAACTGGAAATGAAGAGATGATGACTAACAGGCAATCTTAAGTGACTTTTTCTGCGCTTCCTTAAGTGCATTTTACTCTTTACATGAAATATTTCCAAGACTGGATGCTCTTCGTATTTTGTGTTATAATGTGAACTGGCAGCACTGGGTAATTTAGACCCTAACCCCTAAACCTTAACCCTAAACCCTAATCCCTTACCCCTAACCCTTAACCCCAAAACTCTAGTCCTTAACCCTAACCCCGAAACATTAACTCCTAAACCCTAGTCCTTAACCCTAACCCCTAAACCTTAATGCTAAACCCTAATTCTTTACCCGTAACCCTTAACCCCTAAACCCTAGTCCTTAACCTTAACACTAAACCCTAATCCCTTACCCCTAACCCACACAGACACACACACATCCTTACTCCTAATCCTTAACCCCCCATGCACTCTGGAGCTTCTAAACCCTGCTGTTTCTCCTACTTTGCTACTCTTAATCAACACTTTTCCCTCAATTCTTCCAGAAAGAACACCCTGTCACATATAAATGCGTAAACTATACCAGCTCTGTACACAAATCCTACCACAGTAAGTCCCCTCAAGCAAAGGTCTCGGCTGACTAAAGAATAATTATACAGCACTGCACTAACACAGAATATTTTATTTGCTCTTGACTCAATTTCAAGATAAGAAATATATATATATGTGTGTATATATATTATATATACAGTGTGTATATGTGGTGACGCCATGAATACTTCACAAGCCTTGAAATGTAAAGTGCGGTGACGTCAGTGTTTATTTGTCATGCAGGACTGTCCCTGCAATGAATGTTGATGCTGCATCATTTATAGTCTGATTTCTACGGCTCAGTTTTAGGCATATCATTAATAAATAGCAGAAATCCAGCCTTAGAACTTCTCCTTTCACAATTAGTAAGAGTATTAAATGACAGGTGGGAGCGATGCTGTCAAGGTGAATTTCACTCACAGGGATGCCTTCTTCTATATGTTCTTGTTGCATTGCAAACATAGGGAAAACATGCAAACTCTGCACACCGTGAGCAGTATTTGAACCTCTGCCCGGTCGTACAATTTGGGTACCGCAGCATTATCCACTGCACCACGGTGTAGAGTACACACATACATTGACTGAAACCACTTGTCCCAAAGGAGGTCACGGCAACCTGGAGCCTAACCTGGCAACACAGGGTGCGAGGCTGGGGGACACACCCAGGACGGGACGCCAGTCCATCACAAGGCACTCCAAGCAGGACTCAAACCTCAGACCCACCCAACAGCAGGACCCGGCCAACCCCACTGCACCACTGCATCCCCCCGGTGCAGAGTAGTATTAAGTAAAGTCATGCAAAGATACAAATGAGCACACTGGGTTTCCTTGAACACTATAGTAGCATCATTCCATCTGTACAAAAGTGTTTATTTGCTTGCAATCCCTTCCTAACTGACTGTTTTAAAAAAAAAAAAAATTCCCAGAAAAATTCTTAGGAGGACAAACTGGGCGACCCATATATCTCGAAGAAACAACTGACTCAGAGGTCGTGTCAGAGCTTAGAGGACTGAAGAATACTGTGTTGAAATAAAATGAAAAACAGGGGCTTCAGAAAAAACAGGAGAAAACAGAAGGAACAAAAGCAACATATGAATCATGATCTGTTTATTCCTTGCAGCTGCAAAAATGCACAATGTATGCCATACATAGGTTTATTACTTTTTTCAGTTTTTTTTTCTCAAAACCATGACAGCTCCACACCAGGGCAATGCACCTGCACCGCGATGTGGAGAGTAAATCCCAAACAGCGGATCCCAGTCGAACCCGAGCAGCACCCGTCAATAGAAGCCCTGCGATGTGGAAGCAGCCTGAGACAGGCGGCACGCCAAATGACGTCCCTCACGTCCCCAACCTCGCACCTCTCTGTCAAGAGAGGGGGGGGAGAGAACGGTGCCAACGAACAGAAGAACGGTCACACGCACGCAGTGAGGATCTCGCACTGAGATCTGGAGGAGGCGGCTGAATAAAGAGCGGAGCCGGGAATCTAGGAGCACCGCATCCGAGCCAGAAAGAGGCCCTCAAAGTGGCGTCACGTGGCGCTGCCCTTTTTTGCAGAGCGAGACAACCAGCAGCTTGCCTGTAATTACTTTAGGAGCGTCGGGCGAAGGAACAGCTAATAATGTCGGCTGGTGGGGTATTGAATTTGCACTTTAATTAGAATGCTTATGGAATGTGGGCAGCGAGCTCCGCTCTCCGAATTGCGCGCACATCCTCGGGGGGCTCGGGGCGGGACAGCGGGTTGACATGAGAAGAGGAGGTGGGCTCGGGATTCTCGGCGGAAGTTTCTGGAAGTAATTGAATCAGAAGGAAATAATATGCTTAGTAGTCACAATTGCGGGGGGAACTTACGGCGCTAACCGTTTTAAACATTTATGCTGCTATTTGGCGCGGCAGTTTGAGGGCGGCGCTCGCGAGAGCAACGGCGGCGGAGTTTCGCCTACGAGGACTTGAACCCGCAACGTTTGCGGAGTTGTTCTTTTTTTTTCTTTTTTTAATCGTTTTTTTTTCTTACGCTCTTCAAAAAATAATCAACGCAATTAACCACACCAGGGCAACCTCATTAACGTTTCACTCACTCACACATAATCTGAAACCGCTTATCCCATGCGGGGTCACGGGGAGCCGGAGCCAAACCTGGCAGCACAGGACACGAGGCTAGAAGGGACACACCCAGGACAGGACATCAGTCTATCCCAAGGCACCCAAAGCAGGACTCGAACCCCAGACCCACCGGAGAGGAGGACCCAGTCCAAACCACTGTGCCACCCCACCCACCGCTAAAATTTCAACAAGTTGTTAAAATAGCTTCATCGCCCGTATTCCGTCATTGAGTCGGGTGTTTACTGTTAAGATACTGTTTATTTCATTCGATTTTTTGGGGGGGGAGGAATAGATGCAATATAAAGCATGACAAAGAGTGCAACTCATCCAGTTGGGGATTTATTCATTCTTCCGCAGTGTTTAATAACTGTGGGACGGCAGGGAATTAGCGGCGGAACAAGAGTCTGTCGACGCCGACTCTCCTCCCGAGGACTCTGACCGGGCCCTTTGTTCACGTAAATCAAGAGGAATTAAAGCTCTGCCAGCAAGCAAGGTAGACAAAGAAAAAAAAACAAGGTATTGTTCGAGCCTGAAGTGTGGCGAATGTATATCTCTGAGTTTGGCGCCGCTGCAACTGAAGGCGAGTTAAACAGAGCACGGTGTGTGACACTTGAGAACAGATTGTGTTGAAGGCCTTTGCTGCTCCTCACATAATTCCACTTCAAGGAAGCAAAAACACTTCAGGAAATCAGCGCAAAAGAACATCCACAATCACGGTCTGAAGTCCCTTGTTAAATATGCCGACGGATTATGGGAAATTAAGCAAATATAATTGTCAGTTTAAGTGGATTTGTCTGTTCGGCGGCGATAAACATTAGATTCTTGAGCTTAGCTTTTTGTTTTGGAAAAAGAGTGTTGAAGGACATGCTGAAAAACAGGGGGACACACAGCAGGACTCCTTTTTTGTTGTTTTTTTGGCTCGGCGACTCTTACACTGACGGTACAAGGTAATATGAATAATTAATTATAATGCATTCATGTGGGTGAACTTCGGCGGCTCAGTTCTCGAGTCTGTGGTTTAGGGTAAATTAAATATTTTTCATACTCAGTGTTAACGTCGACAAACACGAATATAAAACTCTCTAGTGAAAAGCTTGGATTTAACCAGCTATACCGTATACAGCCCTCGCATTTAGATTCCGACAGAAAATTGCTGCCCTTGGAATTGGATTTTGAACGAGCCTGAAAGGTGAAAATACAAATCTGACTTAAACCGCTCAGTGAAGCAACACTACAGTCATCAATCTGTGATTAAACAGCATTTCAATATATGGGTTTTTAGATATAAAAATGGAAAACCTCTGTACACGGTGTTAATGAAGAGGACGATGGAGTACATGCACATACACAGAGCATGCAAACTATGGAGCACAGTACATTACCATTACGGCTTGTGGAACGTCACGCACACATACACACAGCAACATCTATACCTCCTTACCATGCCGATAAACATGCCACCCTAATACGTACACCTTGTCGCCATTAACAAACACCTAGTTGCCATGACTCCCCTATTTGAGATCCTGCATAGCAGTGAGACGTCACTCGACCTGGAGCAAAAGGCCGATAAGAACCGAACACTAGAAGTTTGGGAGTTCAAGTCTCTGTCTACAGTCATCATTCTCTTCTCCCCAATACCTCATCATTCCGGATTAAATACTACTGAATCCAGAAACCCTGAGTTGGTGTCTCTTTGTCAGTCAAACAAGGCTGTTTGTCATATAGCTGGCTGTATGAGGCAACATACAATACATGGGATTTTATGGACTTACTGTTAACTAACTCAGAACATCTAATATACCATATATTTATGTGTGTGTGTGTGTGTGTGTGTGTGTGTGTGTGTGTGTGTGTGTGTGTGTGTGTGTGTGTGTTACAGGCCCCATGAGGATTAATCTGTCTGTACTATGAAGAGCTGAGACGACTTTCAGGAAGACAATCCACAAAACAGTAATGTGTGAAGGTGTCTGACTGAGAAAAACTTTTGACTGGAGACTTTGCGAGATCCAGGGCTTATTTCTACAAGTGGTCCATCATTAAGCTTGTGCCTTCTAAACATTAAATGGAATGTGGTTCTGGCTCATATAGCACACTTTGGAATGTACGGGAGTGCTGGGGGAACATTACCCGTTTATACAGATTGATGGGGGGAAAGACGAAATACAGCATGTGCAAAGCATGACAGAGTGGATAGGTGTGGTGGCTCAGTGATGTAAAGATGAAACCTTCAGTTATGACAAGCTCTTGATGTAATTAATTCCATTCTTTACTGAAGCAAAAAGATCCGTTCAGCCAATTGTGCTCCGGCTCTTTGTGGCCTTTTACTTGGAGAGAAGCGTTGACGATGACCTGACCTTTGAAAGCACATAGGCTTTGAGATGTTGAGGTCCATGTAGCTAGTCTGGTTTAGAAGAAGTCTGTTTGTCAAATGATATTAATTTGTTGTTGTTGAAAGCTCATCACGTCAGATGGACTGTTCCAACTCCCTAGCGTGCTAAATACACAAGGTTATTAAACATCCTGGTGGGACGAATACATCAGGTCAAATGTTTTGACAAATTTTCTAAGGTACAGACACTTTCCATTGTTATTTTTAATTGTTTTCTTTCTATTTTCAAATATTTGTTTACAGACATGGGTCGCTTAATGACGGGGAAATGTTGTGAGAAATGCGTCGTTAGGCGATTTTGTCGTTCTGCGAACATCATAGAGTGTAATATACACACCTCGATGGTATAGCCTCGATCGTAGAGTGTACTTATACACACCTAGATGGTATAGCCTCGATCATTAAGTGTACTTACACAAACTAGATGGTATAGCCTTGATGCAGTCAAGAGATGCAGTAAATACAAGATTTATGACGCTGTTGTTGGCGTAACACAACACCTTGTTTTACAGTAAACTTTTTATAAGTTGAAAGAGTACACTGTAAAATAACAATAAAAAGTAGAGTATAGCAAATACATAAACCAGTAACATAGGTGTTCATTATCACTATCAAGTATCATGTACTGTACATAATTGTATGTACTATATTTTTATATGACTGGCAGCGCAGTAGGTTTGTTTACAGCAGCACCACCACAAACATGTGAGGAACACGTCATGCTACGATGTTACGGTGGCTACGACGATGCTAGAATTTTTCGTCTCCATTATAATTATATGAGACCACCGTCTTATATGCGGTCAGTCGTTAAGCAAAGCATCGTTAAGCGGTGCATGACTGTCTTGTCGAATGCATGCCACTTGCATTTCAGCGCACCGCTGTTAGGTGGCAGTAAAGGGCACCAATACAGTGCCCTTACAGTGAGGGACGTCTCCATTATTAATCTTTTATTAAAGACCTATTTGCTAGCTATCACAAAATGTAAAAATTTGAAAGCGATGTCTACTTAATCTTTGCTTAATTTGTTCAAACCTTTTTTTATGTTTTGTTTTTAAAACTGACGGTGTTTTTATGTATGTTTTTGGAAATACTATGTACTCTGCGTAAAGTTTTTATGGTTTGTCATTTCTGTTAATAAAATACAAGTTAAAAATGACTAAGCTTTTATTAATTGTGCTATCGTGGTTGCATTTAAGAACAAACTGAGTCACAAACGGACTTCTAACTGCTCATAAGTTTAACATTTATTGAGTAAGAATGAATACTATCAATAGAAAATTGTCACAGAAATCATTTATCTCAGCTCTTGGCACGTGAAACAAGGCACTGTTGGGAAACGTGATCTGTACAGTGGTGTGTAGCTTCAACAACATTATTCTTCACCAAAAAGGGGGTTCTTATAGCTAACACATCATTTCTCTTCCTATAAACCCATTCTTGCTATTTTTGGTATTTTAAATGATTTGAAAAAAAAAATATTTCAATAGTATTAAGTTGTTAATAATTTGAGGCTGTGCCAGCCGCAGCAAGGACTAGAGAGGCTGTCTAGTTAGACCCAGAACGTGCGCAGAAATCACGCAAACGCACCATCCCCCCACCCCCACACCCCAAGGGAAGATTCGCCTCCACCAGCAAACACTCCCAGAGGCCCCGAAGGAATCTCACACACACTCTCAAAATCACTTTACACCTCGCCACTTAGACCCCGGGCCTCTGCCGAAAGCTGCTCACATTGTTGGACGGACGCCTCGCAGCAACGCACGTCGGACATCGTCAGTTTCTCATCTGCAAACCGCTGCTCAAACACAGCCACGTGGTTGAGATGCTCAGAGGCTTTCGCCAAAATCTGGGCCCCAGAACATATAAGGGCTTCGACCTGAGGATAAGAATTGCTGTATAATATCTTACAAAAATTCTTCATAGTAGTGTAAAAATTCATCGGAAAGGCTTTGGGGAAAATAATGATACGTTTCTTATCGAGATTATGACCATGAAGATTAATAATTAGAGATTTTGATTCTGTAATTCAAAATATCTACATTACACACTTATATTTAAACTAATTAAACAGCCAGAGAACCGTAACAAAGGAGCAGTCATGTTTACTGGTATTTTTCAAACAATTTGATCATTTCCGGTGCTCTTTTCATGGTCGGATCAGTGTGACACCGTTCCTCGGGCAGCTCCACCTTTCCGGTGTCTCCATCGCCTAGCTCCCCCACCCGTCACTCCCACGGCTGCTCCGCACTAGGGATTCAAGGCTACGCACCCAGACGTCCCACACGCACAGATATTTGTAACCCTGCTTTTACCATAGAGCACACATGCAGACAAGGAGCAGAAACGAGCATAACACCCTCCCTGGTGCTCCTCCGGAGCAGAGGGTGTCGAGGAGCAGGGTGTGCTGTCGCAGCCCACTGCGGTGCAGTGGAACCCTGTGATGAATACATGAATCTGGTTACATTTACATGTTTTCATTTAGCAGGCAAAAGCACATTTTCCGGCATAAAAAGAGATACCGGTGCGATTCTCAATTTGCAGTCAAATGTCACTGTTTAATGCCAGCATAATGGGGAGCTGCATATAGAACTGGAAGAGAGAACACATTTTTTTAAAAGAAATAACCCTAACAATAGCATTACATGAGTAGCAGCACATAGACCTGATAGGAAATGCAAAGCTATTTGTGACAAACGATATAATGTAAATTTATGAGTAGCACATCTGATGATGGAAGGTTTTGCTTTATCAGGGAGGTGTGTTAACTCAAGTATGGAGCTTTTCAATGGCAAATGCGTCATTCCATTCATTCAGTGACTAATCCTCCTGCACATCTCCACATATATAACAGGGTGCAGCTATTTTAAATTAAGCATAAAAGCAAGACAGTTATTTTGTTTGTTCATCAAACACACTGGATATTGTGTGTACTCAGAAACATGGCCAGTATTAATTTACTGTATACTGCACACTGTATACTGAAAAGCACCAAAAGGATGAGAGAGGTCACACTGTGTACAGGGCATAGAGTACTCTGTATTGTAGTAGTATTGCCCAAGACCATCCTAATATGAATCAATAGTCATAAAATTCATGTAAGGTGTAAGTGTCCATGCACTATAACTTTAAGATCATACCCGGACAAACCCTTACGCAGCTACTCCTGTTATGTAATATAAATGCTTATATTTGTGTATCTCAAAAAAAAAAACAATCACTACAAGGAAGGTGATTAGGAACCGTCGATATTCTGATAAAGTTTTATGCAGCTACTTGCGGGGGGTTGGAATGGGGCCTGCTCTCCAGTGGGTCTGGGGTTTGAGTCCCGCTTGGGCCTGGCATCCCGTCCTGGGTGCGTCCCCTCCCCCTCCAGCCTCGCACCCTCTGTTGCCGGGTTAGGCTCCGGCTCCCCGCGACCCGGTGTGGGACAAGCAGTTCAGACAATGCGATGTATGTGTATGTGCAGCTACTTGTGTGATGAACGTTGGTTCATATGGTGGAAAGAAACTAACTGCGCTTAAGAATCACACGTCTGAATCTCAGTGTCTCTTTCTCCTAATGTAATGAGCACATTGTATTTTCTATGAGATGCACATCACTTTGGAGAAAAGTGCCTGAAAAATGAATGCATGTACCTATAAATAAAGACACAATCCTGGTACTTTGATACCTTTTTTCTAAGATTGTTATGAGATACAACCTTCCTAGGCCGATGTTCGCTGTCATACAACAAACATCAAGTTTCACTTGCCCCCTTTATATTGTCATTTTTCGCTCCACAACCCAAATTCTGTTTTTGATGAAATTATGAGACATAGGCTGATTGCTCTTACGCATCTGCTGAGGAAATGTATTTTATTGGTGCGGTCGACACCTGTAGTACCCCAAGTCAGTATGTGGGCGACCAAACGCATTAAATTTTCTTCTGCTCAAAAAATTAACCGCTGATGTGCGAGACAAATCAGATGGTTCTGGAACATTTGAAGACCCTTGCGGAATCGTTTAAAGATGCTACATGACCCTCTTGAGAAATATTCTAAGCTTTTGCCCCCAGTGTTATATATGTGTCCTGTATATATTTGCAATTCCTTTATCTGTGTTGCCGTGACCTGGTGCTGCTGGGAATTCGAAATGATGAGAGGTAGAAAGAAAAAGCCATCAAGACTTTGAGCACCACTTTCCCTTTTCCTGGAGATGCAAGCAGACTGTAAGAGGCAGGAGCGGTGTTGTCAAGGTGGGTATTTTTACGCAGCAAGCTAAGAAAAGAGTCTATTTTTCATTTCTGGTTCAAAGAGATGACTTAAAGCCAGTGGTAATTCAAATCCTGTCACATTTAAGACAGCGATCACAAATGCAGGCAAGAAAGGTTTCCTATCAGCTGCGAGGTATAAACGTGCTAAAATCACCCTGATGCTGTGAAAGTCAGCCCTGCGAAGACTCACTGCTCTGTAGTGGGCCAGCAGGGGGCGCAGTGGCTATAGCTGAATGACCCGGGTTCAAAGCCCACTTCCTGCTGTAGGACATTTGAAGAAGCTACTAACCTTAAATTGCTCCAGTTAAATGTCCCAGCTGTATAAATGAGTAAATCACCATAAGTAGCTTAACGCTGTAAGTCGCTGAAGAAAAGTGGCAGCTAAATAAACGCAAATGTACTTTTACAAAATTGTAGTATCCAAAATGTGTATTACTTCTGTAAATTGAAATTTCTGTATTACTGATCTGTAAATTCACAGAATAAATACATAAAAAATACATAAATACAGACACCCCTCTACTGACGTAAATTTAATTTACGGAAATTCGGATTCACGTAAAAAATTCCCATGTACGCGTGATTTACAGATAGCGCTTTTATTTCATGCGAAACATCTGAAATACGTTAAGTGCAAGTCGACATAACTGGAGTTTTGAGCCGTGAACACATCTCCTCCCGTTAGTATGCTGCTTTTTTCCCATGTTTTTTACCCTTTTTATTATTCACAATGCCTGGTGGTAAACGTGCGCTTGAAGGAAAATCAGAAGCGTCTCACAAGCAATCGATTTGGGGATGAAATTGAAAATGATAAGGAAGTATGAAGGCGGACAAAGATTATGGTCTATAGCACGGGAACCAGGTTTAGTCGTATCGACCGTGAATACGATAGCGAAGGATGCTGCACGTGAAAGGAACGGCGAGCATGAAAGCAACAATAATAACGAAGAAACGTCAAGGTGCAATAACTGAGATGGAAAAATTATTAAGGTTATTATGTCAAATGGTGGGGGAGAAGGGGTCCTACGTACTGTACGTAACTTTCGACTTACGTAACGGGGTGAAGAACGGTCTATTTGCGTGAGTCGGGGGTCTCTGTGTATAAAAAACAGGACTCACTCATATTCAAGGAAGAAGTTTAGAACCATGTGGGAATATGAAAAGATTTAGTTTTTATGGTGTAATCTGTACACCAGCCCAGCGTAACTGAGATCCCCAACAACTGTCTCTTTTAATTAGTGGTAGTAATTGGAAAAGCAGCGTCGCCACGAACGTAGAATAAGGGAGAAAGTTCTAATGAGCCCCAGCACCTTCTCATCCCATAAGTTCATTTTCAATAGCTGCTCGTCTGCACGCCCCATTAGTCGGCCTGGTGCCGCGAACGGAACCGAAGACGCGTTCCAGCACCAAAGCCACGTGTTTGTAGGTCCCCGTCAGGACGGACACAGCGCTGACAGGGCCACGTCTCGAACCTGGAGCGCTTGCACAGACTGCAAACCTGAGCCTCTTTGTGAGGAGAGAAGGGGTCCAAGCTGACAGAGCGATGCTGTAGCACGAAAAAAAGCGGCTCGTCCGTTGCCCGCTGCACTGCCTGTCGCAGGAGTCCAGTAGTTTAGTTTGGAGTGCTACCTTTGGACCCGAAGGTCACAGGTTCAAATCCCACCACCAGCTGTAGTAGCCTTGAACAAGGTACTTACCCTAAAATTATCCAGCTGTATAAATGGGTAAATGATTGTAAATAACACTGTAAGTTGCTTCAGATAAATATAAATAATGCTTTATAAACAATATCAACAGGCAGCTCAGTTGTGATCCAGAAAGCTGCTTCCAACGCAACCCAGAGGGGTAATACTGCATGTGAACTAGTATCCAGAACACAAGGAGCAGGGCAGAGATGAGAGGTGGTTGAAAAGAAGCAGCGTTAGAACCAGGCTGTGATGAGAAGGTACAGATGGGGCTGTAACTGGTCAATAAGCCCCGGAATAGAGGTGTCGTCCTGGATGGAGGTTCCCCCCATATACTATACGTACCCCGGTCACAGGCCGCTCCCTCTGGGCAGAGCGTGGCGTTCCGGTTCCGAGGCCGTTTCCGCCAAACCAGCAAATGAGCACTGATGTGGAGAAGGCAAAGAGAGGAGCCGGACAACATTAAGCTGAAATATGACAGCTCTTCCAGGGAAACTCGCTGAAGCCACGCTGTTCCTTTCACGCTTTTAAAAATCCCCCCCCCCCCCCCCCCCCCCCCCGTGTCCTGTTTCCTTCAAAGTTTCCGCACAGTAAAGTAAAATCCGTGTTATTTACTAGGACAGTCGTCTCATCGCGCCGAGGGCCCACCTGAAACGGCCGAAAATTCGAGACGGGCCTCCCGCAGAGCCCAATCTTCCTTTTCCGCCGCGTTTGCGCTCGCTCACAATGGATCTTGTTCCCAGTCATCCTAAGGTCACGACCTCAGCAAATCACGAGTCCAGCCCACATGCAGGACATTAACTTCAAGCAAATTGGAAGCACAGAATAGGAAATGGGCTGCTCGCAGAGCAGAATTTGGAGGAAACTCAATTATCAGGAGGTAATGGGGACCGACATTTATTTGTAAGCTTCAGTTGTTTGCTTAATTACAGATCTATTAACGACATTCACTCTCATTTACATATGTAAATCAACGTGGGGCAGCAAAGCTCATTTTGCGCCCTGGGCGATCGCCTGCAACTCGGCCTGTGGAGATCGGTGACGATGCCAACCTGCTCACCTGAATGAGGGCGGAGGGCGAGCGAATGCATACACACACACACACACACACACACACACACACACACACACAGTTCAGCGCAGCCACATGTCACCCTACACTTAGCAGGGCCGCGGCTGAAGCGACGTTACGGATTGTTGCCGCGTAAAGCCAAATGTACCGGATATGATACGGCATGAATCTCTAGCTTTGACTTAGTCGGCTTTCCAGAAGGGACAATAGGGACCGAACCCGGGTCGGCAACATCATCACTGAGCTCATTGTCACGGTACGAAAGGGCTGGGACGCAACAGTGCGGTGACAGATGGACATCGGACACAGTGTCGCAAACACGGTAGGGCTTTGATGCCCCACTGCTGCATCAATATCTATCGAAAATATGAACATTGATGGGCGATTCCAGACTTTTGAACTCTACTGTATATGTGTACGTACATATACAGTATATACACACACACACACGCACACACACACACATTTTCAGAACCGCTTGTCCCATACGGGGTCACGGGGAACCGGAGCCTACCCGGTAACACAGGGCGTAAGGCCGGAGGGGGAGGGGACACACCCAGGACGGGACGCCATGCCGTCGCAAGGCACCCCAAGAGGGACTCGAACCCCAGACCCACCGGAGAGCAGGACTGTGGTTCAACCCACTGCGCCACCGCACCCCCTTATACAGTATATATACAGTATATATT
Source organism: Scleropages formosus (assembly GCF_900964775.1). Lineage (NCBI taxonomy): Eukaryota > Metazoa > Chordata > Actinopteri > Osteoglossiformes > Osteoglossidae > Scleropages > Scleropages formosus. The sequence goes on along the minus strand of NC_041825.1, from coordinate 2,201,611 downwards.
TACATTTACATGTATTCATTTAGCAGACGTTTTTTTCCAAAGCGACGTGCATCTCAGACAAATACATTACATTAGAGAAAGAGAGACATAGTTGCAGACGTGTGATTCTTAAGTAAAGTTAGTTAATTTCTTTCCAATACACGCATCGATATTCAGCACACAAGTAGCTGCATAAAACCCAGAATATTGACGATTCCTGATCACCTTCTTACTGTTTCTTTTTTTTTTTGAGATACAAAAGCTTTTACATTACATTACAGGAGTAGCTGTGGAAAGGTTTATCTGGGCATCATCTTGAAGTTATTGTTGCATGAGCATTGACATCTTACATGAACTTAGGAGATCATGAGTGCAGTGCATCTGGAAGAGATGAGTTTTAAGACCGTTTTTAAATGTGGACAGGGATTCAGCAGTTCTGAGTGAGAGGGGAAGGTCGTTCCAGCACAACGGAGCCAGAACCGAGACCCTCCGCAATTTACCTTTCATGCATATATGTATATGCAGGGTATATGCGGGGTGGTACAGTGGCACAATGGCACAATGAGTAGCACTGTTGCCTCACAGCACCTGGCTCGTGTGACAGAAAGTGGGTTCGATCCCCCCTCAGTCTGTGCAGAGTTTGCATGTTCTTCCCGTGTCTGCGTGGGTTTCCTCCAGGTGCTCTGGTTTCCCCCCACAGTCCAAAGACATGCTGTTTGGGTTCACCCATAGTGTGTGAGTGACACAGAGAGAGTGTGTTTCACTGATTTATAGATGAGTGACCCATTCTAAGTAGCATATCTAGCAGCATAAGTCACCGCGGTGAATAATATATGTGGGCTAGTAACACTACATAGTATCCGTTGTAAGTCGCTTTGGAGAAAAGCGTCTGCTAAGTGAATAAGTTTAAAATATATACATATATAAAATATATATGTTTAAGTACACATGTACTACCATTACTGTGATTGAACGCATAAGACAGATAGATGGAAGCTGCTCTCCTTTTTGCAAATTAAACCTTGTAAAAGACAAAAGTAGTTAATTGTAATCAGTCCACATTGCGCAATAACAGAAGCCATGTGCTTTAACGCTGAAATTGTGCTGTTTTCGGCTCCTTCGCGGAGAACTCCTGATGGATGCAGGACATCTGGCAGTAAAGAAAAGGACAAAGAATGAAGAATGCGCACATATACACTAACTGCTAAGTACTGTATAGCTCATAAATATGGGTCGACAGGCAAGCGTACCAACGTCCAGAAACACACACCCGCGCAGCAGAACACAACGCTGCATATTCACACAAGGCATCAGTGTGCGAACGTGCAAGGCGTGTCACTAATGACCGCTGCAGACTCTCCACAATGTAACGACATGTGCGATTTGACTCCTTATTGCTCTCGGAATAGTGGCCTCCTTCATAAGACAAGCAGCGCTGATTATGCTCCCCGCGATGAACAAGCCTGGAGCCGTGCCTCAACCACGCGCCACGGAGGAACAAAGCGGCAATCAGCCGTCTCCAATCGGTGCCCATTTGCACGCAGCCCCCGGCGCCAGTGTCACAACGGCCTGCATGGGCAGGCAGTGTTTCGGCTATTTGTATCATAACTCACGTCGAAAAGGAGCTCTTTCGAGAGGGTCTACGCAGTGCAAACGGCGAAGCTGCAATTGCCCTGCCAGTCAATATATAATGGAACAATCAAGAAGGAAACCAAAGCGTGGGGCCGACTGAGGAAGCAGCAGGAGCTCCTCCTCTCAAAACACTTGATGCAAGATGCCTCCAACAGCTCTGAAGTGGACCTTCTGCAGCACGGTGTTCATGGGCCTCGCCGACCACCTGCACCTCCGGCCACAGTCACTGAAGTCAAAGGTCATGTAGGACATTGTTCTCGTAGATCGTGTCAAATTCTGCAGGAGCATGAGGTCTACACATTTCGACCAGTCGGGGGACGGGGGGGAATGTTCCGAAGAAAGGAGAAGGCCACTAGAGAAACTATGGAGTGAAATTAGGCTGAGCAATATATGCTACACTTTGTCGCGTCCACTCCCGCAGCACAGTCGACAGCACCTGACACCAGTCAAGCACCTGACTGACCTTTAAAAGACCCTCCTCATCTCCCGTACACTTGCGGAATCTCATTTGAGACAACTGCCCTCCTGCGCTATGCCTTGCTCTTCTTCTTCCCTTGTTTCCAGTATCCGTTCTACGGTTTTCAACCCTTCCCTTCGTCCCCTGACCACGTCCTTAGATCCTCGCTCTCACTCTGACCGCCAGTCAACCAACCCTTTGCTTGTCCCCGACAACGAGAACTCGCCTGACCCCTTGATTCCGGACGAACGATCCTGCACTTGGGTCCAGCCGTCCCGGCGTCCTCGGTTCCACGTGAAACACTTGTCGGTGAAATAGTCCCCTCCTTTTTATGATCATTGTTTGTTTACAGACACGAGTCGCTTAACAACGGGGATACCTAGATGGTATAGCCTCGATCATAGACCGTACTTATACAAACCTAGATGGTATAGCCTCGATCACAGAGTGTACTTATACACACCTAGATGGTATAGCCTCGATGCAGTCAAGAGACAGGGTAAACACAAGATTTATGATGCTGCTCCCAGTGTAACACAGCACACTGTTTCACAGTAAACTTTTTTTATAAGTAGAAAGAGTACACTGCAAAATAACACTAAGAAGTACAGTACAGTAAATACATAAAGCAGTAACATAAGTGTTTATTATCATTATCAAGTATTATGTACTGTACATAATTGTATGCGCTATACTTTTATTCGCCTTGCAGCGCAGTAGGTTTGTTTACAGCAGCAGCACCACGAACACATGAAGAACACATTGCGCTACAACGTCGCTAATCAGTAAGAATGTTTCATCTCCATTCTAATCTTACGGGGCCACCGTCGTATATGCAGTCAGTCATTAGGTGACGTATGACTGTATTTAACTTTCACTTTTTTCCAAGGAGACTTTAAGCTGCTTACAGGGATTTATCCATTTATACAGCTGCATCATTTTTACTGCACCAATTCAGGGTAAGTACTTTGGTTACAGCAGGAGGTGGGATTCAAACCTCGATCCCTTGAGCCTAAAGCTGGCAGCTTTAACAATGAGGCCACCTGCTGGCAAAGTGGGTGTCACTGACTGAGTCACGATAAATATTATTCAACAGCTTTGGCAGTGGTATCGAATGTGTCCTGAATTGTGAACTTCCTCACAACCTGAGAGTTTCTGTACGAAACCAAATTTGGTCCACAGGCCCATTCAAGAACCGATAGTATAATTACTGTTGGTATCTTTCTTTTTTTCAATGTTTTCCTTCATATTTCAGTGGTCAGTCATATGGAGAAATGTAATACTGCACATAATTCAAGTAAACTCCCAAAGAAAATACTTTGCAAGTTGCTGAAAGTGATTTATGAATTATAATTATGGCCTGCAGACACATGTATCGGTTAAGTTAAAAGAACTGCGAATTCAAAAACGCAATTTTTTCGCAAAGAATGCTAATGTAAAAGGTATGGAATGACAAAGAACTCTCCCATCACAGTTATTGGTTGGAATCGTTTACAAATCCCACCCCAGGTACTTAATCTACCATGAATTACTCCACTAGAATCACCCAGCTGTATAAATGGGTGGATAATTTAAGTGATTTTGGAGAAACGTGTCAAATAAATGATTAATATACAAGACAAGTTTAATACTAGTAGAATGGAAATTAAAAAGCCGGTCTGAGTTGTTATGCAGACCGTCAGGATCATTGCTCCACGCAGAGTGTCTCACCCTGGACCGCCGAACGTAACGCATCTCGGGCAGGTTGGGCAGTTGGTTCACCACTTGGATGGAAACCGAAGCTGAAAGGGGAAAAAGGTGCAGCTGGGGGTGTAGGGCTTACAGTTATTGACTCGTCCTTGAAGGACCCAGGTTCAAACTCTCCTCCTATTGTTGTGCCCTTACAGTTATATTTATTTAGCAGACCCTTTTGTCCAAAGCACCTTCCAATCAACTCTGTGTAGTGTTATCAGCTCTCACACCTTATTCACTGCGGTGACTTACACTGCTAGATACACTACTTACACTGGGTCACTCATCCATACATCAGTGGAACACTCTCTGTGTCACTCCCATACTATGGGGTAACCTGAACAGCATGTCTTTGGACTGTGGGAGGAAACCAGAGCACCCAGAGGAAACCCCCACAGACACAGGGAGAACATACAAACTCCACACAAACTTAGCTGGGATTGAACCCACATCATCTAGCACAACCCAGGCACTGCGAGACAGCAGCACTACTTGCTGTGCCACTCTTGCTCATGGTACAAGCACTCAGCTGATACAGTAAAAATTACCCAGCTGTGTAAGTGGGTAAATAATGGAATATGGTTTACTGTAAGTTTCAGAGAAAAGTTAATTAATGGGGATTGGGGATTTTCATTTCATATGCAGGTTTTTATTTATTCATTTACATCATTTCATTACTCAGAAATTGAGGCTACCAAAAAAAAAACTACAGCAGCAGCAAAACAAGACGAGCGAAACAAAGACGGCAGCAGTTAGTGTGAATTTTCTTAAATGCCTTATTACTTTTGTGTGCCTATTAAAAACGATGTTAAAATCACAAGTGTGTGGAAATAGCTGGGTTTCACTGGCCTGACACCCCCACCAGCCACCTCCCACCCCCATGTCCGCAGAAGAACAATCCGGCAAATGGAGGCGTGAGCCTGGCAATTACAGGCTCGGAACATTTTGTCCGCATTTCGCTCCTTTCTGACCACAGAGGAAATATTGGCGGCGACGCGGCAGTGAGCTTCCAGCTACACCCAATTCCCCTAAATAAAAATTCATTTACTCTGTACCTACCAGTGCCCTCACTCTCCCTTTTATTGCCGGTTAAGACGAGTCGCCATTAGTGCCTTTTAACCCCACTCGAGAGTTAATCTAAAAGCTTTCAGGGAAGATGCTCTAAGTGGAAAAAATGAGGTTGCAAAGGTTAGTTTCTGTTTCAAAATATTTATATTAAAGGAGGGAATTCAATCAGAAGCGTCGGATCTTTAGTCTCAGATCTCATAAAGCTTATTTCTCAGCGAGCACGAGAGGAATGGCGGATGTGCCGGGTAAACGACCGCTGCTCTTAGCGTGTCAGAACGAAGGCCCCAACATTCCCCCGACACTCCTCTCCGAACAAACACACGCTGGCAAGCAAGGTGCGCTCACTTGCTTTGCAGGTGGAGGGAGAGTAAATTGCTCTGGGATGCGAACCCCTGTCCTTCGACTCAAGGCAACAGCTCTACCCACGATGCCACCTGCTGCACGGTGCCTGACCTTCACAGCACAAGGGACGGGTGTGAAGAGGCGGGGAACACATGAGACACACCCTTCAGGCATGGAAACCTGTGCTGGACACCAGGATTATATGATGATGTGCGAGTGCGTGGCTTGCGTCGCTTTGTTGTTGTGTGTGAGTAGATTACTGTAAATAGCTTAACGTACTACAGTATGTCACACTGTATAATCACTGCACTGGACAAATGCATCAGCTAATCAGTAATTAATAATAATCACTACTAATACACTACTACTACAATAATGACAGAAGGGGTGCGGTGGAGCAGCGGGTTTGGCCGGGTCCTGCTTTCTGGTGGGTCTGGGGTTCAGCTCCTGCCTGGGGTGCCTTGCGATGGACTGGCGTCCCGTCCCGGGTGCGTCCCCTCCCCCTCCTGCCTTACGCCCCGTGTTGTCGGGTTAGGCTCCGGCTCACCATGATAACACGGGGCGGTTTCAGTCAACGTGTGTGCGTATGGTAATGACTACCACTGGTATTGTTACTATTATCACTATTATTATTGCAAGTGCTAGAGTTACACACACACACACACACACACACACACACACACACACACACACACACACACACACACACACACACACACACACACATTTTCAGAACCGCTTGTCCCATACGGGGTCACAGGGAACCGGAGCCTACCCAGTAACACAGGGCGTAAGGCCGGAGGGGGAGGGGACACACCCAGGACGGGACACCAGTCCGTCGCAAGGCACCCCAAGCGGGACTCGAACCCCAGACCCACCGGACAGCAGGACCGAGGTCCAACCCACTGCACCACCGCACCCCCTTATCTGCTAGAGTTACATTTACATTTATTTATTTATCAGACACTTTTCTCCAGAGCGACTTCCAATCAACTCTATGTAGTGTTATCAGCCGACACACCTTATTCACTGTGGTGACTTACACTGCTAGATACCCTAGTTACACTGGGTCACTCATCCACACATCAGAGGAACACACACACACTCTCTCTCTCTCTCTGTCACTCACACACTATGGGTGAACCTGAACAGCATGTCTTTGGACTGTGGGAGGAAACCAGAGCACCCAGAGGAAACCCACACAGACACGGGGAGAACATGCAACCTCCACACAAACTGAGTGAGGATCGAACCCACGTCCTCTCGCACCACCCAGGCGCTGTGATACAGCAGCACTAGAGTTTCTCGGAAACGCAAAATCTGGCCTTATCTACTGCTTCAATCTAAGCGTTTAACATTTGGACCTGTTGTTTGGAATAAACAGTGATGTTTACAAGGAGTTGTTGCCTTAGAAGACCACATAGAAGGATTTATTCAGGTTCCCATATTAAACAAATATGTTGATGTAAAAGCTGGCAACTCGTGAAATGACTGAAATTACTTTTGCAATAAATTTAAATTTAAATTTACACAATCTCTTCAGTGCAAGAATCATCACTTCCACATTGCTGAGGATTTGTGTGGAGTCAAAGTTTTTTTTCCTACATGACAGTCATGTTGACCGGGAGACCTGGATGTTTTAAACTCAAGTGCAGAGCTTTTTCAGGCAGCACGGTGGCGTAGTGAGTAGTGCTGCTGTCTCACAGCACTTGGGTGGTGCGAGAGGACGTGGGTTTGATCTCCGCTCAGTTTGTGTGGAGTTTGCATGTTCTCCCTGTAGGTTTCCTCTGGGTGCTCTGGTTTCCTCCCACAGTCCAAAGACATGTTGTTCAGGTTCACCCATAGTGTGTGAGTGACAGAGAAAGAGTGTGTGTTCTGCTGATGTATGGATGAGTGACCCAGTGTAAGTAGTGTATCAGGCAGTGTAAGTTACCCTGGTAAGTAAGGTGTGCGGGCTGATAACACTACATAGAGTTCTGTGGGAGTTGCTTTAGAGAAAAGCGTCTGATAAATAAAAGTGTTTGGAAGAGCAAAGGTGACGACAGTAGTTTCTGTGCTGACGCGCACAAAGGAACATGGGGACTCCGAGAACATGCCAAATGCATGGCAGGTTGAACACGGGCACCTGGAACTGGGAACACGAGAACAGTAAACACGAAGCCGAGCTTCTCTAATAGACAGGTACAATGTCTGAGATTCCACAACTGTACCGTGGTCACATCGTGCCTTTTAAAGGCCAGGTTGCTCAGTGAAACCACCAACAGCTTGTAATCAGGTGAGTTCGGACATGCTGGGATGGTCACTTGGGGCGCTACACGTCACCGTGACACAGACCACCAAGATTTGAAATATTGCGTATTAAATGTTGGGTTCTCCCCTGACTCGTTACTTTCATCTGAAGGAACTGCTAATTCACTGGAAATCTATGCCCAGTTCTCTCAGAATAGAGCAAAATTAAACAATGCGCTGGTGGGCCGGAGCATTCAAGTCAATAAAAACTGTTCTATTACATTCCCAAGGAGGTCAATAAAAACTGATTGCATCTAATTAGAAAATATCATTCAGAGATCTTTGGGAAAATCACAGCTTATGTAAAAACATAGCAGCAATGTCCTGGAGAAGCCAAAGGGGAATGTAATTATATCAAAAAAAAAAATTAAAAGCAAAAAACGAATGATTTTTTTAAGTATCGCATTGAAATAAAATGTTGACTTTTCCTGTCTGTACTTTAAATCCTATGGGAGAGTTGACAGTTTACCTCTGTTTTATTACCTGGCCAGGTAAGGCAGAGGTGACTCACATGAAGCATGAACAAGTGACTGAGGTGAGCATTTGCTCAGATTGTCTGCTTCTCTGTTAATGACAGTAGGGGGCATAGTGGCTAGAGCTGCCATCGGGCACTCGAAGGGTTTGCATCCTACTTTCTGCTGAAGTACCCTGGAGGAAGGTACTTACCATGAATTGGTACAGTAAAAATTACCTGTATAACTGTGTAAATCATTTTAAGTCTCTTTGGAGAAAAGCTTCATCTTAAATAAATAAAAAAATAAATAAATAAATAACAGTAGGTCACTAAAAGGTCAGAAACTCCCACACTTGTCAAAAGTCTGACATGCAGTACAAATTCAGGTCTATAATTAAATAAGCTGGTATTCTCACACAAAAATGCTCCCGCTCGCAAGATGGATAGACAGAGAAGCAATCGCGTGTATTATCAGCCACGAGAAAATTGCAGGAAGGAAGCTGAGGGATTCTTAGATAGAGGCTAAACGAATCGCCTGAGACAACGTCTGTCACAATTATACTAATGATAATATTGGAGGATCTCGAAAGCAATAACCAGCAATATGGTTAGACTCCTCATAAATGTGGGAGAAGGGAGATTCGGGATATTTTTCACTGTTGATGTATTATGGAGTATGGTAACCTAGAGGGTGCCGTTGACTTCCGTTAGCCTGTTTAACCCTTGCTGCTCCGCAGACAGTGTATACTATCCCCCGTCATCCTGACAAATCACACTCCTCTACAGTAACGGGTGTTGCCGTAATACTAGCAGTAAATTGCACCTGCTACATCAGACTGGTAGAACATCTCCAACAGTGACCTATACACTCCAAAGGGCCTGTAAAGTGAGAATACTTCCAAAAATAATGCTCTTAAGTAATAAACTTCCTATAAAGCTTAGTAACCATCCATTGTCCACAACCATTTGGTGTGGTGGTCTTGGCTTGGTCCCGCTCTCTGGTGGGTCTGGGGTTCGAGTCTTGCTTGGAGTGCCTTGTGATAGACTGGTGTCCCATCCTGGGTGGGTCCCTTTCCCCTCCAGCCTTGTGCCCTGTGTTGCCAGGTTAGGCTCTGGGACAAGTGGTTTCAGACACTGTGTGTGTGTGTGTGTGTGTGTGTATACTTTCTTTTTTTAACGACATACAAAACCCTTACTGTAATACTGTCACTTTTTGCAAAAGGAATGCTTGGAAATGTAAAATATGCTCTTTCCCATTGACACTAATGCAGAAGACATTAAATAACCGTCTAAAACAAATATTTCTGTGAAACATCTAAGTGCCTAAGACTTTTGCACAGTACTGTATACAGTGCCTTTACAAAGCATCCCCACAGCATGATGCTGCCACCACCATGCTTCACTACAAGACAGTGGTAGAGTAGCGGCTAAAGCTCCAGTCTTTGGCCTCAGAAGAATCAGGTTGAAATCCCCCTCCTACTACAGTACCCTTCAGCACTTTACTTACCCACAAATACTCTAGTAAAAATTACTCAGCTGTATAAAAGAGTCACGATGAGCCCCACCACAAACCACTTTCGGTAATTCCACTGCACAAATAATTACTAAAACTACTTGTAAACATTAGTATCCGGGGCTATTGTAGGATTATTTTAGCTTTTGAGCACACTGCTATGGCTAAGGCTGATAGTTCAATATTTACCCCCAATGATCTGCTCAACTTAAGCTTCATGGAGGAAACAACATATTGACTGGCTTCATTTTCTCTATAATTAAATACATCTTGACATGTTTTTATGTTTTTCTCTTCCTGAGAGAATACAGCTAATAGCATAGTCCTAAAGGCACTTCAAGAACAAAGTTATTAAGCGGGAGGACAGAATGAAATGAGGAGACAGAATGGATCCATAGCACCAGAGTGTATATGAACACTTTAAAGAGTGTTATGCTCACTGAGGTGTCCTAACAGTATATGCTACGCAGGAAAACTGGCACCGACAAGGAATGAAAAAAAACTACAAGAGTGTAACTCGCTGTTCCTGTTTTAATAGAAAAGGAACAGTAGCACATCCAGACAGATTGGATATTATTTGGGCTAGAGGGAAAAGTCTGAGTAATGAAATGGCAAGGCACCTTTTGAAATTCCGCAGGCGAGATGTCGCCCTGGGTACCACGCGCCTCTTTGATGTTGGTGTAATTATTAGTTAGAGCTCCATATTTCTTGGCTCTGATTATGAGTTTAACTCAATGCTGGCATCTGAGGTCTCTTCACATACCGACCAGCTGGAGCTCTTAATAAATAATTAAAGGCCCAAGTCAAATTAGCTGTTTAGTTTTTGTTTACTGCATTATTATTATTGGAGCAAAACCGTCATTGTTGAAATCACCCTGGTATTCTTCTCTTTACATTTATTCATTTAGCTGACTCTTCTCCCCAGAGTGACTTACAACATCAAGCTACTTACAATTATTTATCATTTATACAGCTGGGCAAGTTCACTGGAGCAATTTCGAATGGGTACGTTGCTCAAAGGTACTACAGCTGGAGGTAGGCTTCAAGCTGGCAACCGTTGGGTCCAAAGGCAGCACCTCCAACCACTACACTACCAGCTGACAACAAGGCAAAGAAAATATGTTTATTTTCAGACTTCATTAAATAAAAGTCCTTCAATGAATGATTAAGAGAGAGTGAGAAAATGACAACAGCCTGTTTCGGAAACTGTGTGCACTAATGACAAATATTTTGTCATTTTCAGTTTATGGGTGCGAAGGCTTGAGCAGGGCCAAATTTTTCCCTCCAAAATTATGTAGAAGAATTCTATCTATCCATCGAGAGTATTTCTGTCCCCCTCCCTAATACTGGACAAGTGTTGGCAATAAGTATTTGTAAATTTCATCATTTTGAAAACTCATTCAAAATATTTCTGAAAAATTGACTTTAAAAGTCAGGCCCATATATTTTGGTGAACTCGGCCTGTCTTGTGCCGTTGTACTTGTGTTTGTCCCCCTAATTAATATTTACTATTACACTGAGAACAGGTCACATTGTTCAGCCTCCAGTTGATGGAAACATGACTGTAACTTTGCTATGCTGTTATGTGCTGAGTATACAGTAAATATAATGTATGACATATAGTATGTAATGAGGTTTTCTGGAGAAAATGATTAAGGGCAGGGCTGCCGTTTAAAGAGACTGTCTTTGCCAGCTGAGAGCAAGACGAACACAGAGATATGTGGTATAGAATACGTTTAAGCAAATTAAGGAGATTACAATTTCCCGGCCCATTTAGCCGACGCATCTTGTCACTGCACAATAAATATTGAGATGTGGGAACCGCTGTCTGCTGAGCTCCACCCTCAGCAAGAGAGCAAAACAAGAGCCGCAGGAACATATGTAGAGTATGTACAGTACTCCTTGAAAGGATGTGAACCTTACAGGAAAGATAAATGTTCCTGTTTAAAATATTAAATTTTTTTAATCTTAATGTTTAGTGTTAAACTGATAAAATGAATGAGTGACTATGATTTACACCTCTGACTCTACTTACCTACTTGGTTTTACCAGTGCAACTTGGGGTTCACCTATTTTTGCACCTGTACTGCTTCTTTATTTCTACTACATGTGATTTCCTCTAAATAACATATGGAACTGGTTGTTATACACCTATTATGTCACATGAGAAAGACTGTTTCTCATTCAATAGCCATTTTGTGTTAAAACTAATAGATACAGGGGCTTTACATACATTCAAGCAGCACTATATATACAGTATATACATATATACTTGCAGACATACATACTACATCTATAGATACATACATATGTCATGAATATGCATATGTCTACTTATTTATAAATAGATGATGTGCCATGTATATATGATATATATGCAGAAAATATTTGCATCGATCTAAAGCTCATTGATACTCCACAGTGATACCCGTTACTCCTGTGTTTAAAAAGTGCCAATTCAATTCAGTCAGCCAACATGTATGCCTCTCATATTTTATGATTTGTGTTATTCGGAATGAAGTATTGCCATTAGCAATAAAATCAGCAGTGCGTTACTCTAAGCAGAAACACGTTCGCTGATGTTTACAGCATTAATGGAGCTGTTAACATCAGTGCGATGAAGCCGCACCATTAGTCTGTTGCATAATTAATTTTTGACTTAATTAAACTCATTAGAGCATCCATATTGGATGCAGTGAGGAACCTCCTGGCCTCTGTCGTTTCTGCCGTTCGTCAGCGGATGGAGGGATAATGTATGGTCTGATTTGGGGAGCAGGTTGCCCTCGCATCGGGCGATCGGAATCCGCTCCCAGCATAGATCATCTGCGGAAGAACCGGGGAGCCTTAATGTAGGACAGTTTGTGCTCTGCTCAAACCTCAGCGACGGTTCGAACCGAGTGGTTCGAATGGGAGCTGCGCGTTTAAAATGCTGCTACCTCCCCCTAGTGAAAAGGTGTGGTGTAGCCGGGGTCCCCTGCAAAGAAAAATCGTGAGCGCACTTGAAAATAATTGTCCTTCTTCAGTCTGTTCTGGTTAAACGTATGTATATGTGTAACGTAACATAAGTGTTTATATGTATCTGGAAAAAAAAACCATCATTACTAGGAAGGAGATCGGGAATCGTGGATATTCGAACAAAATTTTATACAGCTACTAGTGTGATGAACATTGGATCATATGGTGGAAAGAAACTAACTGTACTTGACAGGTCTACGACTATGTCTACGTCTGCAACTACGTTTCTCTTTCTGTTAATGTAGTGAACACGTTGTATTTTCTATGAGACGTACGTCGCTTTGGAGAAAATCGTCCGATAAATGTGTGTATTACATGTAATATATTGTATTTTTCTCATGTCCAACTACCATTTTGTCAAACACAGAATGCAATTCTGCATTAACGAATCAATCAATTCCAGGCCCGTTCAGCCAAATTCGAAGCCGCTTTCACACAACAGCACGTGCACTCCGGTGCGGTTATTGCACACGTTCACTGAGATATAATGACTGGCCGTGTCATTTTCATCCTGACAGACAAACCCAATAACATTCCCCAGGCACATCTCGTGAAATTTGGTGAGTTGTTTTTCAACATTGAGTTTCCGTAATGATCTCCACCATGAAATGGGCTTTGGAAAAACAGCAAGAAAACATCTCTATTATCCGAATGGTTATGTGAGCACCGGCTGCACGTTATGTGGCGTGAACGACACGCAAACATTCGAAGTGCGCCTCCTGGATTCAGTGGCGACAGAGCGAGCCTTTGCTTCGCCGTTTCTGCATTTTTCTTGGGATCCGAGGTAAACTTGTTAAGGAGCGCGGCTCAATATTCACAGGGAGCTCCTTGCGTAAATGTGCGTTCGAGGCCGAAGACGGCGGACTCTCGCGCTTATCCCGTTACGTGGACAATAATTATCCACGATACTGTTAATTAAAAACATTGCTGTGAATAATTATCCTACGGCACCAGAATCAGGAGCGGCTCCCACTCTAGCAGGGCTGCAAAACAAGAGAACTCAGGAGGGGCAACCCGGTGGTGTAGTGGGTGCAGCTACCACCCTTGGGCTGGGAGGCTGCAGGTTTGAACCCCACTGCTGGTTAAAGTGCTCTTGAGCAAGGTACTTAGCTAAATAACCCAGCTGTATAAATGGATAAATCAGTGTAAGCTGACACTGCTAAATGTGAAGAAGACAGGCATTTTGGTGTGAGTGGAGGTGACCAAGGTGATCTTAGCAGACAAGCAGAGCACTGGTCCCTTCGCAGATGGAGAGAGACACGGGTGTGACCATGATATGCTGTTCTGGCAAAGCCCGGATGGTGCCGTTACCGACTGTACACACACCCCTCTACTTGCATAAACTTGACTTATGTAAATCCAGATTTACGGAAAAAATTCCCGACATACACGTTATTTACAGACAGCACTTTTATTTTACGCAAAACATCCGAAATACGTGATGCCCAAGTCGGCATAACCGGACAAGGCACGTAGCTTCACCTTCCCAGTTCTTACATGTTTTCAGTCGTGAATAAATCTCCTCTCCTTAGTGTACTGCTTTTTTCGTATTTTTTTCAACCGTTTTCATTATTCATAGTTCCTCGTGGCAGCATGGTGGCACAATGAGTAGTGCTGCTGTCTCACAGCGCCTGGGTGGTGCGAGAGGATGTGGGTTTGATCCCCACTCAGTCTGTGTGGAGTCTGCATGTTCTCCCTGTGTCTGAATGGGTTTCCTCCAGGTGCTCTGGTTTCCTCCCACAGTCTAAGCACTTGCTGTTCAGGTTCCCCCATAGTGTGTGAGTGATAGAGAGAGTGTGTGTGTTCCACTGATGTATGGATGAGTGACCCAGTGTAAGTAGTGTATCTAGCAGTGTAAATCACTGTGGTGAATGAGGTGTGTGGCCTGATAACACTACATAGAGTTCATTGGAAGTCGCTTTTGAGAAAAGCATCTGCTAAATAAATAAAGGTAAACATGCACTTAAAGGAAAACAAGAAGCATCTTGCAAGCATCCAGCAATCGATTTGGGGATGAAATTGAAAATAAAAAGGAAGTATGAAGGTGGACAAAGATTATGGTCTATAGCACGGGAACCAGGTTTAGTCGTATCGACTATAAATACGATAGTGAAAGATGCTGCACGTATAAAGGAGCAGCGGAAGGAGCAGCTAGCATGAAAACAACAATAATAACGAAGAAACGTCAAGGTGTAATAACTGAGATGAAAAAATTATTAATGTTATAATGTTGAACGGGGGGAAGAGGGGGAACATAACTTTTGACTGACGTGAGGGGTTGAAGAACGGGCTGTTTGCGTAAGTCAAGGGGTGTCTGTATTTCCCTGGCCTGGCTCAGCATGGATCTGTAAGCTCACAGGATCCTCCTTACAGGACTGTCGTTCATTCAAGGAGAGCTATGAAGAAGAAAGCTTGTAGTGAGATCAAGGACTGAAAAAAGACTGAGTAAAACATGTGATACTAGTTAAATTAGTTTCTTCTTCTTTATTATCAGTTTAGCTGGGGCGTTCCTCCAAAGCAGCTTTCAGTTATTCCATTATTCGGCGACAGACTGGCATCATCCCCGGAGAATGCAGCACCAGTCCGGGGTTATCAAAGGTGGACGTCGCAGTGGATGGACACCTCACCGTGGACGTTGGTGTGCACGACGTGATCTAATCACCTCCCGGCAGCAGCGAGATCTCCAGCACCCACGGTCTTGCTGGGTTTGATCTCTAATGATGCCAGCTGCCAGGCGCTACTAGACTGCAGGCGTTAACAAGCTGGCAGCTCGGTGCGCCGGGAGGCCGGCGGCAGGTCGGTGGGCGGGGTCTGCGGGGCTGCCACCGGCTGGGGACCAGGCCGCCACAAAGGCGCAGCTCCCTTTGAAGTCGAACTCATCTCCATATTTCATTAATGGCTGAGAGACGGGCCTAGCCAGATGTTCCATTTACAGCTGTTTCAATTCTGACCTGCTTTTCTCCCTCTTCTCCAGATAAATATTTAAATAACAAACATGAGTATATGCAGATGCAGCGAGGAGCACTCGCAGATTTTTATTTTGGCTTGTTTGTTTCGAGGAGAAGAGTGCTTATGGCAAATGTACTGGCTCATCATCAATAGCCAGTTGTTCAATGGAGGGTCACGGTGATGCAGAGTCCATACCAGTAGCATCAGATGCACCCTGACACTCATTTGCTCCTGCATTAGGGGCAGTTTGGAGCTACCACTTCACCTGAAACACATGTCTTTAGACTGTAGGAAGAAACCTATACAGACACGGGGAAACCATGCAATTTGCACACAGACTCTCCAATCTCGCAGCTCCGGTGCTAGGAGCCACTTGCGCAACTCATTGACCCACCTTTCCCCACAGGGGCTGCTCCATTGTATTCTGCTTTTTTCTTAAATTCCACATTTAGCTTGACCATGCCACCAAAAAAAAGCATTTTACTGTTTGGTTAATAACTGACTTCCTGCTGTTTACTCCAGTAGCTGACGGCTCCAGCACTTTCTGTGACGGTGGACCGCATGCATTCCAAATCCAGAGATCTCATGACCAAACACACACTGTGGTGACAGGGGGAGAGAAGAACATCACAGGGTACACATCACACCCCAGGTGCATTTGACTGAGCCTTTGCTACTACTCTTACAAAGTAACTACCTCACCTAATTTGCATATTGAGAAATAGTTTAACCAATAGCAAACCAGGGAATACAGAGTCGATAATTAGCTTATTCTGATGTTCCACACCTCTGTCGTCCCTCTTCGAAAGGACTCCTCTGTCACAAGGTGTCCTTCTTTGTGTGTCCTAAATGTCTGCACTTGCTGTGGGAACTTATGCCAGGAAATGTGTGTGGAAAAAGCCCAAGTGGAGGGAGTCATTACTAAGCAGGTGGTCTGTCCTTCACAGCAGTAATTCAAACGGCAGTGAGCGCTCCTGCCCGTCCTTTGTCAGTGCTTTCATCGCCACTGATAATGGACCTGTGGGATGCCTTCTTTAAAGTTTGCTAGACAGACACACACACTGATTCACTATCATTAACCATTTCTCCAAGGTCCGGAGTCAATCCCTAAAACACGGGGGACTACTCTAGGTAGGGTATACCCTGGAGGGGATGTCAGTCTATCACAGAACAAGGTATCCCCTCTAAAACAATGTACCCAGCACCTGAGAGGATGGGCAGCCAACTGGTCTAGGTCATCAATTTATGCTTCATCTGGCCATGCCCCCCCAACCCAAGATTTATTTCCTGCAGTTTGAGGTCATCTAGGATCTTTTCCTCTCCTCTGTCACTGGTTGATCATCACTCCATCATCGTAAATCAATTAATCATCATTAATGATTATTCCTTTCTTATGTTTATTGAAGCATTTATTCATTTGCCTTTGCCCTTGTCTTAGTACTTCTTGCTTTCATACATAATGTCTCACAAACACATGGGGTGGTTTGTTATTTGTTTTATCCTTAACCTGACAAATGTATTGAGTCTGTCCTCAAAATGGATGAATGGATGGATGGATGGATGGATGGATGGATGGATGGATGGATGGATGGATGAAAGGAAGTGCCATCGATTCCAACTTACATGGCTTCCAAGGCAAGGGAAGAAAGAAAGGGGTTTGCCCGTGCATGTCTGAGGGGTGTAAACACAGCGAGAAAGATACCAACCTCAACTCAAACTTCTTGACTACCAAGCAGCAAAGGAGCTGTTCGGCACCATCTTTACCTACTGCACTACTGTTCTCCTTGTCTTCAGGGTGGAGCACTATATTAGAATAAACAGTATTGTGTTCTTTAATTCATTCATTCATTCATTCATTCATTTGTTCATTCATTCACTCCTTCACTCATTCATTTTCCATTTTCTCATTTTTTGGTTTCATGTGTGTGTCCCCTCCCCCTCCGGCCTTGCGCCCTGTGCCGCCGGGTAGGCTCCGGTTCCCCGTGACCCCGTATGGGACAAGCGGTTCTGAAAATGTGTGTGTGTGTGTGTGTGTGCATACTTGTTTTGTTTCAGCATTGAGAAAACATTTAAAGTTTAAAAAAATCTCTACTTAAATTATTATTCCTACCTGTTACGGCTGTATGTCAATTAATGTATCAGTTTTGCTTTTTTTCAAATGGTCTGGATTGAGAGGCCCCTTCCGGTGCCTAGTGTGTAAACAAGTGCAATAACACACAGGGGGATGATTCAGTGCTGTTAATGCAACAGCCTCTAATGCTAATCACGGTATTTCAAACAAGGTGGTAAGATGAAAACAGTAAAGATGTTTTCGAAAGAAAAATATTAAGTTAATTACGGTCTGTCACTGTAATTGTTTTTCTTCAATCTGTAAAACAGTTCATGCCTTCATTCCACCATGCAAATGTATCATTTAATGTATTTTTGTATAAGGGTTTGTAGAAGGATTTCAGTGCATTTTGCAAAATAAATAACAAAACATTTAATGCTGTGAAAAAAAATGAAATCTGGCTATATATTGGCACTCGCACATTTTAATAATCCTCCCAAAGTTTTCATTTTAAACTAAAAGTAAGCGAAGAAAGACTTCTTTTCACATGGAAGTGCAAATTGTTCATTAATTCATTTAAAGTGCAGTCATGTAGTGCCATCAGGGTACAGTACTGTGACAGAGGGGCCTGCTTTGCATATAAATACTGTTAAAAAGGCTCCAGAAAGCATAAACAACTATATTTGATCTAATAAGTTAATTGCAGAAATAACCACCTCTATACATCAGGTCATAATGAATGATGTTTATGGGTGCTGGCATAAAACATATGTAAAAAAGTTAACAAGTTAGTCAACAGACAAACAAACCCATGTAAATAAGGTACCAGTAGAAAACAGGACAGGGATTATGGGTAATGAAGTCTTTTAAACATTTAAAGGGACCTTTACGTTGTTAAAACATAATGCCAGAAACTGATACCGTATGTAAAACCTTAGCTGAGATTAATCTATGATAAAAATCAGTTTTTACTTTGTTGCGGCAACAGTAGAAATAATATGTTATGATATGCAAATGATGTGTACATTTTAAACTGACTTACTTTAGTTGTAATGGACTGAGATGGTGCTTTGGGCACATAAAACTTGGTTATTGTACTATTCTAGGAGTTTGGAAATGTTTGCAGTAGGTTACAGGTGCTTTGAAGGGAGGTCTTTGTATTGGACCTTCACTATTTCAGGGATCAAAGAGGCCGAGGGATAAGAGGGCTGTTGCTGATGCTGTGGAGAGAGGGAGTCTAGATGGTTGTGGATCAGGGAGGTGAGCCATAGGTTTGAGGCAGAGGTACCCAGATACAGTCTGGGGGGTCTCATCAAGCCTTATCATGTCACCTGGGCGAGGATGTCAGATGCTGAACAACCCCAAACACCTAGTGACCCCAGGTTACATCGCAAATGAGGTATCCAGGTGCATGGCAACATAAATTTTACACTGCAGGCTTGATTTATTGTTTTATTGTGATTTACTGTGATTATTATTAATGTTGGCCATCCAGTGGTTCTATATTCTATTGCATAAAAGTTAAATTTTTGAGTTCACATTTCAAGCATCTGTCATTTTAATGAGAAGAGAGTTTAATGTTTGTTATGTTGTTATTGGTAAGTTTATTATTTTAATTTTATTGTGATGCAAAGGAAGTGTTTGATTTTGGGGTGCTTTTTGTATTTTGACAAGTTTTAAATACATTAATAAAGTTTGTAGAATTTTTTTAAACCTCAAGATACATGTAAAAAATAAAAAATTAGAAGGATTAGAGCAGTCAAAGTGGGTTTAATGGGTGAGTGTGTCACTTTTCCGGTGTGTACTGTTTTTGTTCATGCTGAGTTTTGCATCACCGCACGTACTCAGCACTCACACAATGAATTCTTAATGAATGACAATTAAAAAATTTGGTGCTTTGAGATATTCGGCTGTGTTGGAGTCTTCTTTTCACCACGTTCGTCACAGCTGTGCACAGAACATGTGTGTAATGAATGTTTTATTACAAGTGAGGTTAATGGTGGGGCGGCACAGCGTGTGATGTTTGCACAGGTCCAGAGACAAGTGTTTAATATACTACACTAGTACTGTACTTATCATTCTTTAGTTTCTATTTTATCAATTTAAAGTATTTTGTGGATCTTTGTGGGTTTTTCCACTTGCTTGTTATCTTCTTTGGGGTTTAATACAATAATGGCTTAATCCAGCAGGAAAATTTGTTAGATTTACTTGAATAACGCACACTTACCAAATGGAAACTGCGAGCGAGAACTGAGATGCTGTGATGGACACAATGCCAGGATATTGTCTGACGGTCAGTATCGTACCCACACAGACGTTAGCTCTGGCACACATAAAACCAAGTGTAATTTTTCTATTTACGTATATATTTTTTTAAATTATTTATACAGTATTTTTTCTAAAGGGGGTGCGGTGGCACAGTGGGTTGGACCGGGTCCTGCTCTTCGATGGGTCTGGGGTTCGAGTCCCACTTGGGGTGCCTTGCGACGGACTGGCGCCCCATCCTGGGTGTGTCCCCTCCCCCTCCGGCCTTACGCCCTGTGTTGCCGGGTATGCTCCGGGTCCCCGCGGCCCCTTATGGGACAAGCGGTTCAGAAAATGTGTGTGTGTGTGTGTGTGTGTGTGTGTGTGTGTGTGTGTGTGTATTTTTTCTGGTTGTATGTACGGGTGGTCGTAAGTCGAATAGGTCGTAAGTAGGGGGTGAGGCTGTACACTTAGCACCTCCAACTAGTATTGCGTTCTGATCGCCTCCTATTGCGCTTCTTCGCTATAGCGCGTTTTTGTTTTAGCCCAACACCAACAAATTCCAAACAACATTTCGATTTTTTTTGTTACATAAAATACATTTATTTATGCGCAAAATACCATTTATTTTCCCTTAGGACAGGTGTCGCCGACCCGCGTAGTACTGCGGTGCATCTCCTGTTGCGCATGCGCGGCGTTGAGGGCGCGAATCAGTC
The DNA here is from genome assembly GCF_900964775.1 of Scleropages formosus. Taxonomy (NCBI): domain Eukaryota; kingdom Metazoa; phylum Chordata; class Actinopteri; order Osteoglossiformes; family Osteoglossidae; genus Scleropages; species Scleropages formosus. Next base: position 2,181,172 of record NC_041825.1, on the reverse strand, counting down.
GGACGTGTAGCTCGAGCTGAGGCGGTGGGGCAGATCGGCGACCCGCACAAGTCGCTTCACCGTCCCTGTCCTTCGGCACTTGCGAATGAAAGAGTAAAGGGTTAAGGAAAGGAATAAAGTGGTAAAATCACACCGTTTGTCCCACGCAAGTTGAGCGTCGGTCACTCCCGGGGGATCATGCCGTGGCCCGTGCTCTCTACACACTCACTGTCACTGTGTGCATATTTCAGGTAAAAATATTAATATTCGAGCATAATATTACAGCACACGCGTTCATTATGTGATATACACGTACTGTAGTAGTAGTAGTGTCCTCTAATAGCGCTGTTTTAATTAGTGCCCCATTTCCCCAGAATGATCAGTTACTGATTGAAAGACTGAGGTAACTGACTGAGGTACAATATGGCGCGCAACGCCGTGGGTTTGGATGGGGAGAAGAAGGACGCAGAGGCAGCGTTTATGTCTAACGTTTTATTAGAACACCGGCACACAGGGAAATAACGCTCTCGGTGTGAGGACCCCGATGATTCCCCCAGGACCCGCGAGTCCCTCCAGTCAGCCTCGCCAACCTGCTTAACTCCCCCAAGCTCTCTCTCCCTCGGCAGACGCAAACACCCCCTTATATTCCCCCTACGTCACCGAACGCCAACCAATTACATTAAACATATTTCCCGCTCAAAACAGTAACACGGGTCGTTACAGTATTCTGATTTGCACTGGTAAACTGCTGCTCTAACGGTTTAAAATATTATTTAAAACATCCGCAATCAAATAAATGAAAAGTGGGGGTCCAATAGTTCACGATAAAAACACTGACTGGGAAAAAAATGTCTCAATTATAACATGAAATCCGTTCCGTGCTGCAGACTTTCAGGGGGGTGATTATTTACAGTGCCTTGCAAAAGTAAACAAAAACAAGTCCAGTCATCATGTTTCCCAGAAAGGTGCAGAAACAAATTAAAACACACCAGTTCAAACACAACTGGGACCGGAAGTCCACTCATAACTCATTTCTTTGTATATCCAGTCACTTTTACCACCAATCTGCAGTCAGCAAAAGCGTAGTAAATTCCATCCCTCAATTTGTTCACTGGATAGGTTCTGTAAATATCTGAGGTAAACTATGGTAAATTAATAACTGACGTATTTCAGTATTTTTATTAACGTCAATGGCTAAAAATAAAAACTTACACAACCTCCTAATCGGTCCTGATGGTTGACTTTCTGAATGGCAGCACAAATAAAACATACTGTATTAAGCAGTAAATTAAATACCTGTTGCAAGTGTAAATTCACCACTTTACCATGCTCATTGTGAAAAAGGTCTTTAGAGAAGCCGTTGTAGCGTTTTTTTTTTTTTTTTTTTTAAATGGCATGGCACACGGGAGAGGTGGAACTGCTAGCAAATAAAAAAAATAACTTCAATTGTTCTCAGTATGCATTTCTTTTATTGAAATTTATAGACAATTCTATGGAAAAAGGCAAAAAGTCTTTTTCAGGAATGAGTGGAAAGGCCCTTCTGTGAACATGGCGCAGTTCAAGTACATTGGCTTCTTGGAACACTTGTTAAAATTGTGCGGTTCTGGCTTCCGGTAATTTGTGGGCTTCCCCGACGTCACTCAGGACATCTCCCAGGAGCTCTAGAAGTCGGGCCGGTCCTTCTTCAGCTTGCTGTAGTCCGTGTTCACAGCAAAGAGCTGCAAGCCAACCAAGGGAGAATTCACAGCAACAAACTTCCAAAACCAGTAACAGCGAAAGAAATGGCTGGAAAAACCTTCGGAGAAAGGCACCGCTTCTCAACACTTCCTGCCACGGAAGGTGTCTCATGGGATTACTCTGGCACATATGCGTGTTTTAACACGATAAGGACACGATAATGAAGCGATGATGAGATAATTCCTCAACGTTAATAGGCTTAAAGAAAAAGCGTGCTGCTTGGCCTCCCGCGGTATACCGCGGTGACCGCACACCGGTGCCAGTGGCAGGAGAGGCTGCTCCCGCTGTACCGCGTTTGTGCTGTGCTCGTACCTTGTACTGTTCATTGGGGGCCAGTTTGTTCCAGGGCTCCGGGTTGTTCTTTCGATCCCATCTGCAGAACAAAAAGTGCATCTCATTTTTAGACAATCATGTGCAATACATAATAATTATGTTATATTGTGTACATATTGACCATTTCAATGTCAGGCAGCTACTTATGTACAGTAGCTTTGAACTGCACGTTTTTTTTCATTTTGCTGACGCTTTTCTTCAAAGCACCTTAAAAGTCTTAAATGGAAGTACTTCATTTACCCATTTATACGGCACGGTAGCTTTTTTACTGTATTAATTAAGGGTTCTACAATTTAGTGGCCGAGAGGTTAGGGTTACCGCCGTGCACCTGAAGGACTCAGGTGTGAATCCCACCTCCTGCTACAGTGCCTTTGATCAAGGTGCTCACCTTGAAGGGACGCAGTAAAAATTACCCACCTGTACAAATGGGTAAATCAGTTTAAGGAGCTTCAACTTGTAAAAGCGGTGGATAAAGTTGAAAGATGTAAATTTACGGGTCAGTTCCGGGCATGTGCTTAAGGAGAACATCTCAGGGCGTTACAGCACACACGAACCCCAATGCAGCCATGACTCGGGGGGCGGGCTACTCACGAGACGTCAGGGTTGCGCAAAGCGAGGCGTGTGAGGTACAGCAAGGACATCGTGGCTCCACCGCCGATGAAAATGAAGAGTGGGATCAACTAAAAGAGAAACACAAAAATGACCATTGTGGGACAAGGGCGACCACTGAGCACCACTTCTATTCTCAAGGTCATTCATGTGAGGAAGTAACACAGTACAGCAAGAAATTCATGAGTCTCAACTTTTAATTTAACCCTGTGGGATCTTAAGGGGGTGGGTGTGTGTGTATGTGTTAGCGCTGACGTGTCATAGCGCCTAGGAGCTGTGAGAGTCCCTGTCAAGTCTGAACGTTCTCTGTATGTTTCCCCCAGGTACTCTGGTTTCCTCACACAGTGCAAAGATGGTCTTCAATTTAAATGGTGATTCTAAAGTTCCCTGTGTGCGTATTTCATTGGTGCATAGACGACTGACTCACTGTAAGTAGTGTATGTTACGGTGGAAGTCACCCTGGGCGAAGAGGTGTGTGTTAAATGCTGCTGCACAGCATTCGCTATGAGAGCAAAGTGTCTGCTGACTGGACACATGTGATTGGAGGACAGCTGGTAGCGTAGTGGCTGGAGCCACTGCCTTTGAACCCATAAGATCGCAGGTTCGAATCCCACCTCCAGCTGTAGTACCCTTAAGCAAGGTACTTACCCTAAATTGCTCCAGTAAAATTACCCAGCTGTATAAATAGGTAAATAATGGTAGGTAACTTCCATTCTGGAGAACAGCAACAATTAAAGCAATACATGTAAGTTAAAACGAGCTCCAGTTATGAAGACAGCTGGAACGTGTGGAAAAGATTTCTGTCCCATTAATCCATGAGGGACTGTGCTGTGGGGTCCTATTGGTCCGGAGCCTATCCGAGAAGCATGAGGGACAAAGCAGGGTACACCCTGACCTAGACGATCTCTCGCACTCGCACTGAAGAGGCTCCATATTAATAATGTGACCTCTGCTTTTGACCGGTGACATTTATTAGCTGTGTCACGTCACGGCGGCCGCGGACACGTCACGAGCGCCGGCCACGCCCCTGAGCCACACTGAGCGCCCCACGGGCTCCGGAAAACGGCAATAAAAGATTTTCAAAAATCACCCAAAGGTAGAAACCATCCCCCTGAAGGCGGACAGCGTTTCCACCAGGAGCTCAACGTGTCCCCGATGTCCGTCCGTGTCTTTGACGACGCCGCGGCTTATCGGTCACGATCATTCATTCAAAAATGTCACCGCTGTTCTCCTGTCCGCGCGCGCCCCTGCCTTCTTCTTCTTCTCATCGTGCTCGGGCACTGCACGCGCTCACCCGCGGTTACCGCATTCACCAAACTTACCGCCGGGTGGTTCCTTAACTGCTTCCCCACGGCGCTCAACATCGTGCTGCTTGCTGACCGATGTGTCCTCCACACGCGACAAAGGGACTCACGGACAGGATACCAGCAGTCGGCGGTGCCCTGCGAATGAGGACCCCGGGCTGCCTCAGTCATTGCCTGCTGTAGCTGTGCACGGTCTGTGGACGCGCCTCTCTTAGAAATTGCCATCAAGTGTTACATTTTTTTTTTTAGCATATTAGCAAATAGTAATACTAATGTATATTAAAACGATTTCTTTACACATACACACACACATTTTCAGAACCGCTTGTCCCATATGGTGTCCCCTCTCCCCTCGGGCCTTGCGCCCTGTGTTACCGGGTAGGCTCCGGTTCCCCGCGACCCCATATGGGACGATTTCTTTAATGAATGAAAATCAGTACCATTATTTTAGGCAGTAAAGTGGACACCTAAGAGTCCATTCCGTCTGATGCCATTCAATCAACTGTTCTCTCTGTCCACGGCTTCAATTGGATTTTAAATGCATTGTTTTTGTTGTCTTTATTTTGCTGCTGATTTTTTTCGAAGCAAATTTTGACCTTTTAAACAGCTCCAGTCAGGGTAAATACCTTACTCAGTCAATGGTGTTGCAATACGATGTGGGATTCTAATGTGGGTTTTGTGGGTGGAAGTTGGCAGCTGTAACTACTACATCACCTACTGTACCATTATTATTACTATATTATTAGTAGTAGTGGTGGTTGTGGTACTGGCAGAGGGTGCAGTAAGCACAGCTGAGCAGCAGGGGGCACTAAACAACTCAGATGCTTCCAGACCCCAGTTGAGCTGCACTGATTTTGCCACCTGGGTAGAACTGGGACAACAGGGGACAGGAGACCAGACGCACTGACAGCTGGAAGAAGCACGCGGCCCTCACTGCTCTGATGTCCAGCTCCGAGTTCTGTGCCTCTTTCCCCTGCACACCGTTAATGCCCTTATTTTTACACACACTTGTAAAGTATTATCACCTTTAACAAAGACCAGTGGAGCTGAGCTGTGCTGCTTCTGGCCGCAGCGCGAGTTTGGTTGTACTGTAAATTTGCACCCGAAACCCCTCCCCCCCAATTCGGTTCCACAACCACGTTCACCCTCATTTTCGCTCTAGGACAACAGTACTATAACGACCTTTCCAATTAAAGTAACATTTTTAAAAGTACTTTCAATACCAGCTAATCAGAGCATTTAATTTTCTCAACAAGCAATAACAGCTACTTAACTGTAACAGCAGCTTATTTACCTTCACGTGTTTAGCAGGTGTGCAGTTGTGGGTTTCATTGACTATATTTGTTCAGAAACAAAAATATAGCTGTAGTTTTTCAGTCACTGAAACGCAATTCCTAAAACAAAGTTCACATTTTCAGAACTACTAATGCAAAAGCACTTCATCATATCAGCAAAAACCCAACATCAGGAAACACATTTTACCTGCAAAGTGCTCTGTCACACTCCACATACTTCTCACATTCATTAAATACATTTGTAATTCAATTACAAACTATGCGTCACACTAATTACTCTTCATTGTGACGAAGGTGATGATCAGATCACACGAGTGATTACTGCCACGATCCAGATCGTTCCAAAGGGCTCGTAAACCTTTTCTTGTTTTTTTTCCAAGTGTCCCGAACATGTTAAACGTGGCTGAAAAAACTCCAGCATCACTTGATATTATTTATTCCTTCAGTTTCAGAGGGTTTCGTTTTACAAGCATGAAGTGATGGACTGAGGAAAATGAGACAAAAAGGTTTTACGCGCAGTTTGGGCCAAAGGGAAATTCCAGCAGTGAAGTGAAAAGGGATTCTTGTGCAAATTAGGTGGCTATCAGGACAGTTAAAGGAATCTGAAGTTCCTGCTTGTTCCCTTCCGGCCAAGAAGCGCAATAAATTACATTGCATGAATGAAAAAAGAAAATCAGCCAAATGTCACAACTGGAAGCCTTTGCAAGTTAATGTTCCCCGAAGGAAGGTTTGGTTGGAGAAACGCGCACGGCCTCATGTTGTCCTGCAGAAAGGAGGACTTTCCGAGGCCCAGAGATTCCAGCGCTTCTCCAGGGAGAGAAGAGCTTCTGCAGCAGCTTTACTGGCCCATCACTTGTCCCAGAGCAACAAAGCCCGCGGCTCAAACGGGCGAGGGCTGCCGCAGCTCCCGGACTCATAAAACGAGCCCCATGTCCTCATAAATGGACAGCTCATCTTCCAAAGACCTGAAGTAGTGCATTCTTATTCTACGGGGGTATTCAACCAGGGTACCAGGCTGTTGCTGCCTTGTTTCAGACCCCAGAAAACTAAAACAGACCCTTCCCTCCCCCCACATCTAAGCATTCTGCAGCTTTCCTCATGAAAATCAATTTCTCCTGTTGACGTGAACCATTAATAAGTCACATTACCCTGTTTCACTCTGCACCATATTACCAACATACAGTACAATGGCTTTCCACTGGGAGGTGATTGGCTCCCCCTCGTGGTAGAAGGCAGGAAGCACAGCCTGTGATTGGAAGATGGGTAAAAGCTAAGTAAATTACTGTCTTCAATGAGAGTAGAAAATTTTCATATATTGATAAGGAACAACAGATCAATATGTGAGTGGGGAAATCATACCTATAAAGGCACAGCAGAAGAAGCACTAAAGAAGCTGACCTGCAGAGAACCGTAGTGCTATGGGGGGGGGGGCAGGCAATATAATGTGTGTGAAAGAGGAAATGGATGAGACAGAGGAACAGAAAGGCTGGAGAATTTAGGGGAAAAGAAAAGAGTATAGAGCGAGAGCAAGAGACCTGCTTGTCTAGTGCAGGGTCACCGGCGTCCAGAGCCTATCCTGGAAGCATAGAGCCAGATGCAGGGCACACCCTGGGCAGAATGCAGTCCATCATAGAGCATGCATGCACAGTGAGTGGCACCCTAAGGGCAATCTAGGGTCACCAGTTCACCTGACACGTGTGTCATGACCTGTAGAAATTAGGGAACCCTGGAATGAAGAATCTACAGGACTCTTGGAAAGACACCTATGAGAGAAGAGAGGGCTCACAAAGTGTGTGTCTGCTGCACAGTTCTCACACACCCAAGCTACTGGGTACTTGGCTCGCTGGGAGTGTAAATCACAGTAAAACCTGCTGTAGCACAGACTAGGGCAGTGGATGCATTTCTGTGTCACATAACATGGCAATGAACATTTACCATGTTCATAACCATGCTGCATGATGGTACAAAATAAGCATCAGCACAGCTAGATTTAAAGAACAGCTCAGACAGTGTGTGTGTGTGTATGTATATATCTATCTCCAGGTGAGATCTTGTGTAACAGATTGATCACCAGCACAGTGATTTATAATCACAGGAGATGAGGCAAAACAGTAACTGTGGTACATGTACAGTACACCCTGTGCTCTGCATGTAAAGCAGGAGTCAGTTGCCTCAGTCAGACTGCAATTTATTCATCTGAGATGCAGCTCATGTGTTCATGCCTCTATTTATAACTCATCTCCTCTATGATGTCCTGGGGGGGGGGGGGGCATCCTCATGTGACAGTAACAGCAACCTGAAGCACTTAGCAACAGTTTGATTAAACTTATGTAATGCAGCTGGAGGAAATGTTAAAATGGAAGCAATTCACACACACACACACACACACACACACACACACACACACACTGTGTGTGTCATTCATGGGCCCCTAAAATGCAAGTCTGCTCTTCATTTAAAAATACCATATTAGTTTGATACACATAGAAGTACCAGTCACACTTCCACCATTTATACTGCATTTATTACAGTAACCAGGCATAAATGGCTTGCAAACAAACCACCATCTCCATGACAGTGCAAAATGTTATAGGTTATTTAAATGTACAGCATTATAAACTTAATACCTTAAACAATTGCTTAAATATGGGTTAAAACAAATGGGGGGGGGGGGGGGGGGTGCAAGAAAAAAAAAAAAAAAAGTACTGACTCAGTCACCTGAACTTCTGATTTCAACATGGTGAAATGTGCAGATGAGGAAACAGCAAACAGTTTAAAAAAAATATTCCTTTAAAAAAAGGAACACTAATGTTTATTAGCTTATGTAGCAACAATCACTGAACTGCAATTATCTCCATCGAATTCCATTGTTAAAGTCAACATTATGCCGTTGACTCAGCATGGCTTATTGTGCAAACATAAGATGTTTTAAAAACAATCCCTACTTGAAATACAAGTGTTCTGACATTTAAGCAGAATATTTCACGAATCAATAGTGATTTACACTCACAAACCGATGAGGACAAGATCCAGGGAAGGGGTGTGAAGTACAACACAGTAAAGTACCTGAAAAATGACACTCAAGTTCACTGGTCACTTGAACCCAGCCCAGGAGAGGGACTGGACACAGCCAGACCACAGAAGAGGAAACCTCTTCCCACTCCAATTGCTAAACAAATCAGTCTGTACTTTCACAAGGCCAAAGGGACCAACTGTTTACGGCACTCACACATGTTTAAATAAAATAATTAAAAAAAGCAATATTATAGCATAACCTGCTATTATCCCCTTTTCTTTTTTCAGTTGAAGGGGAAAAAGGGTCCTGCTTACTTTCATCTGAAAATATGAAATGTTTACATATTAGCTACATACAACTGTAATATAAACTAATTGTAAAGAATAGTGTGACATCACAATCCACTATTCACTTCCTTTCTACAAAAAAAAATTCCTATCAGGTCACTGGTTAGGCCAACTGTACCAGTGCAAGTCCAAAATATAATTAGAAAAAGCAGTCCAAATTATGCATTTCCCCATACTGCATAATTAACATTAAATGTGTAACAAACCTATGAATTAGTTACAATATTAGTCCTACTGTGTCAGTTGTGTTACTCTACAATGTTAAACTATTGATTTTAACTTTGTTTTCCCTGCAAGTGCCACTTACCTTTTTATACTTTGGGGAGTTGTAACTGGCTACTTCTCAGCTCCTAAAGTAAACATCACAAGATCTTTCATTCTGATATTCACAGATGCGTTACTTCTGGTACTACTGCCGGAAGTGTTAAAAGGCACTATACGAGGGACGGCACGGGATGCTGGGAAATGAAAAACGCACTGAGGATGCGTATGATGAAATCCCTTAATGTGGAATATCGTTCTCAGCTACTGTCATGATTCAGCCCCAGCATCTGAGCTGTTCGGAGCAACGGGATCAAGAAACAGCCACGTGACCGTTTCCTGTCGGGAACTTAAACCACAGAACTTGTACCCCGAAGGCACTCGGAAAAAAGCAATGCCTTCCAAGTCATTTCTTTGGTTTCCATTACACCCCCAGTACACTTCTTAGTGTAACCAAAGAGACAGGAAGAATGTTTTGAGACCTGGTGGGCCTCGAGCCCTCCCGCCATCAGGGGCTTTCATTGTTCATGTTTTCATGGCAGGCATGTCAGCAGGCAGGTAGGGCCCGACGCTCTGTGCGGAGCCACCCGTCACAGGGGGCACGGACAGGTTGCGCAACAGGAAGTCCACGGAGGGCAGCAGGGGCTTCCGAAGGCTGACGGGGCAGAAGGCAGAGCCGCTGCGCGGTGTGAAATTCACCTTATTAGGATCGGGGCAGGACAATGGGAAGGGGGACTGGCCTAGACAGGCAGAGCTGGCAGGGGGGAGGAATATATTTTAGAAAAAAAATATATATAACATACATAGACTAAAATTAGTTGGCAAAACTTCTAAATGGTTCACTTTTATAGATGCCAATTCTCATGATTTAACCTAGAGCACCAAACAAAGTCACTGGGAATGATCCAGTATTTCTAAGTGTGAGAAATAGCAGTTAGAGCTAAACTATTAGGTGAGACAGCTGGGGTAGTTGAAAGGAAAACAAGAACTCCCAACTGCAAAGGAACTGTACAACTGTAAAGTGTATCAATACAGTGTCAGGATGCTGGAGCTGCCTGCAGTGAAGTGTGTCAAGATACTCACGGGGATTCCTCAGACACTCGCACCCTCTCGCAGCCCTCGGGGGGCTCCCTCTGAAAGGAGTAGCTCCTGTTGGGACGTGGAGAGGACGACAGAAGCAGGAAAGAGGGTTCTGCGGTGCTGCGACCCAACAGCTCTGGAAGTAAGCAACAGGTCACGATAAGAATCACTCAGTTATGGGTGGGTAAATAAAGAGACCTTCAGAACAGAAAGGCCTGGGACTGACCTCTGTCCAGATCTGAAGGCACTTCTCCCAGAGCAAAGGGAGACGGAGATGAGGACAGGAGGACGGGGGATGGGTCACTCTGCAAGCCAGTGCTGCACCTCTGAGCTGGTACCGGAGCCCTGTGGCCATCGGGGACCTCCAGAAACTAGTAAAACATTTACAATGTCAGCTAAATGAATCACTTTCCTCCAGAGAGCGATACTGTGGTAAACTACTTAGTTATTTACCTATTTATACAGCTGGGCAATTTTACTGGAGCAATGCAGGGTAAGCACCTTGCTCAAATGTACTACAGCTAGATGTGGGATTTGAATCCAAGTGTTCATTTTTTTTTTTTTTTTTTGGGAAAAGTACAAGGCAGCCACTCTAACCACTACACCAACCAAAATTAATGTCATCACATAGGTCACATGCAGCAAGAGGACAAATGACAACATGCTTCCGGTGCTTTCTTTGCACAGCTGAAGCCTTACAACAGTGCAGCATGAAGAAGACTGCAAACAGATCATATTAAAAAGAACTTGTTTAAGGCAATGTGCTCATGTTGCTCAATTTAGATACACAACCGGGTTTCACAAACGTTTTACAACTTTATTACATCGTTTCTTGGTACATCGTACAGGCTCTGGAGCCACCACAATCACCGAAAGCCAGAATGATCGAGGTGTTGTAATGCAGTGTAGGAGGCCACCTAATTAGGAACTTTAAACTGACCCAAGCAGACTTATGGCCAAAGCTGACTGTAGGGAGCCAACTGGTCTGGACCACTCTGGTCTAAGGGGGGGGATGGTCCTGAAACAGTCAGTTTGGAGTTTGTTTTCCTCTCCTCAGTCAGTGGCTGGCAACTTCATTATACCTCCATCATTACAAAGTACACCATTCATGATTATCATTTTCTACATTTATTGAATTATCTATTCACTGAACTGCTTGCTTTTGTCTCATTAGCTGTATGCATTTAGTAGTACAGTGTCACCTGCATATACATTGAGCTTAATTGCATTTGCTTTCCTACCCATATTTGTATTGCACTGTTTGCAGATTATATATATAATCATTTACATTAATTTAGCTGACACTTCTCCAAAGTGACTTACAACATTAATCTACTTACAGTTATTGATCCTTTTATACATGGGGGTAATTATAAAGGAGTAATTTAGGGACCGTACCTTGCTCAAAGGTACTACAGCAGGAGGAGGAATTTGAACCTGTAACTTTTGAGCTGTTCTGAACCTGCATCTATTTATGGCATCAACAAAATAAATCCCCCCTAAATGGACCTGATACATGGATTTCATAATGTGATTTGAGAAGAGACTCCAAGCAGAGCCCACACTGTGGATGTGTTTGTCCAGGGATGCGAGTGGACGGGTTCCAGAAGGCTGTGGAAATGAACCCACCTTGTGCCGCTCCTCAGGCATCTCGCACACAAAGACCCCCTCCAGCTCCTGGTTGAGGGCTTCCACACTGTGGCGCAGGGTCAGCCGGCTCAGGGCTGTTTGGAGGATGGGAACTGGTAGTGTCTGAGGACAGATCACACGAAGGACACACACGATGAGACCATTTTCCCAAGGAATACACGGCACTTCTGCTGATGTGTTCCGATTCTACCGAAGTCACATGCCATCTCTGGTTGCTTATTTAAATAAGCATTCTCAAGCATGTCACATCATGCATGTGACAAAAATTCAAGCATAAGTTTAGCCACAACATCTGTGGCAGCAGCTGTATGAAACCAGGCCCAATGAAAAGAAGAAGTATGTTTTTATATCTCCATTTTCCTGTTGCTTCACTTTAACTTGATTCATTTCCTCTGATAGTTTTTTTTCTCTCGGGGGGTGAGAGCGCACACCCGTTGCCCGTTCACCGCGACAGGCGGCCGCGTGCCCTTTTTGCTCCTGGGCTCACACAGTTGTGGTGAGTGGAGTTTCTAGAACGTCGGCTCAAGGGCTCACTGTGCGTAGGCTCTGCAAAAACCACGCATGATCAATGACCTTCTTTGCATTTGAGGCTCTTTGGGCTCAAAGCTTATATCTAAAGGGCAAAATGTGCAAAGAACTTTTGTGAAGAACTGCAGTTGCAGTGTCATCACTTTTGGTCAGCTGAACGAACAATATAACATCCAAAGGCCTCATCCTAAATATGAGGTTTTTAAACTAGTTGTGTAGACTTTGGTGTGAAAGACCAGGAAAAAGGTCTTCAGATATGGTGTGGGATCATATTCACAAAAATTAAACCTGTTTGAGCAGTGGTATTTTCAATAATGCTATACATGGATGCCAAACTCAGACTTAAAGGATGGGGGGGGGGGGGGGGGGGACACTCCTTGGCGCTCTGGTGCTGGAGGAAAGTTAAGACCACCATGGACTGCCAAGAAAACATACAGATGGATGGTGGATCAAATCAGTCCAGAACACTCATGAGAAGCACCAAAGACAGGGGTTATTCTTTGGACATGTCATGCAAAGATCATATTCTCAAGACTATAATGCCTGGAATAGCTGAAGGAAAAAGGAAGACAACCAAGAGGGGGGGGAAAAAAAAAAATGCATGGACTCAATTACAGTGGCAATGGACACGCACCTTTCAACATCAAGTCCCCGAAGACTATAGTTGTCAAAAGCTGACGTCAACGCTATGGTGCTTTAAACTACCTGATGTATGTCTAGTGTATGACTATATAGAGCACAATACAGAAGAACTAGACAGAAAAAAAAAAAAAAAGCACATGGAGACAAAACCGAGGAGAGGGTAGGGTTGTGTATGTGGGGTACCTGGGTGGTCCCTGAGGCACTACCCCAAAGTACTGATGGGTAGTCTCTCTCACGCCCCCCCGCGACCCCCATGCTTTAGTCGCTGTTGCAAGTGTTTGAGTTTGGCAATCTGTGAGAACAGCAACGGTGGAGAGAGAGTTTCTCTCTAACAAGGAGACACACTGCCACAACAAACTGTACACTCAACACTTTAGAGGCTACAACACCTATGCAAAGGTCAACAATGTTCAAATCCACTCAACCATTCAACATTTATTCAGAACTGCTTCCATGATATTTAAGATGTTAAAATCCACCAAGTAAGGACATAAACAACAATGAAAGTGAAGTAGTATTCGCCTCCTTTCCAATTTCATCTATTGGGCACAGCTTTTTAAGCAGATCTTTCTCAGTTCTAATAGCATTAGAGAGGAGCCTAAGAGCAGAAAAGTGACAGATGTATGACTTTATGCGATTCCCCTGGTGCCCAAAATATTTACAATGTCACATTTAATTGTGACAAGTTATTGCCCTCCTTACTTTAACGAACACAAAATTAAGTCAATTAGAGTCAACTGTTCAAATTCACCGAGGCCTGATTTGGACCAATTCTGGCCAACATCATTTTTAACTATTTAAACCTTAAATAGCAAAGTTGGCCAAACAGAGGATCCTAGAGGTGCATCATGCCATGGTAAAAACATTTAAGACCTCTGGGGGAAAAAGTTGCTTAAGCCTATTAGTCTGAACAGTGTTGTGCAGCCATACCAGAGGCTCTGAAATCTCAAGGCTTTGAACTACAATGACCAAATGAGCAAGTTCAGAACAGTGATTAGTCTACCTCCAAGTGCCTATCCTGCCAAAATCTCTCCACAAGCAAGATAAAATAATTAACAAGCTTAAAAGAACCCCAGAGCAATATCCAGGGACCTCCAGGACTCACTATCCTCAGCTCAAGTCAATGTTCATGAGTCCACATTTATGAAGACACTATGCAGAAGTGTGATATATGAGCAGTAAGGCAGAAACCACCGCTCACATAAAAGACTGAGCAGGTTAATCTACAGTTCAAAGACCACCTGGATGCATCAAGAGTTTTGAAGAAGTGTGTGGCCTGATCAATGAAGTGTAGAAATTTTTGGACAACATGGGCCTCATTACATCTGCTGAAACCTAAATGCTACACTTCAGTGTAAGAACCTGCTGCCAGTTGAACACGGTGGTGGCAGAGCAATGGGCTGGGGAAGTTCTGCTACCACAGGTAGCCAATAACTTGCCGTTACTGAAGGAACAGTGAATTCATACTTCTATCAGAAATTGTAAAGAAGACATTTTTTCCATCAGTCCACAAATTGAAGCACAGAAGAGTTATGCAGCAAAAGAATGGCCACAAACATGCAATATCAGAATTGCTGAAAAAAGCAAAACATTAAAATTATGGAATGGCCTGCTCAAAGTACTACGCCAAATTGTAATTTACATAAGTGGCAAGATCTGAAAAGAGCTGTTCATACTCAAAGCTGGTAAATGCTGCTGAGCTACCACAGGCCTGCGTGGAGTCAACGACCAAAATTCCACTCCAACTATTAACTGAAGGATCAATTGCTTTTTCACACCTATGATAATGTATCATCTTCAATGAAATGACAAATATTGTTACCACTTTTCTTTCTTGGGCTGCATTCATATACTACTAGAACTGACAAAGTCAACACAAAAGATCAAACATCAAATGGGGCAAATACATTTTCCAGTTAGCTGCCAGCAAATAGCTCAGTCGTGTAAACTAAGCTTATCATATTTAACAGCAAATTCAGAAAAGCAGTAAGCAGCCAGGGGCTACAGGCTAGTAATACTAGCAGTACTGGCCTCCCTCAGGTGCCTTGCGCTGCCCCACGATGCAGAGCGCTTGTGCCTCCCACACCCTCTTCTGTCCTGGGTCTCTTCTGACCATGAGCTGGGTGTCTGCAGAGGACAGAGGGACAACCATCAGTCCAACGCAGGAAAACAGCTGGACCTCCCTTCTTTAATTAAAATGCAGTAAGTTTATCAAAAGACAAACTTAAATGTGGGCAGCACAGTGAGTGACGCTGCTGTCTCAGCACCTAGGTGGTGTGAGAGGACATGGGTTCGATTCCTGCTCAGTCTGTGGAGTTTGCATGTTCTCCCTGTGTCTGTGTGGGTTTCCTCCAGGTGCTCTGGTTTCCTCCCACAGTCCAAAGACATGCTGTTCAGGTTACCCCATAGTATGGGAGTGACACAGAGAGTGTTCCACTGATGTATGGATGAGTGACCCAGTGTAAGTAGTGTATCAAGCAGTGTAACTGACCACGGTGAATAAGGTGTGTGGGCTGATAACACTAGAGTTCATTGGAAGTTGCTTTGGAGAAAAGCATCTGCTAAATTAATGTCAATCTGTCATTCAATGGCAGCACTGTGAGACACCAGACTTAAGACTTATTCAAGTATGAATAAAGGACACACGTCACAAGTCACACGTCACGCATCCTGTTGGCAGCAGCATGTATCACACCGCAGAGCATCCTTTACTGCGTTTTTACCTATTTGGCTCATCACCGATTAGCCGCTGGGGGGGGAGGGAAAAAAAACCAGAACCTGAAAGCGTGTTAAAGTCGACACTGTTAATACACACAAAACCCTGTTTGCACTGCAGGCCTGCCCATGCACGGAGGATGTGGGTACAGGACTGCTGCCTGCAGAGCGAGTGTCGGCCAACGGGGCGCAGCTTGTGCCCAGAAAGCCCCATCAGCTGACGGCTCTTTCACACGCCTGTGGTTGCGCTCGCTTGACTCCTCAGGAAGCAAGCGAGCTCATCCCTGCCCGCCAGCCAGCCGCAGAGCCTCCTGAGAGCCTCCGCCCATTTCTTTCAGAATGAGCACGGCCTCTTGCTCACAGCCAAGAGAATCCAGCGATGCTCAGGCTGAGCAAAACCACCCACACTTACTACAGTACTACCCTCGACACTGAGTGCAGTCGCTGCAGAGCGGTTTGAAGCACAGCAACCCAGCTCAGAATTCAATTAGCAGCCGACTCATTTGCTCAGCAGCTGAGGATACAGAAGAGGATTTTTCTGCTGCACAAACACCCTTTAGATACCTTCAAGGGGACAACAGAAGGACCCCTGTGGAGATACAAGCCTTCACTTCTTGTGCACCAAGTGTGCCTACCCATCCATACCCATGTGCGTCCTTAACCATTACATTCCAGCTGGTCGTTTACATTACATGACAGCTGGTAGCGTAGTGGTTAGAGCTACTGTCTTTGGACATCAAAGGTCACAGATTCGATCCTTGCCTCCAGCTGTAGTACCCTTGAGCAAGGTACTTACCCTAAAATTGCTCCAGAAAAAGTTACCCAACTGTATAAATGGATAAATAATTGTAGCCTTAACCCTGTAAGTTACTTTGGTGAAAAGAGCTAAATGAATAAATGTGAACAAACATTCCACCCCCCCCACCCTGCAAAGCTGTCCATCTCCCTGCTATGCAACAGGATACAGGATGATTCACTGTTGCCATATTTTGTTTCTATGAGATTCGAGTTTTTTTGTTTCACTTTGCATTTGTTTGCACACCAGATGTACGTCTGACTGCTACTTAACCATCCGGCATAAATAACCGTACCAGGTTTATCTCCATTCAGAGTCAAATTATCCCTTTGGAACTATTAGTATGACCACAAACACCAAAGTGGAAGAAATTAAAATAAAGTAAGTCCAGAGTCATCTCTTAACTGATACAAACAGATATAAAGAGGCAACTCTTGAGGCTGAAGTGTGAAGTCTCTTATTCACAGTTTAGTACCACAAGGACAGTAATGTACTGCATGCAATGCTATATAAAACAGTACCATTTTCTGGAGCCTGCAGCAACTGCCATGACAAAGCAACGGTCACTTACCTGTGTCGCTTTGTCATTCACGTAATCGAGCCCTTGCTGCTGCTCCAGCTCCTTGGGCCACTGGCCCTGCAGGTAAGGTCCGATGACCACCGTGTCCAAGGACAACGTGCGGCGGATGCTCGACTTCGGGGGCAGCGATTTTGCTTTCTCAGCTGTCAGCAAAGGAGAACGCACAACAAGAACGGTGTGTGTATATGCATGTGTACACACACACACACACACACACACACGTGTGACATATGACTGATCAAACCAATTTATTCATTACAATGAAAGTCTTACTAGTTGAGGACCAGCCTATTAACCAACTAATCAACTACACTTTTACTCAAGTCATTAAGGCATCTGCTGATTAACTTATTTAGCTGACATTCTCTCACACACATACAGTTGCTCACTCACTATTGAGTGGGTTTTGAGAAGACACATTTATTCACTTAGCAGACGTTTTTGTCCAAAGCGACTTACAATGGATACTATGTAGTGTTACTAGCCCACACACCTTATTCACCAAGGTGACTACATTGCTAGATACACTACTTACAAGGGGTTGCTCATCCATGCATCAGTGAAACACACTCACTCCGTGACACTCATACACTATGGGGGAACCTGAACAGCATGTCTTTGGACTGTGGGAGGAAACCGGAGCACCCGGAGAAAACCTATGCAGACACGAGGAGAACATGCAAACTCCACACAGACTGAGTGGGGATCGAACCCACATTCTTTTGCATCACCCAGGCACTGTGAGATAGCAGCAGACGACTCCTTGTCCAATCACACTGACACCAGTGCAACCCCCTGCGCCGCTGTGCTCTTTGTTCATATACATGATGCATGTATTTTCTGTCTTTCAGTAAAAGTTCTACCAGGCCATTCTAAACAACTGTAGTTCCGTGTGTGCGTGTCTTGCACTGATCTGCTGTATAGATGGCTGAATGATTATGAGGGGGCAGGGTCGGTGCAGGCTATCTAGAGCTGTCAGAAAAGATGTCAGTGAGGTACTAGTTAATAACCGTTGTGCGTCACTGTGGGGAAAGCGCCTGTTAAATGAGAACTCATTTCCATCACGTGGACATTATAAATACTGTATGTTCCAGGTTCACAGCTCGAGGAAGTGGTCAAATCCTGGTTTGTGAAAGCACCCATTTCCCCATTGCACTGTGTTGACTGCATAACGCTCAGCTTGCTGGGAAGAAACCCCAGTCCTTGGAGAACATTCAGCCACTTCCCGCAGCCCACCACAGCACTTTGGCCATATTTACTACGGTGCGCTGTTACTTAAGCATTACATGCAAGAGCGCTGGGAATGTAATAGTTCAAGCTGTTGCCTTTGGACCCAAAGGTTGCAGGTTCAAATCCCACCTCCAGCTGTAGTGCCCTTAAACAAGGAACTAATGCTAAATTGTCCCAGGAAAATTACCCAGATGTATAAATGGGTAAATAGATTAATATTGTAAGCTGCTTTGGAGAAAAGTGTCAGATATATTAATTTAAAGCATAACCCAATGGATAGAGCACAGAAATTCACTTTGCCCTTAGAAAGAAGGGTTGCTTATGTACACCTTACTACTGCATCTGTCATTTACCTAAATTTTAGAACACACATGCACGTCTGAAACTGCCCCAGGCAGAGTCGCGGCAAACTGGAGCCTAACCAGGCAACACATTATGATTTCTTACGAAGGCAAACAGAACACATACGAAGATAACCCTTCATAAGGCATAAATGCCTGGGTTTTTAAACATGCAATAGTTCACACATTTCTCAATGCAACTGTTCAATTCACACCTATGTCACGTTTACACGACACTTGTATCCCAAGGAATAAGTATCAACTAATTTTGAGATGTTTTATGGACTGGCAAGACAGAAAAAAAAAAAAAAAACACTTGAAATGCAGCCCTGAATGCACCACTCCGCCAAACTTAGGGCACAGATCAGGATTTTTAAAAGACTTTTGAGAAAATCATGTGCAGAACAATAAGTGTGTTTATCAGCACAGACAGCAGCAACATGTGTATATATTGGCACAATTAGTTAACTTAGTTAACTAGTTGTCTAACAAAAACAACTGGCTTACAGACCATTAACCTGTGAGAAAAGGGACTGATACATATACACGCACTATGACTATTTAATTAAATCTCCACTGATGCCATTTGACATCAAGGTGGCGTTTCAATAAATGCTAAGAGCCCCCTATAAGCTAACAAAAATACTAACCCATTAAAACCCAAGTTAATGTCCTTCAGGGGATAACTGGCAGATACTTGTGTCCCAAAACACTTTGGGTGCATGGTCTTGAAAAGTTAGACTGAGATGTTGACCCTACCTGTTTTGGCATCCTTCAGCACCACTTGTGTTTTGCTATGCAGCTGGAAGGGAACCGTAGCCTTGAGGGGCTGAAGAGCAGAGGGGCCACCGCGGACCATCCCCGCGCCACCTCGGCACGACATCCTCCGGGGTCCAATCGCGCCACTGACCACAAGGCCAATGGACCAGGAGACAACCAGGCCACGGGAGCAGAGGACTACCAGAGAGAGGAACCAGAGGACAAATCAGTGGACCAGCACCGGTGCAGAAGACCAGCGGACCAAGGGATCAGCTGATCAGCAGGGGTCCAGAAGACCAGCGGACCTAAGGATCACCTGATCAGCGGACCAGAACCGGTCCAGAAAACCAGCAGACCTAAGGATCACCTGATCAGCGGACCAGAACCGGTCCAGAAAACCAGCAGACCTAAGGATCAGCTGATCAGCGGACCAGAACCGGTCCAGAAAACCAGCAGACCTAAGGATCAGCTGATCAGCAGACCAGAACCGGTCCAGAAGACCAGCAGATCTAAGGATCAGCTGATCAGCAGGAGCAGCACGGGTCCAGAAGACCAGCAGAACACACTTCTGAACTTCTCAGCACAAACTTCCTACAAACCACGCTTCCTCTACACGCTCTGGAGCCACAGGGCCTCGAAGAGCGAAGCCGAACCGCAGTTACGAAGTGATAAAAGTCGCTTCAGGACCAGGTAGGTGCAGCTCGTCACCCTCCCTGCGCGAGGCGCTCACTCATTTCCTCGACTCGACTCGAGACTTTTCAACTGAACCTCAGGCCAACTTAAACGTTACGAGGCGACCAAACACTTCACTGTGAGCGCTTTGCAACCAGGAAAACCCCACACACAAACATTTACTAACTAAACTTTCGTCGAGGTGCCGAAAGTCTCTCGCCGCGCGCCACTTCTTCATTGACACAGCCGCGTGCCTCGCTCTCATTTAACTGCAGGGGCGGAACCGAAAACATATGCCTTGATTTTATTGGATGGCAGGAAGCAGCGGTCAGTTCCATTGGCTAAAACACCCATCATTCAATCGAGCCACACCTCTTCCATACACTCCTGCTATTAACATTAATTAACCACTTTTCCTCCTTCTGGTTTGTACTGTTGACACTTTTTGCACTAAAGAAAAAATCATTGGTAATGTTTCGGGTTCGACCTAACATGTCAAATGAGAGCTAATTCTGTGGAACTGGACGTTGCATGTTGTTTAATAGTACTAGTGAAACTTGTACCAGTTTTTACACTCATCAGTTCTGTCCAGTAGTTTCAGTTGTCAAAATACAGCACTTGTGTCTTGTCTGAACTTAACACTTGACAATTAATTTATGTTAGTGTTAATATTATTTGTACGAGATTGCCAAAATAGACAAGACTGCACAGCCTGTGTATGTTCGAGTGTCATGCTGGGGCGGGATGGGGTGGGATGGGGTGGATGCTGCAATTTGGCTGCTGAGGAGGTCGCTGTGTGGGTGCGGGGGGCCGCAGGGCCGTATGCCTGCTGCTAGATAACTGGCCCCCGCATGGTGTACGCAGGGAGTGCCGGCGAAGGTATGGGAGAAGCTGACAGATAACAAGCCTGCACAGGGCTCTCCCAGAGGGGATAGGATAGAATGAGCATTATCACCCAGGGTGGGGGTGGGGGTTTGGGGGGGGCAGCATTACATAATTATTATCATTATGAGTCAGTACAGTAGCAGCACAAGAATTACTTTTCAATGTCTCGCAAAGGTCTGATAAACATCATACGCATAAAGGTTTGTGTGGGGCTCGTGGTAAAACGTGGGTATGCAGGGTACAGCTGGAGTGATCGTGGTACTTTAACTGCTTTCGCCACTGGCAGCACTAGCATAGCCAAGCCCCACTAAAAGTCTTCATGTGGAAAAAATAACGCCCAAAAAAAAATCTTAGTTCTGATTTTATTAAATACATGACACGACTGAAGTTTTTAACTAAGGTCAAATAACTAGAAATGAACTTTGAAAGCATGCCCGACTGCCAAAACCAAAATGTTAATAACTATAGGTACCTCACCTAAAAAATTCCCCCAGAACCACAGAGCTATTATTAATACTTTCATTACTCAGATGTTTTAGTCACTTTTTAAAGAAACTTGTTTTTTTGCATTTGCTGATCCATAAATTGCCCAGAGTACAGATGTATTTATGCGTGTGTGTGAATGTGTGTGTTACTGTACATTGGTGTGCTGTACAGATCCAGTGCAGCCCTTTTCCAAGCTCAGCTGTGTCTGTCCCAGAAAACCGTTGACAGGAGGTGAGACGACACACAGGGCTGGAAGAGGCTGACACAAGTGCAGACTAGGTTCCCTTAACAGTGGGAACGGGGTTGGAGCTCTCACACCTCAAGTGCAGAGGTCAAATAGCATATGGCAGTAACCCCAACGTCCTGTTGTCCCCCAGCACCCTGGGGGTTATGATCACAAGCATTCTCCACATCTACAAATTGGATCTTCTTAAAGTGTAATTTCAGGAGTGAAGTATTAGACCAAACCCAAGGCCAGGCCCAGCTGTCAATCATGCATGACGCATAAAACCTCTTTCCCTCAAACTGGTAAGTCCTGCACGTGCCGCTGTTTCCGGTTCCTTCCTGGCATTCTTGCTTGATGGTTGTTTGCCTGCCTTCTGCTCTGCCCGACCTCAGGCAGCCCCAGCTTGGTGCAGCCTCGATTCCTTCCTCTCTGCACTCATTCTCAGGAGATCCTGCCAGCATGAGCCTCCCAAACAAATTTTTTTCCTACCACCATCTCCACTGCCCTCAGTGCGACCCACCCTAGCTGTGGCTCCGCTCTTGTTTTCAGCACCAAGGTCCGTTGCCTGCACCATATACTCTTTTCCTCCTCTCTCCTCTTCCTCTTTTCTTTTCCAAGGTGCTGTTCAGTGTACCTCGGCAAAGAACTGCTCCCCTCTTGTTCTGGTCCATGTCCAGTCCCCCTCTTCCTATCGCCTCCTGGGTGGTCTCTCCTGGTCCCTTCTCCTGTTCTGCCTTTGGGGCAGCTCCTCTAGCCGATGCTTGTTGGTGTCGGACCAGCCCCCGGATCACTCTAGGTCCAGTCCAGTTTCCGTTCCCCTGGCCGGTCTCCACAATGGCCTCTGTTCCCACGACATCCTCTTTCGGACCACCCAGAAGCCAGTCCTGTCTTTACCTCGCTAACTCCCCACCCGGGTCCATCATCTCGACCCCTTCCACCTCCGGGTCCATCCCAGTCACAGTTACCCCCTGCCTGGTTCTGGTTCACGGCCCAATTCTTCCCTCCTTCTTTCCCATCCCTATGGTGGCCGTGCCTCGTTTCCTCCCTTTCCCTCCCCTTCCCTTCATCTTTCCGACTCTGGAGTTGTTCCATCCAGTGGTGTCTTCGATGCCACTGCGGCAGAGCTATTCCCCCCTCGTTCCCGTTCAGGCCCAGATTCTTCCCTTTTTCTGTCCCTACAGTGGCCACGCCACCTCTCCATCCCTGTCCGAGCCAGCTTCCTCTCCGTCCTTCCCTTCCACCTCAGCATCAGCTCCGCTCCCTCATTCTAGACTGACTCCATTTGCTTGCTGTCCCGTCTCCCCAGGTTCCCAACCATCTCTGTCCCTCCCACAAGTCTTTAAATTCACATTGCCTTAAAACCTTTTAATTCAGATAAAAAATCCGAGGCAGCGGACACACACACACACACACACACACACACACACACAAACCACAACCTCTGACAACAGAAGGGAAGCATTTTTATTGCAGTGAAAGTTGATGCAGGGCTGAGATTCTGAATAAACATAAAGAAAAATATTAAAAGGTGCTCAGAAAAATGCTGAACGGACAAATAATGCAAGATCAGAAAAACAAAAGAAAACACAGGAACTGTGCAGAGGTGTATCGATGCTTTTCCCAATTGCTGCAAACGCAATTTTGATCAAAATCAGTAAGGCCTGGGGTAAAATTCAAAGTCAGTCTTAACGTTACTCATTAAAGTGGGACGACACAAGTCATACCGAGATTCACATCCTCTGAGGTGGACAGACATCTAACTATTTGTTTTTTTTATTTTATTTTTTCCTCTACAGGGAGATCGTGACAGTTTTCTTCTCATGGACTGTGGACAGACACGTTATAGACAGACTGATGAGACAAGGAAGACAGACGCATATGGAGATGCCAAAGGTACAGATTAAAAGTTGGACAATAAATGGTGAGAGGAACGGAGAGGGATACAATTGGTAAGTCTTCTGGAATGGCATGGTACAGCATAATTTTATACGTGGCAAGATTCCCGCATACTCTGGATCTCCAACAGGGCTGGAAGGAGCAGGCTGGGGGTAAGAGATGACTGGGAAGTTATTCAAGTGGTATCTGTCTACTTGTTTTCATGATCACGTAAAAGACGTCCTTGCAGAAGATTCTCTGAAGTATCATTTTGTTTCTCCGCCATCTCGGTGGGGTTGAGGGGCATGGGGAGGTTGTCGGTTGTCCAGGCCGTGAAAGGCACAGGGGCCTCCGCTGCAGCTGAGCGCGCGTCCTGAGGGTGGGCGGTACCACAACCGTAGCTCTGACACCGCGGTGAAGGAGCCTCGCCCTAGCTGGGCGACAGGGCAGGACTGGCTTCTGTGCTGATGTTGACTAGACACTCACTGGACTTGAGGCTCGCCAGGGACTTGCAGCTCGGCAGAGACGCCAGGGATCCACAGAGGCCGAGCATGGATGGCGTGTAGTCTTTGCCTGTAGAGACAGAGGAAAATTGTAGCAGGAAGTCTGATTTGTCCCCCCCCATGTTTAAAAGGCAATGGCTCTAACCACTACGCTACCAGTTATCCCATATTTCCTGAAATTCATGCATACATCTAGCAAAGCTCCTTTGGAGAAGAAAGCCCATCCTGGAATGTGTTTGTTTGTGTGTGTGTATCTGTGTGTATCTGTATGCGTACCTGTCGGACCCCAGGGCTCCCCGTTATGTTTGGCTTCAGTTTTCTGAGAATCCAAATCCAGGCTGACTTCAGCGGAGAGCTGTTCTACACTTGGAAAGCTCCGCCTGCGTACACACACACACACACACACACAAAAACAAATAGCGCATTTGCTTAATAGGAGTCATTCACAGGGCAAATATGACTCGACACACGTGGTAATGGTGTCCATATGTAGTCATCGATGCTCTATTACTGTTTGTGACTCCCTGTTACTGGAAATTTTCAGCAATGCTTTGCAATGCTGTCAACATCTTAAATCACTGGCAAAAATTAATGAGAACTCTGGGTGTGTTTGAACATATAAGTTTAGCGCTGTTTAAGGGCTGGATTTAGTCAATCATTTTCACCCTTCCAATATATGACAGGGTCCAGTACAATTAAAAAAAAAAAAACTTCCACAGTTTATTCTGAAAATACACTTCATTTTTTATAGAACAGGCTTATTATTCAGGATAATGCCTTCTTTTCCCTCTGAGTATGGTAACTTTACATCCACAGCAGGTATTTTATTCTCTGTCAACTACTGTATCCACTTCCTGCTTCCTACTTCCTGTCACACTGACGGGTCTTGACCAATCAGAACATGGATTATGGTAAACCTGATTTCCAGATAAAACGGCAGATTCAGCCTGAAAAAGGAAATATTAGTTGCTTAACTCATATAAACAGCTGTTATGACACAAATATTACAGCATTGAAAATATTTTTTTTCTTTTGTGGTTTATGGACCTTTTAAGTCCAAATGAAACACTTATGGCCCAAAGGTATCAGTTTTAATAATTTGGAAAACAACTGATAGAATTCAATAATTGTGAAACTCATGCACTTATGGCAAGCACACAAGTTTACCAGAATAGTTACATTTTTCGTAATGGGATGGACGAGTTTCCGCAGGCGGCCTTCATCAGCATCTTTACTATATAACTGTATGAAAATAAAACTATAAAACTACTTCAGTAAGCTCATGTGTGCACCCCCATCTTTGCTTTCATCTCATATGTACCACCCAAGCCCTTAATTTGATTCTTAAGTTGAGCATCTTCTGTTTTTCCAATGTTTTACAAATCTTATGAAATACGCTGGCGTTATTATCATGTAGAGAAAATACTTTCCTTTTTTTATTTTATTTGACTGTAAATTCCCCGCCCCCATAAGAAATAATGAAAATTTAACCCCCGATAATGGGAATTTGCCTAGCGGGGTGATCTCCCAGAGCAAATGAACCCCGTCAGGACTGGGATGAGCGCATTCCTATTCATTTGCACATCATGCACCTGCGGAAGAGCTTCACTTCCTCCTCTTTGTTGAAAGTTCGAGCCGACGGCCACTGGTTGATCAAGGGGATGGCGATCTCCTTGCTGAGGTGGTTCGAGTCACACGGAATCAAACTCGTCCTGCGGCAAACACAACAAAGTGGTGGGCACATTAACAAGCGCTTTGTCACCAGGATGACCCGTCCACCCTATTGCCCAGGGCATCTCCACCCCTCGCCCCTCCGCCTGATGCTCACAGTTGCTCCTGAAGCTCCAGCACGATTCCCTCCAGCTCCTTCTTCTCCTGCTGGCTCTGCTGCAGCAGTTCCTCCAGCTTCAGGGCCAGCCGCTTGTTCTCCGTCTCCAGGTTCTTGAGCTGGGACTCCCGCAGGCGAACCAGCTCCTCCAAATATCCCTGCCAAACACAGTGACATTCAGCCACAACGTAATCGAACAACACTGAACAGCAGGTTCAGTGAGGGTTTCATCGCAACATCAGCTTCATTATGTCTCCATTAAGATTCCATGTTGCTCATATCATTCTAAAGCAAAGGGCTAAAAGAAGAGGGGATGAAGTCAAGATTTCAACTCTTCTGTTCTATTTTCAGGCACTTATTTCAATTATCAGGAACTATAAAAAATTATTTTAAAACTACAACATAGAGAATAGAAACATTAAACAATGTAACAATTTTTTCAAAGCTTTTAGTTGTGTCGATTATAACTAAAGTTTACTGACTACAAATATACCACTTGTTCTTCTAGAGTATCAGTTTGGTACTTTATTAAGATTCTAGAAGGTACCAGAACTTTCCACACACACTTTCTGAACTGCTTGTCCCATACGGGGTCGCAGGAGCCTAACCCGGCAATACAGGGCGTAAGGCTGGAGGGGACACACCCAGGACAGGATGCCAGGCTGCCACAAGGCACCCCAAGCGGGACTCAAACCCCAGACCCACAGGAGAGCAGGACCCTGGTCCAACCCATTGCGCCACCACGCCCCCCAGAACTTTCCAGAAAGGAGCAAAACATTCTATAGAGCATCAGATCCTAAAAGGTACTGGAATACTCGGTGCTTGGAACCTGGTGCCAAAATTCGTCAAAATTTGCTAATTTCAGGAAAGTGGAATATTTTTCTAAAAACTGACATATAGTGTGAATTAATGCCAAATTATGTTTCATGTAAAGGGGGTGCGGTGGTGTAGTGGTGTAGTGGGTTGGACCACAGTCCTGTTCTCCGGTGGGTCTGGGGTTCGAGTCCCGCTTGGGGTGCCTTGTGACGGAGTGGCGTCCCGTCCTAGGTGTGTCCCCTCCCCCTCCGGCCATACGCCCTGTGTTGCCGGGTAGGCTCCGTGACCCCGTATGGGACAAGCGGTTCTGAAAATGTGTGTGTGTGTGTTTCATGTAACAAAACTGAATGGAAAATGTACAAAACAAAATTTTTGTTACATTGTATTACTGAACCTGTGAGATGTTTTCGTCTGCTATTTATACAACAGCATGATGTAATGGCCATTAAATTACCAGAGGCTCATGATTAGATTAGGTGGTAAAAAATACCTCCTTTTTAACCCACGACTCACTAAATGTATTGTGAAGACACACTGCGGGGAATCAATCTGTGACATGTAACCTTTCCTAGTTGCTGATGCACTGGAGCCTGCTTTGTAAATTATAGCCGTTTAAAGTAAGTGACGGGCAGATGAGGTCACACCTTCTGGGCGTAAACAATCTTGAACCTCTGCTCCATCTTCCGACATTTGCTGCTCCAGCTCTCCTCGTCCGTCACCAGCGGGATGTACGGGTGCTCCGGGAGGCTGTCGTCACTCGTGCTGCTGTCCACACTGTGGCAGTCGTCGTCATCGCTGAGATAGTCATAGCTGTGACAGCGTGCGCGCGCACACACACGGGTGAGTCACATGGGCACGGCGACATTTAGAGGCTCCCAATTTCATCAGCATCAGTCCATCACATGGCAAACACAGCAAGTTTGTGAAACAGACTGGATCCATTTGAAGGTTTGATGGAAGAATGAAAAAAAAAACTCAAAACTCTATTTAAATGAAAAAAATAAAATCTATTGAATTCCTAAAAGGGGGAAACCCAAAACACACTCAAATTACAGACAGGTTTCCGTTACAGAAATCTTTAGATAGTTTGAAATTTGTGGAATTGATGGAATTTGCAAGTCGGAACCTCACGAGTTACGCTTACATTTTTACAGTGTCAGCGTACATGTTTAAAATGTTACTATTATCTGTTTTTTCCTATGAAACACACGTAGAAAATGACATGAGATGATTACAGTATTACATTCGACATCCACAGGACAAGACGTTACATCCCGTACACTTCTATCGAAGGCTGTCCACTGGGCCCAGTTCCACCGGCCTCCCCATCTTGCCCACGAGGCCTCGGAGAAAACATTATACTTAATGGCGTACGGAACTGTACCAGCAAACGACATCCATTACGGACGATGTCATTTCCCGTTGACGTGACCTCAGAATCGTATGTCGTATTTGCACAACGTGCTGCGCTGATGAAGACGTCCCGCAACGCAGCCGTCACATTACGAGAAATAAAGCTCATGTGAGCAGCCCCATCTTCGCTTAACTGGACTCTCACGCTACGTTGAGGACGTCTTCTGCGTTTTCAATATACGGCGCCCACTTTCACCGTCGATCACTGCTTTTGATGAATCTGTAAACATGCCTCCAACCCCGTTCGTGCAGGAATTTACCCGTGCTGTCGATCCCCCATCACTTGACTTGCACCGAAACTGACAAACAAATCAGGTCTGGGTGTAGGAGCAGGAACAAGTTCCTCCTTTGGCTCATCTTTCAACATCCTCACCTCTGCGTGAACTTAAGGTACGGCGTGTAGTCGATGACGGCGGCCGATTTCCCGTCCAGCACCTCCCCCTTGAGACAGAAGCTGCGAAGAAAAGCAAGGCTGTGGAACCCACGTTCCGTCCATCCCCCGGCCAAGCTAGGAAGCATTTCATTCAGGTGACACCACAAGAGAGCTGTGACAGAAAAACGTCTACCATCACGACAGCGGAGATCTTCCGACCACGAACAGATGGTTTCCATCAGTTGAGAAATTCCTGGGTGATTCCACACAGTCGGAAGATTTGCTGCACTCCCAGTCACCAGATGATAGGCACCGAGCATCCATACTCTCGGATCTGACTTGTGG
This sequence comes from Scleropages formosus, assembly GCF_900964775.1. Classification (NCBI taxonomy): domain Eukaryota; kingdom Metazoa; phylum Chordata; class Actinopteri; order Osteoglossiformes; family Osteoglossidae; genus Scleropages; species Scleropages formosus. The sequence continues at coordinate 2,152,548 of NC_041825.1, read as the reverse complement.
GGTAAATGCTCAGCAAATGCAGCTCTTCTCCAGCAGCAGGAGCACATGAGTGCTTGTGTACCTCTGACAGAGCAGCTCTACTCACCTGAAGTCTATAGCTCCAAGTCCTATAAGCATGCCTGTGAGCACCGTGGCTTCCTCCCTCAGCATGATGGCACCATCATCATAGAACCTCCTGCACCGTAACAAGAGAAGACACAGGTAGATACAGGCTACCGGCATTGGCTCCCCAAGTGGTGAAATAACCTCCCTCTCCCCCTCAGGGCTGCTGAATCTCCTCCAACATTCAAAGAAAGCATCTCTAACCCTCCCCTCCTTCAGACCCACTTCTCTTGATCTCCTCCCAGCAACAGAAATTCGCATCACAACAAGTCACAAGCACCTTTGCACTTCCTACGAGCTCTACACAGGGTGTCACGTTTAACCTTGCTGACCTTGTCGTCCGCGTGTCTCTCAGAGCGGTGGCAATGTATTCGGACAGGCGCTTCTCCATCAGCGCCACTCGAACCCAGGCCCGTCCCTGCAAGACATAAGGGATCACTTTTAATTCAGGCAAATCCACTTTACTCTCTATTCTCTGTAAGACATTTGCACACACAAGGAAGCGGCTGATGCGCCTTCAGATACGTTCAAGTGATGGGCTAAAACATGGTAAGACAGGCGAAGAAAATACAGCAAATAAATGTAATACAGTAGAGTAACAGTACAGTAACTTACAGGGAAATAGTAGTAAGATTAAACAAATGGGTCGAGCTGCTGAGATTTTATTGCACATACATATATAAATATAAACTTTACGGCTACACGCTGTGCTTCCAGTGCAAATTCTCAGCTGCTCTCAATTGGTGTCGAGCTGGAAATGAAGAGCGGGATCTTAATATCCGTTCCGGTGTGGTACTGATTATAATCACCGCTGTTCTTTCACTGGGTACTGTGTTGTCGGCAGGTCCCGAATTAAAGCCCCCACCCTTAGCCAAGCAGGTCTCGCATCAGGTATCGACAGCTGCACGTCGGCCGCTCGGCTCATGTTCGAGATTCAAGATTCAGGAGTTTATTGTCATGTGTACAGTAAACAGTTCGTTACACCATACAACGAAAATTCTTACTCTGTGAATCCTCTCAGCAGCCTATGACATAAATTGTAAGGACGTAAGAAAAGAAAAACACAAGAAAAACACAAGGAGAACAGAGGGTGTAAATCACAAATTTACAAAAATTACTATTAGTGCAAAGTCACAAACTACAAAAATTACTAAAATTACTATTAGTGCAAAGTCACAAACTACAAAAATTACTAAAATTACTATTAGTGTGCGGTGGCGCGGTGGCGCAGTGGGTTGGACCAGGTCCTGCTCTCCAGTGGGTCTGGGGTTTGAGTCCCGCTTGGGGTGCCTTGCGACGGACTGGCGTCTCGTCCTGGGTGTGACCCCTCCCCCTCCGGCCTTACGCCCTGTGTTGCCGGGTTAGTCTCTGGTTCACTGTGACCCCGCTTCGGAATAGCGGTTTCAGACTCTGTGTGTGTGTGTGTGTGTGTGTGTGTGTGTGTGTGTGTGTGTGTGTGTGCTATTAGTGCAAAAAGCCAAGAAACAAGGTTATATACATATATAAAGTGTGCAGTGCGCAATGTAAACATGGAAGTTGTACATGTGCAAAGTCTTGCAGAGGTAGATTGGGTCTGTTTGCAGTTGGGGGTGGGGTGTGTATTTATGTGCGCAAGGTATGCGGAGGTAGTCTGTGGTCTCTGATGATATTGGCGTTGTGGATGTGTATGTGTGTGTAGGAGGGATGGGGAGGGTGGGGGTGGTTGACATCTCTCGGGACTCAGAGGGTAATCTGTGTCTGCTGTGATGGGTGGAAGGGCAGTGGATGGGTGTCGCTCACAAGCCTGATGGCCTGTGGGTAAAAACAGTTTTTCAACCTTGAGGTTCTGGCTCTAACACTCCTGTAGCGTCTGCCTGATGGTAAGGGTGTGAAAAGGCTGTGCTGGGGATGACTGTTGTCCTTGATGATGTTAGTGGCTCTCCTGATGGTTCTGGCCTGGTACAGGCTCTCCAGTGATAGTCAGGATGTTCCAGAGAAGTTGGCGGTTAACGCACCGGTCCTCCTACAATGGTGATCTTATAGAGCTGACCTTTGACCTGCACCTTCCATATTCTGCCTGTATCGCTTTAGTGGCAACTGGACTGGTCCTTCACTAATTCTCAGATATTTTCCTTCCGCAAAGGCTACTTCCACGTGCTCATCAGCACTGAGATTGATGCTCATTTCTGCATACGATGCGCCGCACGTGTGGGCCGTGGCCTCGAAACGGCGACGTCGCCCTGCATGACCTGGCTGTCGCCGCACAGGTGGGAGCGAACGCGGACGGCCGAGGTTCTTGCCTTGGCCAGCGAGGTGCTGATGTTCTCCATGTTCTCTATGCTGCTGATGCAGCTGTTGAGGACCTTGCTGCAGGCCAGACGGATGAAGTCCCAGAAACTGCGCTGTCCGTCGTAACTGAACCAGCTCCCGGGACCTGTCCCAAAAAAAAGACAAACAGTCAAGTGCTGTCGCTGCACACTTTTACATTCTGCTGCGCTCCCATGTTTCCTCAAGCCCGTATAAGCAGAAGTGTACAAATTTAAAGTACCGCAGAGCTGCCGACACTTCTGGCGCTTCAGCGCTGGCTCTTCGCTTCTGCGCCAGGTTGTGGGCAGACTTATTTAGTTACCACGAGCGTATATACAAGTGTGTGATGTTCCAGAAACAAACCTCAAGTTCTTCAAGTCGTTTTTATGTCCATGTGAGTGTACATTTACATTAATTTATTGAGCAGACACTTTTCACCAAAACGACTTCCGCTGAACTCTATGTAGCGTTATCAGACCACACACCTTATTCACCGCGGTGACTTACACTGCTAGATACACTACTTACACTGGGTCACTCATCCATACATCAGTGGAACACACACACTCTCTCTGTCACTCACACACTATGGATGAATTTGAACAGCATGTCTTTGGACTGTGGGAGGAAACCAGAGCACCCGGAGGAAACCCACACAGACTGAGCGGGGATTGAACCCACCTCCTCTTGCACCACCCAGGCGCTGTGACACAGCAGTGCTGTGCTACCGTGCCGTCTGAGTGTCTCACATTTTCCACAAATTTTACCCACGTGTCGGGAGATGGTAGAAGACAAAACGAAAGCCATATCGTTTTGTTCTTAGCGAAAGTTTCTACACATGAAGGACCAGCACGGCCCCTCTGGGGCTACTCATGTGCTGGTGGAATTACTGCAAAGCTCTAACCATCCACGATCAACCAGGAAGACAAGAGGCCCAACCACAGATGGGCCATGGAAGGAAATGGTCAAAAAAAGGAGAAACATCTCTTGGCCACACATGGTTAAGGCTCCCTTCCCATGGAGCATCTGGGCTTTACCTGCCGGGTTACCTTTGAAGCGGTGACTGAGTATGTGCTCCAGGATGGCTGCGAAGTTGATGAACTCCTCAGACGAGTCATCGATGGGCTCGGCCGTGTACTTCTCTAGAAGAGTCTTCACGGAGAACCTGCGCAGAGCATCAGCGTCATCATCAGGGACGCAGCAGCGGCGAGGGACGCCACCATTACGTGCACAACCGCTATATCAAAATTATGATGGCAACCATCCACACAGGGGGGTGCTGTCATTGCCAGTGAGGCCAAACTCTGCTCCAACATTAAGGGCACAGAAGGAATTGTTTCACCTATAATTATTAGATAGAGTAATTATCATGCATAGTGTTCTAACTGCACAACAATAATTATTCTAATTATTGACAGAAATCCAGTCATGAAGAGGCTGCCCCAGAGTTTTGCTCAAAGTTTTCCAGAGGTCATTAAAAAATGGAAATTGTTTTGCCATGTACCATTCCAGTACAAAATACTCTAGGACATAATTTAGCCAGACACACATTGAGCGAGGAATTGGGAAGCAAATATTTCCCATTTCTTCAGTCTTGGATTTGGGTATAAAACTCTGCAAACCTTTTGTACTGTTAAGCACACCACGGTATTGCTGTGCAGAACGTTGGACAGGAAGCGTTCAAATCTCAAGTCACAAGTGTTATTTATAAAAGCTCTTCCGTTACCGATACGAGGTAATACCATGTGACTCGGTTTTGTTGTCATTGGTTGCTACGGGCAACTGCACTAACCCATTCAATTAAAACCAAAACAGAGACCCTGTCTTGGACAAGTGCTTAACAATAATGAGAGTGTGTGTGTGTGCACATGTGAGCTCCAGACTAGCAGGCACAGAAAACATCATCCAAAGACCCTTTCAAGTGACGAATGATCATATTTAATAATGATTCCACATTCGCTCTCTTCGTCAAGCTCTTCGTGAGAATTTTTCGGCCCTGCGACAGCTGCCAGGGCGCAGAGACACGCGGGGCCTGGTGTGCGCGGCGCCCCGCAGGCTCTTCGCCTGTTGTGTCAGGGGCCTTCGAGGTACGCGACGTCACCATCAATTGTCCTGTGTTCAGCAACGTCTCCTTCAATCGCCACATTGTGTTCCCATGACGACACAACAATGCAGCCGCTGTCTGTGCCATAATGACCCCCAGCAAGGTGCGAATAAACAGCACAATGTATCCATCACATGGGGGAGAGCGACGTTAAATGTTGCCAATTTGTAATATTTCGGCGGATCTACTCGTTTAACCGGCGACCTTCGTTTTTGGTGCGTTAATGACTGGATCCATCACATTATTCCCACAATCACCCTGCGTGTGTGTGCGTATGTTTAAACATATGGCCTAACTGTGTTGCAGTGTGTTATTCTGAGGTCCCATCAGCTGAGCTTGCAATGGCTCCCTGGGGTACCAGGCTGGTGTGTGTGTGTGTGTGTGTGTGTGTGTGTGTGTGTGTGTGTGTGTGTGTGTGTGTGTCCTTGCTAAAGGAGAAGGTTGTCGTCATAGCAACGACACCATCCAAGACATTCTCAATGACGTAAGAGGGGGAAGGACAAACACACACACAGACACACACACGCGTAGTGTCCTCTTAGGCCCACGAGACATTTGGACATCTGGAAAGGACACCCTCAGCCTCCTCCCGAAACACCTGGGTACCGTTAAAAACGGACAAACCGGCGTCACACATCATATGTCATGTGTCATAAATAGCCGGAAACATCCAAAAGCGCGGTGGACATCGACATCCTCAACACACACACACACACACACACACACACACACACACACACACACACACACAGTGAGTCAGAGTGTGACAGTTGAACACGGAGGACTTAGTTTCTGTTTTGCCTTCCTTCGGTCATAAATAACGGACAGCCAGGCAGGCTTGTGTGTCTTGGCAAATCGCCGGCAGACGGAGAGATTCCGATTCATCATTTTAGCTACAGTAACATCAATAATAATTCTGACTAATTCTAATAATAATAAAATACAGTCGCCGCCGCGGGAGGGTGCGCACCGAGGCCCCCAGTTGCGCGGTACCTGCACACGGTGATGAGGTTCTTGCGCTCCACTGCGACGCTCCGGAGCGACGCTTTCTTCGAGGACAGACCCGTCGCCATGGCGGTCCGAAGCAGCCCGGTTCCATCCGGCACGAAGCCCCCGCTCAGCCGCCGAGTCCCTGCTGCCCCGGGAGGAGCGCTCCGCCACTAGGCCATTCAAAGGGAAAAGAAAAAAAAAAAAAAAAAAAAGAGAGAGAGAGAGAGAGAGAGAGAGAGAGAGAGAGAGAGAGAGAGAGAACCACCCCCCTCCCCCGGCGAGGCGGTCAGCAGGGAGGGTGACGGAGCGCGAGCGGTGCGAGGTGCGCGCAGTTCTGACGCTGCATGCCGGCGAGCGCGTGGCTCGAGCGGCGCTGAAGTGACCGGCTGCTCCCGTACGGTGCGCGCGAGCCCGCCCCCGCGCAGCCCCCCCTCCAGAGCCGCGATGATGCCGCTGTGGAGCAGAGCCGGTTGACACGCGTCCGTGCGCACTAACATGTTCAAAGAAAGTACTCTACACACCATACATATAATTATAATACAGTGAAACTGCCCAGCTGTACCTGTACTGGGTGAATAATTGCAGATAGAGAAAAGTGTCAGATAAATGAGTGTGTGTATATATATAATACAGAATCAGAATCAGAACGAGCTTTATTGCCAAGTATGTTCACACATACACAAGGTGGTATAGGCTATATAATAACAATCTCTCACCTTGGGATGTGTGGTGATTCTGTGGTTCTTCTCCCCTGTGTGCTCCACCCCTGACATGTGGAGGAAGGACCTGGTAACCCACCTCTGTTCCTCCCTTGCCTTGAGAACCAGGCTGGTGGCTGCTATGGGTCTGGTTTGACTTGGTGGCACTGATAACGATGATATATATATATATATAGGGAAGTATATAATAAGTGTATAATATATATATATATACACACAACCGGAGCCTACCCGGCAACACAGGGCGTAAGGGGAGGGGACACACCCAGGACAGGACGCCAGTCCGTTGCAAGGTACCCCAAGCGGGACTCGAACCCCAGACCCACCGGACAGCAGGACTGCGCCACCGCACCCCCCTATATATATATATATATATTATATAGGTAATATATAAAACTAATTACATAGCTATATAAAACTAACTGTTGTCTGTCCTCACAGTAAATATACATGCAATACCATGAGACAAATACCCTACTGAATAGAGTCACACACTGTTGGCAATTTCCAGCTCACCTGAACTGCATGTCTTTGGAATGTGGGAGGAAACCAGAGCACAGACATGGAGAGAACATGCAAACTCCACAGGGACTGAGCTGGACTCGAACGGATGCCTAGTACTTTGCTATTGTTTGTGGTTTAGGGGGTAGCTCTGGTGCCTCACTGCTCCTGGGCTCTGGGGTCCAATGCAGCTCTGTGTGGAGTTTGCATGTTCATGTTCTCCTGGTGTTGGCACTGGTCTTCTCCAGTGTGCGTGTGCGTGTGTGTGTGCGTCTGTCCGTGCGTCTGTCCAGTGCCGCATGCTTTAACGGAACAGTTCTCAGTTAGACTCTTGGTGACCCACTGCAGTGCTTTTGTGTGCCAGTCTCTCTCAAAGAATTATGAAATATTACTGATTTAGATTTAAAATGTGTTATTGGTTACAAGCTACAGGTCTTTAGAGAAAGCCTGTGGTTAATGCATGAGCTCATATTAATAAAATATGTTCTGTCAACTTTTATGCAGCAAATTTGAATGCCAAGCAGAAAGGGGTAGTGATAAAATTTGAGAAAACTTTAGAAAATAATAAAATTTAAACTAGCCTGCCATTTGCTCCAGTGGTTGTCAATGTCACCTTTGCTTTTCTTTCATTAAGGGTTACGAAGCTTTAAGAAAACAATATAAATTTCTGCTTTTTATTAATCAGATTACACTTGCGGCAGACGTTACCTTCCTTATTACATACATCCAAAACCGCTGGCCATACTAGAAAATCCCTATATTACACAATGTCTTGGGTTCATTGCATGAAAACAGATGATTAATTGTACTGAGTGCAGAAAACGGAAGATGTTAGATCAGGGAAGAGCTGCATCTAAAAGAAATATGTTTTAATACTGTTTTTGAAGGCTGAAAGGGATTCAGCAGCTCTGAGGGAGAAGGGGTGGGATCTTTTTCATGACAGAGCTCCTTTGAAGAACCAATTTCAAGCATAAGTAAAATCACATACAAACTGTGAAATTTGTGTCAGCTGAAGGAAAAATACTTTTTTTTAATCTAACAAAATTATTTCTTAACAATAGCGCTGCTGCAACATGAACAATGGAAGTGGGTCTGGGCCTCATATACCTGTCAGAGACAATTGAATTACAGTATAATAAAAGGAATATTTTATTGCTTTGAGATTTATCAGTGTGAGCAAGGAAAGAGCCGCCTTATATATGTTTTTTTAATTATTATTATTGCTCTGTGAGGATCATATGAGTCAAACCAGAGGCATTAAAAGCCTTAAACTCTTGCACAAACCGAAGACTCTGTACTGTCATCTTGTGCTCAGATCCTGGAATTGCCTTGGATGATAGGGGCAAGTATATTTATATTTACATTCATTTATTTAGCAGACAGTACAGTGTCTCATGTATTTTTTGCCACTTGATGTGTCCATACCCAGCACGAAATGATGATGTATGTCAACAAGACATAACTTTTGTACCTTTTTGTTTCATTCAGGAATTTCTATATGAGTGATGGAGCTGTGTGCTGGAGGAAAATACCGGCGTTGTTTCCAGAACCACAGTCTGCTTATAAATAAGGTTAAAGAGGGACCATTGAAGCTGAGCCACAGAATTTCCCCAGCAAGTCATTATCTTCAGAAATTTAAAAGCTATTGCTATAAATTGTAGATGATAGCATAGTGGTTAAAGCTGGTGCTTTTGAACGCAAAGGTTGCAGGTTTGAATCCCTTACCTCTAGTACCGTAAAATAAAGCACTTATCCTGAACTGCTCTAGTAAAATCACCCACCTGTATAAAGAGGTAAATAACAGCCAGCTGTTTTGGAAAAAAGGATGAGGTAAATGTGTTCTGTCAATGCTCACACAACAACGGCAAAAAGTGCCACATTTTATCAATTCATCATCGCAAAACATCATCAACAGAGTGGGAAAATGTGGTTTGCTTTCTTTGATCGCTCAAAGGAGGACAACCAATTGTATTTAATCAAACTAATTTTATGAACCAAATTGTTTTATCCATAAAATGAAATTCCGTAATAAGAAACCAACGCTCTCGATCGAACGCATTACAAAAAAGCAATTAAAACTATTACACTCTGTATCGTTCATCACTTCTAAACTGTTATCTGTATTTGTATTCCCCTGGCTTCTTTTTCTATAGGATCTTTTACCGAAATCAGTATCTTATTACTCTCTGTTCTTTGTTCCTGTCTTTTTACGATCGTGCTGTAATAAAAAATATGACGTAAGGGGGCGGTTCCCAACGTCACGCATCGCCGAAACACACCGGACAGACGATCGTATCGGTCCGCAACGCCCCCGCTACAGAATACCACTGAATAATTGGTTAATACACAGGGCGACTGCGTAAAAGGTGGGACAGCGACACGTTTCTGTATTTTCATTGGCTATTGCTGGCCAAACAGTCCGTCGCCAAAATATCTGCGTTGTGATTGGTAATCTCAAAAAATCCCACCAATGGGAATGCAGCCATTTTGTGCGCGTCGCATGCGAATGACGCCATGCGTACGGTCGCGCTCTAACGACGGAAACTCCAAGTTAAGGGGTTTTGCAGCCGACGGTTGTTGAATTTTGTTTCTACGATTAAAAGAAATAGATAACAGGTAAGTAATGGCGTTGTGCGGGTGGTGAGAGGGGAATAGCGTTTCATTTCGCCTTGTAAACCGTGCGAAGGAGGCCGTAGTAGCAGAAGTAGTAGTAGCCTAGGCGCAGAGCTGAGCCTCAGCCTGAGGCGAGGGGACGTCACGTCGTCGTCAACGCGCGATTTGCTCCCGTTTACCAGCCGTTCTGCCAACTGTTCCTTTCCCCGCCGTGCCCCAGGTCGCTCTGCTGCGCGTATTCGCCATGAACTGGAATAAAGGCGGTCCGGGAGCGAAGAGGGGCTTCGGCTTCGGAGGCTTCAGCCTGGCGCCTGGGAAGAAGGAGGAGCCCCGGCTGGCGCGGCCCTCGCACTCGTCCTTCGGAGCGCCGGGATCCGCCGCGGGCTACGGCAAGAACCAGCAGCTGCCCGCTTTTTACAAGATCGGCACCAAGAGGTCCAACTTCGACGAGGAGAACGCGTGAGTGCCGATTTTTTATGCGCGTGTGAGTCGTGTGTGCGCGCGCTCCTGGGAACACCGCCACCAGCGCAGCTGTCCCCGCTATATCATAATATCATCTGTCTCTATCCTTATAGTGGATTCTCCCCCCCCGCCTCATACACGATGGTTCAAATATTCTGGTCAGCTGGTAGCGTAGTGGTTAGCGCTGCAACTTTTGTATCCAGAGGTTGCAGGTTCGAATCCCACCTCCAGCTCTTTAGTACCCTTTGCCTTTGCAAGGTACTTACTCCAGTAAAATTTCCCAGCTGCGCAAATGGATGAATAAATAATTGTCGGTAGATTAACATTGTCGCTTTTGGAGAAAAACGTCAGATAAACGGCTAAATGTAAATGTGGTCCATGTGGGGAAAGTTGTTGTGTGAGTTTTCTTTAACTGTCTTGCAGGTACTTTGAAGACGAGGAGGAAGAGTCCGGCAGCGCAGATCTGCCCTACATCCCTGCGGAGAACTCCCCAACACGGAAAAAGTTCCAGTCTCAAGGTGGCGACTCAGACAGCGAGGAAGACCCCCTGGATGCCTTCATGGCTGAAGTGGAGGTGAGAGCCAACATTGTTAGCCCTCTTTTGACACCATAAGTAGCTGTGACTCAAAAGTTTAGCACAGGTCTGGTAGCTGCTGCCTTTGGACCCAAAGGTTGCTGGTTTGAATCCCACCTCCAGCTGTAGTGCCCTGGTACTTACCCTAGTGGAAGGTACTTACCTAACTTGCTCCAGTAAAACTACCCAGCTGTATAAATGGATGAATAAATGCAAGTTCCTAATGTAATGTACAAATTGTATTTCTCTGAGATGTATGTCGCTGGAGAAAAGCATCTGCTAAATGAATAAATGTAGATTTAAGTAGATAAAGTAAATAAATGCAAGTCAGACTTAGTCAGTAAAGTTATTTACAAAGTTACCTGAGAATAAATTGGTGAATCTTTAGTGCCAAGTGAATCTCTCATATGAATGAATTGATAGCAAAGAGAAAGAAAAGTTGCCTTTTACGGCTCATTGTTTGCTCATTGCCTCATGATCATTATTTTCCCCAATCAGGACCAAGCATCAAAAGATTTAAAAAAACTGGAAGACAAGGAGAAAGAAAAGAAATCTGACAAGTAAGTGCTGTTCTTTATTTCAATTTTTGAATAGAGATAAGATACTTGATTGGTTTTGCACCAGAGTATTTTACAACTTAAAGCATTCAGGCACATGTATTTTGCTTTTTGTTAAGTATGCTTTCAGGTCATGGAACTTGTGCCGGTTGAACATTTTCCCACGTCATCACCTTGTGTACACATATCGGCCAGTTTAGGAAGTCTTTGGACCCTTCATGATTTCGGCTATGGAGAGCTAGCCTTTTGGTTAGCTGAATGACGCGCATTCATTGTCAGGATGGAGGAAGGAATTAGTACTGTATTTTACTTTAGGTTGCTAATGAGTGTGTGAACGAGTTGCAGGGAAGTTTTTTTTTCTCCGCTTTTTTTTCCAGGGGTATACGTGATGACATTGAGGAAGAAGATGACCAAGTGAGTGAGACTCCCCATGTTTCTTTTTTGGAGCATCTGTTCCAAGGAAGCTCTTGGCCAGATTACTTCCAGTCCGAGTCATGGCTTTAAGGAACATCTTTATACATTGACAGCAAGTTCAGCTCTTGGACATCCCCAGAGTAATTTTAATGGGTTCAGTTTATGTTTCACATACTCTGCTGTACATTTCAGTTTAGCTTCACATTCATTTGTATAATTTGTACACTTAAAAAAAAGGTGAACAAATTCTTCAGTCCGGCCCAATAATCTCCCCATCGCCACTGTTTTGAGCTAAACCTTTTTTTTTTTTTTTTTTTTGCATTCTCAGATGCATGCACACAGTCGATAAAGCACGTCCTCTGGTGCATGAAGAGTACAGGAGAGTCCACAGAAAATTCCTGTCACTGAGCGTTTTTTAGGGGCACGGTTTGTGCTTGGAGCCCCGGTCTCGTGAGCTGTTCTGTGTTGTCACTTAGAAGTCAGTTGAGGCCGTGTTTATAGGAATAGGAGAGGCTCCTGGTGTACAGATGGACCTGCTGTTGAGGAGCTGATTGTTGTGAAACTGCAGTTCTGCCCCAGTGAAACACAGCGTGGTCAGTGGATCAGTCCATGACCATGTACCGCTTTGCTTTTTGTAGGAGGCCTACTTCCGGTTCATGGCAGAAAACCCCACTGCGGGGCTGACTCAGGAGGAGGAGGAAGACAACGTGGACTATGACAGCGATGGGAACCCAATTCCCTCCGCTACTAAGAAGATCATCATGCCCCTGCCGCCCATCGACCACTCGGAGGTACCGCAACTCCTGATCTCCTTAGATGCTGTTGTTCCCACTTAGTCCATATTAGGTACTGATATGTATGTAAATCAATTTAATCCAATATTTTGTGTCCTCACAGGTTACAGTTACAGGTTATAAAGAAGGTTCCAGCAGGCTTTTCAGAAACAGTTTTTACCACTTTGTTCACCTTGTTCGTTGGTCTCTTGCCTTCTTTCAGATTGACTACCCGCCCTTTGAGAAGAACTTCTACAATGAACACGAGGAGCTCAATAGCCTGACGGGGTCCCAAGTGGTGGAGCTACGCCAGAAGCTGAACCTGCGGGTAGGTGTCTGCCCACCGTTAGATGTTTGGGTGCTCTGTCTGACTCTTTGCTTTCAAGATACTGTGTTGTTGCTTATTTTTATCTATTTATTCATTTATTTATCCATAAGGTGGTTTGGTGCAGATGTGTTTTTGTGTCTTCCGTTGTTAGTGTCTCTTACCTGTGTTCTGTCTCCATGGCCTCTGTAGGTGTCCGGAGCTGCGCCTCCTAAGCCCTGCACCAGTTTTGCCCATTTTGGCTTTGACGAGCAGTTGATGCACCAGATCCGCAAGTCAGAGTACACACAGCCCACTCCCATCCAGTGCCAGGTACTCGTTACTCTTCCCATCGAGACACTACATTGCCTCTTCCCGGCATCCATTCTGGGTTTGTCGGTGTTGCCCAACACTCAGTCTGGCCTGTCCCAGCGCTTTGCCTTCAAGTAGCAAGTGGCGTGACCCAGCGGTTCTTCGGCTTTGCAGGGGGTGCCCATTGCCCTGAGCGGCCGGGACATGATCGGCATCGCCAAGACCGGCAGCGGGAAGACAGCCGCCTTCATCTGGCCCATGCTAGTGCACATCATGGACCAGAAGGAGCTGCAGACCGGCGATGGCCCCATCGCTGTCATCGTGTGCCCTACCAGGGAGCTCTGTCAGCAGGTCAGTACAGGGGGGGCAGGTCGATGTTTTGTTGGTAAAGGCAAGTAGAAGACAGTAGTGTTTGAGGAGTGCTTGACAAAAATCAAAGCAGTTTCATTGCAGTAAAGCACCCCACCAAAACTTTTTTTTAAAGTTTTTTTTTTTTTTTTTTTGTTTTTTTTTTTTTTAATTTATTATTATCGCTCTTATTATGCTAAAATTGGGCTTCAATTTTTGGACTTTGGCCATATCCACATACCTCCTCCACCATGTTGTGTGGAAAATCGAGGATGGATCGACTGCGTTAGCTTTGTGTCAGTTTGCTGTGGATACTCAGCACTGCAGCGATTAACTTCTGATCCCCATTTTTTTTTTTTTTTGCTGGTTAATACTGGACACGTTCCAATTAGTCCTGAAATTTGAGAACGACTGAAGCGCACGATTCTGCAATCACTGACGCATAGTGCAAAATGCACCTTTTTTGTGATGGAAACCTCAAATAGTAAATTGTTAGCTGTTAATTTAAGGTTTCATATGTTTCCTGTTGTGTTGGTATTTTTTCCTTTTTTTTGACAGAGACCTGTCTCTAAATCAGGATGCACATTGCACTCGAACTTGTCAGAGTAGGGTAAATTCGGTGTTGCAAGAAAAGCTGTTTGGTGAAATGGACATGGCCAGCCAATTACTGCCATTTTCAAACCTCGTCCCCAGATCCACGCGGAGTGCAAACGATTCGGGAAAGCCTACAACCTGCGCTCGGTGGCCGTTTACGGTGGCGGCAGCATGTGGGAGCAGGCCAAGGCGCTGCAGGAGGGCGCCGAGATCGTCGTGTGCACCCCGGTACGTACTGCCATCCTGCTCAAGACGAAGCGTGTCCGATGCAGCTCTTAGCTCCCTGCCCTAACTGCTCTTGTGTCCTACAGGGCCGTCTTATTGACCACGTGAAGAAGAAGGCCACGAGTCTTCAGAGGGTGACTTACCTGGTGTTTGATGAGGCAGACCGCATGTTTGACATGGGCTTTGGTAGGTGCCCCTTCTCCCTAGTCCCCTTGGTCTAACTGATGCCTCACATACCCTGAAACGTTGTTAGTGGTACAGTGAGGTGAGCTGGTGGAGCAAGGAGCTCCTGGTGTGGATTAATAGTCCAGAGCGGCTTTGTTGACTCACCACTTTGGTAATAATTACTGTAATCGAGACGGTCTTTGGCATATTATCGTATCTTTGTGTCTTTCAGAGTACCAGGTGAGGTCCATCGCCAGTCACGTGCGCCCTGACAGGCAGAGTAAGTTTGCCCTTCTCCGTTCCGTATCTGTATTCGTGTTTTGTCCCATGAGCCAGTGCTGATTAACATCGGGCCCCACAGCTCTCCTCTTCAGCGCTACGTTCCGCAAAAAAATCGAAAGGCTGGCGCGAGACATCCTGGTGGACCCGATCCGCGTGGTGCAGGGAGACATCGGGGAGGTACTCTGCCGTCACATTTTGAGATGCTATCACTAGCAGAGATGTTTCTTTAATTGTGTCAGTAGGCACTGATATTGACCAACAGTCTCTTTTCAGTGTAAACAGTGAAGACTTTTGGTCTTGATGGAACTGAGCGAAATTGACACACTGCTTGTGTAACACTAGAGGTGTATTTGGGACGACACGTACCGTACATGTGTGCCGGTGTTAAGTGCTCTCTTGGCGTTCCTTCAGGCCAACGAAGATGTGACACAGATTGTGGAGGTGCTCCCCAGCGCGCTGGACAAGTGGGGCTGGCTGACGCGCCGCTTGGTGGAGTTCACCTCATCCGGCTCGGTGCTCATCTTCGTCACCAAGAAGGCCAACTGCGAGGAGCTGGCCACCAACCTGAACCAGGAGGGCTACAGCCTGGGCCTGCTGCATGGCGACATGGACCAGAGCGAGAGGAACAAGGTCATCGGGGACTTCAAGAAGAAGAGCCTGCCCGTGCTGGTGGCCACTGATGTTGCTGGTGAGAGGAGTGGGCCAGCTGGGGTGGTTAGTGCAGTGTGCTGCTTTTTGTATCTTTGTTTGTGCAAACTCTCACTGTGGTGTCATTCAGTAGTGGGTTGTCCATGGAGGAATAATGCTCAGTAAATCACCAGCTGTTTGCATGAAATTAGGTTTATTAATTTACCTGTTTTCCTTCAAAATGTTGCACAACTTGGAGTCAACAAAAATGCATTTAACAGACAGCTGCAGATACAGACATTAGATTGTAAAAACCCAGTTTATCTGGTACAGTGTTTGCAGACACACACAGGTAGAATAGCTACCTTCTGTACACTTTTACATGTATGCATTTGACGCTCTTCTCCGGAGCAACGTATAGTTTGGAGTAAACGGAAGTGCGTCTCACAACAGGCTTGCGTACATACATGCAATTCTTGAAGCACGCCTTTGTTTCATACTTCAGTTATCCCAGCACACATGTTCCAGTAGCTGTGTGTCGATTCATCTGGCAGGTTAAAAAAGTAGCGGGTGTTGACAGCATAACTAAGAAGGTTTTGAGACCGCAGGAGGGAAATTGGAGATTTCAGACCTATCTAAAATGCTGAGAAGGGTTCAGCAGTTCTGAGGGAGGAATGGAGTTCATTCCACCATATAAGGGCCAAGACTGAACTGATGGGCTTTAGATTTTGAATGCCTTGTAACAAAGATGGTGAAGCAGGTGGCCAGAGGTAGAGGAGTACAGCCTTCTTGCTGCTGTGTGGGTGTGGACTGGATTCTGAAGGTATCGGGGGTAACGGTTTTAAACCTACAGCACTGAGAGTCATACAGGATGTACAGAGGTGGCTGCTGCCAACGATGTAATGCAGATGTATGAGCTATTATGAGATCAGGAGAGAAGTGGGTTTGAAAGAGATGAGTTTTGAGAACTTTTCTGAATGCTAAGAGGGATTCAGCACTTGTGAGGGAGAGGGGTTTTTGGTGAAGTTTTGGGTTCATTAAATCTGTTAGTTCGTTTTATTTTTTTCTTTTTTCCTTCATTACATGATTTGGTAAATTTGTCACCTTTTTGATTAAATCTTCTTTTGAGATTATTTATGAGGTACTTGCACCACTCTGCTGTGCACTGACCCCCTTACTTCTGCAGCCCGAGGTCTGGACATCCCATCCATTCGTACGGTGGTCAATTACGACGTGGCGCGAGACATCGACACACACACTCACCGCATCGGCCGCACGGGCCGCGCTGGAGAGAAGGGCATCGCTTACACGCTGCTCACTAACAAGGACACGTCGTTCGCCGGAGACCTCGTGCGCAACCTGGAAGGCGCCAATCAGAACGTCCCCAAAGAGCTGATGGACCTCGCAATGCAGGTAACCCCGGAAAGAGGTCACCAGCTGCGTCTGGAACGCGTTGTGCCAGCATGGGCCTCGTTTGTATGGCGTCGGGACTCGGCGCTTTGTGTTCACTCTCCCATTCTTGCGTGTCCCCGCAGAACCCCTGGTTCAGGAAGTCCCGCTTCAAGGGCGGCAAAGGGAAGAAGCTGAACATCGGCGGCGGCGGTCTGGGCTACAGAGAGCGGCCTGGACTTGGGGCAGAGCCCTCGGTGAGTGACAGCATACCTGCATGTGTGTGCAAGCTGTTTTCTCACCTCTTACATGTTGCCCTGTTGAGTTTACTATGGCAGCTCATGCTGTATTTGCCGCTCAAGGGGCCGCATTGACACTGTTTGCTGTTGAACAGGAGCGCAGCAGTGCTGGCGGCAGTAACATCTCCCTCAGCAACTACGAGGCCTACAAGCCCTCCTCCGGAGCAATGGGTGACCGGATGTCGGCAATGAAACAGGCCTTCCAGGTCAGGAGCCCTGTTCTGTGTGTGTTTGCTCCGCAGTAGGGAGGAAAGGATTCTGGGAATGTATTAATGATCTTAGGATTGGTAAGAATTGCCCGTATGTTTGTGTTTTCTAGGCTCAGTACAAGAACCACTTTGTGGCTGCGTCCGGTAACCCTCCCAAGCTGAGCAGCAGCAACTCGAGCAGTTCCTCTGGTTGGACCAGTGCTGGCAGCCTCAGCTCGGTGCCCTCGGGGGACCCCCAAGAAGGGGGGCGGTCCCGGGCAAGCCCCTCCCTTGGCTTGCTAGCTCCAACCCCACCTCTGAGCTCAGGGACCAAAGTGGCAGGGTTCACTAGCGCGGGGTCCCTCAGCTCCCTGCCCGACACTCAGTCCAGCCCGTCCCAGCGCTTCCCGGACCCCAGAGACTCAGCTGGGGAGGGGCACTACCGCGACAGGCAAGGTGGCGGGCGCGAGCGCTACGACGAGCGGGACCGCCACAGCGATCGCTACGGGGACCGGGATCGAGATCGCTACAGCAGCTGGCGTCAAGGGGACAGCAGGAATGGGCAGGGCAGGGGCGAGCGGGACGAGTGGAGGAGTGAGCGCGACCGCGACCGCGAGCGCGACCGTGACCGCGAGCGCGACGTTGCGGAGAAGACAGGCGGCGAGGGCAGAGGCGAGAGGGCCGAAAACAGCTTTGCTGTTCCCGACCCCCCGAAGCGCAAGAAGAGCCGCTGGGACAACTGAAGGAGCGCTACGCAGGCAACGTGAATGGGTCGCCGGCGAACATGTCTTCAAGAGCATATTCATACGTGATGGAACGCTTTTGTTTTACTTCGGCCTTTTACAGCTAAAACATAGGCAGCATGCGCTCGTAACGAAATGATGTTCGGCCGTAGGCTGCCCCCCCGGTGGCACACAGTGTCTCCTCCTTTTCCCATCAGGCCCTCATCGATTTCTCGCTCCACTCTGGGTGTTTTGTTTTGTTCCTGCAGACCACACTGAGCAGTGAAACAGTGTACGAGATGCGAATTTATCGACGCAGCGTTTTTAAGTGTTAACTGACTGGTGTGTGTTGCTGATAACGCAGGCTGCAGAGAATTGGTACTTGAGGTGCACTACTGTTTAACACTGTTCTTGCACAGTTTTTTTTTTTTTTTTTTTTTTTTTTTTTTTAATACTGTGAGGTGAGTGAGGGTTTGATGGTTTGAATGTGAATCATAATTAAGGTCTGATCTTTAACTGAAGAAAGGGGCAGAACCAATGTGCACCTGTAAGTCTCAGCTTTTTTTTTTTTTTTTTTTCTTTTTTTTCCAAATAGAGTATTCGTCATCTTTTTTTAAAGTTTGCTTTCAGCCTTCCTTCAGATGTCCGAGCGAGTTTTCACGACTGTCATCGCCTGGGACTGTGTCCTTTTTTTGTGCTGCCGTTGAGGAGAGTTTTTACGTGTAATTTTTTCGGAATGCCATTTTTCTCTTTGGGATGTGACTGTGTGCTGTAAATGTACTTTGAATCTAAGAAAATGGAATAGTTTCGTCTCCCCCCCCCCCGTTCTTGTCTGTTGGCTGCTCAACCTGTTCCTGTCATTGTATGTAAAGAGGCCGTTTGTGTTCCCTCAACCAGCACCCTGAATTCCAGCTGCAGTTTCGCCCATCTGTTTATGGAGATGGCGGGGGGGGGGGGGGTCATCAGGTGTTGTGCCAGGAAATTACAGCACTCTGTCTGTAGGCATTGATGGCCTGTGTTATGAGTTATGAACGTTACCAAATAACCTGCGATGCACTGAAGGTAGTTAATAGTGTCCTTCGCTAAAATAATGACACATCGTTGGGTTTCATCTTGGATTAGTTTCTTTTTCTGGCAGGTGTGACCTACAAGCATCACTTTACCTAATGGCTCTGCTGTAAGTACTGTGCTTTGTTCTTTATTTGTCTCATAGCTTGTACATTCTGTTAAGATAGTCTAATTTGATATTCTGGGTAATTAAAGCTCTTGTGTAGCCATCACATTTGATTTTTCAGAAACTATATAATGTCTGCTCTTTGTGCTTTGTCAGACTTGATTTTGAAATAAAATCAGGGTGATTTTGAACCTGCATGTTTATTCTTTGTATTCACAGAAATGTAATAATGTTCTGTTAAATATAACAATTGTTTGAGACAAACTGGCGGGGGGGGGGGGGGGGGGGGGGGGGGGGGAAGTGTAAGCAGGATCCACCCTAATAAAGAATTGAGGTGGAATCTAAAACATTGTTTTCGTAAGACCTGAATGCTAATGGCTCTCAAGGAAGGATTATTCGCAGTGGTTAAAAATGTACAATATCAATGTAGTGTTACTGGATGTTGGGGGGGCGAGGAGGGTACTCCCATCAGTCAGATGGTCTTAACAGACAGTGTCGCACAGTAAAGCTGCTGGGTGAGTGTGAAATTCCTGATCCAGCTGTGAAACCAGTTGGGGCAAAATTTTAGGAGAGGGAGGGGAGCCATCCAGTGAAGATGAGTTCTGGAGTGGAGTCTCCCATGGTTCTCCACCTCTTGAGGTGGTGATGAATGGAAGAGTCTTCAACCTGTGCTGCACAGGTTGATTTTACGGTATCTGGTTTTCAGATGTTCCCTTTTACTCATTTTAAATAGTTTTCGAACCTCAGGATGCTTTCAGCTGGCATTTTGATATATCGGTATACTGATTTGTAGAAATTTTTTTGCAAATGAAATTTTCCTTCTACAAAATTTACGCTGTTACAGGCAGTACTCGCAACATATGAATATTTGAAAGCAGATAACTTAAAGCCCGAGTGGGTGGGGCTCCCCCAGCTGTGGGTGCGATGCATCGTACGCTGACGTTTGGTGTCATATTGAGGGCACATTGAAGAGCTGCCTTGCGTTCCACTGGGACTGAACTTTTCTTTTAAAAAGCTGCCCCCAGCTGGAATAACACAAGGACAAAGGCGACTAGCATTCTTACAGCAACTTTTTCTCACTCTTTGTAGAAGTAAAAGGACTGTTTAACCGGCAAGAATGCTGTTGTACTGAATAACCATCTAGCGGTAAGAAGAAAAGGTATATATTTTCATAAAGCTTTTTACAATGTTCTGTTATATGAGGGTTGAGCGTATTGGTATTCAATTAGTTCCTTCTTGACAATCAACATGTCAAACCTGAAACACGTCTTTGGACTGTGGAAGGAAACCAGAGCACCTGGAAGAAATGAACATGAGGCGAACATGCAAACTCTGATAATGTTTTGCGATGTGACACAAGGGAACGGCTGTTAGTGTTAAGGTTGGTGATCTTGCCTTTTCTCCGTACCTTCTACGTGTTCCGATGTGGAATGGGAGATGGTTCAGGGAACCACGCATGGAGGACGTGACTGAGAACGTATCTACTCTACAAGTTCATTGTCTCCTGCAAACTGCCGCAGAAAGAAACGGCAAATATTTGCTGGGGCAAGCAGAGCCAACATCCCCAAAGACAGTGTGGGACAGGAAGGAGCACGGAGAAATGGGATTTTCTCTCTAAACACAAGAACGATGCCGTCACTCTTCCTCAAACAGGCTGCTGGCTGGACCAAGGAGAGAGAGAGAGAGCGCTTCCCATTCCGTGCTGCTCTGGACCTCGCTGGGCAGTTGACGGAAGGCATGACAAGGTGTGAAGAACATCACCTGGAAACTCAAGTTTCCCGCAAATGCAGGTCCGCTTCACCGTCCGGGTGCAGTGGTTCGAAAAGCTCGTTTTAGCAAACGGAAGAGCTTTTTGTCAGCTGGAGCACAGGCCACGAAGTCTCATGGTGGTGTGTCTGGGGTCTGGCTGGTAACACCTAGGAGATCCGTGTGGAAGGTTAATCTCTTCAAACCTGGCGCCAGGTAGCAGTTTGGGTGTTTAGTTTACTAGAGTATTGCCAGGTAGGTCCTGGACTACGGCAGGTGGGTTTCTTATCTCGCTTCCTTCACAGGATGCCTGTCGCTGCCACCGGGGCCCCTGCGACCCCTGGGCCGCGACCTGTTTGCTCTGGGGCCGAATGGGCCGGACGGGAAATTCCAGCCGAGGAGGAGACCGGAGCTCACAAACGGCGGGACAGATTGTTTGCCAAAAGCAAGTCCCGATTCGTGTCCAGGCTGCAGCAAAGCAGGCTGGAAAATAGCGGACCGTTTGCTTAATTTTTGCCTTGATCGCACAGCGTTGCGCCATTCCCGGTGCATGAGTTCCTCAACTTACGACGCGTACGACTTACAAACACCCGGATTTCCAACGGCTGTCCCATCGACCTTGTTATATTATTTTCAAGTCCCGTTTGGTCGTAACCCCTAGTGACGATGTCTCTATCTGCAGGCGGGCTCTTGCGTTCTTTAGTTTCTGCTCCGTTTTTGTGCTTTTAATCCAATGGACGGCCTTCGAGCGGCTCTTCGGCCACTTTCTGGAGCGATGTTATTTTAATTGGCAGGACATCTACCGGGGGACGGGGGTGGTGAGGTGGGCGGGTCTCAGGTTCACAGAATAGTCTCAGATTCTTTCGTGGATAGAGAGACACGTTGATCGTTTAGGATGGAAGCTGGCAGCGTCGTCTTCTCATCACCTTCATGTTCCTCTGAGGGCTTGGAATGGTTGAGCAGTGTTGCAGACAGCTTGAGCTCCGGTCCCCGAGAGGGTGGCGAAAGGTCCGTGTCACTAAGAGCACCGCGAGGTAGGCTGGCCGGAGAAGGTAAGAGTGCTGGGCGTGGTCTCCCTGCAGAGATACCCAGGTTCTTGGTGGCCACCACGCTCAGGTTCACACTGTTGGTGGTGTGGGACATCAGCCCAGCGCAATAGCAGCTGCCGCCGCTACTTGTGCCACGGCTCTTCTGCTTGAAGTCCAGATCCAGGCTACGCCTCAGCCAGGCTTTCTTCACCTCTGCCTGTACCTGCACTCACAACAGCGTAGGGCCACATTCGTTTAGACTCACGTTCTCCATTACCTCTCCATCCAAACCTCTCAACCTCAACTGAGCAACCCTGTGATCGAGCGTAAAGATCGACCACAACGATGATCGAAAGAACAGCAACATAGCGCAGGTCAAAATTCTACACACCCCTAGTGGAATTTGCTCGTATTTTAATGCGAAGGCTGAACTCCAGAGCAGTGGCGTCTGAGATGGTGTGACCAACCATACCTTGAGTTCTGCTGCAACGCCACGTTATGCTGAGCTCCGTCATAACGCAAAGTTTATCGAAGGTATAATGTCTGATGGTGGCCAGTGGACCACCCGTATACAGCAGATACAGACCCCGAGATCAACACCGAAATATATGCGGTGGACGCACCGTGTAGAGCAGGTCTACGCCTACTCACCTCTCCGTTGCAGAAACAGTAGATGAAAGCCACAAAGAATCCCTGCTTGGACAAAAAGAGCAATGAGGTCCTGTCTTTTTACTGAATGCGGACAACAAAATATGAATTTCTCTTGCCGAAACCCGAGACAGTAAAAACGTAGGAAATATTTCGCCTTGTTTACGCGGTGAATTTACCCTCCCCCATGGACCGCTGAACTGTGGAATCGAACGGATGATTCTCGAACTCGGGACCGACATCCGTTGCCGCTGTTAATTTGTGAGAGACACTGACCTGAAAGGAGTTGAAGAACATCTCATAGTGCATCTGCACCTGCCAGAGGAGGCCGGACACCTCCGTGTAGGGAAGGGCCATGAAGACCATGTAGTGCACGCCAAAGAGCGGCATCAGCACCAGCGTGGACTTCAGCAGCTTCCTGTAGAGGTTACGGTACGAGTTCCCGAAAGGTTACGTGTTGAAACGGTGACGCCTGCTCACGTCGCAAACTGCTGCAGATGACCAGCGTGGGATGGACGGCCGGCCGCTCACCTGTACTGCTGACGGGGGTCCAGCTTGCCCGTGTTGGTCTCCCATAGTTTGGAGGCCAGAACCCTTACGATGTTGAGGAACAGGACAAAGTTAACCTAGAAGAAGAGCAACGAAACTCGTTTTCCCAACATACACTTTACCTTTTGGTCCTTCAGTGTTCTTCCGGTCTACGAGGGACAGGAGGAAACCCTCAGTGTTTATTTTTGTGAAATTCAAATTGACTTCATGAGGGTTGGAAACGGAGCTCGTCCACAGGGTGGGAAGGACGCGTCGCCGTAAGAGCCAGGAGAAGAGGAGTCGTAAAGAGATCAAGCATGAGTGATGAGAAAGACGGGGAGACGGGGAGGGTTCCTCACCACTATAGCTGCCAGGATGGGAACTTGGTAGATCCATTTCAGATTTCCAGCGCTGATGTCCCAGCACCTGGAGACAGAAGCGACACCTGTGTACTCGCATCTCTTAAAGAGAATGAGCGACACTGAGGGTCTTCAACGCACAGCGAATATGCGGCATGTGGCGATGAAGGCTGAGAGGCGGCGCTGATAGTTACTCACTGAGTGTCAGCAAGGGACGCTCGAACGCTGACCCAGATGGACACAAAAACCGCGGGGACGCCTGCGGGACGGACCACGAGAGAGACGGAGCTGTGAGTCAGTGAACGAGATGCTGGTTTGGGTGACATGAGGTCAAACGGTCACCAAGAGGTGAGCCTTTCACACGCACCCCAGCCAATGATGGTCAGCGCCCACAGGTAGTTCTTGTCTGGAAGAAAAGCCATGAAAATTAGGCTGTGCAGGTAGAGCCCTTCAACCAAGATCCAGTAGTGGTTGGTGGCCAGGAAGTACAGGAAGAGGGTCACGCCCACCTTGCAGCCCACCTGCAGGAATGGGAGAGCAAACCACCGTCACCTCCTGACCCTTCGTATCAGCGGAGGGCGAAAGGGGAATTCTGCCACCGCATCAGAACCAATGAACCGGCTCAGAAGTAGAAAAACCGCTCGCGACAAAGTGGCACGTCACAGCCTGGAAGCGACATGATTGCGAAATGAAGAGAAAAAGACCCCTTTCCCACATATTTCCCACGTTTCACGTTTCTTTCCTCACGCTGTTATGTCCACAGACAGCCGTTTGTACTCAGTCTGTGCAATACTTCCTCCCTCATTACTGGATCCCTCATTATTTATTCCTTCCCTCATTATTTTTTTCACCCCTCGCCCTTTATTCCCTCCATCGTTATTTATTCCGGCCCTCATCATTTATTTCACCCCTCATCATTTATTCCCTCCCTCATCATTTATTTCACCCCTCGTTATTTATTCCCACCCTCATTATTTATTACTCGTTATTTATTCCCTCCCTTGTTTTTTCACTTCTCATCATTTATTCCCTCCCTCGTTATTTATGTCACCCCTCATTATTTATTCCCTCCCTCGCAATTTTTTTTCACCCTTCACCATTTATTCCCTCCCTCATTATTTATTCCGTCCTTCACCATTTATTTC
The DNA here is from genome assembly GCF_900964775.1 of Scleropages formosus. Classification (NCBI taxonomy): domain Eukaryota; kingdom Metazoa; phylum Chordata; class Actinopteri; order Osteoglossiformes; family Osteoglossidae; genus Scleropages; species Scleropages formosus. Next base: position 2,128,370 of record NC_041825.1, on the reverse strand, counting down.
ACCCCTCATTATTTACTCCCACCCTCATTATTAATTACTCATTATTTATTCCCTCCCTTATTTTTTCACCCCTCATCATTTATTCCCTCCCTCATTATTTATTCCCCCTCTCATTATTTGTTCCCTCCCTCATTATTTATGTCACCCTTCATTATTTATCTCCCCTTCCGTTATTTATTCCATCCCCTGTTATTTTCTCAGATTCTCCGGCACTGTCAATGTATCTTTGTGCTTGTTGTATGTATGTTTATATGTGTGTATGTTTATGTTGTGGTTTTTTTGTCTGCTCTACACAATGAGCCGTTGGAAACCGAAGCCAGATTCCTTGTATGTGTGTGTGTGTGTGTGTGTGTGTGTGTGTGTGTGTGTGTGTGTGTGTGTGTGTGTGTGTGTGTGTGTGTGCGCGCGCATGCATACTTGGCCAAATAAATCGGATTCTGATATATTTTTGCTGTTGCGTAAGGAGCCCTCGGGACCTTCCTGAGACCTTGCTTCGCTAGATCTTTTGCGAAGAGGACTCACGATCCCACCAAACATCGACCGACATTTACATGATCTCTCTTCAACTGCAACGGTTAACGTGCTATCGCAACATTCCGAGTGACATCGGGGTGGGTAACAAAAAGCAGGCCTGCGCTCAGAGGCTGCGGAGGCCTGTCTTGATAGTAAGTTTAACGAGGTGCAGGAGTCGGAGTCCATGAGCCGGTCGTACCATGTGGGGCCCGCGTCCCACGCCGTCGTCCTCGGGTTTGCCGTCGCCGGACGCCGCGTACAGCACGGCGTCCTTCGCGAAGATGCTAACGGCCCGGCAAACGAAGGAGGCGAAGAGGTGGACGTGGATGTAATTGCGGGTGCAGTGGAGTCGTCTGCGGAAGACAGAGGGAGAAGGCGAGTGCCGCAGTTTCCCTTTGGGGGCCGCGACCCTTTCGAGTTACGAGCGCCGGAGGGAATGAATCGCTCCGGGTTACGGACGTACGAATGCGGAAGCGCTTGCGCTATTTATGCCACCTTGCGCGTGGGATGTGTCACCGGTCGTCGGAGGCCCGGGTCCTGCAGCCACATCATCCGATAACGCTGCTCAACAAAATTTTAACTGTTTTTCGGTCCCACGAGCTAAAACAGGTGTACTTTATAGTATATTTTACACTGAATTCAGAGTTGTTTTCAGAATGTTTCTATCAGGCAGGGTTTAAAAGCAACAAAACAATTAATTTGTGAAAAAATGCATATTACTTATTGATTAACAAGGCTGTTTTTGCACCTAAAATATGTACAAAGTCGCTTGTAAAACGTATGATAATAGTAATAAACGTATGAAAATAATATAAAAATAGCAGCATTTTCAGCCTGTATTTGGCCTCAGGAACGTCTCTCTTCGGTGTCCAGCAAAAGTCTGCCGGCACATTGGGACTCGATTTGCCTCCGTACCGTTTTTCCACATCCGAAATGTCTCGGTGAAATCGTTCCTCCGGCGACTCACCCGTCTAGACTCGTACTTTCAGAAATAAGCTACTGTACTTCACAAACAATGAGAATCGCTGTTTCGCGAACTTCTCGTTTCAAATGCCCCATACGGTACCGGTACCAATATACTACACGGTGTGATGCGTAAATATACTGGCACAGAAAAACTATGGGTGATAGAGAAATTCTGAAGATGTATTTGAATTCGGCGTGCAAAAATACATAGAAAACAGGCATTTTTTTTCATGGGACAAAAAAGCCGCTCACCAGTGTAATCTGTTAAAATTTATGAGCCAAGCAAAGATGGAAGAGCACAGACTATTTTACTGGAGTAATAATATTTACCGTAACGGGGTGGATGTGTTTCGGCTGCATGCCTTCATCAGCGTCTTTGCCGAAAATATTAGCGTTTCAGTAAAATTGTGTGTGTTCTCACATCGTTGCTTCGGTTTCACCCCAGTGCAGCAGGGGTTCTGAGCATTACACTTAAATACATTTATTTATCATATGCTTTTGTCCAAAGGGACTTCCAATGAACTCTGTGTAGTGTTATCAGCCCACACACCTTATTCACTGCAGTGACTTGCTGGATACACTATTTACACTGGGTCACTCATCCATACATCAGTGGAACACACACACACACACAATGGATGGACCTGAAAAGCATATCTTTTGGAGTGTGAGAGGAAACCAGAGCACCCCCACACAGACACAGGAAGAACATGCAAACTCCACACAGGATGAGCAGGGATTGAACCCACATCCTCTTGCACCGCCCAAGTGCTGTGAGACAGCAGCGCTACTCGCTGTGCCACTGACCCCAAAGCCCTTTACTCAATTATCACACTACGCCAAATGTGCCTTCTGTTTCTTCATCCTTATGACCCCCCCCTCCCCAACCGCTCAAGCGTCTTACTTGAAGTAGCAGAGAACGGCGATGGCCACGAGCAGGGAAACCAGCGAAACGGAGTAGCCAATGGTGTAGATCAGATGCAGGCGCTGAAACACCTCCTGAGGACGGACGAGTCGCCGGAAGTCAGTCACGTGTAACAGTGCCTGCTGAAGCCCACAGCCGGACTAGAGCCACGTTCTTTGCGAAGCTACACCGCGAATCCATATGTGTGAGCGCCGAGGGGGGATGCAGCGTCACCTCCTTCTGGTTCCTGCGGCTGGACAGCAGGTACGTGGTGCATTCCGTGTAGTTGGCCCAGGTCCTGTTGATGCTCGGCACCTGCTCCCAGTTCCCGCTGGGGTCGCACTGGCGGTAGGCCTGACCTAGGGCAGGGCGGCAGGGTTCGAGCGTCACAACCGCAACTAATGACGGCATTGATGGTTCCTACCGGGCTTATTAGAGAAAACACCGGAGGTGCACTGTATGGTGGACGATATTCCGTTTTAATCAAGATGAAAAAGGACTTCAAATTACGTCACAGTTACCTCTGTGGTTGAAGTCATAGACGTAGTCTGGGCAGAGCGCTGACACCAGCTGGCTGGGCTTCCCTTTCGGCCAGCAGATGATGCCGTCCCACTCTGGCGCGCAGTCGTCGTCTGCAAGCAGCAAACGGTCATCGTTCCAAAGCGCTTTTGGAGGATCGAGCCCTCGGCTCAGAAGCCGCAGCTCGGACTCCCAGACGCGGAGTTCAGACCCTCCTTCGGCCTGCATCAGCACGTCAATAATTTTTCACGGGATATAAAGTTGCTTTTGTCTGAGACTTTAAACCTGGATTGTAGAGTTCAGTTACAGCGTGAAGCCTCCACCAGAGCTGAGCTACTTGGATTCCGGAGTATAATATGCCGTGGCTTAAAGCAATATTTACATAATATTTGCAGTGTGATTTTGACAATGTTATTACTGTTATTAAATTTAATTACCATTTAATTAAATGCTTGATAATAATATTTATAATATTATATAAAGAAAATAACATTGAATAATTAATATTCTATTTCTGTCACGCCCCCGGGAACGAGCCAAGCAGCCGCACCTGCGTCCGCTCAAGAAGACCGGGCATAAAAGGGCTCCGCGTCCACACTCGGGCGCGGATTCTTGCCATCGCCCCGTGCTTTGCGCTCTCAGCGCTCTTGCCATTAGTGCCTTGCCTGTTTCCTGTTCCTGACCTTTTGCCTGGTCTCCTCGACCACGACTTGGATTCCCCCGTTTATGACGTTCGCGCCTCTCAGACCTTCGCCTGTCCCCGACCTTGATTTCGCCTTGTCCCTGGAACCTGGTTGCTTGAATAAAAACTCACCCGCACCTGGGTCCTCCACCTACCTGTCTCCAGTGTTCGCCCCTGACAATTACATATTTATTACTATTATTCAAATCAAAACATTAATTTTCATAGCTAAAATTGTATTTTTCTGTTATATTGGACTCATTTGGTAACTGGATGCTAACAATTTGAAATAAGCTGCTTGTTCGATGCTCTGTATTGAAATATAGGATGTATTGCACAAATTTCATTTTGGGCCTTTTGTTGTTCCGAATGTTTTAGATAAAAATGTCTGTTATTGGCCATGCTTAATATATCATGCATTGAGTAGCACTGATTGATGCTCTTCTCGGTTTTCACTGAAAAAAAGGATTGAGCTTAAATATAAATGTTTCATGTCTCTATCCATGAGTTATCATGCAGCTCATCCAGGCTTGTCAGCGCACGTAAATGAGACATGGCAAAGTAATTGAACCGGTGCTGTTACTGTTTCCCCAGCATCCATCTTGAATCTTGACAGTTGCCATGGCGACTTGGTCTCCAGGAAATTGGACCGCTGCTGCTTTTGTCACTTGAGCTATTGAAACTCGGAACAAAGATGGAGCCGAATTAAAGCAATAACAAAGTCCTGTCGAGGGCTACACCCTCTGTGCCAAATGTCCCGACTTTTCCCTTATTGGGTCTTTTAGTGCTTCCCCACGTGTCGCTGTTACATGGTGACCGAAGCATCCTTTAACAGAGACTGTAAGAGATGGGAGGGTTTTCACTGCAATTAAACCGTGCTTCCTTCACCTCCACTGCTGCCCATTTTTTTGTACTAATAAAATGTTAAAAGCTCAAAAGCTCCCATTCATTCTTCACTGCGGGAAATCTGACGAGTCAGCGAATAAAATCTCGGAAGGCTTCGGGATTCGAGGTTTGATCCCCCACCTCTCACGGTGCCCATCTGGGATCGGATGCTTCTCTCGCACTTGGCCCTGGCTCCAATCAGCAGGTAGATCTGCTCATCCCTTGTGATGACATCATCTGAATCCACCTGGCAGGGAACGGAATGTCTGTTTAGTCCAATGGCAGTAAAGCTCCTCTTTTCCCAACCAAAAAATGACTCTTGCAAAGTGCCACTTATGAGAAAGTATATTGTTGTATAGCTGTTGACCTCAGAATGAGAGCTGAGATCAGAGTGGTGAGCCACAGGCTAAGGGTTTTGGTAACGGCTCTGAGTAGAGTACATCAACTGTTACATTCCTAAGTGGGGCAGCAGGTGGCGCAGTAGTTGGAGCCTTTGCCTTGCACCTGCAGAACATATGTTTGAATCCCACTTTTGCTGCAGTACCCATGAGTAGTGTACTTATCCTGAATCGCAGTAAGTAAATAAAATTACCTAGCTATATATAGACGGTCCCTAAATTACGATGGTCCGACTTACGATTTCTCGACTTCACGATGGTGCGATAGCGATACGCATTCAGTAGAAACTGTACTTCCAATTTTGATTTTTCCCCCGGCAACCGATATGTGGTACGATACTCTCTTGTGAAGCTGGGCAGCAGCAGCGATCCGCATCTCCCAGTCTGCCATGCGGTTGTGTTTAGCACGTCCACCATGTCACCGAAACGCCCATCTGTGTCTCCTGCTACTGGTGGGAAGAAGAAGAGGAGGACAGTTACTCTTGAGGAGGAACTCAAGATAATTGCCCAGCATGAAGGCGGCAAACCCATAATGGCCATCGCACGTATGCTGGGCTGTGATGTTCGGTAGGTTAGGTGTATTAAATGCATTTTCCACTTATGATATTTTCGACTTATGACGGGTTTATCGGAACGCAATCGCATCGTAAGTTGGGGACCACCTGTAAATAGATAATTGCAAGTACCTTTGTCTACAATAAATGTAACGTTCTTGGTCATTTTGGAGGAAGGAATCAACTAATTTAAGAAACAATAATCAGGAATAAAGTTAGTTTCAGATACAGCGAGACGTGAAATGACAAACTCATTTTACAAAACAGGTTTTATAAGAGTTGCAAAAAACTTTTCTTTTTTCTGAATGAGAAGAAACATCAAATAAGTTGAATGTTGAGGGTTTAGAAGTAGCTAACAGTGAAGTTAAATGTGACATACAGCTGTGGCAATGTGGTGTAGAAGATATTTTTAATTAAGGTAAATGTGGAGGTTACAGAAGTGGAAGTTTCTGCCATTAAGGTGCAGACATGGAAGGAGTCAACCAGAAGGAAGAATGGAGATGGAAGCCAGAACACAGAATAGAGATGGAAATAAGCAATGTGACATTGGAAGATGTAAACATCATAAGTGCTGATATTCAGTTTAAGACTGGGTATGCTGGCTGGTGAAGGACTGGGGACACCTGGTAAGGAAAATGTTGAGGTTGCAAGTACGCAAAGATGTGGGCGATGTGAGATGGTGATTCCAGAAGAACTGGTGATGGAATCTGAGAAAGAAGAATAATAGAGGTAGAATGAGGGAAGTTGAAGGTGGTTGCAGAATCAGGATGAGTTGGGATGAGGTAGAAAGGAGATGTTATATGTAACTGCATCTTGTAGAAGGAGCTGTAAACAGTGCTAAGGCTAAAGCAGAAGCTGAAGAAGCAAGAGTTTCAAGTCTAAAGTTTCAGAGAAGACAAAATGGAAAGAATAAAGCAAAGGTGGATGAAGTAGAGGTATGAACAGAAGAGGAATGAGGTGAGGTACCGATGGAAGAAGGAGAGGCAGTGAGAGGTGCATCATTGATCAAGGTCTAGGATATCAACAGATGTGATGTGGGGCTTGTACAGTTTAATGGAGATAAGTTGCAGGCGAAAGAAATGTGTGGCTACAAGGTAGTGGTGGATGGATCTGATAATGCTGAGGGGGTAAAAGGTACAAACACTAAGCCGAAAGACAAAGAAACCTGAAGTGGAAGTGTGGTGAATTTGTGACTCATGACAAAGTCAATTTACGATGGATTCATCGTAAGTAAACCCTGTACTGTATACTGTCTACTGTACATAAGTCTTAATTAGAAGTAGGAGTCTAAGGGGTGCCAGATTGATTGCCTAGGGGCACCAAAAATCATAGCATTAGTCATGTTTATTGAGGCAATCAGAAGGCAAGAAAACCTCACAGTCCTGCTCCTCAGTCCTCAGACTAGCTGCTTTTATACCCTTTGAAATGGAGCCTTAAGTGTCTCCAGCTGGATGTCATTGCTTATTAAGGACAGGCATGGGCCCTTGCAAGCTCTCCATCGTGCAGTGCCCACCTCCTGCCCAGAGTTGCACTGTCTCCCAGCTCATAATATTTTTTCCACCAAACTTCTTATCACCCTGTTATTTGAGGATTTACCATGACATTTCTTATTATATGGATATACGCTAACACTGGCATCAGCAGCAACCATGATTTTTAACCTCTGACCTGCATATATGCAGCATCCAACACATTCCCAGGAGGCCATATGAACAAGCCCCCCTCCCCCCAGAGGTGAACTGTATGGAGAGGAGATCTTCGGTGAAGTGGAGTGACTTTCAATGACTGCTCACAGACTGCTCTCCCCTCCTAACTTTTCTAGAGCATCAGGAAGGCTTTGGGAACACCTGAGCCACCTGAGTAGCTGGCTCTCTAACGAGCACATCATTGTCCACTGGTGAATAAGCCACCATTAGAAGCTGGGAAGGGACAACTGTTCACCAGATCAGCCACCTGGGACTGGATCATGACTTCCTTCTCTGTAGACTCTAGATCTGCGTTGGCCGTTGTACTGGTTTTTAGTTATGGACGCATCTACACAGGTCCACTGTAATCACAGCACAAGGTCTAGGAGGGGTGGGCAGCCACCGGCACTTGGACGTCCAGAGGTTTATCTTGCTCCCCCATCAATCTTGATGGGAATTTTTTGTTTTCCTCTCCTCAACCGTCAACCTAGTTTACCTGGAAAACAACCATACTGAAAAGCTCAATAACACACTGCACTGATCCACCTCTTTCGGTAAGGGAGCCAAAAGGGGGGTAATTTCGCTCTTTCCGCTCCATCTCGCTGACATTTTTTAAGAGGTTGTTGTCGAAGCTACATTTGCAAACACGTGAGGGCTTAATCCGCCGCCATCATATGTCGCGAAATAGTTGCGCAAGAGTGCAGTATGTGTCACACCACCATGATCTCCTCACCACACAGCTTACCGCTGGGGGGCCTTGCTCTCACAGATACTTTCCTTTACCCTGGTTGAGAAGCGTGGAACACAGGCTTCTTTGTGGCCCAAAACATTTGGCGGCTGTTCCTCAAAACTAGCAGTTGCCGCTTCCACACACAGATGGAGAGATATGGATCAGTTACACCCCCAGTGAGGTTAAGTGTGTGTGTGTGTGTGTGTGTGTGTGTGTGTGTGTCCGTGCACCCAGAGGTGTCAGATAGTAGACACACATTCCACTCCTTGTGGAACCTCCAAGCTCCAAGTCAAGGCTATAATTCACAAGGCACAAAACACTTATATCACCCAAATGTCCCTTAACAGCATATTTCTGCACGTACAGTATGTGCACAATATTGTTATAATTGTGATATTTAAACTTTCACAGAGCACATAAAATGATACAGCTTCTCCAGACACTACATAGCTATTTGTTCATGTGCCTCCATCACTGTTAGTGAGGTTTACTCCCTCAGGCTGTAACATACCATAGTAAAAATCACAGGTTAGGGGTAGAAGAAGGAATGAATATACTGTACAGGAGCACGTAATAGACTGTAAATTGCACTGGCATGCATGAAACCACGTCACGGTTGACTTTTATATGTTTCGTGACAATTATTTTAATTGTCTCTCTCTTCCTTTTCCGTCGTGGCCGTCTCGTACACAAAGGGGATTTGTAACTGACAGATTTATTCCAGAATTCTCCAGTCTGCTCAGAAGCATTAAGCAATCATGTTTTTTAAATTTTTTTTTAAACGCTTAGCCCCGGCCCTTGGGTGAATCTGGGAATGCTTGTCTTGGCCATCAAATCTCTCATTGGGCACTATCCCTTTGTCAACAGCCAGCATTTGATCCCTTGACTCCACGACTGTCCAGTTTGATGTCCACTTGCAGATGTGGAATTCTCCAGTATTGACTGAGCCTCAGAATTATTTCAAGTCAATAGGGGAGGGATGGGGGGGGGCGTGGTGGCGTAGTGACGCGGTGGGTTCAGCTGGTGCCCGCTGTGTGGCAGGTCTGGGGTTTGAGCCCTGCTTAGGGTGCCTTGTGATGGAGTGGCGTCCTGTCCTGAGTGTGTCCTCTCCCCCTTCAGCCTTGTGCCCTGCGTTGCCGGGTTAGGCTCTGGCTCGCCGCGACCCCACTCGAGACAAGCGGGTGTTGACGATGGAGTGGGAAGAATAATGCCATGAGAAATTTCACTTCTTCAGCGCTCTACTTTACACTTACGCTGTATGCATCCTACGTTCAAAATAGAGGAGGGGTTACGTAACCGAAGGACATGCTGTTCCTTGATTATTGTATCAGTTTATTTTCCGATCAAAGACATTATGGCTTTGCAGCCCTCTAAGTGAAAAATGGGTCATTATTACAGCTGAACTGCACTTGTTGACTGGAAAGCAGAGCGATTTTATTACTCTTAGATCATGGAGAATTAGTTTAATGGAGTTTTATCTGGACTGACTGCTTTGCTATTGATTTTGTAATATTGTAAGCTTGTGGGACGGTGACAGTAAAAGCTCCTCTCAATGGCAGTCAGTAAACAAAACAGTTTCATTGCTGGAAGTTACTCTGCACTGGCACTGATTGCTCTGCAGGTACGTCTGGACGGGGAAGCATTCGCTGTAAGACAAAATGCTATGAGATCAGCTGAGAAGTCGGTTTTAAACTTAAACCGAGCTAATGGAACAGGAGGGAATATTTTGTTATTTAATTTCTTTTGTATATATGCTGTTGCAGGTCTTTCAGCCTTCAGTCATGTATCGCTGTACGAAACCGTGCTGAGGGCCTGCTGCGGAGAAATCATGGTATTGCTCTACGGAAAGTCCAAAAATGAGCACGTTATTCGTAAGAGAAAGATGTTCTGCTACTGCACTTTCATTTCCGAGATATGTTGCAGTTGCACAGCTGCTGGGGGCCTCGCTCAGTCTGTGTGATCAAGAAAACAGCTCATCACCCTGTATTATTCTATGATTTACCCTTACATTTTCTATTATAATATTATATTAGGGGGTGCGGTGGCGCAGTGGGTTGGACTGCAGTCCTGCTCTCCAGTGGGTCTGGGGTTCGAGTCCTGCTTGGGGTGCCTTGCGACGGACTGGCGTCCCGTCCTGGGTGTGTCCCCTCCCCCTCCAGTCTTGCGCCCTGTGTTGCTGGGTTAGGCTCCGGTTCCCCGTGACCCTGTATGGGACAAGCGGTTCTGAAAGTGTGTGTGTGTATTATATTATGACAAGAAAGCAGCTCATTGTCCTCGTAACATGTTTTAAATATTCCTGCAGACATTTCCGAACAAGCGTCCTGAACATTCAGCGTGAAGGCTCATTTCTTTTGTGCGTTTGGGTTAAAGGGAAGAGCTGGTCATGGATGACACACGCTGCTTGCTACCTATTTCCAGGAATTCTCCTCTGAGTTCGAAAAAGACTAAGTGCGTTCAGATCGTCTACGGATTGACGAAGAATAGCCCGACCCACAGGTTTAGGGGAGGGCATTATTTAAGTCCTGATCACGCATCCCAGATACGGTATGTGAGGTTGGAAGCGTGACCCCCTGCAGTTGCTGTGCACCTGGGTTATCAGAAAACCTTCTGGACAGAAACTTCATGACCTTTCAAATGCTCTGAGGCCAGAGGAGGGTAGGCCACCCCCTTGGAGAATTCCTGACAAAATCCATCCTGTGCAAATGTGAAAGCTCTAAACGGAGGCAAAACAAACGCCTCGCCGCACAAATCTCAACTAAATCGGCGTGGAAACGGTGTGGAGAGCTGTTCTCCTGTTCTTCCTCATCCTTCGCTGCTTACACGACACCTACGGCAAATCAGTATAGCACACACACCCTGTCTTTTCCCGTCGTTTCCCCATCTATCGCACCGCTTTTCACTCCCAAATGTTAAAGCCACAGTTTTCCCTAAAAAGCTCACTACAAAAGCTTAATCCTGCAAATGGATTCAAACTTCACAAGGGAGATTAAATGACAGTGTGCATACAAAATACATAATAATTAATAATACATTGTTCATAAATTGTACATACTTATATTTTTATCTTGTATTTTTAACTTGTATTTTTCCACTTGTTTTATATGTTTTTTTTTTTTAAATGTATATTGCAAGTATTTATCTGACATGTTCTGCTGCTATAACATAATAATTTCCCTTGTGGGATCAATAAAGTATATCTATCTATCTATCTATCTATCTATAACAATAATTTACAGTTTTTGTCATTATGTAAGTAAAATTAAGTTCAAATTCTGCAGCTACTAGAGTGTGATGCAACCTGCAAATGCAGAATACATTGTACTATACTAGAAATACAGAATAAAGAGTATTGCACATATGTAAACAGCAGCAAACGTGGAAATTAACAGCAGTGGTTTTACTGAGCAACTCCTGAGTAAAGCAAAGGGTTCGAATTAAACAGAAAACAACGGAATGCAACACAGTGAAATAAAACCAAAAGAGGAGTAAAGCAATTTCTAGAAAAAAACAGTAGAAATATAGTAAGCAGTGACTGGAAATATTGTACATCTGGAACATCACGCTGGACTGAAGTTCTGCAGCAACTGTTGAGTATTAATTTAGAGTAAACAATCACTTAATTTTATTAACTATTAATTTTGAACAAACGAGTGCACTCCTCACTTTTTCATGCACTGCTTTGTTAACTGGTTGGCACTCTGGTGTTAAGCGCTCACCAAACCGGTAGATGAAGTATTTAGCAGTGCTCAGAACTTGTGCTGTTATACAGATGTTGTGTCCAAGTCACACCCAGATGAGACGTGGACAAAAAAGTCAAAGCAGAAGACTCACCAATGCATTCACTACCACAAGGACACAAAGCAGGACAAAAGCATCAACTTTTCTCCAAGACGTCATGGTATCCTTCTGCCAGAACACCCCGAGAGGACCTTCCTTCGCAGTCCTGGGGACGAGACCTCAGGTGTCCTTAGGGTGCTCTCTGAGTGATGGACTTCCAGAAGCTGCTCCTGTTGTGACTTGCAAGTCCACGAACCATCGCTCAAACAGAACCGTACCCTCCACGTCAACCCCGTAACGTAGTGTAAACTAGGAAAAGCCCTGAGTAGAAAGTGGTCCACGTTGGAAATGTGCCGTCTTTCTTTCTAAACGCTCCATGAGGGACACACTCTCTGGGAAGCGCAGACTCTCTGGGCAGAGTGGTGTCCGAACCGCCGGTCTCAGTGCGGTGAGCGTGCGAGCTGGTGCTCCTCTCCGTCCTCCGCTGCACCGTTCAGTGTGTGGAGGATCAGCAGGGTTCCCTGGTTCACACTGGGATCTCATTGTTTGCGCAGGAGAACCGTGGCCCCCGGGGAAGCTCCTCTCTCTCGCTCTCTCTCTCCCTCCCGCCCCATCGAAGGCCATTTTTTCTCTTAAGTAGGAACCACCACTGCTGAGCAGTAGGAAAGGCTGACTTTCAAGTGCTGTTAAATGTTCCAGGTCTGGCAGGAATATGGGAATATTGTCACTTTGTGCACTGCTTCATCACTCTGCACTTCATTACAGTTACCCAGAATGCCTTGTTCATTTTGAACCTGTCAAACTGAATTGAATTGAGCTGAACTGTACCCTGCGATGGACTGACCTCCCGTCCAGGGCATACCTCCCTCAGCCTTGTGCCCGATGCTTCCCGGATAGGCTCCAGTTCACCGCAGCCCTGCTCAGGATAAGCGGTAACTGAAATTGGATGGATGAACGAGCTGAACTGACTTGAAGTGACAATACCCAAGGGTACATTAAACAGGGTTACAGCACTATACACACAGTATAACACAATAGTGACACAAGACACGAGCACTGAAGGGTGCTGGCAGGTTCACCCAACACGGTCCGGTCTAACCCCGACACAGGTCCATTCGGATTACGAGGATTCAGACTTGTGAAAAGTTTCCATCAATATGCCCAACTTCATGTTGTATTTCTTCATATTTATGACTGAATTTGGGTTCCACACACCTCCAGACACCTGAGTGGTGCAAGACCAGTTTTGACTGTCCACATGATAACAATTATTATTACCTTTCAACTAACTGTATCCATTTTCATGGTATTTGCCAATATTTTAGCATAAAATGGGTGTTAATTTTAGGGCTCAGGAAAGCATATAACTACACCTTTGAGGTATTAGAGCTCATATTACAAAGGGGTTTTTCAAGAACAAATTACTGTTCATAACATCCAAAACAGGTTCAAAGTAATGTCATAAGGCAGTGAAAGACTGTACTTGTATTCCAGATAGTGCACATGTATCAGTTGTTAGGAATTAAAATATACCTCTGCTGTAATTTGGTCAGGGGGTGCGGTGGCACAGTGGGTTGGACCAGGTCCTGCTCTCCTGGGGTTTGGGTCCCGCTTGGGGTGCCTTGCGACAGACTGGCGTCCCATCCTGGGTGTGTCCCCTCCCCCCCGGCTTTACGCCCTGCGTTGCCGGGTAGGCTCCGTGACCCTGCATGGGACAAGCAGTTCAGAAAATGTGTGTGTGTAATTTGATCTTGATTTTTTTTTCCTCCAAATGATATGAAAATAGTGGTAATTTAACAATATTTTGCCTGTTATGCCTTTATTTTTTATAAACTAAGTGTACTTTCAGGGCTGCTGTGACCCTGCGAAACACAGGCAACGAGGACAGGACACAAGATCGCCAAAATAAGCCTGGGTGGGACACCAGTCCATCGCAGGGTAGCCACACACACTCACACACACTCATGTTCACACACACAGACCTATAAATTCAGTTAATCTATTTCATAGCTAAACAATGCTGTGAGTGGCCAGTGGAAAGTTTTGAAGGTGATGCCCTCGTGTGTCAAAAACATGTACTGTCAACACAAACCAACTGCAGGGGTTCATGGGTTCAAGTCCTTATTAGTGTTTACTGGACAGATTAAACACAATAAACACATCCTCCGGCATACAGCTCAATGAACAATGCTAATATAATAACATTTTACCACGAAATGGGTACTTAATGAGAATCAGTGTTTCTCATGTGATATAATAGGTGTAATTATTATTCTATAGAAAAATAATTAGCAGAAGCTTCTGAAATAATAGGTGTGTAATGACCAGTTCCACATGTTGTTTAGAGGAAATCATGTGTGTAGCAGAAACACACAAGTAGTGTAAAGGTGTAAAAATAAGTGAAGCCCAAGTGTCACTGGTTAAACCAGGTAGGTAAGTCTGGGTTGTAAATCATAGTTATTTACTCATTTTATCAGTTTAACACTCAAAGGGGTGTGAAAATAGTAAACATTTATTTGTGCCCATTATGCCAATGGTTATGGTCATTATTACTGTATAGAATATTAAAATAACCTTTATTTTTATTTTAATATTTTATACAGTAATATTAACCATGACTGCAGGGCTCACATACTCCCAAGCAGCACTGTATTTATGAATGTGCTCATTTGTTTACCATTTATTGATATTTTCGCCTGAGAATTAAAGCTGGTAGAAAGTGACCCAAAGGTTTTTTGAGCTCGCGACCCCGGGCGGTAACGGTCATCAAACTTCCGAGATACAACTGAGAAATGCGAGAAATGAGAAAAAAAGTGGAGAAACTGGCTATGTGACAGTGTGGGCAACTTCTCCTTTACAATTTTACAGCTGTCTTTTATCCGTCTATTTATTATTTCATAAGCAAAGAAAGAAATGCTTCACTTTAGACTAGTTAGACTAAACAGAAGCAGAACCTGCGTTTTCTGAGGCACTTCATTCAATTTGGCAAGCACTAAGTTACTAAAGATTCCAGTTTGGCTCTTCAGTTTATATTAGACTATCCGTCACACCTGTGTTATTTACATAGGTACACGAGCGAAAAATAAATGTGAATATTTAATATTTTTTGCAGTAATTCGTTTTAAAGAAGCGCGACTCGCTACGAGACCGGCGACGTCGTTGGTACAAAACCCGGTGCGACGAAGCCTTCGTCGAAGGTGTTTGTCCTCTTGGCTCCTTCGTTCCACATACTCGTTACTTAAACACTCACTCACCTGAGTGGTAAAAAAAAAAAAAAAAAAGAAAAAAAAAATGAAAGCGCGTATTTGAAAATAAGTACGGTTTTAGTAATCACTTTTAACCGGGTTTAATACTAGCAGTTGTGCGGTTAGCCATTTTTAGCTGACGCATCCCCTCCCTCCTCACAAAAAGAAAAGGTAATTTTAGAATAATAATTAGTATAGCTGTTATAATTATTCTGTGCATCTCGTTTGTTACAGAAGACAAAGGTGTAAAAGCGCGGAGCGGAACGCGGCTCCACTCGGCTCGCGCAGGGAGGTCGCGAGGGCGGAGTGGCTCGAGGGGCCGCCTTTGCGAGAGCCACGCGACGCCCCCCGCCCCTCCCGCGCGGATAAAGCAGAGAAGCGGCGAGCGAAGCGCCGCTACACGGCGACGGGAGGAGGGCACGCGCGGCACGCGGCAGACGGCAGACGCAGCTCGAACCCGCCCGCGATCGGAGGCTTCTTCCGCGTGTATGAGAGGCGCAGCGCTTCGTCCCCTTTGTCCCCGCAGCGAGTCCAGACAGCGAGCAGCCATGGTGAGTGATCCGCTCTGCTCGCGCACTGACAGCGTAGCAACCGAGCGCAGCCGGACGGCGCGCGGAGCATCAGACGTGATCAGAGCGCATCTGCGCTGGACGCTGAACGCTGGAGGCTGAACGCTGGACACTGGAGCGGTCCCCCCCGTCACCTTTTCACTGTGTGTGAAGAGCCCTCAGCGCTCAGTTGAGCAGCACTGACTACGCTTATATAATATGACACATGATGGAATATTTATACAGAAATACCTTATGATAATATGTGTGTGTATACAGTATTATACATAGACACTCAAACACAGACATTGTTATTGCTATTATTATTATTATCCAATAGGTCACAGAAAATGATGCATATGAATGTATACATTATATACGACAAACACCCGCATTGTTGTTGTTATTATTATTGTTATTCTTATGTACTTTACTGGATGTTTTTGGACATAATTAATGTGAGCTAGGTAGCCTGTATGTAATGCTATTTGTTCACTATTTGTGTTCACTAAATTGACCAGCGGAAGTTAAAGCTCATTTTGTGTGATAATCATGGGGAGAAGGTGTGTGAAGTCTGTGTGTGTGTGTGTGTGTGTGTGTGTGTGTGTGTGTGTGGAGTCTCGCCGAGCCGTCAGCAGGCCCTGCGCTCCCTGTGCCGTGCTCCACTTCCACCTACAAGTGGTGTTTTTTGTCGACGTGCTGTCACTCTGAGGTGTGTGTGAGCCACAGGTGCGACCGCTGTCGCCCCGGAGCACCCCCATCCCCGGCCCCCGTCGCCCCTCTCCGGGATGGTGGCTTGAAGAGGCCGGGCGTTATTTAATCATGTGTGATGACATCGCTCTTTAAAGACCATGCCATCTTGTCTGGGGACGGACGGTTACATAAACGGCTTGCGGCCGAGTCCCTGGAGCCCCCCCCCCCCCAAAACAGTCGAGCATGAGTGGCTGTGAAGACCTCAGATGAACCATCAAATCAAAAATCTGCCACTGTGATGATGAGACACCAGTGTTGACACGTCCAGTGGAGGGACGTTTTTAAAATCCACATTAACCTCTGCTGCACTTCCGTTTAAGAGCTGCATACCGTGGTGCCACCACTAGTTACACTTGGTGAGTGTAAGTGCTGAGTGGGCAAAGCTGAGAGGCTCCCGACATGTGAAACTCACACACATTTTCAGCGGAATCAGTTCTTAGCCCTGGTTCTGAATCCCTACTGTTAGTACAATGTGCTTTTTGCCCCTCTTTCTTCCATAAGAAGAGACCGAGCAGAGAGCCGCAGGGGGTCCTCTAGTCTGAGAGACATATTTCTGCATTTTTAACAAAGTAAATACCATATTTTTCCACCATGTACACTGTCAGCATGGAACAAAAAGTGTCACAGCGCATGTTTTAAACACGCTTCCTGCTGTCTGTGCTGCTCAGTGATGCAGATCAGTGCCATCCAGGTTATTTACACCGATTTACTACGAATTTGCATTTTGTGCTGCCTCTCTGTATATATATATAAATAAGTACAGAAAGGCCACATTTTCAGGGACTTTTATACATGCGTACATTTGTGCAGACAGTCGCTGTCTTCCGTGGCTTTTTTTCCACTACGGTCCCCCACTCTGAAGCGACACAACAGTTGCCATCCCCAGGGACTGGCAAGGGGTTCGAGACAGTGGTCTGTATGTCAGCAGCGCAGTGCAGATGAGCCCTGAACGTCACGGTGAAGACACTCGGGTGTTGACACAAGCATAGGACCTACAACAGGGACAAAGAATTCAGGGTATTTTCAGTGGCAAAGTGGAAAAGCACATACTTACGCTGCCCTTTTGGAAAGGAAACCGAAAGGATTTCAGTTTTTAGGTGAAATAGTCCAGCTGATGTGCATTCCATAACATCTAAAACATGCATTTTCAGGTGAGGTGTCATTCTATGATTTCATATTATTTAATATTATTAATATTATTTGTAAAGGTGTACAAAGTTGGCAAGCCACCAGACTTACAATAGCTGTCGAAAATATTCACTCGGCAGTTAGCTACCGCAATTTACTTTATCGCAACTGGAAGTCGTGATACTTTTGAGCTGAATTTTTTTAAGGGTCAGCAAAACATACTTAACATTTTGATGGGCCATAACCACTTTTAATATACAAGTAATCAGATAGATTGTGGCAGCAGTCTGGGGTGTGAATACTTTCCACACCCACTGTAATAGCTCTAATAGCTCATGGCATATTTGTGCTCTAAACACACTCAAGTGTGAGCAGGTGTTTCGTGCGACAAAGGATAAAGCGCAGAATGCCATATATGGGCCACAGAAGGGATGTGAAAGCATGCCGGTCTGTTAGCAGCTCCCTCTGTTGCTCCAGAGCACTGGCACTGTACATGGGTGGCCCGATTTAAGGCCACTGGGCGGTTGGTGAGAATCCAGCGCTGGGCTAATGTGCTCAGCCTTTTGGGATCATACCCCGTCTGGTCCCATGTGGAGATGCCCCAGAAATAGGCAGGACCCATTAGAAATGACCCATCTGGAGGTGCAGTACTTTGGACTTGAAATGCAGGGCTTATCAGACATGGTACCGGTGTGTACCGTGCAAGAATCAACCTCTTCGACTTTTAACTTTAAATGAATAAAGGACCCATACATGCATACACACACACACACACATATATGTGTATATATTTATATATATATATATATATATATATATATATATATATATATATATATATAGAGGGAAAGCGAGAGATGCACACAGATCACCTAGAAGGGAAAGTAACATTTGAATTTATACATTAATTTTTATGTGATCATTTATGAAAACAATGCATAGAATTCAAATGTATATCTTAGTGACTGAAATCTAAACTGGAGCATTTCAAAGGCTTAGTGTATCGTACAGCATTTACACAGTTCATTAGATACCAGATTTTCAAGTTTTTAAATAAAAGTTTGATTATTAAAGTTTTTTTTTAATTTTATTTTTTTCAAGATTACAGTTTATTTTTTATTTGAGTAGAAAAATTGCGACTAAAATGAGTACTGATTGTCTCGGTCTGTCAGATGATAAAACCAGCCCTGTTTGCACTGCAGAGCAAATAAACATCTTGACCCTTGGAACTCGTCTGAACCCAAGTTTTACTATAGTACATTTTCAAGTTAATATTCTTCCGTATGGACACATCAACTCGCGCAAAGTTACAGAAAACCACGGTTTAAGTAGAAATATGTTCAAAAGTCATCCCAGCTGTAAGTAAATAAAACCTAACACTGCGTGTTGCTTTGGAGAAAAACATCATCTAATAATCATTAATCATTCGATAGATGAAGTTAAGGAAATAGTGTGTAAACGTATTGAAAAATGTACCAACCACAGTGGACTGCTGTTTAAGTTGTTATGCCTCCCTTTTGTGACCTAACGAATGGTGGAGAAAAAGAATTTTTGGCAGTGTTTTCTCTGACAGAACTCAGTAATGAAATAATAATGTGGTGTGGTGGTACAGCGAGTAGCACTGCTGTCTCACAGTGTCTGGGTGGTGTGTGGGAACGTGGCTTCGATCCCCGCTCAATCTGTGTGGAGTTTGCACGTTCTCCCCGTGTCTGCGTGGGTTTCCTCAGGGTGCTCTGGTTTCCTCCCACAGTCCGAAGTCATGCTATTCAGGTTCCCTGTAGTATGTGAGTGTTTCACTGATGCATGGATGAGTAGCCCCTTGTAAGTAGTGCATCTAGCAGTGTAGTGTGGGCTAGTAACACTACGTAGTATCCATTGTAAGTTGCTTTGGAGAAAAGTGTCTGCTAAGTGAATAAATGTAAATGTAATGCGCTGAATACATATTTAATGTAGGATAAGTGGCCATAATAGATGCTGCTCTAAACATATAGGACGTTCAATATATTGAAGCACTGCATAATGGACATAAAGTAATTCTTTGCTCTTACCTACTTCCTTATTCATAACAACACTGCCCCCAAGAAACATGTTTTTGAAATATGTAAATTGAGAGAAAAGCTGCTTCATACGGAGTGGGGTTGCAGCCCCCACACCTTCACCATGCCTCCTAGCCCTGGGGCTGAGACTGAGACTGCTACTAGGTGGCTTCCCCCCAGGATGAGAGCACTCCTGCCTTTAACGTTAATCACATCCAGCCCCCCCCCCCCCCCCCTGAGATGATGAATTAACACTAACCCAAAAAAGGAAGAATGGAGGAACCGTTGTTATTCTTAGAGTAGCGCTAAATTCCCTGTTCAGTATGGTACGTGGCTGATGTTTAGCAGGTATATTTCATGTGATTTTCAGCAGTAATGTGTTTCTTGTTCACTTGTTGTGTGTTTTTCGATTCTGCTTTGGCATCGACGGCTCGGCCGCAAGGACTTCCTCAGCAAAGCATGCGGTGAAGTTTCCGTCATCGAAGTTCTCGCTGCGCGCCTTCAGAGCTCATCATACATTCAGTGATGGGGAAAAAGGGAGCAAAAGGCACTGGTGTGTACACATCTTGTTCTGCAGGGCGTTTCATGCTGAATCAAGGGACATCAGTTCATCCCTGCTTGACCACACTGGGGGGGGGGGGGGGGTCCACTCATTTGATTGACAGGTCCTTCCTAATATCACATACATAATTTTTTTATTAATCATTTTGAAATGACAATAATCTCGTTACACATTTATATTTATTAAAAATTTTCATGTGGTGTAGATGTGAATACTTCCAAATCACATGCAAAGTATTTATTTATTTATATCAAATAAACAGTGTTTAATTTTGCCCGATATCCTACCGTTGAGGAGAGAAATTACTGATGATCACTGTGACGGGAAGGCGGCCATTGAAAAGAACATGACAATTCAACTGTCAATTGTAAATTGCTGCCAATTCTGCATTTCAAGAAAAAAAATTTAGCGTTGCGTAGTGAGAGTTGCACGCCTGAAAACCATTTCAAGTATTTTAAAGAAAGTGATTTTTTTTTTTTTTTTTTTTTTTAACAATTTGGGCTTCGGTTAGCTTTTTTTAAAAAAATTCTGGGAAATGCGGTATATTTAGTCAATATTGTGATGCAGCGGACTGTTTGGTCACTCCAGTACGTGGTCACCTGAGATGTGCTCATGCACGGATGGGCCATTGTTGGGGTCTGCCTGTTAGGCTGGCAAGAGGGCTCGCGTTGCTCCTAGTCGCTAAGCAGGGCTTGTGCGGGGTTCGAGAACCCATCCTCACCCGGTGAGACCGAGGACCTCGTTCCTGCTACAGTGTCGGGGAAGGAGTGTGTGTCGACTCGTTTCGCTGAACAGCGCTGGCGAGTCGTCGTCCGTGCAGCTGCAGAGATGAAGCGGAAAGATGCATTGTGAATTTGACAGCTCATAAGGTGCCACCCTGCACCCCCCCAGCCCCCACACTGTTTGTCTGTCGTACCTTCTTAAATTTCCAAGCAGCCTGAAGCTGCAGAAGATTATGTTAAATCTCCTTTTTCAGCTGGAAGTGTTTGCACAATAGCAACAGCCCTGAGTTCAGCCTTCCTTAGTCGCATTAAGCAGATTCCCGATTAAACGTGTATTAAGTGTGTGTTGTTTGCAGCCGTTATACATTTAAATCCTTTCAGAGATTTTAAAAAGTTTTTCTGTATTTAAACCCGGGGGGTGCGCTGGCGCAGCGGGCTTGTCCGGGTCTTGCTCTCTGGCTGGGCTGGGGTTCGAGTCCCGCTTGGGGTGCCTTGCGACGGACTGGCGCTCAGTCCTGGGTGTGTCCCCTCCCCCTCCGGCCTTGCGCCCTGTGTTGCCAGGTTAGGCGCCGGTTCACCACAACCCCGCTCGGGACAAGAGGTTTCAGTCAATGTGTGTATTTAGACCTTTTAAAAGCTATTATATATTCAAAATATGTTTAAATCTTAATTTGCATTTATTTATTTAGCAGGCACTGTTCTCCAAAGCAGCAAACAACAGTTTCAGATCTAGCACAGCGAGCCGCTCATTCGGGAGCGTAGCTCGAGTTCTCATGTCCGGTGGGTTTGAGCTCTTCGGATGATCCACATGACCACGCTGAGCAGACGCTGCCCTGTTACTAAATTGGCCTCGGTAGGAGAGATGTTCTACAGGGCCTCTGTGCCACTGATAACACTCGCACTCCGTGCCCCCTGCTCTCGGCACTAGGGAACCACACAGGAAGTGTGACGCTCTTTCTGAACCGCCAGTTTCCTTAGTGTATGCAGCGAAAGGCAGTAATGTGTGTCAATGTACAAATAAGGCAAAGAGAGAAAAGAGGGCAGGCCGGTGCGTGTGTGTGTGTGTGTGTGTGTGTGTGTGTGTGTGTGTGTGTGTGTGTGTGTGCGTGCGCGAGAGTGAGAGAGTGCCCTGTTTCATAAGGCAGTTTTGTGTTCACAGTTCTCAAGTTACCGCTTCTCTAAGAGGCTCAGCGTGCGCGATTACACAACGTTACCTTTCAGCCTTCATTTCAACAGACGTTACAGTGTGCTCACTTCCCCTGACATCACTCGCACTGTTTTGAGAGTTTTTTTTTTTTTAAATTCTTTTTTTTAACCCAGCTAGACATCAACCTTATAGTGAACCTCAAAATATTCTGAGCATTTAACCATAAAATGCTAAAGATGAGCGGACGCATCCACACCCCTTGGTTACTGAGATGCAGGAGTGAACATTCGCTGTTTAGAGGGGCAGGAAGCTGTCGACATTGTTTTCTGTACTCGTTTGTAGGAAGTTGCAGTTCTTCAGCGAGTTGCTCGTGCGGTTATACAGTGAAAAGAACTACTTATTAAATTAAATTGCTAAGAACCCAAGAGCATCACTGCAGCTCATTTCATTCATTCATTCCCTTCTTTTCCTCCTCATGTTGTATCCCAGGGTTTACCTCATCTCCTTTATATTATATTATATGTCACGAAATAGCCCTTTTTCATGTGAGCCCCCCTGCAGTCCCGTCGCACATGAGTCCAGTGGAAATTTTGTGAAAAGACCTGAAAAGAGCTGCTGATCTTAAAAACCTACAAATATTTTTGCGCAAAGAGTGCAGAGTGGAAGCGGCCCGCAAGTCCTCTACAGTGACGGGAGACCCTGTACTTGCGGTCATTGCTGCTAAAGGTGATGCAGCCAGTTACTGACAGTTACTTTTTCACATCTATGGCTGCACATCTCACTGTCTTCCACACCACAGAAACTACATAAAAACCGTACTGGCTCCATTTATGTACAACTAGAACTGACACAAACATCTGATGAGTTTCTTTTCCAAAAGCCAGTAAAAACAGAGAAGATTGGAAAGGAGGCCGATACTTTTTTCATGGAATTGTGTTTGCAGCACTCGGACTGGGGAGTTGGGATGAAAGGATTGTGTGGGGTGGCTGCGTTAGGCTACGGAAACACTGGAAGCTCCTCTTCAGACTGACCGGCAGTCCAAATAAGGAGTGTTTCGAGCTTTACGGGAATCAGCAAGGATATACAGTAATTATGGTGAAGTCCAGGCCATTAGTGGGCCAAAGCTACCCCCCGGAGCCCAGTGCCATTGGTGGACATTAGTGGGTGACCCCACTCGCTCAGTCTCTCGGTGCCACTCCGTCCACAGTGCCACATCCCCATGTGGTATGTTGCTGGCACACCTCCAGTCACAATGGTCACGCTTCCTGTTTAATCTCCGTAGGGCCTTCTGATTGCATCCAGCCTTCATCGACAAATCTTCTGGGGACAGGGAGGTCACCGCAATATCTCTATGAGATAAAATTCCTCCCTGTGTCCATCCACCCAAAGTCCTATATCAAACAACTTCTAAGTGCCATCTAAGTATCTTGTGTTTTGGGTGAGGTTCTCAGTAAGGCCAACAAGCTTCAGCTGTGAAGCTCCTGTTTGGCACTCAGGAAAGGGATGGATCTGGGCGTATGGCTGGATTAATTCTGATGCCTTTTACTAGTCCTGCAGCCAAATAAAGTTAGTTTAAAAAAAAAAAAAAAAAAAAAAAAAACACAGAAGCTTCTTTGCAAAGTGGTTCCAAAGTTATGTGGACATCAGAGCACCGTAGCCTCGGGAGCTTCATATGTTTTTGTATTTGACCGCTGAGTGTCAGATAACAATCACAGTGTTTATTTACCATGGAACTTCCTTTTTGGACAAAGTGCCATTGTGTTTGCTGTGGCCGCTACTTTCCCAATGTTCAGAGCGTTGCCTTTGATGGCTGCCGTGTTAATTTATTAACATAAATGTATTAATTATGCTTAATGAACATGCTTGCCACGACAAGGGTAATATGAATGCAGCGATTGTTTTACAGAAAATGTGTTTTGAGAGACTTTTCTTCCATTTTTCAAGCCTGCCAGCAACATGAGCTGTGTGTGAGTGTGTATAAGTGTGCATACCTCCATAGTGCATTTACACGGGCAAATGTGGCTCTGTGCATCAGTATATACTGTATAAACGGTGTGTGTGATGGTGCGTCTATGTGTGCCAGCGTTTGAATCTGGAGGTCAGCGTGTGTGCCAAGCGGGAAGTGGAACCCAGTGGCTCTTAAGACCGAGAGTCTTGACCAAAACGGTTACATGTGAACGTCACCAAAAAACATCCTTTTGTTATAACGTTTATATATATATATTTATAACAAGGCTTTGTCAGGCTTTGATTGTTTTCCAGCTGCTGTATATCCAGGAGATGAATAAAGATATTCCATAATATAATATTCCAGCAGAACCAGCAGGTTCAGGGCCAGTTTCTTCCCTACAGTCATCACCCTACTGAACTGTACACTTCACCATTAGGTCACTGGTGTCTCACTGACGTTTTACTATTTTTAACTGCCTGTAATCATTATGCGGTTCTGCTCCACCTTGTACTTCCGATGTTATCTCTATATAATAATGATAATTATAATTGTAAATAATTGATAATTCATAGAATGTCCTAGTTATCTTTGTGTATATGTATGTGTATATTTGTGTATATAATATGGATAAATGTATATATTTATATGTATGTATAATATAGATATATAATATGTATACTATCTGTACATGATGCATTATCCTTGCTACTGTTGTACATACTCTATAGATATTTCTATATATATTCCTACTGCTACCTGCTCAACAGCTTTTGTACATACTCTCTGCCATATTCTATTTATTTAATTGTTGTACATATATTTCTTATATTTAACTGCACTTGTTCATTTGCACAATTCCACTATTTGCACTGGGGGGTGCAGTGGCGCAGTGGGTTGGACCAGGTCCTGTTCTCCAGTGGGTCTGGGGTTTGAGCCCTGCTTGGGGTGCCTTGTGACGGACTGGTGTCCCGTCCTTGGTGTGTCCCCTCCCCTTTCAGCCCTACGCCCTATGTTGCCGGGTTAGGCTCCGACTCCCCGCGGCCCCGTATGGGACAAGCGGTGTCAGATGATGTGTGTGTGCGTGTGTACTATTTGCACTTCTGGTAGATGCTAAACTGCATTTTGTTGCTGTGTACCTGTACTGTGCAATGACAATAAAGTTGTATCTATCTATCTAATATTCTGCTGCTGTAGCATAGAATAAAGACTAAAATGACACTGTGTTTACCCATTTGTACAGCAAGGTAGTTTTACTGTAGCAATTTAGGGTAATTACCTTGTGCAGAGGTACTACAGAAGTGGGTGAGATTTAAACCAGCAACCTCTGGATGCAAAGGTAGCATCTCTAACCACTATGTTACCAGATGCCCCAAAAAGGTAGTCATGTCAAAAGACTCAAATAATTCCCATGGGGCATCAGCTTGTGAAACTTAATTACTTGTTATATGCTGTTGTGACTGAAATGGAGAACTGGTGTGTGTGTGTGTGTGTGTGTGTGTGTGTGTGTGTGTGTGTGTGTGTGTGAGAGAGAGAGACCTAAAATGATGTGGTGAATGAAATTAGAACTACAGATACCTTGCAAAACAGGATATATAAAGGCAAAGGAGATTGGATCAGTTGACATGATGACTTCTAATGTGAAAAGTACAAGTGTACTGGGTAGTGTAAAACACACAATTCATCTGATTGTTTTTGTCTGGTAACTGCAGGACACCAGTACAGCCTCTGAAGATAAACCTGTACAGCGCTCCAAGGTAGCTTTGCTCTCTTCCTCTTTCTTGTTGTCCCTGGTTCCACCCTTCAGTGGCCTTCTCTCTCCTCATACAATCATGATATAGGCATCCCTGGATTCATGAAAGTAATCCATTCCTGAAAATGGTTTCGGATTCTGCAAGCCTATTTCTCAGCATTGAAATTGGGGAAAAAATAAATAATCTTTAACCAGCCCCACCGAAAACCCAAAACGAATTTCTCCAGTTATCACTATAACACTGTAAAATACCTGTATAACTATCAACCCATGATTTCAGCACACTATGAAACACTTGCATTTATACACTTACTGCTGCGGGGTAATTCACATTTTTCTTTTTAATTGATCAGGATGAGCAATAAACCAAGCAGGGATCTACTGAACACGTCACATTGTGAACAACTTTCTAAAACTGCGCAATGCTGCTAAAATGCACATGCATATCCGAAAAACCATCAACTAAACATTTCCTGCTAATTGCTCTACTGTCTCCACGATCATTCGGTTAAGTAACACACCCAGTATGACTGACAGACACCCCTGTGGAATTTCATACACTTCCCATAATACTCCGCTCTGTTAAAGCAACACACACTTGTAACACACCTACACACAGAGAGGTCTGGATGCAGAAGTGACAACTATAGTACAATACAGTACATTTACATTTACTTCCGCTTCACTTGTGAAATTCATGACTTTACATTTTTTGGGACAGGCTTCAGATAAATTTTGTTGTACTGATTTTTGTTCTGTAAATTGAAGACTGGCCATTGAAAGCCAAGAGCTATTATACCGAAATTCTGGATGAAGAGAAGTCGTAAATCAAGGGATGCCTGTACCTCATATAATCATAATTAAAGTGAAATAATTTCCTTTTCAGTAATTCTGACTATATGCAAAGATTTTGTTTGCACTCAAGTATTATAATGCTACAGTAATTAAACTCACTGAAGCAAAAAGATCAGACTTTTTTGAGGTGTTATTATCCTTCTCAACTCAAATAGTTTGCCTTTCGATGTCTGTGGTTCAGTCCTTCAGCTTCAACATGCAGAGGGAGGTGTGCTCGTCCTGTGAGAAGACCGTCTACCCCATGGAGAGACTGGTGGCGGACAAGCTCATCTTCCACTCATCCTGTTTCTGCTGCAAGCACTGCAACACCAAACTTAGGTAAGAAAAGTGATGTCATATAACAGATCAGTTTTTATTAGGAAGAGTGCAAAGTATGACACATTAGAACCCCTGTTTTTTATTTTGCAGTTTGTATGTATGCATTTACCTTTATGCATTTGGCAGATGCTTTAATATACATACACAGATTATTAATGCACAGTTTATCTGTTTTATTCGACTGTTTTCATAGCGTACATATTGTAGTGATATACAAACAGGGGAATATGTAAATAAAAATTAACTGGTGGAGATGGACTAACTTACAAAGCTTCTGGGAGCTTGGAAGGGAAATGGGTCCAGAAGAAGCTATTTGAGACACTTCTTGGATGCCGGAAGACTATCGGCAGTTCTGATGATATAGTTCTGCATTATGAGTTATTCAATGAGTCGCTCTTATTTTGTTGTAATGGTAAGGACTAACAAATGGCACCAGTCAAAACTCTGAGTTTTGGGAAATACTTGCATGGGATGACCTGGATAGAAGAGTCCAAGCAACCAGCAAGTGTCCTACGTCTCTGCGAACTGCTGTAGAAGAACCGAGAAGACGTTGGCTCATTTGCTGATGAAAATGTTTAACTGAACGCCTCGCAAGAAAACTATTTTCCAACAAGTGAACTCAGATTTTTGACTGGTACCATACTAGAGCTGTAGTGAGTTCGAGGAACAGAATAAGTGGGTGGGAATCCTCAGTTTGTCCTCATTTTCCCTCTGTGCCCTGATCTCCGGTGTCCCCTTGGCAGCCTTGGCTCCTACGCGGCCCTGCAGGGTGAGTTCTACTGCAAGCCGCATTACCAGCAGCTCTTCAAAAGCAAAGGGAACTACGATGAGGGCTTCGGCCGCCGGCAGCACAAGGAACTGTGGGCCACCAAGGAACCTGAGACCAAAACGGCCTGAAAATTCCCGTGTGGGTCACATTCTTCCCCCAACCCCTCCAACACAGCACATTGACATCTTTTTCAGAACACACTGCTACCTTCCTCACATTCCAAGCGCCACTGAACTTAATGGATCGTCTGGCGATTTTAAACTTTGTTAAGGCAGGCCTATTAATGCTAGGTTTTGCTGTTATTTTAAAGGTGCCTTTCTAAAAGGTTACTTTGTTTTGTATTTTGTTAGGATTCTGATGCATCAAAAACATATAATAAGAATAATACTGGTTCACAATCCCTTATCCGGAAGCCTCGGTGCCATGTTGTATTTCGGAATTCTGAATTTTTCGGATTTTAGGAAGGTAAAACGGTACACACACACACACACACACACACACACACACACACTTTCTGAACCGCTTGTCCCATACAGGGTCACGGGGAACCGGAGCCTACCCGGTAACACAGGGCATAAGGCCGGAGGGGGAGGGGACACACCCAGGACAGGATGCCAGTCCGTCACAAGGCACCCCAAGCGGGACCCGAACCCCAGACCCACCGGAGAGCAGGACCCGGTCCAACCCACTGCGCCACCGCACCCCCTAAAACGGTGTATTTGTCATATATTACCATCAACACCTCCAGCGGGGTCTGGAGCAGCACCTTATAATAATCCAGCGCATTAATATTTCTGCAGTGAAATTTTGAATATCCATACTAAGTCAGACAAATATAGACTACTCTATATAATAGGATTACAATTTATTTACAGTTTACTGTAATACACTGATGAATTACATTTTCAGAGCTTTTCGGATTTTGGAATTGCTGATAAGGGATTGTGGACCCCTATAATAATAATAATAATAATAATACTATTATAAACGTTTTCATTAGGAATTTTCTTTAACTTTTATGTCCCAAACAATTTGAATGCTCAGGTGAACATATCGCTCACAATTTAGCTTCTTTGTAAGTTTTCATAAAACAGCATTTTTTAATGCTATTACCATTATATCTTAGAATGGACTTTGAAAGCTATCGTATTATCTCTCTTAATTTGTTATCTCAATTTATTCTTTTACATTTTCGTCGACTGTGAAAAATGCATTGGCAAACAGGAAGGCAGGAACAGGCAGTATTTGTAACGGGTGGAATATACAGGCGGGTGAGCAGGGTATCTGAAAATCACAAGGTACAGCGTTCGCCTCTCACACTTGTTGTAAAAGCAGAGACATTGATTCTCAAAGGAATTTGTGTTTACAACCATTTATAAGGGAAACCTGTTTGTTCTCACCATGTTTTTCGCTTATGTGGCTCAGTGGTTCCCATAGAGAGATTTTTTATCTTTTTAAAACCATGGACTTTCCTGGATCCTTCTATTTTAGACATACAGTTAGCATCCCTGCTCCTTTGCTGCCAGCTTTCTGTGTACTTTTTTTGGAGAATTGCACATCTGCTTTTTGGGGTTTGACTTGTAGCATCGATCCGGGACATCGTCAGTTCAGCCGCACGCTTGTGGTCGAAGGCGGACGGCTGGAACAGTGTGCGTCTTGGCGTGGCAGTGGGGAGCAGGACTTGTGTGTACCTGTAGTCTGTGAATAATGAATGTGCATAAGCCACTGACCATTAGGGACTGTGGATCTCATAATAATAATAATAATAATTAATAATATACATTATGATCAGGAATTGTCTTTAAGTTAGTTTTATCTTTGGTGTTTTCAGAAATTTTTGCTAACGTAGAACATAATGCTTTCACCTGCAGAATCTGAGAATGTGAGTGTGTTATGCCAGCAGTCTATCCATGTCACGTCCTGCTTGTTTGGAAACCCCAAGGCAGCAGCCGAAGCAGCAGTGCTGTAAAGCACAGAGAAAACAGCAGCTCAGAATGTGCTGAACAGAACCTTTCATCGGTTTCTGCGTCCCTCTGGATGTATCGCGAAGGAAATGGTTGATTCTTTCCTACCTCACAGATCACACGTAACACAGCTCAGGAATGAGACCGGGTCCCAGTTGTAGCTGATTAATTAAATACTCAGAAAATTAAATTTAAAAAAAAAAAAAAAAAATCCCCACCATCGCTGTCTTTTAAATGTGCGGTTAAAGTAGTTTAGGAGGAAGGTCCAGGTGAGGAGAGAATTTGTCCTGCTGGTAGACCTGTGTCCACTTCCTAGTGTTTCACTATAAAGGACACATCCAGCATTATTCACTGTGTCCAGATGGCTCAGCTGTCGTCAGGGTCCCGGGCAACTGGGTCCTGGGTAACTTTTGGTTATTCCACTACTGTTCAACAGTCACAAACTTGAAAATGGATTTACAGTACAAACGTACAGCAACGTTTAAGGTTCTGCACCAAGTGTGTGGCTCGAATGTTCCTCAGTGGGTTAAATCCCATCCCAGTATCTCCAGCGGAAGGACGGGAATGAGGACGGCACTTTCTGCATTGTCCACCTGTTTCACTTTCGGTTTAACAAAATAGTGACCACTCTATACGCTGCAGGTTTTTATCCAACGCACCTTAACTTACCTGTTTTTCTTCCAAGTTTTCCCATGAGCACAAAATTGCGCCACCTAGTGGTTTGCTTTACCATCAACATTTGAGGGAAAAGTACAAGGTTCCAAGTGTGAAGGTTTTATTTCCACATTTGAAGCCAGAAAATCCCTTCAGTTTTAATATCAAAATAGGATGTTAAACACATGCCTGAGACTTGTTTTTGGATTTTATGTAATTTTATGTGACTTTAGGGCCACTTGAACAAAGTTTAAAACTGTCAAATATGTGTATTTCTCAGGAGACGTAATCATTATAAATGTCGAAATTGACCTGAACGACGCAACTGATGCTCAGCTTCAAGCTGCTTTGAAAAGCCCCTCTTATTTCTTTTACGAGCATGTATCTGTAAATGAAAAAATATAACTTTATTTAGGAACTGATAATACTGTATATATACATAAACATTTTAACAATATGTCTGATATACCTGCTTTGTCAGTCCACATCAGTGTATATTTAGTTGGTTGAAACAGGGTGCAGGCTGTTCGCCAGAATAAATTTCATGTATCATTTCCCACCCCACACCGGCCCGCCTTTAAAGATTCAGAGACAAATCACTGCAATAAGGATGTACATTTTCCATGATCTGTCTTGCATGGCGCTTTCAAAATGTTGTTTCACTGAGCTCTGACTTGCATTTTGAGAACCCTGTGTATACTTGAGGGACAGGTGGAGCTTTTATTTTGTTTTCACTGGTCCTCGCACAACACACTTCCATGGCAATTTGAGGAACACTGTGCCAGTTGTCAGACTGCTGTACCCTAAAGTGCTGTAGATTTTGTAGATGTTTTCTTGTAAAGGTACTCGTGTTTTTACTGTGGTACCCAGAACTTTAGGGGAATCAATGTCTGTATCTAGTTTATGTATAACATCCATTTTGGAAATGCAGATGTCCTTGTTTTTTTTTTTTTTTTTTGGAGAGCATGGTGAACGATGTAAGCATTTCTAGTAAGTGCATTCTATGAACTTGAGCTGTGGAATGACTTTGTGGCCTTACTGCTGAATGAAGTTTTGTTTTGTTTCCTCTTTTGTAATTTTTGTATTCTATGATCAAGGTGAATTGTGTAGATAACATGACACATGAAATGGATGTGCAGGGTACCCCAACCAAAAAAAAAAAAATGTCCTGTAAGTGTTTGTCTTCTTTTGTACTCTGGTTTGGAAGAAAAAAAAAATGAATTAAAGTATTGTGAAATTTGGCTCTTTTCTGTTGTCATAACCCCTATCTCTGCACAGAAAAACAAGGGACGACTTTATTACCACAGTACTGAAAGACCTGCTTTGTGCCAAGAAAGATCCCCATATATCGTAACCCCCCAATACTTAGTAAAGTGGGTGTGAGTACTGTAATTTAACATACCTTATATATAGATTGAATTTAACTTATTACATATTGAGTTACATTTATTCATTCAGCTGACACTTTCTCCAAAGCAGCTTACAGTGAGCATGAAGGTATTTACAATTATTTACCCATTTATACAGCCAAGTAACTTTAGTGGAGTAATTCAGGGTAAGTACCATGCTCAAGGGTATTACAGCAGCAGAGGAGATTCGAACCTATGACCTTAGGTCTGAAGGGAACAGCTCTAACCACTGCGCTACCTGTATGAATGAATCTGCATATTTAATTGAACATATAGAGTGTAGGTGCACAGCGTTTGCTGGCGAGTGCAGCTCCGAGAAGGGGAGGGGGAACGATTAAGAAGTCGCACCAGCGCCCTCAGTTCCACACGGACCCGTTACCGGACGGACCGTGGCGGATGAATGTCCTCCGAACGCTCCCGTGCGCGACTTCACGGTGAATATGTTACCCGTAGTTTGGGAGCGCGGTGTTTGACAGCGCTGTCGCCGTTCGTGAGCGCGCATCTGCGAGGTAGGAGCGCGTTCGCGGCGCCGCATCACCGCGCGGACTGAGAGAGAGCGCGCGAGCGAGGTCGCGCTCAGCACTTACTTTTTGGCGCGGCTCACACAGACAGAGAGAGACTGTCGCAGCCACCGTCTCGGTCTGTCTCGAGCAGGTCAGGCGCCGCGGCACGAGGCTGCGCGTGACGTGCCCGAGAAGGGGGCCGCGCGCTCTGCCCCGCCCGCCGGCCGGCCGGCTGGCCGGCCCGTTCTCAGGTTCTGCGCAGGCCGCCGGTCTCTCTGCTGCTGCAGGGACTGGAGGGACCGCGGCCACGGTTTAGGGGCTCACACACACTGACTGAGCTCATCATGGCCGCGGTGGGTCTGCTTGCCGGCGCCTGGCTCTTGCCCCGCAGCTGTCGGACTAGGGCTCCTTTCGTGGCGGGCTCTCTGCGACCTTTGACCTCCCAGGGGGCCCGGCGTGTGCAGCTCATCTCGGTCTCGGAATCATGCCCGGCGGCGGCGGCGGCGGTGTCCCTCCAGGCGAGGCGCGCGGTGCACCGCGACCCCCCGCTGTGCGCGGGCCACAACAAGTGGTCCAAGGTGAAGAACGTGAAAGGACCACGAGATGCGGTGCGCAGTCAGGTCTTCATGAAGCTGGTCATGATGATCAGGGTGGCGGTCAGAGGTGAGCGCACCTCGCTCTGCACCTACCTACTATGTTTTACTTTACTTTACTTTATCATGGGCGGCACGGGGGCTGGCACAGCGAGCGAGTAGCGCCGCTGTCTCGCAGCCCCTGGGTGGTGCGAGAGGACGTGGGTTCGATTCCCACTCGCTCTGTGTGGGGTTCGCATGTTCTCCCCGTGTCTGTGTGGGTTTTCTTCGGGTGCTCTGGTTTCCTCCCACAGTCCAAAGACATGCTGTTCTTGTTCCCCATAGTGTGTGACAGCCAGAGTGTGTTCTGCTGATGATGAGTGACCCATTGTAACTAGTGTATCTAGGAGTGTAAGTCACTGCGATGAATAAGGTGTGCGGGCTGATAACACTACATAGAGTTCATTGGAAGTCACTTTTGAGAAAAAACATGTTAAATAAATGTACTTATGTATTTCAGTCCTCAAGTTATGAACGTTTTGAGTTGTGAACTTTCAAAGACATAAACATTTTCCATCTCATCTTTTCATTTCGTGGACTCACTTCTTCAAAGTGACTTAGTGTTTAGTTACTTGTAATTATATACCTATTTAGACCATTGGGTAATTTTACTGCAGCAACTTACGGTAGGTATCTTGCTTGAGTGTACAAGAGCTAGAAGCAGGATTCCAGTCTGATCTCTTTGGGCAAAGGCAGCAGTTCTAACTACTGTCCCTGTGCTGGACTGCAGTCTTGTACCACACTCTGCAACTACCTTACCATACTTAAATTGCATGTTTGAATCTCACTGCCTCCTCAAGTTATGAACATTCTGAGTTACAAACTTCCATAGATGTGAACATTTTCCACATCATGTTTTCATTTGGTAGACACGCTTCTCCAAAGTTACCTACTGTGATTATTCAGTACCTTGCTCAAGGATACTAAAGCTGGAGGTGGGATTTGAACCTGCTACTTTTGGGTACAAAGGCAGGCACGCTAACCACTGCACTAGCAGCTATTTATCACACACCTTCATCCACAGTCGGTCACACGTTTACGCAGCAGAGCAGTGCAACGCGTTTTGCAGTTTGCTGCCGCTCAGATTGCGATCGGTGCCTTCAAGTTGCTCGCTGATGATTCTTGTTTTCCTGCTTAGAGGGAGGATCCAACCCGGAGTTCAACGCCCAGCTGGCCAGCCTTGTGGAGCAGTGCCGCAGCAAGAGCATGCCCAAGGCCACCATTGAGGCTGCCATCAAAGGGGGGGTGAGGCTTCGCCAAGTTTTACGCACACGTACCGTGGTCCACCTCGCAAAATTTCGGAGGGAAATTCTCAGAAAGCGCATACGGTGTGAGGCGGTGCGTGTCGCCTTGGCTCCGAGTTTGTCTTCAGGGATACATTTCTCTGTGTCGCTGTACACACTTCCAGGAGAAGCAGAAGGGAGGAACGTCCAACACCTACGAGGCCCGGGGACCAGGAGGCTCCATGCTGCTCATCGAGGTTCTGACTGACAATAACACACGGACCCATCAGCAGCTCAAACACCTGATTCAGAAACATGGGTCAGAACTTCCTGCTTATTGCTCTCTTCTGATGGATTTTTTTTTTTTAAAACATCATTAGATATTACATTGTAGTCACTTATTTAACTGATGCTTTTCTCCAAAGCAGCTTCCAGTAATTTACCCATTTACAACTGGGTAGTTTTTACCGGAGCACTTTAGGGCAAGTACCTCGGGCAAGGGTACTACAGCGGAGGGTGGATTCAGACCCATGATCTCCAAGTCACAGCACCACTTGTTGGGTGTATCTGGATTTGATGAAGTATTTCCATTTATTCATTTATCTGACACTTTTCTCCAGCGCTACATAGAATGTTGTTACTTATAATTATTTACCCATTTGTACAGCTGTGTAATTTTACTGGAGCAATTTAAGGTAAGTACCTTGCTCAAGGGAACAACAGCTGGAGGTGAGACTCGAACCTGCAACCCTTGGGCTAAAAGGCAGCGGCTCTAACTGCTGCATTAACAGCTGTCCAAATGTGCGTTAAGTTTTGAGGTGCAGTTGGACAAGAACACAGGACATGTCACACAAGTCCATATGTATTGGTGAGACCGACGCACCAATTTGTCCCTTTCCTTCCTTGACCGTGCGCAGTGGGACGATGGGTGACGGGGCGCGACACTGCTTCGTGCGCAAAGGAGTGGTGGTGACAGCGGGAGAGGGCGTATCCGCGGAGCGTGCGCTGGAGCTGGCCATCGAGGCTGGGGCTGAGGACGTGCGGGACGCTGAGGACGAGGACGAGAAGCCGTTGCTGCAGGTGAGAGGGGCCTGGGATCCAGATCCTGAACCTGTATTGAAGCACGTGTGTGTGTGTGTGGGGAATACATCCGGAGTGCCTGCCTGTCTCTGGTCTCGTGCACCGCAGTTCATCTGCGAGCCATCGTCTCTGCGCGGCGTACGGAGTGCCCTGGAGTCCCTGGGTCTGGCCACGCAGTCCGCCGCTCTCGAGTTCGTGTCCTGCAACCACGCCGTCCTGCCGCTGGAGCAGCTAGAGGCTGCCTCTCAGCTACTCGACTCCCTCAACGAGCACCCAGACGTGGTCCGAGTGTGGGACAATATTCAAGCGCAGGACTGAATGCTGAGAAAACAGTAGAGAACGTCCACACGATTGCGCGCCTCTGGAACGCTGCTCCGTTACCGTTTACGAGTGGACGCTCACGCAAGGAGTCGGCGATGTGACTTCTCAGCAGTCGTCGATGTTATGAAATCATTTCAAGAATGATTGAAAATCAGGAACCGGCCAGTCCGTGCATCAGGAGAATGGGGAGCTGGACCTTCTGCCGTCTTCATGTAGGATTGCGCAATACCTGCGGACGCGCCGCTGAGGACGAAGTTGTGCGATTCATGTATGACAACACGTCGCTCAGACCCCTCTCGGCCGTTTTGAACGGTTTGAAAAAGGAATCGTTTTGTGTTTTTTCACGTTTCCTTTTGCAACACGCTAATACAAGAAAAGCAAAATGGTAAACAACTTTAATTTGCATATGAATATCTATTCTACATTCATTTGATTATCGGACCCTTTGCCCACTCTGTGTCACGTTAGACTTTCAGACTCGCAGTGCTAGTTGTTTGTATGTCGGGTACCAGCTGTGCAGAGTGAGTCTCTCTTTCTCCTCCACCTTTTCCCAGCATTACTATCATTACCAGAGAACACAGTAGCTCTGTACACTGTATATCTATCACCATAGTACAGTGCTCCAGTTCTCAGATGATTAAAGTTCCCTTTTTTTGTCCCATGGCTGATTGAGAGTAAGTTAAAATTGGAAGAATGGCACAGACTTTTTCTTATTTAAAAGAGATACTGCAGTGTTTTCAAAAGATGTTGGGTTTTGTCTAAAATGCCTTATTGTTGAAAAAGTTACAATAAAAAAGAAAGACTTAATTTGGTTTTTCTTTTATTCAAAAAAGTGTTGTGAGTTACACAGCGCCAAGCGAACAATTTGCACTATTTTTTCAGAAGGCGCGCGCACCAGCGCACTGGCGACGAGTGTGTAGCGAGTGAATCTAGTCGCTCTATCTCTGTGCTCGAGTGCGCGTGTCCGCTCCACTGCGCGCAATTCACACGGCGGGCGCGCGTCGCCCATTGCACTGAGAGACGAGGGGGCGCCAGCGCCAACCCCCCCCCCCCCACCCACCCCCCTTTCCCGACCTGCGGCTCTGGTTTCCTCATCCTGCTCGGTGGCGTTAACGTGATGTTACGGCTCGGCGCGACTCGCTGTCACTTTACGGACGACACTTAGGAAATCGGACGAAGGAAAGGGAACTTGTCTCGCGCTCGCGGACTGCGCCGAGGGGCCTCGCGGACTGGTTCCGGTGAACGACACTTTCTGTCAGGAAATTCGCGGCAATATAATTCATTTTTTTCGCAGCTGTTCTTCAGAATTTGACTGCTTTTTGGAATATCAGTTCATTTTCATCTCGGATTTCGTACCTTTTTTTTTTTGCTGCCGGCTTGGAAAACAAGTGTGCAAATCTGAATCTCGAATTCCGTTTTTCGAGCGCAAACCGAGTTCTCGACTCGAGCAGAAGGAAAGTTGGTCGTGTTTCGGTCTTCTCGTTCGCCTTGGTTTTGTTTCGGATAAGTCGGTGTACTGATGGTGAACAACAGCAATTTTACAGCGTTTATTCATTTGGGCACGGCTGGGCGCTTCACCCATTGCTGAATCAATGTCTCCGTTATATACGGTTATAAATCTCAGGTTGCTAACTGTGCCCTGAGAGGAAACTTTCTGGTAAACCACAACTGAACTGTCTTATGAAACAAAAATCGCGGGCTCATTATAAGTTAAGAATATAAAAACGTGTATCATGCAGTATACAGCGCGGTTGCTATAAATCTTACAAGTCTCCTCGACACGCGTTTGAATTGATATTATTGAACGGTTGAAAGTGGCATTTATTAAAGTGCACGTCCTCGACTTAAATAACTTATTACTTGCTTTAAACAACAGATTTCGGCGGTTAAGAGGTGCGCGCTCGCGCTGCTGCGGACGCGCGCCGCTGCGAAACGTCCGCGAGAGCCGCGCGTTTGCGCAGGGAAACGGCGCGCTCGGCAGGAAAAGAGGAGCGGAGAGGAAACCCCGCCGCGCACGAGCGAAACACACACACACACACACACTCGCGCGCGCGCACACACCTTTTTACACCTCTCTCCTCACGCTCAGCTGTCACCTCTCGAATGCGGCCATTTAGTTTGTCAAAAGGGAGGAAAAGCGCACAACTGGCAGGAAAAGATGAGAGGAAGCGGCTCAGCTGGAGTCCACTGGGGATGAACTGCAAAAAAAACACTTAATGATTTTTTTGGGGCTGTAATTTTCTAGAGAAATGACTGACTGCTGAGTGAGTTATAAGAGGTTTTTCAATCAGCATTCCCCCTTTTTTGCCATCGCTGCGTTCATGGACACTGCAGGCCGGGGACAGCTGGAAGGGACCCCCATCTGAGGCTCCCGGAATACGAATCCTCTTCATATAAACTTTATATACTTTGTATGTAGGCAGTGCTGCCGCTGGCCCAGGTGACCTTCGGAGGACCTGCAGCCCCCACTTCTCTCTTGCACATGGCAATTTGGCAATTTCTCTTCAAGCATACTGTGAAGTTATTGAGCAAATTTTCTATAAAGTCATCCTATTTGTGAAACCTTTAATATGTAAGCTTCACAACCCGTGCTTTTATAAAGTTCTTTTTTTTTTTGTTAAGTGACACGCGCGCTGGCTCTACAGTGACTCGGATTGGTCTGGAAAGCTTGCGAGCGTTCGTAGCGTGGGTCGTTCTGCAAAGTGGCTTCCATGCCGTCTCCAGTTTGTTTTGGAGATTTCCGCTCAAGAAAAGCGATGGTGCATGGCTCATCCTGCTCGCTGTCACACTGAAGTCCTCGGAGCAGAGCTGGGCCAGCCATCTACCTGCGACAGGTGAGAGTGAAAGGCACACACCCCTCTGAGTCCATCTTTACTCTTCCGCACTGGACATTTTCCATTGTCGATCATGGCCATGAAAGCTCCTACGAAAGTGATCTATTCCGCCGCATCTGTGGCTGCGCTCCATGTCCCACAGCTGAACTCTGCAGTCCAGTTTGGATGTTTTCCCTATAAACCAATGTGTGGTGGTGAACAAATAAATAAAGCCTCTACCTCAGTTCAGATACATCAACATTACATAAACAGACATTTATCTATTTATGCGTTTTAATTTATTCTGCCCTTGGTCTTATTAGGGACAGGAAGCAAGGACATTGTGTTACGATAAATCTGAAATACCAAACATGCTGATGGGGTGTTTTCGCACTTTGGTCCGAATCATGTAAAACAGCGATTAAAGTTTCAAGTTAAAACAGTGTAAGAAAAGCAAAGCTAAGGTATTGTGTTCTTTTGTGTCTTAATGAGGTTTACTTAAAATGCAGTTACATCATCCCTTTCTGATTATTTACCTCAGGCAATTTTAGGGTCAGCAGGGGTCATAGCAGTTATAATGATGGTTTTGCAGTCAAATCCTTCTCCTGCTGTTGCAGCCATGAGAAAGGAACTTAACCAGAATTTCTCTAGTGAAAATTACCTTACTGTGTAAATGGGTGAATCATTAAGAGCTTATTATACTAACCTTGCATAGTAGGTTACCTTGGACAAAGGTGTCTGATGCATGTAGATAACTAGGATAAATATATAAGATAATAAAAACTTCTTAAACTTATTTATTTTTCAGTTTTTAAGGATCTGAACTTTTGAATAGAAGTTTGGAGGGTCAAATCCCACGAAGGATGCTTCCGTTTGTGGCTAAACCATAGGCTACGTACTAAACCTCATTACTCTCGGTTTTCAGGTTGCATACTTTGGTTAAGTGTATTTAAATGACACATTTAGAACTCAAGTACAAAAGGAGTACATTTCATAAATAGCAAGCAGCTTTCCATTGTTAAAGTGCTTTATATCT
Organism: Scleropages formosus; assembly: GCF_900964775.1. NCBI lineage: Eukaryota > Metazoa > Chordata > Actinopteri > Osteoglossiformes > Osteoglossidae > Scleropages > Scleropages formosus. The sequence goes on along the minus strand of NC_041825.1, from coordinate 2,089,338 downwards.
TACCATAGACTTGTGTGCAGACTTAACTATGTTGTTAAAAGTTTTAATAAACTGTCTGTGTTCTAATCCATAGTTGCATATTTTCTCATTTTAAACTGTTGCAGCCAGACTTCCTTTTTATGGCTGGCTTTGTCAGTTGATAGAAATTCCAGCATTTCTGTGTCATCTATGAAATATTATAGGAAATTGGAATATCTTGGCAACCAGTATTGAAGTAGTTATGGAATTCTTAGACCGTGCCCATTGTTTTGGCATTTACTGGAAAGGATGGGATTTACTGATGACAGAAGAACGTGATGATTAAAAATCCGTAGTGAAACATAGAGAACAGTTGTATTCATGACCCTGTTTGGTGGCAGTATCCTTTCACTGCATTCCTTGCACTGTTGAGGTGTAAGATGCGGAGAGGGCAACTTGTCAGTTTTTTGTACTGCGGTGGGCTTCACTGTATGTCGCCCTGACGCATAAGGTGAAGACCGCTTGAAGATTAATGTGACCTGTATTCGACAGTCACTTCAGCATTCCTTCTGTGTTTGTTAGAAGGGCATACAGCTGAGCTGCCGGCAGTCGCTCCTACATTCCCAGTCAGGAGATATAGGGATTGATAATGTTTCTCTGTAGTGACAATGTTCCTGTGGCTTTGGATGAAGATGCTTGGAATTCCTTAGCGGTCTGCAGTATATGATCATTAGTTGCATGCAGGTGCCCTTGCAGGTTACGCTTGGATTTTGAGAGCCTGGATTACCTGTACTTGGCCTTGTCACCGGCTGTTGATGTTGGGCTGATGCAGGCAAGGGGAGGGAAGGAAGTGTCCCAATGTGTATTATGTAATTGAAGGGCACATTGCAGTTTGTTTGCTTGTGTTATTTCCTTTGGCACAGCATGTATGTTCAACTGGTCTTGATTTCCGCAATAAAAGTCTAAGTTATTTTTCAGAGCAGTATGTGGGTTGAAGTTGGCCTACAGATTGTTTTGAAATATGCCAAAAGTTTGTTTAAAGTCTTTCCATCTAAAAAGACAATTTTTTTTAAATGGAATGGTTATATGGTATGGCCCATGTTCAATAAGGCAAACTTGGCAAATAAGCTTCTTGGCAAATCTCATCCATGTTCTTTTGTAAAATGACTTCCTTCTGTCTGTCTGCAATATATGTGTAATTCTTATGGACGCTTTTGTTTTTCCACACAGTAACATTTATCATATATGAGGAAGGTTCCTCTGACGGTTGTTTTCAGTGTTTCTAGCCTGTACTGCCACATGCTCTGTTTTTGTATTTGGAATTGGACAAACAATAACACTATGCCTTAACATCCTGCTGTGTAAAAATATGAAAATGAAAGGCATAAGGTGAAAAATATTCATTAACACTGTGTTTGACCTTGTATTTATAACATTCTCTCCTCAAAGGTATCAGAGGATGCCAAACTACTGTGTTTGTTTCAGAATATGATGTTTTGTACAGACATGTTTTTGTGCAGTGTATGAATATAAAAAAACAGTTGTTGGATGACATACTGTAATACCTACAAGTTCTTCAGTTAATACTAAATTTACATGCACATTTATTCATTTAGCAGATGCTTTTCTTCAAAGCTATGTACATCTCATAGAAAATACAAAGTGTGCCCTACATTAACAGAAAGTAGTAGTTATGCATCCATCCTTTGTGTGACAGAATTCATTTGTTCAGTGAAATCACACTATTAGGTGAATTCCTCTTGTGGGGGGATCTAACTGACATTATTTTCTAGGGCGAAGAAACAGTTCCAGGTTGGAAAATATGATTTAAAAAACTAGAATAAAGTGTATTTTTATACATGTTGATGAGGTGCTGTGTAGATGACACTAGATGATCTTCATTTGGTTTTAATAGCATTAGTGTTAGGGTGTTCATGTTATTAAAGCTGTTTGTATGATTGCGGGAAACCTGTACCTGGCGTGTCCGTGGCTGCATGCGTGTGACCCAGTGGCACAAAGAGAGGAGGGGCAGTGTCCTCATATTCTTTTACTTAAATCTTTCCTGGCAGCAGGAGACCAGAGACAGTGCATCCCTGTCTCAGAGAATCCATTTCCCAGCCCTTCCTCATGTCAAGTCCTTCGCTATTATCCTTCACCAGTCACAGTTTTTTCTAAATAGCAAAAATTACCCAACTACATAAATGGGTAAATAATTCTAAGCAACTAAACACTGTAAGTCACTTTGGAGAAAAGCATCTTCTAAAATAATAATAATAATAATAATGGTGTGCTGTTTCAGTTGTGATATTAGATGGACATTAATCATTGCGATTGAGACTGTCAGAGTGATAGGACTTTGTTCTTCCATATTGCCTTCAGCTAAAAATTTCTGTGCAAAGTTAAATTGTTTTGTGTTGTGTAATTTCCTTCAATATTTCCCTGATTGTTTATTCCACGTTCACTTTGTTTGGTGTCGAATGACTACACTAAAGCGATAACCGAGGATGGGAGTTGTGTAGTTTTGAGCCATGAATGGCGGGCTGATTGTACAAAGGACATGTGTGAAAGTAAAATTACAGCATAACAGGCACTGGTGTCATTGTACTGAATTTGCATGTCAAAATTACATATATTATGACAAGCCATTAAACCATTTTTTTTCAGTGTGTGGGACCTTGTTATATGAGGAATATGTGTCTTGCATTTTAGACGTAGTTTGACTTCACTACTTTTGTAATACTGATCATATGTGCAATGCCATAAATGCTTCCACTTTAGTTTCCCTGCTTTTGATAAGAATAGGGTTTCCATAATAAGAATGTCATGAGTACCTTGTTAATTTTGGTGTCTTACAGGTTGTTCCTGGTTGGTGAAGAAGAATATAGTTTAGAAGACACAGGAAGTCACTTTTGTGTCTGCAGTGCACATTCCCAAAATGGGTGAGTTTTTAACTGGTGTGTGACTTGCAATCATAAATCAGTATCCCGTGTGGCTCGTTTTGCTGAGAGTGAGTGCATTTACTGTACATATCTTTGGGCCTCAAGGTATGTTATTGAACTGATGAATTTTATTTATTTTTTTTCCAAAACACTTTATTGTAGATGTTCACTCTGAATATTAAGCAATAATTCAGCATGGAAAATCCTACTTTATACTGTCATTCACTTTCAGAAACTTGAATGTGAATTCTGTGACAGACATTACTGTGCCTTTCTTAACCACATTGCATGGCCAAGTAGTAAAGTGTTACTCTTGTACAGTAAGAAAGTATAGGCTAGGGCTTTTACAAAAGAAAATAATTTAATTTCCAAGGCACAAATCACCTTTAATCACCTGGAAGCAGTAGTGTACAATCTGGTGGTCAGCGCCTTGATTTGTTGTCTCTGTAGGAGCCACTGTTCTTCAGAAACAAATATGAACAGGTTTTCAGTGTTTTCATTGCTCCATAGTTGTTTTTCCAGCATGCATGAATACTTCATGCACTTAAAAGCAATAAACACTGATGAAACAAATGACAATGAAAAATGTTCCCGTATATCCAGAGTTTATTTGCCATGAATACAAGAACCCCTCAGGGGTTGTCAAAACAGTAGATGATCCAGGTCTTTAGCATGACTTTACTTGCTTGGTTTACCTTTTCCTGGAGTCTGGTTCAGTTGTTTCATCAATTTCACTTATGTAGCTGTTCAGCCCAGTCCTTTTCCTCCTGACTTGAACTTTTATACTGAAGGCTCAGTTCCCTTCTGTCCACAGTGTTCAGTTTTCTCACCCACTGTCAGGTACCTCCTGACATAATAAAAATACATTATGCTTGGACATTCTGGCTCTTTTCTGGGACAATACTCTTTGTGTTCTTGTCTTTCACTACTAATAGTTGGCTTAGGAGTAAACTGTATCAACCTGCTATAAAAGGACCAGTATTATATGTTGCCAGTGATGTTTTTTTTTCTAAAATTGCCTTGAAATTATATAATGGAAAGGCAAGTGATTGTTAATGTTTTATTGGACAATGTAAGCTGAATCATATTCTTACAGGAATGAACCCTTATACACAGTATGTGGCTTGAACTTCATTCAGTGTGGATATTTAGCTGATGCTTTTCTCCAAAGAGATTTCTGCTGTTAAGGTTACAATTATTTACCCATTTATACAGCTGGGCAATTTTACTGGAGCAATTCAGAGTAAACACCTTGCTCAAGGGTACTACATCTGGAGGCTGGGATCAAACCTGTAACCTTTGGGTCCAATGGCAGTATCTCTAATCACTATGCTACTGGCCGTCCCACCTATTTCTTAATTCCCACTGTATTCTACTGCAGAGCATATTCTAGGTGAACTTGCATGCTTTTAAAAAATTCATGTTTTCATAAAATTCATATATCAAAAAATGGGATTTAAAGTCAATAAACTCTAGTGTAAAAGGATTTTCATTTGAATATATAAGTGTAGAGGGGTGCGGTGGCGCAGTGGGTTGGACCGCAGTCCTGCTCTCCAGTGGGTCTGGGGTTCGAGTCCCGCTTGGGGTGCTTTGCGGCGGACTGGCGTCCCGTCCTGGGTGTGTCCCCTCCCCTTCTGGCCTTACGCCCTGTGTTACCGGGTAGGCTCCGGTTCCCCGTGACCCTGTATGGGATAAGCGGTTCTGAAATGTGTGTATATAAGTGTATGGTTGAGGTGGTGCGGTATATAGAAATCCTTAGCCTTCCTTTGTAAACTGTTAATGAAATGATGTCTAAACATGGGTCTGCCTAAAAACAGTTCAAATGCATTAGAAAAACTATGTTAGATAAGAGTATGAAGTGCATCTGTTAATCTCCCTCCCATTGTTTTTGTTGCATCTTAATGTTGCAGTTCCATTGATCTGTCTCTCACCATTTCTTTGTTCATTTTTGTCTCTCCCACATTTTTTCAGATGAAGAGCAAGCTCTCCATTCCATCATGAAGGATTTGGTGGCCCTTCAGATGACACGACGTCAACCCGTGCTCGGGTTCGACACCAGCAGGGTCAAGCCAGCCAGCCCCATGCACCGAAAAGTGAGCCACACTCATTATTCTGATGGCAGTTAAAATGTCTCAAACATGCTTTCAAGACACATACTATAGGATCTTCATTTAATTATATGCTGTATTTTAATAGTTATTCTGATATGAAAGATTTATTGATACACGTTAAAACATTATGTTTTTCTAAATGTATTGAACTTTTTTCAAACCTTGTACATTGATTTAAAATTCTGTTACTGTTGAAGCAAACGGCAAATCAAATCCAAAAGTAATTTTAAATGTACTACTTTTTAGATAGATAAAAAAATTAAAAAATGTAAATAAATTAAATCCGGCCTTACGCCCTGTGTTACCGGGTTGGCTCCGGTTCCCCGTGACCCCGTAAGGGACAAGCGGTTCTGAAAATGAAAATAAATTAAATTTAAAAAAAAATAAGAAAAGTCTCATGTGTAGGAAAAAAGTGTTTTCATTAAAAAAAATTACAAGAGCAGCAATGCCTCAAGATCAGTGTTAGTTTTGTATTACAAGAAGGTGTATGATGAGCTCATGAGTATAAACGTGAGATTCTACCATGTTTCTTATGAATGCCTGGGTGATCCCTGTTGACCATTTCTTCCTGCTCTTGCAGGATGATGTTAGAATTAAGTTTGAGTTCTGTGGAGAGAGAAGGTGAGTTTTATTTTCCTTAAGATGTTCTAGCATGTATGTACTTGTGTCAGCATGTATTAGGGTACAGTCATGTGAAAACAAAAGTATACCTTCTTTCATTTCAGTGGTTTTACATATTAGAATAAATAGGAATCATGTGGTCATCACCAGCTTCTAAAATGAGACAAATCTAGCCTCCAATAATAGACAATGCATAGCAGATTTCACTGTCATTATTTATTCAACAAAAAGTAAGCCAATGTGTTATGCATTATGGACAACATCACACTTGGCAAAAACCAAATACAGCATATCACCAAAAACATTTCATACCAATGGTCCAGCAGACACACAACCTGGGCACTTTGCAGCCATTGCGTTGTAAACTCCTTTTTGTACCAAACTGTTCTAGAGATAAACGTGAGGCCATCTGTCCGACAGCTAAAACTTGGCCGAAACTGGGTTGTGCAACAGGGCAATGATCCAAAGAACATCAGCAGATCTACAGCTGAATGGCTGGGAAAGAAAAGAATCAAAGTTTTGGAACAGTCAGGTCAAAGTCCAGACCTCAGCTCCATCGAGATGCTGCAGAGGGACCTTTAGGGAGCTCTGCAAAACGAATGCTCTCAAGCATCAATCAACTGAAGCAGTGTTAGACATAAGAGTGAGCCAAAATTCCTCCAAAATGTTTTGAGAGACTAATAAACTCATACAGAAAACAATTATTTCAGCTCGTTTCTGCTAAAGGTGGTTCTACAAGCTGTTGAATCATGGGGTGTATTTAGTTTTTCCACCCATTACTTCTGAATGTTACCTTAAGTTGTCTTGTTAAATAAACAGTGGCAGTGGGGTCTGTTATGTATTTTGTCACCTGTGGTTAGATTTACCTAATTTTAGGACCTGTTAAGGATCACATTTTTTAGATGTAATTTCCTGATATATAAACCATAGAATTGTCTTTTTCAAATGACTGTATGTGAGTGTACAGCGGCTGGCTCCAAAGTGGCATGAGTAGTATAGTACAGTACGGGGCAGCTACCTTGTCCACTTTGCCATAAGTAGTGTAAGGTATAGAGATAGGCAGCAGCCCTTGTTTTTCATGGCTTCTTTACAGTCTGTTTTTTACTTATTAGTGAATATGCATGCTAACAGTCATCAGCCACATGTCTTTGCTCCTGGTTTTTGCCTGTCTTATCCAATTGACGTCTGCAGGATACTGATGTTTGGACGGCCAGTTCAGTTTGAAGAAGTGAAGCAGAAGGTGAAGTCGGTGTTTGGCCAGCAGCTGGACCTGCACTATATGAACAATGAGGTGGTACAGCACCGCAGCAGTTTTTGGGGCTCCAGTGGTTACAGCAAAGTGTTATAAAAATGTATTGGCTAACACTTCACTTTCTCCTCCTTTCCTCATGGGCAGTTGTCCATACCTCTACACAGTCAGGATGACTTGGACAAAGCTATTGATCTTCTGGACCGCAGCTCCAACATGAAAAGCATCAAGATCCTGCTGCTAACCCAGGAGCATAACAATGTCAGTGCAGTGTACAGTGGCCTTACATCTATGTAGTATAGTGCACATACTGTAATACTTTTTTAAATGTTGTTTTCTATTTACAAGTTTGCTAAGGGCATAACTTCACAGCATGTCATACTTACTGTGTGTCCTTACAGTTGTTTATCTTCCTCTATGTGAATGGTGCTGTCTGCATATCTGTGTGAATCCTGTGCGTATGCATCCCTGTGTAACTGTTCTACCTCAGTCTCTGTGCATGTGTTGGGGAAGTAGTGCCTGGCATGGGACACGTGACTGTTATTGTTCTCGTGGGTCAAAGTGCTTCTGCATCAAGTGTTGTTCTTTTTAAATCCCTACTTTCCAATACAGGAAGTGCCAGTTAGATCCCAAGAGCAAACGCTGAACTGGCCTTGAATGGCGGTTCTTTCCCTAACAGGGTCGACGTCAACAGTTTCTGCGGCTACTTGGCCACGCTGTAGAAGGGTCCAGTGTGCACAGAATATTTACATTTGTTGCATCTGTGTGTTTTTTTTTAAAGGCTACCATCTAAGTCTTTAAAGCTTGTGGATCTAAAGATGAAGTGTATAGGTAAAGGTTTCCAAGTGTAGCTCCAACACTGAGAAAGTCTTATTTACACAGAATGGGTTTTGTTCAAATCTCTATATATTATGGAGTGAATTAATGTTTGGTATCTGCCCTGCATTTATCAGGATTAATCAAATCTGGAATTGCATTTGACTCTACACATTCAGGTATCTAAGTCTCTTCTCCTTGCCCCTAGGCCCCGACCCTCTCCCATGCAACTGCCTGTAAGCAGGTTCGCATGAAGAGCTCCCAATCCCATAGCGACGTCAGTGCAACCTTCCAGTCAACTGAGCCCAGGGGACGGTATCTCTCCTCTAGTGGGTGTTCCTTTTGTCTCCTTTGCCTTGTTATGTTTGGCCACATAACAGCTTGTTCACCCACTTGTGGAAAGTGTGTCACTGGCAAATTTTTTGCAAAGAAATTGTATGCCAAAAAATCAGTTGACCCGTATCTCTGGCATCATTCTTATCGCATAAAAACATTAAATATCTGTGCTAATGTGTTGGAAAACCAGTATCTAAATGCCTTTTTGTATATATTTGGCTTTTAGAAATATATATGTCATATGTTTATGTCATACATTTGGTCTACTGTGGGGTTCTAATACCCACTTTCCTCTCTTTCTCCCTGACCCCCCCATCTGTTGTTCATCTGGTTTCCTCTGAGTGTGGGTCCTCTTCCCTTTCCTGTCCAGCATTACTGGCCGCTCCACAATAGCCTGCTGGAGGCTGGCCAATCAGATTTCTGTGTAGCATTAGCCTAGCAGTCTTAGCATGTGCTTCAGCAGTAGGCTAAAAAGCAAAAGTCTAACACATTGGAGGTGTAATCCATGATAAATTAATATTCACCAGTTGCTGACTTCTCCCGTGAATGCATTTTAGAAGGTCCACCGGTGACAAAGATAGTAAAATTAGTGTCATAATATTACATAATACTGTCACATTCTCCTTTGACTTGTCTGAATGACAGATAAAAGGGTCCCCCATTTGCTGTTAAACACTCTCTCTGTAGTGTATACAACAGTACCACTGATAATTCAAAAACTAACCAACTACTTTGAAACTCCACTTTGTTTTATACAGTATGGCTGTGTTTTTTATTTGTCTGCATGTTCAATGATAGTCTGTCCGTTCTGTCCAAATTCAGTCTTTTTTCTTTTTGCATTAGCATTGTCTCCCTCTGGTAATCTTGTTGCTTTGTTGATGATCAATGATTCAACCCCTCTTCCCCCAACAAGGTTCCCTGAATACAGGCCGCAGCTCTCCACCCCCCGGCTACGTTCCAGAGCGGCAGCAGCGAATCGCCCGCCAGGGATCCTATACCAGTGTTAACAGCGAGGGCGAGTTCATCCCCGAGAGCCTGGATCCAAACGTGAGTCGCAGACCTGCCTGTAGCCATATCCCCCGCTGCACTGGGAAGGCAATCTTACTCTTGCTTCAGTGTAGATAAAAACCTCAACAAATAGCCGGCACTTTCAAAAAAGTGCTGTACTTCAGGGTAAGATTCCAGGATATGTTTTGCTTGATGCTTTCCTGCGTAATAAAAGAAAACACTTGATTTCTCAAAATATGGAAGTAAGGGAGGACATGTTGGGACAGCTGGTAGCGTAGTGGTTAGACTTGCTGCCTTTGGACCCAAAAGTCGCAGGTCTGAGTCTCACCTCCAGCTGTAGTACCCTTGAGCAAGGTACTTACCCTGAATTGCTCCAGCAAAATTACCCAGCTGTGTAAATAATTGTGATTTGCTTAACATTGTAAGTCGCTTTGGAGAAGAGTCAGATAAATGTGAAACCTCCTGTGTCTATGGATTAGATTCGCTTACTAAGCAAAAATGTATTGTTTTTATATGTTATACTATGTTTAGCTATTTACATTTATTCATTTAGCAGATGCTTTTCTCCAAAGTGACATACATCTCAGCGAAAATACAATTTGTGCATTACCTTAGGAGAAAGAGAAATAATTGCAGATGTGATTCTTAAGTAAAACTAGTTTGTCTTCACTTGAAGTACCGATGTTCATCGCTCGAGTAGGTGCATAAAACGCAGGCTAGATGAATCCTGATAACCTTAATACAATTTTTTTAAAATTTTATTTGATTTGATGATTATAAAGTTATGGTGCCTGAACATTTACACCGTACATGGTTATTACTGCTGCTAACAAAAATGAGGTTTTAAGCAACATTATAATAGTTTTTGCTTAGAGCTTTCCCAGAATAGTTTTTTGCTATAATTTTTACCGATGCAAACATAATTTTTTTTCACCTATTTTAGAAGGGGCTTCTCCAAGAGCTAGATAAAGCTTGTGGGACACTGACTGAGAGTTTAATCAGTTCAGTACACACTTCTTTTTTCTCCTCCTACTCTGTTGCGACCGACTGCTCGGCTTTTTCCTGTGTTTCCTGTATCTAATGCAGGGCTACAGATGCTATCTACGATTGGCTCGAAATAACTCGCAGGCAGCAGACAACACAGGCAGAACTAGGGACAAAGCCAGGCCGGCACCTAATCACTTCCAGTCACGTGGGCTGCCTTTTTTTTTTTTTTAACACATGAGCTCCTGTCCTGCTTTATATGCCAGTAGATCACTGCCCTTTTAGCTGAGTTGTTGGACTCACATGCAGGAAAAGAGTCTGACTTTCTGTTTATTGTTGTTTTCACAGAAGCAGGTAAAGGGTAACTTCAAGAAACTCTTAAGGAACAGGGAAATCACGTCATAAGAGATATTTTGTCTTTGTCGGTTTTTGCATTAATAGGATAAGACCTGTTGTACAGCAATGAGCATATAGACTACACAAAATTATGAGAACATAGTGTTCTAGCTTTTCTTTCATAAATACAGCATGCCAGAGCTGGGAAACAAACTGAATTAACATTGTAAAAAATACAGAAACAGTTTATTCTGGGTGGTTTGGCAAAGTTTTTGGGTTATTAAATGGGTTAAAGCAGCTACATAGTAGTGAACCTATGGTCCCTGATGGTTTTCATCTTTTATTCACTAAATAAAGCATCCCAGAGCTTAGAAACAAACTGGACTACATTCTAGCCATTCAGGCTTTTGTATGTTTGACCCTCTGGCCTCCCTGCAAAGGTTCTGGACCCCTGGAGCAGTGCAGAGAACTCCATATCTGGCAGTTGTCAGTCCCTGGACAGCAACTTGGACAGGTGAGCATACTGGGTCATACAGATGAATAGATGGAATGTTAAAGGTGTATGAGAGGATCTGGGAAGCTGAGATTTATATTTGCTAGACAGGTAAGAGCTGTACAACTGTGCCAGGGGGCTAAGGTGGGTCAACTTGAATGTCTTCATAGAAAATTCTCTTTCAGAGTAAGCAAGAGCATAACAAAGCAAACAAAGAAACTTGTGGTGTAGTGATTGAAGGCCAAATCTGAAAGTTATGAGTTGACATCTCCACTAGTAGTAGCTCTGCTGTAATACACTGGAGTAACAAGGTTTATTTTAAAGATAAATGAAGCCATACTTAAATAAATGTAAATAAGGATACACAAGTAAATAATGTAAAGACAGAACTGTACAGATGTGGGTAAGGCCTGCAGCCGAGATGTGCGTTGACTGGGTCTTTCTGACCGTGCAGTCCTGCCCTCAGGAAGTCCCGGATGTACAGAGCCAAGAGTTACCCAGACAACCGTCAGGAATTCTCTGGTATGTCCAAGTGCTTCAACTCTGCAGGTATGCTGACTTCCTGTACGTTGTTGTGTGGTAATATTATCTTTCTGTGCTCTGCCACAGACCGCGAGAATCACAACTATGAGAAGGTAGTGGGAAAAGGAGGGACGTACCCACGGCGATACCATGTGTCCCTGCAACACAAAGACCACAATGAAGGTTAGATACAGTGTCATGATTGCTTTCTGTGTATGCAGAACATAAAAAATGCTGCAAAGGGGTCGTCTCTTCTATTGTTACATCATGTGCATTTATAAATGAGTATAACGGATGACCAACCTTATTTGGACAAGGGCCCCAGCCGTTATTATGAATCACAGTAAGTGACATACTGAATCTAAAGTATTCTCATTATTATATGTATATGTATATGCTATATGTAGATGGATATGAGATACTTCTCTTGTGAGACACAGTTCATCAAAAAAAAATTGTTGAACTTTTCCTGTTCGCAGATGTACTCTGAAAATCAACACGCTCCACTAATAATAATAATAATAATATGTGAAATTTGAAGCCTTCATTTTTAAAGTGTTCTAAACACTAGTGGCTAACCTGTTATAGCCAAGGTTTCCTGGTGTGTGCCTAAGTAAGATTCAACAATTTATAGTATTTCTTGTAGGTGTAGTATATGTGAATAAATTATAAATGTTCTCACAGGGTATATTTCGAGAAGTTCCAAGCTGTTGTAAATGTGTAAGCATAGAATTGCATTTCTCCTGTCATGATTTCTGAGCTGTTGGCGCCTCACGTCTCCTTCCAGGCCGGCGGACCTTCCCACGGATCCGCAGGCCACATGGGAACCTCTTCACGTTGGTGCCATCCAGGCGCTCGCTAAACAACAGTGAGGAGAGCCTGGGCTCCACCTGGCAGCTGGCAGAGGCACAGGGTCGACTGCGCCCGCAGGAGCGCATTGTACCCCATAAGTGTGAGTCTTTTCCTGTGCGGTCCTTCTCCTTTGCTGTATGTTAGTACACACTTCAGTGTGCACTCCAGTTTGTGCTTGGCTCTGTCTTTGGCAGAGCGAGAATGTGAATGGCCTGTCCAAGGTCACTGTTGTGTTTAATGGGGCTCTTTAGGGAGAAGTTTCAGCTGCTCTATCATCTGTTCTATCGCCAGTGCCAGATTCAGTGTTTTTACCATAATTAGCAGGTGTTGCAGCGGTCTTAGTTGCATTAGTGCTGCTGCAGTATACAGTATCACTGCAGTTTAGTTCATTCATTCTGTCATTGCCTCAAGTAGCTGTTTTCAGCTCTGTCAGTGCAAACTGTGGATCAGTGAGGTTTGATTTTAAGTGTCTTATTTCTGTGTGATTTACACTTAGCTCCCAGTGCCCCCCTGACATGGAGGCGAGGCAAGCTCCTCGGACAAGGTGCCTTTGGACAGGTCTACTTGTGCTATGACGTTGACACAGGAAGAGAGCTCGCTGCAAAACAGGTTCAGTTTGACCCACATAGTCCGGAGACCAGCAAGGTATGACTGCGTGAAGCACATTTATATACAGCACATTATCCATCCATACATCCATCGATTATCAGTAACTGCTTATCATTTAGTGTTGCAGTGGTCTGGAGCCTATCCCAAGTAGCATACCAGTACCAATATATGCATTATCATACCAGTACTGTATATGATAATGTAATGCCAGTGTGCATTACATTATCATATATTTTATTCCAAAAAGCAGGAAATTTCTCTACATGCTATATACATGCACCTGCTTTTGCCCTGTTTGTTGGAGGGGAACAGTTCTGGTATTAGTGAAACCAAGGATTTATTTGCACCATTGGGATAAAGAAAATGAAACCAAGGTAAACTTTTTTACAAGGAAGCTTTCTGTCCCAAGGAGGATGTTTATTCTTTGGCCAGGAATTGAGAAAAGAAGATTTTTTTTCTTCCTTTTTTCTTCAAAGCTGTTTCCTGTCTGCTAGTGGGAAAACATGCATTGTCACTTCCTGTGTTAGAGCAAGGGGAAGCTGTAGGGGGTGTATGTAGCCCACTGCAGATCCTTTAAGGAAAAAAATAACAAGTCCAGCCATGATATTTATCTGCTGCCAGTTTTCTCTCATTGTAAAAAAAAAAAAAAAAAAAAGAACAGGAATTTGGGACGAGTCTACACATACACCCACTGTATCACACACACTCTCAAGGAAGTAAATGAATTTCCTAAACAAAACTTAGATAGAATAATAATAATTCTATAGCATGAAGTGTAATGATCCGCCTACTAGATGTTCTCAGTGACCTTTCTGTTTTCTAAATGAACATTTCGGGCAATGTTCATTTCACACCGGATTGTGAAAGTGCTCCAGGATTCTGAAGAACTGAAAGGGTCTGGTCTCACTGACTGTGTCCCTGCTTACAATTACATAATTTAATGTAAGATTATGCACGGCTTATGCTCACACCACCGGTGTGGTCTTTCTGAAGGAGGTGAGTGCACTGGAGTGTGAAATACAGCTGCTGAAGAATCTCCACCATGAGCGGATTGTGCAATACTATGGCTGCCTACGTGACCACAACGAGAAAATCCTCACCATCTTCATGGAGTACATGCCAGGGGTGGGTCTCCTTCCTTGAGGTTGCACCTTCCCGGTCACACGTGGGTTTCATCAGGAATTGGCTTGCTTTAGGTCAGGTCTGCTCCTGCTTGTATTTGCTGGTGTGTGCCCTTCACTGTTGTGTTGCCATCTGCATCGGAGTCTTCTTACCGGCAGCTAAGTGCATGAATAAATACAAATGTTCTTTCATCAGTTAACACTGTGTTCTCAGGGGTCGGTTAAGGACCAGCTGAAGGCTTATGGCGCCCTGACGGAAAATGTTACCCGCAAATACACCAGGCAGATTCTTGAGGGCATGTCCTATCTTCACAGCAACATGATTGTGCACCGTGACATCAAAGGTACAGAGTAGAGCCCGGGTGATTGGCACCAGGACGTTTGTGGCAATATTCCACCCCAGTTGTGGGGTTGAAGTACCTCCAGCATCCTGTGTGTTAATTGTTCTCATGACCCAGGTGCCAACATCTTGCGGGACTCTGCTGGCAATGTGAAGCTGGGAGACTTTGGTGCCAGCAAGAGGCTCCAGACCATCTGCATGTCCAGCACAGGTGTCCGTTCTGTTACAGGCACCCCCTACTGGATGAGCCCAGAAGTGATCAGCGGTGAGGGCTATGGCCGGAAGGCAGATGTATGGTAAGGGCATCGACGTGACGTCAGCCTCTTCCAGTGTTGTTGAATCACTTTGCTCCAGCCAAGAAATTCACTTATTAGTGAAACTTTTAGCAGGGAAGACAGGCTGCTGCTGCTGTCCTCCTTTTGTAGAGATATTTGTTTTCATTCTTTGGAGCTAAAGTCTTCCTCAGGCCTTTCAGGTGCTGATTTACAAACTGGAAGAATTTGAGACATCAGGTCACGGACTCATGTCCTAGGCTAGAATGTGAAGGTATAAAATATGGTTTAAATTAAATGTAAGACGGCACCTGCAGTGAACTTCTTTATAGCTGTATCAGTTTGGATCCAAAGGTCACAGGTTTGAATCTCACCTCCAGCTAAATTCCTCCAGTAAAATTACCCAGCTGTATAAATGGGTAAATAGTTATAGTAATAGAAATAGTAGGTTAGCATGGTAAGTTGCTTTGTAGAAAAGTGTCAGATAAATGATTAAATGTAAATGTCATGTTTACAACTATGAGTGCTGTCCTGCATGTACTTTTATTTGTTCTGAGAGGATTCAGTACCCATTACAATATTTTTAGTGGTTGTGGTAAACACATTTTATTTCCTTAGCTATAAATAGTAATTGATCCTCAGTTGTCTTTATGTTTACTTGCATTTGACTCATGCAGTAACTACAGGTGGGTGTAAATGCTGTCACATGCATTATTTCTTATGTACTTGTGAAGTTGCTCTTTGAAGGTTTAAATATAAAGGTTTTTTTCTCCAGGTAAATGCTAAGAAATGCTAAGAAGTAGTTCTTATTTTAAAGAAACCCCTGAATCAACAGAAACTGGAAAGGCTTGATTTGGGGCTCAGGAGTTTGCAGTCTGATTGGACAGCATCTCGTCAGGCGAGGGACCCAATTGGCTCAGCGCCAGCCCAGCCTTGCTACCCACCAGCTCTTTTGGGGGTTGGAATGTTCCAGGGTCCCGTGGTCTCCGGGGGGCCACTGAGGGGAGAAGGCAAAGGGAAAACTGCCCTGGAGAGGCCCCTCAGAAACACATGCGCTTGTTCACAGTGACTATCTGCCAGCACAAACATGCTACCGTTGTCAATAACACATGGGGAGAAGTTTCCACCAAAACATTTCTTTCGGTATTAAAATAAAACTGGCTGATCTTTCCTGCCCTGTTCTTATGAGAGGCTGGAATTTCACGATAGTCCTCTTCCTGAGTCCCGTTGCTACGGCCTGTTTGCAGACAGCGGTCCAAGTTGCACGTTCTAGTTGTACCGTCCGCCAATTGTGACTAGGACTTCCTTCGTGGCAGAGCACAGCTGGCCAAAATCCAGACGGTCTGGGAAGCGGCACCATTTTTCCAGTTGTTACTGACTGTGTCATCTGTAGCAAAAAGACCTAAGCAGTGACTTTGGAGAGTGTCAGCAGGGTGCGTGCCCTGCCTTTGAGGCACCCCAGTGCTTTGCGGACTTACTTTAGGTTGTAGGACTCTATCAGTGTACTTAACTATACACTCAGCCCTCCTATAATAGGGTTCCATACAACAAAAAGCAAAATCTTGTGAAAATGTATACCTGTTTTTAATGCAACGGCTTAGTTCAATACAACAGCATTTTGATACGTTACACAGTCGCTTCTGTTATGGGTATTATGTATATCGCCTTTAGTCACCTGCATTTTGGGTCAGACATGCGTACTTAGGGCCTCAAACCCAAAAGGTCCTTGTCCGTGTCAGTCTGCCTATTTTCACACTAAATATAGTAGCACATACCACTTCCATAATAACACCAGCTACACTCAGTCTGAACCAAATGCAGTCGTCATTTAACGTTAATCTAATATTGCGACAGAAAGACATTCAGTATGTTATGGATGAGTGACTCGTTGTAAATATTGTATATACCAATGTAAATCACCTTGATATATAAGGTGTCGGCTGACAACACTACATAGTGTTCATTGGAAGTTGCTTTGGAAAAAAGTGTCTGGTAAATGAATAAATGTAAATATATTATTTTTAGTTAATTTAATTCACGCTTTTCTCAGAGCAAGGCTAATACAGTGTTATGCTACTTACAGTGACTTAACCATTTATACAGCTGAGTAACTGTGACTGATTCAGTTCAGGGTATGCTCTTTGCTTGAGTGCTACATCAAGCTAGAAATAATGTTTTTGTTGCAAATATTATATGACATGTGCCATCACTGAATACCTTTTTAAAGTCCGTCCTTGGAACAACAGGCTAAATGGTGGGGCGGCAGTGTCTGTTATTCTGAAAATCCGTTGTCCTTGGTGATTCATATTTTTTGTACACTGTATATACTGTATGTGTGCATACATGCACGCATTTATATACATACATATTTGTATGCACAATGTTTTATTACACGAAAATGTAAATAAATATGCACATATGCATGGTTGCCCCTTGTGGAAACAACTATGCAACTCAAATATAAAAAAAATTAAAATGAAAAACCCAATGGATAACGAGTGCTAGGAACATGTGGGAACTGGAGCCTGTTTCGCATAGTTTGAGAGGGAGGAACTGAGCCTGAGTCTTGTGCTGGATCTGCTCTGACTGACTGGCGTTAAGCAAACTGTGACAGACCGACACACTCTTCTGAAGGTGCATTTTTTGCACATATTTGTATGTTTAGGTTCATTTGTATGTGTGTTTATGTATTTAAAATGTTTTAGTGTTTTCTATTTTTATGCATTTAATTTTTTTTAATAAATGAAAAAATTTTTTCCAGGAAAAAAAAATTACACACTGTCTGCTGTTCCTGAAATCCATTGTTCCAGTGTCTGTTGTTCCACAGATGGACTGTTATTGCTTAAAATTGTCATTTATTTTGGTATTTTAAGTAATTTTACATGATTTCTTTTCAATAAAAAATAATGGTAATTTGACCCTCCCACAATGAAAATTCAGCTGTTGTTTCATGGAGCAATTTTATTCTGTTATCAGAGGAACTGGTGTATCTCCTCTTTTTCTCCTAATTCACACACATACAGGTCTTTTCTTGTAAGCATTTATGCTCCCCCCCTTCTCTTTGGCAGGAGCCTTGGCTGCACTGTGGTGGAAATGCTTACGGAGAAGCCACCATGGGCGGAGTATGAGGCCATGGCAGCCATCTTCAAGATTGCCACACAGCCCACCAACCCTACGCTGCCACCACACACATCGGAGCACACGCGCGACTTTGTGCGGTGCATCTTTGTGGAGGCTCGGCACCGGCCCACCGCAGAGGAGTTGCTGCGACACCCTTTCTCCCAGGTTCTCTGCTGAAAGCAGGGTTACACCCTCCCAGCTTTCTGTACTGGATTCCGCCGAGTTTGTTCCTATTTATGCTGCGTTCGATGTTCGGCAGGAAAACCTCTTTGGCATTCTTTGCATCGAAGATGTGTGTTGCTAGCAGTTAGGACAGTGCCAGAAGCTACACAACTATAAGTGTACACTGGGGGGTGCTGTGATCTCTCACAAGATCCCAGGCGCATGGCTATCGGTTTTGTGTTGTCGGGGCCTCATTCCTCCCCCGGACAGGCTCTGTGTGCGTACCAAAGACACTTCCTGGCCAAGAGTTGGGGACCTGAGTGTTTACCTGCCGGAAGTTAGTGTCAGTATTCACATTGTTATAGTAAAAACTGGCTTTGTCTTGAAGGTCTGCACCTGGCCCTTTCTAGAGGGGGTGCCACTCGTTGTCGGCTGAGTATGTTGACCTTCTTTCGCCAGAACTGCACTCGTCTTCCTGCAGATTCTGCCTTCACAGGTCGACGACTCAGTGCAGGGCTCGCAGGCAGACTGGTCTAGAAGGAGACTTGCTGTTTTCTTTCTTCTCTCTGCACCAGGATTTCAGTTGTCTGCACCGTGCTGCCAACTTTTCCCGTATTCAAATGAGAACATTTCCCTGGATTTTTTTGGTCAAGTCACCAAACACTGCTTAGGAAGAGGAAAATTGTCTCCCAAAAAGATTTTTTCTTTTTTTCTGTACCAAAAAGTATTTTTAATAGGCAGTTACTATGATTGTGTTCAATGTGCCACTTGAGTTTTGTGTTTATGTGATGGAAGAAATTTGAGGTGCTGAAACTGGCCTACATGCTGGTCATCACACTATTGGTTTATTTTATTTCAGTTTTTGACAAATGCACTTTTTAGTTAAAGAATGTAACATTTTCTTGTTTTTTTCTTTTTCTAATTGTTTCTATTATCAATGTGAAACTGCTTGTATATTATTTATACTCCAGTGTTCATTAGATTGGTTTTTAAAAATGTATGAATATATATACAAATATATTTTTATATATTGATGTTGCTCTGATATTTTTAGAGGTATGAAGTGAGAAGTAGATGAAATCTTTGAAGCTACTGGCTTGCAGCTGTTCCACGGTGGGTGTTAGTTGTCTGAAACGCCAGGTGAGGAAAGTGCTGGAATGTTCTGCGTGTCAGACTGGTAAAGCACAGGGCTGCATTACACCCATCCGTATTCCCAGGCCTTTACCCCGGTATTCCGTGTCCCCGTCATCTTAGGGTGCTACAACATTTTGCTTTCTTTTACACTCAAAAGAGCAGTGACCAAATAAACCAATATTTCTTTGACAACTTTTGCATTAAATACAAATGGTGTAAAGTCCACCCAGGTTAGGGGTTTTGCTTGTGTTTTTATTACAGCATCTGCTAAAACCAAAAGGTTCTTACAGAGGCATTGAACCAATACCGCTGTCGTTTGGGTTTAATGTCACTTAAGTGTTGCTGTGGCTTAGAAGTATAAGAAGGGCATGCTGTATGGTATGCCATGTTAAAGTATTATCTTGGCTCAGCACCCTCACAAGAACTCAACTACCAAATCCAACTGCAAAAAAAGCAGTTATACAATAAATCATTTCACGTAAGTGAAAATTGAGAACCTAGAATAAAAAACGTCAGAGTGTAATTTTGCCTGGCATTAACAATTTTGTTTAACCCAGGGTTCATGTAATGGGCTACTTCAGTTATCAAGTAATTGTAGAGTAATGTACCTGTACTCCCCCCTTCCCATTTGAGCACTTTTCATTCTGACTACTTGTACTAAGATTGCAATTCTCCCATTGTTGCTTCTCATTATTATAAAAATTTTACATTAAAAATAGAAAATGCTCACAAAACCCTGGATTAATAAGAAGAATTTTTGTTTACAGTATAAATAGAGGGGTATATATTTTCTACAGTACCAGTGGGGAAAAAAAACTGAATACACTTGCTGGAAACAAGTTTTTTTGTTTCCCCCATTATCGAAAGGTTATCATCATACAAGTTTGAGTAAATACCTGAAAAAATTGAGAATTGTCTCTAAAGAATGGCTGCAAAAGACAATGTTTCCCTGAATAACAGCATCACAGATTTGGAATTTGGTTAAGTTCCAGCAGGAATACTCAATCCTTTGGCTGGTGCTGTGTAGCGTGTGGTGTGTGTATGTATGTGTATTACACACATAGACAAGATCTATCCAAATCTGACAGCTCTGTCTCAGGAAAACCTGTGCGCATAAGCATGTAACATGAACACGGTGACCCTGTCTCATTTTCAGTGCAGATATGGAACTCCAAAGTGGGTACAAAAGACACAGAACGGTGTTGATGCAAAAACAAGGAGACAGGTGGCACCTAGAACAGTGCTGACAGGAAAGCCATAAAGTCAAAGTGAATGCTGCCATCTGTCGAGAACAATAGCAGCCCTTGAGCTCTACTGACAGAACTTGTATTGTGCGCATACGTAAACACACCCATGCAACTTGACAGGGGTCTTGCAGCACAAATCCAGTGTATTGGTGTTATTCTTAATAAACTTGAACGATATATTCCCTTTTTAAGCCCTTACTTCTAATTACTGTTCTGTCATGTGCAGTGAAAGGTTAATTTGGGCTCTTTGCGGTCGTGACCAAGCTCTTGTGTGTTTTCTGTATTTCCGTTGTAAGTAGTGTATCTAGCAGTGAAAGTCACCTTGGTGAGTAAGGTATGTGGGCTGATAACACTACATAGAGTTCATTGGAAGTCGCTTTGGAGAAAAGCGTCTGCTAAATAAATAAATAGAAATCTACGTTTACACTTATTCATTTAGCAGACCCTTTTCTCCAAATTTTTCATCATTTCCAAGAACAATACAAAATGTACATTTACATTTATTTACATTTATTCATTTCGCAGACTCTTTTCTCCAAAGCGACATACATCTCATAGAAAATACAATTTGTTCATTAAATTAGGAGAAAGAGGCATAGCCGCAGATGCGTGACTCTTAAGTGCAGTTAGTTTCCTTCCCCATATGATCCGGCGTTCATCACACCAGTAGCTGCATAAAAATGTTTCTACATGTGCTGCATAACACAGAGGGGATATGAGGTGGTGAACTGCTGATGTCAGTGTTAACGTTTTTCAAGGCTAAACGGTGAAATGCAAACTAACTTGTATAATCTTTGAAAAGAAAAATAACTGCTCCGCATTCATTCAGATTGGACCACTTTCCCGGAATGAAACGAGTGTCTGACGGTTAGGAGGTGCTCATTGTGTCGCTGCTTACTCACCAACTTGGCCGTCGTGGGCGCTCTTCACACATTTGTCAGTGTGTGAGCTGGAACCCCGAGTTATGCGCGGCACCAAGCCGGACTTTGCAAACGACCGCGGCTTTTGTGATCACACACCCGGGGGGTTCTAAATCTGCGCAGACAGTAAATGAAAGACCATCACCGTGAATGAGGCCTTTTGTATGGAGGGAAAGAAAGAAGTAACTTGTTTGATAGTTGTGTGCTGTCTGAAGCACATAAAGAAGCCAAGGCAGCAAGAAGAAAGCAGTGGTGTGAAAAAGATGCAGAGGTGATTAGGTCAAAAAGGTCCTGTGGTGTCTCTGCATAAGGCCTGAATGGTGGAATTACAGTAAATGTTCATTATTGGTAAATCCTCCTTAATTCTCCATTTGTGGCCTATGAATAATGTTTATTAGTGTCTGTATATGATTGAACATCTGAAGGTGGGCACTGCAGTTGATTGTACAAAATTTAGCTTTGTGTTCTGCTGTTTTGTGAAAAATCCTTAGCTGGGATGAGGGTTTTCTCGCGTTTCTTATGCTTTAGAGCATTCCGCCGAGAGATATTTCTGGGTTGATTGTCGACTGGTACACAAAACTGCAGCAAAGTCAAACTCTCCTTATGTACCTCTTCTTTACCCCTACAGATCCCACTGTCCCTCACACCCCTCAGATTCCCCCACTTTCCACACAAAAACCCCTTTGTCCCATGGCCCCAATATTTTGTCCTCTCCCACTTTTGTTTAGACTTCCCACTACCCTGCTATGACCTACTGAGGTGCACCCTAATTCCTCATGTGGAATCCCGCCTCTTGGCCCCTTTCGTTTCATCATTCTTATAGCTGCTGGCAAGCAGTCTGGGGGGTGGGGAAAGACACCGATCTCCCGGACCTTTATCCGTGTCTCGGCTACGCTCCTCATACGCTGTTGTTCCTTTCAACCACAGTGTTACGATGGAGGTTCAGACTTCAACATTGCAACGTCCTGCCCAGTTCCATTACAGCCTGTAACAGAGCAGAAGCCGTGAAAGAGTCACTAATCTGTCTCCTCCTGCCCATTTGTCCATCACTGCTTTCTCAAAACAGGAAAATCGAGACAGGTTGCCCACGAAGTCCATCTCCTGTTTTTAAAAAGCAAAATGTATTTTGTCCCGTTCCACCACAGGTCTCCATCGCCAGGTTTTTGTTTATATTCCTTGGCTGTTATAATAATTTGAACGGTGGTTTCTTTCTTTTGTGTTTTTTTTTGTTTTGTCTTCATTTATTTGGTACTCACACACAGTCTTCACTGAAAGGGGAAAAAAAATCTTTTGGGATGTTTATTGTCATGTCTATTGTGTCTGAAGGTATAAATAGAGTGGAGTTGCCATAAACAAGATGTTTGAATGCACAACTTTCCCCTGATTAACAAACCTAACTGTGTGACTGTTATGAGTGTGTGTGTGGCCACCCTGAGGTGGAGTGGTATCCTGTTCGTTCTGCACGCTGGTTGGCCTAACACCCGGTGTTTCCAGGATAGGCTCTGGACTGCCGCTACCATGCAGCAGACAAGTGAAGTGGTTAAGGATACTGACTGAGCGTAGTTGGATAGCGTCCAGTTATTTGCATTTGCAAAAAAAAAAAGTGAAACTGTACAACTAATATGTAATACATTTCTGTGAAATAATGTGTACCAGCAAAATGGGCAATATAATGGACAAAAATACTGCTAGATTGAGTTCATTAATTGACACTTCTTTCTGTAAGTGCAGGAGAAAAGACCGTTTTCATATGTTCGTTCCACTGTGTTGGAATAACTGGATTGTTTTAAGTTGTTACAAAAAGTTTATGAACCCTTTGGAATGAGCTACATTTCTGCTTAAAAACCCCTAAAATGTGAACACACAATATTTTACATTGCCATATCTTTATTGAACAAATGGTTTGAACAATCAAGGTCATCAATGGAAAAATATTTGAACCTTATATGGTTAGGAAGTATTTTGGCCCATTCCTTTATACAAAACTGTTTTGAGTTCATGCATTTTTTGGGATATATTCAATGGTTCAGCATTCTGACTTGTCCATTTTAAAATGCAGAATTTCCTCTGTTTGAGCCACTCTGCTGTTGATTTACTCCTGTATTGTGGACCCAACTTATTTTGACATTTTGATTGCAGACAGATGGCCTGACTTTCTGCTGCGGGATTTCCTGACACAACTTGGAATTCATTGTCCCTTGAGTTGTCCAGACAGTGAGGCAGTAAAGCAGCCCCACGGCATTATACTCCCTCCACCATGCATCACAGTTGGGAAGAAGTTTTGATGTTGATGTGCAGTGCTTTGTTTTGTCAAAATATGCTGCTGTGTACATTTATCAAAAAACTTTTCCTGCTTCCTCTGACAACAGAGTATTGTTCCAGTACACCTGTGGAACATCCAGGAGGTCTTTAGCAAATTTGAAATGGACAGCAGTGTTTTTTTTTTTTTTCTTTTTGGAAAGCAGTGGTTTCCTCCATGGCAGCCTGTCAAGAACACCACTCTTACTTACCTACTCATTCACTCACTTTTACTAATCCCTTTTCCTGGTCAGGCTCAAGGTGGTCTGGAGTCTATCCTGGAATCACTGGACACTGATCTTTGTACGTTATCCATTCCTAGAGAGAGTAGTAACAGTGAGGAATTTATTCCATTAGCAAGCAAACTATCCACCTGACTGTTGACTGATGTAGGACCAAAGTGTTAAGAAATCCTTTTGTAACACTTTCCAGACTTCTCAGCTTCAGCTCTTTTTCTGAGGTCTTCTGAAATCTTTGTTTGGGCTATATAGCACATAATTTTTTTGTGAAGTGCACCTACCTAAAATTGTGTGGTTTTCTATATGGTGGGAGAGGTCAAACCCTCATCTGACTTGACGAGAGCACCTGAGTCATTGCCTGGACTCCAATTACTGTCTTTTCAAGATGTAATTATCCTAAAGGTTCACATACTTGTTTTCCATCTATGACCTTGATTGTTTAAACCATTTAATACACACACACACACACACACACATTTTCAGAACCGCTTGTCCTATACGGGGTCACGGGGAACCGGAGCCTACCCGGCAACACAGGGCGTAAGGCGGGAGAGAGGGAGGGGACACACCCAGGACGGGACGCCAGTCCGTCGCAAGGCACCCCCAGCGGGACTTGAACCCCAGACCCACCGGAGAGCAGGACTGCGGTCCAACCCACTGCGCCACCGCGCCCCTCACCATTTAATACAGTTATGGAAAATATGATGATATTCCTTGATAAGGTTCACTACCCAATCCCTGGTATGCTCTACCACCCCTCCAAATGAGGGGCTGTATGAGGGGCAGTGTGGTGGTGGCTGGGATGATGACAGCCATCTGATCCCCCACAGACTGATGGTTTGTGCAGTGTCAGACCTGCCAGTGCCCAGCAATTAGTGCTGACCAGCAGGACTTCCACCGGAGCACAGCACAGTGTCTTTGTGTCCAGTGTGTTTTGGAACAGGCTTCGCTGAACCATCCGGTCTGTCTGTTTTGATTAAACCCTTGAGCAGTCCCGCTACTCACACGCAGGCCAAAACCACAACAGCAGCAAGACAAAATGTTTTTCGGTGCAGGATTTACTGGCCTTTTGCTCCGAGCACCTGCAAAGTAACTACCTGCTAAAATCCAGGCTTTGTAAGACTCATGGAATGCGCTTCCTACGCCCACTAGAGTGTGGACATTTCAGTTTGAGCAACTATAGTGTGTTGGGTATCTCAGGCAGTCAGAGGGGGAAGGCCTTCAAAGTTCTTACCGAGGTTGTAAGGTGGGATCTACACATCTGTGGATTAGAGGAGATGAGCTGTGGGTTCAATGGATCACTTCCTGTATGCAAGCTAGGGTCTAATCAACCCTGTTCGGAATGCCTGGATGAGGATGTGTGATGCTGGGAGACTCAAACCACCCAATGAGCCCAGGTTACACCACCAATGATGCGTCCAACGGATGTTGTCCATGTTTTCGATAGAACCATCTTGCTGTTTTCGTTCTCTTGGATGTCTCACTGCAGACCTCGGATCCACTGCGGTGCCATCCTTAAAACTCTTTTCCACGTTTTGTCACGCAAGATCAGAGACAGGGAGGCGACCTTTCAGCATTGATGTGGTGTTGGGACATTATTTTGGTGAACAGTCCAGCCCTTTGGTCACTTCTTCAACTCGCTGCAGAGAAGTTGAAGAGGCGATTTGATGCTGCCAAACATGTGCCGAAACTAGGAGCCACGTTGGCTGCCTGACTGAAATGAACTAGGAGCACAAGGAATTAGAATTCCTCTCCACACAGGAGCTCTTTCTTCTGCTTTAGCTCGAGCTCTTCTTACAGGACACATGAATCTGCGGCTCGACCCGACCTTGTGCTGATTTAAAGGTCCTCAGAAGGCGCCAGTCTGTCCATCCTGTGGGAGCGGGAGGAGATCCGCTGGACCCCTTCTCCCAACTCTCCTGACCCACGTCCATAACGCTCCCCCGCCTCCAAATACTTTTCTGCAGGACCGGATCGCCGCAGAGACCAGATCTGAGGCAACTACTACAGGGCCACAAAAAATCCAAGGCGGTGGTTGAATTTGTGCTCCAATGATGATGAGACCGCGTCGTTACTCTTGCAACTCCGAAAAACAAACGACTGCAGATTTCCCTTGATTTAACTTCCATGAACACTCTCTCACCTGCCCCAGTCAACAAAAGCATAGAAGTGAATGGTCTTATTTAGTGTCTCCTGGTTAGCCTGCACCCCACTCAGGCATGTCATGAACAAGCAACAACATTTTGGCAAGACTCAAGAAGGACTTCTCTCTTGGCCGGTGCCATCGGCTTTAAAGAGCTAGGAACAAAAAGTCAAATATTTAATTTCTAAACTTGTAAAACTGGAGATTCATACAACAACTAGCATGCCAAACAATTTTAACTTTCACACATGAAAACTCATCTCGGTGGTTAAGTGGGAACACGGAGACATAGATGTTTAAAACTCTTTTGCTCAAATGAGGCATCGATGCTCCCAGAATGCAGAACTGCTTAAATGGAAATACTCAACTCTGAAGAACGGCCGTAGCGTAAAACCCATAAGTCTCAAATAAATGTTTGGAAATTAAGTGCTTAGCATCATTGTAACTGTTGCAGAGGAGTCCGCAAATACTGCAAGTATCAAGAAATTAGATTTATCTTTTTCATGACATGTGGCCTCATGACAGCTGTGATAAACTACAGTACTCTGTTGATATTTTTTCAAATAAGCGTTTTATCTCCAAAACTGCAACAATTCTCCAGTGTTGTTCATTTTATTGTGTGTATCACCTTTTTCTGTGCTTTAAATACTTGAGTGTTCTGGAGTAAATATGAAAAAGATGTGAAAAGGATATCTGCAAAGTGAATAAATGTAAATATTTGGACAGAAAAGCATTAGCCAATTTTTTCCTACCGCATCAGAAATGAAGTCAGCTTCTCCAGGTCTTTTCATCGGTTTGGCTTGGATTTCCATGGCAACCGGTAAAAGGCGATTTAAATGGTCCTCTGATTGGCTAAGAACTTGTCGAGTTCCAGCAGCACCCACACATCTCCGAAGACAAAATCTCCCCAGAGAGTCCCAGCGAAACTTAGCTCCTGCAAGGGACAGACAAATAGTGCCGAAGTTAAAGTGCATTGCCAGTATACATTAACTAGTCCCCTGGTTAGAACCCTGAATATAGAACTTATAGATTTCAGAAATATTTTTTAAATCATATACTTTGAGTACTAATGGAATGACCTCTAGGCTGTGAAGGACTGGAAGTATAAAACTGGGGAAAAAATGAAATTGCAATTAAAAATGACCCATTTCCCCCAGTGAAGGCAGTCCTTTCTTATGTGTTGGTTCGTTTTACTTCATATTATTCAGCTGACCAACAGAGTGTCTCAAAAAGTATATTATTTTTGGACTCAAGACTGAGATACTTGACAGTTATCTACTTATGTAACTATTGGGAAAGTTATAATTATTATTGTTTTTGTTAACTATTCAGAAATTCTTCATTCTCTGCATGTTCTGCATCTTTTCCAGGGGTGGCACGGTAGTGCAGTGGACGGTGCTGGTGTCTCACACAACCTGCTTGGTATGACTGGTCATGGGTTCGATCCCAACTCGCTCTGCATGGCGTTCGACTGGGTTCTGCCCGTATTCGCTTTCCACCTTTACTCTCACACTATAAAGACCCGTTTGCAGGTTTAACGGTGCCTGTGGTGTGTGTTACACTGTTCTGCTGTATAAATAAGTTAATGATGGTAGGGAGTTTAATGTAGTAACATCGCAAGTGTCCTTGGATAAAGGTTTTAACTGAATTTTTCATCATACTTATTGTACGGAGCTTCAAAGAAATGTACCTAAATGAGCAGATGTTGGAGATACTTCACCCCAAAATTATTTATCCTACACTTGTATGTTTGTTATTTCTATCTTTTTAAATGTGGAATTTAATGTTACACATCACTCAGCCATACTTGTGCTTGCTTTAATTTTTAGTCGATTTTCCAAACAAATCACTGAAGGTATACAGTATATTACATTTCGCAGTTCGTGAAGAAGCAGAACGGTTGTTAGTCTGTGCTCCAAATGACTATGTATGTGCAAAGTGTTTGGTTACATCACTCGCCATAAAATCAGTGTAGAATCAGTCTTCAAGGGCTATATAAAGCGTTCAAGGAACTCTGAACGTCTTCCAAGATGTTAGTCCAGGCGAAAGTCTACTTAGTGATATCCTGGTAATCCCTGGATTTACTGTGATATTTTCGTCGCCAAAGTGCAAACGCATTGAGCCCCGTGTGAGGCGGCCCTTCATTCGGACAAGGAGCGCTCCGGTTAACACTTCTCGTTTGTCTTCCTCCCGCTTTTCTTGCTTTCTGTGCATGTGTGAGCGGCCGCCGGAGCACCGTCAGACAGAATCCTATTCATGTGTGGGGACACTGCCGGGAACCGTCGGGAGCTGACCGGACAAGCACAAAGAACCTCTGGCACACAAGACTTGAGGGCCCCCTCTCCATTCTACACACACACTAATTCAGCGCTCCCCTCCCTGTGACCAGCCTGGAGCCAGGGGTGGTCTCTCGCTATAAAAGCCCCTGCTCGACGGTTGGCCGTCACAAGTAGCCATGGAAAGCCAGAGAGTGCTATCATCCTACAGGAAGCGTTTTGGGGGTCAGGGGACCAGCGGGGGACGCACCAGCTTGTCCTCCAGCCGGTACTCCCTCCTCGGCAGCCCCAGGACCGCTCGCATCTCCGGGGGAGCGCTCCTGCTCGGGGCCGGGACCCCCGACCGGCTGGACTTTTCGGCGGACTCGATGCTGAAGGCCCAGTTCCGTGAGACGCGCACCAACGAGAAGGTGGAGATGATGGGGTTGAACGACCGCTTCGCCAGCTACATCGAGAAGGTGCGCTTCCTTGAGCAGCAGAACAAGGTTCTGGTGGCGGAGCTAAACCAGCTGCGGGGCAAGGAGCCCAGCCGTCTGGGGGACATCTATCAGGAGGAGCTGCGGGAGCTGCGCCGGCAGGTGGACGGCCTCAACGCCGGCAAGGCCCGCCTGGAGATCGAGCGGGACAACCTGGCATCAGATCTGGCCATGCTCAAGCAGAAGTAAGGAGCTGGAGCTTGTATGTTTGTGCAAGTAGAGATCCATGAGTCCCTTCTCCCTTTTGCTTGGGTTTCTCTTTTCTGTTTGGACCAAATGGAACCTCTGGTTTCAAGGATATATCTCTGTAGTCACACATCCCTGCAGTTTTGCGTATTGGTTACTAGTATTTAGTTAGCAAATACAGTATATTATTGTGATCAACTTCAGGAGTTTGGCTGATGAAAGGCTGAACCTGAAGCACAGTTCCGCTGTGGAATGTAGGCACGCGGCTCTGATACAGTCGGCTGGGATGGCATTTCATCAGAGGCAGGCTGTCAATAACAACAGGTCACCGGAGGCCAAGCAACATTGGTCAAAACAAAAAAAAAAAATCTCCAGCACCTGGAAGTGCAACTCAGAAACTACTCGGCAGTTGCGTCCTTGCAGCTGATATTTTCCTTCAGAGGAAATATGAACAAACAAACGAAACGACTAAAAACCAAAACTAACCTGAAGAGTTTAATGAAAACAGGCCATGTTAGTATATTGGTATGATTTGTATTATTTGTATGATATTTGAATGTTTCCTGACTTTGTCTGTTTCACGCACTTGCCGGAGGTGCTGGATTAGCATGAGTGCGCTTTGCAAAATAAATTAAATTCTAAACCAAGATTCCATTCTGAATAGCACAAGCAGATGTCTGTGCAGAACTATTCAGGAAAAACCTAGTCTACTTTGTGCGTGCAAATGATGTAAGCTTCACTTATTTGCAATGGAAAAGGCACACCTCCTTCTGCTTTGAATAGTAAGTTATTCAAGCAGACGCCGTGCGCTTTTCTCGTGGCACAATGGAGCGGCCGGGTCTTTGTACGTTGGCAGTTGTGTGTTACGCTGTCTTCCTTTATTGCAGTCAGTATGAGTGGCAATAGTGGGGGTGGGAAATGTGGTACATTCTCACAGTGCGAACCGGGGATACTTTGGAATCGCAATCCCATTTATTTGGCCGAGTGTGCACACGCATACAAGCAATCTGGCTTCGGTTCCCAACGGCTCGTAGTGTAGACAAAAAAAATTGAACATACACACACACACACATATAAACATACATACATACATAGAGGGATTCATTTTGGGGGGGGGGAATAAATAATGAGGGATGGAATAAATAATGAGGGAGGGAGTAAGTAAGAGGGAGAAAGTATTGCACAGACTAACTTTTAATGGACATTAAAATCTTGGTTAGGGCTACCCAGTAGTTGTTTGATTTTTAACCAAATGTGCAAACTTTTTCAAATATCAACGTTTTATGTCCCAAAACTTTGCATGTTAACTTTTGTGATCAAATGTTGCAGTAACTGGTATGTGTCGGTTCCTTACAAGATGCTCTTTAGTTATCATAACCCTCAAAAAGTTTGAACTGTGCAATGTGACATGGCAGAAATAGACTACATCAATGCTTTGATCTAACGAACGAGGAGAATTCAGAAAGCAATCTCTTATGATGGAGGAAAAAGGTGGTAAAACAAAGAGGTGCATTGTTAAACCCAAAGTGCAGATGTCTGTATTTGAAATGCAGTTTGCGTCTATTGTGTTCGAATAGCTGGTGGATTAAGTCCCATGGGGGGTCTTAATGTCTTATGTCTGTTCTATGGGAATCGACTTCTGGCGAACAGCAGTTTGGGAAATAATTTTAAGTTTGGTCTACCAAAACTTTTCCACTGCCTTTCTTCATTAGCTGGTCGTCTCCAGTTGGCCATCGTATCTAGTTCTGTAAGAAGTCTAAAATGACATCCATATAACACATTTTGAATGAAACAAGAGCCTTGCTTTGTTCGAACTGAAAGGCAAATTATAGCTTGGAGCACCGAGAATGCATAAAGAACTCTGATACAGAACACAGAGTTAAATGTTAGTGTGACAGGTGAAATTTCTGTACTAATAACAGTGACAGATAAGACAGTACTGGATTTACTATAATTGGCTCCTCTAGCTCAGTAAAGCTGGAAGTCCGGTGCTAAAACAGAACCATCAAGCTATACGAAATGTTTGCATGCTCTTTCCAGTGGAACTTGTAATGGTATTATCTTCTCCCTCATCAAAGGCTTTTTCGTTGTCACTAAACCATGTTATTTCCACCCACCGCACTATACGCTTTTGATGCCAGCTTTTGAATATACATGTTGATTATGTAAAACAGGCAACAGTTATATTGAGTTTGCATTGCTTTCACTTTCTTAGGCCAGTTCCCATCCCACCCTCAGTTTCACATCTCTGACTAATAGAAACTGTCCTGAATTCCCCCTGTCCTTCCCCAGTGCCTTCCTCCTCCTGCTGGGGTCCCCTCTCCCTTGAGCCTGCTCATAAATTGGGTCTGTAACTTGCGTGATGGCATGGAACCCACGGATGGGGCCATTGTGAGAGAACAAGAAGAGCGACGGGGTAATTGTCAGGTTTTACTGGAGGGTGGTACAGGGATCTACTGAACACCAGCGGTGAAGAGCAAGAGCAGCAAGGCTATTGTCATGAGGGAGTTGAGCGTTCGTACAGCTGCAGATCCAAGGAGACTTCATTCTCGACCTCTGCGTGGATGTGTGGTTGTGCAAGCAAGTCAACTTTGCACACGTGCTGGTGTATTTGTGTGCGTGAGACATCGTAATTAAGAATGGTAATGTAGGTTCATGAAGAAATATGAGTGGTGAACAGTTTGAGAGCACGAGGAATTAGGTTGATCATCACCCAGAGGTCTCATTCCCCTTGTGTAAAATATGAATGACCAGTGTAACCTTTGGGGCTACTGGCTATGGCCAATTTTGTAACAGTGATTTGGTCTTTCTCCATCAGACTGCAGGATGAGATCAACTTGCGTATGGAGGCGGAGAACAACCTCAGTGTCTTCAGACAGGTGAACAGGTTCCACTTTCATTTTTGACAAACATACATTTCTAGGAGGAACTTGACTAAGCTGAACTAAGTAAAGAGTAGATCTTCTGTTTTTTACATAATTTCCATTTTGATCTTCTTGCTAACTTTCCATAAACCCGTTGCTGCCATGGCTCACTTTTTCTGAAGGATGTCGATGACGCTGCTATGAATCGCGTTCAGCTGGAGAGAAAGATAGATGCATTACAGGATGAGATCAACTTCCTGAAGAAGATCCATGAGGAGGTGAGCCACTTTTTACATCATTTGCCTGCATGTTTATTCCACGGCTCGGCAAAACACACATCACAGTTTTCACAACTTCTAAAAGTCGGATAATTACTGAGGAAAAATGTAGGACTTGGTGTGGGTGTTCTCAAAAAGAAAACTGCACAATGAAAAAAAATATCTTTTATCCCTGCTATGCAAATACAAGAAAATGCAGGATTAGCAATATATGTCTACGTGTATCTTTTTCATTATTGGATGGAAGTATTAGGCCTTGACTTCTTAAAAGAAGAAGACCATTTATGCCCGCTGTTTTGCATTTCTTTAATCTTTGCCATGATAAGCATCTTGAAATATTATTTTATTTCAGAGTAAATATCAATGAGCTGTAAAAATTATGCTTTTTTGAATTTAAAAATGCGAAAAGTTGTTCTTCGGGGCTGACGATTTGACTCTACATGCTGTATGCGGCACTTCCGTTGACTTACACTCCTCTGTATCCCCATCAGGAGCTGCGTGAACTGCAAGAGCAGCTGAAGGCCCAGCAGGTACATGTGGATATCGACGTGTCGAAGCCGGACCTGACGGCTGCGCTGAAGGACATCCGGCTCCAGTATGAAGCCATGGCTGCATCAAACATCCAGGAGACGGAGGAGCTGTACCGTTCCAAGGTCTGTTCTTTAGCTGATGCTTTCCTCCAAAGCAACTTAACGTTAAGCTACTTACAATTATTTACCCATTTATTTTTTTTTTTACATTTGACCGGATGCTAGAGTAATATGTGCTCAAAAAAAGAGTCCAAGAACAGGTGACTCCGGCTGGTGCCAAATCCTCCAAAAATGAAACAAATTACAGACACCCCTCGACTTACACAAATAGACTGTTCTTCAACCCCTTACGTAAGTCAGAAGTTAGGTATGTCAGATTCCCCCTCCGCCCCCCACCATTCAACATAGGCTAGCCTACCTTTGGCATTTGTTGTAAACACGGGTATAAAAAAATTACACAATATAATTATCCCATAAATTTCAGAAGTATTAAATGTCTGTCTTATTATTGTTGATTTCATGCTAGCTGTTCCTTCCGCTGCTCCTTTATACGTGCAGCATTTTCAGTATCGTATTTATAGTCGATACAACTGAACCTGGTTCCCATGCTATAGACCATAATCTTTGTCCACCTTCATACTTCCTTTTTATTTTCAATTTCATCCCCACATCAATTGCAGGATGCTTGTGCACATTTACCACCAGGCATTGTGAATAATAAATAGGGTAAAAATATGGGAGAAAAAGCACTATGCTAACGAGAGGACATGTGTTCATGACTCAAAACACGTAAGAACTGGGAAGAAGCAGCTTCCTGCCTTGTCTGGTTATGCCAACTTGCGCTTAGCGAATTTCAGATGTTTTACATAGAATAAAAATGCTATCCGTAAATAATGTGTGTGTCAGGAATTTTTTACGTAAATCCAGATTTACATAAGTCGAATTTACACAAGTAGAGGGTGTCTGTATAAGGTATCATGAGGCCCACACTCTCAGTTGTGATTGTATTTGTATATTAAAAGTGAAACCAAAGGTGAAGGTAAATCACAGATGCGTTTTGGCCACAGGCCATCCTCAGCATGTGCATACATTAGAGAAACGTAAATAAATTGCAATCAGACAAGATCATGTGATAGCTAATTACATAACAACATTTGTTATATCTTATGCCTCATTGTACCTCGTGATACCTTCTACTTAATTTTTACTGGAGCAATTCAGTGAAGTACCTTCTTCAAAGGTAGTACAGCAAGAGACTGGATTCAATCCTGACTTCTAGGTCCAAAGGTGACAGCTGTAACCACTAGACTGCCTGTTGTACCTGCCATTCTGTTACCTTTTCCTGTTACACCATTGTCGTTACACCCTGCATTGGACTCCTATTCTTTCAACCGTCGTTTTCATTGACGTTGACATTCATTGACCACCTGTAGACCCTTCGTTCGGGTCTTACAATCTTGGTCTCAGTTGGTGGTGACCAGTGGCAAGTTCATATGGATTGTTGATGGATTGTTCACAGCATTAATAAAATACCTCAGTGTGGAAAAGAACTGCACCAAAATAATCGGATGCAATGGTTTAAAAAAAAAAAAAAAAAAGTTGGATTTGCGCAGTGCTTTGTGAAGTAATGAACGGTTACGACTGCCTCCTCTAGTTTGCTGACTTGACTGACGCAGCGAACCGCAACAACGAAGCTCTGAGGTCGGCAAAGCAAGAGGCCAACGAGTACCGCAGGCAGATCCAAGTTCTCACCTGTGACCTGGAAGCACTTCGTGGAACCGTGAGTTTTTCTCGGTCAAATCCATAATCGTGATATTTTTCGAAATGAGCCGTGGGTACAGCTACATTACGGTGAGAAAGTATCGCGTAGTTCCTCCAACTCAGTGACTGCAATTATTCATTTTTGATTTGCTCATCAAGTCATGACCTGTATATAATTTTACCATGAACATGGTACACACTGTTTTGAACTGTGGTGCTACAGCGTTTCCCTGGTCTTGTGTAATTTTAAAGTGTTGTCAGTGATGGAGCATGATGGGAACTCCCTCTTGTCCTGGCAGAATGAATCTCTGGAGCGGCAGCTGCGTGACATGGAAGACCGCTTTGCCATGGAGAGTGCGAACTACCAAGACAGCGTAGGTCGCTTGGAGGAAGAGATCCAGGCTCTGAAGGAGGAGATGGCTCGGCATCTGCAGGAGTATCAGGACCTTCTCAATGTGAAGCTTGCCCTGGACATTGAGATTGCCACGTACCGCAAGCTCCTGGAGGGCGAGGAGAGCCGGTGAGGAAAGGGTTGAGCGCGAGATGGATGGAGGTGGTAAAAGAGGAGACCAAGAAGGGAGGGGGGTTGAAGGGCATGGAGAAAGTGGAAGATTCCCTTCTTGCAGTGCAGAAGATGGACTGGTGGAATGGGGGAGCAGCACAATGAGGAACAAGGTTGAAACTCAGCGGACTACGGAGAAGGGAGACAGTAAGGATGAGGCGAGAAAGAAAATGTGCTGATGCAGGGAAAAGTCCAGAGTAGATGAAAGAAATGTAATTTTGTAATAAGCTATGTCATTATAAAAAAGAGTAATGTTTAAACTGGCAGCCATTCTGCATCTGCGTGCTGTTTTTCAGCGCTGTGTTTTAGGGGAAACGGACTAGATTAAACGATGAGAATGATGAGCTGGTAGCCAGAGCCACTAAACCGGAGGAATGGCAGGGAATGAGAAACCAGCAGGTGTCTGTGGGAGGTCATGCTACGTACTGGAGGAAAGATCTGGACTGTTTTGCCCAGCTGAGTTGGGGTCATCTTTTCTCCATAGGATCACTGTTCCCGTGCAGAGCTTCTCCAACCTTCAGGTCAGAGGTAAGACACACATGGTCACGTCAAACTGCAGCACCAATGTACCCAGGGGCTCCAGAACCTTCCACTTGGCACCCAGTGCTTCCAGGACAAGCTCTGGAGCACAGCACCCCTCCCTGCCTTACAATAAGCCCCGATCAGTAGTGAGTCAGTGTAAATGTGTAAGTAAACATTTCTAATCTTGCACACTAAGCTACGGTAACGCTCACTCACAAAGTATCATTGACCACTTACCCAAGTCAGGGTCACGGTGCTTTGGAACCTATCCCAGAAGCACAGTCTTGATGCCAGGGTGCAAGGGTAACAAACCCTTACAGGGTAACTAAAAGTGTAAAAATGTTTCGTTCCAGAGTCGAACTTGGACACCAAGCTCTCTCCTGAGGCCCATGTCAAGAGGAGCATCCTGGTGCGAACCGTGGAGACCAGAGATGGGGAGGTACGTCCACAGAATATTCTGTGTTTAGATCCACGTGGTGTAATGTCATGCAACGTACAGTCGGTAAGTTTGTTTTACACCCCTAGGGAAAATTCAGATTTAAACTCTTTGCACAGCAGTGCCACACGGTGGCCACTCTTAGAACTTATTGACTGCACCACATACACCTGGCTGCACAGGAATGACACTCCTCAGTTCTTAGAGTAAAGATCACAGTGGCACAAACACATAAAAAGTCTGTAACTTCTCTCGTACGCTGGAGGTGTCGGTAGTTCTGTTGGGGCTGAAGCTACATGACATCTACAGATAAGGGCTCAGTCTCAGGAACGTTCAACTAAACCAGATGAAAAAAAAACTGGCCGTTGCACTAACAAGCATCTGTCATATTTTTGCTTGCAATTGCAGTGATGACTTAGCAAAAATGTTGCTAATGTCACCTTATCCCCATTAATGTCTTTAACTGTTTAATTTTAACTCTAGGATTTTCAAAAAAATCCTCAACAGTAATGAGAACCCATTGTGTTATAGGGGTTACAGAGGAAAAAAATTACCTTTTTAAAGCATGAAAAACAAAAATCGACTCATCTCGTCTTCATCATCATCCTTAACTTCTGGATGAGGCATCGTGGAAGCATCAAACTTTATTTAAACTTTTTTAAAACCTGTTTGTATCTATGACAACCACTTGGACAAATGCAACAGCAATGAGAAACAAGCCCGGACACACAATATTTTTATTACTCATAGTGCACTGAGATTTTTAACAGTTATTTATGCATTATTTCACATTTTAACGAGATTTAGGTTGCTGTATAGGAAACTGGTTTTAAAAAGAAAAAAAACTATGGGTATTCTTTTACAGACATATAAAAATTAAATCCACTTTACAGTAAGGAGATTTCTAGCAAAAAAAAAAGTGATAGAAGTTAAATTTATAATATATTTTATCTCCAAAAGTGTGAACAGCCATAATATAAATATGGTGTTGAAGGCTTGTTTGAGGCTAAGCAGCTGAAATCTCCGCGGGTTCCAGCGACTGACCCAGGGGGCGGTCACTGAAAATGCCTTTCCTCCACAGTTCCAGCAGAGGTCGCTACAAGTAACTCATCACGGAGCTGCTGCATCCTGCGGGGTCAGCTGTACTCGTCATGGGCCTCAGGCCGTGCATGTTTAATAACTGGCCTGTTGACTGACAGAAACGCACCGTGCAGGACAAATAAATTAGCCAAGGTCGCACTTTGATTTCCCAGAATAAAAATATCTGTTTTGTGTGCGACGTCATTCATTAGCGCCAAGTAGGTATCAAGGTGCCTCTCTTCACAGAGAAAAATTTACTGGTCTTATGTCTGTTGATTAGCAAACACCACCCTAATTATGCTGGATTTATTTGGGAATAAAGACACTCGATGTAATGTATAAAGAAATTATGAAACTTTTAATTGAAAGTATAAATACAATAATTTCACTACAGTTAACTGTAAATGTAACTAGAAATATAAAATTTATAAGAAAAACAGCTAGATAGCTGGTAATGTAGTGGTTAGAACTAATGCTGCTGGACCCAAAGGTCGCAGGTTTGAATCCCACCTCCAGCTGTTATACTCTTGAGAAGATACTCACCCTAAATTGGTCCAGTAAAATTACCCTGCTGTATAAAAGAGGAAAATATTTGGAAGTAGCTTAACATTGTAAGTTGCTTTGGAGAAAAGTGACAGCTAAATGAATAAATACTAAAAAACATTAACATTAAAATAAATTTCAGTATAATAATTTAAATGTAAATTAAAGTTACGTGCAGCTACTTGTGTAATGTGCACTGGTTTAAACTGTGGCACGTGACAAATTGACTGTACCCTAGAGTCACGTGTCTGCATCCAGATCTCTCATTCTGTTGATGCAATAAATGAGTAAACGTAAATGTAATGTGGTAA
The DNA here is from genome assembly GCF_900964775.1 of Scleropages formosus. Classification (NCBI taxonomy): domain Eukaryota; kingdom Metazoa; phylum Chordata; class Actinopteri; order Osteoglossiformes; family Osteoglossidae; genus Scleropages; species Scleropages formosus. Next base: position 2,051,683 of record NC_041825.1, on the reverse strand, counting down.
GAAATCAGTATCATAACACCGCTCCGCAGCCTCAGCAGAGCATCTTGGGAATGCACGTCTGTGATTCGAGTTGCTGTGTGCACAGAGATTTGCACATGTACACGTGGAATTTGTTCTTTCTCTGCAGGGTCACTGTACCAGTGCAGAGATCAATACATGTACACTTGCACATGCACGCATACACACACACACACAGAGAGAGAAACCTCCCTTGTGCACTGAGTCAATCAACGCTGCTGTTTGCTTGTGTTTCAGATCATTAAAGAGTCCATGGCCGAGAGGAAGGACATGCCCTGAGCGACCCATCGATGTCCACCCACAGTCCGCTTCCTGACGCTTCCCTATAATGCTAGTGTGCTGTGACCTCCGACCTTTCCAGCCCATCGTCCTGTCTTGCCACATTCTACCTTCTGTCCCCGTCTTGTACCGAACGCCTCGACACCCATCGCGTCTTTACCCCACGTAGCCCCTCGGTAATAAACATCGGCCGTGTCCCCGCACACCACCCTCACGTGCACGACGGACACGCAAGGCTTATATTTGTCTCACTTTTCCCAACGTGTCCCCGGTTAATTTCCCAAGACCCCTTCAGTAGGGATGCGGAAGAGGGCGGTGACACTCGGTCCCCAGGGGAAGGAGTGTTGCTGCCTTGCGTGGGCGAGTGAAGAGTTAGAGAGCGAAGACGTAGGCTGTGATGTCCCTCTCGGTGGAGAGCGAGCCGATGTTGTAGGTTCCGCAGGGGCCGAGTAGCAGGAAGACCAGGCAGCGGAAACTTGCTTAGAAGTCAGATCGGAGCGCGATAGATGTTGTAATTTGCATGTGGATTTCTGTAGGTTGAAGTAGGTCATAGTACTTTGTTTTATACTCCGTTTGTACCTTGACATATCCGAAAAGGCCACTTTCCCTGAACGTCACCCCCGTACCTTTACACTGCCACCACCACTGCACTCACAGTTGCCTCTCCTGCCTTACATATGGGTTCGGCTGGTGGCCCTGGGAAACGAGCAGGAAGCCGTGCGTGCGGGGATTAGAACAACGTGCGTTTCAACCTCAGTCCCGTCTCACACACGTCGGCGTGCTCCGGCGCTCCAACACAAACAAGGGCCTTTGTGTTTTCTCGCATATTTGGCGGGAACTAACGCCGTAGCGACGGCTGCCGTCGAAAAGGTGACCACGGGCGTTTGTGCATCATTGGGGCGCTGTGCCGACAAGGCCATTTGGGTTAGCGGTAGGAACTTGGATCCAAATCAAAAGCACGGATTGCAAATACAGGCAGAACTCAAACAATGTCCAGCTGGGATGATGTAAACACATCGGAGCGAAACACAATCCTCACAGAACAATAGGAGTAATAGGTGTGTCGAAATGGCAGGAGAACAGAGCAGGCACCCTAGCAGCAATTTGAAAAATTAAAAAAAAATATGTCTGTGTGTGTGTATATATATATATATATATATATATATATATATATACTTACATATACACATATATAATTACACATATATAATTACATATTTACTGCTTTTTTCCAGGCTTCAACAACGCTACCAGCCCAACATCTGCGTCTCACTTTTGAACTGCACTTGTCTCCCACCCCAGTGTCCACGTCCCCCGACCCCCCCCATCCCCCCTCATCACAGCATTTGAACCCCGTGGCTTTATTTGATGGTAGACTTTACTGCACCTTTACTACGCTTCTAGCAACACACAGCTAGATTCTCACAAGCTGCTGTTTAAAGTAACGGCAAAAGTTGCCCAGAATAATTACCTTACCCTTAGGCGTGACGTTGTTTTTAACAAATTAACAAAAATAAAGAAAAAAAAAAATCACCAGATTTAACTACTGTTGTTTGTGCTCTACATTAATTGACATTATTTGCGTTTTGGTGAAATGTGTTCATTAGTTGTGTGTTTGCTGTGGTAAATCAAAGTCATTTACAGCATATATGGAGTTGATTTTAGGAAGAGGCTGCGTTTATATTGTCAGGTACATGAGATCAGGACAACACAAGGGCCCTCTTTGTTCACCTGGAAACACTGTATCTGCCAGCCTCATTCATGCAGATCGCAGCGAGAAGTGAGTGTGCGGATCGCATTGCGTAACCGAGGAGAAAGAGCCCTCGGTGCGCATTTGATCCCCGCGGGCCGCACGTTCAGATCTCGGCCCCAGGATAGGGCGTGTGGTATGGAGTGTGTGTCGGTGTGTATCTTTCCCTGCGTGTCACTGCTCATGTCTGCCAGCAGCGCCGTGTACTCGTGGCCGGAAAACCACAGGCATGTTGTTTTTGGGGTAAAAGAAAGACGGAAATCCGAGAAAGTGTCGGTTTTATAGGCGGTCGATCTCGTTATCGAATCGAATCGTTATCTCGCCCTTCGCATCAGTTCGTTTCCTAACCGTCGCACCTTGAAGGAGAAATTACCACGTGGATATTCCGAAACGTCTCATAACCGAAGGCTGGATTGTTGAGCTTTCACTGCGTTTAAACCTTTCCTTAGGTGGGTCATTTCTACAGGAACAGTTCAGCGTAAGAACTAAGATCAGTGGCACTACAGTAGGAGGTGGGATTGGGACCTGGACCCTTAGACTGGGAAGCTGTGACTCCAGCCATAACTCAGCTGCTGCTCCCATCACTTACCGCTCCCTTCGTTCAGCCCTGAAAACTGAAATGAGTGGGACAAATGTGACAGAAACATAGCAGAGTAAGAAAGGACAGATCACTGGAGCGCTAGAAACGATGTTCTCCTAAAACCAGTGTGAGAAGATGCCGGAAGGAGAGAGAGAGACCTGGGATTTACCGTGCTCGACACCTGGGCGCCTCTCGACTGAGAATCCAAGGCAGAATTTCAGCGCCGCGTTGCACGTGTGCGACACACCGAGCCGCCCATCCGTCCCGTACCGTGTGCAGATGACAGGAAACGAGGGCAGAGGAGCACAAATTATTATCACGGTTATTATTTCAGGGTGATCATCCTGACTGAGATGCACTAGAAAGAAATCATGAGGTACCGAAGAAGGTTTTTTTTCAGGAAAGATATTATTTTGATGAAAATAACAAGCAGTTTTGCGCAGTGAGTGAATATGACTGTAGTTGAGATGAATGTACGAGTGTTTATTTTGGGGATTCCTCATAAGTACAACAGCTGCTAGGATCTCCGTATAGTGTAATAATGCGGTACAGGCGCAGCGATTTAGGTCTCGTTTTCTTCGAGCCCTTCTGGAAACCGACCCCCAGCTGCGGCGATGGGATCCAAACGGCCGGACCTCTAACCGCAGGTCCCGGGTACGAGAACTTGGAGTTGTGGACGGGGATTTAGTCGCTGACGGACAGGTCTGGCCCCACACGGCTTCACCAGATGGTCGTGCGTAAATCCAATTGAAGGCCCTGAGGGGTTTGTGAAGGAAGTGCGGCTCCAGAACATGCACCCCCCCCCCCCCCCCCCCCCCCCACGCTTCCCCACTAGGGAGTGTATGTTGTGTCCACCAGGGTAACTGACACTGGTGACTCTTCCTGATTTCATTTACTGTCACTGATTAACTGCCCTTTCGGCTTCTGCAGCTGAGTTTTGCTGGAGACGCCAAGCAGCTCCAGAGAGCAGCAGAAGCACGTCATCATCTTGCTTTCCTGACAAAACATAACAGTGACACCCGTTGTACTTCGCAGACCTTCCGGTAATCGGTACGTTGCTGCTGGGGATGTTTTGCGTTGAGCCCCCAGCGCATGTTGTGCTCCTTCTGCCTGTGCAGAACTCGCTCTCTGGTCCTCTTCTTTTTTTCTTCATCTTCTTTGCATTTCCACTGGAACTCACTTTTAACATTTACATGTGTTCATTTATCAGACGTTTTTCTCCAGAGCGACAAACATCTCATAGAAAATACAATGCGTTCATTACATTTGGAGAAAGAGACACCAAGATACAGACGCGTGACTCCGAAGTTACTTTTCACCATATGAGCCAACGTTCATGACACGAGTAGCTGCATAAAACTTTATCCGAATATCGACGATTCCTGATCACCTTCCTCGTAATATTTTTTTTTGAGCTACACATAGGGGCTCGGTGGCACAGCGAGTAGTGCTGCTGTCTCACAGGTTCGATCCCCACTCAGTCTGTAGAGTTTGCATGTTCTCCCCGTGTCTGCGTGAGTTTCCTCTGGGTGCTCTGGTTTCCTCCCACACTCCAAAGACATGCTGTTCAGGTTCCCCCATAGTGTGTGAGTGACAGAGAGAGGGTGTGTGTTCCACTGATGTATGGATGAGTGACCCAGTGTAAGTAGTGCATCTAGCAGTGTAAGTCACCGCGGTCAATAAGGTGTGTGGGCTGATAACACTACATAGAGTTCATTGGAAATCGCTTTGGAGAGATGTGTCCTCTAAATAAATATAAACATTTACGTTATATTACAGGAGTAGCTGTGTAAAGGTTTATCCAGGCATGATGTTAAAGTTATAGTGCATGAACATTTACACCTTACATGAACTTAAGAGATGATGGGCAAAGTGAGCCTGGAAGAGGTGAGTTTTAAGACCCTTTTTAAATGTGGACAGGGATTCAGCAGTTCTGAGTGAGAGGGGAAGGTCGTTCCACCACAACGCAGCCAGAACCGAGAACCTCCGTGCTTTACCTTTCGTGCGCGGGACCACCAAGTGGGCAGATGTGGAAGAGAGTAGCAGTCTAGTAGGGTGTTGCGGTTGATACCTGCCTAGCTGGATAGCTTTTTTCCCTTATGGCTCGGGATAAAGAGGTGTATGGAAATAAGCTACATAACAATTGTGGAAAACATGGAAAGAAACTCAAATGCACAATGATGTTCTGGAAGTTTGGAGAATTTGACCCGAGCGGCTGGGGTAATTCTAGGAGTCCACTGGGACGTCTTTGAGAGGAGAGAGGAGGTGATGGGCTGATGGTGGGTGTCAATCAAGAGCAGTGTCTGCAAATCTGAGGGTTTTGCGGGCAAAACCCCTGGCAGTTTAGAGTGTCCAGTTCACCTGAACTGCATCTCTGTGGACTGTGTGAGGAAACCAGAGCACCTGGAGGAAACCCACACCAACTCGGCGAGAACATGCAAACTCTACAGACTAGGCTGGGTTCCGACCTACGTCCAGCCAGCCCGGGTGCTGTGGGGCAGCCGCGTTACCTGCTGCGCCGCTGTGCCACTCCGCCTGTAACTACTCCGTAACGTCACCTGAGCGCTTAGAGCAGTAGCGCGGTACCGTACCCCTTTTAAACCATGCCGTCACTGTGCAGAAGATCGACAATTCCCATAGCGGGAAGTGAGCGAAGCACCACGGCTTCACAGCGTGGCGTCAGCGTCTCACATGCACACCGATCTCTGGTGCAGCAGCCCTCCCTGACGTGAGAGGGGCCGCTTTACCACTCCGAGGGCCTGAAATTACCACGCGTGAGAGAAAAGGCCAATCTGTGGCTCAAGTGGGAGTCAGAGCAGTCAGTGCCGCCCACGGGATACATGGCACTAGACATCTAAATTACTCTTCACCCGACCGAGCAAGCAAAGTGGCTTCGGAGTCGGGACAGAAGCCAAGTGCTTAGGGTTACAGAAAACCTACAGCAAATTATTTACCATCTGTGGTCTACTATTTACAAGTCAAATAAAAATATGAAGTGAAAAAGCACAGGAACAGCTAATTTTCCATCTGAAATTGTGACGTTCTAATCTGTTCTAAAGAATCTTACTGCATTAACTGGTGTAAATCTGTGCTGTTCTTGGAGATGTGTGTCACTTTAGATCAAATAGATGTGACCCGTGGGTCTGGCAGTGTCTCCCCTGAGGAAAAGCTCTTTTTTGGCGAAACCATGGATCCGCAGAGAGGTGTGAAAAGGAAGGGCGGGTCTTTCACACACTTCTGAGGGGAGACGGACACTGAAACGTGAACCAGATGCTGAAAAACAGGAACGCGAGCAAGAACATCTGAACGGGCTGCGAATGTTACCCCAACAGGCACCTTGGACCTTCACTCTACTCCAGTGGTCCTCATTACCCCCCCAGGTTCATCTTACGAGAAGGTTTAAGTTTCCTGGTTCATGAAGAAACTTCACTGGGGGTTTCGTTTCTTTGACGCTTTCCTCCAAAGTGACTCTGTGTTAGTGAGCTGCAGTGATTTACCCATTATTATTACAGCACTTTTTAGGGAAAGTGCCTCGCTCAAGGGTATTACAGTCGGAGGTGGGTTCAAACCTGCAACTTCCGTGTCCGCAGAGAGCAGCTCTAACGCGTAGGGTGTCAGCTGCCCCTTGCCTTTGGGTGTGGAGGTCATGGGCTCAAATCCCACCCTGAAGCATTGCTGCAGTATAAACAGGCGGATCAGCTTTGCAGAGCTGTTTATGTGACGCGCACAAAGGGGAGCTGAATAAAGGGTTAATAATAAACGTAAAGGATCACAATAAACTAACTGTGACAAAGTTTCAAAGCGCTAAAAAGCTGGAAAAGTTTCTCGTTTTTAACGCGCTTGTTTTATTTCTCGAGAGAAACTCAACGACGCGGAACGAAACCGCCGCCAGGGACCGTGGTAAAAGTAGTAGAGCACGAGCCACGAGCCACGAGCCGACCGCCCCGGGAACAGCGGGCGCGTCCCCGACAAGGAGGTGCGGAGGTGTCGTGCGGGGCGGCGGGAGCGCGCATCCCGGAGCCTTTCTTTCGCCCTCTCGTTTCCCTTGTTTTTCTGCCGGAAAAGCGTCCGGCTCGCGGGCGGCACGGGCACGGGCACGGGCACGGGCACGCGCACTCAACCCGAACTTCACCCACGACTTTCAACTCGCCGAGGGAGCGCGCGCGCGGGCTGCCGTGGCTTTCGGGAAACACCGACCGACTCCCCGTTGAGCTCTTCTGCATAATCGTTCCTATATTTTATTACTTTTGTTTTGTATCTTTTTTCAAAAGGAAGAAAGATACATGTAATATACAAGCGTAGAACATTCTGGGTCCCGAACAACTTGCGCAGGAGTTCATGTGGCGAAGAAGAAGAAGCAGCTCGGACCTCCTTCCTTCTTCAAGATGCCGGTGAGACGAGGTCATGTGGCTCCGCAGAACACCTACCTGGACACCATCATCCGCAGGTTCGAGGGACAGAGTAAGTGAAGCGCTTCACGTGCCCTGCCGCTGTGTCTTATTTACGCCGCTACACGTCTACGTCTACGTGTACGTGTACGTGTACGTGACGCACAACAGCAGCGCAGCTCACACAGTTTCCTTGTCGAATGTAAATAATGTAATGGGGCGTCGATCGTACTTCCTAAAAACTGAATGTTTCTTTCTCTTAAAAGATAACAGAAGATTCTTTCATTTAAATACACTTGTGTGTGGAGCGCAAGTATCTATCACCTCGTTCACTGTTCATCTTCTAAATGTCTTTGCACTTTTTTGAGGACAGCTGGTACTGCAGCGGTTAGCGCTGCTGCTGCTGTTGCTGCTTTTGGACCCAAAGGTTGCAGGTTCGAATCCCGCCTCAAGCTGTAGTACCTTTGAGCAACGTACTTGCCCATTAGTCCTCCAGTAAAAGTACCCCGGTGTTTACAGGGGTAAATAACCGTCAGTGATTCTGGAGAGAAGTGTCCTCATTCCTGGTCAGTGTCCCTTTGTGTCCCCCCGCCGTCCTCCTCGCCGCTCCAGGTGTTTCGCTCAGTTCCACCTGTGATGCGTCACGTTTGTGTTCTTACAGCTTTGTCTTCTCCCATGTGTGAAGCCAACAGAAATCTATACCCCGGTACAATAGCGTGACCTTCCATCCAGGTCACGAGGCAAACGGTCCAGTAACAGTAATAACAGAAAATAGCACTGACAGTTATATAAGTGACACGTTTTCCCGAAGTGTATGGAGAACTAGGGCAAATCACTAATAACATAAACTGATTTTTAATATGCAACACTATTTTCAGTCATCAGGAAAAAAAAATAGTTTTAATAACTGACTTTAGTAGGAAGCACTTTTTTTTTTTTTTTTTACTAATTGTGGTGCCAGCATTTACCTTGTACAGTAGCTGGACCCTGAGCCCATCTCCAGAGCCCAACCCCCACCGTCTCAAGTCCTCTCCTCCGCATTGGTCCCTCACTGGTCCCCCGCTAGCACTGTGCTCACACACTGCGGTCAGGTTGTGGTCAGGAGGTGAGAAACTGGCCCTCGTCCGGTCAGACGGACCGTGGAAGGAAGCCGTGCTGCTGCTGCGATAGAGAACGTGAAACGGCAAGAGGTGGAAAAATTGTTACTATTCCAGCAGAGCCATTGTGGCTGTAAGATGTTTTGCGGCCTGCTGACATTTTAATGGAAACGCTGCTCTGGCGTCAGTGATGTTTGACACACCGTGTCCTTCGAAATGGAAGCGCAGCCTTTCTCTTTGCCAAATTGTACTTCAGCAGCGATGCTTTCGATGACACAAAAACTCATCACCATCCATTCGGATGTAGTTACATTCTTTGGAAAATTGGTGGCTGGGGGTTAGAGCTGCTGCCTTTGGACCCAAAAGGTCGTAGGTGCAAATCTCACCTCCAGCCAAAGTACCTTTGAACAGGGTACCTTGAATTGCTACACTAAAATTACCCTGCTGTATAAAGGGGTAAATAATTGTAAGTTGCTCTGGAGAAAAGCATCAGCTAAATGAATAAATGTCACAAAATTATTAATACTAAAATAAATTTCACTATAATAATTGAAATGTAAAATAAAGGTATATCTAGTTGCTTGTGCGATGCACACTGGTTTAGTAATGTAAATGTAGAGTATTGAATTAAAGTAGATATTGATTTGTAACTAATGGGTGAATATACACAAAAAAGTGCTTCTATTACGTTAATATAATGTTATACTGAAAAGCTTCGAAGTTTGTTGTTAAAACCTCGCAAAGCAATGCATTGCACAGACGGCCAGATTGAACATATGCTGTCAGTGCCGTATATTGTAATAATTTTACACCTAGAATTCCACCGGGGTCCCAGATCAGAACAGTAATAAAAAATAAAATAAAAGAAAATCTGCATTGCTTCCAATGGAGTTTTTTTTTCTTCCAGTTTACAGTGGAAGGGATGGTGTTCTGACCCTCGGCGCTTTACATCTGGTCACTGAAAGCGTTCACACCCTTTTCTTACCTTATGTGCTCCTGCACAACTGCTGCACTCTTATGGAAATATGTAGCTGCCCTTTTTTACTGAACTACGCTGTCATTTAATTTCCAAAGCGGCTGTTTTATTCTGTGCAGCAGCTTCTGTCAGATACACACTTGGTGTTTGCAACCTGGAAGGTTTTTGTCCCTCGCTGGTGTCAATCTGGGTGTTTTCTGGCCAAATTTAGTGTATTAACCCTGAAAGAAGTGACTGCTAGTGAATAACTAGGGTTCGATTGATGCCCATTGGATTCTCTTTTTTCAATATAGGCACTTCAAGCACTTCATTGCCTCTCAGTCAATTAAGGTGGCAGATTCAGTATAATAATGATAATACTAATACTAATAATAATAATAATAAGCAAAATTATAGTAAAATAATTAGGACAATTATTAGTAAAAATGATAGTACAAATTATTATTGTTGTCATTTAGGTACTACTCTTTTCTAAAGCTGCTGACTCATTTGAAAAGTAAGTTTTCTGTATCATTTGATATCCTTACTGTATCAGAAGGTAAGGACCTCGTTCCAAGGTTCTACAGCAGATGTTTTGATTTCAGAGAGATCTCTCACACACACACACACACACACACACACACACACACACACTCTTTCTGAACCGCTTGTCTCATAAAGGGTCACGACGAGCCAGAGCCTAAACCGGCAACACGAGGCACAAGGCTGGGGGGGAGGGGACACACCCAGGATGGGGCGCCAGTCCATTGCAAGGCACCCCAAGCAGGAATCGAACGCCAGGCCCATCAAGAGCAGACACAGGCCAAACCCGCTGTGCCACCGCACCCCCCACAGATATCACACTAAGCCTTAATCTCACCATTGGGTGAAGGTCATGCCAGGTGTCTCGTGACAGACACTGGCAGCGGTCCTGCCAACTGCGCCTCATGACGTCACGAGCATCTCCAAGTGTCTCCGCGCAGCGCGCACCTTTGTCGCACCCCGTGCTCGCGTGACAGGCTTCGGGCCACCGTGTTTACCGACAATGAATGAATGAATGAACGAAGATAAGCCAGAAAATAATGACTTTTAAAAATTATGAAATATACGGTATTATTATAATAGTATATTTAGTATAATATATTATGTAAATATACTATGCTTAAAATCATGCCTTTAATTTCAGAATATGTCATGCATGAAGTCGTTTTTATTTCGCTACGTAATCAGTTTTAGGTGACATATTTCTGTCTGGGAGCCAATAATTTGTTATTGTTTCCGTAAGAAATAATTCCGTAATCGAGTTGGTGTTTAAGGGCTGATTATTTCAGCCAGGGAAGGAATCGTCCTCGTAGCAGGAGGGAAACGACGTCGTGTGTTTTCTGTTTCATCGGTGCTGTTTGTTTCTGGCGGAATGAAGCGCTTGCGGCGAGAGCAAAAGCAGCAAAAGCAGCAAAAGTAAGACGTTCGGACGCGTATCTCGAGCGGACAGTCGCAGGGACGTGAGAAACATCTCGACGTACGTCGGGGAGCCGATTTTTGGCCCTTCGGAACAGGAGCGCCGCTCACGCTGTTCTGCCGCTCGCCAGCTGGAAAAGGAGCGCGAGACGGGTGGTTGCTTAGCAACAGCTCCGGCGTCAGCATCGCCTGGCGCACTAGTGGCGGCGGCGCGGGGAGCCGCATGTCCACAGCGGTGTTTGGACAGAAAGTTACATTCGCTGCACGCGCGCGCACACACACACACACACACACACACACGTTTAAAATGAATTATACACAGTTTAAATGGTGGCGATACACAACTCTTGTGATTCGCCGAAATGAAGAAATATTAGTATTGATCGTGATCCATAATTACAGCTTATTGAGCACAAAACTACTTTTTTTTTTTTTTTTTCTCAACAATTGTTGCCAAAGTGCGACGTCTTGGACTTTTGTCCTTCGGTAGGAGAATCGCAGCACAGCTTCCCCTCCGCTCTTTTGGCAAAGTGTCTTTTATTTAAAAAAAAAAAAATCATCTGTAATTTATCAGCAAAAGTCAAGTGTTGCGCCGCCAAGGACAACATGTTACATGCCATGGTCCTATGAAAAATTAAAAAAAAAAATCTGACACTTTTTCTTCTTGTGTTGCTCGTGGGATGATAATTTTGCAGAGAAGGCAGTGCCACCACCATGTAGGAGGCTTCGAGTGAACAGTAAACGGAGTAAAAAAAACACGGTACTGCAGTATTTTGATGTCGGAGAAGGAGCGCGAGTCGCCGCCACTTTTTCCGCGTTCATTTCGCCACGTGATTAATAATCATTTAATGCGTCACCAGTCAGGAATGTAGCACAACCTCCGCTTGTCACATTCACACCATCACATATATGACCAATATACATATATACAGTTAGTATATATAATATATAATTATAACCACCTTCACTTATGTGTATCACCATCATAGCACTTATTATAACTGTTATCGTCATCGTCATCATGTTATTATTCGTTTTATTATGTGTTATTAGCTGCCACGGGCTCGGACCCCATCCACGCACATCCCTGGCGTTGGTGTCAACACCCCCCATGGACCTCCTCCCATGGACCTCCCCCCGTGCCAGACCATTATGTTTTCCTACTAATGTTACTCGTAAATCCTAGTTCCCCTACATCACTGAATCACTGGCAGTACACACACACACACACACACACACACACACACACACACACACAATGTCTTGTTATAACTTCTGACAGGGATATTTTTATAAAAATATTACATTTCTGCTGAAACACTGCACACAAATTGTATAGACACTCATTTTGGTGCCACCTCCCGTCCCCCTAGTGACGTCACTGATTACGGCAGCTATTGTAAGTGCTATCGTCATCGTGATGTCATTATTCTTCTTATTATTTATTTATGTGTGTGTACTTGCAATGGGTTCGCACCCCATCCAGGGTGTAGACCTACACTGTGCTTCCAGGACAGGCTCCGGACCGCCGTGACGCTGCGGTGGGACAACGAGGAATGATCAAACGATACAAATGAACTAATAACTGTCATTATTTATCATTCTGTTATCATTCTGGAAATTATGAGTCACTGTGCTGAGAAAACAGTAGATCCTCAGGAAGAGGAAGGGCAACTGGTTCCAGTTAAATCACAGTTTGTGATCATTTGTTTAGTTATTCCAGCATTTTTGCTTTTTTGCTCATAAAACCTTTCAACCCGGTTTTCAGTTTGCGTCACTGTGCTATTACCGTGGAAATAAAACTGCTGACTACACACTATTTTCAATGTTAAAATAATGATCATTTTAAAAACCTTATAAGGTGTTGTACACCCCTCCCCCCAATCTTAAATGAGCAATACTAGAGCCTGGTGAGCGATGCCGCTGTCCCCAGGTTCCATGCTAGACACTGGCGACGACCGGGTCGGCGAGCGACATCCAGAGTGTCTTACGGAACCAGGCTGCATATAGAACACGGAACGGAAGTGCGTGTAGGGAAAGAGCCTCTTTGTCACTTTGGTAAATAAACGAAACCCAGATCTCCGCCGCTGTGTGGCTCCAGCCGGCTGTGGGTAGGAGGCCGCCGTTCCTGCGGGAGGCAAGTTCTGCGAACAGCTCGGCGAAGAGCGCCAGCACTGCCCTCCAACCACCAGCAGTAAGTTGTGGAGGGACGAGAAGGGGGTTCCCTGCACGTGCGGAGGCCAGCAGTGGCCGTCGGGTAGAGCAGAGGCGGAAGGACCCGGGTACAAAGTCCCGATCCCACCATGTTACCCTCGAGCGAGGTACTGTACCTTCCGCACGTTGCTCCCGTAAAAACCACCCAGCTCTTCGTGTACCGTAGGTAAATCCGCTCCTTCCCCTTCGTCCCCGTCGTCCGGCTCTCATTTGTTCCCACGAGCAGACCAAATATCGGAAAACGCTTGAAGGGACACAGAGGTCTGGCTCACGTCACCAAAAAAATGTTTTACCCTCATAAACGTAACAGAGAGAGTAATATTCAACATCCAGTTATATAACAATTAATAATCTGTCTGAAGACATTTCCTCGTCGTGAAGAGCAGGTGTGTGTGAGTGCGGCGCAGGCCTCTACCGCTGCTTTTTTAAAGTACATTTCACACAAGCGAGTGTGTGTATCGCTACACCTGCTGCTGATGAACATCACTGGGAGACAGGAGTGTTTTTTCTTTCTACAAGTCGACAAGTACTTTTATTTGTCTGACTTTCGCTTATCTGATACTTTCCCCATTATTTATTCTTTTATACAGCTGGGTCATTTTACCAGAGTGCTAATGGGAAAGTACCTTGCGTGAGGGTCCTAGAGCAGTAGCTGAGATTCAAACCAGCAACCTTGAGATCTAAAAGCAGCAGCTCTATTATTATTATTAATTTAGATGACGTTTTTCCTCCAAAGCAACTTACAATGTTAAGCTACATGCACTTATTTGCCTTTTCATGCAGCTGGGTAGTTTTACTGGATTTGTTCAGTGGTGAGGGGGGCACGGTGGTGCAGTGGGTTGGACCGGGTCCTGCTCTCCGGTGGGTCTGGGGTTCGAGTGCCTTGCGACGGACTGGCGTCCCGTCCTGGGTGTGTCCCCTCCCCCTCCGGCCTTACGCCCTGAGTTGCCGGGTTAGGCTCCGGTTCCCTGCGACCCCGTATGAGACAAGCGGTTCAGACAGTGTGTGTGTGTGTGTGTGTGTGTGTGTTCGATGGTACTACAGCCGGAGGCAGGAATCAAACCTGCAACCTTTGGGTCTAGCGCTAGCTGCAACACTACCAGCTGTCCCAACCACTGTGCTCTTGCTAACTCCTAACCACCAGTTGGGGGGTCACGCTCCGGATGGGATGCCGGTCCATTGCAGCGCTCATGTGACTCTTACACTGTTAAGCTACTTGTAATGATTTACCTTTTCGTACAGCACGGTAATTCTTACCGGAGCAGTTCAGGGTAGGTACCTCACTCGAGGCTGCCACACGTCGACTCGAACCGGTCCATCAAGTCCAAAGATGGCGACTCTAACCAGTACGACACCTGGTGACCCGGGTAGCCCGTCATTCTGTTTAATACTTGAATGGTCCCCGCAGAGCGCAAGTTCTTGATCGCCAACGCCCAGATGAAGAACTGCGCCATCATCTACTGCAACGAAGGCTTCTGCCGGATGTTTGGCTTCTCGCGAGCGGAGATCATGCAGCAGCCCTGCACCTGTCAGTTCTTGGTGGGCCCCGGCACCATGAAGGGCGCTCTGGCCCAGCTCACCCAGGCCCTGCTGGGCTCCGAAGAGCGCAAGGTGGAGATCCTGTACTACGCTAAAGAAGGTAAAAGATCATCTTGGGCTCCGAGGCCTGTCCTGCGCAACCAGAACGTGCTGCGCTGGTTCAGCACAGTTAGTGTCGCAGCCGTGGTACAGTATAGTACAGTACAGTACAGTCGGGCCCTCGAGTCAGGACTTCCAGAGCAGGTAGAGTAGTGTCAGAACCGCGGTTCTGGTCTGGTGCAGCCAACCTTGTGCACTACATGACCTGTTCTCCAGACGCAGAGCTTTTCTGGATCTTCCAGTGCAGTGCGATGTTGTGTAGCCAAGGCCTCTTGTCGGTCGGCCCTACCGAATGCGCGACATAAGTGGCCTTTTAGCCCCCCAGCCACTAGGGGGCGCCCTAACTAATGATTTCCCAGTCAAATTCGCTCCAGCTATTTCGTAAATTGGGGAAAGCAAATAATGTCAGGAGTGGAGGAGAGCAAGAGGATAAAAGAAAGAGAACGAAGAAGAACAAAGAAGCTACAAGCTAGAATCTAAAGGTGGTGTTTTTTTTTTTTTCCGGGTTTTAACTGCAAGTCGCAATGGGTAAAGGTCGGGGAATCCAAAGGTTACAGTTTTTTTATTATTCATTTTATTTCATGGCATCGTTGAAACAGTTATTGAACGGAATAATTAATTCTGTGTCAGCTAACAAAATTCTCTTACATAATGAATTCTCTCATTTTTATTTAATGATTAAAACAGCCTTTTTCTTTCCGTTCGCATCGTGATTCATGAGTACGTATTGATAGAAGCGTTCCTACAAATACAGGAACATTCGTATTGCTACTTTCACGATATGCCAACATTCAGCTGCCAAATGACACTGCTTTTTTAATTTTGCCTTTTGATATCATTAAAATAGTTGGAAAAAAAATGATTCCGTCCCCTTATCCAACAAACTTAAGAGATGAGACAAGAAGTTCTTATTTACTGGGATACATATATAGATACAGCGTGAGTCTCTACATTGCAATTATATGAAGTGAGTTTTAAAGAGACGCTGCAGCGATGATGATGACACGGGGGGCCAATTAAAACCCGGCGTCGGGCCCCCACAACGCTAGAGCCGCCGCCGCCGCTGTCAATCGTGACGGAGAAGAATCGCAGGCCGTGAACATAACAGATGGTTCAGACTGGGAGCCAAACAAGAAATGGTGGTAATGAGGAGCGACGTGAAGTGTACATGTAGGTAGGAAGGAATGGGTTCGACGCCTCATGTGGGTATTTGGCACAGCGACGAGAAGAAAGGAAGATATAAACCAGAGTGAGCAAACGGCCAGACAGTGGGAGGAAGGAGAAGGCACGTGGTTTCGCAGCGACTCTAAGCAGAGTCGGAGCGGGAAACGGAGCGCCCTCTTCCAACGAGCTCTTAAAACGTCGACGTTCCGCTCTCACGACTTCTCGAACTCACCGGACGCGATTTATCTGTCCGCGTGTTAGTGTCTCCCCGTGTTAGGTGGCCCAGTGGAGTCTCGCTTTAAAAACTGAGCTCCAGTGCAGGGACCCCAAGTGTAACAGCTCAGACGTCGACATTTCTACCTGGATAATATTTAATAATAATAATACGCATATGTTCTTAGTCTCATAGGAGTTCCAGCCTGGACAGTCTGTGCCTGGCTGGAGTTTCTTTGTTTCTCCCACCCTGTCTGCGCTGGTTCATTCCCACCACCCACCTGACCTGGTCACTGACACACACACACACACACACAGAGCGAGGGTGAATTAATGTCTGTTTGGAAATGTGAAGCACCTAATGGACAGACAGCGCGCTTATGTTTTGGTTTCGCTGGATGGGAGCACATTTCCTCCGGTCACAGGGCACCCGCCGTCGTCATGGAAATGTTTTCTAGAGCGTCCCGAGTTGCGTAACGTGCCTCTGTACGGTGTCTCGTACGAATATGTGCAAATCATTCACAGAACACGCAAACGCAGAGAAAACAGTGCAAAAAAAAAAAAAAAAAGAAAAATCTCGCAGCGCACTTCTTAATAAGTCTTGATGGTGTGACGCGACCGTCCGGCCGTGTGATGAACTGCGGCGCTTTCCCACTCCGGTCGCCCTGCTGTTTGCGTGGTTGCTAAGCGTATTTCACCAAATTATAGCTAAATAAGGAGCGAGAAGAAGGAGCCCGTGTTTGCGCCGCCGTACACCAAGTTCCTGAGCGAGACGCTCTTCTTCGGGCTCGTATTTCTCTTTGCGCTTTCTTACGTGGCGCGTCTTGCGGTTCGCTCCGCCGACAGCGTGGGGTCGACGCTCAGAGACGCCCACCAGCAGGTCCTGCTGCATATAGGTGCGGGTGAGAAGGGGCCGAGGGAGGAGGAGGAGGAGAGATCTTGATGAAGGAGCCATGGTAACCACCGACGTGGGGGTAACGCGCAGCAAAGACAAGCTGCTCCTGAACTGAAGGAAGAAAAGTTATTTTTAGCTGCCGCTAATAGCAGGGTGGCGACGGAGACGCGAAGAGACCCGACTGCCTCTAATGAGTGTGGAAGAAGTCGCACGCCTGTCTCCGGCCCCCCAGACGCTCGGCCCCGAAGATGCTCGGCCCCCCCGAACCCTTCAAGGCTATTGCATCCGCTTTACACTGAAAGTCCTGAGCAGAAGACAAACAGTGACACTTCTTTGTTACTGATAATTTTTCTAAAAAAAATATTGAAACGAAAATCAGTTTTTATTAATTCCAGTTCATTCCTTAGTAGGAGAGTATGCTTGTTTAAGGTTTCTACTTTTATATATACAGTACAGTATTATATAGGCGGTGGGGTGGTGCGGTGGATTGGTCCTGGTCCTGCTCTTCGGTGGGTTTGGGGTTCAAGTCCCGCTTGGGGTGCCTCGCGACGGACTGGCGTCCCGTCCTGGGTGTGCCCCCTCCCCCTCCGACCTTCCTCCCTGTGTTAAGCCTGGGTTAGGCTCCGGCTCGCCGTGTCCCATATGGGGCGAGTGGTTCGGACGGACGGACAGACGGACGGACAGTATTATATATCATCTATAATGTTAATACGCCGTGTATATATTATATTAATACATAATTGTATGTCTTTGCTATACATGTTATTTTTAAAGAAAAATATACTGTATATATTTCATATATAGAAATATTTTTAAATATATTATAAAATAAAGTATTTGAAAATTTTGTTATATTCAACCAACATGAATAACTGCTATTCATGAGCGGGGTCGCGGCGAGCCGGAGCTTAACCTGGCAACACTGGGGGCGAGGCCAAAGCGGGAGGGGACACACCCAGGATGGGACGCCAGGCTGTCGCAGGGCGCTCCAAGCGGGACTCGAACCCCAGACCTCCTATGCGGCGGGCCCCGGCCAAACCCCCCACGCCCCCCTTTTACTATATCTGATTATAAAAATATATTGTGTAATGTATCTTATTCGCTAGCTTCACAAGGCTGCAAAGCCTGGGTTCATCTTTTCGCCTTGCGAACGACTCTGAAATATCGTTATCCCTTCTCACCCATTATCAGTGACCGTGCATCCAAATCAGGGTCGTGGTGGTGCGGAGCCTATCCGGAAAGCACACTCAATGACGGGATGTCAGTCCGTCATAGAATGTCCTTGCCCTCCTTCAATTTCTCCCCGTTTCTTACTCAAGTGGCACTGAGATGAACCGTGATTATAGTTGGGGGGAGGAGTATCAAGAGGGCAGTGTGAGCACCTGCTCTATTTTCCTCTAGAGTAGAGAGCTGAGATTTTGTGTTCTGCCCTGACAGGTACCTGCCTGCCCTGCCGGGTGGACGTGGTTCCCGTGAAGAGCGTGGAGGGTGCCGTCCTTATGTTCATCCTCAACTTCGAGGAGCTGCTCGAAACGTCACAGAAGACAAGTGGCCTCAGACAGCGACTGGCCCAGGGCTGGATCAGGGCAGGTCAGGTGCCTTCTGGGACCTTCTGGGACCTTGATTATTTAATATACGGTATGCTGTGTGTGATCCAATAGGAAGCTGCCCATTGTGTGGACCAGCTTTGCGTCAGTGATTTATTACATAAATACACATAAGAGTGTTTCAATGTGGGACACAAATCTGATGACAGGTGGGGTTATTCTCTTGGGTGAACTTAAGCCGCTGTTACTTATAATACTTAGCATGGAGATATGAATTATAAATGTAAATGTACATGCAGATGTGGAGTTCGGTGGCGACACTCGTGACGGTGCTGAAACGTGGAGCTCATGGCCCTTTGCAGGTCACGGTCACAGCATACGAGTGAACCTGCCCTCCATCCGCAACTTTGCTCTGCGGCGCTCCTCCCTTTCCAAGGACCAGTTTGAAGGTGTCGTGGTGGATTATCTGCAGGTAGGTGAGCTAACATCGCTAAGGGCCCACATCAGATCAAGGGGGTTTGGGTTAGAGCAGGGTTCAGGTTTTGGGTTAAGTTAAGGGTTTGGGATATGCTTAGAGTGATCAATAGGGTTATGGATAAGGTGACTAATACGGTTATGATCACTTATGGAGTTATGATTAGAGTACCTAATAGGATTTGAGTTATGGTTTGGGTGACTAGTAGAGTTAGTGTTCAGGTGACTGATGGGGTTGTAATTAGGGTGACTAATAGGGTTATAATTAAGTTGACTAATAGGGTTCTGGTGACTAATGGAGTTATGATTAGAGTGGCTAATAGAATTTGGGTTATGGTTAGGGTGACTAATACAGTTAGGGTTAGGATGACTAATAAGAGTTATGATTAGGGTGAGTAATAGGATAACAATTAGGGTGACTAATAAAGTTATGATTACGGTGACTATTAGGGATTTAGTTAGGGTGACTAATAGGGGTAGACATGCTCTTCAGGGGGGATTGGTGACTCTAAGTCACCCATAGTATGTAAGTGACAGAGAGAGAGAGTGTGAGTGCGAGTGTGTTCTACTGATGTATGGATGAGTGACCCATTGTAAGTAGTGTATCTAGCAGTGTAAGTTACCGCGGTGAATAAGGTGTGAGAGCTGATAACACTACATAGAGTTAATTGAAAGTCACTTTGGAGAAAAGCGTCTGCTAAATGAAATAATGTAAGCAATAATGCACTAAAAAGGGATAAAAATATCACAAAAATGCATTTAACACCTATCTTTATAACATTGTACACATTTTTCTCCTACCATTAACAATATTATCTTACTTAAATGAACCAAAACGCATCAGTTGGGCTCCTGCAAATAGATGCTGACTGTTGAATTCCTGGCGTGCTGCTGATCAGGAGAGTGTGTTATTGCCTCCTACAGGGTTCAGTGCAGTTGATGTCACCGTACAGGGCGGTGAACTTTGACAGGTGTCTTCTCCACAACGCCTCATGTTGATGCTTTGTCCCCCCGTGTGACCGACGCTGACGTTGTCCACCTCCGTCCTCAGCCGAGCAGCGAGGAGGTTCCCCTCAAAGAGCTTCGTCTCCTGTCCCAGGAGAGCTGCCCAAAATCCGAAGAGACGGAGGCCCTAATTGGGCTGGACGGCCGTCTGCGGTCCGCCGGACTCTCTCTTCCGGAACGTTCCCCTGAGGTCCCGGAGCCTGACGGACCCCCTGCAGGGACCCGTTTCCCTCGCCCTCGGGCGCGAGATGGTGGTCCGGGACTACGGCGCGCCTCTTCACTGGACCACATCGACAGGATGCGAGCCACTTGGGGGCGCCATGATGGGGGCCCACGTATCGCTGGCCGTAAGTACCCACAATGCACCTCTCTTTCGTCACATTTCGCCGTCTGTGTCTCCAGACGACCTCTTTCCTCTCTGCTCTTGTCCCTGTGATCTTTCCCCTTTCCCAGCCAGATTCGGTTTCAACCTTCTCCTTCTATTTGCCCTTCTCATGTAGTAGCACTTTTGTCACACGTGGACTCGGTAGGATCTCTTCCCTGTTTCCGTAACCATACTAGCATCAACGGTGATGGACTCAGTTCAGAGTTCAGTAGCTACCGAAACACGCTTTGAGAGGCATTGCACGTTTCTGCCCGATTCTTTCTCCAAGTGCTGAAATGCAAGAAAATGGGATATTTGGGAAATGTGGCCATTTTGACCTCAGACAGGATTTGGTTGATTTGAATTTGGAAAAGCTCCTCGCCCCTCACGGACTCTGCCCCTCCAACCTCGACTGGGGCAAATCGGTTTAACCGACCTAAGGCCACCCTAAAGCTAGAAGAACACCTTATCGCCTCCTGCGGACTCTCCCTTTCATGCTCGTTTGGATTTGGCTCCAGGTCTCAAGGCCAACCTGCTGAATTCCACTTCAGACTCGGACCTAATGAGGCGCCGCACCATCGACAAGGTCCCGCGGATCACGTTGAATTTTGGGCCGGACAAGCTTCGCCCGCACACGCCCGCTGAGATCGAGATCATCGCGGCAAGCAAGGTGAAGGACCGCACTCAGAACGTTACAGAGAAAGTGACCCAGGTAGGAGTAACGGGGGCCTCATCCCATTGGCCTGACCAGCGTCAGTCTCTTTGTCAACTAAGGCACCGCATTAACTGAGTTGGGTTAAAAACTGTGTGAAAAACACATCATTATAACTGAAAATGGAGCGGCGTGTTACACGCTGGCTAGAGCCTCAGCCTTGCATTTGAAGGACTCAGGTTCGAATCCCACTTCCTGCTGCAGTTCCCTGGAACCAGGAACTTACCTTGAACTGCTCCAGGAAAAAATTACCCAGCTGTATAAATGGGTAATCAGTGCAAGTAGCGTAACATCGTAAGTCACTTTGGAGAAAAGGATCAGATGAAAGGATAAATGAGTACGTCTGTTGTTTGCGTGCTGTTCGTGTCGGATGTATGAGCGAGAGCGACACAAAGCATGAAGAAGCGAGCAAGCTGGGGTTACAAAAGTCCACAATGACCCTGAGAAGAAATGTTTCCCATTTGCTGCTGCTGGTGGAATCCCGCTCTCTGCCATCGCTGCTGCTGTGTGTCGTGCTATACGAGCTGGTTATTGGGCTTGTGCTCATTGTCGCCGGGTGGGTGCGTATGTGGCCGAGCCGGGAGGGCGAGTGCGGCGCGTCTATCCGGTGGAAAAATCATTACGGTTCTGTTCACGAGCCTCTGGGCCAGTCTGGACAAGCCTGTCTGCCGAAGATCAATTCATGATTGCGGTGGTCTCCAGCAAAGCATTGTGGGTCTTCACCGCTGACATTTGTGCTGCGCTTTCCTGGGAGGCCCTTATAACGATCCGTAGCTAATTTAGAGATCAATAAGTCTTCGTCATTACCTTGATCAGCAAGAGGCGATGTCTTCGCGGGAAGTTACTACACTTATACTGGCGCCTTTGTGTTGGGATCGCTGCGTGTGCGTTTGCCGCGTGATTGGACGAGACGGCAGTGTCTCCCCGAAGACGGATGCCGTCTGAGCGCTCCATTAATCGGGTGCTTAATTTACTTCTACTGAGGTCTTTTCGAGAAAAACATCCCGATCGAAAAGTCGTTCGCTCCTGATATTCTGTCTCAGTAGTCAGCATTCGACCGAGCATTCGATATTCTCATCTGTGCCTTATTCATTTATTCATTCATTCGTTCATTGAGCAGATGCTTTTCACCAGAGTGATGCACAACTCAGTAAACCAAAGTGCATCACACCGGCAGACGAATGGATATAGATGCAGACACACGATTCTCAAAGTACAATTATTTTGGCTGATTCCAACATTTAAACCAGCACACGTTGCACAGATAGCTACGTTTATCGGCATGTTGGAGCTTGCAGGAGAGGTGAAGGGATGGGATCAAGGGCGCAGGTGGTGGTGGCTCTGTGTACGTGCAGGACGTTGTGAGTTTCTCCTTCTAATGGGGTTGAAATGCTGACAATGAGGCTTCGCTGGGAAGTCCAATGTATCTGAGGGAAAGAGGGTGGTGAGATCTTGATGGTGATGAAACTGACTGACTTTGGAGAATGAGGCAATATTGTCAGCAGTGAGGGTGGATGAAGGTGCTGGAGAGTTTATGCGGATTGTTGGCTGCAGACTGTTCTGGAAGGTCATTTTTGTTGAGGTAACAGCAGAGTGAAAGGGGCAAGGAGCTCCTTATAAACTGCGAGACTCTTCATCATGTTTTTGATTTTGGTCATTTCCGTTCAATGGTATGGAGGTTCTGGTGGAATCGAGTAGATCTGAGAACCATGGGCTGGATTTGGGGTGTGTTGGTCTGGGAGCTGGAGGGCAGAGAGTCTAGGGAGGAGGATAGGTTGAAGGGAAGATGTTGGTGGTGTCATTTGTGGCCACCTCAGTGGATCGAAGAGAAGAGTGAAGTGTAAATGATGGAAGATTGTGACGGGGGAGGGCAGGCGGAAGGGGGGAAGGCAGCGGTGATGGAGTTCTGAAAGGTGATGAAGAAATGGTCAGAAACATGAAGAGAGAGGACAGGGAAGGTATGGTCTGCCTTGTGAGTAGAAGAGGACTGAGACATAGGGAGGAATTCAACGTAGGAGCGACAGAAGGATGATTGTGTGAATGTCCTTGACGTGCCAGTTGAAGGCATCCAGAAGGATCAGTGGAGTTTTGTCCACAGGGAGGGAACTCAAGAAGGTGTCGAGGTCATCCAGGAAGCGGCCAGAAGGGTGATGGAGAGCAACCACCAAGAGTGTGGAGGAGAGCGTGGAACTCAAAAGAGGACAGATGAGGAAGGTGTAGAGAGTGGACAGGAGATTCCTGCGGCTTTATTTTCTGGGGATCCATGTTCCAGTACGGGCTGCTGCGCACAGTCATCGCTGCCTTGAATGAAGACCCGTCTTCGTTTGTTAGGGTTACCCCGGTTTACCTGGTTCCGTACTCAATAGCCGTCTTTGGTTTTGCCGGAAATGCCTGGAAAATATGAGGGCCTTTGACTTCTGTAACTTCACACCAGAACCTCAAAATCCAAACGAGGCAAACGTCTCCTCTTCCGCTCTACAGTCCTGCCGTTTTCCATTGATGACGCACGTAGCCTTTTAGCGGAAAATTACTTCTCCGTTTCATCAAATTGCTTTTTCTTTTATTATGGTTGATTAGAACAACATGACAGGAGAACATGAATTAGAAAAGTGAAAGGAGTGAAATAATTGTAGACGTACAATGTGCTGTGTTCTACGCTGAAGTATTAAACAGATTAATGGTGACATTGACTCTGCCTCATGGCGTCCCCTGGGTTTCAACCGGAACATGCAGACTCAGCCCGGTCGGCTGGCTGCGGGGTCCGTCCCCCTCAGCGGGGAGCCCGGTGATCGGGGGGACAAGTAAGGTCACTGTGGTAAAGTGAGTGCAATGGGAGTAGGCGGGGACCAAATGTAGATCACACTGTACTACAGCTGATCCTGGTCAACAGGCTGAAAGTGGATGCAGAAGCTCCATCACCACAGTCTTCTTCACTTGCTCTTTCTCTGCTTAAGTCTGACAGTTTGTCGCAGTTTTTTCTTCTCGAGCGTATCCGCTGGTGTGTTCTGCAGCCCCGTACTTTACTTGTATTGAGTTACACAGTTCCACGTATTCCACCGTTTCCAGTGTTGGGGGTCAAATCGAGACATCCTAGCTGGAGCACGACCGCTCAACACACGTGAACTCACTAAAACTCACGGCTGCTCCGGCGCTGGGAACTTTCACTAGCAGCTGTACCAGGGCGAGATATCTGCTCTTTTCTCGCTTCATCTTGAGCCTCATCACTGGGAACCTCCCGCTTTACATTTATTTCTTTATTTAGCAGACACTTTTCTCCAAAGCGACTTCCAATGAACTCTTATGTAGTGTTATGAGCCCACAAACCTTATTTACCGCGGTGACTTACACTGCTAGATACACTACTTACACTGGGTCACTCATCCATACATCAGTGGAGCATACACATTATGGGGTAACCTGAACAGCATGTCTTTGGACTGTGGGAGGAAACCAGAGCACCCAGTAGAAACCCACACGGACATAAACTCCATAAAGACTGAGCGGGGATTAAACCCACGTTCTCTTGCTCCACCCAGGGACTGTGAGACAGCAGCGCTACTCGCTGTGCCGCCAGTGCTTCGCTCCCCCGTTTTGGTGTCAGACACAATTTCCCAGGAAAAACACAAAAAACCAGGCGATCTCGCAGTACAGGTGTTGATTTAGCAAAAGCCATATCTGTCCCTTTCTCACCTTTCTCATGTGCTTTCTTGCACAAACGCACACACGTTGCGTCTGCAGCCCTCTCTCCTTTGCGCATTGACACTAACGGTAATTGGAAGGCTGCTGTTGGGCATCGGCATCAGAGCACATTGTGCAGGTGGAACAGAAACCTCACGTGTCATTGACTCCCAGCCAGTTTCTCTTGGTGCTTCGCTGAACCGGCTGCGAATAGAATTCACGGAGAGTCGGACGTTAATTTCGGCACAGCGGGTAGCGCTGGTGCCCCGCGGCTCCTGGGCTGCGGTTTTGATCCGGGGTTCAATCCTCCCCTCGCCTGAGTGGAGACTACATGTTGGGCCATGTTCGCACGTTCACAAGAACGCGATGGTAAACCATTTCCCTACCCTCCCGTGCAGCGGTTGCCACGACTCGATCTTGACTTCGCGGCACTTGCCCAGTGAGGGCCGGCGCTGAGGTTTCTGACAAGAATCCGTTTAGCACAGACTTCTCTTTGCAATTTAATAAAGGTACACGTGTGTATATATGGAAAAAAGTGTATCTTTTTTATATAGCTACGTTATGAAGATTATGAAGAAGGGAAAATAAAACTGAATTTATAAATAAATAAAATTCTGTATAAGTATAATTTTTGATGTCACTATTTCTGATGACAAATATGTGGGCATTATATATTTGCACAGAACACACCTTCATACTTTACCAATTGAAAAAGGTCTGAAAACTAAACTTACAGTCTGGAGTTAAGAGAATACGTCCAATTTACCGCGTTGACCGACAGTTTGTTTCATAGAAAATTTTACCGACAAAACTGCAAGATTTCAAAGACACAGGGTGGCAATCTGCATACGGTGTGCATGTAAGGTGTCAGATCTTCAATTTCCTATTAAAACTTTGCATTATAAACAAATTTTCTTTGATCTTTTTTTTTTTCCAACGTTAGTTGATTTTTCGATTTTTAGTAGCTAAATTCGAAACCCTCAAACTGCGGTGCCTCAGGCAATTGCCAAGGTTTGCCGAATTATAAAACCTGCCCTGCACATCAGATCGTTTTTTGTAGCAACTCACCGACTTGTCTGCCCATCGATGACTCTCTGCCGATGCTACCTCTAGCATTTTTCTGTTGACCTTTGCTTCCAACCTGTACACAGCCATAGTTCCTGCCTCCCTATCACGCACTCCAGGTGCTGTCCCTGGGGGCGGATGTGCTGCCCGAGTACAAACTGCAGACCCCACGCATTCGCAGATGGACCATCCTGCACTACAGCCCCTTCAAGGCATCGTGGGACTGGGTCATCCTGCTGCTGGTCATCTACACGGCCGTCTTCACGCCGTACTCTGCTGCCTTCCTGCTCAACGAGCAAGAGCACTCGCGCCGGCGTACCTGCGGCTACATCTGCGACCCGCTGAACGTAGTGGACCTCGTTGTAGATGTCATGTTCATCGTGGACATCCTCATCAACTTCCGCACCACCTACGTGAACCACAACGATGAGGTGGTCAGCCACCCGGGCCACATCGCAGTGCACTACTTCAAGGGCTGGTTCCTCATCGACATCGTTGCTGCCATCCCCTTTGACCTGCTCATCTTCCGCTCTGGATCTGATGAGGTAGGCAGGGATCCTAGGGACAAACATGATTTAGTTTAAAATGTCACCATTCACCAACATTCTGGTCAGTATTTTGGTCAAGTGAAAAAGGAACTGAAACCCTTGCATAATCTATACATCTATACATCACATAAAGCTATAGTGAATTGAAAGTTTTTCTTCTTTCATCAACAGCTCGTGCAAGGCAGGCTCTCATTGCTCCTCTATACTGAAAACACTGGGTGGACAGGACAGGACAGGACAGGACGTCGGCTTATTTTATCGTCTTTTATTGTATGAAGCTACATTATAATTGTCTACTATGAAATGACAGGAAATTCTAAGAAAATGCAGTGTTTCCCATCTCCTACTCAATGTGTTATGCTCTGCTTTACATGGAGACAAGACAGGACTGCGTTACTTTGTGTGTTACATCTGTGCTTCAAGAGCCAAATGAGGATGAAACGGAGAACTAGAGAAGGAAGAATGAGTCGCATAAAGTATTACAGTTGTTGCACAGTATTACAAATACACATCCCGATTGTATTTTACTGGCCACGAGGAAGTGACCGATTCATCTTGTAACCAGCGACTAATTGTGACCAATTGTCACCCATTTGTCAGCTACACTTTTGCGTTTTGCTGCCAACTAATGGCAGAATAGGGAAATGCAGACCATTTTCACTGCGCTCTAGAAAAGCCTCGGAAAACCGAAACGCGAAGAAAATGCTCTTAAATCCACTCAGAAATGTTGGTGCCTTCGAAAATTCCCAGGCGAGTCGACGGGAGGTTGGAGACATTTTGAGGAACGCGTAAGGTTCGCGACTCTCACGGAAAAAAACTGGCTTCCTCCATCCGAAAACGCCGAATTTCAATCGCGTACACATCACTTAAGCTTTAGATACGTTACGTGTTCATTGTGCCTTCTTTTCCTGCTGTTGTGTCTTATGAGGTCTCAAGCAATGTCTTATTTGTCTCATTCACCATTTTTAAGCCCCAGACTACGACTCTGATAGGGCTGCTGAAGACGGCCCGGCTCTTGCGACTGGTGCGTGTAGCGCGGAAGTTGGACCGCTACTCGGAATATGGAGCGGCTGTTCTCTTCTTGCTCATGTGCACCTTTGCTCTCATCGCCCATTGGCTGGCCTGTATTTGGTACGCCATCGGCAACGTGGAACGGCCCTACATGAAGACCGGCTGGCTGGACAACCTGGCCGACCAGATCGGCAAACAGTACAATGACAGCGACTCCAGCTCTGGGCCATCCATAAAGGACAAGTACGTGACGGCGCTCTACTTCACCTTCAGCAGCCTGACTAGTGTGGGCTTCGGCAACGTCTCACCAAACACCAACTCTGAGAAGATCTTCTCCATCTGTGTCATGCTTATTGGCTGTGAGTTTTTATTCCCAAAACACTTTGCACAGGTACTTGCTGAATAATGATCACCTGAGTTTATGCAAACCTAACTGAAGAGAACCAGACAACCAATTCTTATAGGACAGCACCCCAGTCATAGTACGATACCATGGAAAAAGAAATGGCAACTAAATAGATATGCATCAGAGAACCCAGTTCTGATGGTGAACTCCGTGAGGAATCCTGTATGACTCACAGTTTTGGTTTCACATGTGAATGTATCCCATTTTATATGAAAGTGTTCATCCTTGTTCGTCTCCGCTCTCGATTATAACTACATCGGTTCGTCATGTTACAGATTTTCTGAGATTTCAGGATTTCTCACTTCATTCCTTTACTTTTAATCGTGAATGTAAATGTAATTGCTTCGTATTCGTCATCACACACACACACATTTTCAGAACCGCTTGTCCCATACAGGGTCGCGGGGAACCGGAGCCAACCCGGTAACGCAGGGCGTCATCATATTCTTTAAAATTCCTGGGTTTCGCAGAGCGACAACGGCCTGCATTTCCAGGCGTCACCACTAGTTGGCAGCAAAACGCGCTTGAATAGAGTAGAAATACAGTAGTAGGACCACCTTCATTCCGCTGTGTTTAGAGGTGGTCTTTGCTGTTGCTGGATGTCAGTCATCAGCAAAAAGGTGAGGAACACTCTACATATTTGTAGAATGAATCTGTTAGCAACAGGCAAAGGGCTTGTGGAGAAAACATTCTTATTTTCAGTCACTTAATATTAGTTTCAATTTTAATATAACTATACTCAGTATTTTAGGGGGGCGTGGTGACACTGTGGGTTTGGCCGGTGCCCGCTATGTGGCGGGTTTGGGGTTCGAGCCCTGCTTGGGGTGCCTTGTGACGGACTGGCGTCCCGTCCTGGGTGTGTCCCCTCCCCCTCCGGCCTTACGCCCTGACTTGCCGGGAGAGGCTTCGGCTCGCCACGACCCCCGCTCGGGACAAGCGGTTGTTGACGTTGATTACTCAGCATTTTTACAGAAACGTACCCCCATAAATAAATCAAGGGTTCTGTGTTTTATTAAGCATTTATTGATGGAGTAGGTGGTCAATAAAGCTGATAGACAAGTAGCCCCAAACTGGTGAACTTTGGACATGTTCATGGAGCTAACAAGTCAACAGTATTGAATAAGGGGTCATGGAGGTGACATTTTAATGTTCAGTTTTAATATTAAGCTGATTTGAAGCAGCTAAAAATAATAAAAGTGTTCAACAGCGATGCAGTGGTGTCACACCACGTCGCGTTACGTGTTACGCTGCCTTATGCCATTTGCTTCCAGGATATAGCAGAACTTCATGACCCTGTACTAAACAATCAGTTATTAATAACTTGTGGGTGGAAGCGTTACAAAGTATTATTTACTTAAAGCATCGTGTTTGTACGTCCAGGGCTCTATATTGCTTTTAAGATTCACTCGACTGATCACCGTCACCCTCTATTTCAGCACTCATGTACGCCAGCATCTTTGGAAACGTGTCGGCCATCATCCAGCGTCTGTACTCGGGGACGGCCCGCTACCACACCCAGATGCTGCGGGTCAAAGAGTTCATCCGTTTCCACCAGATCCCCGCGGGTCTGCGCCAGAGGCTGGAGGAGTACTTCCAGCACGCCTGGTCCTACACCAACGGCATCGACATGAACGCAGTGAGTCCTCTGGGGGACGTTAACGGACAGCTGGTACCGTGGTGAATATAACTGCTGCCTACGGGCCCAAAAGGTAGCAGGTTTGAATCCCACCTCCTGCTGTAGTATCCTTGAGTAAGGTACTTTATTTATTTATCAGACACTTTTCTCCAAAGCAACTTCCAATGAACTATGTGGTGTTATCAGCCGACACACCTTATTCACCAGGGTAACTTACACTGCTAGATACGCTACTTACACTGGGTCACTCATCCATACATCAGTGGAACACACACTCTCTCTGTCACTCACACACTATGGGGGGGGCCTGAACAGCATGTCTTTAGAGTGTGGGAGGAAACCAGAGCACCCAGAGGAAACATGCAAACTCCACACAGACCGAGCGGGGATCGAACCCACATCCTCTCGCACAACACGGGCGCTGTGAGACAGCAGCGCTACTCTCTGTGCCACCATGTTGCCCTTACCTACCCTAAACTGCTCCAGTAAAGTTACCCAAATGTGTAAAAGGGTAACTAATTGTAAGTTGCTTTGGAGAAAGTGTCAGATAAATGTAAATGTGAAACACATCCAGCAGTAAATGCCTACAAATGCAGCACACACTGAACTAAACAGAGCGCAATAGGTGCCATTGAGGTAAGTACTGGCAGGTTGCTGGTTCAAGCCCCAATCCCTAGTACTATACTGCTGTGGTGCCTTTGTGCAATACACTTACCCTAAATTACCACAGTGAAAGCACCCAGCGGGGCAAATGGATCCGGGGCTGTGCGCGCTTCAGATGCGCACCAAACACACACACCCACACACACAGACCCTGAGAATAAGCCAGTTCATTGTCTGCAAATTTAGATTCCTACAAGCAAATCTCCATCCTCTTTATTACCGACTTATTTCTGGAATAATCCAATATTCAGTTTTGATACACATTTACTAATCGCCTCGTCCTAAGAACTTCAAACTGTAGACCGATTTGTCAGAAAGCGGCGGCCAGCGTATCCCTGTCTTTTTTTCCATTATCCTCATGTTCGTAATAAATATCGACACGCACGTCTGAACTAAGTTCACCGCGGTAAGCGGTGCCACACAAGCCCGTTGGCGGTAAATCTCCGCAGTAAACGTAAGTGTCGTGCCCCGAACGCGGTGCCACCGTTTCCGGCGAGCGGCTCAGCTGTGCGCCTCCTTCCTCCCGTGCTCCGGATGCAGATGCGCCCACGGCCGTTCCTCCTGAAGGTGCCGAGCCGTTTCCGTGTCGCCGCAGGTGCTGAAGGGCTTCCCCGAGTGCCTGCAGGCCGACATCTGCCTGCACCTGAACCGCAGCCTGCTGCAGCACTGCAAGGCCTTCCGGGGGGCCCCCAAGGGCTGCCTGCGGGCGCTCGCCGTTCGCTTCAAGACGACGCACACGCCGCCCGGCGACACCCTGCTGCACCACGGCGACGTCATCGGCGCGCTTTACTTCGTCTCCCGCGGCTCCATCGAGATCCTGCGCGGCGACGCGGTGGTGGCCATCCTGGGTGAGCTCTTCCTCTTCCTCGCACCGGTTGCGCTCGCGCTCCGCCCGTTTGGTCCGTGAAGCCGCGACGGAACTTCCCCTGCGGTACCACAGGCTGCGAGAGTCATCAGTATGGACTGGACGTAGCTCTTGGTTTGCCATCGTACACATCACGGAAGTTTCTGGACACAGATAAGGGTAGCATCTGTTTTTCCCAGTAAGATTCCACTTAAAAAGCATTTTACTAAGTAAAGGGGTCGGCACGGCGACACAGTGAGTAGCCCTGCCGTCTCGCAGCACCTGGGTGGTGGCAGAGGACGTGGGTTCAATCCCCGTTCGGTCCGTGTGGAGTTTGCATGTTCTCCTCTGAGTGCTCTGGTTTCCTCCCACACTCCAAAGACATGCTGTTCAGGTTCACCCATAGCGTGTGAGTGACAGAGAGAGTGTGTGTTCCAGTGATGTATGGTTGAGTGACCCAGTGTAACTAGTGTATCTAGCAGTGTAAGTCACCGCGGTAAATAAGGTGTGCGGGCTGATAACACTACATAGTATCCATTGTAAGTCGCTTTGGAGAAAAGTGTCTGATAAATCAGTGTAAATGTGTGTTATGTGATAATACTGTACAAGTTTGTGTAATGAAAATATCTGAGCCATACGATGCTGTGGTTTAATTAACATTATGGCTCTTTTGGTCTGACCCTCCGCTCGTGTTCCTTGTAGCAGAACTCGTAGATGATGAAACCACCGAGCGCTTGGACAGTCTTTGCAGTCTCTTTCAGGGAATACATTTGTATTTATTCATTTCGCTGATGCTGTTCTCCAGAGTGGTTTTCCACGATTTACCCATTTCTATAGCGCTGTCATTTTTGCTGGAGAAATTTTTTTAGGGTAAAGTACCTTGCTCAAGGGCACGACCACAGGCGGCGAAATTCGAACCTGGGACCTTCGGAGCCACGGCTGGCAGCGCTAACCTCTACGCTACCTGCTGCCCCGGGAGTTCAAACACGTGATCCAGATCAAGTTTAGAGACTTAAAACTTTTACTTATTTATTTCCTGCCACTTGAAGCCCTTGGGAGACGTGAGGTGTGAGCGCCGTCAGGGCTTTAACAAGACCATCAGCTGAGGACACAGCGATCCCCCGTGGAAGCGCCGTACCGCCCCCTGGAGGCCGCCGCAGGAGCCGCGGCGCCGCTGCGTTCGCTCTCACCTTGGTGGCCGCGTGCGGAGGAGAACTTGACCGAGGTCCTCGGAGATGCAGTCCAGCCTTTGGCACGATGGAAACAGTCCATTTTCACATTGCACTCTCCGCTTCCCTGAGACCAGTTGTGAGCTTCACAGCTTGTTGGAACACAGCAGCGTATTTACAGTTATCCATTTATAGCCGACACTTTTCCTCAAAGCAACTTGGTAATTTTACTGTATGGATTTGGGATGAGTATCTCATTCAAGGCTTAGAGCAAGAGGTGGGATTCAAACCTGGGTCCTTTGAATGCGAGGTTGCTTCTCTAACCACTACGCCCCGTGCTGCCCAAACCGCATCGTTCTGGGATTTGTTCTTTTCGTTTCGCTTCTTCAAATCATCGCTCTTATTCTTTTTGTATATTGACCATCGGTCCTCTTCCTCACCCCCCCGCAGGGAAGAATGACATCTTCGGGGAGCCCATCAATCTGTACGGACGACCCGGCAAGTCCAACGCGGATGTTCGCGCGCTGACCTACTGTGACCTCCACAAGATCCAGAGGGATGCCCTGCTGGAGGTGCTGGACATGTATCCAGGATTTTCCAGCAGCTTCTGGAGCAACCTGGAGCTCACACTTAACCTGAGAGATGTGAGCATCACCACCTGGAGGCAGGAAATTCATGCAGAATCGCACATAAACGCAGTCATTTTCATTTAGTCATTTATCTAATGCTTTTTCTCCAAAGCAGCTTGTAATTATTTCCCCATTTATACAGCTTGGTAATTTTACTGGAGCAACTTTAGGATAAGTGCCTTGCTCAAGGGTACTACAGCTGGAGGTGGGTTTCAAACCTGCAACCTTGTGGGTCCAGAGGCAGCAGCTCTCGTCACTACACTACCAGCTGCCCGGCATTAAAATTTCCTGCTCGATCCAATATGTGGTTCCAGCAGAACTTTCTACAATTTTTCTTATTCAAAAACAATTTATTTTTTATTTATTCCGAAGTACAGAAGATCTTTGTTTCAACCATTTTGTTATTTATTCAGTAGTCATTCATTTATTTACTATATATTGTCTGTATCTTGTTGTTTTTTAAAATGTTTTACTGTTCAAAATGCATGAAAAGTATTTATTCCCTGGGGGGGGGGCCCTGAATGTTCAGAAACACGCTCTTCGGTCACCGGGGAGCATCTCAGCGTGTTTGTGTGTACCGTGGTAACACGCGTGCCTTTGTGTAGCTGTCCCACAAATGACCTGTGTGTATCAGGTAGACGGAGTTAACGAGTCATTCAGCGAAAACTCGGACTGCAGATGCCGGAGAACCTCTTTACGGCACCGCAATCGACCCGGTAAGTTGGGGCGTTCCTCTGCACTCGCGCACGCGCGTTAATCCATTCAGCTGACACTTTTCGCCAAAGAAACTTACAACATTAAGCCACTTACACTGATTTACCCATTTATACAGCTGGGTAATTTTACTGGAGCAATTTATGGTAAGTACCTTGCTCAAGGGTACTATAACTGAAGGTGGGGATTTGAACCTGCAACCTTTTGGGTCCAAAGGCAGCAGCTGTAAACAGTACAGAATGAGGTGACACAGAGTTGTACTTTATGACTTCTGCTGAAACGAATCTAATATAAGTGGATTTTCAATATAAATTCGGAAAACCTTCTGATGGAAGTCTGTAGTTGAGTGCAATGAAATCGCTGTAATATGCAAATTACTGACAATTATTTTTGAAAATTTTGCTTCTACAGAATTCCCGCTGACTGTAGTAATTGAGTCTGGCCCTGGTTTGTAGATGGAACGGACCGCGACGATTCGCACCCCGACCCGTCTTGCCCCGCTTCGGGCGGCCACCGGGGGGCGCTGTGTCCTCGCTGGGAGGAGCTCACCTGCAGCAGTAGTTCCTGCTCATCATCCAGCGAGGATGAAACGAAGCCCCCGGGGCGAAGCGGGGCGGAGCCGTACCCCCGAAGAAACGAAGGTCGCCGCTGCCCGCGCGAGGCGGTCGCCCTGCTGCCCCCTAGCGGCAGCGCCACCGCCGCCGCCGGCCTGGGTGGCCACCGTAACCGCGGCAACCCCTTCAGAGGTACCCAGCCGAGAGACTCCAAACGTTTGCTTTCCTCTGAGTCCGAGACAACAGCAGCGCCCCCTACAGCGTTCCCTGATCGCTACAGGTCCCGGCGCGGACGTGCCGGAGCTGTACCAGTTGTGGCCAGAACGTCCTTCCGGCACTTTCCCGGAGGCCGCGCGTCGCTTCTCCTTGGTGCACCGCGCCTGCCGTGGGCCCCTGAGCCCAGAGGAGGGGCCCGGGGAGCTGGAGTCTCGGCTGGAGCTGCTGCAGTCCCAGCTCAACAGGTGGGTTGGGAGGGGGGAACTCTGGGCACGTTATAGAGTGAGGTAGCGCAGGGGTTAGAGCTGCTGCCTTTGGCGCCATAGGCTGTAGGTCTGAATCCCAGCTCCAGTACCCGTGAGCACGGTACTTACCCTAAACTGCTCCAGTAAAGTTACCCAGTTTGGAGCAAAGTGTCAGACGAATGCGACGTCGTCACTTTTTCATCCCCGTTATGAGTTTTCATAAAGCGCCGCAGATTAATGCGACCGAAGGGGGTGCGTTGTGGATGTTCCGCCAGCCGAGTGCTGTGCAAATTTTCCGGGTTCCGTGGAAACGTTACATTTACATGTACATTTATTAATTTAGCAGACACTTTTCTCCAGAGCGAAAATACAATTTGCGCAATAGATTTAACACAAGTTCATTCGTTTACGTGACACGTTTTTCCAAAGCAGCTCACACTGTTGACATAATTATTGACCCGTGATTTTACGAGAGCAATTTAGGGTGAGCATCTTGCTCAAGGGTACTACAGCAGGAGATGGGATTCGAACCTGCAACCTTGGGGTCCAAATTATGCAGGTGCAGATGAGTGGATGTCTCAGGAGCGTGTG
The DNA here is from genome assembly GCF_900964775.1 of Scleropages formosus. NCBI lineage: Eukaryota > Metazoa > Chordata > Actinopteri > Osteoglossiformes > Osteoglossidae > Scleropages > Scleropages formosus. Next base: position 2,016,963 of record NC_041825.1, on the reverse strand, counting down.
TGCAGTATGGGAAGGGTGTACAGCACAAAGGACGTGCAGTGCTCTTTCACCTATACGGTATATGAATATTCCTAACTGACCATTTACGGTAAAATGGAACAGGAGTTAGAAGCTGTTATTATTAAACCAGCAGGAATCTGAGAGCTTCGGGGAAGACAGTGACACCGTCGTCCCCTCCTCTCTGCGTCCACTTGCAGGCTGGAGATGCGAATAATGGCCGACATCAGCATGATCCTTCAGCTGCTCCAGAGGCAGATGGAACCGGTGCCACCGGCGTACAGCACGGTGCTGCCCGGCCCCCGCCCTCCCCTTCGGAACGGCCTCTACGGCACCGGGACGCTGCCGTCGCACCGCACGGTCACGGCCGCCCCCGCGTCGCTGGACCCGCGGACGTCACGCAAGCAGGTACCCACGCCCACCTCCCCCGAAATGGGGGGGGGGGGGGGGCACACACCCTGGACAGGATGCCGCAGGGCATCCGAAGCTATCCCTGGCCAGACTCGCTGCGCCACCGCGCACCCCCCTCCCCCATTCAATTTAATTCGGTTCAGTTGAACAAAATCAATTCTGTTAAATTCAGTTCTGCTCAGTTCAGTCCGGTTCATGCACACATTGAGCGAAACTGCTTGTCCCGAGGGGGGGGGGGGAATCACGGTGAGCCCGAGCCTAACCCGGCAACACAGAGCGTAGGGCTGGAAGGGGAGGGGACACACCCAGGACGGGACGCCGGTCTGTCGCAAGGCACCCCAAGTGGGATTCGAACCCCAGAGCCGCCAGAGAGCGGAACCCGGCCAAACCCACTGCGCCACCGCATCCCCTTCTCAGTCCTGTTCAGTTCAATTCAATATCAATTCAGTTTATTTTTATAGAGCACTTTTCACACATTGACACAGAGCGCTGAATAAAGGATCAGAGAGATATTACAAATAAAATGTTGGCTATACATTAAATTACTACAATAAATATTTAATTATTAAAGATGTAAGTAAGAAAACCGGCCGTGGAGGAAAGGAACCAAAAAACTCCCGACTGGAAGGCAAGGGAGAAAAAAAAAAAAAAAAAAACTCTTGGCATTCGAGTGTCAATGGTTACCGCCCCGGGTTGGACCGGGTCCTGCTCTCCAGTGGGCTCCGGTTCCCCGTGACCCCGTATGGGACAAGCGGTTCAGAAAGAGTGTGTGTGTGTGTGCGTGTGCGTGTGTGTGTGTGTGTGTGTGTGTGTGTGTGTGTGTGTGTGGTTACTGCGCCCCCCCCGGCCTTCTAGAATTTTTCAGTCAATTTCCAGCTATTTGTAACACTGCTGCTAAGTGCTAAGAACTTGTTATGCCTGTGCAGATATATCAGTTCTTCAGGTCAACTTGACCATATAGTATGGATGTACGTGGACCGTAATGTATTCCACCATGAGACATCCCGTTTGTCCCAAAATCATTTGCCCATAACGCACTGCGGTTGCAATACCTGTGGCGCCAGGCCATGAGGGCAGCTCCACCCCACCGTGGAATGTGGCTTCCATAATCCCATTTGATAGCGTTTGAAAAGAGGGACGGACGTCCGCAGGTTTCCACCCGTTGCCGGTGGAACACTTGTCCGATGCACAGCGGCAGCGTACGGATCGAAGTGGCCGAGCTGCTCTGTGGGTGGTCTCACTTCTTCACGTCACCGTAACGTTGAGCGTGAATCCAAAGCAAACTTCGAAGAAGATGCATACGAGACCGATGACTTGCTTCATGTCCCAGCAGAGCCCTGACAAGTTCTACACCAAGTCCCGAGACTCCCTGTCCAGCAGCGTCCTCCTTACCGTGGCCTCGGATGAAAGTATGTCCCCCAAGACGGAGCGGACCCCGGCTACGGGTCCGAGCAGCCCCGAGCCCTTCTCGTCCGTGGGCACACCTGGACTCTGCGCAAGCGTGCGCTTCCCCTCCCTCCCCGGGGGCCTGGAACCCACTCCTGGGTCACCTCTAATGCAGAGGCACGTCTCGGACCCCGTCCTGCCCAGAAGCTAGAGCTGTGAACCCCAGCAGTGTCCCTCCTCTACCTTTACACAAGAACAGTAAAAGCATGCAGAACAACCTATTTATAGATGACCGTTTGCAGAGCCACTTGTAACAGTTTCTGCCAGTACAGCAGCCTCTGAATGCGAGCCACCGGACTGCAGCTCCTCTTCTGTCGGACGGGACGAGACAGCAGGGTCCCGGCCACTCGTGCATCTCAACAGTGTCTCTCCGTGCATCCTGAAGTACGTCAGATCAGCTTGAGTTTTACCCTGGTTTATCGAGAGCGAGTGTATTGAGGGACTTTGTTCAGGTCGCTCCAGGTAGTGTAGCCCTGTAGGGGAGAAGCGGTTTGGGAGGGAGGTACGGGTGGATTGACAGGTGGACAGACAGACAGACAGACAGACAGACAGAAGGATGGATGGCTGGATGGACAGAGTCCTCCTTTGAGTAATAAGACTCAATCTATGCCATCTCAACTTAGTGAACAGACAGCTTTGATCTCACATCCACCACTCGTTTGTCCTTCTGACAGCCCCAGTTCCTCCTACTGTACTTAAGAATTTGTACTCTGGGGTCTTTTTTCCGTGGAATAATCAGCCATATTGTCCACTGGACTCCAGCAAGGTGATAGATCAGTTTTGGGTATATTGATCTTGAGATGACATTTATTACTTTTCAGTATCACTGCTAACACTTTGCAGTGTCTCAGGTGTGAATTGCGTAGAAAAGCCCACGTCCCACAGCAGGTTACGTTGGAACTTCCTACAGAAGTTCTGCCTTTCTGTAAAACTGTCGTCTTCCAAACTCTGAAAAACTTTGGAAGCTGCATTGTATACGTCTAAGTTAACACCCAGGTATGAAATTAAAGAATCTCTGGTGCCATTATGGGATCACGGATGATGAATGTCATGCACAGCTGTGACATAGAGGTCCGGGGAGTGTCATACCTGCATCTCCGTGTCACAAGTGTCTTTCTAATGCCCTTTTCCTGTTCCTGTACTTCAGTAGGCAAGTGAATGTACTACATTACTCCTTTACTGTATTTCAAGATTTTTCAAAGCACGATCAATTTTTTTTTAGGCCAAACTGACTAAAAATACAAAAAAAAAAAAAACATCTGAAAATCAATGCTGGCTTTCTTCACTCTTTCACACTCATAATACACCATTCATCTGGAAACCTCATTCCATATACTGTGTTGCATCAATTCCAAACACAGAGAGGAGCATCAGAAACACACACTCTGCTGCAGCACGTGCTTCTGTCCTGCGTTTACAATAAATACCATTAATGTAGTGCTTTTTCATGCAGCTTCTTCCTCTTACATTTACATCTGAACATTTCCGCTCTGTGTATGAGCACATGTCCAAGTTAAAGGTTTGTCAGTATCTTCTTTCATTGATTGGATTACTGTTTAACTTGGATTATATTTAGTTTCAGTTTTCTATATTGCAATAAACTTAACAAATACTGAACAAGAGCTGCAAATCAGAGCTGCGAAGGAGCTAAAAACACAACAAATTTTTCACTCTTCACCAAACAAAACTTGTCTCAGTGACTTGAGGACAACGGAGTCTTACCTGTTAACCTCTCTTACCACACAGAAAACTTCAGTCCTATAATGTGGAGGGAATGCAGCTCACTTCGATTCATATGGGGGGGGGGATTAAAAAACAGGTTCTTAGAAAAGAAGATTTATTCTGTGCAGTAAATGAAGAGGTGTGACAAGTTATTAAAACGCCACTTTGAAGATGATTTCAGGACTGACCGTACAGGGAAATGCTGCTGAAAAGATGCAGATGTGGACTGATCCGAGTGGACCGTGGCAACGGCGACTGGGGGCTCAGGAGGAAGTGGATCGCTGGGGCCCAACATGGGGGCAGAAGGCACAACACCTACCGCAAGGATCCTTTACCACCCAGAGTCAATCATTCAGCTCATCCTGGGATGATGTGTCAGCTGATGAAGTCTCTCACCATCCGGTTCACCTGCAAACAGCTCTGCTCACACCTGGCGATGTGCTCCGTAGGAAATACGGCTACATACCGTCGCACAACATGTTCTGCAACGGCTAAGTGAGCATTCAGTACCCTTAACATTCAAGAGTTGAGCACAGCTGCGTTTTGTCAATATTACGAAGTACTTCAACTGACAGAATGTGCTATTTGTATTTCAATCCATACAGCAACGTTAATATTCTAACCTAAATTATTCTGTGATTTTATACTCTCTGGCTTCTCAGCCATTCCTAAAGCAACACAGCAATAGAACAATAATAGTCAAAAGCATTACGATACATATATATATATATATATATATATATGTATATATGTATATATAAAAAAACAAAAGCACTACAAACACCAAGGGGTTCACCGATACACAGAGCATGTTAAACAGTCTGGGATCATCAAGGAAACCAAAACCAAAGAAACCAATGTGTTTTACAATAAAACCAGATGGACACTAAACACTCTCAGCACTGAAAAAAGACACAAGTGTGTTGTAATGTGTAATGTGTTGGAGCTCCACCACAAGCTACCTCAACTACTTTTGAACCCATTCTTGTGTAGGACCCATTACATATTGGACAAGTTCAGTAGTTGCTGCTCAGTTCGGACACCCAACTGGTTACCCTTCCACTGTCTGGTTTCTTCCCACAGTCATGGTGGGAATAAGCGCAATTAATGTCATAAACAGGTTTTCAGTTACAAAAATTAAACAAACACTTTCTATATGAACTTTGGCTCCTAAAGAACAGAGAACTTATTTTTCTACCACAGAAATTTGTCTTAAGGGCATAGTTAAAATGAAAATACACGATATCGCCACTGGCAGTACAAGGAACCCCTTTCCTATGAAAAAGTAAACGATTATAGATTAAAATTGACAACATGTGGATCTACGGCTTGTATGGCAACTCGGCCGAATGTGTCGTCGAACATTCAAACTTGGTGCGTGTGGCGGCTACATGTTGACTTAACTGACTTTCCGGCTGCTTCGATATGTACAGTCCAGTGTGAAAAGGTACAACGCTGCCAATTATGCTTCATAAGTCATTTCACTGGACTGATTTGGAAAAATTACGACTCCTGCTACTGCTAGAGATTCGCTGTTCCTGCCAAAGGGGCCGGCTCCTAAGGTCACTGCGGACTCTTCTGCAGCCATAATACTGAAGCGAACAAGGCGAATGTTTCAGCCCTCCAAAAGAGAGCAGTAAGGAGTCCCGCAGCAGCACAGCACTGTTCTGCATAGTTATTACTTGAAAAATTAGGGGAGTGACTGGCTCTCGAGGAACGCTGCACACCATTGTTTCACAGAGACTGCAGACTTCAACAGCAAAGACCGTCGAACGGAACAGGCGGTCTTCAAGGCCCAAACTCAACATGAGATACCCAACGTGACACATACACACTTTAAACACAGAAATATTAAATAGAAACATGAATATTTACAATAATAATGAAACATTTCAATACGCGCAAAACCAATATTAAAATGCAATGAGTGCGTTCCAGAACATACCGTGCGACAGAGGAACAACCTGCCATAGCTGTACTGAAAGCCCAGCATATTCTGTAGCTGCTCCATCTGTTCTCCTCCGACACTTCCACCGAACAGCGGTGCTCCCACCTTCCCATGAACCATTTTGGCAACTAAACCCTGAGGATTTCCAAACAGTTGTTGTAGCAGATAGCGATCCAGTCTGGCTGTGTGGAGGCCCACTGCACGTTGTTAATCTCCCCTTCGGCGGTGTAGGCCAGGATGGGATCCTCGATCGCTCTCGGCATCTGCTGGATGTCCCAGATCAAGGCCTGGTGGTCATCCGCTATTGTACAGGTGAGGAAGGGATTCGCATTAAGACAAAGCACTGCTCAAAGAGCTCGAACATGTTAAAAGAATACCTGGACCCAACCGGACTAATTACTTTCTCACCACATGCAATCTACTTAAGAACTCCGCTCATGGAGACACTTGCATAGCGATTATTTATCCTATGTGAGGGAAGTCTGACAAGGTTAGACCCAAGTTACAGGGTAACGAGACTAATATTGGAGCAGAAATTATTAAATCTTCAAATACTTGTAACCGACTTCAAAAGGACCACAATCCCTCTGCTTTATCATTTTAAGAAGCTATTTTAACTGAATGTTACTAAGCTGTGAAGCACCGTTTTTGTACTTGAAGATTAAAATAAAGTATTGTGGGACTGTACGCATTCCCATCACACAGACTGAGACATCGCAGCTAACTGCCAGCATCTTACACGCAGGACTTCCTCAAACAAGAGGTAATGCTGCAATCAACTTCTTCAAGCACGTTCACGTTTACATTTAAATTGCGTTCTAGCCAAATATGTTTGGCTACGAAAGGGCGAGAAGGCATATGAGACATCCAGCAATGCCTCACCAGCGGTGCAAATGTGGCAGGATGAGTGTGGCGCCCAGGCGATGCCGTTGACACAAGCGCGATGGTTGTTGAGTCGGGCCACGGGTGTGCAGGGGACGCGCACATCCAAGATAACCACCTGAGAGACAGATATACATTTTAGGTGCCACTCAGCAGGTACCAGTGAGTCGTACAGAGACAAAAGCTGCGAGGCTGGAGCGGAGATTCACCTCCATGCCGTCCATGGCCATTGTGGCCAGGTAGTTGGGGTCCTGCTTGTTCCAGCAGAGACGCAGGAGGGGGTGGTGCTGGGGGTCCTCGTAGATAATTGTGCTGTGCTCAAGGTGCCTCAGATCAAACATGCGCACTGAGCCGTCCGCCCCGACGGACGCAAACATGTCTCGGCCCCCCCCAGCCCTGCTGAACGCAATGTCATAGACCTGCAAAGAAACACACACAGTGACCAACAAGTCAGACAATGACACAAACTCAGTGAAAACTTCCATCACACTGAACCATGAAGCAAAGAAACCGTAAAGCCTACAGAGAATTTTATTGTTCCTCCAGTTCACACAAGCCAACTGCTCACACTTCCTATTGTTACAAACGTTCAAATTAAGACATTTTGAACGTGTGACATTTTCCGGTTTATTTATTCCTTTTACATTGTACTGTTTCCGTCCCTATATTTTATAAGTTTCTTTCTGTTGCAGAACAAAAATTACCTGTGTTTCTGCTTTCCACCATTGGCTGGCAGCAAGCAGGACTCGGGTGCAGTGGGCCCCTTCTTACGTTTCGCTATTCGGAAAATTCGTAACTACGTGCAGCTACTTGTGTAGCGCGTAGCAAAATAGTGCTCTGGGACAAAACGGCCCATGAGAATCGCGCGTCTGTATCTGCATCTCTCCGTCCGTTGGTCAAATGCACTTTTATTTACTGTGACTGTATTGTACGTTGCGTTTGCCACGTGAATACAGCACCAACTTGGCTTTTTGACTGTCTCTCGGCCGGGGTACATCATACATGTGTCTGGGCATTTTGAGTCCCCGACAGAGTTATATAATAAACACAGTAAAGAACTGTGGTTAAAAGCTCTCACTCTAATTTAATTTTAACTTTAACGTAGCTCAAACATGATAAAAATGTAAAAATATCTTACAAAGTACACACACCTTACTATAGCTATATCCAACACTTTTACTTAACCTTACCCTTACTTGTTTCATTAAGCTTTTACTGAGAGTGCACATAATTACATTTACATTTAATCATTTAGCAGAAGCTTTTCTCCAAAGTGGTGTCCATCTCAGAGAACAATACAAAAGGTGTATTACATCATGTAGCCAAATTACATCATTATATAATGAAGCTGAAAGTGGCGTGAAGGTGACAAATACTGAACATGCATATCAGATGAATCGATTAACAGCAAGGTTGTGGAGATGGCAGTTATATTTCCAGTAATTTTAAATGAGCTTTAAGTTATTAAAAAGTAGCAAAAGTGTTGCACTGCGATCTACTGGCATCAGGTCTCACGCTGTATCATTTGCCATTATATGGTGGCACGGTGGCACAGAGAGTAGTGCTGCTGTCTCACAGCGCCTGGGTGATGTGAGAGAAGGTGGGTTCAATCCCCGCTCAGTCTGTGTGGAGTTTGCATGTTCTCCCCGTGTCTGCGTGGGTTTCCTCCGGGTGCTCTGATTTCCTCCCACAGTCCAAAGACATGCTGTTCAGGTTCACCCATAGTGTGTGAGTGACAGAGAGAGAGTGTGTTCAACTGATGTATGGATGAGTGACCCTGTGTAAGTAGTGTATCTAGCAGTGTAAGTCACCTTGGTGAATAACATGTGTGGGCTGATAACGCTACATAGTATCTACTGTAAGTCACTTTGGAGAAAAGCATCTGCTAAGTGAATAAATGTAGTTTTGTTTGAAATTTTCCTTTTTTAATGGAGCCCAATCTGTTAAAAACTGGACAGCTGTATGTATTATTTGGCCTTTACCGAATGTGATGTAAAAGCAATTCTGGAGTTACACAGCAGACTTCTGGTCCTAAATGTATTAGTAAGCAAAGGACTCGGATGTAATGCATTTGTATTCCAGACAAGTATTGTCATTAATTTCATTCAAACGAGAATTAACCGAATCCCACTTCTGTCATGCCTAACCATGTGACCACCGCAGTGCTCTCACCTCCTTGTCATGCGCAATGAGCTGGGTCTTCACATGACCAGACACGAGGTTAACGCGGCCCAACACTTGGCCTGTCTCCAGCCCCCAGATGGTGCAGGTGGTGTCAATGCTTGAAGTGCCTGCAGATGGAACAACTGGAATGTAAAAACACTGAAACCTGTGTACTTTCACAGGACAAGAACTAAGGGCCCACAAGACAGGTGTCTTTTAAGTGGGTCTCACCCAGAAGGTTGGGATCCACCTCGTTCCAATCAAAGGAGGTGAGGGGTGCGCAGAAATCAGAGTTCTTGTTGTTGTTGAGCAGGCACTCTAGACGGGTCTCTGTGTCACTGACCTGAGAGAAGAGGAGGGGTCATAACAAATGCAAACGGGTAAGGCCCATCAACAATCGCAAAGGACGGCAGCATCACAAACACACCCTCCAGATGCGCAGGTAGTCACCACTGGTGGCCAGCAAGTCGGGATACACTCCCTTGGTATCGGGGATCCACATAATCTTCGTGGTGGGGTACGGGTGATCGAATGTGTTCCTGCACACAAACTCCGAGCTCTCCTCCTCCAGGCCCACTAGTTGCACCTAGAAGAACACGCAAGGGTCACCGCTGAGGTCATTTGCGCTATCATTTCGCAGTCATGCTCTAAAAACTAAGGAAACTGAAGAAATTCAGCTGTGTGCTCAAAAACAAGACCACTACACATCAATGTGATTTTTAACCTGTTACGTTTTTAACTCCAGTTGTTTCAACTGCAACTCTTCTTCACTAAAATTGCTTGCCAGCCCTGGCTTTTACTCTTTTCTCCAAAACACCTTAGATTTACCAATTTATACAAGTGGACAATTTTTACTATAGCAATTCAGGGAAAGCACCTTGCTCAAGGGCACTGCAGCAGGAGCGGGATGCGAACCAGGGTGCTCTTAGTGCAAGCCAGAAAATATAACTGCTATGCTACCATATGAGGAGCACACAAATTAACATGGATCAAACAGATAAAAAAAAAATACCTAGAAGTTAATGTACGCCAAATACTGCTGATTTATTGATACATTATCTGTATCAATATTTTTTATGCTGGATACTAACTACTTAACACTTATTGTTCGGCTGAGTTTCCATACAAGCCGTAGATCCACACATCGTGAACGTTAACGTATAACTGTTCACCGAATGGAAGAGCAGCCCAAATTAATGAAAAAACTACTACTGACATAACAGCAGAAATTAGGACTGAAGCATGAATTACTATGTTCTGTAATGAGGTCATGGGAAAATAAAGGTTGTGATGAGAGAACAGTTGCTTAGGGGATGTGTGGGGTGTGTGTTTGATTGAATATGAAGATGAGCAAGTGTGTGTGTGTGTGTGACTTTGTACCACCTCACTGGTGTCCAGCATGGTCAGACAGGGTGACATGTTGTTATGGCGAATATAAAATGATTGATTTGTGTGTTTGTGCCATCTTGTTGTGCTCCACGGTCAGTTATGATGTGCTGTGAATGATAAGGTGTTGTACCGTGTCTGTGAAGAGCAATGAGTAATTATATATCGAACTGTTAGTGTGAATATAAAAAGAAAATCAAAGTTTGGTATGAGGTTCTCTGATTGAACCTCCAGCTTGTCCACTTCATGGTCATTAACGGTGAAATGAATATTGGCCTGAATATGAAGGGAAAAAAAATACGTGTGTGAGATTTTGCCACTTTATTGCTGTAACTCCACGGCCAATAGTGTCATTGGTGTGCGCATGGAAAGGAAATGAGACTTGTGTTTCTACCACCCTGTTGTTGTACTCCACATGCTGTTAGGATGATGCAGCCATTATAAGTGTGAATATGGACTGAAGATGACTTTTGTGTTTGTGTAGTTTTGCTCAGACTGCCTTCATGCCGCTAAGTCTGTGAATGGTGCCAACAGTGTGAACGTGTGTCAAAAAGGAGCAGTGTTTTTTTTTCTGTGCCACCTCCTTTTTCAAATCTAGGGGTAGTTAGGATGTTATTATTACATTTACATTTATTTATTTAGCAGACACTTTTTACCAATGAACTCTCTGTAATGCTATCAGCCCACACACCTTATTTACCAAAGTGACTTACACTGCTAGATACACTACTTACACTGGGTCACTCATCCATACATCATTATTACAGCTAAATGGGTGGCACAGCAAGTAGCGCTGCTGCCTCTCAGCACCTGGGTGGTGCGAGAGGATGTGGGTTTGATCTCCGCTCAGTCTGTGCGGAGTTTGCATGTTCTCCCTGTGTCTGCTCTGGTTTCCTCCCACACCCCAAAGACATGCTGTTCAGGTTCACCCATAGTGTGTGAGTGACAGAGAGAGAGAGAGAGAGAGAGAGTGTGTGTGTGTGTTCCACTGATGTATGGATGAGTGACCCAGTGTAAGTAGTGTATCTAGCAGTGTAAGTCACCGTGGTAAATAAGGTGTGTGGCTGACAACATTACATAGAGTTCATTGGAAGTTGCTTTGGTCTGGAGAAAGTGTCTGATAAATAAATAAATGTATTATTAATATTAAAGAGAAATGAGCTGAACTGTTCGCAATATGAAGAAAAAATCAGTCGTGTTTTTATTGTCCTTGCAGTCCTCGAGGAGTCAGGGTGATGCTTCCGTTATGAGCGCGAACATAATAAATATACAGACTCAAAAATGACAGTTTAGCGCGTTGTTTGTTTGTTTGTTTGTGTCGCCTTACTGCACGTGCCTCGAGGGCGGAAAACAAGAACAAGGAGCTCGTTGTGGTTCGGCGGTTCTGCTGCGTGGTGTCATTAGTGTGACCGTGAGTGAGCGAGCGCTGAAGTCTGAAGACGAGTTATGTTTGTTTGCTTGCTTGCTTGCTTGTACCACCTTGTTGTTGTACTCCTCCACGAAGCTGCCGAGCGCGAGGCGGAAGCGCTTGTCCGGCCGGACCGTCCAGTTCATGGCGTACACCGTCCACGGCGCCTCGTATTTATAGATCTCCTTTCGCTTCCCGTGCAGCGACATGACCCAAAACCTTTCACAGTATAAGCAGCGACAACGACAACGACGACAAAAACAAAAACGCGAGTTCCACAATGAAGCACTTCCCCAGCAACAGCCGCCTCTCTTCGCGGCGCGGAAACAAAAGGCTAACGGTGGCTAACGAGGCAGCCCGCCGCCCGCGCGCCAAGGCAAATTAATTAAGTTTAAAATGTTCGCTAGCCAAAAAGTGGCGACGATGTTATCTCACACAAAAAGCAAAAAAAAGACGAAGAAAAAGATGCAGTTGTGTTCGGTCCGTGCCGTAGTCAGTGAAGCGTCTGGTTCAACTTTGCTAAGTTAAGAGGCACTCCGTCAGCCAGTTCGCGGGAATTGCTGAGGTAAACAAGCTGGCGCAGTCCGGGCAGCGAATTACTGGCAAAAAAAAAAAAAAAAAAAAAGTTTTTTTTTTCTTTTTTTTTTAAAATTTATTTATTCTCCTTCTGTATCGTCGTTTGTAAACGAAAACAATGCAGTAAATGTGTTGCTGCAGCTGCACAGTGCGGCGCTTCGCTCCACGCAGCAAAACACTCGTGTTCCGGGAAACACACTGACTGCGCACTGCAAATAGGAGAATTTAATCACACAAAAGTCTGCTATTTTCAGCTATAACAATGTCCGTTCGGGTTTGCACAAAGAAACTTGAGTAAAGCAACAACAAAAACGCAAACGCGAAACGCGGGGACTGGGGGTGGGGGGGTTGCCAGATTGTTCTAGAAATTCCCCAAAATGGATACTGTCTCTCTCCTCTTCGTACATCGCCTCAGAGCCTTTTGTTAAAATACAAAAAAATAATATGTCTGTATTGTGACTTTCTACGTCGTTACCTTTTTTCTTATTTGCAAACTGCAATTCATAAAGTAGGTTTAAACCTGTGCGATTCTCTGAAGTTCACGTTTCGTCAGGTGCTCATTGTGATGGAGTTCATCCACAGCAGTTTTTTTATTTCTACGACGCATTTGTACACGGAATACGGTGTTGGATAAGACACTTTTCAACGATTTACCCATTTATGTTCTTAGAGGAGCAGTGTTGATAAAGGCTAATACAATAGGGCCATGCTTAAGATGTGTTAATTTTTTAAAATCCACTTTTCTTAAGAACAGTAATAGTTCACAGGAACAGAAAGGCAGAAACATTGCACTGGGAAATATGGAACATTGTCCACATACATAAAACAAGGGCAGAATGTCAGCTGAATGTCAAAAGGGTCCAATATCGTGTAGCAGTATCTGGTAAGTTCCGGAAGGGTGTCCAGACATTCCAGAATTCCGTTGAATTTTCGGGGGGTCTGTTTTTTGAATGGTTGCACGAACCCCATTGCAGTAAGGCCATCTCTTAGCACGTTCTCAAAATAAATGTTGTAAAGTGCCAGGAACAGCTGTACCTTTACAACACAGCTGAGCTGTCAGAGCTCTTAGATATAAAGCAAATATAAATCTTCCCGGTCCTTCACTCATGTAGCAGATGCTTTTTTCCAACGTTCATTTCTCAGCCACTTCCAATGAACTGTATGTAGAGTTATCAGCCCACACATCTTATTCACCGTGGTGACTTACACTGCTGGATACACTACTTACATTTACATTACATTTATTCATTTAGCAGATGCTTTTCTCCAAAGCGACGCACATCTCAGCGAAAATACAATTTGTGCATTACGTTAAGAGAAAGAGACATAGTTGCAGACATGTGATTCTTAAGTAAACCTAGTTTGTTACTTTCTACTTGATGCACCGATGTTCATCGCTCAAGTAGGTGCATAAAATGCAGGACAGATGAATCCTGATAACCTTCATACAATTTTTTTTTTTTTTTTAAAATAAGGTACACAAACCTTCACATGCAATGCAGGAGTACCGGCTGTGTAAAGGCTCATCTGAGGATGACCATAAAGTTACGGTGCATGAACATTTACACCATACATGAGCTGGAGAGATCTTGGGTGCAATGAGTCCGGAAAAGGTGAGTTTTCAGACCCTTCTTGAAAATAGACAGAGTTTCCGCAGTTCTGAGTGACAGGGGGAGGTCATTCCACCACAACGGAGCCAGAACCGAAAACCTCCGTGCTTTACCTTTCGTGCGCAGGACACCAATCAAGCAGAAGTAGACGAGCGAAGGGGTCTGGCTGGGGTGTAGCGGTTGATCAAGTCTTGTAAAATAGCTGGGAGCAGTTCTGTTGATGCATTTGTAGACAATAACCAGGGTCTTGCACTTACAATGGGTCACTCATCCATACACTAGTGAAGATCTTATTTCTGCCCTTCAGGCTAAAACAATACCGTATTTAGTAGTTAATTGTTAATGTCATGGTCACGATAAAAGAAGAAAGCAATCTACGTAGAGGAAACGCAGGAAGACACGGAAAATGAACACGTCTATGTATTGTCCTCTACCAGGCCTGTCAGTCTCTGCAGAGCTTGGATTTAAACCTCAAAATCTGGTGGATAACAGGTACAGGAGCAGTTAGGGTTATGGATTTCTAATCTTACCAGTTCCAGTGCATCTATCTGTTACTACCGTACCCTTGATTAAGGTTCTTACCCTGAATCAATACAGTAAAAATACCCCACTGCACAAACTGGTAAAATACTCTGTCACTTTTGACAGAATCATCAACTAAGCAACAAAATAAGAGCTCTGGAGCCCTAATCCAGCAGAGCAAATAAATGCAAGAGGCCAGATACAGAGTAACTAAATATCATTTAAATAGCTGGTTCATAACTTTGATTTAGTTACTTGCTGTATCTTGCTGACTCTACCTGGATGAGCTGGTTTTGGAAACGGAGTATAAGAAAAACCATGAACACAGATGCAGGCTATGGAAACGTCCTTAGAAACATTGTTCCGTATGTTGAATGTGTCCGAATGAACATTGTTGGAATTTATCTTTTCCCCCAAACATCTGAGGGTCTTTGGAGTCTCACTGATGAGGCACAAAAAAGCATAAAACAAGGTTTTATTGCTGTTCTGCAGAATTTCAGCAGGAGTCATCCATCAAAGATGTACACACACACACTTGGAATGTATGGCCGCAGTGGTTTTAATGCACCTGTGTGTTTGCAGCTTGTCCCCCCCCCCCCAACATATCCCTTATGTCTTTTTAATAGAGCCTGAAACTACTGAAAGAAGCCTGAAAAGCTAGTCAAGGCCTTTTAGTATTCTATCCTCATGTCCCTCTGCTTTTTATTCCATTTTGTTCCCTGAAAAAGAAAAAGTGGCTTTAAAATGAATTCAATGCAGAATTCCATTTCGTAGTTCAGGGACAAAATGACACGAAAATGAATGAAATAAAAAAAATACAGCAAATTAAATTCTATTATCGTTTGTAATGCATGCAGACTAAGAAAGCAGAATATTGTTCACATGAGCCACAGAGTGTCAGACTTTTACAGAGTATAGGACATTCAAGACTAGGATTAACCACCCTTTTATTCTTTGATTCGTTTGCATAGTGTAAAATTCTGAAACATTTTATCAGAAAAACGGACCGGCGCCCATTCAATACTGAAATAAACGACATCAGTCGGTACCGGTTGCATTGCGCCGACACTCCACTGCAGTAGGTGGCGCTGTGGATCCACACGCGGCAAAAACTCCAGCTGCACCGTAGAAGAAGACAGCAGACGCGGGCGGACGGGTAGCCCACCATGGCGCGCATTTTGTTGCAATTTGTCAAAGTTCTGTCCAGTTCTCAGCGACAAACAATGCAACGGTACCCGAGACAAATTAAAGCTGCGTTTCTTTAACACGAATTAACGTATAGCGGAATTTTACACGCGCTCACACTAAGGCAGCGTCCTTGTCGTGGTTGACGTTCCGGCGTTTATAGCGCGTCGCGCCGTTGCTATGGAGACAGAAGACTTTTTACTCATCCGGCGTTAACTCTTTGTCGAAGTTACTTTATTATGTACAAGTGGATGAGCTTTACCCCAGGATTCATTTGGGAACTTTACTAACTGCTGACAGGTGTTGGTGCTGGAAAATGGAAACAATGCAATTATTTCTGTTTGAGTCGTTTCATTCGTTTTATCTGTGACTTTTCCTGAGTCCAAGCAACTTAGAATGTTGATTTACTTATTTACCCATTTCTATACGCTGGGTAATGTTACTGGAGCAATTTAGTTTAAGTAGTTTGCTCAAGGGCAGTACGGCTGGGATTCGAACCTGCAACCTTCGGCTCCAAAGGCAGCAGGCAGCTGCAAAGCAGTACGTTGGCTGTCCGTCGACTTGTCCGTTTGAAGGGGATTTTGCGCGAGGGAGCCTTTGTAACATTATAGCTGGTATAGAGTTTCTCTGCGTTTCTCTCAGTTGTCTATATTGTGCAGTTTCGCAGTGAGAATTTCAAGAGTTTGCGGTTCTAAACAGTCAAACATTAGCACAAGTCCTGATACTATGAAAGAAAAGGTAGCAGGGGGTCCGAGCTGCTGCATTTCTGTGTCTAAATGATCAAAAACTAACTCGGAAGGACTTAACGAACCTGCGGACCTCGTGATTCGTGATGTTCTCGTCTCCGCTGCAGCAAAGGAATTCAGTCCCAACTAATTTCCAAAGCTCCTTGACTCTGCTAAACAAATACACAAGTTGAATGAGTTCCAATGCAAAACCAAAGTTTTTTTTCTTTTTATTATGTACAAGCGGTGCAGGTGTCGCACTGGATAAAAAGCACCGTGGAAAAGGCCCTTTAACCCCAAGTGTGCAGGAAGCCAAGTTCCCCAGCTGCTAAAATTCACGACTGAATGCCGTTCAAACTCCATGCATTTTATAAAAACATTTTTCATTTGTCAGATCCATACCAAGTAACGATTTATGCAAGTAGGGCCACGAGGCTTAATTAGAAATAAGAGAAAGTAGCTCTAATTACCTTAAACGTGTTTGATGACAACAACAATTTCTGAACAATCTTACATCGCATCCCATTTATCTACAGTTTATATACAGTAGGTGTCTCACTAAAAAGCCTGGAAAATGGGGAGGGGGGAAAAAAAAACATTTTTCAATCATTTGTTAAATCTTGCCTTTGGTTTTGTGCCTCAATGGACAATCTTAGCATTTAGTGTCCTCACTTCTCTCTAAAGGTACCGTACTGTGTTGTTACACCATGTTTGGCTTCATGAATTCATATTTGTACATTCGTTACAAACAGTCTTACCCTGTTTTATGCCCAGAATACCGTGCAGCTGACAATTTGCAGACATCTCACCAAACAAAATCAATACGTTTTTCAACTTGACAGCGACATCAAGTTAATATCGGCATCCACCTTCTGATCCAGGAGCATACCATGGTAAAAATCAGGTAATATGCAGTTGTAATGAGTACCCACATGCATGGCATGTTGCATTACAGTGCTAGCCATACGTCATGACCCAAACAATCACGACAAGTTTGTAATAACAGTGCAGTTTTGCATTTTTAAAATAAAATAAAATGTATACTGCATGTCAGGATCTGGAAGCAGAACTTTAGTAAAACGGCACATGCAGCGTGACTGACAGTATACAGCAGAATTAAAATTTACCCCCAAACCTCAGAGAACCGAAGCAAACGGCGATTTACGGTATAAAACAAAAACAGCCGCCGCTGCCGTTTGCGCCCAGCTGCCCGCTTTGGCACATTTGGCGCTCGGTCGTTCGGCTGCTGGTCCCGATGCACCTACGGCACGGCTCTCCTCCCTCGGGAACAAAGTCGCCATTCACTCGGCCCAGCTGCCTCCTGCCCCCCCCCCAGCAACTGGAAGTAAAAGTTCGTTCACTATGACGGTATCCCTACGGCACATCCTGTTTTGACCCTGGAGACAAATTTTCCTCGTTAAAATAACTGCTGCTCATTTTACACGGAAAACATCTGACTGCCAACGCTGACCCCCCCCCCCCCCGCCCACGACACACCACAGACCCACGAAGGCGACCCGCCGGTCACGAACGACGTGCCACACGGACGCCCTGCGATGGTGCCGGTTTATTACTTGAGCTCATGCTGTTCGGTGTCCCAGAGGCCCTTTTCCATTTCACCGCGTCTTTACACGAACTCACTGTACGGCTCCAGTAGGGTGGGTCTTGGCCGGACCCTTTGCCCCCCCCACCCGTTTCAGTTCGCACCGTTCTCAATGGCTGTCAGTGAACACACACACGGTCGCCATTGCCCCCCCGCGTCCCACGACTCCGCCCGCTGCCGCATAATGTTCCGCTTTCAGGGAACGGGCGGCGCGAAGCCAGACGGTCCTCGGAGCCGTTTTCATGCCGACAAAATGGACTTGGACTCCTCTGAGCTTTATCAGTGCTTGACGTGAAGACCTGAATATTAAACAGCCCCCATAAACCCGATTTACATGTCGCAACACCGATACATAAATAGCCTTAATTTCGTCGCGTGACGGGAGGGACGGAAACATTGGCTACCGAGTTTGTTAACGGTCCTCATTTACCAAGTTCACGAGCACTTGGGCTAAAGCCTCTGGAAAGTGCGATGGCAGCTTTCTCACGCACACCAGCACTCGAGTGCTCCGTTGATACGGTAAATGAGTCCAAACAAGTAAAACGGTCGCAGAACAGCGCCGACAAAGGGACCTTTCACCCAGCTCGTTGTTAGAGATGCTGAACAAGTGGAACGCTTTAGAAATAAGTTTGCAGCGTGGGGGGGACGTGTGGCACCGGGCGAAGCAGGGGACTGAATATAAAAAAAGTAAACCGTAGTGAAAACGGCGACCGACCGGGACGTCCCTCGAGGGTCGCACGAACACACGCGATTTTTCGGAGCATCTTTTCTTCCGGAGTCATCGGATGCGAACGGGGGGACGCGGTCCTGCTGCAAGACGCCTCCCCGCTCACCCCAGCAGGGCGATTACGCGTCCCGCCCTCGGGTGCGCTCCGCCCGTCCGCTCCACGTGTCCGCCAGTCCCAGGTACTCGGGGTTCTCGGCCGTAGGCGTGACGAAACCGTTGGCGAGGCGAGGAGGATGCGCCGCGCTCTGCTCCTTACGCGGGCCCCGGGCGTCGGCCTTCGGCTTGGCCGCCAGGTCCAGGTAGTACGGGTTGTCGAAAGCGGGGGAGGTGCTGCCCAGCGGGACGACGTACTCCGGGTTCTCCACGCTGTTCCCGCACCGCAGGCCATTGTGGGGGCGCCGCACGCCGCTCGTGCTCTTGCGCGGCAAAGTGCAGGGCCGGTCGGCGGTCCCGTCCGTCACCTCCTGGTTCACATATTCTGTCAAGAAGAAGAAGAGTCAGAGGTGCTGTTGCCTCACGCATCACTTACGTACCCCAATACAGGTGGTCCCCGATTTACGACGCGGTTACGTTCCGCGAAACCCATCGTAAGTCGAAGACGCATTTAATACACCTAATACACACCTGCGTGACAGACTGGGAGATGCGGGCGGCTGCCGCTGCCCAGCATCGCGGGAGAGCGTCGCACCGCGTATCGCTTGCCCGGGAATAAAATCTAAATTCAAAATTCAGACTCTGGTTTCTACCGAATGTCTATCGCCAGCCCAGCATCGTAAAGAGGAAAAATCGTTAACCGAACCATCGTAAGTCGGGGACCGCTTGTATTCGATTTGTTAACGTATACTGTCTTCCCCCACCTTACCAAGGCGCCGCAGCGCTGACAAACCCTTCGTCACACGAATTCTCATCAACGGAAGATGCAACTACCATTAGTTTCAAGGTTAAAAAGCAAGTGCCCTGGGAAACATTACGCCGCGGACAGAAGACGGAGCCGAACAGCGGCAATAAATGCGCGTCTCGTCTGTCCCGTGAGTCCGGGTTGCACTTGCGGACGGACACGGACACGGACACACACACACACACACACACACACACACACAGAGACGTGAGTGACGGTGGCAAGAGAGTCCCGCACCTGGAAGTCTGTGCGCTCCGCGGGGGAGCGTGTGCGACAAGGCTGGCGGAGGCCCCCCGGTGCTCTCGGCGCCTCTAAAGCAGCCCAACGTCGGGTCCTCGCTGTAGCGCCCGGCGGGGGACGTACAGCCGTCCACCGCCGTGTCCAGGAACACCGAGTCCGAGTGTCCTCCGGCGGAACGCTGGGACAAGCTGCGGGACAAGGACGGTAACGCGGACGGCCGAGGGCTGCTCGCCGTGCCTCCCAAAGGTAAGGCGGGCTGCTGACCCCACCCAAGGGTACTGGCCGATGAGTACAGGCTCCTCCCTCCCGCTGGGACTTCCGTCTCCGGACTCTGCTCCGTGCTCTGAGGGGACACGCGAGACCGTGTCAACGCAGCTAAACTCCGGCACGAATCGGCATCGGTACGAGTGTCCCCGCCGCAGCAGGAGCTCTGACCCGGTACGAGTGGTGCCCGAAGGATCCGTTGCTCATCTGGGGCCCGGGGAACGAAGGCTGAGGGACCAGGTACTTGTCGGCATCCAGCAGCTCCTGCATGCCGGCGCCCTCCTCCTCCAGCAGCGTGCGGAAGAAGTGGCTGTCCACCGGGCTCGAGAGGCTCATCTGCTCGTCGTTCTGCCAGACGGGAGGCAACGAGTTCACCGGTGCGCTCGGTTCGCGTCGACACGTTTACCCACGGGGCGGTGCGTGCCCGAGTCGGGGAACCGTTACGCGAGCGGGTTTCAAAACGAAGTCACGGTACCATTAACTCATTCTGTGCCGGCGGTGGGGAACCCACTGGCCAACAAACACAAGTGGCCACTCCGTTAAAAAAAAAAAGTGCCTAAGAACCATATTATTGTGTTGCAAATATTTATCCATAACCCTAACAGTGGGGTAGAATCATTAAAAATCTTTTTAAATGTTTAACATTGGGAATAGTCTATTAAACTGACAGCAGTTTGAAAATGTTTGGAAATATTTCTAACAATGATTTTATGTTTTTTTTTTTTTTTTTTAAATTCCATTGGAATATTTCTCCATGCCATTCGAAATACTTAACTGGAGAAGCCCGTGTTTCGTAGTTCTGCCATCTGACGGCTGAGACGCCACGCACGTATTTCATTTTGAATGTCAGAGTTACGAAAGAAATTTTACTATTATTATTTTTTAATAATGGTACGGCTTTACCGGTAAATAAACGGCCAGGAGGAGGGGAGAAATAAAAAGAGACGGCTTGTCCACGTCCCGTTCTGTGCCACTCCACTCAGTTTCCTAACACCACCTGCTCTTACTCAGTACTGTGGCGATGAGTCGTAAAGCAACTCATCGCATCTCTCAGACAAGTCAAACACAGCTGATGAGAACCGATCACGTTCTGGACGGCAGACAAAGAAACTTACGCACAGCGGACTGTGGCGATTATACTGTATTAACTTAGCTTAATCATTAATCACGTATGTTTACCGCTACAAAAGACACTTATTTCGAGAAAATTCATATTTCTCTGCTCTACTTGTGATATTTGTGCTGTCGGAACTGAAACTTGTGCAAAAAGTTATGGGGATAATTAAGAGGCCAGCGAAGCCGAAGCAAAATGACGGACAAACTCTGGGCACCGCAGGCGTTAGAGGCGTGACCTTGCGAGCGAAGCAGCGGCAGCGGAACGCAGAGGGTCCATCCTCACCGACCGACCAGGGATGTACGAGGACTTCTGACGCACAGTCAAGGCGCTCACCTGGATGACCACGTATCTGGATGGGTCTCTGGCCATGGTGCTGAACTCCGTCACCAACTCGCGAAACCTGGGACGGCTTTCGGGGTCGATCATCCAGCCTGCAGGTCAACGACGTCGAATTGAACGGACCGTCCCGTTTTTGACATTTTCTACCCGATGGCGACTGAGAAAACCCGGAGGACTTGGCACCCGGGCCTTTATGCGCATCGCAGCTTCTTAATCCAACAAAACAACCTTGGCTTCCGGGTGATACGGAAAAAGGTAACCGTAAAATTAAATTAAAATGGCAAATTCAAATGTGTTCTTAGAACCATCAGTGATTAATCCAACCGTTTCACAGTATTTGTTATAAAAACAAAAAAATTCTATGCATTTCCATAGCTTGTCTTGTGTTCTATCACTCATTGATTATCGATAACCGCTCGTGCAACGCAGGGCTGTGGTGGGTCGGAGTACAGCAGGAGACGGCGTTTGAACCCGAGTCCTTCGAATGGCCGCAGCGACAAGGGGAGGCAGCGATTCTTCCGAACGAATCCAGTCTCCCGCCTCGACCCGACACTCACACTTCACCATGATCATGTAGACGTCGATGGTGCAGATGAGCGGCTGCGGCAGTCTCTCCCCCTGCTCCAGCAGCTCCGGGATGTCTCGTGCTGGGATCTGATCGTAGGGCTTGGCTCCGAACGTCATCAGCTCCCACACCGTCACCCCTGGGCACACATAAATCCTCGCGCCCGTCAACATGAAGGCTGAGCTCTAATCCCTCGGTATTCCTTCAGGCGCTAAGCAAACCGCCAGGAAAACGCTGATCCGTTTGGCACAAGTGCGCGCAGACTCACCGTAGCTCCACACGTCGCTCTGATGGGTGAACTTCCTGTGCAGAATGGACTCGAGAGCCATCCATTTAATGGGCACCTGCGCACAAAAGACAGCAGGCGCTGCAAACAGCCAGCTGAGCCCAGACTCGCCCACCGCTGCACGTAGGGCAACGCGCACAAAAGGCTTTTCGGTTTCATTAGCGAAGTGGGGAAATGAACGCGAAGTAAGGCGAACGCATGGGAAACGCGGTAAGGAGGACGGCAGAACGGGACAGACTGCTCGGAGATGCTTCCGAACCTTGCCCCCATCGGCGTGGTACTCGGTCTTATCGACGTCCAGCAGACGCGCCAGGCCGAAGTCGGTGATCTTGACGTGGTTGGGGTTCTTCACCAAGACGTTGCGGGCCGCCAGGTCTCGGTGAACCAGCCGAACGTCTTCCAGGTAGCTCATTCCCTGCAGGGGAGGGCAATCGCCGCATTTCGTTTACGAGATCCGCTCTCCGAACCTGTCCGCGCAGGTACGGAGACGACCGCCCGGAGCGACGGCTTCAAGACGCGCGCGGTCCTCACCTTGGCGATCTGCACACACCAGTTGAGGAGATACTGAGAGCCGATGCGGTCCTTGTTCTCCCGCACGTAGTCCAGCAGGCAGCCGTACGGCATGAGCTGAGTGACCAGCTGCACCGTGGACGTGAGGCAGATGCCCAGCAGTCGGCACACGTAGGGGCTGGCGACGCCTGCCATCACGTAGGCCTCCTGAGGACGCGGAGTACAAGTATTAGTAGCCTAAAAGGGGCAGTGGGACGTGCGCTCCTGACAATCGCTGCCTTTGCCAGAAGGTGCTGTGAAGAAAGGTGCCAGCTAAGCGGATCCAGCGGAGCCTCTATTTAATGAACTTCTCAGTAAGAAACTTTGCCGTCGGAAGAAGGAAAGCATGAGCGGATAGACTCACATCCAGGATGTCTTTATTGGCCTTGGGTGAGGTGTTCTCCAGCAACACTTTAATAGCAACTGGGATTTTCACATTCTCCCCATCTGGAGTCCACACGCCCTGCGGACGGTGTTAAAAGACAGGACAACGTTCAATCCGCAAACACCGTGCCGTTCGCTTTCTTTGTGAATGCGTTTACTCAAAGCAACTTGGCTTAAAATCTGTTTCGTACCAACAGTTCATTTATGGGAACAGTTTAAGGCCCAGTGGAATAGACTAGAATGCCCAGGACGGGTGGGCAGCCACTGGTACTTGGACCCCCCCAGAGGTTTATTTGTCTCCCATTCTTCATGATTGGGAGTTTTTTTGTTTTCCTCTCCTCAGGTACCTCTTGGTTTACTTAGTTACCGTTTCCACCGTTATATCTGCTCTTATTTATTTTCATTTGGTCAATCAAGCCAGACTGCCTAACTTTCTTAGCCACATTACTATTAACCTACCATTCCACCGTGGTGTTGGCTGCGCTTGCGCAAAGCAGCACGAGACTCAAAATACTCACCTTGTACACGGTGCCAAAGGCCCCTGAGCCCAGAACTCGAACCTTCTTCAACTCGGTTTCTTTCAGGATGCGCATCTGTGCCTGGTTGGGCACGGCACCGCTGGGCGTCAGCGGCTCCACCAGCTGGGCGAGAGGGAGCGCAAAGTGCAAGGAGTACACACGAAACATCTCGAGAACACGCGTTATGCTCAACTGCAGCACATCCGCGCTCTGCTTCGCTCCGCTCTTAATGCGCGAACGAGGATTTAGATGGACGCAGCCCTGATATGCGAGGGACCGCTTGGTCCTTCTCCCCCGGTCTCCGGCCGACCTTCACAAACCTCATGTTCCTGCAAGATCCTCCTCAGGGTCTCCTTCCTCTTCATGTGCTTCTGCCTACGCAGGTAGAAGACCAGAATTGCTACCAGGATGAGGAAGAGTATAACTCCACCCACAACGGCCGCAATGGTGGTACCAGGGCTGCGAAAAGGAGAAGTTTAAAAATATAAATTTGAGGAGGAAAAAAAAAACCCAAGGCTCTCACAACCCCTCCTTGAAAAACTCAGAACTGCGACCAGGTGAATAAAACAAAGTTCTGCTGACTGCTGGAAGCACAGGTCTTACACTGCTATGAGCCCAAGGGCGGCTTCTCGACCTCGTCAACGCTTAAATTCCCAAAGCAAGACGCATCATCTTACCCAGCCCTCTGGTCTATGGGGCAGCCCTGCTCGTCCAACACCTTGCACCTAAAAACACAAGAGATGTCACTTACCAGCCTCTACACCTTCATTACTGTACTCACAATAGTCTTCTCTCCTTCTCCCGGGGCACGACCTCCTCCTGCAGGAGCTCCTTCGTCCACTATGGCTGGGAAGGCCAAGCCGAAGGCCCTCTTTCACGTTCTTCAAGGTCACATCGCGTCGGAAACGAACGAGCAGAGGAGGAGAAGCTCCGAGGCTCCGTTTCTGTTACTTTCCACTGGGGAACGTGCCAAAACGGGCGACCTGCCCACATCGTCAGCTAGCGAGAAGTAATTATTTTATGGCCCGAAACGATCCGTGAACTGGCAGCGCTGTGCCGCTGCCACTCCCTTCGCTCGCTGTTGATGGTGCTTGTGGAATTATTACCCTAGAGCTGCGCAGAGGAGGCGCGAAGTGAGGGAACCAACGAACCAACGAACGAACAAGAGCGGACTTGCGGCGTCGGAGCTCCTCGCCGCGATCCCTACGTCCAACAGGATGCCTGGATCATCACGCCTCTAGAGGCTCTATCCATGGTGACCAAGGGACCCGGATCGGTGTACCGGGTGAGCCGCCGCACGGGGGCTCTACGCGATCGAGAAGAAACGGCGAGGACTCACGATAGGGTGCAGTTGACCTCACAGGGCAGGCAGCGGCCCGTGGCATCGGGATACTTCCACACAGTGTACTGATCCTCCTTGACGCCGCTGGGGCAGCGAGACACGCACACGTCGCCGTCCTGGAAGCGGAGACACTCGCGGCACTGGTGCGCTCCCTGCCAGGGACACGGCGAACGCTCGCTCAACGTTGAGGGAATCGAGGAAATGACAATAACCGCAAAGTGGGCGTTTTGCTCCATCGCTCACCGGACCGGCGCAGGAGTCCGTGCCGTTGAGCAGCCGACACTCGCCGTGACAGGGGAGGCAGCGGGAATCCTCCTCGTACTCGCGTTCTGCCCTGAGTCAAAGGCAGACACTTCTGTTGCGTGGCAGGTCGGAGAAGTTACCGGAACGCAGTTCCGCCTTCACCGTAAGCGAAGCCCAAGCGCAGCGCCCTTCTGAGGGGTGCTCCGGCGCCGCACTGCCCCCCATCGCCACCTCCCGCGGACTCTCACCCCTGGCGGATGTTGCACTCCTCCACACACTCGCTCCCCCGCCGCTTCTTCTGGCAGGACCTGCACTGGCCGGGGCCGGGTCCCCAGCAGCCGCCCTCACACTGGGCGTCGCACACGTGGCCCTCCGCAGCTGTGAGCGGGGTCAAGGTCACACAGCGGTCAGACGTGGTGCTCACACACACACACACACACTTAGCTGATGCTTTTCTCCAAAGCAACTTACAGTGTTAAGGTTAGCTGGGAAATTTTACTGGAGCAATTTAGGGTAAGTACCTTGCACAAGGGTACTACAGCCGAAGGTGGGATTCGAACCTGTGACCTCTAACCACTACGCTACCGGCTGTCCCAGGAGGTGGGGATCCACACAAACACACACGCAGACAAGGAAGTACGGTAGTCGTACCGCAATCCTGCGGGCTGCGGTTGGCAGTGACAATAAACTGTGCGCTCCGGTCCGGTGGCAGAAGCGCCTTCCAGGGTAGCGATGACGTGTAGCAGAGGCGCGAGTTGTTGTGTATCAGGATGAGGCCCCCGGCGACGTTGCGCAGAGAGCGCAGCCCGAGGGACTCGACGTTCAGCGATTGCACACCCAGCGAGAACACACCCCTGGGGGTCAGAGGCCGGACGTTCACAGGGATGCCAAAGCCGAGCGCAATAAACACCGCGAGATAACTTTTACAAGAGGGCTCAAATATGAACCTTGACCGTTGAGACCAGCGATCTCACCTGTATAACATCCTTCCTCGGATGAATTCCAAATTCTCAAACACGCTTAGGTTCCTCCAGGTTTCTGGCCAGGCCTCGATGTAAAGGTACCCTGTTACACGTGAAGATGTCACACTTGCTGTAGCACTCAGGGCAAGACAGAAGAATAGTTATTGCATTTCGATGACTATAAAAAGACGAGCAGAGGCTTTCGGTCCGAGAGGCACCTGTGATTTCCCGTAGGCTTCTGAACACGCCCAGTTGATTGGGGTCCAGTGCCGAAATGTTTCTCAGCGGGTCTCTGTGGGAAACGTACATCATCTGAGTTCTGCTAGCGGGCGATTCCACTTGTACAGTAATTCTGTCCACAACAACTGTATCATCCCAGCTTCGATTACCATCATCTTAGTTACAGGAAGAAATTAAATTAAAGAAATGTGAACACTCCTGATATGGAGTCATCCACCCACTCACCCATCCCTTGAAGCAACCATCCGTCCATCCCTTTAACCAACAAACAAACCATCCATCCCTCCATCCCTTCAACAAACCATATTTACTAGGTTTCACTCAGGCCGACTAAAATCATGCCCATGTTATTTACTGTAATTTTTATCATGTTTAAGTGACAAGCATGATTTACAGAATGACAAAGTACAATTCAAATACATATCAGTCGTTACAATTTTTGTCCTCAGTACGATGGAATAAGCAGTTTTAAAGAAAATCAGCTAGTTAAGGTGCTCCACCCGAGCAGACTGACCCAGAGTATTGTACCCAGCAATAGTAACCAGATATTTGTCAACTCAGTGCAAGAAATACGAATAACGATGGACGATTAAATGGTATGCTGTACACCATTAAATGTGAAGCCATGACAGTTATTTTAATGATCATGCAGGGAAGTCTAACTTTATTCTGAGATTCAACCATCCTACACTCACTCTACTACAGCACAACCAATTTCAGTGTCTTTGGCCCGTAAGCGGAGAGGTTTTCGGAGGCTCTACCCAGTGAAGGTCTGTGGCAGGAAGGCCAGGCTACCGAAGATCTTCTTGCAGCCGTCAAAGAGGCCGATGTTGGAGGAATTGATGGCAAGGACTCCCTGTAGACTGTCCATGCCAAGCCCGTAGCACACTGAGACACCGTGAGGGACAGGTGAGAAAGGGGCAGGATCAGATACATGTTAATGTGAGAAGGAAATATGAAGGTACGGTTTCTGCAGGGGGGGGGGGAGTCACACCTTTAGGACAATCCCCATCACACTTTTCACACTTATTGGTCATATTGCCTTCGGTGTCGGTGACAATGACCTCCTGGTTGGAATTGGGGCACACCATGGTGCAGGCCATCTCCATGGCCAGGTAGTTTCCTGGTGGATAGAAGACAGTGGGACTCAGCAGGAGATCACAACACATGCAGCGGTTTTAAAAGAAGAAGCGGCGATGGCAGTGGCACATGTGACAAAGACCAGCAGTGGTCAGGTGACATGGCAAAATAGAAGACTGGGTCAACAGTAAGGAACCAAGAGTCTCTCAGGTTTCAATCTCAAATTTCTGGCAGCGGCTCCTCTACAGCAAATGATATATGCGAGATACTCAACCAAACATGAAGACATACAGATATGCATCGCGTAACAATGGGGATACGTTGCGAGAAATCCGTCGTTCGGCGATTTCGTCGTCGTGCGAACATAAAGTGTACTTATACACACCTAGATGGTATAGCCTCGATGCAGTCAAGAGATGCGGTAAACATTTTCATTTATTTATTTACATGTATTTGTTCAGCAGATGCTTTAAACACGAGATTTATGATCCTGCTGCCGGCGTAACACAGCAGACTATTTTAAAATGAACTTTTTTATAAAGAGAAAGTACACTGTAAAATCACAAAAAGAACAGTATCATAAATACATAAACCAATAACAGGTGTTTATTATCATTATCAAGTATTATGTACTGTACATAATTGTATGTGCTAGACTTTTATTTGACTCGCAGCGCAATAGGTTTGTTTACAGCAGCACCACCACAAACACGTGAGGAACGCATTGCGCTACAACGTCGGCGGTCGATACGAATTTTTCAGCTCCATTATAATCTTATGGGACTACTGTCATATATGTGGTCAGTCGTTGCCCAAAACGTCGCTAAGTGGTGCATGACGGTACTACTCGACAGCATCCTCTAAGGCAGAGGTTCCCACATTTTTTGGTGCTGACCCCAAGTACAACCCAATCCTGGCCAGGTGAGCCTAAACGCTGGTACATATAGGGTTGATCAATCAATCATTTGGACACATTGTGTTCATTTAAATCGTTTCACCAAATTCATTACCAACATATAGATTTTTAATGTGACGAGAGACAAATTTACATGAAAACAAGGTTGTACTACATGATAAAAGGTACTGTAAGCAGTAATGGCAACATGATGCTGCTTCACTTTTTCAGTGAGCTCCGCTGCATTTTTGACAATTACAGCACCAAGTACTGGACATGAACAGCCTCATTCTTTTATTTACAGTTACTTACACATTCATACAGCTGGGTAATTTTACTGGAACAATTTAGGGTAAGTACCTTGCTCAAAGGTACTACAGCCAGAGGTGAGACTTGAACCAGCAACCATTGGGTCCACAAGCAGCAGGTCTAACCACTATTCTACCAGCTCCCCTCTGATGCAAACATTATATGAGGTGTAATATTGTCCACAGCTCTTGCACTATAATTACTATCTCTATAACCCTTAATACCGCAGCGGTGGAGTAAACCAGTTATAACACCAATACAGGTGCGTTCCACCGTTTTTTGGCCAAGGGCCAGTCATTATCATCAGGGCTGTTTCTTCCTGTAAGTGTACAAGCGGTTGCTTAGAGCCCTGATGCCAACAGCCCCCCCTCCCAAAATTGTTTTTTTTTTCCTGTCCCAATAACACTCCCTGCTGTTCTTGATACTCAAAAAGGAATTTGTCACTTTTATTCATCACATTTATTCAGCTGTTCAAAGAATTTTCATCTATTTATAGTTACTTATTTTGTTAACTATTCAGCACATATTTATTTGTATTTATCTTAAGGCTTATTAAGGATTTTACTGATCAAAATGAATGAAAAGGAATTCACCCCCTGGGGGGGCCTCTCCCAGGTAGGTTGTTGCTTAGGGCCCCCAAATGTTCACAAACAAATCTGATTATTGTGAACTGGTGTGAAGGACCTGCGTAAAAATCACAGTCAGCCACTCGCTGAATCTGAAATAGCTAAACTGAAAAATTATTTAGTTAACTGTATTTTGTTTAGGCGCAGTGTGTGTGTGTGTGTGTGTGTGTGCGCGTGCGTGTGTGTGTGTGCGCGTGCGTGTGTGCGCGCCTAAGCATCATTCAATACAATTCATGGTATATTTACAGTTACTTCATATATTCATGGTTTACAGTGTTACATGCTATGGTGGGCCATGCGTTCAACACCCCGACATTTTCTGTGCCGCGCTTGTGTCCCCCGCAGGAGACGGTCACTCACGAGGACACTCCTTCACACAGGTGGCACCAAAGCTGAACTTCTTGTTCTTGTTGGGCTTCAACTGGAAGGTAACCGGGTCGTAGATGTTGGCCGACGGACAGTTGTCTTTGCAAACCCCGTTGTCGTTGAAGTGGCGACAGGCCTGAAAGGGACGAGCGGACAATAAAAGTACCTTTACGTTTACGTTTATTTATTCAGTGGACACTTTTCTCAAGAGTGACGTGCATTGATTGCCGTTTGGATGACACCGTTATCCAAGGTGATTTACAGTGCTGGATACTCTAGTATCCTAACAACCGTGGAACCTGCGGGCATCTCGGCTTTCAGGTTTAACAGAACGACAAAGGACACGTCCCGCATTGTGGTTTTTGCCTCTTAATGTCTACTGCTGGACTTCCAGTTGGTTCGGCAAGAAGCCCCTGGGAAGGGCTCCTCTGTGTAGGAGGTCATTTGCCTTAAATTTAAATAAGCTGAACCTCCGACAGCACTGACCTTCCTACATATTTTTCATTAACTGACTTTTCTGCAAAGCAGCTTACAACATTAAGCCACTTGCACTGATTTACCCATTTATACAGCTGGGTAATTTTACTGGAGCAATTTAGGGTAAGTACCTTTCTCCAGGTTCTACAGCTAGAGGTGTGATTCGAACCTGTGACCTTTGGGTCCAAAAGTAGCAGCTCTAACCACTACACCAGCAGCTGCCCCTATATTTTAAATCATTAAGATTCCAGCAGTACTGCAGAAGCCCTTTTTTTTTTTTAACCAGAATATTCCTACAGAAAACTGCAATAAAAATATAGTTTCCAGGTTGTATCTTAGAGAAAAGATGTGTGTCACTGCATGGATGTCATCATAATTTCTTCCTTTTTAAATTCATTGTTCACTGGGATGGCAGCTGGTGTAGTGGGTACAGCTGCCATTTCACACTCCAAGGACCCAGGTTTGAATCCCACCTCCTGCTGTTCTTCCCGTGTGCAAGGAACTTACCTGTTGAACTGAGTAAAAATTACCCTGCTATATAAAGGTGTAAAAAGTGCTTTGGGGCGACACGTGTGCTACCTCCATCCGAGTTTGTGCGCGCGCGTGTCCGCGCTACTGGGTCGTATCTCACCAGGCAGTCTGTGTCCTTGGGCCCCGTGCAGCCGGCGGCACACTGCTTGTGGCAGCAGTCGTTGGGGTGCGGACCCTTGCAGCGCAAACAGCCGGACGCACATTGCAGGTGTGTCACTGCGCAGAGGAGGACAGCGTGAGTCGCGACAAACAGCCTCAGACCTCCTGCCTTTTCGAACCATCTAATGGCACCAAGCGGCCCTTCACTGAACAGCCCCGCCGTCACAAATATTGTTCAGAATAACCCAAATACACGTATCCCTCATTAACCGCTCATAATTTGTTCACCGAACATCAAAAAAACAAAATTAAATTACTTATTGCATTATATTTAATGGGGGATCCAATCTGTTGTAACCCCACGTTCAGCCTAAATGATGCCTAATGTCATACGGAAAATACAGTAACAAAGTGACATTTTTCGATTTACTTTTTTGCCGTTTGTTTGCAGAAAACAATAGAAATGTTCCATTTTTTAATCCATCGCCACCACAAAATCTTTGCATCAGGTGTGTGCGCGAAGCTTTTTCACTCCTGTGCACAGCTGTAGTAGCAAACGTGGGTCTGCATCCTACAAGCTGAGCCTTTTGAAGTCTAACATTTGGAATAGTGGAAAGAATAATAATTTTTTCTTTTTATTTTATGATATTCCATGTTTTAGCATTTTATTCTACTTTATAAGTAAAGGCAGCAATTAAATATTTTTTCATTTAATAGTTGAAATTTTTTCGTTTCGGCCCTCTCGCTGCTGCCGAAAACGATGATGGTGGTGGTGTCTGGACCTCCCACGGAGCACATGTTCTGGATCTGTAGGGTACCAGTGACCTATTCGTTCAAAAAGGCTCTACTGTGTATAAAATAGTCATGTGCCGCTTAACAACTGACCACATATACGACTGCAGTCCCATAAGATCATAATGGAGCTGAAAAATTCTTACCAACCAGTGACGTTGTAGCGCAATATGTTCCTCACGTGTTCGTGGTGGTGCTGCTGTAAACAAACCTACTGCTCTGCCAGTCGTATAAAAGTATAGCACATATAATTATGTACAGTACATACTTGATAATGATAATAAACACCTATGTTACTGCTTTATGTATTTACTGTACTGTAATTTTTATTGTTATTTTACAGTATATTCTTTCTACTATGATCGAGGCTATACCACCTAGGTGTGTATAAGTACTCTCTATGATCGAGGCTATACCACCTAGGTGTGTATAAGTACACTATGATCGAGGCTATACCACCTAGGTGTGTATAAGTACTCTCTACGATCGAGGCTATACCGTCTAGGTGTGTATAAGTACGCTCTATGATCGAGGCTATACCATCTAGGTTTGTTTAAGTACACTATGATGTTCGCACAATGACGAAATGGCCTAACGAAGCATTCCTCACAACATATCCCTGTCGTTAAGCGACGCATGTCTGTAGGTTCAAAAAGTGACTGCACATCGCATACTGGGAGACGGTTAATGGGACATGAGTGTACTTCACAGGCAGGAAAATACAACTGCAAACTGGGACATAAACACTGACCATGTGACATAAGCTCACCATAAATAACGTGTCCTATTCAACAGGCACTAAGCACCAACACAGCTGAACCACGAAGGTCCCCAGACTTGGGTAAACATATGGAAAACGGGAGAAACCGGAGCAGTCTGGACAGAAGGAGACGGTGATGTCGGACGACTCACAGATCTGGCAGTCCTGCTCCGTCGGCCCCCAGCACCCCCGAGATCCACAGCTCGCTGAGCAGTTTGGGCCTGCGGTCAAACACAGGGAGGGCGACTCACTAACTGCGGAAGGACGCCGGACCGAACCGCACGGCGCCGGTCCCTGCACCCGAAAACATGATGGTGACGCGGACAAGAGGCGAATCGCAGCTGCTCACAGAGTGACGATCGCGGCTGCAGGTGCAGGACTTTCTGGGGATTCTGCTCATCCAGCACGTCGCTCCACTGCATCCGCTGGGGGTTCGGGAAGCACAGCTGGGGGTTTCCCCAAATGTAGACCCCACCCAGCAGGATCTCTGCATGGATTGAGGAGACGTCACTGGCAAAGCTCAGCAGTGGCGCAGCAGGCAGCACCTGGGCTGCGGGTTCAAGCATGGGTTCATTCCCCACTGCTCAGTGTGTGTGGCGTTTGCATGTCCCTCTGCAGTCTTTCCTTTTCCACACACTTACCTGCTTACCCATCTACCCATAACTCCACTTCCCCACTGCCCCCCCCAAATCATTTTGCTCACCCGTCAGACTTTTCATACGAAGTTCTCGGAGCCCCGGGCCCCCGGCACTTTTGACCGTGTTGTCCAGCACGGCCAGAGCGTAGCTCGAGTTGTACAGCTGGCTGCCCCGGATGATTCGCAGGTTGTCCAGCGGTATCACGTCAACAGACACGTGGGAGATGAGAACGTAGCCCTGCACCTCAGCAATGTCCTGCGCAGGGAGGACATGAGCAATCACATGCGTTAAATTTATCCATGTTCCTTTTAAACATAGCAAAGTGTCCCTTCCTAAAGTTTCTAAAGCAACTTAGTGTCCAGCTACTTTAAGTGATCAGCTCACTTATACATTATGGGTTATTTTTAGCAAGTATCTCGATCAGGGGCACTAAAGCAGGAGTGGGATTCAAACCTGCGACCTCCGAGTCCAAAGGCAGCAGCTCCAACCACTGTGCCACCTGCTGTCCCTTCACAGCACTACACTGGGAAGGGGCACTTTGCTATGTTTAAAAGCGGGGAAAAATGGTCACAAAGTATGATCGAAGATCAATGCGAAGTATGTGACGGGGAAGAGAGGAAAAAGCGGGTGGAAGGTGAGAGAGCGAAGAAAGGAAGCGACTAATCGAAGGGCAGCGCCAACGTGAAGTAGCTATGAGGACGTGTCAATGCACGTTCCGGAAACGCTGGAGCAGAACCTGAAGGAAGCTGAGGTCCGGGGTCCCGTGCAGGTGAGTGATCTCCAGGTTGCCGTGCACCACCTGGCAGCCCGTGTAGAGCAGCTTCAGGATTCTGTGGTGGTTCTCCAAGCTGGACGGCAGCGCAAGCTTCATATCGGTGCCCAGGCACACTGCAATAGTGGTGGTACAGTGGGTTATTTCAACACATCATTTGAGCACAGAAGAGGATCAGCGGGGGGGGGGGAGATAATTCTAACACAACCAAAACAAATACAGACATGCGTCGCTTAACAACAGAGATACGTTGTGAGAAATGAGAAATGCGTCATTAAGCCATTATATCGTAGTGCGAACATCACAGAGTGTACTTGTACACACCTAGAACGTATAGCCTCGATCATAGAGTGTACTTATACACACCTAGAACGTATAGCCTCGATCACAGAGTGTACTTATACACACCTAGAACGTATAGCCTCGATCACAGAGTGTACTTATACACACCTAGAACGTATAGCCTCGATCACAGAATATACTTAACCACCGTGAACACATGAGAGGCCAGTCGATAATTTCTCAGCTTCATTATAATCTTATGGGACCACTGCCGTATATGCGGTCAGTCGTTAAGCGGTGCGACTGTATAAAGGTCGGAAGCCCAGGAAGACAGTGTACTGACACCTTCAAAATGGGACGCAGCTTAAAAATATGGTTTCAATGCTTTAATCATTGATTCCTGTTTGCATCCCGTTACACTTTCATTGAAAACATGAACAAAAACAACGATGCTCTGTATCAGTTTCCAACATGATGAAGAAAGGAGGTAAACACACAAACGGAAACAAGGGTGAAGTAAAGCGGTTCTGACCCATCAGCGTAGTGACATTAGGTGATAAAAATGAATTTAAATGTCACCCTGACTGTTCAGCACCTTAGAGTACGGATATCGCTTACTGAAATGAAACCGCTCTGGAGGTGTCTGTGTGTCTGTCTGCCGAGAGCAACGTGACCAAGCAAAGTTCTGATGTATTTAAAAGCGTAAAGAATCCAAAACAAACGAGCTGTAGAAGCAGAACAAGAACAACTGCTCTTTTGCCTTCATTCCTTCTACCCTCTCCTGCTTTCGCTTTCACCCACTGTCATTCACATTTCCACCAGAACGTGTCAAAAGGGCGGGTTCCATCCACGCTCAGTCTCTATGGACTCCACATGCTCTCCAGGTGCTCTGGTTTCCTCGCGCAGTGCAAACGTATGCTCTTCAGGTGAACCGGTGACTAGAAATTGTTTATCAACTGAAAGTTGTAGGGAGTTTAGTGCGAGTCACCTCAACACCAGTCAATAACCACTGTGTGTTGCTTTGGGGAAACGCAGCCGCTAAACGACTAAACGTCAGCGTAAAAGGTGCGCGTGGGTCTCGACCACAGTGCTCAGACTACCGGGCCTCTCCGCGCGTGCACGGCCCATGTATCCGTGCACAGACATGCACGCCGACGCACCACGTACCGCAGCGCATCCAAGGAGCTTTTGACAAGTCTTTGGCAAGACGTCCAGGAGGCGCCGCGCTGAAGTCCTGTTAACTCCTCACCCGCATCCCAACACACCTGTTCGCTGCTCTTGGAGATTTCGCAGCTCCCCAGAGGCCCCAAACTCTCCAAATCCACGGGAAAGAACTAGGGAACTCGAACGTGTTCCAGGGAAACGTCCGTGCCCTTAGGCATCGGACGCAAGCGTCGTCCCGACAGCAATTGCAAGTGCGAACACCTCGGGTGAAGAACAAGAGCACAAGAGTCTTACCAACAGCGGAAATGCCACGTCTAGCGAGCAGTAAGGACCGCGCGCCAGATAGCAAAGATTAAATGTGCAATATTTCAGCACGACTACATGAGTACGTCATGGCTCTGCTGGGCTGCAACGAACTCCCTCTGTCCCCCCCTCACCAATGTCTGAATCCCTTCCATCAAGTGAGAATGGTCTCAAAACTCATCTCTTTCGGACTAGTTTCCCTTCTGAGCTCCTGCATCTTCTGCAAGTTATTCCTTCACCACCTGCTACTTCTTCCCATCTATCTTTTCCCACTTCTGTGGGCAACTACTGGAATATTAACGCTTTGACAACGGGAGTACTAAACAATGAATTAAAATTACTAATGCAGCTGTAACCGAACCATATCAGGTTGCCTGCCAATTAGCAGTGTGTGTGTGTGTACACGCCATAAAAGAGCTCTGACAATGAGCACTTTGTGAGTTTTCCAAGCAACACGTGGCAAACAAGAGAGTTTCAAGCAAGCCAAATGGTCGGTGCTCGAACTGCAGATGCGTCAGTCAAAAATTCAACGTATCCAGGGAACGAGCGTCAACAATAACGACAGCGTATGACGAACGCCGCCGAAAGTGCATCGGCGAAGAGGAACGGCGGTCACAAGTCAAAGCTCATTGTAGTTGTTAAACGCCCCAAAATTACAGCCTCAAAAATTACCACAGAACTGAATGAGCTCCTCCGTGAGCCGGTCTCGACAAGAGCTGAATATCGCGAGCTTCGCAAAGCTGGAATGTATGGCTGGGCTGCCATTCGGAAACCTCCAGTAGCCAAGGCCAACACACAAAGACGCGCAACCTAGAGTACGGAGCAAAAACACCCGAACCCCTGAGAAATGGAGAAAAATAACGTTGTCCGATAAGCAGCTTTTCACCCCATTTTCTACGTGCAGATGAGTTTACTTTTGGAGAAAGCCGAAGGATGCCTTCAACCTGTACTGCCTGCTGACAACTGTCACACATAGCGGTGGATCCATAATGGTAGGGGCAACCATCTCGAGAGAGTCACTGGGTCCAACAATTGGCCCGAATGTTCAACGGCCAAGGAACAGGAGGCCAATTTCTAGCACCGGGTGCACCTTATGGTGCAAACACCGCTCCCTCGTGATGTTCCCATATTCAGGATAATAATGCCCCCGTGGACAGCAGAATGAAGTCAGACACCTTCCGTGGCTTCCCCAGTCATCGGGTCTAATCACTGAACCTCTAGGGGAAGTTCACGAACTCTATTTCCACCTCCTTGATTCCATAAGGACCGGAGGCTTTTCTTCTTGAAGAATGGTGCAACGTCCCACTACGCACAGCTCAGGACTCGTACGACAGCATTCCAAGAAGAACGGAACCTGTTCTGAAGGCAAAGGGTGGCCCCGCTCCTTAGCACGTCCTCGTATATTACGCGTTCGTTACTCTGCCTACTTCCTGCATCTCAACCCTCCGCTATGAAATGCACTTTTGTTTACTCTGAGCTGTATGCCACTTTGGGAAAAAGTGTCAAGTGAGTAAAGGTAAATGAAGGAAGGCGAAGGAAACGTGAGCGAAGAACGTTCAGACGATCCACCGAGGGTTCTGGCAAAGTCCTCACCGGACCGAACGAGGATCCCTACTGCGGTAAACGGGCCGTTTGTCCGTCACAACTGCACGCGGCAGCCATCCAGGCAGGAAGCGGCAGGAACGTACGTGTGCTGCTCCGCGTCACTAACGCTCCGCTGCGAGGCTTAGCTCCCGGTTAGAGGGGGGGGCGGGCGGGCGACACACGCTTTCCGCACGCTGCCCTCACAGCCTCGAGCGAAATCTCGATCGAGCACCGGCTCACGCGCTTCTGGATCCCAGCCTCCGGCAAACAAACCTCCCCTGCCGTGCTTTCGGCAGAAAGGTTGCCGAGGTGACCGAACAAACAGGATGTGTGTAACACACAGGACGACGACACACGTATTTCAAGCTGACAGACACGTGCATCGCATTGAAAAATCACTTTTTTTTTTCCCTTTTAAACTCAGTGGACAAGCAGGGGAAAAAAAACAAGAAGTAACACATCCAGCAAAGTAACACACGGAACCAGCAATGGGACAAACCATTAGTACAAGGTCCTTGTGTGTGTGAGTGAGAGTGTGTGTGTTCCGGTAAAGAACGCTCAGCTAAACTCTGCATCTTTATTCGAAGAGTTAAGGAACCTACGGCGGAGGGGGAAGGAAAAAAAAAAAAAAAACACAGTTAATTAGATTGCGAGCGACACACACCCAAGAGAAGCAGTCCTCCCGGAGCTGTACGGCCCACTGTCTCCGACTGTTTGCTCCCAGGTGTGTGTCAGCGGGCGATAAGAAGAGTTACACATCAAGCCTCAAGTGTCGACCTTTGAAATATTTACTGTGCACTCCTCGAAACACTCTTTGCGTGAACACATATGTTGATGCTTGTGCGTGTGTGTGGGGAGACACGCCTTCAGAAAAATTACTTTTTATAAGTAAATATACACAGTAGTAGTAGTGACAGCAAAAATAATAATAAATGTATTATTGGTTAGTGCAACTGGTCTGTACAGTGGAAATCAATATTAAAAATAAAAAGCTGGAAAAATTTCTCCATCTTGTCTGCTGGCTTTTTATTCCACTCGAAGAGGCAATTTTTTGTCATGCAGATCAAGACCGAGTCCAAAGAACGAAGGGAGAAACAGAAATAGATGCTATAAGACAGTACGTGAATGAAAGGTGTGCGGTGCGTCTGAAGGGTCAGCAGGATACAGGTAGTACCGCGGTAAAGGGCTCTGCGCTCATCGGTCTGTTGAAGGGCTCCCCGGAAGAACCGCTACAACATAAATGTGAATTCAACCTCAAAGGGCCAAAAATGTTTATTTTGGACACAAATGCTACGTGATGAGAGTTGTGATGCCAGACACCATTTCCAACGCAACAAACTTTTATGTTTTGTTATAATTTCTTTATTCTTGTTCCGTTGTCCCTTAATCAGCAGTCATTCCGGGAAGGTGTCCAGCTCTGGGGGGGGGACACTGACCTGAGAGGCGCCGACGGGACGTCCCAGATGCGCATCTACATTCGGACTACCGCCCAGGACCGTTCGTCACCCCCCCCAACAGATTGACACACGATCTGTCAATATTCAACACTTCTCATAACTCTACTCCTCAGAGGCCTTGCATCACTTCTGCAAGAACTTTCTAGCAACATTTCACCTAGGATGGTCAGAGACCCAGAACTAAGGGCAGCAACCGGTGGGTGTAAGATGAGAAACCACACACACACACACACACCTAAATAAGTGTCGCTGTTCGCATGTCAAGTATGTTCGTATGTAGGTGCGAACACGCCGGCCGTTTCACACAAAGTGTGTAGTTTCTGCTCACGAGCAGATTCATTCGCGGTTGTGTCACAGTGTGTGTGTGTGCGCGCGCGCGCGAACCATTAATTAAAACCGCACTGTTACGAGGAACACACGATTTATTGTTAATGCCCAGCATAAACCTGTTCACGTTCTGCTCTCACGCAAAAGTGGCAAAGCAGGTTTTCGTCGCACCCGGTGCCTTTTACACCCCTCAGTCCTCGGAAAAGGGACACAAATGACACACACGACGTGTTCGAGACGATCCAACTCTTCCACATGTGGTGTGTGTGTGTGTGTGTGTGAGAGAACAGAACAAGAAGAAGTGACACAACAACAATGTGACCGAGTGTAAGAGCGGCTCTCGCTCGCGCGGTAAACTTCGCGTGGCCGCTCTTCTTCCTCGTCGTCACACGTCGTCCCACCGAACGCAGGAGCGCTCGAGCCGCCCGCGTGACTCACCTTCCCTGGCGCGCGCGCTCGCGAGCAGCAGCAGCAGCAGCAGCAGCCCGGCCACGAGCACCGAACTCCCGAGCGGCTCCATGGGGAGGGAGGGAGCACGCGCTGCTACTCAGTCCATAGCGCTCGCCGTTCGTCGCACAAACGGCAAGAAGGGTCTTCGCGCGCGCTCCCAGCGAGCGGTCGAGTGACTAGTTAGTCAGTTACTTAGTTAGTTAGTCAGTAACTGCGCGACGGACGGCCCGATAGACCGACTGACTACTCCACGTTCCTCCGCGGGCCGTAGGGGGCGGGGCGGGGATTGGGGTGGAGCCAAGGGGCGGGGCGGAGAGGCGGGGCTCGGGACCCGGGGCCCGGACGGGGAGCAGCGCCCGGAGCCCGTAACCCTCGAAAAGTCAGTCAGACAGTGTTCCGCCTGCGGCAAGTTCGCACTTTTGAGTTATTATTATTATTATTATTATTATTGTTATTATCATCATCATCTGGCTGACGCCTTTTGTCCAAAGAGACTTGTGTGTGTGTGGGGACTCGCGTTGTCACGTTGTCACCGAACGTCCTCGTTGTTCTGCACTTCGTATCTTTGTGCTACTTTGTATCTCGTGACGCGCAAAAGACCCCCCACGAGCCCCCGCCGCTCGAAAGCTCCGCTCTGCGCCGCTGAAAGGTCCGAATACACGGGTATCGGTGTAAAGATTCTCTGTATTGGGACTAAGAGCGAATGTGATGTTCATCCATCTGTCCAGTTTCTATAACTGCTTGTCCTGAGCGGGGTCACAGAGGTCTGGAGCCTATCCCGGCAGCACTGGCCACAAGGCTTGGGGGGGGGTTCACTCTGGACGGGACGCCAGTCCATCACAGGGCAATTTTCTATTCAGTCTTTGTGAATTAAGACAAAATTGTGTGTCCAACTTGTGTTACTGTGAGGTGACATAAAACAAGCAGAGATTATAGATAGATAGATAGATAGATAGATAGATAGAACTTTATTGTCATTGCATAATACGGGTACACAGCAAGAAAATGCATCTACCAGAAGTGCAAATAGTAGAATTGTGCAAATGAACAAGTGCAGTTAAATATAAGAAATATATGTACAACAATTAAGTAAATAAATATGGCAGAGAGTATGTACAGAAGCTGTTGAGCAGGTAGCAGTAGGAATATATATAGAAACATCTATAGAGTACGTACAACAGTAGCAAGGATAATGCACCGTGTACAGATAGTATACATATTATATATCTATATTATACATACATATAAATATATACATTTATCCATATTATATACAGATATATACATATAGCTATACATATACACTAAGATAACTAGGACATGCTATGAATTAACAATTATTTATAATTATTATTATTATATAGAGATAACGCCGAAAGTACAGGGTGGAGCAGAACGGCTGATGATTACAGACAGTGAAAAACAGTAAAGCATCAGTGAGACATCAGTGACCTAACGGTGATGTGTAGAGTTCAGTGGGGTGATCGTTGTAGGGAAGAAACTGGCCCTGAACCTCCTGGTTCTGGTGCAAATGGCCATGTATCTTCTCCTGGATGGAAGGAGGTTGAACAGGTTGTAACTGGGGTGTGAGGAGTCCTTGATGATTTTGTGTGCTCTGCGCCAACATTTGCTATGGTGAAGAAGCTCAATGGCAGATAGTTGTGTGCCGGTGATGCGTTGGACGGTTTTCGCCACCCTTTGCAGGGCTTTTCTTTCGCACACTGTAGAGCTGCTATACCACACTGAAGGAGTTGGTCAGGATGCTCTCAATGATGCAGCGGTAAAATTTAGTTAAAATCTCAGGGGGGAGATGAGCTTTCTTCAGTGTTCTCAGGAAGTAAAGACACTGTTGTGCCTTCCTAACAGGGAGGAGATACAACGCCTGTCAGCATGGTGCTCCACCAACAACCTCAACCCTCAATGCCATGAAGACCAAAGAGCTCATTGTGGACTTCAGGAAATCGAGCAACACCAGACACCCCCCTACATCAACGGTACTGAAGTAGAGCGTGTCTCCAGCTTTAAGTCCCTGGGTGTCCACATCTCTGAGGATCTGTCCTGGCATCAGAGCACCTCAATTAGACCGTTTCATTGTTGTTACTGATCTGGCCAACCACTGTGGTATCATCTGCATACTTGATGAAGATGTTGGAGTCATGCAGAGGAACACAGTCATGGGTGAACAGGGAGCAGAGCAGTGGGCTCAGCACGCAACCTTGTGGGACGCCGGTGTTCAAAATGAGGGTTGAGGATGTGTGATTGCCCCACTTTACAGCCTGGGGTCTGTTGGATAGAAAGTCCAGAATCCATCTGCATATGGGTGTGCAGATAACCAGGTCACAGCTTTGTGATCAGTTTATTGGGAATGACCGTGTTAAATGCAGAGCTAAAGTCAATGAACAGCATCCTTATGTATGTGTTCTTGTTATCCAGGTGAGTGAGGGCTGAATGAAGAGCAGTGGAAATGGCATCCTCTGTTGACCTGTTTGGGCGGTAGGCAAACTGGTGTGGGTCCAGTGTAGGTGGGAGGCCTGCTATGAGGTGACTCAGTACCAGTGCCAATAAAGCAAATCAGTTTACATAACAACAGGAAAGAATCATACTACACAGTTTCCCAAAAGACTTGAAATGTTTTTCACTGTGATATGCAAAGAATCTAATGTGTGATACTATCTTTTAAGATTTCACACAATTACACTTGTTAGGACTTGCTGCATGCGCTTGGTCACAATATACTGCTTCATTATATTACATGATTGAATGTTCACTGTAATCGCATACATCTCATGAAACTGCGTAACACAAAGACATGGAGAAACGCAGAGAGATGTAGTGTGGAGCCACAGAAGCACCAAACTGCCTAAAGTGAATTCATCATCATCATCATCATCATCATCATCAACCGCTTGTCCCATACAGGGTTGCAGGGAGCTGGAGCCTAACCTGGCAACGCAGGGCGTAAGGCTGGAGGGGGAGGAGACACACCCAGGATGGGACGCCAGTCCGTCTCAGGGCACCCCAAGCGGGACTCGAACCCCAGGCCCACCAGAGAGCAGGACCTGGTCCAACCCACTGTGCCACTGTGCCCCCCTTAAAGTGTATGCATCTATAATAATTCATATTGCATTTGTACTGTATATCATTGAATATTTTTATATACATTTGTCTGACACTTTTCTCCAAAGTGCCTAAGCTACTTACAATTATTCACCCATTTGTAGAGCTGGGTAATTTTACTGGAGGAATTTAGGCTAAGTACCTTGCTCAACGGTACTAGAGCTAGAGGTGGGATTCAAACCTGTGACCTTTAGGTCCAAAGGCATGGGTTTCCTCCCACAGGCCAAAGATATGCCGTTCAGGTTCACCCACTGTGTGTGAGTGACAGACCGAGTGTGCGTGTTCCACTGATGTATGGGTGAGTGACCCGTTGTAAGTAGTGTATCTAGCAGTGTAAGTCACCGCGGTGAATAAGGTGTGTGGGCTGATAACACTACAGAGTTCATTGGAAGTCGCTTTAGAGAAAGTCTGCTAAATAAATAAATAAATAAAAAAAGGCACTGGCTTTTCCCTCTTCGCTACCAGTTGTATAAAGTAAGATTTGAGATTGGAGGGGCAACTTTGTGTTGTGCATTGTGCTTTTTATTTAATAATTAAAAAAAGGGGGGAGGGGTCCACCTCCATCTGTTCCTAAGAAAAGTTTAAGTCTTGGGGGGTGTAAGTTTAATACAGATCAGAAGTGCTGTGGCCCAGCTGTGCATCTATTTGTAGACATCTGAACATATATTTTGCGTGACCTTGTTTCGAAACGCACTGTGACACAATATCAATATTTATACGCTCTTTCCACATGAACGTTATCTTTACACTTTAAACATGAGGTCCATATTCCACGATTAGATATGCAAACATGTCTCAGTGCAGGATTAATAGCAGAAAGACTGCTGTCGGAGCCCCGATCTCACACCCTTGGGACAAAGCAGCGAACTAAGTGAGATGACGAACATTGCTGTGAACCAAACACTTAAGGCAGCTGGAACTGTGCAGTTTAGCAGGAATAAAAGGTGGAATAAAAAGCCTTTGTCCAGTAATACAATGACCATCATCATCATCATAGAGAAAAACAAGTGACAAAGTTTAAAAAAAAAAAAAAAAAAAAAAAAAAAAAAAAACTACTACTATGCTGCACTTATTGTAACGTATATATATATATTTTATTCATTATTTTTAGCTACAAACCAGTGTAATTATTTACACTGTTAATACTAGTGCATAAAGTGAGTTGTGGCGGTGAAGAGCATGACACTGGAAGCGAGTTGGAAATTAGAGAAAAACATTTTGTAGTAACAAGACACTTTATTAATTGAATTGTTAATTAAAGCTTCAAATCACAACCATGTGGTGTCAGACAGGAGAAAGATGCATTTTAGAGGACAACACGCGGTGCACAAGGCAGCAGGCAGGGGAGCGCCGGGCCAGGGGACGCTGCTCATGCTGGCTGGTTGTGACGGGAAGGGGTGGTGGGGTTCTACGGCACCGGGGCAAATCTATGAGTCAATGTTGACGAACTTTGTCAGCAGCAACAGAACACAATATGTTAAGCAATGGCAGGAAAAGAAAATAAAAATAAAAATCTGTGTACTTCCTGTATGACCCATTTACCATAGTGCTGTCCCTAAAGATACTCCAGTATTTGATTGTCTGCCGTCCATAGGATGCAAACTTAATTCTGATTTAAAATGTAAAAACCCCATTAGAGCAGCACAACGTGACGTACAATATGGCACATTTTTAAAGGTACTAATGGTAAAAATTTTCTTTAACTGATACTGCAACATGACTGTGTGATCATAAAAGGAGACCCCCACCCCAAAATAACTGACACAATGCTCTGGGTCGCCACTTCTCAGCCCCTTGTCAATCGCCCCTCCTCCCCCCACACCACCACACCACACACACATACACACCTCCTATCTGAGGCTACCTGAGGGGCTATATTTACTGTACTTGTAGGGTTA
This sequence comes from Scleropages formosus, assembly GCF_900964775.1. NCBI lineage: Eukaryota > Metazoa > Chordata > Actinopteri > Osteoglossiformes > Osteoglossidae > Scleropages > Scleropages formosus. The sequence goes on along the minus strand of NC_041825.1, from coordinate 1,972,778 downwards.
ATGGAGCTCCAGAAGAGCGGAGGCCGGGCTGCACAGGGAACCTCGCTGCTTCCTCTCCGTCTTTGCATCAGCTCTCCTTGCGTCTCTCGCTGAAACCAAAACGACTGCAGTGCACGCTGTCCCGCAGAACGCTGCTCATCCTAAACGTGTTTAGTATGTAACCCCTCCCCCCACCACATCGCACACAGGCATAACCTGGGCAAAGCGGTAAAGACGCACAGCGAGAGGGTGGGTTACCGGGGGGGGGGCACACAGCAGTACTCATCTGGGGTGGTTAATGTGCATTTTGCTTTCACTAATCACATTCTGATTAATAAATCCTGAAAAGAAAAACCAAAAGGCAGAGGAGAGAAAATGGCACTTTAAACAAAGCGTGTAAACGATGACAAAAATTAAAGTGAAGCGACACCTCGACGCTGCTGTTCACCGACAGTCACTCGTGATCCCGGCCAAACGACAGCTCTCAAGCACAAAGACTGCGCGGAAACGAAGACCTTTCAAATGAGAAGCAAACTGTGAGCGTGAGGGAACCGTGGACAGAACAAACGACGCGACGCCGGGTGGCGAGAGGAGTACAGCGGCGCTCCGAGAGGCAACACAAGTGCGTTCGGCACCGTGGCGAGAAACGGGCAGAACAAGAGAACAGCTCCTCGCTGAGGTCATCCTCTCCGTCTCCTAACATATTGTGCTTCCTTCCGATCCCGCTCCACCCCCTCGTGTGCCCCGGGTTCGAGAGCCTCGAGCGCTCCCCATCAGCCTCGCGCTTAAAGGCAGTCCAGGTGAATGACATAACGTTAACACATTTGGCAAACGGACATCCATCTCCAAAGAGCATCAGGTCTGTCGGAGCCCACGTGGAAACAAAGCTCATGGGTGCGAAGTCAGAACGTGAAACCAGAGCAGTCTGTGAAACGGTGGGAAACAGCAATTCGACCCACAGGACCCCGGTGAACCCGCACAACCCCTCGCGCTCACTCAACTCTAAAGGCACCTTTTCGTGGACCACTGCGCTGGACAGAGGACACTCTGGTTAACATCCTGCGGTTCGGCGGATGCCGAGACGGTCACCTGCTGGCTCCTCTCCTCTAACCACTGTTACGTCACACTGAGCTCACAAGGCCATTTCAGCACCAGTTCGCCCAACTCACTCCATTTCCAAAGATGCTTATTTAGTAAACACACTTCCTGGACACTTGTACTTATTCCAAACGCTTCTTTCGGATGCGAATCCCAAGCACCACAAGATACACACACGCACGAGTACACACACACACACACACACACATCTTAAATGGCTCAGTGACCAGGAAAAAAAAGAGAAACTAACCCTTAACTGAGTGCAGCAAGACAACAGTCCGCCAGCTATTAATTTTTTTAAAAGATATCACAGCTATCATGTACCTATATGAAATAATGCCTCCCATCGTTTTAATAATTAGTGAACTATAACAGCACTAAAGAATCATTTATGTCTTTGTATAACAACTGCAATCCACTTTTAAGGTTTGTGAATTCACTGTCTTTGTATTTGGCACAAAGCGAAGACCGAGGTCCGTCTGCGGTGCTGGGGGGTGGGGAGCCGTTGTGCCTCTAGATTTTGTGTCCAGACCGTGAACAGCCCAACATTGCACATTAAACCTGCTTGTCATTACTGTGTGGTTAACTGGGGCCGTCAATCGTATCCCGTCAAGGCAAAGCTCAGTGAAAGCAAGATTCAGGCATGTTAAAATAAAGCGGAACAACATGAAAACAAAATCATGTTCAAAAAAAAAAAAAATGGACCAATTCCCAACCAAAAAAGGATCAAATCTACAGCTATGGAATTCATTACACAGCAAATAAAAAGTGCAGTTTAGGGTGGTGCTCGAACCCCGTGCCCTTCTGGTGCTGACTGCTGTTTTGGGAAAGACGGCGGATGTGGCTTCACTCCTAGTCCACTTTGACCCCCGCCTTCTCGGTGTTCAGCAGGTACAGGCTGTCCTCTATCAAGAAGCTGGAGTGGAAGAAGGGGGAAGGGGGCAGGGCACGAGTTCACTCGCTTCTGTTCTCTCAACACTAGATATGAAAATATGAAAATGAAAAGAGGCGAGATCTAGTAAAGCACAGCTTCGATTCTCAGGTAAATGCCTGGTAAATCCCATCTTTCCACCACATGTCTACTTTGTCAGCACATTGTTGTGCGGATGTGGCCGTGTTCGTTCGTTCATTCATTCCTCAGTCAATCAACCAACTAACCAACCCATCAGTCATCCATCCACCCACCCATCCATCCAGTAAAGCTGCCATCACTACACAGCCGACCGTGGAAGATGAAGTTGAAGAGATGACTAAAAACTGAAACCCTGCACACGAACAGTTCATACTTCTCTCCCAATACAGGGGTTCTCCTCGAAATCTTACAAATTCTTTGCTTCACCTCGCTAATAAAACGCAGTGATTACCAGGTTAATGCCATGGTTACGGACCAAAGCGCCGCACTTGCGGTACTCAGCTGTTAAGTTATTTTGGTATACATTTGTTGCAAAAACATACTTGGCATTATAAATAAACACCAGAGCAGCAAAATGAATTTAAAAAAAAATGTAACGATTACTCAGTCAGGAATGCAATGCAGCGCATGGTTAGTTATGTTAGGCTACTTTCTGCCAGTTGCCGTTACATTAGGTTAGGAAATGGTTTCGATGGAAAAAGTGGGTTTTTCGATTAATAAATGTTACTGCATTCATCCAGCATACATCTGGACCTGTGTGTGAAGTGCGCTGCGCCGCTCCAGTAGCACTATTCAAAAAATGTACTTATGACCGCAGTTTGCACTTGTGAACGGGGTTCAAATACGGCGCCATTGCTCATTAAAGCGTGCCATTGTTGAGCGTGTACGGCGATACCCCGGTAATGACTGTAATGTGTCCAACCCAGGCGAACAGGAGGACGCTCTTATTACCCACGTCAAGGGACGTATATCTGAGAGCCGAGGGGCTGTCAGGTCATAAGGGCGCCGTGAACAACGTCGCGTAATGAAAAAGGAGCCACCCACCCCTTTCTTTACCACACCCACAGTGCGCTAAGCAGATGTAACACTACTATCGCGACTCTTAGGTTGCTCATCTGACACTCATCCAGTGTCACTTACCGTAGCTTGGATTTCACCCCTTCCCACAGAAGGTGCCCCGCTGGACCTCGAAGAAGCAAACGTGCAGGTATAACACGCGCTCCTCCGCTGCGAGTCGTCCTCTTTGCGTCAACACACTACTGGAGGACAGAGTTCAGGCCCCAGGCCCCGAACCCCGAGCCCAGACCCCGGTGAACCCTCACCTGTAGAAAAGGAAGTGGACAGGCACCGTGCTGAGGTGCCACACGGCGTGGGCGTCCAGAACCCAGAGCAGAGGCGGGAAGTCGAGGAGCTCCAAGAGGGCCAGGGCGTGCAGCAGCAGCACCACCGAGCCGCATTTCCACCAGTAGGGCAACGTGCGCCGGTTCTGCCAGCACCAGCACAGCCACCACAGCAGGTTGATCATTCCTGGTCCGGGACGGAGACGCAGAGACGGCAAAGTGACGCAAAGTGGGAACGAACGGCACTCAAAAGGAAGCGTGCTCACCGAGTCGATACGCTTCAGTAACACAAAGTAACAAAACAATTTATGTACCTTTTTTTTTTTTTTTTTTGCATTTTCTTACATTAGTCTTACTTTTGGCATCAGTTTGTACTGTATGTCAAGTTGCAGAAAAATATTCCACATTCTCAAAATGAGCAAATTCTGACAAATTTTGCCACCGGGTTCCCCAGTACCTTGTAGGATCTGATGCTTTCTAGAAAGTTCTGGTGCCTTCTAGAATCCTCCAGCAGCTGTAGAGCACCAGACTAAAACTGAGACTCTGGAAGAACTCGTGACATTTTTCTAGTCAGTAGACTTTAACCAATCACAGCCAACGCAATAACGACATATCTAACACCTCTGAAAAATTCTGCTGCGCTGTGTAATCCTACACCCGGCACAATGTGTTTGGGAAAAGGTGATCGGGATGTAGAACCTCCGCTTGGGGACTGACGCTGTTGGCAATGTTGCTTTGGCTACATTTTCGTACTTGGGTGCAAAGCGAAGGTTTAAAAAAGTTCCAGGAGTTTCGGTTCGGGCTTTACCGATGGAGGCGTTGGCCGCCATGTTGTAGCCGTAGTCAAAGCTGACGAAGGTCAGATAGGACACGTGGGAGGTGAAGAGGAGGATGAGCAGCACTCCAACCACGCTGGAGACCCCCGGCCTGCGCAGCCCCAACGTCCTGAGGAGAGGAAGAGCCACAGCGTTCCGTGAGAAAACCCGCCATTGCTTGGGATGCGCTGTCCAAGCAAGTGCGACACCCGACCCCGGGCAGAACCGCGGCGCCTGTGCGCCTCCGGCTTACCTCACACAGCACAGGTAGATGGAGTAGAGGATGACGGTGGAGGCGCAGAAGTAGTCCATCTTCTGCAAGGGGAAGAGGCAGGAAGAGGGACATCCTCAGAGTCCACTTCACTGGCACCGGACTCACCGCTCTGCCCCAGAACTGTCGAGCACTGCTGCCACTTACATGTATTTGTAACATCAGAGAGCAATTTCATTCTTTTAAACGTTGGGGGAAGGAAGCAGCGCAAATGCAGGCTGCACCCCAGCGGCTCACTAGCCGAATGAACAGCGCAGTGGCAGACGTGTGGGGAAACGCGTACGAACATTCACCTCTGTGAGATACGTGTCACGCGTGTGGAACACTGTGGACCAGAACCAGGCGTTGAGAGACACCTGAGACAGAAAAGAGGCGTTACGACACGTCGCTGTTCGACACACAAACGTTCTCAGGTCATCTCGTCCAGTTCTACAGCTCCGCCGTGGGCCGTCACTCGGGGAGGCACACCCCACCGGGGAAGAGCGAATACAGACACACGCATCAACTAGTGTGTGTGCAGTCGGCCACCTGCGCGCAATCGGGGGGAGTGCTGTTGAACCGCGACTGCGGCATGGTGGTGCGGTGGGGTGCGCGGGTCGCTCACTGACCAGCGAGAAGGCCGTGATTGTGTGGTACATGGGGCTCTGGCGGGGCACGGCACTGCGATAGCGCAGCAGCATCAGGAGGCAGGCCAGGCCGTTGAGCAGCGACGCCAGGGCAGACGCTGGCTCCTCGAAGCACAGGAAGCGCACAAAGGGCCACTAAGTGTCAGGCAGAAAGATGGGAGAAAGATGGTGAGATGGTGTAGTAACAAAATCATTAGAGAACAAAAACAGTCCAACTGCAGAAAACGTTCGGTTGGCACCATCTACAGAGATGAGCCATATAGGAAGAATATTTTACAGATATTTCAGAGAACCTTTCAAACAGCGCTGTGTCACATTTATTACCCTGAGGCTTTTCTCCAAAGTGATACACTGATTCACCAGACAGTGATTCACCCATTTAAACAGCATGAGACTTTATTGTACCGAATCAATTCAGGGTAAATACCACGCTCAAGAGTACTACCGCAGGAACCGGGATTCAAACCCGTGCCCTTCGAGCGTGAAGGCAGCTGCTCTACCCAATACGTGACCAACTGGCCCAATGTGTTCAGTAACCGGTCAAATAATAGAAGTTTTGGACGCTTCATTCAAAGCCCCCCAGATGATCTAGAAGAACAAGAGTCGATTACATAAAAATATTTGTTAATTACACGCAAAAACCGCAATGGGCACCATTACAGCTCAAGCTGACATAATAACCGTGCTGTTCTAGTCAGTGATACGAACAGCCACAGCAGTCTTACCAGTAGCATGACAGACTCAAACTGAGAAAAATCACTGAAAATTATCACTACTTTTCTTTAGCTGGAGTGAAACAACAGCGATTCACTACAGGGACTGAAGAACATGAAGGCTGTGGTTCGAATTCCACTCTTACCGCAGTACCCTTGAGCAGTTTAATAATGACCCTCTTTTGCTGCAGTAAAAACACCCTGTAGTATGAATGGATGAAAAAGTGTCACTTTGGCTAAAGCAGCAAATGAATACTGTACATTTCAATATACTGAACCTTTACAGGCACAATGACAAGAATTTCTCTACAGCCAGCTGTTCCAGATGAGATCAGCAAGTAAAAAGAAAAACACATTGTATTTAGAAGACGATACACTTTTGGAGGACATTTATTTTGACATTTTTATATAACTGTTTAAAACATACATTTATAAATACTAATAATAAAAAGTAAACAAAGTAATATTAATAGATAATTACTCAAACATAATCTGTAAATTTATTTAAACTAAGGAATGGAAAAAAAAATGTATTATCTGAAAGAAAACTGGATGCACCAGCAGAATGTGAGTGAAGTGAAACATTGTGATCCCACTGTAATTACCCGGATTCCTGCATTAATTACTTATATATGGTCTGATCTTGAACCAAGTCAGTTTTAACAAGAATAAGTTCAATTATTTCCACATTATTAGTTGATGCAGACTGAGTTTGTCTATTATTATGACTTAGTTGAAGATCAGAGTAATTAATGGAAACAACTAGTAGTAGAAGTAACGGAACGACTCGGCTTCTCACCTTGCCGTGGAACTGCGGCACGCTGTACCCTTCGGCCTGGTACAAGCCCACGGTGGTCCACATGCACTGGTACCGGCAGTCATCGCGACACGTCCATCCTGGGAACGAACAGGCGCGGTTAAACACGTAATCGCCGGTGGGCTGTGCGCTGCTTAAGGCGTCACCCTGCAATCACAAGGTCCATGGTTTGGATCCCACACCTGCCTACTGTATTGACACATTAAGTATACCTATATGATCAACTTCACAGCGATTTACCAGTTTACTTAACGCTGTAAGTCACCCTGGACAAAGGTGTCAGCTAAAAAAAAAAAAAAAAAAAAAAAAAAAAGGTTAATTGCTGCTGGACCAGAACATCATTTGAAAACGAAGAGTTCCGTAACACCAGGATCACGTAAATATTATTTACTCGCTCATTTGTGTCGGGACTAAAAACGCTCATCGCGTTTCACACCAACTTATTTCTAAGAGTCAAGAGCCGAGCGATAAGTCTCTAATATTCAGGTTCTCATTCAGAGTTTCACATACAATTTCACTTTTAATACAAAGTTGGAGGCACAGTGGCTGGACGACAGCACAGAAGTGCTTAAAATGCGGTAAACTGGTATCAGTAACTACGATACATTAGTTAAAGAAAAAATTAACAATACATCTGGAGGTTTTTTTTTTTTTTTGCTGCTCAATTTACCATGTTGAACAGCATCACGGTGAAGGAATGAGAGGAATGTGCCTGACCAACCTGACCAACAGTTCCTTTTAACACACACTGTTAGGACACTGGCTCACATGTTACAACTGGCTGAGTCGCATGTTTTCAAAGGTACAAACATCTCCCAGTTCGTTTATTTTTAACCGGATTTTCATCAGTTTTCTTCTTTAACAAAATTTCTGCCCACATTCGATCGAGCATCCGCTACGCCAACAGATAGCAGTAATGGGTGTTGCATCGGGTTAATTCAACTCACTTCGACTGTGTTTACAGCTGGTGTCCAGTGTTTATGAGTACCGGTGACCGGTAGCAAGATGCAGAGCACTGTATGGGTTTACAGGATTAAGAATCAACACTCAGATCTGAATAGGAGTTTCTGAAGATGTCAAACCATTATTTTCTGTGTTTTTTTTAAGCAAATTAGTTTATATATTACTGTCGAACAGCTGACAGTGGTTAGAGTTGCTGCCTTTTGACCCCAAGGTCACAGGTTTGATTCCCACCTCCAGCTGTAGTACCCTTGAGCAAAGTACTTACCCCGAATTGTTCCAGAAAAATTACACAGTTACATAAATGGGTAAATACGCTAAGCATTAAAAAACACTAAGTTGCTTTGGAGAAAAGTATCAGATAAATGAATAAATGTAAATGTCACTTTGAAGTTGGTAAGAATGTTTCTTGCAGCTTCCCTGAGATTTTTACAGAAAGCATCCCATAAATACATCAAGAGTCATCAGCATTGATTCGCTGTAACCCTTGATTCATTTTGTTATTCATGTGGACTCGGGCTAAGTGACACATGAGTTGCGAACAGAGCGAGTTACGAACACTCTTCCAGCCGTGTCCCGAACGTGGAGGCGCTTTTCTGCACGCCACCTTACCCTGGTATATTAGTAACAGTGTCTGCCAACGAAATCATGTCACTTGCACACATCTACGAGTCAGCAGAAGCACAAAGAAAATAAATTAAATAATAAAAAAAATTAAAGGAGCACAAACGCGAACACGTCGTCTCGAGTGCTGAGCGCAGCTGAGCGGAAACTAAGCCTTAGTTAATAATAAATTAGGTGCGATGCGATGCGATGTCGGGGGAGACTCAGACTGAGCGGAGTCCGTCCGGACTCACCTGTGAGCGCCATGTAGGGCGGCTGCGCGGACTGGAAGGCCCTGAGCCGTGCGCCGGTGCAGTTGGTTCGGACACACTGCTTCTCGCAGTCCCGGTACACCGGCTCCTTGTCGCCCTGCGAGCCGCGCACCGCCGGCGCCCGCAGCAGCACCAGCAGCAGGCTGAGAAGCAGTAGCAGCAGGCAGGCGGACGCGGACAAGGGAGGGGGCGACGCCATGCGCTTTATTATTTATTTTCTCTATTTATTTAATTGTATTGTTTTTGGCCGTTGTGGACTGAACAAAAGGCACAATCAGAGGAAAGAGGCGTCCGCCAGCGAGGCGCGCCCGCGACGAGCAGCAGCCCCTGAACGCATCACTGCCTGCAAGAGCCGAGCGCCTCCCGACGAGGAACTGCCGCTCTGACCGGGGCGGTGCGTCGCACGCAAATGACGTAAATCGGCAACGTTCCTGCGCGAGACGTCGCGGGTTCCCGTCGCGCGTGGAGTTTTACTTCGTCGAGGAGCGCGAGCGACGAGTGACCCGTTCTTGGTTGGAGACGTGCAAGCAAATTACAACTTAAAAAAAAAAAAAAAAAAAAATTAAACAGTTCAAACACTCACAACACAAGAACATAAATCCAGAACAATCAAACCTAGCCAGGGAGAAGTAAACAAATTGAAATAAGTAAATAAATAAAATAAATACACAAAAATAACCAGACATTACATCAACACATTAATATTACAATAATGTACAGTCTTAATGGCCTTCTTATTACAACTTGTGCCGTTCTTTGCTGTTGAGATAATAGAAATTATTTTTCACCGACTGTGACATCACCCACCCAGCACACTTTTACGGGGCTGACAAAAATTTTACACACACACATTCACACACATTCACACACACGCGCGCGTAAGGCCCGTCGTGTTCTTTGGTGGTCTGTCTGTGCCGTTTTTGCCGTTTACAGTATCATTCTATCTCTTAGAGCCATTAATGCTGGTTAACATTACGCGTCACGTGACCCAGCAGCTTTTTACCTCACAGTGTCACAGACTGATTCATAGTAACAACAAAATATCTCCCCATTTCTATTTTTAAAAGAGCAATAATCAATGTGAAGAAAGCGACATCAAGACTGTGATTATAATCTGAATTAGAAAAAATTGTTTTAACAGATCATATGCCTTAGGTCATATGTGTTTAGGTTTCACTGTGGTTAGCAGATTATAGCCCAGCATGGTACAGCATGGTACAGTACAGTACAGAATATGGATATCCAACAGACCAAGTGTATGACATTAACTAGGTTAGAGACGATTTCAGCTACGGACAGTGTAAAATACGTTTGCCAACTGCCCGTCATTTTGTGAAAAACGGCCCGTCAGCGACAGCACACATCAAATGATCAATAATGTCGACCGTATGCAAGCAACTGTAATGGAAAAAGTGCCTCTTATAGCCAAGACACACATTTTCATCCGTATTTCATTTCAAACACTTATGTTGGCATGTAACCATATGACCTCGGACCCAACGCACTCTATGTGCGTATCAAATATAGGCCAATCGCAAGTAAATTGGAGCTATAAACACAGTGGGAGCACAAGGAATGAAGTGTGTGTCACGCTCACGTGCTGTTTGCCGAACACGTTGGGTTCCGTATGCAACAAACAGAAATGTCAGAAAAGATGTAAATGAAGGGGGTGATGCAACAGGTAGTGCTGGGATACTCACAGCTCCTGAGGTGGGACATGGGTTCGAATCCAGCTCAGTCTGTGTGTGTGTGTGCGCGCTCTGAATTAGGCTACCCGAGCCTATCCAGAAAGCATAACTTGCGCGGTGGAATACACCCTGGACAGGATGGCAGTCCATCGCAGGGCAATCACACACACTCATTCTCTCTCCCTCAGACACACACACACACACACACACACACACACACACACACACACACACACACTACATGTCTTTGGACTGTGGGTAGAAAGTGAAGCACCTGCAGATAACCCACACCAGTGTGGGGAGAACATGCAAACTACACACACCCAGAACCAGACTGAAAATCTCATCCAAACCCACAGCCCAAGAGCTGCTGGTGCTCACTGCTGCACCACCATTCCCCCCCCCCCCCATCTATGGTGATAATGTGAAATATGGGTGTTTATGCTGTCTGTACGCCTTGGATTTGCATTAAATTTGAGCTTCCCATGTAAATTGCTACATGTTATGATGCTACTTAAAATAAATAAATAGCATCAGTGTTGCCCAGCAAACAATTTCTTTGTGTGAAAATAGTCCCAATATGCGCTAATGTACAGAAATAATTGTGTATTCATACTGGAGGAGCAGCAGCTTTGTAAACTGGGTGAGGAATACCAGTATGGACCACATCGCATGAGAAGCACAGCTTTTGTAACCTTCAGCAAAGGTCCAACTCTTTTGCTCCTCCATATACTGTATGTTGTTTAAAACCTTAAAGGCTACAGTAATTGCATTCCTAGAATGACATACAACATTTTGGCCATTTTTGATTTAACAAAGATAGCTGGCTTGCATGGAAGAGAGAATTGCGTGTGGGTCCCTGTCAGTATTTTCCCACATTTACCCTGATGTTTGTGTGCCGTGTGATGTTCTATCGCTATGCTTCAGACATACATTATGAACATTGTACTCCTCAGCTCTACTCTCTCCACTGCATTTCTGTTGCCGCTAAGATATAGTTCAAACCTCTCTTCCTGATCCCTACATAACATATACCCACATTCCTTGTTATTCTGGTAGATGAGTGGTTAGAATTGCTGCCTTTAGACCCACAGGATTCAGGTTTGAGTCCCACCTCTAGCTGGAGTACCCTTGAGCAAGGTACTTACTGTGATGTAATGTAAAGGTTTATATATATCTCCAAATATATATGTATATATATATATTACTAGGAAGGTGATTAGGAATTGTCGATAAAGTTTATCCAGCTACTCGTGTGATGAACATTGGTTCATAAAGAGGAAAGAAACAAAATAACTGTACTTAGGAATCACACGTCCGCATCTAAGTGTCTCCTTCTCCTAATGAAATGAGCACATTGTATTTTCTATGAGATATTCATCGCTTTGGAGAAAAGCGTCTGGTAAATAAATACATGTAAATGTAAATGTAAAATTACCCAGTAGTATAAATGAGGGGTGGCAGGGTGGCGCAGTGGGTTGGACCGGGTTCTGCTCTCCACTGGGTCTGGGGTTCGAGTCCCACTTGGGGTGCCTTGTCCCATCCTGGGTGTGTCCCCTCCCCCTCCAGCCTTACGCTCTGTGTTGCTGGGTTAGGCTCCAGCTCCCCAAGACCCCATATGGGACAAGCGGTTCAGACAGTGTGTGTGTGTGTGTGTGTGTGTGTGTGTGTGTGTGTCTGTGCAAAAATGGGTAAAAAATTGTAAGTACAATAACTTTGTAAGTCACTTTGGGGAAAAGTGTTCAGTAAATGTACTTCTATGTGCTGCATGGCTCTCTTCTTGGACAAATGCACAGTATGAACACTGGCTGTCTTCAAATATAATGTAAATACATGGACATGGAGGGGGTGCGGTGGCGCAGTGGGTTGGACCACATTCCTTCTCTCCGGTGGGTCTGGGGTTCGAGTCCCGCTTGGGGTGCCTTGTGACGGACTGGCATCCCGTCCCGGGTGTGTCCCCTCCCCCTCTGGCCTTATGCCCTGTGTTGCCGGGTAGGCTCCGGTTCCCCGCAACCCCGTAGAGGATGGGCGGTTCTAAAAATGTGTGTGTGTGTGTACACGGACATGGTTGAATCTGTCATGGATCTAGCGACACTTGCTTCTGAGCCTTTGCTGTGCTCTTAAAAACTTGAAATCCACTTTACACCTGAGGAAACTGAGCTGCCTCTGAGTGCAGTGTGTTCAACCAGTAGCAGCTGGGCACCATTAATAAGGAGCTGCTACACGTGGCTGAAAATGTTAATGTGTCACAGCTCACAATACAGCCTCATCCCCAGTCTGCTTCTGATCGACATGTAATAAAATAGAATATGATGTGTAATATGTGTCATTAAGACCAACACGTCACAATTCATTGCCATTAATGCAGTCAAAGGGTGTGTGGAAGACCAGAAAATGTGCAATTATTGTGTACGGTTATGTTTTCTTACACCTCTGGATATATAAGGGAAAAGGAAACGATAAAAAAAGTATGTGTGATATTAATTTATTAAAGAACACAGTACTTAGGGTATGTGAGCAACAGAATGCAAAATGGTTATTTCATTCATCCAAAATGTGACCCATTTAAACATCAAGACACACATTTCCAGTGTTTATTTTTCCAACAGCAAGATTAAGTAGCAAAACTACCAAAGTTCTCTGCAACAATTGGACCAGTCAAACAAAGTAGCAAAAATCATAATTCTGATTCATGTGTTTATATTTTATTCTAGTAAATGACAATGTGACCGCTAAAGTAACATTCTTTTCAAAGAAAAAAATGTGATATGTCAAAAGTTTCCATGAGACTTTTAATGGGCTACAAGTAATATGCAATTAAACACAGATCTTTGTCATTATACATAGTAGAATATAAAAAGTATTTGTTACAGGAAAGCAGCAGTTTTTTTTTTATATTTGCAATCAGCAGAATATTTTTTATAAGGAGATCTTAACATGGTGTGCATTCTAAAGCCCTTGTCTAACAACTTGCATGACTACAATATTGCAATGTTCACTGGCCAGCGGAGTTACATTAGGGATGCCTTACATCCTGTATTATCGACGGAGCTGAGTAACTTACTTCGGTAACTGTTTACCTTTAAGGCATTAGCCCTTCCAGTGCTTGCTATTTTTGGTTGACCTGTGTGCTTGCTTGCAGAAGGTGCCGTAGATCATTGCGGTGTGCTTGTAGAGGTAACTCAGGTTCACATCCACAACGCAATACTAGAAATGGATGGTTAAGTCATTCTCATTGTGAAACACACCAACATAATCATCTCCTCATCTCTCACACAGCTTTGCTATCACCACAACTGGCTTTTCTACATTTACGTATTTATCAGACACTTTTCTCCAAAGCAACTTCCAATGAACTCTATGTAGTGTTATCAGCCCACACACCTTATTCACCAAGGAAACTTACACTGCTAGATACATTACTTACACTAGGTCGCTCATCCATACATCAGTGGAACATACATGCTCCATCACTCACACACTGTGGGTGAACCTGAATAGCAGGTCTTTGGACTACAGGAGGAAACCAGAGCACTCAGAGAAAACACACACAGACACAGAAAGAACATGCAAGCTCTACACACACTCAGTGGGAATCAAACCCACATCCTCTTGCCCCACCAAAGGGCTGTGAGATAGCAACACTACTCACTGTGCTATCATGCCACCCATAAACTTCTCTCTTTCCCATATCTCTACTTCCCATAACTTCTCTCACCATTCTCTGTAAACTTCTGTTTAGGGACAAATTAACCTCCGGACATCCACTGCAAGCTGATGTGTGTGTAACACTTATCCCTGTTGAAATGAAAAAACACATGTTTTCACTTTCCAGATCTTCTGCAGCCAAACACACCAAGCAACTTTTGATTCTTAAAGTAAGGACAAAATTACAGCCTCTTAAAAATGCATCTTCTGGAACTGCATCTCCATCACAGCCCTCTTGAACAAAACAAACCCCAGCCCCCAGCCCCAACTGTAACCCTAACCCTCAACCTAAACGCAAACCTCTGGAAGGACTGTTAGCATCGGAAACACTGCAATTTCCTCCTATGAAGGTACATAACTGGCATCACCCCACTACTGAATGTAGGACCAATCAAGGAAGGAATAGCAAAAGTGCATAATGCTTCTTCTTCAGTCAAGAGGTCTAGATTAATATAGAAGTAAACTACAACTGGAGGTAGATAGAACACGAGCATCATAACCAAGCTGTTGAAGACTGTTTGGAAGGCCTTTTTTTTTATAGAGTGAAGTGCTGAGCTCCCTGGACCAGTCTTTCTTAGGCTTCTAAGGATGAAGATGCTACAGACCACAACAATGATCAGGCTGAGGTTGTACGGGATGATGACAACTGGACTTAAGAAATGGAAGTAGTTCAAGGTGAGCAAAACTCCAAAAACCAGCGTAAAAGCCCAAACCGCAGAGGACAAAAGAGCCCTGTGGCGAAGGTGGTTTCTAACCTTGTAGGTTATGGGGTGTAACACAGCCTGGTAGCAATCCAGACAGATGCACGATATAAACAGGGGCCGCCCAGTCATAGAGAAACCCAAGAGGAAATCGACCCATAATTCAAGAGATGCAATCTCCAAGAGAAAATTATTCAGAATGGATGCAGGAATGAAACAATTAAAAATCAAGTCCATAACAGTGAGGTTGAGCTTCAGGATGTCAGTTTCATGGTGGGAAGCAGATCTTCTATGTTGTTGCAGCTGCTCCCAAATAAGAGCAATGTTGGAGGGGAAACCCAGGAAGAAGGAGGCTATAGAAGCCGCTGCCCAGACCAGAGGACCTTCTAAGCTGCCTTGGCACTTTTCTCTCATGCTCTGGATTTCAGTAGAATTGGGAGGAACAGTCACATTGGTTAAGTGGGCTTCCATGCCTGATGTGCTGGTGTGGCTCACTGACATTCTGGAGAGAGAAAAAGCAACATTAAATTACACCATGAAAAGACCAGTGATGTGTGAGCAAATTGTTCCTCTAAATAATTTTACATTTATTTATTTAGCAAACAGTTTTCTCCAAAGCAACTTCCTGTGAACTATATGTAGTGTTATCAGGCCAAACACCTTATTCACCGCGATGACTTACATTGCTAGAAACACTACTTACACTGGGTCACTCATCCATACATGAGTGGAACATTCTCTCTGTCACTCACACACTATGGGTGAACCTGAACAGCATGTCTTTTGAGTGTGGGAGGAAACCAGAGCACGCAGTGGAAACCCACGCAGACACAGGGAGAACATGCAACCTCCACACAGACTGAGCGGAGATCGAACCCATGTCCTCGACAGCAGCGCTACTCGCTGGTAAATACTATTTTTTTGTTTCATTCTCAAGTAAGAGTGGTTATTGTAAATGTTAGATGTGCAATATTGAATTCTGAAACCATAAGTTGCCAGTAGATTGTACAGACATGCAGACATCCTTTCTTATTTTCCCCCAGTAGACATATTTTGTATTCGCTAGAAAAAATGTCCATATTCCACATTCATCTTAAAGGGATGAATTTCTCATATTTAGTGAAATACACATATACATGTACACTGTGGCTACCAAAATTTATGAAAATTAAAGTTGTTTTCTTACATGCCAACATAACGATATTCCTCTTAAAGAACTAATAATAGGTAACGTAGCAGGATAAACACACTTATGAGGTTAAATTTGTTGGTTTGAGTCGCCCTTTTTGACACATACTGTTTTCTTACACTATTTTGTTGCATTAACACGCACAGCTATAGACACACACACACATTTTCAGAACCGCTTGTCCCATACGGGGTCGCGGGGAACCGGAGCCTACCCGGTAACACAGGGCGTAAGGCTGGAGGGGGAGGGGACACACCCAGGACGGGACGCCAGTCCATCGCAAGGCACCCCAAGCGGGACTCGAACCCCAGACCCACCGGAGAGCAGGACTGTGGTCCAACCCACTGCGCCACCGCACCCCCCACAGCTGTAGAAATTGACAAAATCTGAAAGCTGAACTGTATAAAAGCATTAGCTCTGTAACAAATAATAATAATAATAATAATAATAATAATAATAATACACACACACATTATCAGAACCGCTTGTCCCTTACAGGGTCACGGGGAACCGGAGCCTACCCGGCAACACAGGGCGTAAGGCCGGAGGGGGGAGGGGACACACCCAGGACGGGACGCCAGTCCGTCGCAAGGTACCCCAAGCGGGACTTGAACCCCAGACCCACTGGACAGCAGGACTGCGGTCCAACCCACTGCGCCACCGCACCCCCCACAGCTGTAGAAATTGACAAAATCTGAAAGCTGAACTGTATAAAAGCATTAGCTCTGTAACAAATAATAATAATAATAATAATAATAATAATAATAATAATAATGAATTCAATATTGAATCCTGAATTGTACATTAGCTATGTAATAATAATAATATTAAAACACCGAGGACATACCTTTGCACAAGTGTAGAGTCTCAGAGAAATGGAGTGTCTTTGTACCCTGCTGAATAGTGTAAACTTATTAAAGTTTTCAAAACGCATCACAAATCACACCCAACTGAGTTTCCCTGGCTGCTTCAGCATGTTAAGAAAACAAGTTTCTCATTTGTTTACATGGACAGGTTGTTTATTGTCCTAGTTTTTTGGTTATGCAAACTACACAGCACAAGTAAACGACATATCCCAAATGATGTTTGGGTTGTTGCTTCATTTTCCTTCTAATGGCCTGCAGATTTTACTACTCATTAATCTGTCCTTCAAAATAGCCTGTTCAGAAGAGAAGTGGATAAAATTGGCCAATTCATGACATATTTCAGTCTTTTCACGTTGTGCCCCAGTGGACATGTAAGGGCAGATTGCCAGATTGCCGGTGCACTGAAAGACCACGGTGACAATGAGTCGTCCCATGGGGTTCAAAAATGAGGTAATCTATACAGAAAAATAATGTAATCTGTAGACACATACATTGGCTGAAACCAATTGTCCCAAGCGGGGTCGCGGCGAGCCGGAGCCTAACCCGGCAACACAGGGCGCAAGGCTGGAGGGGGGGAGGACACACCCAGGATGGGACGCCAGTCCATCACAAGGCACCCCAAGTGGGACGCAAACCCCAGACCCACCAGAGAGAACAGTGAACAGAGTGAGCGTAGTGAAGACGAGGATCATGGCAGAGCAAACTCCACAGCAGATAAGATTCCATCTCAACCCTCTCAAAGTGCTTCCTTCTGACGTTCTCCTTGATGGTTTTTTTCATGACACTGGGAATCTACTTCACACTGGGGTACTCTGATGAACACAAAGTTCAATGGCAACTTCAGTTCTCCAACTCAGCTGGACAGCCTGCCGTAACGGGAGGATCCGTACAGCTATAGCTGAGGACAGAAATTGCAACCCTGGAGCTTTGAGATATTGGTGCTGAGCAAGTGAGCAACTGGGCTGCCCCTCCTTTGCAAGAGCAACCACCTACCAGTAACTCTCTTGTGACTTTCATTTTCAAAGCATGTTCTCATGTGCAACATCAACCATGAAATAAATATTCAACAAATTAACATGCTCCCATTTTACAATTTGTTTTATTAAATTTCACCAAAAATGTTTAATAGATCAACAGCATCCTGCCATCAGGATAATGACCCTGCATGGTAGTACACCCGAGTTCGGTTCACCCGTAGTGTGTGAGTGACAGAGAGCGTGTGTGTGTGTGTGTGTGTGTGTGTGTGTGTGTGTGTGTAGACCCAGAGTAAGCAGTGTATCTAGCAGTGTAAGTCACCGCGGTGAATAAGGTGTGTGGGCTGATAACACTACATAGAGTTCATTGGAAGTCGCTTTGGAGAAAAGTGTCTGATAAATAAATAAATTTAAATATAGTATGATTTGTATATACCATTTAGTTCACAATAATTCAAAACAGAAGAAATAAACCAGTGAAAACTAATTAGACAAAATAAACCTACAAGGTAGCTTTGCCTTTTAGGATGGTTACAGTTCCACAAGAAACGATATGGCTGTCATCAGATGACACCAACCATGTGGTTTACATGCAGTATGTTATATGGCACCACATTCTGTCATTTTCAACGCAAATTATAAAACTGGAAATTACGTTGTTGATTCCTATTCCACGCTTCCATGAAGGTCAATTAATGGCGACAACAATTCAGTTTCTTTAATTCAATCAGATAGAGAACTGGCATCATATAGCTGCTGGACATGGGTCCAGTCAAGCAAGGGATGGCAACTTTGCAATAAGCTTCGTTTGTTGCCATGGAGACTGCGTAAATGTACAGGTAAGATACCACTGGAGGTAAATAGAACAAAACCATCAGAACCAAGCTGCTGACAACAGTCTGGAAAGCCTTCTTCTTCATGGGGTGAACTTTTGAAATCCCAGGACCTGTCTTTCTCAGAGCTCGAAGGACAAAGAAGTCACTGAGCAGAATGATCATCAGATTGGTGCAATATGCAGTGACAACGTAAGGGCTGACAAAACTGATGTAATTCGCTATCATTAACGCCCCAAAGACCAGCGAAATCACCCAAATCGCAGCTGAGAGCAGAGCACCATAGAAAAGGTGATTTCTGCTCTTGTAGGTGATGGGGTGCATGATAGCTAGACAGCAGTCAAAGCAGATGCAGGCCATGAACAGGGGTCGCCCAGTAATGACGAAAGAAAATAGGAAATTCAGACACTTTTCGAGTATTACGTTCTTCCAAATTAAATAGTTGGTGGCACTTGTAGGCATGAAAAGATTGAAAATCATGTCCATGCAGGTGAGGCCGAGCTTGAATATGTTGGCGGCGCTGCTGGAAGGAGCTCTTCTCTGTCTCCGCAGCAAGTCCAAGACAACAGCAGCACTGGTGGGAAAACCTACAAGGAAACTGACACTGGTTAACGCCGCCCAGAACAGGGGACCTTCAAACATACCTTCGCATAAGAGAAAGTAGTTCTGGATTTCCGTGGAATTGGGGCTCGAAAAATTAGACTCCATGATTGACCCGATCAGAGGGGCTGAGAGATGTTCTGAAATGAGAAATAAAACCAGACGACAGACACGATGACACACACTTTTAAACATGTTCCCAACACAGAACATGTGATTTCAGGGACAGTGTGTGTTTGAGTCGCTCATGATTACTGTTGGTGTAAATACTGCCGAATTAAAGATGCGAGAAGAAAGGGTGCGTCTAAGGAGAAATTGATTGACATTGACGGAATTTTACTATTGATGACATCTTCGGTAGTTTCTCGATCTCAAATCAATTGATTCGAGTTTAGCACAATGGAGAAAGGCCACAGCCATCATCAAATGTTGTTTTTACCCAGTTCTTTCATTCCAACAGACCTTGATTATAGCAGTTTATACAACTAGATGTTGGATGGCAACAATTCAGGTAAAAGACACGGAACTGGAAGCAGAGACCGCCCTGGAACAACCTTAGGTTACGTGTCCTGAACAACTATCGTGAACTACTTCTTATGCCATTGAAACACACAAAATTAAAGACAAAGCAAAAATATAGAAAATTTAGTTATTTATTTATATCTACATTTACATGCGTTCATTTACCGGACGCTTTTTTCCAGAGCGACGTACATCTCATAGAAAATACAATGTGCTCATTACATCAGCAGAAAGAGACACTTAGATGTAGACGTGTGATTCTTAAGTACAGTTAGTTTGTTTCTTTCACCATATGAACAAATGTTCATCATACGAGTAGCTGCATAAAACTTTATCCGAATATTGACGATTCCTGATCACCGTCTTTGTAATTTTTTTTTTGGAACTACAATACATTTTGCGTTACATTTCATTGCGTTATTAAAAGTAAACTTTATTTCTGTGAAAAAAATTACTTTGTTAATTAATTCTTGATTAATTTGAAAACTCAGAAATCCTTAACCAGCCAGCGATTAAAGAAATAACTTTTTTGCTGTTAATAAATGAAAAATTATGAAACGAAAACGTACCTGTTAACAGGCCTTCAAATATGTGAAGGAGTTAAAATAAATGCACCGGACTGTGCTGTTGTCTCTAAGTGTTTGAATATGTACAGCGTCACATGAGCAACAGTTCTCAGATCACACATTATTTGCAACCAATCAAACTCTTCTGTAATTTTCATAACAGGGAGTAAACAAATATATTATTTGCAATATAAAACAGACAATGCTTCAAAATAAATGACATCCTTCATATTTGGAAAACTATACTGCAAAAACCTTTGGTAAAAATATATATTGTTAATATCAATAAATACCACGCTAACTTGCTTCTATAAACAATCAAAGTGATTGTTTCATTTCTTTGTTTCATTTCAATAGTTTTACGCTTTTCTTTCATTTTAGTTTCCAGCTGTTAGGATTTTTTTCCATTCAAGAATTAGTCAGTCAGTTCTGTGGTTTGAATGTGTGGGATTGCAAATTAATACAGCAGATCACTAGTGTCATACCCAACGTGAACGAAAGAACAGAACAATCAGAATCAGAATCAGAATCAGAACGAGCTTTATTGCCAAGTATGTTCGCACATACAAGGAATTTGTCTTGGTGACAGGAACTACCACAGCACAGACAGAATGACAGTGACAAGACACAGATGAGAAGATAGAGTATGTGAGCAAGGGATAAAAAATATTTAAGAAATATAAAGTACCCAATATACAAAAATAGTACAAAAATAGTCGCTAGATACAAATGCAAGGGAGTGTAAGAGAAATGTGATAAATAGTTATAAATATAAATAGCATTATGTATTGCACGGTTTACTCTCTAGGGGAGAGATTTAGGTGTTCACAATCTCACGTCTGGCGATAAAGCTATTCTTTCTCATTTGAAAACTGTGTCAACGGTTTGGGAAATTAATAAGCGGAATGCAACCAGAAGCTCTGCTTACTAGAATAATGAATTGAGAATGGTTTTTAGACTGGCTTTTTAGATTCAGATACTGGAAATCAAATAATTAAAAAAGACATTTTTTGTTTAAGGCAAAGGGCGTGTAAATCCGTTTGCTTACTTGCACAAATGAATCCCATGGCGAGACACAGCCGTGGTTCATTAACACAAAGGAACGAAGCTCATCGGAGGTCAGGGCCACCTGGAAAGACGTTTCCTAAGAAACACAGGAGCCTGTAAGAGTCATTGCTGTGACTGGGGGAAAAAAAAAAAAAGCTTTTTTTGTGTCTGATTTGAATTCTTGGTAACAGCTTGGTACTCTGCTGTACAATACAAGGTGCAAAGAAATGTGCTTATTTGTGCATCTGGCGCCCCTTTTCAGCAAATATTGTAGTTTTCTCCACCATTAACAAGGTCACCCTGAATGTTCCTACCGTGCCTGATGAGAAGAAGTGCACCAGCCTGTCCCGTGTGGCAGTGAGCAACAACATCGAAGTTACGGGCCCCAGAAAATGAGTAAGGAATAAAGTGGTAAAAAGAAAAGCCCAGAGTCAGGTCGCCATTGCTGTTCACTTGAAAAGAGAACAAAGCAAACTCAGAAATCAGTGGATTCACATCTAAATTCTAGATGGATTCCAGATTGCCAACCCTGGTCTAGTAAAAACACCACTTTTAAATAAAGCACCATGAAACACGGTAAACTCATATTTACTGTGTTTCATATTTTTCACATTATTTGGTCTTTACCATTACAGTTACTATACAAGCTCAAAGTATTGAAAGAGAAAAAGGTCAGTTTGTTTGTCCAGATATCAGGGACTCCACTCACCCTGCACACCACCTCTTTAAACTGCTCCCCTCTAGCAGGCGATACAGGGCAATTCACTCACACACCACAAGGATGAAAAACAGTTTCTTCCCTAGAGCTGTAGCACAGCTGAACACTGTCTGGTTTTGACCCCCCATATAAATAAGATGATGAGTACATTAATTTAGCTGACACTTTTCTCCAAAGCAACTTACAATGTTAATCTATTTACCCATTTATACAGCTGGGTCATTTTACTGGAGTAATTTAGGGTGATTACCTTGCACAAGGGTACTACAGCCAGAGATAAGATTCCAACTCGCATCCTTGGGGTCCAAAGGCAGTAGCTTTAATCACTACACTACCAGCCGCCTCAATACACCCCCGCATACACACATAATACACGCAACTACACACGCACTCTATAGTCTGTCATTTATTTGTCCTTATTGTCTGTCTTACTGGTCTACTGCATTAATTTGTTTAAATTATTTAATTTTCAATTTTTCTACTTAAATGTTTGTGTTTTATATTGTTGTTTTATGTGGCTGTGTAATGCACTGAGGGAATCCCACTGTAATTTTGTTATATTGCACAGCGGTAAGGTGGGGTGCGGTGGCGTGGTGGGAGTGACTGGTCTCCTGCTGTGTGGTGGGTCTGGGGTTTGAGTCCTGCTTGGGGTGCCGTTCTGGGTGTGCCTAGGCTCCTGCTTGCCGCGACCCCGCTCGGGACAACTGGTTGTTGACAGCGGATGGATGCACAGCAGCGTAATGGCAATGAAGTCTTCAATCCAGTTGTTTGGAAAAGCCATACATCTATCAGTGGTAACAACAGTAACAGTGTCTGACCATGGAGTGGAGCAAAAGCACAGTTTGTGATGACTGTCACTGCAGCAATTCATTTATTCTTGTTACTGTGGTAATATTTCTACAGCTACTACAAATCAGTAGAAGACACAGCAGAACAAATGGCACCGGAACCACTGGAATATTGAATAAAAACGAGAAATAACAACGTCTCGGAAAGTTAAACAGAAAGAAAAGTCAACTCTTCTTTTCCCCCAGATCTTTGTGAACCTCTGTGATTTGGCCACATTGTATTTCCTGACTGATTTTATTTTGTACTCGGTGGAAATGTAAATATATTATACACTTTCCACTAGTTAAATTATTCTTGACAATGATCCTTCGAGTGGAAGAACTGCCCTGTATGGATGAGTTAAATTTCGCTGCTCTGCATAAGAGTCGCACGGTTTCACCCGCTTGGAATAAAAGGCCTGTTTTAGCTGCTCTGTTGTCAAGGGGCGCAACGCTGAAATATCGTCAGCTGCCTGTAATAAAATCTCACTGTAGGTACTATTTTTAATGCCCACACACACGACTGTGATCTGAAAGCGACTGTAATCCAAATGCGTGTGAAAAACGTTCCGCGCTCGACGACACCGCGACGCGCCGTTCGCCAGCCGGGGAAACGTCTTCCTTACATTCGCGCGTCTCCCACGGCACTGCAGCGGTCACGAAGGACATCGTGGGGTATTAATAATGCCGCAGGACCCTCCGCACCTCATGATGGACGGGTCATCACGGATAAGAGCAGCGTGGCGTGCTGTGTAAGCCATTTATATTCGACTGGGCCTGCACGAATGGGGCTAACGGCTAAAGTGCCAACAGCTTAAAAACGGAACAATAAATAGAACATGGAGGGAGGGAGAAAGGAAAGAGTGTCTGAGGAGAAGGTAGTTGCACAAAGGGCAGGATCTGAAACGGAAGGGAGACCCGTGTGGCAGCAACAGGACAGGTTGTGTCGCTAACAGGTTTAGCTAACTGTTGCGCAGGCTATAAACAGGTTAATCTAGATTTTATCGTCACTCACATCCCGGTTGGACACTAATTGGCTGTTCTCAGTTTCCCAAGAGGATCATTTACGTTTGTGACGCAAAGATTTATCTCGTCCACGAGATGGTGAGCCACGGGGCAGAATTCTTGGTTCACCTTTGACCAATGAAATTTGGCTCTTCCTCGCATGTCGCTCAGCCCACTGATGACCTTGCTAATAACTTTTTTATTTTCTGAGATCCATATAAACATTCAGTGGGGTGCAGTAGCACAGTGGGTGTGGCTGGGTCCCGCTCCCCGGTGGGTCTGGGGTTCGAGTCCCGCTTGGGGTGCCTTGTGATGGACTGGCGTCCCGTCCTAGGTGCGTCCCCTCCCCTCCAGCCTTACGCCCTGTGTTGCCGGGTTAGGCTCCGGTTCGCCACGACCCTGCTCAGGTCAGCCAGTGTGTGTATAAACATTTCCGTTGCTTTACAGGAGTCACTGTGCAAAGGTTTATCCGTAACATTTAGTTTTAACTTTTATTTTCTTGGACGGTATTGATACGTCCAGCTTTGCCTCGAAACCCCAGCTCTGGGGTGCTCCTGTGCACCACTGCTTTGTCGTCAGGAATAACCAAGAAGAGTCAGGCTGATGCCGGAATCTCTCGGTATCAAAGAAGAAGAAGGGTATTCATTTCCAAGAGGCGTTGTAACGAAAGCGCTGATACCGGGAGGGCAGATAGCAGGGTACGCCAGTACAAAACTTTCCTTCCATGTTTGGTTTTACACAGGCCCCACGTTTTGTTAATTAAAGCAGACATGGAGTATGTCAGTGAAACTAAAGTGAAATGAAATGAAAAGCATATGAAAACTTGCAGGGCCAAACGCTGTGAGTAAATTCTCCTATGTAAGATGCTGTCTTGCATCGATACACTCCTTGAAAGTTCAACAGACCTGCTCTGGGGTTCTGTCTGGGTCATTAAAGCTTTCTGCACCGTTTGTTTGCAGATGGCATGTGGACATTGATGTGGTGTCACTGGAGAAATGTGTGGTGTAAATAGTGTAAATGTTGATATATAAATCATTAGCCTTTTTCCTCCAGTGTTTTCCCTCCAAGAGTTGGGTGCGGTGGCGCAGTGGGTTGGACAGGGTCCTCCTCTCCAGTGGGTCTGGAGCTCGAGTCCTGCTTGGGGTGACTTGTGATGGACTGGCGTCCCATCCTGGGTGCGTCCCCTCCCCCTCCAGCCTTAGGCCCTGTGTTGCCAGGTTTGGCTCCGGCTCCCCACAGCCCTGAATGGGACAAGCGGTTCAGACAGTGTATGTGTGTGTGTGTTTGTTTTCCCCCCAGTGGAAACAGCAATTTTTTTTTACCCACCTCATTTATCTGATGAACAGATGTATGCAACACCAACTGACACTGTGTGAAAAGTAATTTCCCCCCTTAAATTAAGCCTAATAAAAGGGATCATTAAACCCGCTTGCAACAGACGGTTAATAAATAATCCTGCCAGGGTCACAGTGGGATCTTTGACTTTTACCCTGTCAAGGAGAAAAAGATCTGATTTCCTTATTTGAAGCCATTACTATTGCAGTCTGAAATGTATCTTTAAGATAATGATTACTGGCACTCGCTGACAAGAAATTCTGCAGTGCTCGTTACCAATGAGCTTCTATTTAAAAAAACTTTGTGCTAAAACACTATGACAACTGCAAAAAAATGAGAAAGCATACAATGGTATAGATGTGAAACAGGCAATAGCATAGAGCAAGCAAGTTCTCCAGTCACTGTGTCTCCAAGCCCCTGTGTTTCTTCTCACTCAGGAGGTCACTCACAACCTCATGGCGCCAAGGCTTGACCTTGGATCTATTGCAATTGTAAACGAACTCTGCACTCGAATTCACCAACACCTAAGTCTCTGAATGATTATCACATTGTGCTGCCTGACAATAATTACAGAAGCAGCTCGCATGATTACTTAAAAATTGTTAATATCAAATGTTACAACCCCAAGACTCTCTAGGGGAGAGTATAACATTAAGTTTGTACAAATTTATTTGTTATAAGCAGACAGGACAATGCATAACGTGCAACAAACAGAAGTGTGCATTTAACGTACTTGTGAAATTAGACATTAATCAAAGTACACAGAGAACATGCAAGAAAAATTTACAAAAGGTATCAAAACCCAGGTGAACACATAAAAAAGAAAAGCCTAACATAATTCTTCGAGTAATCAACTTCCTAATACAAACAAAAAGGAGTCAAAACCCAAAGAAGTCTTATGCCATCTCATTAACTACACTATGCTGATTCGACCTGAAGAGAATAAAAACAAACAGGCAAGCGAACAGTACACAAATGAAACTGACAAAGGCAGTTGGCGAATTACAGTTATTTACCCATTTATACAGTTGGATCATTTCTGACGTAGAACTACGTCTTTCTCCTCACTAAATGGGGGGGTAACTTGGGAATTGACCGTCACATAAAAATGCAACCCCTTCTCACCGCTACTGCTCGCAAATGAAAAGACACCGAGAGATAGTGCATATACCATTGGATAGAGGAAGGAAGACCGCATCAAACGAGATGAACGGCCGCTGCCAGTTTAGCCAGAGCGAGGTGGCAACGTTCCGAAAATGTCCCACATTTGGCTCGTTATGGAGCTGCCACGCATTGCGCTAGATGTCACCACGTTCGAACCACATGTCATAGCGTTGGCGTCAGCACCTCAGTTCGTAGCTAGAGAGCCGCGCTATCAGACGCGTATCGCGCCGGCAGGAAAACCTACATTTGACCTCAAGTGGTCTCCAGCTTCCAGCCATAAAAAGTGGCAACAGTTTGACAAAGAACAAAATAATTCAAAGCACAGCCAATAGGGACATGGATAGTCGACTCCACTTTATGACAGCCATAATTGTCAGCTATGCCTCCTAAAAGTCTGGATGTGTAAAACCTGACACAAAGTCCATATACTTCATGAACCACAGAGCCACCAAGATACACTAGCTTATGCAAGAGATCTGAACTCTGAAAGGGCAGCAGAGGATAGCCAGTGAAGATGACCAGCAACCACTGGTAGAGCTACGTAACCCAGTGCCCCCACTGTTGAATTTGCTACAAAGGAGTCCTGCTGGAAGAAGGTTGAAGATGTGATAAAAAGAGTAATATCAGCCTCAGCCCCTGAACCCAATTGAGCGCCACACATTGTTTACAAGCCTTGCACTTAAATTCCTTCCCAGTTTCTAGGCCTTCAGGAAGAGTTCATGGTGGCACATGTAACAGAAGCGAGTACAAAGTACAGTATAGAGACTCCACAGACTCAAAGATAGCTGCACCTGGCATTGAGGTACGAACAGGCCGGAGATGGAGGGCAGAGAAAGATGGAGGGAACGGAGTCACGCCTGAGATGGAAGGCATTGGTGGGAACGGTGGCAACAGGGGGTGCAGGCTTAGGCTTCTTCTCAAAGACCCAGGCATGCAAGGCCCATGGCAGAAGTAGGCACCATATTATTCAGGAGAAAGTAAGAGCCAGCAAAATGGTGGGGCTCAAGTAGCAAGAAGCATAGACAAAGTGGGAGAGTGCATTATAATGGGAAGTTACCTGGTCGAACATCTGGCAGGCTAACTCCCACAGAGTCAGTTTCCTGAAGTTCAACTAACCTTCATGTCTGGGGGAAGTGTGAATCCTGGCCTCTTTGTATCGGGAGAGGATCCCTGGTACACCTTCTAAGCAGTTGCCCAAAAGCTCTTGGAGAAGGTTGTTACCACTGGCGTCATGACCAGGTGCTAAAGGAAGCTGCAGAACATGTTGTCACAGCCATCAATGCCACCAAGCATCACCACCCTGCATGGAATACTATCTCCTTTGTCAAGGCTGGCCATGAGGCCCACTCACAACCTAGAGTGAAGACAGGCCTCCTAATTACAGCTACTGACTGTCAGCTGAGAGTGGACTTGCGCAAACAGCTGAGGTTCCCAGAAAACAACGTATTCACATCTCTCCACCTGGACAGGATCATCTTTTCAGAGACACCTAAACAAATGGTCATGTTGAAGCTCACAGTGCCCTGGAAAGAGCGCCTGCTGGAAGCCAAGGAGCAGAAACGTGCAAAGTACCAGGAGCATGTGGAACAATGTCTGGGGCAAGGCTGGCAGGCACACTGCTTGCCCATTGAGGTGGGCTGTCAGGGATTTCAGGGCACTCGTTGTGCAAAGACCTAATGCTGCTGAGCCACACAGGGGAGCCAAAGAGGAAGGTCATCAGATCAGCTACTGAAGCCACAGAGAGAGCCACTAGGTCGCTGCTGGGATGCAAGTCTGGGTTGCCTGGGCAAGGGTGTCTGATGTTGAAAGATCTGAAACACCCGATAACCCCAGGTCACATCACCAGTGATGTGGCCCAATGCAGCCACAGGATTTATCTTGTAACAAAATATACGTAGCAAAAACCAAAGATTGATGTTACCAAAATAACCTTAAAAGGTATAACTGTGTTAACGAAACATCTTTCATATTGGCCAAACCACTTGTCAGAAAAGGCTAGCAAAGTTTTTGTAAACAGATTATATATTGTAGATGTATAAATTCTTCAATATACACTATAGTTTATAAAATGAGTTTTGGCAGATGAAAACATATTAAATTTTCCTCAGCCATCATTTACTTCTACAGATGCCCTGCCTTTTGTTAAACTACACATGGAGTATGTAAATCAACCAAAATGGAAATGAAATGCAAAATACATGAAAATTAGCAGGGTCAGACTCGTCTAAAAAACACATACTTCTGTGTAAAATGTTGGGTTGCATTGTTTCATGTCTTTAAGCTTCGAAAGACCTTCTCTGGGATCCAGTTGGGGTGACAACAATAATCAGTGATCATCTCAACACCTCTTTGAGTTTAATGTATACTGCCCAATCAGACGGATCTCACCTCTGCAGTATTTAGAGAACCTGCATCCTCATAAACCCTCCATCCATCCATCCATTTTCTTGGCCGCTTAGTCCTTCTAGGGTCGTGGTGGCAATAGGAAGAGCAGAGAAGCCCAGACATCCCTGTCTCTTGCAACTTCTTCCAGCTCAGCCCAGGGGATCCCCAGCCGCTCCCAGGCCAACTATAATCTCTCCAGCAGGTTCTGGGCCAACCTCTGGGTCTCATCCCAGTTGGCCATGCCCAGTACACCTCCAAAACGGAGTCACCCAGGGGTCATCCTTACCAGATACCTGAACCACCTCAGCTAGCTCCTCTCAATGTGGAGGAGTAACAACTCTACTCTGAGTTCCTCCTGAATGGCTGAACTCCTTACCTTGTCATGGAGAGTGAGTCCCACCACCCTGTGGAGAAAACTCATTTCAGCCGCTTGTATTCGTGATCTTATTCTTTCGGTCATTACCCAGAGTTCATGACCATAGGTGAGGGTAGGGACGTAGACCGACAACTAAATAGAGGGCTTTGCCTTATGGCTCGGCTCCCCCTTCACCACTACTGTCCGGTACAGCGACCGCATTACTAGCACATTAGTAGTGGCCCCAGTACCCCATACTCCTTAAGCACCTCCCGCAGAATTTCTCAGGGAACACGGTCGTAGGCCTTCTCCAAGTCATCAAAACACATGTGGACTGAATTTGCGAACTCCCATGCCCCCTCAATTATTTGTGAGAGGGTGAAAAGCTGGTCCACTGTTCCATAACCAGAATGGAACCTGCATTGCTCCTCTTCAATCTGAGGTTCAACTATTGGCCAGAGCCTCCTTTCCAGCACCTTGGCATAGACTTTCCTAGGGAGGCTGAGAAGTGTGATACCCTGATAGTTGACACACGCTCTCTGGTCCCTTTTCTTAAAAATAGGGACCACCACCCCAATTTGCCAATCCAAAGGCACTGTCCCCGAGGTCCATGGAACATTGCAGAGGCGTGTAATCCATGACAGCCCCACAACATGTAGAGCCTTAAGCAGTTCCGGGTGAACCTGATCCACACCCGCTGCTTTGCCACTGTGGAGCTTTCCAACTACCTCAGTGACTTCCACTAGGAAAATGGACTTTGAAGCCTTGGAAGCCTCCCAGATGGTTCTCCAGAACATTTTTGAGGCCAATCGAAGCTCATTTTCCATGGTCTCTCCAAATTCCTGCCATGCTCTGGATTTTGCTTCTGCAACTGCAGCTGTGTTTTTTGCCTGCCGGTACCTATCTGCTGAGTCAGGAGTTCTCAGAACCAACCAGGCCCTAAAGGCCTCCATCTTCAGTTTGATGGCTTCCCTCACCACCGGTATCCACCAACGGGTTCTTGAGTTGCCACCGTGGCTGGCACCAACAAGCTTTTGGCTACAGCTGTGCCTGCCTGCTTCCACAATGGAGGTTTTGCAGAGGGTCCATTCAGACTCCATGTCCCCTACCTCCTCTGGGACATGGCAGAAGTTCTCACTGAGATGGGAGTTAAAATCATTCCGGACAGTGTCCTCCAACAGTCATTCCCAGCACACCCTCACTATAATGCTTGGATCTACCAGATCTGTCCATCAGTTTTCCCCACCATCTGATCCAACTCACCACCAGATGGTGATCGGTTGAAAGCTCAGCACCTCTCTTTACCTGAGTGTCCAGAAAATGTGGCCTCAAGTCAGATGAACCAACTACAAAGTCAATCATTGACCTTTGATCCATGGAGCTCTGGTACCAAGTACACTTACGAGCATCCTTGTGTTCAAATATGGTGTTTGATATGGGCAAACCATGGCTGGCACAGAAGTTCAACAAAATTTCACCATTTGGGTTTAGATTGAGCAAGCCGTTCTTCCCAATCACTCACTCACTCACTCACACATTTTCTGAACCGCTTGTCCCCTACGGGGTTGTGGGGAACCGGAGCCTACCTGGCAACACAGGGCGCAAGGCCGGAGGGGGAGGGGACACACCCAGGACGGGACGCCAGTCCGTCGCAAGGCACCCCAAGCAGGACTCGAACCCCAGACCCACTGGAGGGCAGGACCGGGTCCAACCCGCTGCGCCACTGCACCCTCCTCTTCCTAATCACCCCACTCCCAATTTCCCAGCCATTACCAACGTGAGCCTTGAACTCCCCCAGCAGGACTATGGAGCCTCTAGGTGGGGCTCTGTCCAGAACCCCACCCACTTCCTCCACTGTTGACACAACAGTCAGAGTTTTCCTCTCTACGATCTTAAGTCACATTGAGGTGACCCTCTTGTCCACTAGGATAAACTTCAACCATATGGCAGCCAGCCAAGGACTTGTGAGTATCCCCACACCCGCCTGGCGCCTCTGACCCTGTTCAACTCCTGAGTAGGACAGAGACCACCCCCCTACCAAGGAGTTTGGTTCCAGAGCCGACACTGTGAATGGAGGTGAGCCCACCTATATCTAATTGGTATCTCTCAACTTTAAATACCAGTTCTGGCTCCTTCCCCCAGTGAGGTTACATTCTATGTGCCAAGAGCCAGTTTCCACCGCAAAGGTCCGTGACGCCATGCACCACCCTGCCCACTCCTGTTGCCTGAAAGGTATTGCACCTGACCTTCATGCTGGACCTTGCAGGTGGTAGGCCCACATGGCCCCCCACGTTACCTTTTCGGGCTGAGCCTGGCCAGGTTACATGGGCTGCCCGGCCACCAGATGCTCACCTAGGAATACTACCTCTAGGCCTGGCTCCATGGCTATGTCCTGGTGACCCTATTCCAGGAAGGGTAAAAGTTGACTTGGATGTCAAACGTTGTCATGAGAGACCCTATCAGGAGCATTTCTGCTCCCGATGATATAGCTCTGGAGATCCCTAGATCACACCAGCCCTTCCGCCATGACAAGGAACCAATCCAGGAAGGGTCCTCACAAACCTGACCACCAAATTATTAATACTGGTCTGGAAACTCCAGACTGCCTGATTACCAGCCTTTGGCATCAGATTATTACAAATTATCCAGGATAATACTGCATATCTCTGCAATCTAATACAGAAATCTACATATTACCATATCTCAGTATTACCTTTGATATTAGTATTACTCCTCTCAAATAGTTTCTAAATAAAAGCTCCACGTGCAAAAAATTTTTAATTTTCTATAATTTTTCTTCAATTTTAACTTGAAACCCTACTATAATTTGAAATAAATGTTGAGGCCCCACACAACTAGGCAATCTCTTTTTAAGAACACACTGAATATAATCTTGATAGTAGGTTATGACAATGGGCACTCACGTGGTGACATTTTTAGCTGATGTATTTTCAACTGCAGTTTGCTCCAAAGTGGATTTTCATGAGAAATGAGTGCGATAGTCATTTATCTTATCTCCATTTGCCTAAACAGAAGGCTACAAACAAATTTTTAAATAATCACATGGAAACTTGCAAAGTGAAGCGAAGACCCATATGCAGTATTTGATTACATCACCGTCACAGTGCACTGCTGACATAGCTGTACATCTTTCATTTGCTGCTTGGTTTAACATTAAGGAACTTGATGTCTTTGCCCACTCGTCACAGTCATGGAACAGCATCAATGGCAGGTAGCCTTGCTTCTAGGTGAGTGAACTCAGTCGTATTCATAAATCTGTTCTTGCGCATATGTGTATAAACTGAGTGGTATGTATTTACTCTACGTCTCACCCTGGGAATATGGATCTTTGTCACTACTATCATCACCACATGTACGACAACTTTTTGATGAACTGTTATATAGTTGATACATGATTTATTGATTTTCTACTCAGGAAATATTTCTGTTCAGTGAAATATTTCAAAGCATTTTAAAAAATGAGCTATACCTTAAAGCATAACGAAAATACTTTGAGTTCTCGTCTCACTTTTTTAGCACCATCATATTGGAGACAATAGAATAGAAAGCTGATTTTCTTATTGTAAAGAAACACAAATTGCATTAAAAATTATGCATTTCTTTTCTTAGAACCATATGTCTAAGCTTAATCACGTCAAAGCTTATTTATGTCCTTAAATTGTCTAAACTGTTTCCCAGCCTTCATAAATATTGTGATATATACCAGCCGAAAACTGTAATTATTTAGATAAGATGCATTAGTGATTCATATTTTTCATAAATATTTTAAGTTTTTTTAATATAAATAAATATTATTGCGATATTAATATTGCCAATTAAATAATTTTGTTAAAATAAGAACTCTCTGCGGTAATATTTTGGCTAATGGTAATTGAATTAAAAATGTGACACTTAAAATATACACAGGAATATGGCAACTCACTCAAGAAGATTTTATTTTGCATAAGGAATGTTTACTGAAGAACAAATTTGTTATAAAATGCTGTACAGGTAAACACTTTGAGACTTGAGAGAAAATACCACAGTCCCGAGACGGTGTTTTTAATGGCAGACTATACATCTGTAACCTCCTGAAAGCCTTTTTCATAGGGTATCTTTTTTTTAATGAAAATAAACCTTTACATATCGCCTTACATCCATTTCAACTGTGTGCATCCTACCCTAATTATGAATCATGAGCGTCAATATTATGCCTTTCACAGCTAATAAAATTAAGTAATTTTAAATAATAATAATGAACAGCCTTCAGTCAAAAACAGAAATATTGTTTCATTCAGGAGAAACTGCATATTTGTACAGTAATGCGACGCTGACTGTTAAGGTGTACATTGTATTTATGACTTCTCTGTCTACATTTCCCTCAGCGATTTCTGCCCGTCTTTATTGCACTCAGGCAGATTACTACTTTGTGAATGAGGCAAAATCCTGGGACGACGCAAAGCAATTTTGCCGTAAGAAATACACTGACCTCGTTACGGTACAAACACCTCATGACCTGGAGCAGCTCTTAAAGGCAGCAAAGGGAATCAGCTATAGAATGGCCTGGATAGGACTGCGCCAGACTCCCCCAAACTGGAAGTGGAGTAACGGGCAGAAGGTGACGCGTAACGAGTGGGACAGATACTACTTCTGTGCAATATCCAATCAATATGGCACCTGGGTGGATACCATATGTGATTTTCAATACCCTTTCATGTGCTACACAGGTAAACAGTAACAACACTCTCAATAACATCATTACACTATGGATTTTGCGTAATTATTTCTGTATGCTGACAGCGTCTATCAAATACAGGTGGTCCCCGACTTACGATGAGGTTATGTTCTGTGAAACAAATCGTAAGTCGGAAATATCATAAGCGGAAAATGTATTAAACACACCTAACCAACCAAACATCATAACCTAGCATACGTGCGATGGCCGTTACTGGCTTGCCGCCGCTGCCCAGCATCCCAAGACAGTATCACACTGCATATCGCTTGCCCAGGAAAAAAACAGAATTCAAAATTCAAACTATGGATTCTACTGAATGTCTATCGCCAGCTCACCATCGTAAAGTCGAAAAATCGTAAGGCGAACTATCGTAAGTTGGGGAGCATCTGTATGGTATGTTACTGAACAGGAAAACATGAAAGAATAAAGTGTTTCATCCTGAAGTTTAATCTTGAGGCTCTAATGGCTTATGTGCCTCAAGATGATCCTCTTGAAGGTCTCCTGGTTTACATACACACTTCCATTGCATACTGCAAATGTCATAGTTCAGCTCCTTTGGCAGCAGGACATTAACACACACAAGTCTTTGTGTCCTACAGAGATGCCAAATGGAACCAGAAGTTACACTTTGGTACAGCAAGCAAAGAGCTGGGGAGATGCGGTGCGCTACTGCAGACAATACTACACTGACCTGGTGTCAATTCTCAGTGTGACTGAGAACGAAGCTGTTATGGAGGCAGCGCAGGGTGTGAGTCAGTACTGGATTGGCCTGAGCAACAATCCATGGAAGTGGTCTGGTGGACAGGAATCCAGTCTCCGAGACTGGGGAAAATATCAGCCCAACAACATTGGAAACATTCAGAAATGTGTCATCGCTTCGGAGTCTGGTTGGATCGACTACTACTGCGATACAAATTATCCGTACTATTGTTGTGATGGTGAGTAAACAAAATGTATCAAATAGCAATATCACAGCCAAAAATAAACATATGGTAAACATGGTGAATCTAATTTTCACTGTGCTTTCAGTCCTGTATTGTTACTACCACACACACACACACACACACACACACACACACACACACACACACTTTCAGAACTGCTTGTCCCATTCGGGGTCGCGGGGAGCCAGAGCCTAACCTGGTAATACAGGGCGTAAGGCCGGAGGGGGAGGGGACATACCCAGGATGGGACGCCAGTCTGTCGCAAGGCACCCCAAGCGGGACTCGAACCCCAGAGAGCAGGACTCGGTCCAACCCACTGTGCCACCGCGCCCCCCATTTGTTACTACCACATTGTGGAAAAAAAAGTGCAAAAGTACTAAATCACAGCTGCTGTTTTCACTAAATCAGGCAAGAAAACCTCCTCTATGCAAAACAGATGCCGGTTCATTCCAACTGCAAATACCTGGACAAACGCTGTGAAAGTATGCAGCAAAACCAACAAAACTCTGTTAACGACGATGCAACAGAGTGACCTGGGTGAACTTAGTAACTCTGGATACACCCTCTGGATCGGACTCTACAATGACAGACAGAACTGGATGTGGTCTGACGGGGAAGACGTTGTGTACGCCAGCTGGATGCCAGGAGTATTTTCCCAGTCAGGACTTTGCGGAAAGGTCGATTCTGACGGGTACTGGAAGGAGGACGACTGCTCCAAAAGTCTGCCTTTCATGTGCAATACAGGTGGGATATTCTTCTACATTGCTGTAAGGAATTCAAATGTGGAACGTTTCCAATACGTTACTTATTTTATGATGCTTCAACACAAACAGCACAGAAAGTAGGAATGATGTATAACCTTAACCGTTTCTGTTGAATAGACTGATGAAACAACGTTTCAGCTCCTCAGCTTCCTACATACATACGGTTCTTGTCTCTATCTTGCCCTCAGAAACTAACGACGGCTCCCTTAACCTCACCCTGGTCAGACAGCAGAAGCCCTGGAAGGATGCTCTCAGTTACTGTAAACAGAAATATTCTGATTTGGTTTCCGTAAATAATGCGAACGAGAGCGAGGCAGTAAGGAATTGGGGGAAAGCAGGCACTGAGTTCTGGATTGGCCTTTACGATGACCCCTGGATGTGGGCAGATGGACAGAACCCAACCTTTAGAACCTGGAAAGATGTGGTGACAAGCAGCAGTGTGTACTGTGTGTCAGTGAATACACAGGGGACATGGGGGCTGTATGATTGTTCCACCATCGTACCCTTCTTTTGCTCTGGCTGTGAGTTTCTTTTTTACCTTCAATTTTGTCATCATCTAAAAGTCAACCTTTTACTGAAGACTGAAAAAGCTATTTAATCCATGTGTTATAACAGACTGTTATTGCATTTATTTTATTTGCATACTTCAGTGCCAACAGAGTACAGAGCTGTAGTGAGGTTTACACTCAAGGGATTAACTGAGAGCCAGAATCCAAAGGACCCTGCGCTGGCAGAGGCTGTGTTAAATGAGGTATAGCTTCATTCCTGTATGGAAATGTTAATGTAATGTTTAGTGTAGATGTCTGAGGGTTCTTAATTCAGTGAGTTGATTATTGATTGATCATGTCAT
Organism: Scleropages formosus; assembly: GCF_900964775.1. Taxonomy (NCBI): domain Eukaryota; kingdom Metazoa; phylum Chordata; class Actinopteri; order Osteoglossiformes; family Osteoglossidae; genus Scleropages; species Scleropages formosus. The sequence continues at coordinate 1,936,595 of NC_041825.1, read as the reverse complement.
TTCAGATAATGGAGGTTCTCTCCCAACAAACATCACTGGAAAACACGACGTTCACCTGGAGGAAGCAGTACGGGAACATTTTCCAGGAGGCATATGAGATTTATGAAGGTCATTGCTGTTATTGTTTTTCCTTCTTCCCATAGTTTCTTTAAAACTGAGAAATCTACTCCTGCCTGTATGTCAACCTCATTGCTCTTCTCTCTCCGCTTTCTTTTTGTTCTCAGATATGTGTGGAATTCCATCAGCCTAACAATGGAAGATCTACTGCTCAGCAGGTTTTATTTCTGTGACTTACTGGATATGTTTCTAATAGAGTCACTTACATAGCAAGCAAATATTGTGCCTGAAGTTTTTGTTACCTGTAATTTAAATTAGAAAAATAAATAACATCTTCTTGAGCCACCAAAGGTTTACCCCTTTTTAACGAAGTATGCTGAATTCCTGCCTTATCCCAACAAACAAACAAAGAGGGACAAACAAAGAGAAATTCCCATTTAAAACCAAATACTGGACATCAGGACTCTCTGAACACCTTTAAATCCAAGTTTAAGACCAACATGGTCTGTGTCCTTTTTTCTATCTCCCTTTCCCCCCCCATCATCATTTATGTTACTTTTACTTTCACCTTTTATTTTCACTTTATGGTCTGCAAAAGGATTCCCATGTACCTCATCTCATTGTCATTCTTTTCCTGCCCGCATCAAGTGTAAGACTCTGGTTACGGTCTTCAAGACCATCAGTGGGTCTGCTCCTTGACACCTACAGGACCTGATCATTTGCTATAGCCCAACCAGACTGCTACACTCCTCTACCTCTGTCTTTTTGGCCCTTCTCACAAGAGGTCCACAATGAAAAGTCCAAAGGTTCTCAGGTCTTGCGCCGATGTGATGGAATGACTTCTCCCTCTCGCTCAGAACTGCTGAATCCCACTCAGTGTTTGTATTTTCTACCAGTTCTACATGCATGCAGTACCCATGTAATGTACACACACACACACACACACACACACACACACATTGACTGAAACCACTTGTACAAAGCGGGGTCACGGTGAACCGGAGCCTAACTCGGCAACATAGGGCGCAAGACTTGAGGGGGAGGGGACACACCCAGTACGGGATGCCAGGCCCTCACAAGGCACCCCAAGCAGGACTCAAACCCCAGACCGACCAGAGAGCAGGCACAGGCCAAACCCGGTGTGCCACCGCACCCCCCTTCCATGTAATGTATGCTGGTTTAAACAGTAAATGGCCACTTTGCAACAGATGGCTGTGAATAAATGTAATGTATTTTTATTTTATTCTGTCATTCTTTTATTATTTTAATTTTTATTGTAGGCAGCATGGTGATATAATGTGTGGTGCTGCTGCCTCAAAGCACCTAGGCTGTTCATTTAGGTGTATAATTGAATGCAGCTCAGTCTGTGTGGAGCTTGCATGTTCTCCCCATGTTCCTGTGGGGATCCTGAAGGTCTTATAGTTTCCTTGTGAAATCAACAGAACAAATGTGTGTCTGAAAATATTTGTGCTTCCTCTGTGATGAGCTGCCACTCCATCCAGGATGCACTCTGCCTCATGTTCGATGCTTCTAGGATAGGGTCAAGACCATAACCCTCTATAAGGACAAGCAATTTTCAATAATCAGAAAGAGTGACATTTACTTTCCATTTCTTTGCACTGGTGTTGATTTAAAATTGGAAAAATAGTTTAAATAATAATTGTTATAATTATTACACCTATCCCTCAACTAACAGGATCTCATACAACAAAAAACTTAAATTACAACAAGTTCTGAAAATATATAGCTGTGAAAGGCTCCAGCCTGGTCACACTCCTGTTTTCCCTAGATGGACACTCACACCTGGGCTTTGCTCTTTAGAAAACAAGCACCAGGTGTGGCCAATGCTATATAAAGAGAAGTTGTTGCTGTGTTGACTGGTATTGTTTGACGTTGTGGTTATAGAAAGAAAGGTTGTGTTTGTCTGTGAATACTTCTTATGGGCTTGAACGTTTGAGAAAGTGATGTTCCTTGAATTTTCTTCACGTTTCAGTTCTGCTAATTTTGCATTCTCTACATTGTCGTGTTTCCGTCCAGAAAGTGGGTCATCAGACCCAAGTGCAGCACAGAGGCACACAAGGTGAGGGGATGATCCAAAAGTCGTGGTCAGGAAACTAGCGAGGGTCACCGAGGAGCAGACATCATTACAAATCCAAAAACCGTGAGTCGAAGATAAGGCAATGGGTCGAAGGAAACGAAGAAGACGAGGAGAGTCAGGAGGAGGAGAGTCGAGGAACGGGAGCTAGGACAGGGAGGTCAGGAAAGGTAAGTAAGGTGATTTGAGAAGCACTGGTGAGCAGTAAGGCTGAATGTGGTTCCACATCTTCCTGAGCTCCGGGCTCAGGAAGACGTCCATGGGGCTGAGGCGCGAGTCGATTAGGGTGGTCCCGGTGGAAATCCGAGATTAGGTCGGGGTCCAGGATGTCCTGAGCGGCCACCCAGTATTGTTCCTCCAGCCCATAGCCCTCCCAGTCAACCAGGTACTGTAGAACACTGACCCGCCGACAAGAGTCCAGTAGGGCCTGCACCCTGTAGATGGGGCCATCCTCGTCCAGTAAGGGCAGTGGAGGCAGTGAGTCTAGTGGTGGCTGGTGTAGGGACGTGGCGCAGGGTCGGAGAAAGGACACGTGAAACTTCGGGTGGACCCTCAGATACGGGAGCAGCTGGAGACGGTAAGAGACCGGGGTGACACGGCGAAGGATCTTGTATGGTCCGATGTACCGGGGGCTGAGCTTTTTGGAGAAGTAAGGTCCCCGGAGGTCCCTGGTGGAAAGCCAGACCCTCTGCCTGGGCAAGAAGGAGAGAAGGCGTCTCTGGCGGTCAGCCTGTCACTTCATCTGATCCTGGCTGTATTGGAGATGGCGCTGGACAGGTCACCAGACTTCGGCGCTGGCCTTGTACCAAGCATCCACTGCCGGCACGTCACTGGAGGCAGGTTGCAGTGGGAACAGCAGGGGTTGGTACCCCAACATACACTGAAAGGGAGAGCAGCCAGTAGATTCATGAGGTAGGGCATTATGTGCATATTCGGCCCATGGCAAGTACTTTACCCACTGCTGGGGCTGCTCCATGCACTAGCTGCGAAGGAACCGGCTGACATCTTGCTGGAGTCTTTCCACTTGCCCGTTCACCTGCAGATGGTACCTCGATGTCAGGCTAACCGACATGCCCAGCTTGTGCCAGAATGCCCTCCACAGACGAGAAGTGAACATCTTTTTCAGGATACCAAAGACATGTTGGGCCTCCTCTGTCCACGAGAGTCTGACTTTCTTGGAAGAGGTGAGGGCCATCAAGGGGGCGGCTAGAGTACTGAACGCCCGAATGAACCGGCGGTAGAAATTGGCAAAGCCTAGGAACTGCTGGAGGGCTTTTACTGTGGTCAGCCGCAGCCATTGGAGAACAGCCCTTACCTTGTCTGGGTCCATAGCCAGACCCTCCTTACTGAGGAGGAAACCCAAGAACGAGACCTGCCTCTGATGGAACAGACACTTCTCCCCCTTGTCGAACAGGTGATTCTGCAGTAACTGCCGAAGGACCTGTCGGACAAGGGTTACATGCTTGTCCAGAGATGAGGAAAAGATAAGAATGTCGTCCAGGTAAACTAGAACACCATGATTAATAAGATCCCCAAGAACGTGATTAACAAAGGCCTGGAATACACTGGGCGCATTAGCAAGATCAAAGGGCATGACAAGATACTCGTAGTGGCTGAGGGCGGTACTAAACGCAATCTTCCACTCATTGCCCTCACGTATCCTTACCAAGTTGTACGCACTACGCAGATCTAGCTTGGTGAATCATTGTGCTTAGTGAACGTGCTCCAAGGCTGCTGTGATGAGAGGCAGAGAGTGCAGACATTTGACCGTGACACGGTTCAAACCTTGATAATCGATGTAGGGATGAAGGTCCCCTCCTTCTTCTCGACGAAGAAGAACCCGGCTGCAGCTTGTGAAGTGGACAGACGAATAATCCCCGCGGCGAGGGCCTCCGAGATGTACTGCTGCATCGCTCTTTGCTCAGGCAAGGAGAGTGGGTAGACCCAGCCCCGGGGAGGTGTTGCTCCTGGGAGGAGGTCAATGGCGCAATCCCATGGCCGATGAGGAGGGAGCGCCGCTGCCTGCTCTTTACTGAACACCTCCGCCAGTTCCTGATATTCGGGGAGTATATCTACCTGTGGAAGAGAATCAGCATCCTCCACTGAAGTGGCCCTACAGGGAAGTTTCAAACATGTCTATCCGCAGCGTGGTCCCCAGGAGACCAGCTCTCCCATGCTCCACTTGAAGACCGGGTCGTGCCTGGAGAGCCATAGAAATCAGAATATCACCAGGGTCTCTGGCGCTGCAATCAAATAGAACTGGGCCTGTTCTTTATGGCATGCGGTTCGGTCTGGGTGTCGACGAACCCCCGTCCCAATGGTTGCCCATCCAGTACACTCACTTGCACTCGAGTAGCACACTGGCGGGTAGGCACCTGATGTGTCGTGGCGAAGTTAGCATCTATGAAACACCCGGCGGCCCCGGAGTCCACCAATGCTTGGGCAGTCACTGAAAACTCACCCCAGGAAAGAATCACGGGTACGGTGAGACGGTTGCATTGGAGGGATCCACTCACCTGGGGCTCGGGACGGACCAGGCAACGAACACGGAGATCGCCTGGGTAGTCCTACAATAGAAGCAGAGGTGACCGTTCACCCTGCACAGTCGTTTGGCAGTGGTGAGGTGACCTTGTCCGAGCAGAAGGGGTTCCGTCTCCTGTTGAAGCTTGACGGGGTGTTCAAGGGCTGAATCCGGGCTGGGCTCTTCCTGTTGGATGTAGTTTTCTAATGCAACCGTGGTCTCAATGAAACAGTCCAGAGTCCACCTCTTGCCCCGGAAAGTGAGCTCTTTACGGAACCTGGGGTTCAGCCCGTGCCGAAAACAGGCGAGCGGGGCGGTTGCATCCCAGCCGCCGATTTCCACCAGGGTGCGGAACTCCACTGCATATTCTACAATGGAACAGTTGCCTTGTTTCAGGTCCAGAAGGCATTCATCGGCGAACTGGTCTGTGTGTGGAATGCCAAAAACTGCTTGGAAGTGGGCTTTGAATCCCTCATAAATACTATTGGACCAGGTCCCCCTTGCAGCGGTGGCCCAGTCCAGTGCCCGGCCCGTCAGGAGCGAGATCAGGTAGGTTATACGGCTCTGGTCTGACTGATAAACATGAGGCATGCTGGCGAATATAAACTCACATTGTAACAGAAAGCCGCCGCATCGTGATGGGGTGCCAGCATACCTGGAAAGGGCTGCTAGGCGGTGGTTGTATTCAAGAGGTGATGCTGGCAGGGTGGTAGCTGCGTTGGCTGGTCCTTCCGGGATTGAGGCGGTCAGCGCACTCAGCCACTCTCTCTGCAGCACACTTCTGATGTTCTGGAACGTGTCGATTAGGTGTTGGAGAGATTGTGCATGCGCTGCCAGCACAGTCTCCTGAGCGGCGAGAGCCCGTCGGTAGCGTCCCTGCCCTGCTGGGTCTGTGTTCAAGGCGGAACCATCTGTCGTGTTTCCCTCTGGAAAGTGGGTCATCAGACCCAAGTGCAGTGCAAAGGCTCACAAGGTGAGGGGATGATCCGAAAGTCGTGGTCAGGAAACTAGCGAGGGTCACCAAGGAGAAGACATCGTTATGAAGAGAATTCGAAAACCCTGAGTCAAAGATCAGGCAATGGGTCGAAGGAAACGAGGAAGACAAGGAGAGTCAGGAGGAGGAGGGTGGAGGAACGGGAGCTAGGACAGGAAGGTCAGAAAAGGTAAGTAAGGCGATTTGAGAAGCACTGGTGAGCAGTAAGGCTGAATGTAGCTCTGCATCTTCCTGAGCTCCGGGCTGTCCTTTTATGCACCCGGACCCTGATCAGCTGCAGGTGTTTCTCATTGCTGAGGTGGAAGGCGTGACATACATGACTGATTTTGCTCTTTATATTGTGAGAGCATGTTTTTCTGGAGTCTTCATTATTTCAAAAAGTTTAAGTTGTACTGATGGTTAACAATTATGGAGATATATAATAAAACCTGTTGGAAGTTCAGCCTCGAATACACCTAGTGTTGTTGCTTCTTGAACCCCCACGCTCTGGTGGGCCACCACATCATTTCCTCATACAATGGGCTTATAATTCAGCAGAATGGCATTTTTGCAAAATATGTACTCATTTTAATTCCGCACATCCTTTGTGAGATACCATGAAAAAACCTGCAGACAGTACAACCACACACATCTCCTCAACCAGATATAAGTGATTCCTGAAAACATCATTCCTAGTTGAAGAACACTTCATCCCACAATCACTGTGGAGTTTACATGCTCTCCCTGTGTCTCTTTTCATTCCCACAGTCCAAAGATTTATATTTCAGAGCTGCTGCCTTTGGACAAAAAGATTGCAGGTTTGAATCCCACCTCCAACTGTAGTACCCTTGAGCAACATACTTACCCTAAATTGCTCCAGTAAAATTACCCAACTGTACAAAATGGAAAACAATTGTAAGGTGCTTTGGAGAAAAATGTCAGATTTATGTTGACTGATTGATTAAAACCATTGTAGCATAATGGAGTGTGGATCTCAGACTGAAATTTTAAGATGATATCCAAATTCTTCTGTCTTTTGATCAATTCTATATGAGCTGCTTATTGCTGTTTTGTACAATGGATGAACCACACAAATAAAAGAAAACTTAGCTTTGTTATTTCTGACCTCAATTTAAAATATGAAGTTATGCCCAATGAATACAATTAACGTATTTATGTATTGTATGTATTCAGTCATAAAGTCATCCTTTATATGATCCAGATTGGTTAGACATGTGTGAACAACAAATTCCAGTCCATACTGTAATATAATTTACAGTATGTTCAACAGTGCCACAAAAACTTAATTTGCTGTTCAGTTTATGATTCCATAGCAAGTCAGTATTGCATCTATTTTTCTGCAGTAATTTGGGGTAAGTACTATGGTAAATGATACTATAGTGCTGGCGGGAGATGAAGGCAAACCATGTAAAACATTGTCCAGGTTACACATCCATGTCCTTAACTGCCACACTACTTACTCTGCAGAGAAAGAGCATTAAAAACATTTTCTTTCCAGTGACAACGTTTGTTAAGAAAACTTTCAGCAAAGAAGGAACACAAGAGGAACAAAAAGTAGGAGACACACACACAGGGGACCGGAGCCTACCCGGCAACACAGGGCATAAGGCCAGAGGGGGAGGGGACACACCCAGGACAGGACACCAGCCCATCGCAAGGCACCCCAAGCGGGACTCGAACCCCAGACGCACTGGAGAGCAGGACCCGGTCCAACCCACTGCACGACTGCACCCCACTAAAGTAGGGCACTTTTTTCTTATTAATTATTATTATATTATTTATATATATATTATTAATGAGAAATTCTGCAAGTAATAACCTTACCAGTATGAAATTTTGAATTAATTCTTCAATTTTGCTTTGTTCTAGCAGGAAAAGTGAAAGATATGGGAACACAGAAAATGTCCTGTCCATGACTTTTGCCCTGAATAGTTCGATACAGCATCACACATTAATAGTACACTTATCAATGTTAAGGGGAAGTAAAGAATTAAAAAAATAGGTTAGTCCAGGTTAAATTCAAGTTTAATTGTCTACCATCTGAACAAATTAAAAAAGAAAAAAACTGAACCGGAAAAAACCAATCACAGAAATATTTGAACACAACAATAAGAGGAGACAGGAAAGGACTGTTCAGTTGGAGAAACAACTTAGAAACTAAACTAAAAAACACCTGAGTTATTTTTTTTTATTTGCATTTATGTTTGTATCTGATGCTTGTAAAAGAACCAAAGCCTTGAATAAATCGAGGGAGTGCACTGCATTGTCAAGTTGTTATTGATTGTGATATAATGGGTGGCGTTAGGGGGGTGCGGTGGCGCAGTGGGTTGGACCGGGTCCTGCTCTCTGGTGGGTCTGGGGTTCGAGTCCCACTTGGGGTGCCTTGCAATGGACTGGCATCCCATCCTTGGTTTGTCCTCTCCCCCTCCAGCCTTGCGCCCTGTCTTGCCGGGTTAGGCTCCGGCTCCCTGCAACCCCATATGGGACAAGCGGTTCAGACAATGTCTGTGTGTGTGTGTGTGTGTGTGTGTGTCTGGGTGGTTGGAGTTATGAACAGTTCTGAGTTACAAACAGACTCCTGGTCCCAGTTATGTTTGTAACTTGAGGTACAAGTGCACCTGTTGTGACCTTTGACCCAGCTGTTTTTTCACAAGTTCGCCACGAGGGGACACAATTACACACCTCTTTGCCTGCGCTTCCAGAAGAGGGACTCTGAGGCCTGAAACTGAAATGTCCCTGATGGTTAGTTACTCTGAACTGAAAGAAATTCAAATAAAAATAATGGTACTAGGACATGGTGGTGGTGGTTGTTGGGGGAGGGGCTTGATCCTGTTACAGAGGATAACTGTACTGAAATTCTGAACAAAATAGAAACATTCGAATGGAAACTACTGAAGAACTATAATGATGTCTGTTCCATCCATCCATCCATCTTCCTCCGCTTATCTGGGACCGGGTCGCGGGGGCAGTAGTCTAAGCAGAGCCCCCCAGACTTCCCTCTCCCCGCAAATCTCCTCCAGCTCTCCTCTGGGGGAACCCCAAAGTGTTCTCAGGCTAGCTGGAAGATGTAGTCTCTCCAACGTGTCCTGGGTCTGCCCCGAGGCCTCCTCCCAGTGGGACAAGCCCGGAACACCTCCCCAGGGAGGCGTCCAGGAGGCATCCGGAACAGATGCCCGAGCCACCTCAACTGGCTCCTCTCAATGCGGAGGAGCAGCGGCTCTGCTCCGAGCTCCTCCCGGGTGACTGAGCTCCTCACCCTATCCTTAAGGGTGCGCCCAGCCACTCTGCGGAGGAAACTCATTTCCGCCGCTTGTATCCGCGATCTCATTCTTTCGGTCATGATCCAGAGTTCATGACCATAGGTGAGGGTAGGAACGTAGATCGACCGGTAAATTGAGAGCTCCTTCTTCACCACAACAGACCGATACAATGACCGCATTACTGCGGACGCCGCACCGATCCGTCCGTCAACCTGCCGCTCCATTTTTCCCTCACTCGTGAACAAGACCCCGAGATACTTAAACTCCTCCACTTGAGAGAGGAGCTCCCCCCTAACCCGGAGGGGGTAATCCACCTTTTTCCGACTGAGAACCATGGCCTCGGATTTGGAGGTGCTGATTCTCATCCCCGCCGCTTCGCACTCGGCTGCAAACCTCCCCAGTGCACGCTCCAAGTCTTGACTTGATGAAGCCAACAGGACCACATCGTCCGCAAAAAGCAGAGACGAGATCCTGCGGCCACCAAAACAGACACCCTCCGTTCCCTGGCTGTGCCTAGAAATTCTGTCCATGAAGATAATGAACAGAATCGGTGACAAAGGGCAGCTCTGGCGGAGTCCAACATGCACCGGGAACAGGTCTGACTTACTGCCGGCAATGCGAACCAAGCTCCTGCTCCGGTCATACAGGGAACGAACAGCCCGTAGCAGCGAGCCCTGAACCCCATAATCCCGAAGTACCCCCCACAGGATGCCGCGAGGGACACGGTCGAATGCCTTCTCCAGGTCCACAAAACACATATGGACTGGTTGGGCAAACTCCCACGAACCCTCCAGCACCCTAGTGAGGGTATAGAGCTGGTCCAGTGTTCCACGGCCAGGGAGAAAACCGCATTGCTCCTCCTGAATCCGAGGTTCGACTATCGGTCGGATTCTCCTCTCCAGTACCCCGGCATAGATTTTCCCAGGGAGGCTAAGGAGTGTGATCCCCCTATAGTTGGAACACAATCTCCGGTCCCCCTTCTTAAAAAGAGGGACCACCACCCCGGTCTGCCAGTCCAGAGGCACCGTTCCCGAACTCCACGCGATGCTGCAGAGGCGTGTCGGCCAAGACAGCCCCTCAACATCCAGAGACTTGAGAAACTCGGGGCGGATCTCATCCACCCCCGGAGCCTTGCCACCGAGGAGTTTTTTGACTACCTCAGCAACTTCAGCCAGGGTAATGGACGAGTCCCCCTCCGAGTCCCCAGCCTCAGCTTCCTCTATGGAAGGCGTGTCAGAGGGATTGAGGAGATCCTCAAAGTACTCCTTCCACTGCCCGAGGACATCCTCAGTTGAGGTCAGCAGCGCACCACTTCCACTGTAAACAGTGTTGGCGGAACACTGCTTCCCCTCTCTGAGTCGCCGGACGGTTCTGTTCCAATGATCTATAAACTGACATTAAACATTATAAAAATAAGGAATAGCAAACAAGACAACTGCGAGGCGTTAATAATTATATGTTGGGGCCCACAGAAATAGAAAGTAGAATATTTACAGTTTACTACCTTAAATCTTATATCCAATTTATACCCAGCCATTATCTGGAAGGTGACAGCAACATATGTTTCTATGAATATATGAATGTATGTTTCTGTGTATTAGTTTGTATGTGTGTATATAGAGCGAGGTGCAGTGAGTTTGGTCAGATCCTGCTTTCTGGTGGGTCTGGGGTTTGAATGCCTGGCGTCCCATCCTGGGAGTGTCCCCTCCCCCTCCAGCCTTGCACCCTGTGTTGCTGGGTTAGGCTCTGGTTTGCCAAGACTCTGCTGGGACAAGCGGTTTCAGATAATGTGTGTGTGTGTGTGTGTGTGTATGTACAGAGACCCTTCGACTTACACAAATAGACTGTTCTTCAACCCTTTACCCAGCTCAAAAGTTACGTATGTCGGATTTCCCCTCCTCCCCCCCATTCAGCATTATAACATTAATAATTTCTACATCTCAGTTATTACACCTTGATGTTTCTTTGTTATAATTGTTGTTTTCATGCTAGCTGTTCCTTCCGCTGCTCCTTTATACGTGCAGCATTTTCAGTATCGTATTTATAGTCGATACAACTGAACCTGGTTCCCATGCTATAGACCATAATCTTTGTCCACCTTCATACTTCCTAATTATTTTCAATTTCATCCCCACATCAGTTGCAGGATGCTTGTGCACATTTACCACCAGGCATTGTGAATAATAAATAGGGTAAAAATATGGGAAAAAAAGCACTATGCTAACGAGAGGAGATGTGTTCACGGCTCAAAACTCTGGTTATGCCGACTCGCACTTAACGTATTTCAAATGTTTCATGTAAAATAAAAGCATTATCCGTAAATCATGTGTATGTCGGGAATTTTTAACATAAATCCAGATTTACATATGTTAAATTTACATAAGTAGAGGGGTGTCTGCATACCAAAGAAAGAAACTTTCTTAGGAGAATTGTAGAAATTCTGGTATTATTTGTTTAAAATGTAAATTTGAACTGTTGGTTGTATTAAATTTCATTGTCATAAGCTCTGTAATATTTTCCCTAGTATTCTGTATTTTTCTGCTTTTTAGATTGTTTCCCTGCTTCATAGGCCTGAAAAGTTTCCTGGTTCCTAAGAAAGGACAAATCCCCCTTGCAGTGTTATTTCTCTGGGCATAGCTATGAAATGTGGACTGAGAGCAGTGCCTTTGGAAAGCGTCCTCTGCACAAATTGCAAATTATTGTAAGAGCGCAGGGTCGAGCTCATGTGTTTTATAATCTCCAGCAGATCCTGAAAAAAAAAAAAAACTGAAAAAAGATTCCTGGAACTGTTTGTCATAAATATTGTGAATTTCACCCATGAATTTGTTAACTTGGACTCTCTGCTCTCACACCTTGTTTTAATTTTTCATCACCACCTTTAGTTTATGCTTTATGTTCTTTTCGCTCGTGATTTTCATCCGTTTTCGTTCCAGACTTTTCGACGCCTGTTAGGAGCTCCGTTGCTCAGTCCGTTAGGAAACAATAGCAATGTACGTACGTGAGCTGCTTATTGTTGTTTTGCACAACTGATGAGCCACGCAAATAAAAGAAAACTTTTATAGATTTGTTATCTATAAAAACGACCCTCTGAACACACCGACCCATGACCTCCACCTCAGAACACAGTGAAACAGCGAAACGGTTACAGTTGCTGCACGGGTGCCGAAGGAAATACGAGTCCAATGACCAGCGTTGCGGTTTGAACATGAATGTCCCCTTTTTTCAACACGATATATTTGTGCAAATTTGTGTCACAACGTAGCAATAGAGGATGTTTCGCCGCAAGGTCCTCAGAACTGCTGAATCCCTCCCTACAGTCAAGGAGGGTTTCAAAACTCACCTCTTTCAGACTCACTTCTCCTTGGATGTCCTTTGTGCTCAGTGAACATTTACTGTGTTATCCGTTTCATAATTTAATAAATCCCTACATGCAGCTACTTTTGTAATGTACGCTGCTTTATACCGTTGTATGTGACACATTGACTGTACTCAGGAATTGTGTGTTTGCATCCAGATTTCTCCTTCTGTTGGCGCTGCGCTCTGTCTGCTGTTTTTGATAACGCACAACGCTTTGTACACGGACGAGGTAAACCGAGGGCTCTGCGTGGGACGCTCCAATGTCACGGCTCCTGTACATGCAGCAGGACGCAACGGGACACGTGAGCCAAGCACAGATGAAACCCACATGTTCTCTCCGTGTTGCATTCAAAGCAGCTGCTTTGGGAATTTGTGACAAGAGAGGAATTCTCCATGCGTGAGATCATTGCGATGAGGGCAGCGCCGATGGAAAGCCTACGGGCCGAGTCACGTGGACAGACAAGGCGGCAGACGCTGGACCGGCGCAGTGCTCCATAGGTCCTCATTTCGTCCCTCGACCCCTTCCTTGTCAGGAAATGCAGCTGAACTGAACTGCGCCGGTGGAGCGATGTGCCAAACTCCTGTTTTCCACTTCCCGCAGGGACAGTTATGGTGGCTGTGGGTTCTAATCCCCAATCAGGGACCTCACTGACCACCAGTTCCTGCTCGATACCAGCGTCATTTTCTGAACTCATCTAGGGGAAAACATCGGATTTGGTTTGTGTGTGTGCGCGTGCGTGTGTGTGCGCTCTCCACTAAAGGAAACAACTGTGTCCCACGCAAAGCTTCAGAAATACCTGGAAATTTGCCTGTTGCCATAGTCAGATTGGAATGAACATTCGTATATTTGAGCTCTTCCATCACAATATCTTCATTTTCCCCTTTCCTTTTTTTTGGCTGCTCTGCAAAGGCTCTCAGTGTGAAGTCTGTTTTTTTTTCATTTTTTTCATGTCGTTTGCTTTGCATTCTTAAGATCCAGGTTAAGAGCGAAGGACCCCCCCCTTGCCCGCTGTCCTCCTCCACACTGTGTGCGATACATAATTTCACAGCCTCATTTTGCAACTCAAACCGCATTTTTTTTCTTGTAACCGACAATGGCCCTCATTTCACAACCCCAGAATACAAGCAGCTCGACAGACACCTCGAAACTGGTGAAGGAAAAGTGTACAAACTCACTGCTAATATTTGGTATTATGCCAGTGAGCCTTATGAATATTTCCATCCCTGAGCTTTGAGCATCCAGGGGGTAATATAAATATAAATGTATATACATATTATTATTATCACAGATATACAGGGGCGGCACGGTGAGTAGCGCTGCTGTCTCACAGAGCCTGGGTGGCGTAAGAGGATGTGGATTCGAGCCCCGCTCAGTCTGTGTGGAGTTTGCATGTTTCCTCTGGGTGCTCTGGTTTCCTCCCACACTCCAGAGACATGGTGTTCAGGTTCGCCCATAGTGTGTGAGTAACAGAGAGAGTGTGTGTGGTCCACTGGTGTACAGATGAGTGACCCATTATAAGTAGCAGGGAGGGGACACACCCAGGTTAGGACAGCACCTGGGTGGTGCAAGAAGACATGGGTTCAATCCCCGCTCAGTCCATGTGGAGTTTGCATGTTTTCCCCATGTCTGCATGGGTCTCCCCCGATATATGAAAATGTATGGTGAAGCATAATAAAAGTACAATGTTCTACGCTTGTAACAGAAGGATGATGTCGTCTTTATGCTGAAGCTGTTACTCAGCAGCCTTTAGGACCCAGTGAGCGCAGCAGTACCACGCACAGGCAGTGGGAAGCGAGGTAAAAATATATTTCCAGGTTGAATAATCAGAGAAGAGCGGCGCACTCTCACACAGACATGGATGGACAGGACAGAAAGAACAGCGTAAGATTTTCTTTGTTTGGTTGCTTGGTTGGAATATTTTGTCCCAGAGCTGCATCAACAAGAAGCTTATCTGTGATCCTGAGTGGAGGGGATGGGGGTGTGATGCAGAAATTGTGGGCATGGAGCTTCTGGACTGTCATTCCTGTTGTGAGCCTATGAGGTGAAGGCGGTGGGGGCCAGTCAGCAGGACGGGGTATAAAAGTGGTGTTTGGTGCCTCTGGGGAATAAATGAAGACATCCTTTCTGGAGCACAGTGTGTAAGTGAATGTTTGACTTTTATCAGTGCTGGGAGTATGACCACACATGTGATGTGTGTGTAAGACAGCTGGTTACAGTTATTTTACATTGAGCTAATTTTTTTTTTTTTACGCTGCTCTTTTTTTGTTAAAGCAACATACAGTTATTTACCCAGTTATTCAGCTGGGTAATTCTACCGGAGTAATTCAAAGTAAGTCCTTTGTTCTAGGCTTCTACAGCTGGAGGTGGAATTCAAACCTGCAACCTGTGGGTCCAACAGCAGCAGCTCTAGCGACTACCTACCAGCTGCACTGACTAGACTGGTTTTCAGCATTGGGCGGGGCACTATTTTATATCATATTATACGTGATGAAATATACTGCATGTTGAATAATTCAGATGAGGAAATCCATTTAGAAAGTTCGTGAAAGAGTTTTCAAATGTAATGATCATATTTTGTTCGATTGCAGTGATTTCTGTTCACGATCAGTCGGAAATGATACAGAGTTTTATAACAATAATTTTCCAAAGAGCGAAGTATTGAGTGTGAAACAGGAAAATTGCTCTTATGAAATTCTCTCTCTCTCTCCATGTACATATACAGCCCCCTCTCTGTAGGCCGTCTCATCGTTGTTGGTGATCAGACCCACAGTATATGAAGAGAGAGAATTTCATGTATACATGTAGTTTACATGTATATCTGCACATATATACATGTATGTTATATATGTATGTGTATATATATATAGTGTACATGTATATATGTGCAGATATATAGTATATATACATATACATATACAGATACCAGTTGGTGCAGTGGTTTGAAGTGCTGTCTTTAAACCAAATGGTTGTAGGTTCAAAGCCCAGCTCCAGCTGTAGTATATCCTGGAAGGTTCAGTAATTCTGTGAGCACTGACCCAGTAGAGCTGTGTTAGTATGCAAGAAGGGTATAGGGTCTTGCAGCAGCACAGGAAATATGAGTGTGTGAACAAAGGAGAAAAAGGACAGAATAAAGAATGTACGGCAATGCCCTGGGTTAACAGCGCAACTGCAGAAGAACTGAAGACCAAGATCAGAATGCAAGGTGATGTTGTGATTTCCAATTATGTGTCGCCTGTAGGATGAAGGAGATGCGATGAGCTTTGTCACGTAGCCCTGGGGCTCCATGGCAACCTGAGGCGCTGACCTCATACCGTACCGTGTGGAAGAGCCAAAAATCCGAGTCAGGGAGAGAAACAGAGCGCTTCTGAATGCTGAGCAGCATCAAATCATTTGCCCAAGGGAATTAAAGTGTTTCATGAGTAGCACTAAACGAGCATGTGTGAGTTCACCTCAGTTTTACACGTTGAAAACGGAGAAAGATTTATAACTGGTGCTGAAAATCTCGACTGCTGTGCTGTTTCGCAATATGTAGAGATATATGTAATAGAGTGTTTTGTGCATAGTGACACAGGGCTGCTTGAAAGAGTGTGAACCCTGCAGGAAAACTAAATATTAAAATAAACATATAAAATGTAAAACGCGTAAGATAAATAAGAGAAAAGATAAAACTTTATTCATCCTGAAGGAAATTCTTATGCCAGAGATTGCTCAAACAGATTAACCACAACAATCAAATATAAAAGCCAAAACAAAAAAGTACACAAACAAAGTAAGAAAGCAAAGTGGAAGGTAAAAAGTGACACAGCACATGATATTAAACCTTATATTACATTATTATATTAAAATTTAAAACAATTTAAAATAATTGCACATGATATTAAATGGTTATATTGCTAGTAATGTTGAAAGAAGTAATGATATTGCACATAATAATTATACAATTATACTCGATGACTATGTCGAGTAAATGACTATGACTACTTACGTACTTGGTGTAAGGAGCGACACTTGGGCTTCACTTATTTTCACACCTTTACACTACTTGTGTGTTTCTACTACACACACGATTTCCTCTAAACAACATATGAAACTGGTCGCTACACACCTGTTATGTCAAATGAGAAACACTGATTCTCCTTCAATTATCATTTTGCGGTAAAACAAAGGGAAGTTAGGGCTTTGTACACTTTCAGGCACCGCTCTGTATGAAAGTAGTGAAATTTCATGGAAACTCCCAACTGGGAATTAATTATAAATTGTAGGTTTTGTTCTGTAGGATTTAATTAGGGGGACATGGGGGTGCGGTGGGTTTGTCTGGCACCCACTGTCGGGGGGGGAATCTGGGGTTCGAGCCGTGTCGGGCTGCCTTGCGACGGACTGGTGTCCCATTCTGGGTGCCTTCCCTCCCCTCCCCTCCCCTCCCCTCCCGGACCTTGTACCCTGTGTTACCAGGTTAAGCCGCCCGGGTCTCTGTGATTTGTCTGGATCAAGCAGTTATTAATGTTTGTTGGTTAATATTTGCTTAACATTTTTCTTCAAAGCAACATTCTCACATTTATATTGTTTTTTTATCAGACACTTTGTCGAAAGTGACTTCCAGTGAACTCTGTCGTGTTATCAGCCCACACACCTTATTGACCGCGGTAACTTACGCTGGGTCACTCACACATACATCAGTGGAACACACACACACTCTCTCTGTCGCTCACACGCTATGGGGAACCTGAACAGCATGTTTTTCAACCCAAAGGTTGCAAGTTTGAATCTCACCTCCAGATAAAGTACCTTGAACAAGATACTGACCCTCAGTTGTTCCAGTAAAAGTACTCAGCTGTGTAAATGGGTAAAATAATTACCAGGAACTCTAAAGAAAAGCATTAGTTAAGCGAGTAAATATTAATCCTATTCCCTGCATTCTCACCACATCAGAATCACGAGGAATCTAACTTGAGAAGAAAAGTACGAGTCAAGTGAGGGTTGACTTTGCTTCCCCTGTGCTCTCAAAACGGTTCATCTTTGACCCGCATCTTCGGAACTCCCAACTCCAGCCATTGGACCTCACACACACACACGGAGGACGTGTAATGAGTGGACGGCACGGGGGCGCAGCGAGTAGCGCCGCTGTCTCACAGTGCCTGGGTGGTGTGAAAGAACATGGGTCTGTGTGGCGTTTGCACGTTCTCCCCGTGTCTGCCCGGGTTTCCTCTGGGTGCTCTGGTTTCCTCCCACACTCCAAAGACGTGCTGTTGAAGTTCACCCATAGCGTGTGAGTGGCAGAGAGAGTGTGTGCGTTCCACTGATGTATGGATGAGTGACCCAGTGTAAGTAGTGTATCAAGCAGTGTAAGTCACCGCGGTGAATAAGGTGTGTGGGCTGATAGTAACACTACATAGAGTTTCTGGAACTGCTTGGGACAAAGTGTCTGATAAATGGAAGTGCAGAGTCACCAGGTGTTACATAATACATCTCATAACACTGGGATCATAAGTCGAAATGTGGCTGGATGTAGATGACCAGAGGCATTGCAAAACACTCTGATAAGCATGTCCCTCTTTCCACTCTCCTAGTGTGTGTCTTTCAAGCTGCTCTCACACAGCCTTTCAAGAACCCACCGCTGAAGAGGGCGAGGAGCAAAGAGACAGCAGGGCGCAGACGGGAAGAAATACTTGACTCCCCAGAATTTCTGAGGCAAAGCGAGAGTCCTTCAGGAAAAGCTGGAAGATGCTGGGAGAACCTGGCCTGACGTACCTCATCACGGGAGGCTCTGGTTTCCTCGGTCAGCACCTGCTGCGGACCTTGTTAGAAAAAGAAGATGAAATTGTGGAAATTCGAGTTTTTGACATGCACATCTCACCAAACCTGGGGGACTATAGCACTGGTAAGTGGCTTCACTTCCAATGTAACATTATACATATTATACATTAATTTGAACATAAATATGTATGTATACATGCGTCGTGCATGGAAAATCATGCGAAATATATACAGCGGAGCCATACAGGGGTATAATGTAACATCCCAGGAAGTTACACTCAAATAGTTCAGTGTAATTGTCCATTGATGAGAATAATAACTGTCTAAGCAAATTACACTGATGGATGAGCAATTTACACTGTTTTACTCATTTGAGTGGGAGGGGCTGCAGCGGCAAAAGGATTTGAATCCAGGACTTAGAGACAGCAGGGCGACGACTCTAACCAGGATACTGCCTGCTGTCTCGTTTCAGATGCCACAATTTCAGCAGAAACGTGCAGCTCGCGTCGTCACACATTGTGTGTTTTACTGTGACGCAATTTAAATGGGTAAATAACCACGTCAACAATTTAATTATTCCTGTCAATGAATCTTGACAGTTTTCCTTCACTCTCCCTCTCATTCTGAGCCGGAATTAATATCCCCATGTTCACATCTGTTTCGCCCTTAAGTGCACTTGTCTCCAGCTGAAAAAGATGAGGAAGCAGAGCACTGAAGTAGTACTAGATCACAAAGGGTCGGAAATGTGTTGCCCTGCCTCCGCAAACTGTACCACCCTCACTGCTCACATCCTCCCTCCTGCATTTACAGTAAAAAAGAGGCCGGGGGGGGGGGCGGAGAGAGAGTGCGTGCGTGTGCGTGCGTGCGTGTGTGTGTGAGTGTGAGTCAGAGCTGCACTGCACACAAATGCACTGCCTGGTGTGTGACACGGTTTGTGGCTACACTGTATTCTCTATGTTCCTCCAGGACATGTGACCACCCACATGCTGAGCCAATTGTCTTTGTGCATTTTTTTAAACGATTTGTCCTTTCTTTCCACGTCTCGGTTTACTCTGTAACTTGGTGCGAGGCCAAGCGGTGCAGAATTTCTGTAAAACGAATATCGAAAGTAAAAAAGAGGTCAGGCAGTAACTGTGCCTCCCCCATGGGGGAGATCACTTACCATCATTGTGGATGCCTTTTACATTATTTATTTGTGTGGCACTTTCCTCCAAAGCAACATTATCACATTTAAATGACTTATTTATCAGATCTCCAAAGCGACTTCCAATGAACTCTACGTAGTGTTATCAGCCCACACACCTTATTCACCGCGGTGACTTACACTGCTAGATACACTACTTACACTGGGTCACTCATCCATACATCAGTGGAACACACACACACACACACACACACACACTATGGGTGAACCTGATGTCTTTGGACTATGGGAGGAAACCAGAGCACATGGAGGAAAGCCACGCAGACACGGGGAGAACATGCAAACTCCACACAGACTGAGTGAAGATCGAACCCATGTCCTCTCGCACCACCCAGGTGCTGTGAGACAGCAGCGCCACTCACTGTGAGACTGTACCACTGTTTTACTTACTGTAAAACAGCTCTCTTAAAGAATTGTTGGAAGTATTTGCCCAGCAGGCTGTTTTACAGTAAGTACCCTACTTAGGGGTACCACAGCTGGAGGTGGGATTGGAACCTATGACCTTTGGGTGCAAATACAGCTGCTAAGCAGTGACAGCTCTCTGTTCTTCTGCCTTCCAGAGCGAGTGAAAGTGGTCCCCATCCAAGGTGACATCACAGACTACGCCAGCATCCTGGCAGCTGCCAAGGGGGCCCACCTGCTCATCCACACAGCCAGTCTTGTGGACGTCTGGCACAGGGTCCCGGAAGAGACCCTCTTCAAAGTCAATGTTGAAGGTTCGAACGGGCAGGGCGTACGGGTGTCTTTAGTGCTTCATATAGGGCTGCTTCAAAGTGTGTGAAGCCCTTACTTTCCTTGGTTTTACCATGAAATGTCTATTTAATGATAATCGGTCTTTCTCATGTGACATAACAGGTGTGTCATTATTATTATTAAATATAATAATATATAATATATATCTCTATATAATATGTTGTTATTATTATTATTATTATTATTATGATAATAATAATAATAAGAATTAGTAGGAGCTCCTGACATAATAGGTGTGTAACAACCAGTTCCACATGTTGTTTAGAGGAAATCATGTGTGTAGCAGAAACACACAAGTAGTGTAAAGGTATAAAAATAAGTGAAGCCCAAGTGTCACTGGTTAAACCAGGTAGGTAAGTCTGGGTTGTAAATCACAGTTATTTACTCATTTTATCAGTTTAACACTCAGCATTTACATTTTATATGGACGTCTACATATTGCGAAACAGCAGAGCAGTTGAGATTTTTAGCACCAGTTATAAATCTTTCTCCGTTTTCAACGTGTAAAACTGAGGTGAACTCACACATGTTTGTTTAGCGCTACTCATGAAACACTTTAATTCCCTTGGGCGAATGATTTTATGCTGCTCAGCAGAAATTACGTAGAGAATAAATGATTGGTTGGTTAAACCAAGCAGTTGGGTAGAGTCAGCTGTATAAATACTAAACCTTTTACTCATTTTCTAAGTTGATTATTGAACATTTAGATTTTATTTATTTATTTAAGTTTAATATTTTACACCAGAACCCTGGGTTGACATCGGGGTTCACATAATCATACTTTCGAGCAGCACTGTGTCGCAAGCAGCATCTCATTCGATTCCATCTTTTAATAATTCTGAATTTTTCTTCGTGAAAAAGCAGTGATTTCAAAGCCTCGGCCGTAATTTGAGCAAAAAACAAAGTTCGGCGCAACCAGTTCTGCTACATTGCGCTGCATGTTTTGTAACATGTTGCAACTGCGCAACTCGAGCCGAGTCGTTGATGTGCGTGAGAGCGCAAAGTTACCGTCTGCCTGGAAAGTCCTGAGAGATGCAGGAAGTTGGACTGCAAGGTTGGACTGCGGACGTGACGGCTGGGGGGTTTCGCCGCCGCGTGGGGACGGCGAGTGACGGGAACCGCCGGGAATCGCCGGGGTTCTCGCTTTCCGCCGGGGACGGCCGGTGGTGCGGCGATCCACCGCTCGAAGGTTCGAGTTCCAGCCGCGGTACCCTTGAGCAAGGCCCTTACCCTAAATGAGCCAGCCGTGTAAGCGGGTACCTGCCTTGGAGGAGAGTCACAGAGTGTCGGGTGACACCACCGCTGTACACAGCTCACCGCTCAGCGCTAAGCACTGCGGGCGTGTTGACAAATAACATTTTCCAGAATCTCGTGCGGGAGCAAACGCCGCAGTAAACGTGTCCTCGCGTGGTGTCTGCACGGGAGATGCGTGTGACAACATTTCACGAGAACTTCCATTTCTGCTCACTGTGGGGAAGAAACAAATAGAGACTCGGTTCTATATTCTAGGAAATTCGATGCTTCCTGGATTTACTCTGTTTCTTCCAACTCATTCGGTCTGTCTAATTTTGCAAATTATTTGACGTGTGTGGTGCAGTGGGTTGGACCGGGCCCTGCTCTCCAGTGGGTCTGGGGTTCGAGTCCCGCTTGGGGTGCCGTCCTGGGTGTGTCCCCTCCCCCTCACGCCCTGTGTTGCTGGGTAGGCTCCGTGACCCCGTATGGGACAAGCGGTTCTGAAAGTGTGTGTGTGGGGGGGGGGGCATAGAGAGGTAACAGAGAAGCAAAGAGATATTTCACACTAATGTTACTTTTGTGTTTTATGTATGACATCTGTGTTCTGTATAAATGTGACAGATCTGTCGTTGCTACATCTACATGCTGATGTCACATGTTAACATGGGGCTTTTTGTAGCTTGTTGCCCTAAATTACCCTGCTGTTATTAAATGGGTAAATCAGTGTAAGTAGCCGA
This sequence comes from Scleropages formosus, assembly GCF_900964775.1. NCBI lineage: Eukaryota > Metazoa > Chordata > Actinopteri > Osteoglossiformes > Osteoglossidae > Scleropages > Scleropages formosus. Next base: position 1,914,629 of record NC_041825.1, on the reverse strand, counting down.
ACGCTGAAAGTCGTTTTGGGGGGAAGCGTCAGATAAATTAATTAGTGTGTTCATTGAACCTTTAAAGTAGAATAACAGAAGAGCAAAGAGAAGAGACTAAACGTGGTAAATGAACTGACACTCACTGGACAAGTGGACATGGTTTGGACGCTCCAACCTGGGGTCACGATCTCTGAGACCCCCCCCCCCCCTCTTTTTTTTGAAAAACCTCAATGCGCAACACATAATGTTGCCCTACATGATCTCAAAGTCGACTTTCCGCAACCGGGAGTGCGGCGATTGGAGCTGCTGCCGTTGGACCCAGAGATGAGTGGTTTGAGCCCTTGAGGAAAGTTCTCACTCCAGTAAAAATCACCCAACTTTCCAAACGGGTAAATAATCGTACGGAGCTGAGGAGCATGGGGAGGGGATGCGGTGGTGCGGTGGGTCGGACCGGCTCCTGCTCTCTGCCGGGTTAGGCTCCGGCTCCCCACGACCCCCCATAGGACAAGCGGTTCAGACAATGTGTGTGTGTGTGTGTGTGTGTGTGTGTGTGTGTGTGTGTGTGTGTGCGCGTGTGAAGAACACGAGAAGTTCCTTCGGAGAAAAAGCGTGAGCTCGACGCATTCTTGTAAACACGTGAAATGCCACATTGGCATCACTTCGTGTGCGTTTTGTTCTCAGGTACACAGAATGTGATCAACGCGTGTGTGGAGGCTGGGATCCAACACCTCATCTACACGAGCAGCATGGAAGTTGTGGGACCCAACTTGAAGGGCGACCACTTCATCAGGTGAGCCGCGTCGGTACGAGCGCTTACGCTACGTCTCCGACGCCCAGTCCGGGTTACGCACCGTCTTCGCCGCTTGCCCTTTTCAAGCACGCTTTTCGGCCTTCTGTTCGTTCCTGGGTAAGTGGTCCCGGGAGACGCGGCTGTCGGCAGCAGATCCGTGGGCGTCAACGCTCAGCCCCCCAAGGGATGGCTCCCCGATCCATGGGAATCCCTCCTTCTCCCTCGTTCGGTTCAATGTCATTTCATCATCTATTCGTGCGTTTTAGCGGGGCGCAGGGTTCGTATGGCTTCTCACGCAGATCAGAGGTTGTTTTATTCTAGTAGGATGAAATTCATCTCTCGGGATCATTCATACAGAGACCCCTCGACTTACGCAAATAGAGCCTTCTTCAACCCCGCACGTAAGTCGAAAGTTACGTATGTCAGATTCCCCTTCTCCCCCACCATTCGACATCATACCATTAATAATTTTTCCGTCTCAGTTATTGCACCTTGACGTTTCTTCATTATTATTGTTGTTGTTTTAGCTGTTCCTTCCATTGCTCCTTTATACGTGCAGCTCCTTCACTTTCGTATTTATAGTCGATACGACTAAACCTGGTTGCCGTGTTATAGACCGTGATCTTTGTCCACCTTCATACTTCCTTATTATTTTCAATTTCATCCGCAAATCGATTGCTGGACGCTTGCGAGACGCTTCTCGTTTTCCTTCAAGTGCACGTTCACCACCAGGAACTGTGAATAATGAAGTGGTAAAAAAAAACGAAAAAAACACTATACTAACGAGACGAGATGTGTTGGCGACTCAAAACACGTAAGAAGTGGGAAGAAGCAGCTTCCTGCCTTGTCTGGTTACGCCGACTTGCGCTTGACGTATTTCACATGTTTTACGTAAAATAAAAGCGCTGTCCGTAAATCATGTGTATGTCGGGAATTTTTTCCGTAAATCCAGATTTACGTAGGTCGAGGGTGTCTGTGCTCTTTTTCAGAAAGATCTTGAGGTACAGATGATAACAAAACATTACTTCTAACACAAGTTCGAAATTTAAGGGAACAAATAAATATAAATTTATTTTCAATAATTACACTATTTACGGTGCAGACATGGTTGGTTTCGCAGGAAACCATTTCTTACCTACAAAGACACGGGGTGGTGATACGTGCTGCCATGCATGCATGAATTCAAATATCTCATATTTCTTTATAATTTATAAATTTATTTATAATAAATTTAAATAATTACAAAAATTTTAAACATCGAATATAATAATTATTAATTAATAATATTAATAATAAAAAAGTTACAATAATTCTAAGAATTTGTATAAAACATTTTTAATGTATTTGATAACATATTATTCTATGATGAATAATAATATCTCTTTATTATTCAGCAAGATTTTTAATTTTTCAATTTTTGAAAAGATTTCAATGTACTTTTTGGTTTTGGTGGCAGCATTTGGGCTCCAAATTTCAGCACCACCAGGCAATTTCCTTCGTTCGAATTACAAAAGCAGCCCTGGGAAATATTATAGGAGTGCCAGACACTGATTCCTTCCTTCCCATCACTTGATGAGGGGTACGAGCCGTCGAGCCAATTTTCCACCACCACTCATACCAGGCTCCGCTGACGGGGAAGTCGGTGTGAAAAGTCTCGTGTTTGTATGTCTCAACTTGACAAACAAAGGCCGTGCAAACTGAACCTTGGCGTCGCGCTGGGAAGGAAGTGGGAAGAAACATCCTCAGCAGTTGCCGTATGTGCATTTTTTCACAATGTATTCTGCAAATTGTTCATTGCTTTGAGGCCAGTGGTTCCGGGATAGGCTCCGCACCACCGTGACCCTCATCAGGACAAGCAGCTGTTGAAAATGAATGGAAGGGTGGGTGTTTACCGTGCATTCATAAGCAGATAGCTGCTGAGGAGGAGAAAGAGGGAAGTTGATGACGTGTCTCTCGGTATCAGTGCGTTAACTCATATTGCTTTATATCGTCTGGCTTATTTCCACATGTTTGCAGCACATTAGTCATCAGGTGTGTGATGCAAAGATGCCAAAGTGCGCCATAGTGTACCTGATCACTACTGTACACCGTAGTGTACAACCGCACATGGACTTAGACACAAACGATGCTATTCCATTGTTCTGCCTGTGTAGCGGGAAGGCCAGTATTGTGGAGAGTATTTCAATATTTCCTTCCGTGGTATGTGGCATGATCCATCAGCTATTCTTGTTATAATGAATTACAATTACTGTAAATGTATAATTTTACCGCCCCTTTTTTCTTTACAAAAAGGTCTTTGTTTGTGCCTGCAATTTAGAACAAACTCCGGTTATACCATAATACAGCTGTGTGTATTCAGCACAAGCTTTTGTTCTTTGCTCTTCATGACTCATTCATTGTTTCTTTTTTTTTCCATTCATGCAATTTTTTTAGCAGACACTTTTCCCCCAAAATAACTTCCGATGACCTCTATGTGACGTTATCAGCCCACACACCTTATTCGCTGCGGCGACTTACGATGGGTCACTCATCCGTGCATCAGTGGAACACATACACTTCGGGTGAACCTGAACAGCAGGTTTTCAGACTGCGGGAGGAAACCCGAGAACACGCAAACGCTACACAAACCGAGTGGGGATCGAACCCGTGCCCTCTTACACAATCCATGCGCTACTCACTGTGCCACCTTCTTGCTTGTTTTCTTTTGTTTCTTTTATTACCTTGCCATTGCAAACACCCTTCATGATCAGTCATGCTCCGTTTTTTTCCTTGTGAGTCATGCCAAAACCTAGAGCAAACGCGTAATGGGTCACCGCCAGCGTCTCGGGCTTAAAATAGAAGTCCAGTGTAGAACTGCCGTTGCGCTGAAATTATGAGGAGTTGAGTGGTATCCCGAGGCTGCAGTTCCGCTCTCCTTGGAATTTCGTCGTTCCTTCCTCTCCGCTAAACCGTCCTCCCTCTGTTCCTTCTGCAGGGGGAACGAGGACACGCCGTACGACGTGTGTCACGAGATGCCGTACCCGAGGAGCAAGGCCGAGGCGGAACGACTCGTGGTGAAGGCCAACGGGACAAAGGTAACCGTTACCGTGGAGTCGAGAATGTGGAACAAGCCCGGGTGCCGGAATCCCAAATGTCCGCGACGTACAAAAACAAAACAGCCGGGTGCGTGTGGGCTCGGTGCCGTCATCGGCGTTCACTGGGTGAAGGGTAACACATACTGACAGTAAAGTACAGCCTCTCCCCTACTTACGACATATTCGACTTATGACCATCCGTACATACGACCCAAAAAATACTGTATAAATACAAAAAAAAGACAAATATATAAATATAATAATTACGCTTGGTCGTACGTGCACCAGTGCTGATGACAGCACGGGTACGATGGTGACCGTCAGACAATTTCCCGGTATTGTGTCCATCACAGCATCTCCCTCAGTTGCCATTCAGTAATTTGCGTTATTTGAGTAAATTTAACGAATTTTCCTGCTGGATTAAACCATTATTGTAGTAAACCCCAAAGAAGATGATGAGCAAGAGGAAAAACCCATTTCTACAAAATACTTTAAAATGTTGACGTAGAAGCTGAAGAATGATACGCAGCTGGTAGTGTAGCGGTTTTAGTTACGGCCTTTAAACCTAAAGGTTGCAGGTTCAATTCCCCTCTAGGTGTAGTACCCTCGAGCAAGGTACTTACCCGAAATTGCTCCGCTGAAATTGTCTCACTGTACAAGTGGGTAAATAATTGTGAGCTTGTAACTTTAACATTATAAGTAACTTTGGAGAAAAGCGTCAGTTAAACGAATAAAATGTAAATGATAAATATACCACTGTACTGTCTGTTGTGAAATTATTAAAAAAACGAAGAAGGGAAGAAATAAACCATACAGTGATTTTAAGCAACGTCAATCCGTGAAACTTGTTAAACAAAAATGAGATAATCACGATACAAGTTACATAACGTAGAAAATAAAAGCGATGAAATATGAACATAAGAATCTTAAATAAAAGGTAAAAAAAAAAAAACTACAGAATCATATAAAATGTCAGTTAATAAAGCTGGTTAATAAAAATCGAGATAATCATGAGAGGAATTGAGTAGGAGAAAAGAATGTCGTACGAGTACGACATCTACGTGCCGTTCAAACACACGTCCGACTTACGTCCGTTTCGAGATGCGACGGGTCGGACGTTCAGTATGTCGGGGAACGGCTGTATACGATGCACGGGACGTGTGACGGGTTACGTCCTCATAGCTGTTGGACGGACACCCGAAGCCGGTAACTGAATGCGGATCGCAAAAGATACCGGTGATGAAAATGACGCAACGGGTAGAGATAATTATTGAAAAAGAGCCAATAATTGAAAAATGGGGAACGGCCACATTTTCTATGCAGAGAAGCTCCAAATTCAATCGTCCATTTAGCCTCAGAGCAGGACGCATTTTTTAGCATCTTTATAGGTTCACTATGTTATATTTAAAGTAGCTGATGCTCTGCTCCAGCCCTTCTTAACCTTACAGTGTTAAGGTTACAGTTATTTACCCATTTAGATAGCTGGGTAATTTTATTGGAGCAATTTAGAGTAAGTACTTTGCGCAAGGATACTTGAGTCAGAGCAAGGATTCAAAGCTGCAATCTTTGGATCCAAAGGCCACATCACTAACCACACAATCGCATGATGGACCAAGGTCAAGCGAACCACAGACAACGTAAAGAAATAGTGTAATAAAAATGTAATATTTTACTTGCTTACGTTTTTATACTAAATTGATGAGCTCCAACGGAGACGCATTTACACGGCCGTCCGTCTCATTGTCCTCCACCCGTCCTCGTGCCGCACCAGGTCGAAGGAGGGCTCCGTCTCTACACCTGCTCCCTGCGCCCCACCGGGATCTACGGCGAGCAGCACCAGCTGATGCGGGACTTCTACCAGATGGGAGTTCGCACCGGGGGCTGGGTTATCCGGGGGGTCCCGCACAACACGGAACACGGCCGAGTTTATGCAGGTGTGTAAGATAAGCAGAGTGTGGGCGACGCTCTGATCGCCGCACACACACACACGCACGTGTTTTGTTGGCCTGTGCAGCACTCACCACTAGAAGGGCAGCAGGGGGCGCAGCGGTTAGAGCCTCTGCCTTGAGACCCACAGGCTCCAGGTTTGAATCCCGCTTCCTGCTCTAGGAGCTTCAGTCACGGTACTTGCCGAGTTGACAGAGTAAAAGCGACCCTGCTTCATAAATGGCCAAGTTGCGTAGCTCAGTCAGATAAATGCAACACGACCGTAGAGCGTTTTACTCCTAAAAAATCAAAGCAAGACTTGTTACATGTTTCCTGTAACTGTTTCCTGATCGTTTAAGACGTAAGAAAGCGCTGCAGCTGAGGGTGATAAAGAACAGCACGGGCAGCAGGGGGCGTAGTGGTTAGAGCCAAAGGGCCCTCGCTCAAATCTGGCTGCTTTGGTACCTTCGACCGGTGTGCTTATCCTGAACTGAGCAGGTAAAAAATCATCCTGCTTTATGAGTGGGTAAATCACGGTAAATGCAGCCGAAGGCCGCTTCGGAGAAAGGCGTGGGCCGCGCTCGCGAACGTAACCCTACTGCCGTGTCCCGCAGGAAACGTGGCCTGGATGCACGTGCTGGCGGCGCGCGCCTTGCGGGAGCAGCCCCACAAGCTGGGGGGGGAGGTGTACTTCTGCTACGACGAGTCGCCCTACAAGAGCTACGAGGACTTCAACATGCAGTTCCTGTCGCGGTTCCGCTTCCGCCAAGTGCGCCTGCCCCTCTGGCTGCTGTGGCTCGCGGCGTCATTCAACGACATGCTGCACTGGCTCCTGAAGCCCGTGTGGAGCTACACGCCGCTGCTGAACCGCTACACGCTGGCCGTGGCGTGCACCTCGTTCACGGTGAACTCCGACAAGGCGTGGCGCCACTTCCGCTACGCGCCCCTCTACGGCTGGGAAGAGGCCCGAGGGCGAACCCAGCGCTGGGTCAACACTTTTACCGAGAGCACCAAGGACATCTGACCCCACGCCCCCTTGCCCCCCCCCCCCCCCCCCCACGTTTTCACCGTCTCCGTCCGCCGCTTCTCTCTTACTCTGCCTTCGCCGCGTTACTTGCACCCGCTCTCCTTCCATTAGTACACAGCAATAATTGTATTCTGCGGCTGCGCAGAACAGCACTTGACGCCAGACTTTGTGGGTGAATCAAGAGGGACAGTTTCGGCAGTAAGAGCTGCTGTCTTTGGGTCAGGCGGTTGCTGGGTCCAATCCCACCTGAGGAAAGGTGCCTACCCTCGATTTCTCCACTAACATTACACAGCTGTGTAAATAGTTGTAGGGAGCTCAGTCTTGTAATAAACGTATCGGCTAAACGAAAAGATGTCGATAAGCTCTAGACCTGGAGGCCACCGGGAGGGCATGGGGTCAGTGATGTGACGTTGCAGAGTCTCGGTTGTGCGGTTAGGGGAGAAAATCACGGTGGATCACAGCGGCGTATTGGGTCGAAGGATCAAGGGGCCCGAAAGCAACCCCCACCCCTGTATGGCAGAATGTAATACAAATAATGAGGTAATAATGTGAAAAAATACCCGATTGCCAGTGCTTCACTCGAGTTCTCTGTCTATGTGATGAAGCGGAGCAGGGAGTCGGACGGCGGGCAGCACGAGCGTCGCGTTCGTCCTCTCGTTCAGGGTGGAGAAAGTCAAGTGTGTTTTTCATTCTTGTCTTATTCATAGAATGTATGATTCCTTTCTCACGTGAAAGGTGTCCGCAGTGACAACAATAACAATGTAATCATGTACAATGAATTCCAGCTTCCACTTTTGTACATCATTTCACCCAAATAAGACATATTATAGGAATGAACAGCCTGATAGGGAACCAATGGAATGTGAAGTGTGTCTGTGAAAAATTTTTATTCTATTGTCAAATATTTAATTCAATATATAAAAATATATTAAAGCAAATTAAAAATGATTCAATTTTGTAAAAATCTCTTTTTTTAAATAATCCACTAACCAAGAGTGTAAGTAGAGCTATTCATATTATGCAGGGACAGCTGGTGGTGTAGTAGTTAGAGCTGCTGCTGCCGTTGGACCCGAAGGTTGCAGGTTCATATCCCCCCTCTAGCTGTAGTACATTACGGTTCTTACTCTAGATTGCGCTAGTAAAGGTACCCAGCTGTAGAAATGGATAACAACCGTAGGCATTGGTTAAATGAATAAACGTTAAGCTTCTTCCTAAACTTTGGGCAGTGTGAGCATAAGCACTGCTGATGTGTCTCACAGGCTTCTGTTTCAAATGGCCCTCTGTTACATGACAGTTTATATTCCAGAATGTTCCTGCAGCATCTTGCCTTCAAAGGAATCTACAGTGAATATTATATATACGCATATATAAGATGGGGGGAAAAAACACGAGATGAAATAAGTTGTACACTTGTCAGGTGCTCAGAGGGTTCAGAAGCACTCATGGAATAATGAAATGGAAAAAAAATTAGTCATTGCTTTATTTCATTTTTTGTGCCTGTTTACTGCTTATGTAATGAGATAATAAATCACGAGCCAGCCCTTCCTCCCCACCCACAGTTGATCACATTTGCCAGAAGAGTGTGAGTGTTTGGAAAACAAACTGTATGCAAAGGTCAGTTCATTCTGTGTGTGTGTGTGTGTGTGTGTGTGTGTGTGTGCCTGTCCTATCTCCATGTGGCCCAGTTACTGTAAACAACAGTCGGCAGCCAGGCTCAAGTACATTAAGTACAGTATCCTTTATCATCTTACACACGTGGAAGTGAGCGTAAACACTGAAATTCTGAGAAGGTAAGAGGAGCCGACTGGCGAATCCCACCATCTAGCGTCAGCAGCCCAGAGGCACACAGCTCCAGTGCGGCATCAAACTGAACCTATAAATAACCTATAAATAACCTATAAATAACCGCTACTGTAAATTATGTACGCAGGTAAAGACCACGTACATCACTGTTAGTGAATGTCATTTATTGGGAGAATGTATTCGTTTAGAAGAAGAAAAATCATAATGGTTTTTGCTGCATATATAGGGGCTTCCAAAAGTATCGAGCAACTGTGGCCCTCGAGCAGAGCTGAGTAAGAACAACGTGAAGTTCGGAGAACCATATAATGATTGTTTTTTTTGTTTGTTTGTTTTTAAAAGTGCTCAGAGAACGCTTGTGGAAACACACTGCCCACGTGAAAAAAAAAAATAAATTGAAAAAAATTGTAAATGAAATAACCGTGACAAATACTGGTGTGATTAGACGGTGAGTCTGAACATGTATATTTACGCATTTTGCAGACGCCTTCCTGCGAAGTGACAACCATCTCAGAGAACCACACACAAAGTGTATTGCATCAACAGAAGCAGAGATTTGGCTGCAGACACGTGATTGTAAAGTGCAGTTAATTTGTCACCGACCACAGTATAAACCTGGGTACATTACACAAGTACCTGCATATAGGGGTTTTACTTATTAAACACGTGACACAGTACAGGTATGTGGAGCCCTTACAAGATCGGGGGAGAAGTGAGTGTCGAAGAGATGTTTTGAGACCCATTTTGAGAGGGATTCAGCAGTTGTGAGTGAGAGGGGGAGCTCAGTCCACCACATCGCCTTCGTGCTTTTGATTTTGGACCTATTGTGTGTGGGACCACCAGGCGGGCAGAGGCGAGCGATCAGATCTTGTAGATATAGGGGAGCAGATCCGTTGGTGGTCTACAAGGCCGTGACCAGGGTGTCGGACTTGGTGTTGCAGCAATAGGAAGTCGATGGAGAGAGATGAAGGAGGGATACATGGGAACACCGCGGTAAGCGCAGCGGTGCAGCGAGTAGCGCTGTTGTCTCACAGCACCTGGGCGGAGCGAGAGGACGCGAGTTCACGTCCCGCTCTGCGTGTGTAGGGTTTGCACGTTCCTCCTGCGGTTCCTCCCAAAGACATGCTTTCAAGTCAGCCGATCGAACTGTCCATAGTGTGTGTGTTTCGCAGGTGTGCAGATGAGAGACTCTGCACCGTGGCGTATCCAGCACCGCAAGGCCTGTTGGGCGAAAAGGTGTCGGCTAAATTCCGCCGAATACCGCGTTTGCTAGAAATCACTCTGGGGAGAAATGTGCGCTGAATGAGTCAATCGATGTGAATACGCTGGTGAGACCGCTGCGGAATCGGTTCGGCTGCGTACGCAGGGTGTTACTGTCATCCAACACGCCGCCACACTCCGCCATTTACGCAGGTCGTGCCCTTTTTCCACAAGGCCCCTATTGCTGGTTTCCCGGCTTCGGGCCGCATCATCGCTGACAGCTTGTAAGACGATCGTTCTCGGCTTTTTTGGATTTCGGCGAGAGTGATTCACAGCCGCCGATCCGCTTTGCTGATGCTTTGGGAGGTGTTTTTACCGCTAGAAGGGCCGTGTTCTGTTCTCTTCTTACTGCCGAAGCCTGACTCGCGACCACAGCTCCTCTTTTCCCCGCCCTGCGTCTACGGTCTAGTAGCCGCAGTTCTTTTTATTATTCAGACTGACGTCTTATCATACAAACGTAAAGCAGAAAGAAAGAAGAAATATTATGGAAACAAAACGCGAGCGAGACCAGGCGAACAGAAACAGAGGCCGCACAAAACGAAGACTGAAATAAATACGAGGGAAATGGGGTTTTTGCAGGGACTGGAGGTCGGGACGGCGCTGAAATACTGCTCGTCGCCACCATGATGCACAACAAAACAGCCTTTTTCTGCCACCGCATTTGTTATGATTGAGATTTCAGCAAACAGGTTAATACACTCAGATTAATCAAACGACACCTTCTATGAAAATGTGCGTCGCTTTGGATGAAAGCGTCTGCTAAACTAATAAATGTAAATGAAAATGTAAGTGTAAACATTTATTTTTTCAGCTGTCTTCTACTTTCATTTAAAAAATGTATCTGAATTAAAACCTTTGTTACAAACAAAAACGTTCACAGCAATTAGTGTCAACGGGGGATACATATAGGGAGAAAATATTATTATTTTTTTTTTTTTCTGGTGTGTCTTCACGATACGAAGAAATTACTAGAACAAAGCACCAGCGCCACTCTACTCTGTTAGGGACGCGGACGACCCTACGACCCTCCGCACGCGCCCCTGCGTCCCCTGCGTCCCTTGCGTCTGCCAACGTCGACCAGCGCCGGTCTGCGTCCACCCGGCGTCCTGACGTTCGGGGTCGGGGGCGCGCACGTTGCTGTTACAGCGCAAAGAGGGAGCGCGGAGTCGGGACACCCGCTGTGGAAGCCGTCGGGTGTTCGGAGAGCCGCGGAGGCGGAAAAAGGGGCGCGAGAGGGAGGAAGAGCGACGATGAACCGTAATTTCCGCCTGTGAGTGAAAGGAACCGGAAAGTGGAGCGCGAGCGAGGGAATGGAGGTACGGCGCTGAGTGAGAGCCGCCGCTGTAGCTACTACTACGATGATGCCGTGGTGGATGTATGACTGACTCTCTCTCTCTCTGTGTGTGTGTGTGTGTCACATCATCCCCACCTGCAGAGCCCCCCCCAGCACCGTTACACAACACCACCAGGCTGTGTTACTGATCAAATTGTGTATTTTCTTACGGTTCTTACTACATTCGATTCGGCCAGCAGGCGGAGTAGTGGCTAGAGCGCCCCTCGAAGGACACAGGTTCAAATCCCGCCTCCTGCTGTTGTACCCTTGATCAAGGAACTTACTCTGATTCAGTCAAAACAACCCTGCTGTAAAAAAGGGGAAATTATTGTAAACAGGGTAACAACTGGTGGTGTTGTGGTTAGTTTGGGTTTTTGGACCCAAAGGTTGCAGGTTCGATTCCCACTTCTGGCTGTAGTACCCTTGAGCAATGTAATTACCCTAAATTGCTCCAGTAACGTTACCCAGCTGTATCGACGGGTAAATAATTGTATGTAGACTAACGCTGTAAGTCGCTTTGGAGAAAAGCGTCAGATGGATGAATAAATGTAAAAAATGTAACAGTGTGAGTCACTTGGGAGGAAAAGGGTAGGAAGGAAAACACTTACTAGTAACAGCTCAGTAACACATGATGTTTGCTGCAGACAAACAAGTACATTTGTCTTGAATGTTGTAGAGCAAAGTGTAAAAAAGAGCTTTTTTACTTTTTTTTTTTTTTTTATTATATAGCTATTTTTACACCCTTCGCTGATGTCGGACTGCGGTTGAGGTGCTGTGGTCACGAGCTGCTCACCTCCATCCATCCATCTACCATGTCAGTAACGACTTTTCCTGAGCAGGGTTGCGGTGGACCGGTGCCTATCCTCGAAGCACTGTGTGTAAAGTGGGGGGGGGGGGAGCTATTTAAAATATTCTTTAAAAAATGTATCCTGTTATCAGAGTCATTGTGTTCATATTGGTTTATATGCTATATATGAAATTATATGCTGTTTAAGCTTATATAATTATACGTGTAAAAACTGTTCTTTAATGCATTCAGATTTTTGTCCCTTAAACTGAAGAACAAATTTCTGAATTTCAGTTTTACTGCAACTTTTTCTCTGTGAAGTTACACATATTTGTTACAGTTTGGAAGTGAAAATGCAGTGTGAAACAGCTGTGATTCTGTTATGAGTGCAACTTCCTATGACCTCAAGGACAGGAGGTCAAGACCCCGGTGCCTCCCGATGGCTCACATCTCTTGCCTGGTGATAAATGATATGCTGTACTGCGGTAATTTCACGACGATGACTGCCAGTGCAGTGTATTAATCAGCTCCTACCATTTCTCCTCAACATGTCCTCAGGTGCCGACTGGACGGTGCAGCCATGGCTGAGATCTCGGCCTCGACCCCCTCACCCTCAGGTCCCAGTAGCTCTCATGTAGCCGCCCCCTCGCCCACCGACGAGCCCCGGATTCCCGCTGCAATGGGGTCCCCTGCGATGCCGCCGGGGCTCGGGACACCTCCCCCTGGACCGTGGGATGGGCAAGGCCTGCCCTGTGCTCCGACCGAGGGACCGGCGTCGGTGTCCAGCTCATCTCTGATACAAGAGACCCAGAGGGATGGCGGTGCTGAGGAAGACGGCAGGGAGCTGCATCCTCTGCACACTCCTAGTCTTCGCTGCAGCCCTGCTGCTTGCGTCCGCGCTGCGGCGAACGAGAACCCGAACCCCACTGGCCACACAGAGCTGCCTGGTACCCGCCGGGCGCCCGGGGGTCTCCCTGTCCGCACGCCAACACCGCCACATACAAGCCAGACAGTAGCAACGGTGCCGGTGAGACACGTGTCCTCAGTGTTAGCGATAACCATAACGGGAAGCTTACCTGCGGCACCGAATGCCCAGGAGCCGCTTTCGGATCACGAGGGAGCTCACCCAGCAACCGTTTCCCTGGCGAAACCCCCACGGAGCCCCCAAGTGGGACACTGTCCCCCAGTTCCAGTCGTACAGGAGCCGCCCCCTACCCTGGTCTTGCCGAAGCCCCAGCAGGAGACGGTGTCCGACAGCCTGAGCTACCTGGAGTCGGCGAGCCTCATGTCCGGGACGCTCGAGTCGCTGTCCGGCCTGGGGGAGGACGGCAGCTCCCTGGGCTCCGACTCGGAGGTGAATGGTCTGGTGTTCCGGCGCACCGACAAGTACGGCTTTCTGGGGGGAGCCCAGTACAGCGAAGGCAGGTGAGCATCCCACCGACACGTCCACCCTGCGTCGAGCCCGTTTAAAGAGACGCCCGTAGATAGAGACGCGCTGGACCGGTGTCCTACGGCCTGCGGTGCTTTCGCTCACCACCCACCGCCTGCTCCACGTCCAGCTCAGGGACTGCAGCGCTTCCGTTCTCTGCAAAAAATTTGAATGATTTCCCCTGTTCTTCTGTACATCTTCTTCCACGAAGGAAAGGAAACCTAATACATGGAAGAGAAGACGAAGAAAGGACACAAACTGCTGCACAGGAACTTTATTTATTTATTTATTTATTTATTATGGCTTATCCAATCGGTTATTTTATGTAGCTGTATAAAGATTGAATACATTCGACACAGCACGACTATATATAAAATGCTGTTAGGAAGTCCTGCTTAATTATTAATATGTACCATAAAGCTGCAGTTGGACAGCTGATGAGTTTTAGTTCCTGTATGTCCAGTATGTCCTGAGGTCTTCTAAAATAACATAATGTAAAAAATGTTTTTTTTTCTGTATTATTTTATATTGTCATATTTTTCTATCCAACTGAAAAATACTCAGCAATGTGTCACATTAACACAACTAACACAAACTAACCCTACAGTCTGGTGTTTGTGTGTGTGTGTGGGACAAACGGTCTCCCTGTCCAACCCCCTCCCCCACTCCCACCCCCCATGTGTGTTACAGTGCATGTGAGCTCCGAGTGGACGTGGCCAGGCAGAGGGAGATGAAGTGGTTGGACATGTTCAGCAACTGGGACAAGTGGATGTTGCAGCGTTTCCAGAAGGTATCCATGCCCTGCCCTGTCCGACGTTGTCCTGCGCTGTCCTGTTCGAGACGCGTCCATCGCAGTGTCATCTTGTGCGTCTATTTTGTCGTTGCTCCTCACCTCCTGAAAAAAATCATTTGTTCCAAAAGGTCAACTCTCATAATTCCTGTGTTGCCGAGCCCCAAAATTGACACCCATTTATGGTAACAGATCACAAAATACCAATAAACTGTATGCAGTTACTTGCACGTTTAACACTGGGTATTGTAACACAAGGTAACAAGCAGTTTCCCCTATTAATTACTCTTTTTACCCTGTTTACTTGTGCTCCTTCAGCTCTTTCTCAACTGTTACATACTGTGTACTTGAACAATCACTAAAAACACACACCTATATATGACACTTAGTGTATGTCTGTAGGGACAGCTGGTAGTGTAGTGGTTACAACTGCTGCCTTTGGACCTAAAGGTTGCAGGTTTGAATCGCACCTCCAGCTGTAGGACCCTTGAGCAAGGTACTTACCCTAAATTGCTCCAGTAAAGTTACCCAGCTATATAAATGGGTAAATCAGTGTAATTGGCTGAACACTGTATGTCACTTTGGGGAAAAGTGTTGGAGAAATGTGTGCGCGTGTGTATTAACTGAACCTTTAAAGTCAAATAACAGAAGAGTAAGTCACAGGATGATGAGTGTGTGTTATACCTGTGTGTGGGTGTATTTTCACCAGGGAAGACAGGTCAACGTGTTTTGCTTGTTTGTAACGTGTGATTCGATCCCACGGCCGATTCGGTGAGGACTGCATGAGCGCTACTGATATGATGTGTAAAACCACAGAATTACTTTGTTTTCCCACAGCCTGCATGTTCAGTATGCACTGTGTGTGTGTGTGTGTGTGTGTGTGTGTGTGTGTGTGTGTGTGTGTGTGTGTGTGTGTGTGTGTGCGTGCGTGTGTCACATGGGCTCTCTGCCCTAGGTGAAGATGCGCTGCAGGAAGGGCATCCCCTCCTCCCTCAGGGCCAAGGCCTGGCAGCTGCTCTCCAACAGCCAGGAGCTGCTGGACTCCAACCCTGGCAAGTTTGAGGTACTACCAGCATAACGATACCGCGGTGACTGGTCCACGTTACCCATGTTTTCAAGGGATCTGCACAAAGTGCTATGTTTTGTTTTGTTTTTTTTTTTCCCCTCCTCCAATATCACCTAAATCTGATTGCTTTCATATCTCCACTTTGCCCCAAACAGCTGTCACTTATAAGAGATGCATTTTATGGCAATTTTTTTTTTTCTGTTGCCAGCTACATTCGTGCGTCGCATAGTGGGCTTCGTTCATTCTGGAAACAACCCGTGACACAAATTCCCGTTTGTTTACAATATTTCTTATGGGGGGAAAACGTGTCACTCGGGCAGAGTTTTAAAAAGGTGTTTTCATGCACAACAGTGACATTTTCTGATATCTGTAATAAAAAAAATAATTTGTGTCGCTTCTTTTAATGTCATGTTTTCGTTCTTTATGAATAACACCCTGTGCTGTACAGGGTGACACTTTCTGATGACGATAGCTATACTAATAATAATAATAATCAATGTGCTGAGATATTAGATTGGCGCTGTTGAGTAATTGTGATTGGTCGACACTGTCAGTGTGACAGGAGACAGTGCTGCTCCCATGGTGCCTTGCGCTCCGCACATGTAGTGTCTTAGTGTGACACAAACCCCTACTTGGTGTATGAAGTGAGTGAGCAGTGTAATTTTCGCAAAGTTCCCCCGAGTGTTTATACCACGTTTACTGTGTTGCTGCGCTGTTATGGATGTGACCCTTTCAGGCCCTGGAGAGAGAGCAAGGAGACCCCAAGTGGCTGGACATCATCGAGAAGGACCTGCACAGACAGTTCCCCTTCCACGAGATGTTTGCGGCGCGCGGAGGACACGGGTGAGACGAGCGTTCGCTCTGCACATGCCGCCCTCCGCGTTGACCGTGCCCCCCTCCCCCCCACCCTCGCGGCAGCGCCGCTCTGAGCCCCTTCCGCTCTGCAGTCAGCAGGACCTGTATCGCATCCTGAAGGCCTACACCGTGTACCGGCCCCACGAGGGTTACTGCCAGGCCCAGGCGCCCGTGGCGGCCGTGCTGCTCATGCACATGCCTGCTGAAGTGAGTCAGTCGCCAAGCGCGAGGAGCGTTTTGTGCTCTCTGTCTCCCTTGCGGTCGTGTGTGTGTGTGTGTGTGTGTGTGTGTGTGTGTGTGTGTGTGTGTGAGAGACGTCAGTGAGATGGTGACGGGTATTTTCTCTGTCTTCGTGTGTGTTTGCAGCAAGCTTTCTGGTGTCTCGTGCAGATCTGTGAAACCTACCTGCCTGGTTACTACAGCGCTGGTTTGGTGAGTACTCATACATGCACACATATACTCGTAGCGCCAGTAATGGCCCTTTTCTGACAGCTCTCAGAGTTACTGTGGTTAGTTCACTGTATTCGTATTTTATAGTCGGTTCAGCAGCTCTGTCTCCAAATGGATCTTAAAATTCAGCGGCCATCAAATTTCAGGGTTCTGTACCAGGAAAAATGCGGAGAAAACGGACATCCCTTTTGATCTCGGTGGTCTTACTATTTATTTAGTACAGCGCTATTTTGCATGTTGTGGGACGGAGAGACCCAGCCGGTGTCTCAAAGTTCAGTGGCGTCGGTCTGACTGTTTTTTGCCTGAATCTCCAGCCCTGACTTGTGAAAAGTAACCACAGGTGTACAAGTAGTGTTTGAATGGGGCATCAGGGCTCCACTCTCCTCATGTGGGCACAGGATGGAGACAAAGATTGAAATATTCCTCAAATATTCAAATATTAACGTGGTCACAGCTCTTCCTAAAAAAGAAAAGGAAAACAAAACTATATACTTCCTGCTTCCACTTTATAACATGGAAAATTTCAACCAGTCATAACCATTGGTTAAGGTAAATGTAAGTCATAACCAAAACAGACATTTAGTTTAAAAAATAAATAATAATAATGGGGGGCACGGTGGCACAGCGGGTTTGGCCGGGTCCTGCTCTCTGGTGAGTCTAGGGTTTGAGTCCCGCTTGGGGTGCCTTGCGACGGCCTGGCATCCCGTCCTGGGTGTGTCCCCTCCCCCTCCGGCCTTGCGCCCTGTGTTGTCGGGTTAGGCTCCGGTTCGACGCGACCCGACTTGGGACAAGCGGTTTCGGTCCCTGTGTGTCAATCAAGTAATAATAATAGTAATGATTAGTGTTATTGCTATTATTATTAATAATAATTTGGCTCCTAGATTGATAAAGCTGGGTGATCGCTCCTTATTATGGTTCTAGTACAGGAAATGTCTGAAAATGATGCAAAAAAGAGGTGTAACAGTGGCTCTCAGACATATCTCACTGGATATGCTGAAATTAACATTATTTGCGCCGTTATTGTGTGTTTAATTAAAATCTCATAACTCTTTTTCCAGGAGGCGATTCAGCTGGACGGTGACATCTTCTTTTCCCTGCTGCGGCGCTTCTGCCCCATGGCATATCGCCACCTGAAGAAGTTCAAAATCGACCCCATCCTCTACATGACCGAGTGGTTCATGTGCATCTTCTCGCGCAGCCTACCCTGGGCCTGCGTGCTGCGCGTCTGGGACATGTTCTTCTGCGAAGGTTCACACACGCCTGCTCTTCACCTCCCTGGTTCTCTAAATATTTTCCCAGTTTCCGCATATGATGTTATTTATGCACTTGGAATGTTTACCACAGTCTACTTGGAAACCAGTGGTGGCGCGGTGGCGCAGTGGGTTGGACCACAGTCCTGCTCTCCAGTGGGTCTGGGGTTCGAATCCCGCTTGGGGTGCCTTGCGGCAGACTGGCGTCCCGTCCTGGGTGTGTCCCCTCCCCCTCCGGCCTTACGCCCTGTGTTGTCAGGTTAGGCTCCGGTTCCCCGTGACCCTGTATGGGACAAGCGGTTCTGAAAATGTGTGTGTACTTGGAAACCGATAGCCTGTCGCCGGGCCTTCCCTTTTCCGCTGCTCCTCTTCCTGAGAGTTTACTTTTCCCCGACTTAAATAACCCCAAGGAGCTTTACTTTCTGCGCTGTGAGAACTTCCTCACTGATGGGTCCCATTCTTTACCGAACAGCTGCCGAAAGGCTGCTGGCGGCAGATCCGTGAAAGGGACATGTCGGATGAGTCTTGTCCTCACACTGCAGCGGGTCCAAAGCTGGACGTGTTTCTCCGCTGATTGTCCGCAGGGGTCAAGATCATCTTTCGGGTCGGTTTGGTGCTGCTGAGGCAGATGCTGGGCTCCATGGACAAGCTGCGGGAACTTCAGGGCATGTATGAGACCGTGGAGCGGCTGAGGAACATCTCGCCCGAGAGCATCAGGGAGGAATTGCTAGTCCAAGAGGTGAGGTTAACCAGTTAGCTAGTTAGCTAGATTAGTTAGTCATTAATTTGGCACATGCTGTTGTGCGACACAGCGTACGGGTGGTCCATTCCAGTGTCCTCGTCGTAAGTCCACTTGGTCCGAAGTCTCCCCTGAGTTGTACGAGCCGTAAGGATCCGTGTGACATTCATGTATGTTATGTTGTAGAACAGGACATGTTATGTTTTTTCACTCGTTTTACACATTACTCCCGCTAAATTAATATTAGTATAGAACTATAATGATATAAATACTGTACAGTATCATCTTTTCATGCTGCGCTTATTTTTGCATTCATTTCTAAATGTGTTTTCTTTAGCTTTTTCTTTCCTGCTCCACCGGAACATCAAGGTTTGTGTTTCATAACCATTTCAAATAAAAAGTAACTGGAATGGAATCGCAAATGAATCGTTCTGTAAATGTCCACGGATACGGTCCTTCTTAGCCTTTAAGACTCGCAAATAATATAACAAGGTTGTTGTGAGTTCGGCCGGTTGCACCTCGCGTATGTCGCAGGTCAAGAGCCACCTGTACTGCTGAGCAGTGATTTACAGTGATTTGCCTGTTTATACAGCCAGGTAATTTTAGTGCACCAGTTCAGGGTTGGTACCTTGATCGAACTGCAGGCACCGCAGCAGGGTGTGGGTTTGAACGTGGCTCCTTGGAGCGCAAAGCGGAGGCGGCGGTGGCGCTAACCGCTGTCACTGCATGCTGTTCGCTCACTCTGCCTTTTCGCTCCCCCCACCGGGGCTCCAGGTGGTTTCCCTGCCAGTGACCGAGGCCCTCGTTGAGCGCGAGTGCAGCATCCAGGTGTGCAAGTGGAGGGAGTCGCGCGGGGAGCTCTGCCACAACCCGGGACGCCGGCTTCACGGCACCCGCGCCATCTACGAGCTCAAACGCCGCTCTGGCTCCTTCCGCCCCAGGGGCAGCTTCTCCTTCTTAGGGGGCCCCGTTGCTTCCCCAGGCCCCCTCAGGGCCTCCTCCAGCGTCCTCTCGCTGCCCGGCTTCCGCAAGTCCAAAGCTCCTTTCCAGTTTCCCGTGAACAAGGGCTCCTTCTCCGGGAGCTCGGTGTCGGAGTCAAAGCTCACCCCTGGGGGAGGCATCCCAGGCCGGTGCCAGGCTCAGCCTGCGGAGAGCGGCGCGATTAGTCCGGCTCGCGCCTCCGCTCACGGTCCCATCGCGGGCGAGGCCGATGCCTTGGCCCCCGGAGAAGAGGAGGCGCGAAGGAAGAAGAGCAAAGAGGAGAAGAAGAAGGAGAAGGAGGAGGAGAAACAGAGGTCCCGGGAGCAGAAGGAGAGGGAGAAGGTGGAGAAGGTGAGGCTCAAGAAGGAGAAGAAGGACAAGGGAGGAGCGTAGCAGGAGGACAGGAGACCCGTAGCGCCGCTATCGGGGCAGGATGCGGACTGCGGCCCGCGGCATTCCCAGCGTCTGCTTTTGGATCCCCCCCCGCCACTGAGACGCGCTTCTCCCCGACCTGAACGAGACTTAACGTAGCGTGACCGTCATCGGGCATCTCGTACCGTGTCGATGGAGAGCGTGGCTCCGAGGTCGGGCGCAGGCAGCGTGCACGTCGTCACGGCGGTGAAATGTAAAACCCGTCCGATGTTGGACACAGAGCTGGACTACGTGTTCGCTCTTCAGCGGTGCTTTTCAGTAGTCGTCACGTGACTGCTGCGGGCTGCCTCATTTCTTCTCTGTCGTCCTTTACCTCCCTCCAGCTCTTCTGCGCTGTCTGTCTACATTGTGCGTATACGTTGCGTGTGTACGGCCCGGTGCTCAGCGCTCTCTATGCAGCAGTGTACAGCCGTGTACACGAAACACGGTAAAAGATGGTCGGATCCAGGGACGAGGCAACGCCACAGCTGTTGCTACTCAGTATTTTTGTGTTTTTTTTTTTCAAGCAGTATTTTTTTTTTTTTTTTTTTTTTTTTTTCAGTGTAATTGTTTTTTTGTGCACACTCACTTCTCCGAAGAGTGCGTTTACACATCTTTCTGGTAAACTCTGTCCTCGGAGAATAAACCGGGAATCTTTAACATCTGCAGAAGTGGAAAAATCCTTTGCTGCACTTTTGTTTGAAATGTTGACCCTGTCAGGAAAAGCACTTTATGGATGTCAGCACTAATAATATTATTGGGCTCTAATCTGCAGCCAGAGCAAACAGATGTGGGGATGTACAAGTTTTGTTTGTTTGTTTTGTTTTACTTATTTAATTTTATTTATTACAGTTACAATAAACAAGTAGGACTCATGTCCAGCTCACCTGACCTTCGGAAAACCAGCTGAGCTGCTAACGACAGGAGGATAGAATTTAATAACACTATAAAACATGTATGATGTGTTAGTGAAGTCATGTTCAGCAACACCTGGCTACCTGGGATAACCGGAAGCTCTAGCGTTTCACACGAGCTGCTCGTACTGGTGACGCGTTACTGGAGCTTGTACTGGAACTACTGAAAACAAAACCCAGCGTCACACCGCAATACACCACTCGTTCCAATGTGTGTTACTGCTGCAAGCGCTGCGTTCCGGCAGCTAGCGAAAACACACGCTCGTCTCTGCTTTTTCCTCTTTGGTGACGTGATAATGGTAATATTTCCATCTGTGTCACTCCTAGAAATGCTGGTTCTATCGCGGTAACGCTGCTTTAACCCCCAGACTAGATAGAGCTAAAGTACTGTTTTCTCACTGGGACCAGATATCCAAGTGGTTTTTGTAGACGTGTCGGTTTGAAATGTGCAGATGAATAGACTGGAGTTCGGGGGGGACGAGGGGACGACACACACGTGCACTTTGGGAATAAAGAGAAAAGGTATCACTCCTGTCACCGGCAGCGTTAACCAGACCATTAATAAATGTGACAGCCATACTGTGGAGTGAACGTATATGATAGATCACTTTTAATTTCTTTTAAATGAGCATTTTACAGTGTACTACATACAAAGTATTGCGGGTTTCGGTACTCTGTTGCACTTGTACAGGACGTGTGCTGTGTGTGGCCATACTCTGTCTGGAATAGACAATGTGTTCAGTGTGCGTCTGTGTTTCTTTTTCTTTTTTACTTTCTTTCACTGCACAACTGGAAATGTCTGATTTGGGAGCTTTATGGGTGTTGGGTTTAAGGGGGAGGGAGAGAATGTTCTGGAAGGATTTGCTTGCACTGCTGGAAGACGTCGTGATGTACCGCTTTGTTTTGAGTTCCGGATCGATCCCAATAAAGTTACACCCAGTGTTAAGGAAAAGCGTGCAGTATTTTGTGGCTTGTTCCAGAATCTTCCTGGAATCTGCTGCTGCGACATCGTGATTCATCAGCCTTCTCTCCTTGTCCTCCTTTGAGGTTAAAAGGAGTTTAGGTTCTTCAGGTTATGTTCCCCACTCATATACTGCAGCAACAGAAAATGTGTTTAGAGCAAGAGCTCATCTGTTATTTTGTCTCAGGCGAATTGGTGAATATTTTTTATATTACATATATTTTTTCATGAATATTTATTGGTGTTTGTACTATGTGAAATGTGTAGTTTCTCTGAGCCCCTCGCAACATCTTTTCAAGGAGACGGAGCACAAGAATGGGAAGGGTGCTTCGCTGTTCTTGAGATCTTCACTCAAACGTTGGACATTTTTAACTTTTCGCTTTTTTTCACGCATAGTTGCTGTGTGTTCTTTGACACTAGAATAAGACCTCTGTTCGTGGCAGATGTGGTACAAATGTACCGATCTTCACTGTTAAAGTGCTCTGATCGGTGACCTGCTTGCATATTAAACGGCCGAGCATCAGCATCCTACAACAATTAATAGTCAATGAATAAAAACACAAACGTTGCCTGGAAAATACAGCTGCTAAAGTGGAAGCTTGTATTCAACTCCAGCTCGATGGGATGTATGAGGATCGATTGTGGTTTAAAATTGTGCTCTTCCTGCCTCTATGTTCCCATGAGGGACAGTAGCAATAAGAGACCCTGTAGTACATTGACAGCAGGTTTGGATCCTTCAGAAAAAGCTGAAGATGCCCTAGATGTGTTGTGACCTTCCCATTCCTGTAGATGCTTATAAACCCAGAGTTGGATAGTTTGCAGAAACACCCAGCGCTTGCGGAGATCAAGAAGAATAAACCTCTGGGTGGCGCAATGGTTTCTTCTAAAACACAAGAGAGCGAGTTTGGTGCAGAAATACGGCGCGAAGCTTCTCTCGGTGCAGCTCGCAGTGTTACTGAGTTCGAACCCGTGTCAGGATCTGTTCTTCCAAGTTGAAGTTGCACAAATAGACGTCGCATCGATACGTCACGAAAGCAAAACAACACGTAGTAACTGTGAAACGAGAGAAGGTTCACTTTTCACCTCAATAGAGGATTCGGTTCAATGGAGCCAAACCCCTCGCAGGCACTTTGGGGGCAACTGAAAATTGTTCACCACTCGCGGCACAGCGAGCGGCGTTGCTGTCCCCCAGCCCCTGGGTGGTGCGAGAGGATGTGGGTTCGATCCCCTCTCAGTCTGTGTGAAGTTT
Organism: Scleropages formosus; assembly: GCF_900964775.1. NCBI lineage: Eukaryota > Metazoa > Chordata > Actinopteri > Osteoglossiformes > Osteoglossidae > Scleropages > Scleropages formosus. Next base: position 1,891,555 of record NC_041825.1, on the reverse strand, counting down.
GCATGTTCTGCAGGTGCTCTGGTTTCCTCCCACAGTCCAAAGACATGCTGTTCAGGTTCACACATAGTGTGTGTGTGTGTGTTCTGCTGATGTATGGATGAGTGACCCAGTGTAAGTAGTGTATCTAGCAGTGTAAGTCACCGTGGTGAATAAGGTGTGTGGGCTGGTAACACCACATAGAGTTCATTGGAAGTTGCTTTGGAGAAAAGCATCTGCTAAATAAGTAAATGTGATGGCAAGTTAAATACAGTGTGGGGCAGCTGGTAGCGTAGTGGTGAGTGCTGTTCCCTTTGGACCCACAGGTTCAAATCTCACCTCCGGCTGTAGTACCCTTGCGTAAAGTACTTACGTATTCATTTAGCAGACGTTTTTGTCCAAAGCGACGTACATCTCGGTAAAAAGTACAATTTATGCATTACATTGAGAGAAGGAGACATAGCTGCGGACGTGAAAGTCTCGAGCAAAGCGAGTTTGTTCCCTAAATTGCTCCAGTAAAATTACTCATGTGTATAAATGGGTGAATAACCGTAAGTGAAACAACCTTCTGAGTCACTTTGGAGAAGAGTGTCAGATAAATGTAAATTTGTGCCCAGAAAAAAATGCTCAGGCTGGAAACGTGTTTGTGTCATTCAGTGTCTTTTGTGTTCACATGAAGCGAACTAGACGCTGCATAGAGGCACGACGGCGAGCGCAGGCCGCGCTTCGCTTTATTGCGATAAAGGAGACGCCGAGGCCGACGCCGACGCCGGCCGTCTCTATTGCACGCAAATAGCCGGAAGGGTCACGCTGCACACGTCGAAGATGGAGGCGGTGCCGACTTCTGAAATCTGGGAGCTCGGCAATTCGCTCCTGCGGCAAAAGTCGAGATGTGCCGCGACGCGCGAGACGTGAACCCCGATGTAATGAAGGTTGCTCCAGGTTGTGGGTTTGCGCTCCGCTGACACAGGATGTTTGGTCAGCGTGGACACATCGAAATCAGAACGTTTTCATAGCGTTCCTCTTTTTTCTAAACACCAGGACTTTTCTATGTTCTTCTTAGTTTTTTCACTCTATTAAGTTTATTATTTTACAATAAACAAACATTCACTCTTTCTAATGAGACATAACATTTGCGTGAACAGTTCATTTTATATAGTGTTTATTGCTTGAAGAGCTGATGTTTTAGTTTATTGTTCAGTGCCATTTTCCTTTTTTTGAGAATATGTCGCTTATTAGGCTGGGTAGCGTCAGCTAAAAGAATAAATATAATGTACAAGCTTGGGCTATGAGCATGAACAGAAGTCATCAATTAACAATTTCGCTCATTTCCCGGATTGTGGCACATCTGTACTCGGCGTCTGGAATGACTTGACGTGAGGATCTCACTGTTTTCTGTTTATAGCCATTATTCCCAGTGGAAAAGTGTATTTTTAATGGGAATTCCAGATAAATTATTGTATCTCACAAACCTGTCTGTGGATGTAAATGTCGGCAGACATATTAATGCAGAGTCCAAATACAGACAGAAAGGGTAATAATCTCTCTCCCTCTCTCTGCAGAGTGGATACATATATATAAATATAATATATACAGTCATGTGAAAAAGAAAGTACACCCTCTTTGAATTCTATGGTTTTAAGTATCAAGACATAATAAAAAAAAATCTGGTCCTGAGCAGGTCTTAATCAGGTAAATACAACCTCAGATGAAGAAAAACCCATGACATATTTCACCGTGTCATGATTTATTTAACAAAAATAAAGCCGAAATGGAGAAGCCATGTGTGAAAAACTAAGTGCACCCTATGATTCAAGAGCTTGTAGAACCACCTTGAGCAGCGATAACTTGAAGTAATCGTTGTCTGTGCGACTTTATCGGTCTCTCGCATCGTTGTGGAGGAATTTTGACCCGCTCTTCTTTACAACGTTGCTTCGGTTCATTGAGGTTTGCGGACATTTGTTTATGCACAGCTCTCTTAAGGTCCCGCCACAGCGTTTCAACCGGGTTGAGGTCTGGACTTTTGACCGGGCCGTTGCAACACCTTGATTCTTTTCTTCGTCGGCCATTCTGTTGTAGATTTGCTGGTGTTCTCGGGATCATCGTCCTGTTGCGTGACCCAATGTCGGCCAAGCTTCGGCTGTTGGACAGACGGCCTCGCGTTTGACTCCGGAATACTTCGGAATACAGAGGAGCTCATGGTCGACTCAATGACTGCAAGGCGCCCGGGTCCCGTGACCGTAAAACAAGCCCAAATCATCACCCCTCCACCGCTGTGCTTGACAGATAGATGGACAGCTGGCTGCTGTGTTTGTTTCCCCCCAAATGTGGCACTGTGCATTATGGCCAAACGTCTCCACTTTGGTCTCGTCTGTCCGAAGGACATTGTTCCAGAAGTCTTGTGGTTTGTTCAGATGCAACTTTGCAAACCTAAGCCGTGTTCTTTTGAGAGCGAAGAGGCTTCCTCCTGGCAACCCTTCCCAACAAACCATACTTGTTCAGTCTTTGTCTAATTGTACTGTCATGAACTTCAACATTTAACATGCTGACTGAAGCCTGTAGAGTCTGAGATGTAACTTTTCGGTTTTTTGCAATTTCTCTGAGCGTTGCACGGTCTGGCCTTGGGGCGAATTTGCTGGGACGTCCACTCCTGGGAAGATTGGCAACTGTCTTGGATCTTTCCCACTGTAGAATGATGGATTTTAAATGGTCTGGAGATGATCTTATAACCGTTCCCAGATTGATTGGCAGCAACAGTTGCTTCTCTAAGATCATTGCTGATGTCGTTCATCCTTGGCATTGTGTTACCGCACACCTGAATGCTCCAGACCAGAAAACTGCCAAAACTTGCTGATGATCAATTAATCAGTGGCGTTTGATTAGCACCACCTGCCTGCTACTTACCCTCTTAATTCCTATGGAAGCAGTAAAGGTGTACTTAGTTTTTCACACATGGCTTCTCCATTTTGGCTCTGTTTTTGTTAAATAAATCATGGCACGGTGAAATATGTCATGGTTTGTTGTTCATCTGAGGTTGTCTTTACCTGATTAAGACCTGCTAAGGGCCAGATGATTTTTTTATTATGTCCTGATACGTAAAACCATAGAATTCAAAGAGGGTGTACTTTCTTTTTCACATGACTGTATATATATATATATATATATATAGATCTCCACTCTGCACTTGAGACGATCACCATATACTGTATATATACACACACACACACACACACACACACACACACACACACACACACACACACACACACACACACACACACACACTGGCTGAAACCGCTTGTCTCGAGCGGGGTCACAGTCAGCCGGAGCCTAGCAACACAGGGCGCAGGACCGGAAGGGGAAGGGACACACCCTGGACGGGGCGCCGGTCTATCACCATGCACCCCAAGCAGGACTCGAACCCCAGATCCGCCGGAGAGCGGGACCCGGCCAAACCCACTGTGCCCCTCCCCCCCCCAGGTAAACACAGTAAAGAGCTTATCAAGGATCCAAAAATAGATGTTTGTTTTTCACTCCTTTTATAGCGCTAGTGGATTTGGTGTTCACTGACTTGAGACTCGCACGCAATGCGGCTGAGTGAACCTGGGGCGGCGCCCCCTACGTTGTCGTAACCGTCATTAACCGTCATTAACCATCCGTGTTCATCTTTCTCCCCAGGAGATGTCAATTCCCACGTGGGGAAGAAAATGAACAAAATCAGCATGAGTAACTCGACTAAATGAATACAGGAATACGGGAATAGGCGTAATGGAACGTGGCCCCGTGCGGGACGCGTAGATCCCCAGCCCACTGACACGGATATGGACACAGAGGTATGAAATATGTTGTCTTTATTTGCCTTCTCTCGGTACAGAGCTTTTCTGACAACGACTGATGGAAGCCGGGGAGACGGACAGGTGAACGAAGGGGGACACGGAAGGGAGGCGGGGGAGGAAGAGGAAAAGGGAACGAAGACGCTATGTTTCTTTCGTCCCTCGTTCTCTTCCTCCCTTTCTCTGCTCTTTCTTCCTCTCCGAAGGGCAGCCGTCACTTTAAGGAGACCCCCTTTTTCCTTCTCTCAAAGTACATTTTCTCCCACTCTTTCCACCCCCCCCTCCTCCCGCCCAAAATGAGTCGGAAAAAAAGTGCGAAGGAGGGAGGAACACCTTCTATTATAGAATAAAATCCCTCTCTGCGCTTCCGAACCCTTTGGAGGTGGGTAAGGAGGGCCGAACGGATCCCTTCAAAATCAAAAGTGGCAAACGGTTTTTTTTTACGGCCGTAACGGCTCAGCTCCTTGCTTTCGAGCCCGAAACGCACGTCAACGTGGACTTAACATCCGCGGCCGCTGCGCCGAGGACGGCTGAAGAACAGTTCACACCCTGGATGTACCGACAGAAAGGGAAAGAGAGATGGAAAGAGGAGGAGAAAGTGGAGAGAGAACAAGAGATGGATGCGTAGGACCTTTTATTATTGTTACTATCATTATTGTTGTTGTTGATATGTGTCCAGTAGCCCATTGACGCTCACAAAAAATGTTCTCATAGCCCACTCAACTCGATGGCTCAGTAGAGGTGGCCGGTCATTATGTACAAAAGGGAACGTGGGAGTGTCGGAGCATCTCGCGGAGGGGGGCGGATGGAGGAAGAAAGGGAGGATGGTGTTGGGGAGGAGCGAGGGATCGATTCTGTGTTTCAGCTTTGTGTTTTTTCCCTTTACTCCTCCTTCGACTCTCCGTGTGTGATGACGTAGCAGATGTTCTTGTAGTCAACGTTGCCAGCCACATCAGGGGGGAAAGCAGCCCACAGGTTCTTCATCTGAGCGAGGAAGGAAACCGGGAATATAAACGGCACCGTTTGAGTTGGTGACGTACAGAGAGAATGCCGGCTGATGGGACGGTGTGAGTCTTACCTCCTCAGCGGAGAACCTGTCGCACTGAGTGGTCAGGAGCTCCTCAAGGCTGGTAAGAAAGAGAGCGAGCTCTTAATTATTCACATTACTCATCGTGTTAAACATCCAAGTGTCCCTGGATTTATGAACTCTTTAGCCAAAATTGTGGTATATCTTCTCGTACCCAATTTTTGATTTACGCAACAAAACAAATCTGCATGACGAAATTTATCCGAAGCGTCTAAAAAAATTCAAGTCGCGTACTGTGGATGATGTGTCTGCATCCAGATCGTTCCATCAGTGGATGTGTTGGGGGTGTGAGGGTGGCACTTGAAGAGAGGGGGTATTATGGGAAGTGTATGAAATTCCACAGGAGGGTCTGTCAATCACATTAGGTCACTATTTACTCGAACTGATTGTTGTTTGTAGCAGCAGCAGAGCTAACGGCAGGAAAAGTTTGGCTGATGGTTTTTCTGGGACGTATGAGCATTTTGCGCATCGGTGCGCAGTTTTAGAAAGTTGTTCACAATAAATTTCAGTGGATCTCTGTTCGGTCCATTGCTCATCCCGTACAAAACTGATCGATTAAAAACAAGGGTGGGAATTACGCCAGAGCAGTAACTCCAGAAAATTGCTCCAGGTTTTCTGAGCACAAGTTGGAAGCAGGAGAGCAAAGGGAACAGGTGTGATGAACTTCCGTATTGTTTTCTGAGATGTAAGTCACCTTGATGAGACGTGTCTGCTAAATGAATACATTTATTCATTTATCTGACACTTTTCTCCAAAGCAACCCACAATGTTAATCTATCTACAGTTATTTACCCATTCATAGCCAGGTAACTTTACTGGAGTAATATAGGGTAAATATCTCTCTTAAGGGTACTACAACCGGAGGTGCAGATTTAAACCTCCAACCTTTGGGGCCAAAGGCAGCGGTGCAACTCACTACGCTACCAGCTGTCCCTGTCGGTAAGAATAAATGTAAATATACATGTTTTAGCTGAGATCATGGGTTGATAGTTATATACGGTGCTGTGCAAAAGTCTCGGTCACTTAGATTTTCACAAAAATATTTCTTTTAGACGGTTATTTAATGTCTTCTGCGTTAGTGGCAATCGCGGGCTCGCGGGGAGCCGGAGCCTAACCCGGCAACACGGGGCGTTAGGCCGGAGGGGACACGCAAGCGGGACTCGAACCCCAGACCTGCTGCAACCCCGCTCGAGGCAAGCGGTTGTTGATGATGGATAGTTACTAAGCTTTGTAGGAAGTTTATTAATTAAGAGCATCAATTTTGGAAGTATTCTCACGTTACTTCTTTTTTCCCCAACCAAGCGCGTAAAACTTTTGCACAGTACTGTAGGTGTTTTAGTGTTCTAGTGATTTTTGGGACAGTTGGTTTTGGGTTCATGGATGAGCTGGGAGCACGTTATTATTATTATTATTATTATTACTCCCATTTACAAGAATGACAAATAGCTTCTTGTAATGTAGTACATGTAGTTATTTTATGCTACTGTACGGTTGTAACGAAGCGCAGAATGAACCGATTTGGATCCCATCTCCATGTTCAAGTTGGTGTAGCTGTGCTGTACGTACAATGCCTTCTTGATGGTGCCAGTACCCTCGGGGTCCAGAACCTTGAATGCAGAAACGATGACGTCCTCAGGATCGGCACCTGGCAGAAAGGAAGCGGAAGAGTTTTGAGCACAAATGGGTACGGAAGACGGTGACCGTCGAAGTCGGCGTAGGAAAGTGTCTTTGAAGCGGTTGACTTTGGGGGAGCGAGCAAGTGGAGCGGAATGGACTGGAGGACAGAAGCAGAAGGAAAAGGTCAATCTCACCCTTCAGCTTCTCGCCAAACATGTTGAGGAACACAGTGAAGTTGATGGGGCCACTGGCTTCCTTGATCATGGCCTCCAGCTCCTCATTCTTCACATTCAGTTGACCTGAAGGGCAGCAGAGAAACGGTACATAACCCTTCGCTGTCGTTGAACATGACCGGCGTCCTTGATGAAAACGGGTTTGAAAGACAGTTACCCAGTGAGGCCAGCACATCCCTCAAGTCGTCCTTGCTGATGATACCATCTCTGTTCTGGTCAATGATTGTGAAGGCCTGACGGAGAAGGTTGCGGACGGTTAATGACGCTCACCGATGGTTCATCACGTACAACAAAAGTCACGGATTTGACACGCCACACAATCTCCAGGAGGTATTGGAACCGTTGGACAGGAAAGAAACACCAGCGAGACAAGAGAGGACACTTCCTATTTAAGAACACGAAAAGGTCCAGTCGTTAAAAAAAAATAAAAAAAGAGTATTGCTATAATAGAACATATTAGCTGTACCTCCGTAGGAGACGTGTGTATGTTCCCTGAGGTATTATACACACAAGCATGGGGTTTCAGTGCACCCATTTTAATGTCCCACTGTGGAGGTTGCATGTTCTCCCCGTGTCTCTGTGGGTTTCCTTCAGGTGCTCTGGTTTCCTCCCACACGCCAAAGACATGCTGTTGAGGTTCACCCATGGTGTGTGTGTGAGTGACAGAGAGTGTGTGTGTTCCACTGATGTATGGATGAGTGACCCATTGTAAGTAGTGTATCTAGCAGCTGATAACACTACATAGAGCTCGTTGGAGTCACTGCGGAGAAAAGTGTCTCCTAAATGGAGCAACGTAACATAATGCAAACGTAGCCATAATGTAGAAATAGCAGTTTGAGATACGTTAAACTCATCCGTTTCCCATTAACGCCCCCCCCCGCTGTTGCACTTCTTTCTCGGCCATGAAATATAAGACGAGTGTCGAGTCTTGAACTTAAAAGGCAGCTGGTGTGCGGCTGTGTGTGGGCAGGGATAGCAGGTTCTCCGCTGCCCCGTCAGACATTCCCTGGGGGACATTTAAGGAGCCGATATCGCTTTCGCTCCTTGTCCCCGTCCTGCACGCACTCCTCCCCCTTCCTTGTGTTTCTCCCCTTCCGTAACCTCAACGGCAACCCAACCCCCCCGTGGGTGCAGTTTCACAGATGCCGTGAGACCCGCCGCTCGCCGACCCTGACCTACAGCCTGGACGGTGGCGTCTCCGCCTCTCCTCTCCTCCTCCTTCTCTCTCCCTGAGGCGTGTGGCGCGTGTCCTTCCCGCCCCGCGAGACATTTCCAGCACCGTGGGGCCGCGATGAAGATCTCAAGTGTCGGAAGGGGGCGGGAGGAGGGAGTCACGATGACCGAGAGTCATCATCGCCGCTAAGGGGGCAAGAGGAGTCCGAGCGGAAACCCTTAGGCAGCTGGTGGGCACCCCTGTACTCCACGCTGAGAGGGTGACAGATTTTTGCCATGTGGGCTAATTCGATGAATGTAGCAAGTGAGAATGTGCGGTGCAACAGTGCAGGGAAATGTTCTTTTACCGCGGTTGAAAAGATTTTCATTTACCGCGGTAATGGAGGGGTAACGTCGCTGCAACTCAATATGATTAGGCCTTCTTCGTGGTTACACAGCAGGTGGCGTGGTGGTTCGAGCTGCTACCTTGCATCCGAAGGGCGCAGGTTCCAATCCCACCCCTTGCTGTTGTACCGCTGAGCGAGGTACTTACTCTGAACTGATGCAGTAAAAATCGTGGGTAAACCAGGATAAGTAGCTTAACATTGTATATCATTTCGGAGAAACGTGTCAGCTAAATACTCACTTTCCATGACCACTTGTCAGAGTCGTGGTGGTCCGGAGCCTATCCCTGGGCACATAGATGGGACACCCAGAACGGGACAGCAGTCCATTGCAGGGCAGCCACCCACACGCGCGCACACACACATTAAGGGCGATTTAGAGTTTCCAGTTCACCTGAAGTGCACGTCTTTGGACTTTGGGAGGAAACCAGAGCACCTGGAGGAGAGCAACACACGCAAAACTCCACGCAGACCGAACGGAATCGAACCTGCACCCAAGCGGCTCACCTCTTTGTACTCCTGAATCTGGCTCTGCTCAAACATGGAGAAGACGTTGGAGGAGCCGCCCTCTGTATGCTGCCTCCTCTTGGCCTTCTTGGGTGCCTGGGGGGTGGAGACACACGACACACGTGACACAAGTGACACGAGCGACACACGCCAGTTAGTCGTGGGGAAAATCCACTCCCCTAAATGACGACACGAGGCGCAAAGGTGGAGACGGAGACCCGAGAGACACACCTGCCGGAGCTGCGCGATGCAGCAGCCGGCAAGAGCGTGAATGATGGAACATTTAATAACCTTATTAATAATCAATATTATCCATAGAATTTAAAAAAATACTTTAATTAATTTATTTGTCATTATAGTGCAGCATTTGTAGTATAAAAAAGGCCGCACATCACATAGACGTACATATGAGCACAGCTCTGATTTACAGCCGCGACGCTCGTTGCCGATCGGTGGTTTCATGCGTTCGGAGACGGAAAATCTCGTTACGGTATCGCGTTTACGGAGCACGCCGCCCTCGTGGTTTCCGCTCGGTTTGTCCGAGGAAAAGCGTACGGATTCAAATTCCTCGCGTCTTCGCCTCCGCGTCTCAGCGTTCCACACGTTGACGGCGATTCGGGGTTTTTTTGTCGACATTCACGTGTCCGCGTGAACCGGCACCTGGTTGTTTCAAAAGAAAAGCGCGGCGCTGTACTCTGGTTCGTGGGCCGCACCCATTCATTTTTTCATTGTTACATTTATTTATTAACCCAGGAACCTGGAAAAAGTGGTTAATTGGCTCCTGTATAGCGAATAATGACCTAAATGATACCTGATTGGGCGACCAAGTTTAGATTTTGCCGAAATTCCCACACTGGCACTAAGTGCGATGAACGAGGCCGTTTAAGGCCTATAGCGTCTAAATCCGTCCGGATGGGCCTTCGTCGAAGAATAAAATGGGAATGAAAGGAAAGGCGCACGCACACTTTCTGAACCGCTCGTCCCGTACGGGGTCGCGGGGAACCGGAGCCTAACCCGGCAACACGGGGCGTGAGGCCGGAGGGGGGGGGGGACGCACCCGGGACGGGACGCCGGTACGTCTCAAGGCAGCCCAAGCGGGACTCGAACCGCGGACCCACCGGAGAGCAAGACCCGGCCCGACCCACCGCGCCTCCCTAAAAGGAAACGCTCCTTCCCATTTATTCTTCTTTCTTCTGCGAGGAAACGTCGTTCACGCTCTTTATTCATCTGCGCTAAAGCAAAACTGTGTGTTTGCCTGAGCCTTGGATGCATCCCCAGCGACCAGAGATCCTCGAGGAGGGTTGACTCGCACGAGCGCAGGGAGGAGTGGCGTTACTCACCATCTCGAGACGCCGTGTGTCACGTTTGGTCGGTCAAGAAGAGAAGCCGCGTGAGCCGCACACTGATGTGACTGACGTGCGAAACGCGGCTCCCCAGGGGCTTATATACCGGCCCGGACGCGCTAACTATAGCCACGGCGTGGGACTCGCCCGCAAAAGAGAGCGAGACGCGGGACGGCGGCAGAAGGACAGGAGGAGCGACGGAGTGTCGCCTTACACTCGTTCAAAAATAGACGCGCGAGTCTTGGAATGAAGCGAACTCGACACCGAGACGCGGGCCGCGCTTTAATGCGATGCGTCGACTAATATGGGCCGCGTATCGAGGCCGCGTCGAGTTCGGCGGAGGCCACGGAGACGTCCCCCCGAGGACGTCTCCGTGGCCTTCGTTGGCGTCGCGTCCTCCGCCGCGCGTTACAGCCGCTCCGACCTGGAGCTCCTCTCCGTCAGACCGCGCGCGGTCGCTCTTTGTCTCCTTTTCAAACCCTGATCCCGCAGTCGCCGCTCTTTACTGCGGTATTTGCAGCGTAACGCGGTACGCGCTGACAATCCCCCGGCGGCGACCGCACCGTACGTACGAGCGATTCAGCGGGCCGTGGCGGGAGAGGGAATCCCGCTGTGATGTCACAGCTACCCTACTAGGCCACGCTGGCCTACACGCGTGTGTGGCGTGTACGCGTGGACACGATGGGAGAGAGACGGGAAGAAACGCGCGACATCCAGGCGCTTCGTTGTAACGTCTCCCTTTTTACCGGGTCGCCAAAGCGTCGAAAGCACCGACATACGTTTTAAACCTTATAGAAGTGGTCACGACCGCGGACGAGTCGAGCGTAAAAGGGAAATGATTATTTTCGCATCGGGAGTTTTGAAAAAAAATGACATTTAAAAATAGCTTTTATAAAGGCCAAGGATAGGGCCGTGCCGCGTGGTGTCCGGCCAAGTGTCCGGCCAACTCCTTATAAGAGCTCGATGCGGGCGCGTCCAAGAAAGCTCGTCCGTAAGCAGCGAGCGGAGCCGTGAAAATCAATCTCTGCCGCCCGACTCGCTCGCACCCTCGTCACGCCCCCCGCAGGCCCGCTCGGCGACGGCGAAGAGCGCCAAGAAACTCGGAATACATCACAAGCGGAGGGGTTCGAGGCCCCGGAAGCCAGATACGTGTCCCATCGGCGTTTGAGGCGAGATCGAGTCCGTCCGAGCGCTCCGCGTCGCGAGGGCGGACGGGTGTTCCCGGACACATAAAGCCCCGATAATGTCTTGCGACGGGGGGGCCGGAGCGGGACTCGCTTTGAAGCCGTTCTGCAGACGGGCCCTCGGTAGCCATGGTTACGAAACAACGAAACGCTACGACCGGCGTAGCTGCGATGGGGCCAAACGGCAACCGAACAGGCTGCGCGCCAGATGAGTCGTACGACGAGGCGTAACAAGAAAACAGATGAACTCTTTAACGCCGATAGAGACACGCGAGGTCAAAGTGAGGTCGCTTAGTTCAACAGCGCCGATTCTCCCACCGGCGATTTACCACGGTGGCCCTCGTCTTTGGATCGCGGCGGAAACCGCGCTGAAGCCGAAGCCACTTCCGCAGCAAGTCCGTCCAAGAACGACCGAGACGAATCGTTTTAAATTCCAGGCCAGGTGACGTCACAGTACGAGGGAAAACTATTTTTCGCTTATTAAACGTGTTTCTTTCTCGGTTCTGCAGCCGCTTCTCCTGAACTTGAACGAACTCGGTCGTCGGTCAGGGCGGGAAAAAAATCTCTGAAATAAACGGGCCGCTCGGTGAAACTCACGGAAGAGGAACTGTTTTTACCGCGTTTGTGGTATAGGCAGGGGACTATTGATTTTCAGCAGAGGAAGTTGAAATGATTGAATTTTCAAAAATTCTAAAGTGATGAGAAAAGGGTCATAGGAATGTAGTAGTGTGGTGTGGAAGAAATACGTACAAATTTAATGGAGGAAAAGTTTAAAAAAAAAAAAAAAAAAAAAAAAAGTGTCCATGCCAAGTTTTCTCGGAAAAGAGCAAGTTTTTCAGAAGTAACACAATACTACCCCTTTGTGCGTAAGCTCAGTTTTGAGCGGGTATCAAGTTTCCGTCGGCAAAATCATTAATGCATGAATTCCAGGTTAAATAATCCGCCGTGGTGGCGGTTTGTATGCTGGGCTGAGCCACACGTACAGGTTCAATATTTGCCTTTCCAGTTACATCACTGGTTCCCGAGTATAAAAGAGATCGTTTGTTTTGTGGGTTCCGCTCCAGGGCGGCACGGAGCCACGGCGCCACGGCGCCTGCGTGGGGCGAGGCGACGCGGGTCGGATCCCCCGCTCGGACCGTGCGGAGTTCGCGCGTTCTCCCCCGTGGGTTTCCTTCAGCTGCTCTGGTTTCCTCCCACACTCCAAAGACATGCTCTTCAAGTGGATCGGTGGCTCTAAAATCACCCTTAGTGTGAGTGACAAACACAAAACAAGTGTGCACTGGCAGCAGCGTACCTAGCAGTGTAAATCACCGTGGGCTGATAACACCACGCAGTGTCTGCTGGGGGGGAGCGTGCACTAAATGAACGAACGCGCCGGAACGGGACTTTTCAAGAGCGCGCGACTCATCCCCCCCGTCGACTTCGAGTCGTTCGTCAGCACCCCGCTCGCGTGAAGTCGCCGTATCCCTCGTGTCGTTTCGGGCCATCGTCGTTTTACGCACGTACGGTTTGTACGCCGGGCGGAGCCACGTGTACAGGCCCGACATTCCTATTCGCGTCACTAGTTGCGCATTTCGGGTCATTATTTCCGGGAAATAGAAATTTCTAATCGATCTTTCAGATGCGTTCTTCCGTCTCCTTTTCATGCATCGCCGTAATTTGTCGTCCGTCACGTGCGGCGGCCCATTTGGTCGGTGCGTTGGTGGCGCGAGAGCGACATGAACGAGTGTTTCGCCGCTCGTCCCGCTGCCCTGCGTTCGCGTCACGTCAAACACTGAAACTAACAAGTACGGTGTGGGTTTGACACTCGTACTCAGAGTCAACGATAAGAAATATTTCAGTTCCTCCTCGACAGGAACTTTGTCCTATAAATACTTATTTTGTGCAAACTTGAGCCTCACATGAATTATTCATTTATTCAGTCACTTCAGCTCACGCTTTTTTCTGAACAGAAGCACATTTATCTGACACTTTCCTCCAAAGCGACTTACAGCATTAATATTACAATTATTTACCCATTTATACACGGAGGGAGTTTCTACTAGAGCAATTTTTAGGGTAAGTACCTTGCTCAAGGGCGCTAGAGTCAGAGGGTGGGGATGGAACCCGCGACCTTTGGGTCCAAAGGCGTCAGCTCTCAGCACGACGTTACCTTTTCGTAGAGCTGGGTAATTTTTTTTACTGGAGCAATTTAGGGTAAGTCCCTCACTCATTCTGCTCTCCGGCGGGTCTGGGGTTCGAGTCCCGCTTGGGGTGCCTTGCGATGGATGGACTGGCGTCCCGTTCTGGGTGTTTCCCCTCCGCCCCCTCCGGCCTGACGAGACCCATAGGAGGCAACTGGAGAACCACAAGGTCCACCTTCCAACTTTTATTGACAAAGAAAGTGAAGTTTCCACACATCGCTTTCACGCCAGATCATATCAGCGATAATTTCCTCTTGCAACGGTGACGCTCCTCCTCCGTGTCACCAGCACAACACAGTGACCGTGTTCGTCTCTCCCGAGGCCCACACACACACACACACACACACACACACACACACACACTGGACCATTTCCGCATCAGCATTTGAGGACAAGCCGAGTGTGTTTTAAAAGAGCAGTAAACGTGTTGCACCGACGGTGGAACGCACACTTTGTTGTTGCCGAAAGAGCTCCGCTGTGACCCGATGCGATGGTAGCGCCTCGAACGCGCTTCCCTCCGCTCATTACGCTGCAGTCAGGTCCATTTCTTCCCGCTGCTCGTTAAAATTCCCTCGTTAGCGGATCGGCGTAAACAAGCACGTAATTGCAGTAACCGGTGAGGGGGGGGTCGGTGCCCTGGGAGCGATGCCTTGCGGACACCAGACCACACACACTTGCATCCCTCCTCCCAGCTGGATTCCCTGCGAATGAGCCTGGATTGAAGTGTGCGCCGCTTACGCCACTGTTCTATAAAGCCTATAAATAAGATGAGTGACACACACAGGTTCAGGGCAATCAGAGGAGCTCAGAAATTGAGTTTGAAGAGCGCACAGAAACCACGCGAGGTCATTTACAGCATAGTTTGACCAGAGTCACGATCCGACCTGGCTCTCTGTTTCAGCCCTGAGATGTGAACCCGGTGGATACCGGCGCAGCACGGCGCCGGCATCACTTCGGTTCCGGACGACGGGTCTCACCGAAGAGGAGTTGGTTCAGGAAATCAGTTTTTTAAAAAAAAAGAAGAAAAATCCAGCAGGAAAGGACAAAGGAAACCTTAAAAAACTGTACAAATCAGCGTCACGCACAGTGTCACACACACACACACACACACACACACACACACTGTCCGCTTCTACCCAAAATCAATGAGGTCTCCCTCCGCCGCTTGTTCTTCTCGCTTCACCTGCAACCACTTCGCTCTCAGTTCTTTAATCTCTTTACCGTAGTGCTCGTGCAATTCGGGGAAATCCTCCAGCGGCCCCGAGCCCACCAAGGGCCACTCGCCGAGGGGGGGCGCCGGCCCGTTTATGGGGGTCACGTGAGCGTTCCTCTTGGGCCACAGCTTCGGGGATTTGCTGGGTTTCGATTTGCCGGCAACGGGTTGGGCTTGAAGGAAGGAGTTTGCGCTGTAGCTGCGCGCCTCTCGCGCCCCCGGAGGCGCGCCCGAGGCAGGGCCCCCCCAGGTGAGGGCGCACAGCGAATGGGTGAGCTGCTCCGCGTCCGGACCGATGACGGTGCAGCGAAGGCGGCTCTCCTCCAAGTACGCCGACCTCTTGGCGTCTGTTCGAGGAACACAGAGGAGGGGAGGTGAACCGGACCGGACGCTGCATCCGGGCGGCGGGGACGGACCGCGCCGGGCGCCGACCCCACGCCCTCCTCTCTCTCACCTTCATACTGCTTCTCCAGGTCCTTGAGCAGCAGGGAGAGGAAGTCGTGGTTGGCGGACAGCAGGGCCTTGATCCAGCTCTCCTGGCCGGGCTGGTCGTCGGCGGCGAGCTTGTAGATGCGGTGTCCCGCCCCGCTGAACACGAGGGAGAAGGCGAACTGCTCGTCGGACTCGCAGAGCTGCACGGAGCAGCCCTCGAGGACGATGACGCCGAGCAGGTCGCGGTCGCCGGGGCGATCCTTGTAGAAAAGGATGTTGCCCTTGAGCACGAACCAGCGCCTCTGGTAGGAAGTGTTCCGCTCGCCCTAGAGCGCCACGCACACAGAGTACGGTTACTGCATCGGGAAACACACGCAGCATATTTGCATAATATCCGCAGGATCCGTCCTTCCTTCGCAACCAACTCTGCGCAGCTACTTGTCCAGGCCACGGTGACATCGCATCTGGATACTGCAACTCTCTCCTGTGTGGCCTTCCTGCTACTGCCATCAAACCTCTACAGCTGATACAGGACGCTGCTGCTGCTGCTGCTGCTGCCGCCCGAGTTGTATTTGACTTGCCAAAGCGTTCCCGTGCATCTCCTCTACTCGCTTCTCTGCACTGGCTTCCTATAGCTGTCCGGATCAAATTTAAGACCCTGGTCATTGCCTGCAAATGCATCAGTAGAACCGCTCCCAGATATTTACAAGACTTGATCAACCGCTACACCCCAACCAGACTGCTACGTTCTTCTACTTTTGCCCACTTGGTGGTCCCGCGCACGGAAGGTAAAGCGCGGAGGTTCTCGGTTCTGGCTCCGTTGTGGTGGAACGACCTCCCCCTGTCACTCAGAACTGCTGAATCTCTGTCCACATTTCAAAAGGGTCTTAACACTCACCTCTTCCACACTCACTTCGCCCATCATCTCTTAAGTTTATGTAAGGTGTCAATGCTCATGCTCTATAATTTTAAAATCATGCCGGATAAACCTTTACAGAGCTACTCCTGTATTGTAATGTACATGTTTGTGTATCTCAAAAAAAAAATTACAAGGAAGGTGATCAGGAATCGTCGCTATTCAGATAAAGTTTTATGCAGCTACTCGTGTCATGAACGTTGGTTCATATGGTGGAAAGTAACTAACTTCAGAATCACGCGTCAGCATCTAAGTGTCTCTTCCCGCTAATATAATGAACACATTGTATTTCCAATGAGATGAACAGCCAGTAGTATAGTGGTTAGCACTACTGTTTTTGGATCCAAAGGTTGCAGGTTCGATTCCCCCCCTCCTGTATTCTTGAATAAGGTCCTTACTCTAAATTGCTCTAGTAAAATTACCCACACGGATAAATAATTTTAATCTTAACGCTGTAAGTCACTTTGGAGAAAAGCATCAGCTAAATTAATGAATGTAAATTTGCGATCCTTAACCTCAAGGTCCACAAGAGCTCTGGTTGAAGCATCACGGCTGCCGCCGCTAGGAATTACGGTCACGGCTGCCGCGACTCGTCTACCACCGCAGGTGACACAAAACGATGCTCTATCTGACTGCACGACCGGTTTCAGATCCCCGTGGCGAGTTCCCCTTCTTCATGACCTACAGCCAGGTTCTATGGGGTGCTAACCCTTGCTGGGACCACTTCCTCTCTCCAAAAATATGACTGTTCCGCTTGTCCAGTGGCCACAGTCTTATTTACTGCACACTTGAAATTCTCTCTGGATCATCACCATAATGATAAGTTTAAAAAAATGTCAGTCCTGCATTTGCCCACCGAAACGTCGCTCAGATGTTAAGGCACTAGGTTCAGGAAAAGTGCCATTAATAATCATCAATAAATCATTGTCATTAATAATCAATGAATAAATCATTTGCTCAGCAACACAAAGCACCAGCAATAGGTCAAATTCTGGAAGGGTTCTTAACTAACATTAAATTCAACCTATTAGCGGTAAAGAAAGGATCAAGAGACAGCAAAGCAGAGACAAAAGCTACACAATAAATTATATAAATATTTGTGTTACATTACACGAGTGGCAGCGTAAAGGACTGATCTGAGCATCATCATGAACATGTGAGTGAGCCCGGAAGAGACGAGTTTTAAGACCCTTACCTGCCCGACGCCTTTGCCCAGAGTAACTTACCACACTAAATAACCAGCCCTTCAATGATTTACTCATTTACGCAGCAGGTGACTTGCTGTGTCAACTCGACGTAAGCATCTTCACCGACAGGTACTACAGCAGGGGTGGGGATCTGAACCGGCAACCTTCAGAGAGTAAAACAGCTCTAAGCGCTACGCAGCTCGCCGACCCGCGTCGCCCGCGCGCCGATTGCGATGGAGGTTTTCCCCGTGAAACGGACCTTCTTGTAGAGGAAGCCCTCCTTGTCCACAGGTGAGCTGCAGGACAGGTAGTGGCTCAGGATCTTCTCGTGAAGCTTCATCGCGGCCCTCTGCGTCGACCAGCTACGGAAAGCAGGGAGCGGCACATCGGTGTTTCCTTACCGCCAGCTGTACACGGAATTGTCCAAAGAAAGATTTACATCATTTTCACTGTGATGTCCTTCATCCGCAGCGCGTTTTGGCCTGTGCCTGCTCTCTGGCGGGCCTGGGGTTCGAGTCCCGCTTGGGGCGCCTTGTGATGGACTGGCGCCCCGTCCCGGGTGTGTCCCCTCCCCCTCCGGCCTTACGCTCTGTGTTGCCAGGTTAGGCTCCGGGCAAGTGGTTTCAGACTCTGTGTGTGTGTGTGTGTGTGTGTGTGTGTGTGTGTCTCTGATCGTCCTCGACCGCAGAGCCTTATTATAAAGTACAGTACTGTTTTACAGCGGTAAAATACCCAATGTTACAGTTATACAGCAGGTGATGAAAGCGACTCACAGCGTTACAACTACTTTACCTTCCACAGCAGGGTAATTTTTACTGCGCTAACTCAAGATAAGCGCCACCAAGCGTTGTACAGCAGGAGGTGGGATTCGAACCCTGTTCCTTTGTGCCAGAAGTGAAGAGAGAGAGAAAGAGAAGCACTGCGCTCAGGTACAGTTACAAAAATGACCTTCAACTCGTTTATCTTTCACTCGCTACAAGTTTCCGGCACAAAGTCGAAAGTCCCGCGCGACCCGCGTTGTGTTCGGAACCTAAAGTCGCAGCGGCGGGGGGTCGCGGGGGGGGTAGAGCGGCGTCGGCTGCTGGAACGGAGCGGAACGGAGAGAAATACGAGGCGAAGGAACAGAAGGGAGAGGAACAGAGAGGAATGGTGGAGAGAAACGGAGCGGAATTGACGCACCGGCTTCTTCTTCTTGTTCTTCTTCTTTTTCTTCGCGCGACCAGCGAGTGACGGACGGAGCGCAGAGCCACAGTGAAGAGGAAGGAGGGCGGATCGTTTACCTTTAGTTTCGTGTGTGTGTGTGTGTGTGCGCGCGCGCCCCCACAGGCTGTGTGTGTACCTGTGTGCGTAATCTGCGCTCCGAACCCCCTCGTCTCGTTAATATTTCACTACTAGCGCCGCGCTTCTGGTTGCCGCCGCCGGGTTTCCTTCTCCTCCTCAGCCTCTGCTCTGGCTCTGGCTCTGGCTCTGGCCGGGAGGGGCATCGATCTCACTTCCTGCCTGGTGCTTCTGTCACTCACTGTCACTGTCACACTCGCACACATCCGGATCGCCCGGCACCGAGGCTCGGGCCGCTGCGTCGCACCCCAACGACGGCGGGCAGCTCCACCCGACACCGACTCCCACCGACGCACCTGCTCACGTTCACCAATGAGAAGGTGAGGAGCAGTGGCGCTTCACCTGAGCAGCTGTGCATAAGTGTGGTGGTTACAGCTGCTGCCATTGGACCCACAGGTTGCAGGCTCAAATCCCCCATTGAGCTGTAGCACCCTGAAGCAAGGTACTCACCCTACTTTACTGCAGTAAAATGAGGAGACCGGGCCCGGAGACTCGTACCTTTAATGCCCTCTTTAAACTGGTGGCGTGAAGTTGGCGGTCGGTCGGGAAGGGTCCCGGAAATCACCGTACCGTAGTAATAAATGGCCCAGAGTGCGGAGGAGCAACATTTGGCTCATGTTTGGACACATCTGTCTTTGGGGGAGGGGGGGGTGTCTCGCTCCAAGGCTTTTATCCCCCCCACCCCAGTGAGTTACATATGAAAATCAGGTTTTTTGGAATGTCGTTTTAAAGTTGCTCCTTCCTCTTCATTTATCCTCAGCTCTCACGAATATGAAAATATTACATTTCTTTCAGTTGACGTTCTTCTCCAGAGTGACTTCTAGCGTTAAGGTCCTTGCGCTTATTCACCTATTTATACAGTCGGGTCATTTTCAGCCTAAAGTACCTCGACCAGAGTCCTACAGCAGGAGGTGGATATTGGGTCAGCGACCTCCGAGCCCGGTGACAGCGGCGTTAACCACTACGCCCCCTGCTGCCTCCACAAAGGCGTCGTGTCCCTCGGTGGCTGATGGCCACAGTTTACTTTCAGTTCAGCAACTTCCTGCTGTCATTTCGAAACCTTGTGGCGGAGTGACGCTGGGTTGGGCCCGCGCTGCATCGCGAGCGAGAGAACAAATACAAACACGAAGCCGGGGGACGAGATCGACACGCATTCGGGACACCGTGCCGGTACGCAGGGTGGCGTCGCCCCCAAAGCTTTTCGCCGTCCTTGTGCCACCTTCCGAAGAACATCTGTCCATTCGCCCGTCAGAAACAGGAAGGAAGCGGTGGGAGCAGCAGACCGAAATTCCCTCTTCGCGTCTTCGTCCGAGAGATGCACGTACGGACGGTGCCCGGGAACGTCCGACTTACGTGCAACCCGTAGTTACGAGCCACCCCCCGTAAAGCCTGCTATATTAAAAATTTGAGTTACGTACGAAGGTTCGTAATAAAACAGGCGATACTTTACATGAAAACATTGCATTACAGCAGTTCGTCGGCTCGTGAGCCCGAGGCAGGACAAACGCTTCCTTCTTTTCAGTCGGACCACATTGCTATTAAATGTCTTGTGTGTTACTGTATGTGGTTTCGATTTTTTTTGTTTTTACCCTCCTAACCATGGCATCAAAGCGTAAAAGTGATGCAGGTGATGGTGATGCATCAAAGAAAAGGATAATGACTGAAACTAAAGTGGAAATAATAAAGCAAAAGGTGAAACACCAAGGAACGCTGGAAAAGCCAACATCAAAGTTTTTTTTTTTATACACACACACATTCTCTCTCCTCCTCCTCCTCTCTCTTGTGCTCTATTATAAATACTGTAGTAACATTTATCATTATCGTTACACACACACACATCATCTGAAGCCACCCATCCCATACGGGGTCAGGGGGAGCTGGAGCCTAACCCGGCAACACAGGGCATAGGGCTGGAGGGGGAGGGGGACACACCCAGGACGGGACGCCAGTCCGTCACAAGGCACCCCAAGTGGGACTTGAACCCCAGACCCACCGGAGAGCAGGACCCGGTCCAACCCACTGCGCCGCCGCACCCCCCCTCATTATCATTACATTGTACTGTTATTACTGTATTGTAAGATGTCTTAGTGTATCCAGAAGTGTTTGTTTAATGTTTATCCATAGAAAGGTACATTATATACTATATACTAAGACAAACATTTGACAAACTGACGTTAGATATGAACCGTACTGAACTGTTCCGACTTGCATACAAATTCAACTTCAAGACAGACTGAGGAACAGAACTCGTTCGTAATCCGGGGTCTGCCTGTAAGTGGTTCCAGTAAAATGACTCACCTGCTGAAAACCCATTAACATTCGTTTTTCCCTAATGAAGTTATGAAACATGCAAATAACTCTTAGGAGGCAGTCAATACCATAGGGGCTACTTCCCTCAGACCCAGGTTGCAGGTTCAAAGCCCACCTCCAGTACCCCTACATTTATTCATTCAGCTGACACTTTTTCCCCAAAGCAACTTACAATGTTAAGGTCACAATTATTACATGCTTATAATCATTTGCCCATTTATACAGCTGGGTAATTTTACTGGAGCAATTTAGGGCAAGTACCTTGCTCAAGGGTACTACAGGGGGAGGTAGGGATCTAACCTAGAACCTTTGGATCCAAAGGGAGTAGCTCTAACCACTACACTACAGCTACCCTATGCTGCAGCTGACCCCTGAGAAAGCTACTTACCCTAACTGCTCCAGTAAACCTACCCAGCTGTATAAAGGGGTAAATAAGTAGATTAACATGGTTTCTTTGAAGAAACGCATCAGCTAAACAAATGAATGTTTTACATTTATTTTAATGACTCAGTTCACACCGTAAGCTCCCTCTGTGGATGACTGAAGTGTTCTAATTCTCTTTTGCTTGAAAAATTAACATTTGGTCTGCATGACGATTTAAAGGAAATGCGGAATAATGTCTGGACTAGATGGCGCTACGTGCTCATACCTTCGACCTTCTGCATTATGTTGGTGGTCATATTTGCACTTCCTTGGTACTCAGTTTCTCATCCGGTGCTGTTCAGAAAAGTAGTTTTAAAAAACATCTTTCCTCTGTGGAAAACTGAGATCTTCACCCGTGTCCCATTTATCAATATGTGTACAAAAGCCACAAAACTGCAAAAGCTGCACAATTTGGTCCACATTATACCGCCATGTCTAATACATACATGGATACCGAATAAATAACATTTAAATAGCTGAGTACTTTACACTGTTGTAGTGCGGAATAAACTGCACTTTTATTTACGATCCCGTAGTGTGTTGCTGTACATATGTGACAAGGCCACAAAAACACACTAAACAGAGCAACTTTGGGTTCTAATCTATACTTTATGGTAACTGCTACCAACACCACCCAGCAACAACTTCCATATTCTACTCTGAAAAGCAGACAGCTGTGGTCAGCAGAATGAAGTAGGAGAACTGAGCTGTCTCTCTCTGGGACTGGAAACCATGCAGAGATTTTTGGTAACTGGCTGTCCAGTGCAGGGTTGCAGCGGTCCGGCACCTATTTCGGAGGCGTAAGGAAACATCCCGAACGGGACACCGGTCTATTGCAGGAAAATCACTCAACACCATAGGAAATTTAGTCACCGGTTTACCTGAGACAAATGTCTCTGGACTGTGGAAGTAAAAGTGGAGGATCCACACCAACAAAGATTCAAACCTACAGCAAAACAGAGCTGGTGCTGTGAGACAGCAGCACTACCTGCTGCAATCACCATACCACCAAAATGAAATAGAGAGGATCATTGTTTGGGAAATTATGAAAATGAAGGAGGAAAGATTTTAAACAAGTGGGTCTTAAGCCTGGATTTAAAGGTGTCCAGAGAAGTTCTGATATTTTGGACTTGGTATTAAGACAGATCTTCTCAATGTTGAAAAATAAGACAAGAACTTTGTTATGTTTGCTAAGAAAAGTTAGTAAACCTTTAGTGATGCAAGAACCCATAATCTAGCTTTCCACACGTAACTTAATGAGTTCTCTCCGTGAGAATTCTCTTTGCAAGCAGACTACAGGAACAAAATATGCTTGTGCGAGGGAAGCCTGTTCTGAACAGCATTTCTCTGTACAAGATGTCAAGTCACTACTGTATTCCAGACTTACCAAGATGATTACCAAGACACTTGGTTCACTGTGGATCAGGAGCATGTTCAGTCTGCAGTTGTTATACTGAAAGTGTACTACATAAAAATAGTTTTCCTTCAAGCCACTACACTTGTCTGAACACATTATGTATGTAGTCTTCTTGAGCATATTATCAACTTTTCACCTTTAATTTGTTTTTACAACTCATGAAACTGTTAAAGCATACCTAGTTATTGAAATCTAGCATTAACATCAAATTTATGGTAATCGTTACCATAACATCCCTTTTCAAAAGCTTTTGCTTAGTAATGCGCAGCAGAAACACACACAAAAGAGGTGCCAATCTCCTGCAATGAGTGAGAAGCAGCAACTTCCATCCCTACTAAGGGGACCTCACCCTACCTATTGTCTTTCTTTCTATGAACTGAAGACCAAAACAAAGAGAACTGAATAAAAGGGATGAATGAATGCGAGGAAAGTCTTAACGACATGAAAGGAGCACAGCAGTATCGTTCATTTGGAAAGTGCATAGAATTAAGCAAGATGAATACTCTCCAGGGACTACACATTTAGAAGACAAATGGCACACCATAGAAAATGTATTCCATTTATTTATAAAATGCTCCATAATTTAGCCAGCCACACCTGACATTCCTCTGGCAGATGAGCTCAACACTGCTGTTTTAAGTGTTAGCTGATTTACTGAGCCAAAGTACAGACGGTCCCCAACTTGCAGTGGGGTTACGTTCCGATAAACCCATCTTAAGTTAAAAATGCATTTAATACACCTAACCTACCGAACATCATAGCCCAGCATACGTGCGATGGCCATCATGGGTTTGCCGCCTTCATGCCGGGCAATTATCTTGAGTTCCTCCTCAAGAGTAACTGTCCTCTTCTTCTTCCCACCAGTAGCAGGGGACACAGACATGTTTCGTAGACATGATGGATGCACAAAACAGCGTAGACCCCGGGGGGGGGGGGGGGGTATCCAAAAAAACGCCGGCAACACAGAACACCGTAGAGTATCGGTTGTATACACTACTGACCGCGTGGCAGACTGGGAGATGTGGATCGCTGCTGGTGCCCAGCATCATGACAGAGTATTGTACGACATATCGCTTGCCCGGGGGATCAAAATTTGAAGTACGGTTTCTACTGAATGCGTATTGCTATCACACCATCGTAAAGTTAAAAAATCCTAAGTCGGAGCATTGTAACTTGAGGACCGTATGTACCTACCAAAAAGTATACAAGTTGCATTATTTTCTTTAGACACAGCGAATGTGGTAATTGCTGAAACCGTGTACAGCCTGCCAGAAGAAGTAGCATACGCACGTTTAATGTACTGTTATATGTATCGGTGCACTTTTAAGAACACAGAACTAACTTGCTTTTAGATATGCAGTCTACAGCTACATTATATACTCCGTGTAATATGTTACACTGGCTGAATCATTTCTCCTCGGAAAAGCAAAGCCCTTTTGACACGTTAACCTTAGCTACACAGTGCTCTATAAGTACATCGCCGAGGAGTGCATTCCCAGAGGTCATCTGTCCAGTCATGGGATTTTAGCGATGCATAAAATAGTATGTTGGGCTAATTACTGGGGGTGCAGCAGGTTTGGCCAGGTCCTGTTCTCTGGCGGGTCTGGGGTTCGAGCCTTGATATGGTGCCTTGCGACGGACTGGCGTCCCGTCCTGGGTGTGTCCCCTCCACCTCCAGCCTTGTGTCCTGTGTTACCGGGTTAGGGTCCAGCTCGCCGCGACCCCACTTGGGACGAGCGGTTTCAGTCTGTGTGTGTGCACGCGCGCTAATTACTGAATCTTTACCAGCAGTTCTGTCTGGACAAAATCTGCACTTGGCATAACTGTAACAACTCACTGTCCCAGACATCATGTACATGTGAATGCTGACTTGTAAAGTCTAAAGTTCAGAATGTGCAAAAAACAGTGCATGGAACATTTCTGCCAAAACACAAAGAAAGAAGTTCACAACCACTCTCAAACTGCGACACTACGTCTATTTGACCATGTATGGAAATGTCCTGTAATACGGGTGTACAGGTGGTCCTCCACTTCCGAGTGAGTTCCGTTTCAACGTTCTTGTCACTAAGTCGACCAGTCGTAAGTCACGAATCCCCTTATACTGTAGACCATCAGGATACGTAAACTATCAACATGCATGAATGCTATGCTGTATAACTGGGCTTTGTTGTACTTTTCAACTAATTTCACACATTATTGTTAAAATATTTCTAATATAGAATAATACAGTACAGTATTATATTTTCATGCTGCACTACTACATTTTGACTTTTGTTTCTGAATCCGTTTGCTTTTGTGTTTTCTTTTCTGCACCATCAGAACATCAATCGTTTCAACTGCTGGTCATGTTAAATACAAACTCGACTGGCATCACGTATTAAACGCTCTGCAAATTAAAAGTTTTTTTCTTCCAACAAAACGCAGCGGCTGATAAACATCCAAACACTGACTGACTAAAAAAATGCCTTGCAGCTGCACAGTCAGCTGATGTTATCACGCAGTAGTCAGAGCGGCTGTCACACGTTACGATCAAATGTCGGGATTCAAAAATAATATGAAAAGGCCGATGGGACGGCTTTTGTAAGCCCAGGTGGTCTAAGTTGCATATGTCGTAAGTCGAGAATCACCCGTATTGTTCAGAACATACCTGGGAACAGGATAATCGGCAATAATCTGGGCTGTTTAACGGGTTCGGTGAAAAATTCATCACGTTCACTGGAGCGTTAACAGTACAGGACGAGCTGGTCCAAAGGGACGACAGCCAGTCTGGCAATAAGAGGTGCGGGGGCAGTACGCAAGTCTCAGTGACACAACAGCGACATTTACAGTGTTTTGTTGGACTGCGGCTCTCTCCACACTTGGTGCAGCTGCAGAGTCTCTCCGATGTGAATCTTCTGATGTCTCTTCAGGTTTTCTCCGCGACTGAAGCTCTTCCCACACTGCATGCAGTAGTACGGTTTCTCCCCTGTGTGAACGCGTTTGTGCTTTTTCAGGTCTCCTGCTTGGCTGAAGCACCTCCCACACTGCGTGCAGCAGTAAGGCTTCTCTCCTGTGTGACACCTCTGATGTATCCTAAGATTTCCAATTCGACTGAAGGTCTTTCCACACAGGATGCAGCGATGCTCCTCATCTTTTCGATAAACGTGTTTTTGTTTCTTATTTTCTAGAGAAGACCTAATATTTTTGCTAAATACAAATCTCCTCCCTAGACTATTATAATTTGTGTGAAACTGAGCGTACGACAAAATCCCACTGCTATCCCGAAGCTCTTCGCTGGCTGGTTCTTCCGGCTCCGTGTTCGCATTTGAAACTGCTTGCTCGTGAAAAGGGCTTCTGGTAGCATGTCCTTGGGACGTTACGTAATCTGGTGGATCTGCTTCTATTTTAATTTCATCGGAGGCCAAACTGGGCTCTCTCGCTAAACCGAAGCTGCTGGGAGACAGTCTGTCAGATACATTCACAATGTGGATGGTGTCCAGGTTAGAGTCACTTTTCAAGTGAGGCCTAAAGACTGGGAGGCCTGCGTCTGACATTTGGGTTGGGCAGTCAGGATCCAGAGCACTGCGTTCAGTTACTATGACGCCACATTCAATCTCCGGCTCGGCAACGTGATGCGACTCCGCTGCACCAAGATCCTCCTCCCTCTGTCTGGCGCTCTGCTCTTCGGTGAGCCCTTGCTTCTCTTCGGTCAGAGTGGCCTCGGTACTTTGCTTAAGGCTCGGACTCCATTCCTCCTCGACAGCGACTCTCTCCCCAGATACATGCAGGGCGACGGGCTGCACAGCTACAGATTAAGTATGAAAGAAACGACAGAAAACAAAGGATGAGATTGGCATCCTCAGCAATATAAAATGTAACAATATATACCATACTAGTGATATTTCCATCTGATCACTCGATTGTAAATTTGCATTTAACAAAAATGAGAAATACATTTTTAAAACTTGAAAGTTCATTCATACACCTTAATCACTAGATTACAATGTATTTCTGATTAAGAACTGACATGTGCACTTGTACCTTCTGGTAAAAACGTAAAACATATGGATTTTCAAAGATGCAAATATTTAGTTTTTTTTTTTTCCTAATGGAATTTTATTCTTAAAATCACACAGCTGCAGAGCAGAAACGACCTGCATTGCCACTTCCTGCCGATACGGGCAGCAAAATGCACTGAACACACAGTATGTTTCACGTATTTCCCGACAGTTTTACAGAAACTAGCCAACAAATAGTTACAATCACTACACAATTTTGACAGCAAACAAATAACCAGATTCTGACAAACATGTTCCTTTATTGCATCTGTGGTTTCCTCGTGGCCAGTTTTGTGAAATTTACCACGAGACACGCAGCCCGCATTTACGAAACACTTTTAATGCATTTCCCCCCCACGCGCTCCTCCGTTACATTGTAAATCACTCTCCTTTCACTCCACTGTTTGATTTTCCTGTTGTGCTCGACAGAGGAACGTGGCACCGTCTCACACAACCCAGCACTTTGAACAGGAGGTTGTGGAGATGAATTCCTAATTTTCAGTTTTTTTGTTAAAGTACACTTAACTTCAGTGTTGCTTTACGTTACAAAAAATAAACTGGGATTCATGTTGTATCCAGCATCACAACCGATATTTACAGTGTAGAGGGATAGAGACCCTGCATGGTAGGAACTGTTGATGAAAACAGAACAAAGTCTTACCGTCTAATTTTCAACCCATTTTATCTTTACGTGATGTTTTAAACAGGGTTATGGTCAGCCAAGCTTAATCGAATGTTAATTAGTGTATGAGTCACACGGTGAGTGTGTGTCTCACTGATGTATGGATGAGTAACCCATTGTAAGTAGTGTATCTAGCAGTGCAAGTCACCACGGTGAATAAGGTGTGTGGGCTGGTAACACTACGTAGTAGCCATTGTAAGATTGTAAGTTGCTTTGGAGAAAAGTGTCTGCTAAGTAAATAAATATAAATGAATTATTAAGCTTTTATTGATGGTGACCTAGAGGGTGGACTTAAACGATCTGAAACAACCTCCGGTCAAAACGAAGTTAAGGTACAAATGGGTAACATTTTCATATTGCATTATCACATTAATTTAGCTGACACTTTTCTCCAAAGTAACTTACCCATCATTGTCTAAACACTAATATATTTTAAGAAGCAACTCAGGGTAAGTATCTTGCAAGTGTATTGCAGCAGGAGGTGGGATTTGCACTTGCAACATCCAAATCCAGAGGCAACAGCTTTAAACACTGCGCCTCCTGCTGCTCCATTTAAAAACTTTCAAACCCCAATTACCATTCAGATTGAAACGCACCTGTGCCTCCTCTCTTCAGCTTGTCCTGAAGCTCCCGCAGCCTCCGCTTGAGGCTCTCGTTCTCCCTCTGAGTGCGAGCCGTCTTCTCCTGGTACTCGGACACGGTCTCCTTCACCACCTCCAGGACCTCGTGAACCGCCACCGCCAGGAGCTTTGCCACGCGGGCATTGAGACGCTCTATTTTCGACATTCTGCACAATGCTGTAGCAAAGGGAGGGAATACACAAGTCATGTTGTTTTCAAAACTCACATATCAAAGAGCCAGTAGTCAGAGCTCCTCTACAAATGACACATACTGTTAATTGCTGGTAGTCTAGTGGTTAGAGCTGCTGCGTTTGTACCCAAAGGTCACAGGTTCGATCTCCAGCTGTAGTACCCTTGAGCAAGGTACTTACCCTGAATTGCTCTAGTAAAATTACCCAGCTGTATAAACGAGTAAATAACTGTAACCTTAACATTGTAAGTGGCTTTGGAAAAAAGTGTCGGCTAAATGAATAAATTTCATTTGACATATCTCCCCTCTACAGCTGCTTTGTGTGTTTATTCAAGTTTAAACTCCTTTTCCATGTGATGTTTCCATCATTTTACCCACCCACTGTCTGCAGCTCCTTTTTCACCAGGTCTTGTGTAAAACACTCCATGCAGACAAGTCGACCCCCCCATCGGACGCATTTTCTCTCAGAATGGAAAGTTACGAACCACGCAAAAGCGTGCTTTTATACTTTTTATTGCAGGCCTTGATTACGAAAGGTGTTTTTGAAGAAAACACTGTGCCGGTACATGGATTTCACTGCTCGTGTTTGTCGCCTCCTGCTAATTAGCGTGACTCTGCCCCCATAAGGTACATTCAGGATCATAATTAATCTTCCCCTGTAAAAAATTCTGAAAATTTTAATATTACATTTACTCACCGATGCTTTCCTGTACAGAAACTTGCACTGTTAAGATACTTAATTATCCACCCATTTATACAGCTGGGTAATTTTACTGGAGCAATTAGGGAAAGTACCTTTGCTCAAGGGTACTACAGCTGGAGGTGGGATTTGAACCCATGACCTTTGGGTCCAAGGCAGTAGCTAGTCTAAGCACTTAAGCGGTACCCAGTGAGACTGTTTACCCCCATTATGTACCAAGCGATAATACTTCAGAGCTCACAGGGAGGAACTCATTCATTTCACATCAGTTAATATTTATATTGTCGTTTATGGGGGGAAAAGCCCCGTTTTACGGCGACTCAAGTGAGTCTGCGCGTCAGCAGCGGTCGTTCAGCGGCGGACGGACGACAATAAGAGCAGAACACTCTCTGGAAGTAAGGAAAGCTGCACCATTCTACTGTGTTTCACCTCAAAAGCCAGAGCGCCGGAGGGACAGAAATAAAAGTAAGTGGGAGAAGGGCAGTAAATGAGCAAAAGAGAGGTAAGAGGAGGGGGGGAGGCCGCCGCCGCCGCCGGCAGCCATGACGGGCAGCAACTCCGCACGCGCACCACCACCACCAGGCAGGCAGCCTCAGTCAGAGACAAAAACAACGAGACAAGAAGAGCGAGCGAGCGACACGAGCGCGAACCCGTTCGGCAAGTATTACTAGTACTAGTAGTAAACAAAGTGAAACGTTTGTCCGCCGTGCGTTCGTCTGCTTTCCGTGAGCGGAGCCGGAGCTCTACCTGATACTTGCGAGCTCCCGCGGCTCGTCCCCGCACCCGAGCGCGCGCGCTCCACCCACAGTCGGCCGCCTCCTGACGAAGCCCTTCGGACAGCCTGAGGACGGCGCGAGCGAGCGAGCGAGCGGTGCTGCGCGCGACAGGCCGTCTGAGCAGCATCACGGGCCTGACGCCTCGAGGTCCGTTCGCTCGCGGCGCGGCGCGGCGCGCAAACGCGACACTGCCCCCTGGCGTCGTGGAGTGCGAAGTGCAGCGCCGGGGAAAAAGGGAAACAAGTTGGATTATTAAATTATTATTATTATTTATCATCGTCAATTTTGTCACTACCTGTCCCTTCCCCATTACAATGTTCTTTACTTCCCATCCTGGTTTAGCGCGAACATAATGTTGTTGCCCCTCGGAATCATAATTAATCCAAATCATACGTATCAACAAATTAGCAAAATATATACCCCAGCGAACATTGTTATGGACCACTCAAAACATTGCAATATTCGTAATGGTTACACATGCTAAAATTTACCTTTACATTTGTTCACTTAACAGATGCTTTTTCTCCTAAGCGACTTACAATGGATACTATGTAGTGTTATCAGCCCACACACCTTAGTCACCATGGTGACTTACACTGCTGGATACACTACTTACACTGGGTCACTTGATTTGTCATATACAAAGCCTTTTGTGCATATCCTGCGTGAGGAGCACCTGATGCCACTGAAGGGTCAACATGGTAGAAATGTCAACTTCAGTATATTTAAAAAAAAAAAAAAAAAAAAAAAAAAAAAAAAACTCACCTTTAACATGTGTTTTGGCACCAGGTTCCTCCAGATGTTCCCTCATTACAAGACAGTAACACCCACAAACACGCTGTTCAAAGGACTCGGAAGGTGTGCTATGAACACCAGGTGGAGTCACCTCTTTCGCATGGCTTAACATTTACCGGTTATTTCCTAAAAAGCGAGTGACTTCCACCATGGACCTCCTTCACATACCTTCGCAAAACTAGGAAGTCGCGGCTGTAGTCCTTACTACGTTCTGGATATTCATACATTGTTTGGCACTTTTATTTCATTCTACACAAGGCTAGTTAAAAACCCAGCAAGCACATGGGTGACGTGCATTTTAAAAGTAAACAGCAAGAAAATATCCCGCACTGCCAACGCACAAAAGGGAAATTTATTTAGTCATTTAGAAAACTTGTACCAGTATCTGTTTAACATCGTTTACAGCTTTACATTGAATATATCGCCTCAAATATATTCCAGTAATCGAGGTACGATGAGAAACCTCCATCTGACTATACATTGCAAAATGGTCCTAAGACAGTCTTGAGTACGTGGTTTAGCTAAAAATTTTCAATTTTTTTTTCTGCATCCATATAAATAAACTTGCTAAGGAAAATAAGTTGGCTCTGGGTAATCAAACTAATCCGAATACCGATTTCACCTAATGCTTCTGTGGATGAAGAAGAAAATGTATCATTTAATTTAAAAAAGTATGTCAGCAACTTTTTTTTTTTTTTTTTTAAACACAGAGGAAAAAAGGTTTCAAAATCATGTTGTTGGAACACAGATTTGAAAATAAACACCCTTCTATGTATGTACAATGTTCAGAACGGCTTTCCCCCCCCCCGATGCCATAGAGCATCTTAACAGTTCCCCACAAAATGCATTGCAGCTGTTCGCTGTCGGTCTTTCGTAGACTTCCAGTTCCGACTCAAACGTCATCCTACACTCAAGTGTCTGATAATGTGAATTTTCTGGTGCTTCTTCAGGTGACTAGACTGGCTGAAGGTTTTGCCACACTGATGACAGCAGTACGGTCTCTCCCCTGTGTGAACTCTCTTGTGTTTTTTGAGGTTTCCCGCGTGACTGAAACACCTTCCACACTGCATGCAGCGGTACGGCTTTTCTCCTGTGTGACATCGCTGATGTATTCGGAGGTTCCCTATGCGACTGAACGTTTTACCGCATAGGATGCACCGGTGTTCCTCTAGTCGAATACACTGGTTTCGTTTGCGAGCATCTGATGCCGATCTTGTATTTTTTGCAAACATAAATCTCTCTTCGAAAGTGCTGTGGTCTGGCTGAATGTATAACAGTTCATGGGATCCTGCAGTAACTTGCTGAGGGTCTCCAGTGGAAATGGACTCTGCCTGTGGCATGTTCCTGGCAGAACCCGAGCAATCGTAGAAGCAATTTTGCGTTGTGTGCTGTTCAGATGTACTATATTCCAGTGGTTCTGGTTCAGTTTTAATTTCCTCAGAAGCCAAACTGGGCAGCATACAAAAACCAGAAGGATCTGGACACATTCCGTTTGGAACACGGTCTGTATGCACAGAGCTCCCAGCCGTGTTATCTTCCAGAGGCCGAGACGTAAAGACAGACAGAGCCGAGTCCGCCATCTGAGGGACGCAATCAGAGCCCATCGCATTCAGTTCCGATACCAGTATATCGCACTCAGTTTCTGACTCTGCCAGCTGCGCTAAGTCCAAGCCCGTTGGCTCGTCGCCACTGTGCCGCCTTCTGTCCTGCTCATCAGGCTCCCGTTTCTCTTCGCTCAGTGCAAAGTCTACATCTGGCCTCAGAGCAGGACTCCACTCCTGATCACAGTGCTGCTGTTCGGTTGGATCTCCTTCTCCAGCAGCAGGTAGAGCAACAGGCTGCGTAGCCCCTGTAGCAGAGGGAGGAATTGCACAAACAGCTCCAGGAAGAAAAACAGGTGCTGTATAAATGGCTAAATCACTGTATCATGCCTTGGGGAAAGTTAAAACAGTTTACCTTTGAAAAAATAGTTCATTTAAATGAAAGTTTAGCCTCACAACCCGACTCTGGAAACGCACCTGTGCCTCCTCTCTTCAGCTTGTCCTGAAGCTCCCGCAGCCTCCGCTTGAGGCTCTCGTTCTCCCTCTGAGTGCGAGCCGTCTTCTCCTGGTACTCGGACACGGTCTCCTTCACCACCTCCAGGACCTCGTGAACCGCCACCGTCAGGAGCTTCGCCACACGGGCGTTGAGTCGCTCTATTTTCGACATTCTCCAACTTGCAATATTCCTTTAAGTAGGAGGAAACAGTAATGATGTGTAATTACTGTATAGAGTTGGTTTTTAACAACATATTAAGACCAGTTTTTTTTTTTTTTTAAATCTAGATTAAGTTGATTGACATTCTCCAACCTACAATACTCCTTAACATGGGGGGTGAAAAATTATTGCAAACATTAATACCAAATACTAAAAAAGAAAAAACAACTATGTACATTCTTTAATATATTTAAATTAACTGAAGAATACAAAGAAACAAATTTTAACATTAAAAGTAAACAAAGTATGAAATCTATGAGCACCTGAGAATGGAGACAGTGAGTAGAGAACAGTAAAACCTAGGCTAGTGCTTTCTCGGCCTCAACTACTTTTTCACCCGTTTCTGCTCGAACGAAGGACTCCTGCTTTTAGCATTCCCTTATTTTATTTGGAAGAACGTCATTTTTGAGACGTATTTTTACGGACAAAAAACTGCCATCACAAGTTCGGTGTTGAAAAATCGAACCTCAGAGCCAGTGAGTGAGCGACTCTGACAGTCTGAGTCTCCTCCGTTTTCCACCAGACACTAATTATCTCCACAACAGACTTCCTCCGTCCATCCACGTCGAGGTTATTTAGTTAATCCTTTAGAAATTTAACTAACATATATTTAACGCGTTCAACAACAACGACAAAAAAAAAAAAAGTCCTCGCAGTAAAACTCCTGCTCCCGAATCCCCACTTCGCTCAAGTTAATTCATCTCGACGGTTTTCGTACCGTAGACGTTGGGCGCCTTACCGGAAATGGCTCGTTCGAGCGCTGCGAGCGAACTGAACAGCGCCACCAGCGACTGGGAGGCCGAACTGACAGCGTGCGATTCATTTATTCCACATGCGACAAATAACGAAAAATGTATGAAAAATTAGCCAGGGGGGAAAATAAGCGAAAAAAAAAAAAAATGAGATAAATAGACTGCTCTTTTCTTTCCCGCAGCAAAACACACAGATAGCATGCTGTTAGAATGCTGTGCAGTGTTAGTGACAAATGTTTGACACTAGATGATTTTCTTTCAATTCAGTTGCAAGATTAAGTCTTTACTGAGTTTGTAGTTTCATATTCATTGTTTATTTCTAAAACTTTGTATTAAGGGGCAACAGGTGGTTATAGCTGCCACCATGCACTCAAACAGCTGAGGTTCAAATCCCACTTCCTGCTGTAATATCCTTGAGCATCTCGCTAACCCCAAATTCATACGGTAAAAATAACCCAGCTCTCTAACTGGGTAAATGACTGTAAGCAGCAGAACATTTTAAGTCATGTTGTAATTACAAACTGCCATGTGACTCTGAAAAAAAGTATAATAATAATAATACAGACATACGTTGACTTATTCACACATTGGGTTCTGTAAGCAATCAAGTAAAGTAAAAATGAATTTAAATCACTCAGTGTAACACTTCTTTCTGTTTTCATCAACAGCTCATTCAGTGCAGGATCTCAGTGTCACCCTATCCTGGAAACATTGTGTTTCTCCTGCGCATCAGCTGCCATATGAGTGTAACAGAGGAAAGCGTGGAGAGAACATTAAAAAATGTTTGAATTGAATACTGGGTGTCTCTTTTGTGATGAGGATGGGGCCAACGGACAACAAACACCTGCAATTTTAGTTTGCTTTATTATATATACAACCAAAAAAAGCATAATAAGAGACAAATACATTGATTTACTTGATGGGTAGTATCTTTCAAATTTCAGACACATCTGTAATGAACAAAAAGTACACTACATGAAATCGGCCTTCCACAACTCCGTAAAGCTGTCCCATGCGCACACGGAACCACTGTTTCCATCCCAAGTGCATTTTGCAGTGAGTGGCAACGCAGATCACCGGCAAAAACGTTAGAAAATACACCAGTGAAGAAATTGCAATTAAAAAGAAATTAACTGGGGACCATTTGCATATGAGGGGGCGCGGTGGTGCAGCGGGTTTGGCCTGTGCCTGCTCACTGGTGGGTCTGAGGTTCAAGTCCCACTTGGCGTGCCTTGTGATGGACTGGCGTCCCGTCCTGGGTGTGTCCCCTCCCCAGCCTCACACCCTGTATTGGCGGGTTAGGCTCCGGCTCTCTGCGACCCTGCCGGGGTCAAGCAGCTTCAGCCGGTGTGTGTGTGTGTGTGTGTGTGTGTGTGTGTGTGTGTGTGTGTGCGCTTGTATACGTGTAGCATTTTAACTCCAAAGTTCATAAGATGATGTACCAGTGTAGCTGGTGTTGTTATGGAAGAAGTGTATAAGTAAACCGCTTAAAGAAATACTGTATCTGCCTACACTGAAAGAGGGGAGTCCAAGCAGCACCATTCAGACACTACTTTTACAAGAGCTGCCACTGTTTCCGGTGTAACGCAGAGGTTGATGCACTAGATTCCACCAGAAAATAGCCAGACTGACACCAGTGGGAGACAAAAAGCAAGTGTGTAGCTCTACTCCAAAACACCTAATATAAGCATCTGATACAAGCAGAATAAAACACAGACGCATAAATAAATGAAAGTCTAATGGGCAAAAATACCATTTCAAATAAAGAACTTGCTCTTTGAAAAGGATATATACTTCCATAAGCTACTGTAGCAGTTTTGTGTTGTACGGAAGGCTGTTATATGACATCTGAGTGAATTCTGTAGTTACTAAAATGCCCCGGATGTCAAAATCATCATAAATAGCTTTACTTTCTGTGGTTTCTGTTTTCATAAAATTTTTAGTCTTTGGAGATTTTCCTAACATTTATGTTACATTTAACACTAGTTAACGTTAGCTAGGGTGCCTGACCAATATGAATTTGCTGGTGTTTTTTGAGATTGCTGGAGTGACTGAAGCTCTTCCCACACTGACTGCAGCAGTACGGTCTCTCTCCTGTGTGGTATCTCTCGTGTATTTTCAAATATCCCGACTGACTGAAGCCCTTTCCGCACAGCGTACAATGGTAGGGTTTCTCACCTGTGTGAACCCTCTTGTGTTTTTTAAAGTCCCCGGCGTGACTAAACCGTCTCCCACACTGCAGACAGGCGTATGGTCTCTCTCCAGTGTGACATCTCTGATGTACTCGTAAGCTTCCTATTCCACTGAAGGTTTTGCCACACAGGGTGCAGACATGTTCCTCACTGCTCCCATAAGACTGTTTTTCAACATCAAATGCCATCGTCACTTTTTCAAATGCCAATCTCTCTCCATAAGTAATATAATCTGAATTAATACATGCCAATCCATAAAGCCCTGTGTCAACCTGAGGCTGCTCAGCGGGTCCTGTTAGCCCTAGGTTTTTACTTGAGTCTATGCCATCACCACCAAGATTTTTACTTGAGGATGTACATTCAACAGGGCTTTCATCCACACAGAGATCATTTGTAGCATGTTCTTGAGGGTCCAGTTCTATTTTCACGTGATCCGATGTCAAATGTGTCTGAATGCCCAGTTCTGAAGTGCTGGAAGAAACAGCGTTTAACACATTCAAGGTGTGGCTAGACTCCAGACCGTCAATTTGAACACATGGCAGTGTGATCGTCACCGGTGGTGTATCACACATCTGGGTCCCAGCGATGGATACCGTTGCAATGTGTTTGGGTACAACATCTTCGCACTCAGAGTCTGTTTCCACCACAATTTTCAGCTCCTGTCCATCATGCGTCTCTTGACTGTGGTTGATTGTGCTCTGCTCAGGGACCCCCTTCTTCTCTTCAGTCTGCGTGAGCACTCCGTTCTGCCTTGCACCGGAACGCACTTCTCGCTCAAGATGCCGCTCCTTGTGTGGAGCCTTGTCTCCAGACATAGGGGGAATAACCACCTGCCCCGACCCTAGAAAGGGAAAACAAAGAAGGCCATCAGAGGCAGCTTTGCTTTAAATAACATTTGTCAAATTCCTTACATGTACAAAATTGTGAAAGACAGTTTGAGAGTTAACCGCTCTGAATAGGATCATTTGCGCAAAATAAACATTTAAAGAAGCACTGAACAGCTGACACAAAACAAAACACTTAGAAATTTGTAAACAGCAATGCTAATGATGCATGAAAACATCAGTAATAACTAACAGCAAATTTAACAATTATGTTACAACATCTACTTTAACTTCATTAAAAATATATAAGAAGCAAACGTAGCGGTTATTCAAGATTCAAGATTTTATTTGTCACGTACACAGTTATACACACATACAACCTGTAGTGAAATGTTAATATAGTCAGCTCTGTAGACTGTGCAAACAAGACAATATATTAAAAGAGAAAAAATGTTTTAAAAAGACAAGAGAATATTATTAAAGTTAAATTAAGAAAATATACAGGGAACTGAATTAAAGCTAAAATGTAAAAAACTGATATAGCTGCTGCTTTTAGACTCAGGGGGCACAGGTTTGAATCCCACCTCCTGCTTTCGTCCTATTGATTAATAAAAAAAATGTGCTTAACACTGTTAGTCACTTTGAAGAAAACTGACAATTTAACGAATGGATGAAAACAGACAGAATACAGACTGACAAATGTATTATGAAAATATAGTGTACATTCTTACACATATTACCTGCCTGGATTTCCTTAGCTGCAGTATGGTGTAAATAATGCACACAAAAATGTATTGAACAAAATTTGAGATTTTAAAAGCAAAAATGAAAATAATTACTTTAAAAAGTTAATTGCCTAATTAATTTAGAAGTTTAGCCTCACAACCCAACTCTGGAAACGCACCTGTGCCTCCTCTCTTCAGCTTGTCCTGAAGCTCCCGCAGCCTCCGCTTGAGGCTCTCGTTCTCCCTCTGAGTGCGAGCCGTCTTCTCCTGGTACTCGGACACGGTCTCCTTCACCACCTCCAGGACCTCGTGAACCGCCACCGTCAGGAGCTTCGCCACGCGGGCGTTCAGACGCTCTATTTTCGACATTCTCCAACTTGCAATATTCTTTTAACATCAGTAGGAGAGGAAAATGCAAACCAATAATCATACGGTGTAGGAATCCACAATTTAGGGTCACCTTAAGATCAACTGATCGTCTGTCTAACCCATATAATCATATGAAAACATCAGGGTAATACACATTGTTTATGGGCATTCAAGACAACATCTGTTGGATGATTTTACAGATCAAATTTACAGTTGAATGGGTCTGCATGTTAATGTGATCACAGTGAGTACTTGTGATTATTTGCATCTAAATGAAACTGAGAATGTTGACTAGATGGTGGTCAAACCATTTGGTGATAAGGAAGTTTGGGGTAGCTAGCAGTTGGGAATTGGTTCCTCTGAAGGCTTCCTTGCCTTTGATGCTTTGTTTGAAGGTATCGCCTCTAAAGCTTTATGTAAGGTCATACCTTTAAGGACTGCTCACTGAATGCCTATAAAACCACAATGTATATCTCCCTTAGTTAGACTTGATGACTGCAGCACAAAACGGCACGTTTTGATGTTGTAGACTGATGCTCTCATCTGCAATAAAGAATCCTGCTGAAGATACTTCCAGGTCTTCTCTGCAAATTCCAAACAGTTTTTCAAAATTATTAAACTCTGACTCTGTCAAGATGTGTGAGATTAGTTGATTAATCTCAACTAGAGACGTGTCATAAAGACGCACTTTCCTGGACAATGCTCTCCTGAACTCAGAAAAGTTCACTCGTGCTAAAGGCAAACTCTGAGCAAGTCTTTCTATTGCCTCGGGGCCTAGCGCTTTGATGACCGTTTGGACCGGGACTGTGGGAGGTGCAGAAGGAATAACGTCAGCCTCTTCCCTTTGAACCCTTTTTCTTGCTCCAGACACTTCGACTGCACTAACTGCCTTATCTACCCCTTCAGTGTCACTAATGGACACATCATCACCCTCATGATTAAATAAGGACTGTATGTCAGGATAGATATTATCTGACTGTGTGGGTTTTTTCAAATCACCTTTTGAAGTCTTCTTGTGACTCAACTTCTCAGTGAAAGACGATACTCGGGCACGTAGTTCTTTATTTTGCTCTTCTAATTTAGCAATACACTGAGCTTGTTCTTGTACTATTGCTAAACAAAATTCTCTGTGGCAACAGATAATTCCCTTTATATTTTTCTTTCTGATGCATGCGCCAAGTATCTTTTTGAGTTCTTCAATGGACCATACTTTATCTAGATGAATGCCATATTTCTGTACCAAATTCTGTCTGAGTCTGTCATATTGCATCTATGTGTTCTCCCAGAATTGATTTGAACTTGCTATTAGTCCACGAACGGGTAGCCAGTCCACTTTTCTTAGTTATGGGGATCAGTCTAGAATTCTTTCTAAACATTTTGATTAGTATTTCTCTGATGGGAAAAAGGGAAAAAAAACTGTCACAAAACTGCTCTTTGTCACTAGAGCTTCTCTGACTTAGCAGAGGATAAACTAAACTCATCCCTGGCAAAGAAGAGGATCACATATTTGTTAACACACAACTGTTGTTAACCTTCACTGATAAAACAAGAGGATAAACCAAAATCTTCCCTGGCAAAGCAGAGGATAAACCAAACTGTTAACACACCCTGCAAATGTTAATCTTCCCAGCTGAAACAGAGGATTACCCATTTGCTAACACAACCTAGAGCTTTGCTTAACACTTCCCCATCAAACCAGAAGATAACCTAAAATACTGGTCTGTAGCAGCTCTTTGGATAGAGTTACACTCACCAAATAGTAGATGAGCTGAGTAAGTTCAGTCTGAATCGATGTCAGATGAGCAACTCTATCCAGGTCACGGCACCAAAACTGTTGGGAATTTGCAGAGAAGACCAGGAGACTTGGAAGTATCTTCAGCAGGATTCTTTATTGCAGAGGAGAGTTATCAGTCTACAACATCAGAACGTGCTGTTTTTGTGCTGTAGTCATCAAGTCTAACTAAGGGAAATATACATTGTGATTTTATAGGCATTCAGTGAGCAGTCCTTAAAGGTGTGACCTTACACAAAGCTTTAGAGGTGATACCTTCAAACAAAGCATCAAAGGCAAGGAAGCCTTCAGAGGAACCAATTCCCAACTGCTAGCTACCCCAAACTTCCTTATCACCAAATGGTTTGACCACCATCTAGTAACAACTGGGATATGTCAACATTCTCACACAGTTTCATTTAGATGCAAATACTCACAAGTACTCACTGTGATCACATTAACAGGCAGACCCATTCAACTGTAAATTTGATCTAATCATCCAACAGATGTTGTCTTGAATGCCCATAAGCAATATGTGTATTACCCTGATGTTTTCATATGATAATATGAGATAGGCAGATGATCAATCGATCTTAAAGTGACCCTAAATTGTGATTCCTACAATGGAAAATGCAAACAAAAAAATGATAACCAATGCAAACTTAAATGTAAATACATTTATACATTATATTTTATTTAAATATATTCCAATATTTTAAACAACAATAAAATATGAAATCTCTGAAAATGGCATGAATATGAAAAATGCGTTCAATGATTTTTGCGGAGTTTCTCTTGACACCTACCAGCATATAAGAAGCAGGATCTAGATGACACGTGTAGTGTCTTGTGCAATTTGCAGACATGGAATCAAGAAAGTAAGTCAGTAAAAAGCCCCCGATTTGACACTGGAAGTGGAAATGTAGGAGGGGACGTAGGGCTGTGCATCTGGACATGGGTTTGATTCCCATTCACTCTGTGTGGAGTCTGCATGTTCTCCTCATATTTGTGTACATTTCCTCCCACACTCCAAAGACATGTGAACTGTGGACTAAACTGCCTGTACTGTGTGTGTGTGTGTGTTAGTTACACTGCTCTTCTGTATATTTCTGTGAATGGCTGTAGGAAGTATCCTAAGTACTTCTTACACCGTAAGTCACTCTGGATACAAGTGTCACCGAAATATTAATTACTGATCACTGCATGTTACTTTGCAGGGCAGTCTCTGCTACATGATTAAATGTAAATATTAAAATATCAATATCAGTACATTATTATAATTATATTGGTCCCACCTTAGCCTAGGAGACTTGCAATGTCAGATAATAATGTAATGATTTACCCATTTATACAGCAGGATGCTCTCACTCAATTCACGTTTACATTTTCATTTAGCTGACATTTTTTCCCAAAGCTATTTACAAATATTTAAATATAATACAAATTTAAAACTAAATTACTGTATCTATTCAACACCGATCATCAAGGGGAGTGGTACTCAACTGCATATGCAAACATTGCCAAATTACATTTCAAGAAAACACCTTTCATAAAGTTTAGAGAGCATGATTATATTCACGTTTAGCATGTTAATAATATCCCTCGTGCGTTGCTGTCGGAATTTCGCATGATCACGTCATACGAGGCAGATAAGGTATTTAACTCCGGTAAAATTTAAGAGTGGCAACAGCGCGCGTGCGCGTAAAAACACAGGAAAAGACCAAAAAAAAGGGGCTCCAGAAAACACTGTGTGTAAATTAATAAACCGGAGGCTCGTGTTTACATAATAGTAAACACACACACACACACACACACACACACACACACACACACACACACTCTCTCTCTCTCTCTCTCTCTCTGACAGAGTCTGTGCGTCTCCAGCGAGTCCAGTCCCGCTAAAATGACTGAAAATAAATTGCCACACAAACAAAAACGTCATTCATGAGAATAATAAGCGAGGTTTATCTGCCTTAAGCTTTACCGTTTAAAAGCCTCCTCTCCCCGGCGACCGCTACTGCGAACACACAACCGTACACACACGCGAGTGTTTATTCCGTCTGTCTGGATCATCGGGATCATCCAGCGCCCGAAATACACCTTCACTTCATTTTGACGACAAACATCTCCTTCCACCACAGCTTCCCCAGCTCCCCCAGCTCCCCTTTCTTTACTTCCGGTTCCAACATGACAACTTCCTGGAGCCGAGCGACGCATGCGCGCTGAGGACTGCGTTGCACAGGTGATATGTACCGTTTTTAAAATCTGTTCAAAGTCAACTTTACTGTCACTTCCTCAGTAAGTTTGGTAGATATGGTGGAGTGAAATGGCTTTTCTCCTGGAGCACGGTGGGACACTGAGGACCACACAGACAACAAACAAATAATCTCAATGCAAATGCTAAAGGCACTGGAAGGAAGTGCATGAACTTTGAAGGTATTTTTTTTTTTTTTTTTTTTTTAAAAAAAAAACTTTGAAGGTAAACAGTGCAATAACTTGAACGGTCTAAATATAAAGCAGGTAAATCTAACAAAGGAAGGAGTCCCTTCAATAATCGACCCCAACATTTCCATTGAACACATCCAACCTTCACTACCCCACACCCATGATACAGTATACGTATACAACATATCATATGTTCTTATTATATGGATGATGCAAAGAAAGAGTTCAGGATTCTGACAGCTGAGGGAAAGAGCTGTTGAACAGTCTGGCGTAGCCATCTCGTACGCTCCCGTATCTCTTCCCAGATGGCAGGAAGCTGAAAAGGCTGTGGGAAAGGCGTGTGGGGTCGCCCACAAATTTGGAGGCTCTGCGGGCGCAGCGGGCATCATAGATCTCCCGCAGGGGTACTGATGAGCTTCCCAGCCGCGTCCACTAAGCTCTGCGTGGTTTTACGGTCGGATTGGTGTGCGTGATGCGTGGTGGCACACGCGCCCTCCTCAGCCACTTGAGGAAGTACAGGTATTGCTGGGCTTTCTTGACCAGTGATGCAGTGCTGGTAGTTCAGGAGAGGTCCTCAGTGATGTGCACCTTCAGGGATTTAGTGCTGCCTACTCTCTCAACAGCAGAACCGTCGATGGCCAGTGGGGGATGACGGGTAGGAGATCTCCTGTAGTCGATGACAATCTCCTTTGTCTGCTCAACATTTAGGAGGAGCTTGTTGTTCCTGCACCACACAGCCAGATGATTGACCTCCTTGGCTGTATGATGTTTCATCATTGTTGCTGATGAGACCCACCACGGTTGTGTCAGCAAACTCGATGATGTAACTGGAACTGCAATCATGAGTCAGTGGAGTGAAGAGCAGGGGACTGAGCACGCACCTCTGGATTTTTTCCCCCACCTGTATTGGTTCCCTATGAACTGCAATTGAAATGAAAAACACAGAAAGGCAGCAAAAAAGTTGCAGCATTTCTTTAAAAAGCAGTATGAGTCTGACAGGGAAATTTAATCATTTCTTTAGATTGTTAAGGTTACAATTAGTCACCCATTTATACAGCTGGGTAATTTTACTGGAACAATTTAGGGTAAATATCTTGCACAAGGGGACTATAGCCAGAGGTGGAGATGGAACCTGCAATCTTTGGATCCAAAGGTAGTAGCTCTAACCACTACTCTACCAGCTGTTTCAGAACTTACCTTCTACAAGCAACACAAGAATAAAAAAATTGTTAGCTTTACCAGTGCTCCCTTTCATCACTTGCCTTGAACGATGGTGCACCTCCTTTAATACACTTTAATAATTCTCATAATTTAAGGTGCTATGTTATTTCTGAGAAATTAATTTCATTACAAGCACCGTGTGGGAAAAACATGTCTTATCTACCAAACATTGCACTGAAAACAGCCACAAACCCCAAGGTCCAATATTAATAAAATCTCATTAGTTAAGAAAAGTAATCAGTTTTGTCACATTGTGTAGAATTGGGTTAGAGGTTTTAGAAACTGAGAAAAAAGTAGGAATAAAAAATGAAACAAACACTGCATGTAAATAACATTAACTCAACGGTAGATAGTTACAAACTGGCCTAACTAAAACAGGCAGTCGCCGGATTACGAACGAGTTCCGTTCCTCAGTCTGTCTTTGAGTTGGATTTGTACGTAAGTTGGAACAGTTGGGTTAGATTCCAATCTAGCATCACTTAGTCAAATGTTTGTCTTAGTATATAGTGCTGTGAAAAAGTATTTGCCCCCATCCTGATTTCTCCTGTTTTTGTCTATATCTCATACTAAATCGTTTCAGATCTTCAAACCAAATGCAACATAAAACCAAGGCAACCTGAGTAAACACAGAATACAGTTTGGAATTTTATTTTTTTTAAATTAAGGACAAAAGATATCCAGCATCTATAACCCATGTGAAAAACTAAATCCCCCTTAAACTTAAAATTTGGTTATGCCTTTAGCAGTAATATGCTTCCAATAACTGGAGATCGGTCTTTCACTTGCCCACTCTGTTTTGCAGAACTGCTTTAGTTCAGCCACATTACAGGGTTTTCGAGCATGAACTGCCTGTTTAACGTCCTGCCACAGCATCTCAATTGGGTTCAAGTCAGGACATTGGCTAGGCCACTCCAAAACTTTAATTTTGCTTTTTTGAACCATTCAGAGGTGGGCTTACTCCTATGCTTTGGATCAACGTCTTGCTGCATAATCCAGTTGCGCTTGAGTTTCAATTTATGGACTGAAGACTGGACAGTCTCCTTTAGTATTTTGTGGTACAGAGCAGAATTCATATTTTCCTCAATTATAACAAGTTTCTCAGGTCTTGAAGCTGCACAGCTCCCCACACCATCACACTGCCACCACCATGATTGTTAGGTATGATGAATTTGGCGTT
Source organism: Scleropages formosus (assembly GCF_900964775.1). Lineage (NCBI taxonomy): Eukaryota > Metazoa > Chordata > Actinopteri > Osteoglossiformes > Osteoglossidae > Scleropages > Scleropages formosus. Next base: position 1,847,268 of record NC_041825.1, on the reverse strand, counting down.
TAGTTTCTGCCAGATGTAACAGGACCCCTGTCTTCCAGACAGTGCTACTTTTGACTCATCAGTCCACAGAACATTCTCCCAAAAAGTTTGAGAATCATCAAGTTGTGTTTTGGCAAAATTCAGACAAACCTTAATGTTCTTCTGGGTTAGCAGTGGTTTTTGCCTCGCCACTCTTTCATGGATACCATTTTTTCCCAGTGTCTTTCTGATAGTGGTCATGAACAGTGACCTTTATTGATCCAAGAGAGGCCCGTAGTTCCCTCGATGTTGTCCTTGGCTCTTCTGTGACTTCCTGGATGAGTTGTCGCTGTGCTCTTGGGGGGATTCTGGAAGGTTGGCCATTTCTGGGAAGGTTCACTACCGTGCCAAGTATTTTTTTACAATTTGGAGATAATGGCTCTCACTGTGGTTCTTTGGAGTCCCAGAGCCTTTGAAATAGCTTGGTAACCCTTCCCAGACTGATGTATTTAAATCATCTTCTCCCTCATCATTTATGGAATTTCTTTCAACTTTGGCATAGTGTGTTACTGGGTAAGACCTTTTAACCAACTTCATGCTCATGAAAAAGTTCTATTTAAGTGTTGATTTGACTGAACAGGGCTGGCAGTAATCAGGCCTGGTTGCGTCTAGTGGAGCTGAACCCCAATATGAATGCAGTTTCATAGATTTGGGAAAATCTACTATGAGGCAAATACATTTTCCCACAGGCCCAGTTGCTATTGGATAACTTTTTTGCTTCAGTAAATGACATTATCATTTAAAAACTGTATTTTGTGTTTAATCAGGTGGCCTTTGCTTTATGTTAGACTTTGTTTTAATTTCTGAAACAATTTAGTATGAAATATACACAAAAACAGAAGAAATTAGGATGGGGCAAATACTTCTTCACAGCACTGTATAGTACATCGTGTACCTTTCCATGTGTAAAAAATTAAAGAAACACTTCCAGGTACACTAAAACATCTTTAATATAACAATACAGTAATAATAATGCAATGTAATGATGTAATGACAATAATAACAATAATAAATGTATCTGCAGTATTTATGATAGAAAGAGAAAGTGTGTAGGTATTTTGTAAACACACACAAAAAAAATAAATTAAAGCCAAATACAGCAACACACAACAGAAACTCAACAGCAACGTGGTCCGTGTCATACTGAGCGGGCAGGAGACTGAGGCAGGTGTGTGTGTGAACCCAGTTGCAGGATCTTTACTGTCAGTACACAAGGGAGCAGGTGAGATTCATGGTCGGGGACAGGCATGGGTCGATCGATGCACAAACGTAGGTCTTGTGGAGATCCAGTGTTGTCAAGGAGGCGATGCAAGTGTCGGGAGCCGTGGACGTCAGGAGGGGGAACGAGGGAGTGAGAACGAATGACCTGGAAGGACAGCTAGGTTGTCATGGGTTTACTCGAGCACTAGAAAGATGGGTTTCTCAAATGAGACTCTGCAACCAGGGAGTGCAGGTGCGGCTTCTTTATACCCCGCTGCTCTGATTTCGGGCGAGGTCGTGGGCATGGGCGTGACAGTCCGACTGAAAAGAACAGTCTTTGTCCTACCTTGGGCTCACACTCCCACGAGCTGACGAATCGCTGTAGAGGCGCAATGCTTTGATACGTGTTGCAAAGTAGCGCCCGTTGTTCTTATGAACCATTGTATGTACAGTAAGTCCAATTTTTAGTATAACAGGCTTAATCAATTTTCATTTGATTGTTACATACGTTTTTTTTACCAGACGCCTTTCTCCGAAGCAACTTCCAATGAACTCTATGTAGTGTAATCAGCCCACACACCTTATTCACCAAGGTGACTCACACTGCTAGATACTGAAGGGTGACAAAAAATCTCCTTCCAGTCAGTAAGGGAGTGGTTTATAAATACAGGTTGTACGTAAGTCTGGCATTCGTAACTTGGGGACTGCTCTCCTCTACTTCTTGAGAAGACTGAGGAGAGCGAGACTGCCCCAGGGTCTTCTCGTGAACTTCTATCAATGCACAGTGGAGTATCGCATTACAGCATGGTACACCCCTTGCACAGGAGAAGAACAGAAGGCTCTGCAACAGGTCATCAGGACGGCTCAAAACATCATTGGCACACATCTACCGGCAGTGGAGGACATTTATCTGTCCAGATGTCAAAGCAGGGCCTCCAAAATGATCAGGGACTCCACTCACTCTGCACACCCCTTCTTTAAACTGCTCCCTTCTAGCAGGCGATACAGGACAATTCACTCTCACAAGGATGAAAAACAGTTTCTTCCCTAGAGATGTAACAGAGCTGAACACTGCCTTATGCACTAAAAAAGTATATTATTGTCTGTCCTACTATCTTATATTTGTGTCTGTTTTATATTGTTGTTTTATGTTGTCTGAAGAACTTAGGGAATATCATAATTTTGTTGTTCTGCACAGCAGTCCACCAATAACATCTTCAATTCAAAAATAGAGGGGAACCATTTGAACCACTTATTTCACATAACTGAAGTGCTCTGTTATTTCCTTCATACCAGTCAAAAATGTTTTTTTCTATTCTCACTTACTATAGCTAAGACAATGTTTACATTTACCTACTTAGGTAATGAGGGGGGTGCGGTGGCACAGCAAGTTTGCGTTGCAGGGTTAGGCTCCAGCTTGCTGCAACCCCACTTGGAACAGCTGGCCTCAGCAAGTGTGTGTATTTA